>NW_028261386.1:67486208-68806208 GCF_051295495.1 Thamnophis sirtalis | reverse complement strand
TAGGGTTTGGAAGTGTGTACTTTCATTAGCACACTAAGCAAGATATAGCATGTTCTGACTGAATAGATATATTCTGGGCAATACTATGTAGACAGAAACCTTTTGATTGGATGGATCAAAATGCTGCCTAGTTCAAGAATGGTAAACAAGTCCTCAGCTCGGTGCCATTCATATCATTTCACCAGTAACTAAATAGGTCAATTAATTTGGTGTCTGATTCAGAAGAGCTACCTACACAAAGCCCCAAACTGAGGCTCGCTCTTTCCTCCCCTTGTCTGCTAGAATTGACTATATATGAAAAACCCACAATTATAATTCTCCTACTGAAATCAAAGAGCTAATAATGCTGAAGTTGGACTGTCCCTTTAAATTTTGCAACTAATATATGCCATAAAATTAATACAGATCAATTTATAGTGTCCAACTTGATGCAACTATATGAAAACCAGGAAGAGATTGTATACCAATTAATTTGCATGTCTGTGACACAACAGGGAAGGTTTATTTTACTCACTTCAATAACAGAAAGCCATTGTTCAGCAGACACGCTGAGATGCTGGAATTGCTTGTCATTTATATAATGAAGGTTGCTAACTGTTAAAGCAGAAACACCGAAGATTTCACATGTTCGACACAAGCCTACAAATAAAACAGGGTTCTTTCAATACGAAATTGATTTCCTAAACTGAGTGGTGCACATAAATACCAGGGAAGGAGATTCAAACTGAGGCTACAAACATGCAGTGAGAGTCAGTGTGGTGCTTAAGACATTATCCTAGAAACTGGGAGACCATGAGTTCTAGTCCTGCTTAGTCTGGGTGACCCTGGGCCAGTCATTCTTTCTCAGCCCTACAAAGAGGGCAACAATGGCAAATCTTGCCAAAAGAGCTACAAAGTTTGTCCAGGCAGTTGACAGGAATCAACTGACTTAGAGGCACAATGAATAAATAAAATAAAGATAATAACCTTTAAACCTAACCTTTAAAAACAAAAGATTCACATTGCATAGGACAACTATTCCTTAAAATAGCCTAACATAGGTATTAACACAATTAAGAAAACAAAAGACATTTCTCTTTTGTGTAAACAGTTTGAGAATTAAACTATAAGAATCTATTTCCTCTTTTTAAATCTTCAAATTGTTTTCTAGGCTAAACTAGGTTTGTTACTTTGTAAATATAAGGCATACAATGTAAAACAAAAACAAAACCTGCAGGTAGTTTAAAATGAGTAAGTGCTTACCTCCTAAATTGGTGGGTTTATCAATGAGTGAAGCAACTACAATCAATTTCCTGTTTGATTTTCCAAGTTTAGTGGCCCGATCTTGAAATATAAGCTCCACATCCAAATCAGAACCACTGGCTTTGCAAGGGATAATTTTTTTCTGAACATTCATCCACCGCCTTTCATTATTGGGCTCAGCTAAATTTGATCCTGAAATAAATTATGTAATTAGCTAAATGAAATAATCTCTTTAAGAATCTCAGCATTCTAGGACTTAAGTACTTAGGACAAATAGAGTCTGCATGCTCAGTAATTGCGCTCTTAAATATCATATATTTTAGAGTCTTTATAAAATATGTATAACAATTCGACTAGCACAAATTATTTCCTAATGCTGTTTAGCTTCCGATGATCACTATTATCATTACCGATGTCTTGCTGAGTCCAGTCATTTGGCTTAAGGTCAAGAAGTGTAGTTTGAGAATGGCAGGAAGGGAATGTTGAACTCAATGGAATATCTCTGAATGAAGTAAATTTAGAGAGAGAGATCCATTCCTCTTCAGGAGTTTCTGAAAGGCGTGGCAGCGTATAAAATATTGTCTGAAAAATAATATTTTGAAGTATCAGCTTCCACTTCAATGTAACGTATTTTCAGTAAAAGCCAACCAATGATGCTTGTCTTACTTCCAAATAGCTGTATATTCTATATCTATGGAAAGATCAGCTTCTGTCAAACTGATGATTAAATATGCTTGAATTCAATTGGTTTTAAAGTCAGGTAGGCATAGTTAACCTTAAGATTAAAGTTTTAAAATAAGCAAATAATTACTTCTCACTTTCCACAACTCAGATTATTGAATACACAGTATAATATGAACTTCACACAAATATAGTATTCTGCACATTGAACTTTGCTTGTTTAAATTGAATTTCTAGCTCTTATGGCTGCAGATGACTTGGAAAACATAAAATGTCTAATTAACGGGCTAAAGTCAAGATACAATTGTTCAGGATTTCCAACATCTAGAAAGCAAGTCTTAAGCTATAATATTTCTAAATACAATATTCATTTACTTTGAGAATTTATACAAATGAGTTCAGTGGAGCTTATTTTTAAATAGGGATGGCTTAGGGTTGCTTTTGCTTATTCTGCAAAATAAGCATATAGGTGGAACAAAATTTCGACATTTTTATAAAAATAACACAAATCAGTTTGATTTGAAGCAGCACACAATGGCTTATTCAGTAAAAAATATGACATCATATCAGAGGTGGGTTGCTGCCAGTTTGACCTGGATCAGGCGAACCGGTAGGAGAGGTGGCGGGAGGTTCTGCCCACCCACCTGGACACTTCTGCACATGTGCAGAAGCGGCACAAGCATGCGCACGAGTGAACCAGTAGGGGAAAAATTAGAAATCCACCACTGCATCATATGTAATAGATATAAACATTTACTTTTCTATTAATAATTGCTGCAGATTTTTAATACCAGATAATATGGTGCTTGTTTACTTTTAGCTTTTTTAAAAATCCTGTGTCCTATTGTTTCTCCTAAATAGTTTACAGAGGCTTAAACAGAATTATTCCCATTTTTTACCCATACCAACATTGTGAGATCAATCTAGTGTTTTTCAAACTTGGCAAGTTTAATGTGAGGACTTCAAGAACTCGCAAACCAATATGATGGGGATTTGAAATTCATACATCTTAAAAGTTGCCAAATTTGAAAAATGTGAGTTAATTTAAAATATGATTTTGATGAATTAGATTTAAATGTTTCATCTAATTTGAGTATTTATTTAATATAACTCAATAAATAATGGATTAATGGATTAAGGCAGCAAGGAATCCTACCAAATCTGCTGTGCTTTATGACATTATGGGATTATTTAAAGCTGTGTCTGCCTGAAATATAGTGAAAACTTACAACACCATTTCTTGGTAAAGCAGATACAAAGACAGGCAGAAAAAATATATTTTAAAATGCTCATTTCTGTCCTTACTTCAAGACAGTAATCCTTAAGTGGATGAAAATATTCAAAGAAAAAATGTTTCTGGATGCGCTGCCAATTCTTCTTAGCATTCCTGCAGATGATTAAAAATAAAAAAGCATTAAGATGTGATGTAATAGGAAACATTCTGTATAGACCAGGGGTTTCCAAAACTTGGGAACTTTAAGGCTTGTGGATTTTAACTCTCAGAATTCCCCAGCCAGCATGGCTGGCTGGCAAATTCTGGAATTTATATTTATAAATTATTATAATTATTATTATTATTATATAATTATTATTATATTTATAAATTTATATTATTTAAAAGTTTAGAAAACAGCATGTAGGTTGTCATCGCTGGTACAATAAAGAATAGGTCTGTAAAAAATATTTTTGATACAAATGCACAAGGATTAATATTATATTGGGGTCACTGTGGCTCAATTTTCTGTATTGATAATATTATGGGTACAGGTATACATAAGATCACAATTGAGCGCCACATTTCCATTGATAAGCAAGACAGGTGTTAATTTTGCCACAGTCATTAAACGAATCACTGCAGTTATTAAGTTAGTAACATGATTGTTAAGTGAATCTGGCTTCCCCATTGACTTTGCTTGTCAGAAGGTCACAAAAGATGATACATAACATATTTAAGAGCTGCGGGCATCCTAAGGGATTCAAAATCCAAAGGCAGATATAAATATAAGGTAAATATAATTCCCCCGAGTTGAGATACAGTGCCCTCTGTGGGGCTTAATTCTAAATCTTGTTTATGATTGCACTGTAATTTCTTTGGTGTGTTCTTTGGTGTGTTTGAGACAAGAGGTTATCATTGAAATAATACCAGATTGCTCCTCAAACCTATCTAGGAATCAACTAAAAAGTATTTTTACCATTTCATGCAAAAAAGAACCATACTTTAAATTAAAACATGCACTACTAACCCTGTGCCATGCATGAGTTCCACTTGATTTAGACTAGATTCAATAACAGAAGTTAAAGTATCAAAATCGTTCACATGTGATGCTTTGCACATTCCCCAAATTTTTTTAAGGGCAATCAAAGCATAAAGCCGAATACTGAAATTGTGATGGAAGCACCACTGTAGGACAACAATTAGTGCTTTCTTCAAGGCTGATACCTAGAAAGAGAGAGAAGCATACTTGAATATTTGACTCTACTCAACAAAGTAGGAAGATACAAAAAATAAAATTCATATAAACTGCCAATTGAATACATTAATATTCTCCTTAAAAATCCTAAATACTTAGATCCTAAAAATCCTAAAGCCATCTATGATGGTGCTATGCTGTCTATATACCAGTTGTTTATCACACTTATTGACTGAAACAGGGAGATTTCCTATGTTATTTAGTCCCTGAAGGAAACAGGATACTAGATTAGATATTGAAGCCAAACAGATATTTGTGGGTTTAAAGATGTTCAAGGAAAACTTCATATAAACGTACAATAATAGTCTCATCTGATACCAAGAGCAGATAACAGGATTTATTTTCTATAACCAACATTTTTAGTTTCAAACAAAAACACTTACTTTTTCAGATGTGTTCTGGAGAATTATGTCAAAATGTGACAGGACTGCTAAAAATGTGCAAATGCTAGTTTTAAATTGATCTTCATCCTGAAAAATAAGTCATGTATTACTCTCAATTATTTCTCAATTTGTAAAAATATATTGAGCCTTATAAGAATCATTCTTGTCTTCCTAATAATTAATCCTAACTAGTGTTATTCTGATGCAACATATATTTTCAATAATAATAACTATGGAGTATATTTTCTAACAATCTTGAATGCAAGTTTTATAAAAATAATCTCTTCTTTATTTGTACTTCACTCATACCTTGATACATAGTTACTCACATAATTAAAGCAATTCCAGAATTTTTGAAGATAATGAGGAAACTTGTGTAAAATCAGAATGATATTCCACTCTATTAAATACTTTACTGATGCTTGATTATTATTATGTCCAGCTTGAAGAATCCTGTCAACAATTCTTGATAAAATATCCTAAATAAAATATCAGGAACCAAATCAGTTTTAATTTACAGATGACTTCTTCATCATATTTTATTTATTAAATTGACATCCTGCTTTTCTTTCAGGAGTTTAAGATTAAAGTCACTATGTGAGAAGGGTAGATGTGTAAATGTGACAAATAAATAAATAGATAAAATTATGTCCCAAGCATTGCCTTCTATTAATTTTCTGATAACCACCACCATGTGAAGACTGTTGAATTATGTTGGTTCATCTAGAAGCAAGATCTCCTTTTGCCTAGTCAATATCTTAACAAACATATTGTACTGGTTTCCCCATGTACAACTGCTTTCCTCGATATTTCTTCTGAAGTGGTGTAGGGTTTCCTGCCTAAGCAGGGGGTTGGACTAGAAGACTTCCAAGGTCCCTTCCAACTCTGTTATTCTGTTTTCTCTCCCTAGATGACACACATATTTAAAAAGTGACATTTTTCTAGCAGTACCTTGCACTATATCCACTATAATTATACAATCTAAATGTAAGGTTCTTCTCCACAGAAGATCACTATCATTCTAAGCAGCGGATAACACATTTTTTGTTGTTTCTATTGAGCAAAACAGTATTCCAAACTGCTAAGTCAAAAAGTAAATTCAACTGAGTGAAATTGTCATAATTATTTCTCATGCCTTTAATTATTTTAATTCTATCTTACAAAAAGTTACAACCCAGCAGACATTTTTGCAGAGGCTTGAAGTTTGGCCTTCCCTCCATTAAAGCAAAATTGTTACATATGAAATTGAATAGAACAGGTGGGTCATTATTGTACATTATAAACCAGCCAATAATCAGTAGACAAATCACAATGAAATGCAGAAAGGCCTAACACATTTTAAAACAAAATGTACTCACTCTGGGGTGGTTATATTGTTGGATTAAGGCCAAGGAAACCCTGATTCAAATCTACCCTCAACCATGGAAACTATCTGGGTGATTTTGTGCTAGTCATTATCTCATTCCAATTCCAATTTACCCTGCAGGATTGTTGCAGAGAAAAATTGGAGGAGGGAATGCTATGTATGCTACTTTGAGATCCAGGATGAAAGGTGGGATATAAGTCTAACAAACTAATGCAAATCAATAAAACAGTTGAAGATTATGATCACCCTCAGTGTACAATATGAGGAAGGGGAGAGTTCTACAAATAGGATTAGACGGTTGATTGGAAGATCATCCCATGACCTCAATTTCAGATGGCAACATAACTATTTACGAAACAATAGACACGACATGCATTTATCCTCAGAAGAAATCTAAGACAGAATAGTCTTAGATACTTATAGTACTGCAAATCGATGGTATAAATGGTAACACTATTTTAATAACCACCAGTTCAAAGTGAGCCATACCTCATCAAGTTTTGGAAACAGAACTAGCAATGTCTGCCACAAGCGGTTTTCAATTCTATGTTGTAAGGAGTTCACATAATAGCGGACTTTTGATTTGGACATTAGTTCACCCTGCAAAGAATATAAATAGGAATATTTCTGATTTCAGTCAAACAACAAACACTATGAAACATCTCACATACTCTTGTATGAAAAGAATTGACATGCAAACTATAAAATGTGCCATGGAATGAAATGGGAGGCGACTTCTTTTTCTAAAGCTTTGCTTTAACGAAAGTTATTTTGGAGAAAAACCCATATCAGATAGACTACTAGGCACTACCATGCAATAACCCCCAAACTGGCTGTGTGTGCATGAGTGCATGTAAGTTTACTCACACAAACACAGAGTTCCCCAGTGTTATTGTTCTTGCCATCTTCATAAGAGCCAACATGAAGTGCTCTAAAGGCAGAGCAAGACAAGAGTAAGAGCTCATGCTCCCATTCTCTTTTCCAATGAGATCAAGGAGGGGGAATAAAGGAAAAGGAAAAGATTCCCATTGTGGCCAATAGCAGGCTTTAGGCACAGCAGATGATCCACTACCTTGATTCCTATTTTCACCCTTTTTTAGGTTCGCTCGCCTATTTTCCTGGCAAAACTAAACATAACTTACTGCTTTAGCAGTTCTCTAGATCAGGGTTTCCCAACACTGGCAACTTGATGTATGGACTGCAATGCCATCCGACCTGAGGACTTAACGTCCAGCATTATATTGTCTATCATGTTATATTTTTTAGCCATATGGTTTTCTTGGTTAAAAAAAAATCAGGGAATGGTTTATTGTTGCCTTCTTCCATCCAATATGATAACTTTTCTAAAGTGATCATATGCATCTGGCATCTTCTTATATTGCTGCTGTCCAATAAAGGTGCTTGCTTGCTTTAACTAGGTGATTGGGATGACCTTCACACATTGAGTGCTCTTGCTGGTAATATATGCAATACAATACAATAATACAATAGCAGAGTAGGAAGAGACCTTGGAGGTCTTCTAGTCCAACCCCTGCCTAGGCAGGAAAGCCTTCACCGTTCCAGACAAATGGAGTTTTGGCTATTCCTGCCAGCTTGGTGCCATCCGCAAATTTCGTGAGTTCCCCATTTATTCCCTCATCCAAATCATTGATGAAGATGTTGAAGAGTACTGGGCCTAAAACAGAGCCTTGGGGTACTCCACTGCATACTTCCCTCCATGTAGATGCAGTTCCATTGAGGACTACACGTTGAGTGCGGTTGGTCAGCCAGTTATGAATCCACCTGATAGTGATGCTGTCCAACCCACGTTCTTCTACTTTATCTAGTAGTAGGTTATGGTCTACCTTATCAAATGCCTTACTGAAGTCCAAGTAAACTATATTGACGGCATTCCTTTGGTCCACTAATTTTGTCACTTTGTCAAAGAATATATACTCTTGCTCATTTCTCCCAGGAACACTGGGATGAGGCAACCCAGCAGACTTTGTGGGAATCAGTCTAAATACCAGAAAACCAAAGGCAACAAAGGGGCATAATTGGCCGAATATGGAATAAAGACAAGTTGAGGTTGTCAGCCTGGAGTCAGAGGATGAGGCCCATTGGTAGGGCATGATGATGAACTAAGTGGTGGCTAGGGAAGTAGTGGGAGAACACAGAAGACTGTAGGCTGGGACTGAATTTCCTCTTCTGCTAAAAATCATAGGGAGACTTTCTAGACTAGTTTCCATAGCCATGTTTCATGACAAGACCCTCTCCTAGTAGTATCTGAGAAACAATTCCCCCATCAAGCAGCTTTTCCTTATTGTCTCTCTGCCAAACCAAGATGCCACTCATCTTACAGAGGTTCTACCTTCCTCCCGATTCTGCAGTTAGGCAGGGCCAAATTCTTCTTTCTGAAGAGGAGGAACTATGCAAAATGGCTGGGAATCAATGAAAGATCACCCAAAGGTGAGATCTGCCCCAGTCCACCTAAAGCCCACTCTTCACCCCTATTTTAAGAAGCAGAAGGAAGGGTGATGCTTAGGGAAATTGGCAATTCAATAACATTCCTGTTCACATGACTGTTTTTATAGAGAGAGCACTATAAACATATTCTTACTTTATCAAGTAGTTTCATGACAAAATCTCCTATAAATTTCTTGTGCTGCTTGTTTGATTCATCCAGCAAGCAGATAAATTTGATAGCACAAACTCGTACATAATGGTCATCTCTGTTCTTACTGTAATATATTACGGTAATTATAAATCAGAATTAACTTTTATGCTTTCTGAAATAGTCTTACACATTTAAATTTGTTCAGCAACCACAGACACACTTACATATGGTTTACTAAGATATGAAAACACATTATCTTCATTCCCACGTATTCTCTCTCTCTCTCTCCCTCCCTTCCCTCTCTTTTTAACTCTAACCCATCCCACCTCAAAAGGTTGTTGTGGAGAAAATAGGATATAATACTCTAAGTACTACGAACAAAAGTTTGCAGCATTTTATATTAATGATGGTATTCTTTAAAACATTAACTACTTTTAATACCAATTAATTATATTTTCTTTATGAAAACAAGAGAGACAGACTGTTTCCATTCTAAGATTGAAACAAAAGATGCTGATGAATAAACTTCAATATCCTTTTTAGGTAAGACAAAACTTAAAAAATCGGCTTAGTTTAGCATTCCATCCTTGATTAACCAAGTTATAAAGTCAAGATTTAAAATCTTCATCCTATCAAATCTATCTTAGCTAAATTCAAAGGAATCCAGCATTCTGTATTTTTCGGAGTATAAGACGCACCAAGATTTTGAAGAGGCAATTTAAAAAAAAAAAAAAAGTTTTTTTCAATCTGCGGAACTCCCCAAAATGGCTTTTTTTCACAAAAACGAGCCTGTTTTTTTTAAAAAAAGGGCATTAATAGTTAGGAGGTTTGTAGAGTGTTGGGGGGGGGGCAAAAATGAGCAAAAACCACCCCATTTTTTGCAAAAACGGGCCCATTTTTGTCAAAAAGAGGGCATGCATAGCCTTTAGGAGGCTTATAGAGTGCTCTTGGTGGGTAGGAGGGCAAAATTGAGCAAAATTTTCCAATTTTTTGCTCATTTCTGCCCTCCTCAGCCCCCAGCAGCACTCTAAAAGCCTCCTAAAGGCTATGCACAGCCATTTTGGTGAAGGGGTCGGGGTTTCAGGAGGCAAAAAATGCTGTATTCAGTGTATAACACGCACACAGATTTTCACCCTCTTTTTTGAGGGAAAAAGGTACATCTTATACTCTGAAAAAATACAGTATCTATTTTGATTTTGACTACTTTTGTGAAGTCTCTTTAGTTCTATAAGGAGTCCTTTGAATTCATGGAAATGCCTGAGGAACTTTTTTGATACTGAAGTTAGAGTTCAAAAAGCTAGAGAGCAATTATAACTGCCTCACACTTTTCATGGTTAGCTCTTAGCAGTCTAGAATTAAACATATTTAACTTTCATACCATAGTTGAATTTAGAATTTTCAGTAAATGGACTTAGTAACAGAATGTGCTACATCAGTTTTCACAAATGAATAAAATATTAGGCTTAAATTTAACCAATTAGAACCCCATATTAAAATTAAAAGTGAGCAAAGGAATATTGGGAAAGAGGTGATAATATATTATACTCTATGAAAATGCTATATACGTGACTAATATAAACTATTATAAAAGAAGTTGATACTGACCTTTCTGTAACAACATTTGCTGCACATTGATCTCCAAGATTTTCAACAAAAGCGTATACCTCCTGAACGAGTCTTGAAATTAATTTACATTTAAAAATGAACACAAAAAAGGAAATTAAAATATTGTTAATTTAGTCATTTATTATTGATTATGCTATCAATCACCGTAAGTTCACGGCAAAAAAAATGCAACATGTTAGCATATTTTATTCCCGAGAATGGCAGGAGCCTGCTGAGTGTGTGACAGCATAAATATAAAGAGAAGTGAGAAACAAGCATGCATAGTGCCGTTTTTATTTTGCTCTGGTTTTTACCTTTGATCACGCCTGAAAATAGTTCCAAACAAACAAGCCTCAATAAGGAGTTCAATGTAGTTGCCAGCATTTGAAAAGGCATTTTCCACAGTAGTTATTTCACCAGGAGGAAACAGCCAAGATTGACAGCAATGGCTTAGTAGAACATTAAAGATTCCAGTCTTTGTAGATGAAAGTTCAATCATTTGAAATATAATCTGAGAGAAGGGGGGGAAACGTAATTGACTGTAAAACAAAATAAAACACATACATTGTATTTCATGTAGATATGAAATAATCAAACAGAAGGATTCCCCTTCCCTCTTGTAGTTATCCAGACCTCCTCTAAACTAGTTCCCTGGTGTTGGGTAACCTCAAGTGCAGCAGTTCCCAAACTTTGTGGCTAGGTGCCCCAGCAGGGGGTAGGGGAACAGGGCTGCATAAGCAGCAAGCAGAGCATATGTGCCTGTGTGCAACTCAACTTGTGCAAGTTGAGCTGCATGGGTGTGCACATGCGCCCGCTCTCTTCTTGCACAAATTGAGCTGTGAAGGCATGCATGTGAGCCAGCCCGCCACTCGCGCAGCCCAGTTGCGAATATGCCATGGCCTGGTAGTGGGCCGCAGCTGGAGGTTAGGGACCTCTGCTCTAGTGCACATCTGTAAAAGTTGAATTAAAATATGAAAGAGAAGTCCAATTATTTTAATGGAAATGTGCTTGGCTGACATTGAATGATTTCCAAAAAAAGCATTATTTTAGGACCTTCTTAAAATAAGTAAGTCTTCTTTTCATGGTTATATAATAACTGAGTTCTGTTACAGCAGATTAATTTAAGAAATTTTTTTTACTTGATACCATTTGTGTTATATTTTCTTCCTACATTCTTAATTCTTTGACAATTTCAATAAGTAAGAATTCTCACTTTCAAAAGAGGAAATATAAATATTCTCAGCATAAATCATTAACTCTAAACTTCATTCAAACTTGGATTAGTACTTTTTCACTAAAGAATATAAAACAAAAACTGAAGCAGCAATACACTTAGGAGTTATTTCAAAGTAAAGAATTGTATATGTACAAGTGTTTTCAACATTTTAAAAGGTTTCCTAAGATCAATTCATCCCAGACATATATCTTTAATATAAACCTGATGCAACTTTAAATGGAGATTTCAGAAAAGTATTATACTGGTTGCAGTGGTGGGTTGCAATATTTTTACTACTTGTTTGGGGGTGCATGCGCAGAAGCATCCAGGCGGGTGGAGTGAGCCTCCCACCACCACTACTACCAGTTCACCCAATCCGGGCCGAACCGGGAGCAACCCACCTGACTGGTTGAAGTAGGATACAGTTAGTCCTCACCTTACAACTGATTATTTAATGACAGTTCAAAGTTACAATGGCCTCAGACATCCCATAAAGCTCTTCCAGACACCATAAAACATCAAGCTGCCTCCACCTCCCCCACCCCTCCTTCGGTGCATTTTGGGTGCTTGGTCACTGACTTTCATTTACAAATAGTTGCCAAGCACCCCACAATCATGTGATACAATCTGCAATCTTCTCTGTTGTATTTCCCAGTAAATCAATTGAGAAGCCAGCAAGGAAGGTTGCAAGCAGAGAAGGATGGCGGGAAGGGGAAATTTTTCATTTTAAAGATTTCAGCTTGTTCTTGCAGCATCTCCCGTAAAGCTGAAATCTTAAGCAGGCAGCCTTTTGGCTCTATTTAATAACTCCGGAGATTGCTTATTGACTGCAACCAGGAATGCTGTGATTGCAGTCATTGAGTGACTGCATACGGGCATCTCACTTAACAACCAGAAACCAAGATTCCAGTCTCAATTGTGGCTATAAGTTAAGGACTACCTGTATCTAGACAACATGACTAGAATAAATTCATAACTTTTCTGTAATTGTAGCCTCACTGCAGAACTAATTTTTAATCAAGAAGCTTGATTCATCTGCCCAAAGTCAGTTTTCACCTTTTTATGTGCAGCATAAAAAACTAATAAATAATCAATTCATAGACACTTTATATATTCCAAATGAAGGCAAGTTCTCTATAAATTCTTGCAGTTTAGAATGAACAATTTTAGCTGTTTTCTACTGTTGGAATATCTGGATATTTTTAGTTTGGAAATTACGGTATATGATTAAATAAATTATATTATTACATTCAATGTCTGTGGGATGAGGGGATGAATATCTGTTGTTCAGTATCTTGGCTTGATATGAAACTAGTACCTATCATTTCCTGGTGAATCAGAAGCTTCCTGAGTTAAAGCCCAGGGAGAGAGAAGCAAAAAGATTCTTGCATGTTTCAGTTTTAGTCTCATCTGAATTCAGTAATTAAAAATATACAAGACTCAACAGCAGTTTTAAATATTTCACCTCTTTTATCTTTAGGTATCCTTCTCTCTTGAACTTGGCTGCGGTAACAAGAATCTCAGGATCAAACACAAGTTGAATAAAAGCTTTTAAATTAGGCCAAAATATCAGTTGTGTGTTGCTAAGAGAAAATATTATTTTCCATGACATTTCAAAAGCTTCTATGCATAGAGATTCAGAAGATTCCATAAGCTAAAGGCAAGCAGAAATCACATTTAGTTCAAGACAAGGCCAAATTTAAAATACATAATAAAATCATGCATTCTTTTGTAATAATTACCTTAGAAACAAATATTTTCATGCAGTGAAAAACTGGTAAAACATGATCAGAAGAAAGAATCATTATTGCTTCTAATGCAGACTGTAACATTCTTTTATAGTCCTGAACATCATAAAAATGTTGCTCTAAATGTTTGTCCTTGGAAAGATTTTGATAATTGTTAAGAACAAAATGAAGACAAACCCACTGATCATGTATGTAACGTGCTACAATTTTCCCCCATCCTTCATGGGATGCTGCTTCTTCAACTGAACTGTAAAAAAAATCAGATTACAATGTTGAGTAAATTTCAGTAATATATAAATTATTATATATTATTATATATAATAAGAAATATGAAAAATAAAAGAAACAGAAATGACTATTTCTGTATTAGCGCAACCTGATAAACATATATTTAGAAGAACATACATTTACATACGTTTTCTCAGGTTTTAATTAAGCCCTAAAAGGAATAATAGCTAGACACCAATTACTAGAAAGTCATAATAACATTTATAAAATATTTTGATTTTTAAGGTAGACATTAAAAGATAGACTATTACTAATATAATAGTAAAATATTTTAGTAGAAAAAAAATGTTGAGCAACATACGTTACCTATTTTGTTCCATGTTGTTAGGCTTCTTTAATACATGGTTAAGTTGGGTGCTGAAAATAGCCGTTTTAAGGGAATCAAGAGCTGGTAGAAACTGAAGTTGAAGGTCTGGCTTCTGATCCATAATTTCACAAACAACCCTTAATGCTGCCAAACTTACTACCTTCTGAATCTGTTTTTCAAGTTTTATGTCCTAGAAGGTGTAAATACAATGGTCTGGTTGTGTTGTAAAAATATGTCCTAATTTGAACATAGTAGTAAATGTACTAATTTGAACATGGGTAACATTTCCTTCTCTGATAAACAAAAAGTTAAACTTTTAGCTTTATTTAACCCTTTAAGATTAAGATAACTGGCAAGTAGGATAGAGGTAAGAACCTTATCAAGCTTCCTTCTTCACCAAACATATAGTTTTAACAATTATTATGACTAATTTAACTCATGCTGATTTGAACTCTAAATACAATTCCTGATCCATCCCATTTCTTCCAACAATTCAAGTTATCTACAATCAAGAAAAAAAAAGCAAGCCTGGAGACATTGTACAGTTTTAATACCAGAAAATCATGAAAACCATCCAGCTTTATTAGGCATCCCAATACCATCTTATTTCATAACATTGCCGTATTTTCTATTTTTTGTATTACCACAACACTGCAGTGTTAAAACTTTATTTATTCCTCTGCCAATTCAAAAGCATTTCCAATGCAGTAAGTGAAAACACAGGAGAATTGCTTAGTTTATGGTGCAGTATTATTTTTACTATTTTAATGCTGCTGACTCATTATTGATCTGCAATTGTTTAACGGAGTATTTAATTTAGTTTAACATTTTTATAAAGCTTCATTCTGAGAAAATACCTGTGCTTATTTTGACCACATATTCACCAAGTATACTAAATACAGCAACTAGCTGATTCTGACTGATGCTGTTATTCAAGAACAGCTGTTGCTGGGGTTTTCTAAGAGTTAATATACTGGCTCTGTGTGACTCCACCAGTGATGTCTGCAGGGGGAGGAGACATGGGGGGGGGGAGGGGGGAGCCTATTAAGTTGAAGCCCTATCCCCTTTTTATGTGTGGCAAACTTTTTTGGGTGGGATTCAAAAAAATTTACTATCGGTTCTATGGGCATCGCTTGGTGTGGCATGGCTTGGTGCGTGTGGCAGGGAAAGGATACTGTAAAATCTCCATCTTCCCTCCCTATTCCAGGGGAAGGTTACTGCACAATTCCCATTTCCTCCAGATCAGCTGGAACTCAGGAAGCAGAGAATAGATGGGGGCAGGGGCAGTCAGAGGTGTTATTCACCAGTTCTCCAAACTACTCAAAATTTCTGCTACTAGTTTTCTAGAACTGGTCAGAACCTGCTGAATACCACCTCTGATCTGCTCCAAGATCACCACAGATGGGGACTACAGCCAAGAAATTAAAAGACTTTGCTCCTGGGGAGGAAAGCTATGGCAAATCTAGACAGCATATAAAAAAGCAGAGACATCACCCTGAAACAAAAGTTCAAATAATCAAGGCTATGGTTTTCCCAGTTACAATGTATGGCTGTGAAAGTTGGACCATAAGAAAGGCTGAGAGCCAAAGAATTGAGGCCCTTGAACTATGGTGCTGGAGAACACTCCTGTGAGTCCCTTGGTCTCTAAGGCGATCAAACCAGTCAGTCCTAGAGGAGATCAACCCTGACTTGTCTTTAGAAGGCCAGATCCTGAAGATGAAACTCAAATACTTTAGCCACCTAATGAGAAGGAAGGACTCACTGGAGAAGAGCCTAATGCTGGGAACGATTGAGGGCAAAAGAAGAAAGGGACGACAGAGAATGAGGCGGCTGGATGGAGTCACTGAAGCAGTTGATGTGAGCTTAAATGGATTCCAGAGGATGGTAGAGGACAGAAAGGCCTGGAGGAACGTTGTCAATGGGTCAGACATGACTTCACAACTAACAAGAACATCTGACATTGGGGCAGATACTAAACCAATAAATAATGCAGATGTGGTAGCAGCTCCCCTAGCATCATCAGAGAAAATCCAATAGATGCAAGCTTTGATTCATTCTTAACTACAGGCCATTGTAAGCTCAACAATACCTCGTTATCATGTATCTCCTGCAGATTGTACAGAGAAGTATTTATTAAAGATGAGACAAATGTGCAGAGAAATTGTCTTTTTCTCCATTCACTGGCTGAATAGAAATTCATTAGTTCTGACAACACTTGCAGATATAAATTACAGTGTTCCAGATGTGACATCTAAAATGAAAAAAAATTAAGTTATCTTTGCAATAACAAAAAAGAAAACAAAAATCTGCACATTACTGTAAGACACAATATACTGACATAATTGTCTAAACAAATAATTTATGCATGCTGAACAAGATTTTTCTTTAAGCTCCCTAACAGATTGGCTGCTCAGTCTTGTAATATTGTAATGCCTTTCCATTTCCAAAACACATTGCCACTTTGTATAACAACTAGCACTTTTTGGCACAGAAAAGCCTCTCTGTATTTTGTTGCAATGAGACACAAACATATATGCACAAATGTGCAAGCAAGAAATATATTTGAGCAGTCTTTATATAACCAACAATTTCCTTATATTAACATCTGGACACATTATTCCATAACATTTCCACACAATAGCTAATCAGCCAGGGAAAATTACATAAATCAATATACATTAATTATTGTATTTGGATATGTAATATTTTTATAACTATTTTACAGATTAGAAAGATTTTAAAACTGCTACCTGCTATAAATGATTGGGGACTTTTTAAAAATTCCAAAGTTCATTTCAGTACACAACTTACTACAAGTGTTTGCCAGACTGGTTTCTACACTAAATACTTACATTATTTAGTTCATTTGCAGTAAGTCTTCTGAGGAGAAAATCCAAAATACTTTCAGTGGCAAGCATAATTGACTTCTGGAGAAATACTATTATTTCATCTATATAAAGAATCATTACATTAAAACATTTAGAATACATTTTTGCTTCTAAACCTATTTACAAATTGGATTTAGACCATTTTACCACTGAAACAGCTAAAACATACAATTAGGTAAGCAGAAACTAAAATGAAAGTTCTTTTTTCTTTTTGCTGACATTTTTATGATCAATAAAAACTAGAAAGTAGAATTCCTTTGTACTTCCCCTCTCTGAGCCTTCTAATCTGTCCTCCCTCTACAAAGAACAGATCTATGAATAATGCTTCTCCCCACTCCTTTTAGTAGTGGTACTAAAACTTTAGACCCGCAACTAGATATTTTTAAACTATTAAATAAAATATATTCTAAAGCATCTTTTTATTCTTATTTATTTCAACAGTTGTGATAATTCAGAGTGGCCAAAACAGTTTTATGGATTGCTTGTCTGGGAAGTGTGCTTAGACTCTTCCCTCTCATCCTTCTTTTGAAAAAGCATCTTTGGGACCTGGATGACTGAGAATCTCCATAGACATGACAAGATAGAATAGGATGGTAATGGCAAAACTCCAGAAGGATGAGAAGAAAGAGTGAGATGTACAAAGAATGAATGAATGAGTCTTTTAAAAAGCAGCAAAAAAAAGGGAAAGTAAAGAGAAAATTAGTCTGCCTTGATGGGTAAGAATAAGGAGTTATTTAGATAAGAGGCTGAACCTGAAAAAGATGAATAAATGAGGTTCAATAAATTAACTAGTACAGGGGTCATCAAACTTTCGGACCTCAGGCACCACTAAATTCATAATTTTAAATTCCGCGGACCACTAATATGATCTGCCTAATGACTGGCTGGGTGGGCATGGCTAGGTCGTCAAATGAGAGGGTGAACAGGTCCAACTCGATGTCACTCACATCAAGAAGCACCTCGCCAGCCTCTATTTGCTCCTCCCCTCCCAACCACTCCTCGCCTCCCTGCCTGGGCTCCTTAGGGCTCCAACAGGAAGCAGTTGTTGGAACTAAGAAGCCACCATGAGAAAGAGTTGGCAAAACAGCTGGATCAGTTCAAATTGGATCTGTCCGAGAAGCAGCAGCTCACTGAGAACTATGAACATAGGCTTTCCAAGCAGAGGAAAGTCTATCCTCTCTGCGGGAGTGCCAGATACCAGCGCCTGGAGGCTCAGCAGGCTGAGATGGTCAGCCAGTTCCAGGCCATGATGCAGTCCCACTGGAACAAGGCTCTCTGGCTCTTCACCATCAGCAGCACTTCCCTCCAGCCTTCGTCTAAAACCCCGCACCAGGAGGCTGAAGCAGACCCCAAATCGGAATTTCTTTCACCCCTCCGACCCACAGAAAAAGACCCCGAAGGTGGAGACTCTCTGCAGCAATACAAACATTTATTGCATGTATCGAGCCCAGGGAACATAGTTTGAGGACCCCTAATTTAGTGCAATATAAAAAATGCAAATATTTTTTTCTGTGGACCAACCAAATTTTCCCACGGACCATCAGTTGGTGACCCGCTGATCTAGCATTTTGGAATACCATAAATTTGGGTATCAACAATTTGCTTTTCTGGAGGAATAGAAAATTGTAGATTCAAAAAGTTTTGTATGTTAAGCCCCAGATCCCAATTCATGCCTTATGGTACTGGAATGTCTTTGAAATGGCTGGTCAAATCACTACAAAAGTGATTGTGTGATCTCATCCTTATTACAAACGGCAAACATTTGATGATAGAATCTAAGTTATTTGATCAAAATATTCAGTGTGCCTAACAATTCTAATAGGGTAAAGTAATTTTCATAAACTTTATTATGCTATTCTAATTAGAGGATCAAGAATAATAAAGTTAACATACTGAAGGTACCACTAACCAACTTCTGGTCTAGAAGTTTTGATTGAACAAGTCTGCATTATCTTCAATAGCAGTTGTAGGCTTTTATCAATTTTCAGTGATGAGATGTAGGGATTAGTGCCAAGTTTCAGCAACACATCCAGGAGAGGATTTAAGAGAGCCTTCAAGCCAATCCGTTCGGTGTTGTCACTAAACAAAATAAACAATAAAAAGGGAATCACAGTCTTATACTGACTTCTGGAAAGTAAAACATCTTTTTCTAAAACAGAAGGTGCCTCATAGTACTGAAGTCACACCTACATCTTCCAAACAGCAACAAGTAGGAAAAAATCACTGCAGCCTATATTTTATCATCTTGAGAGGTGTCAACACCAGAAGACACTAGTTTTGGCACATTTCAATTCTGAATCAGTGGAATCATTTGTAGAAAGAGAATGGAAAAAAGAGACAGACTGAATATTTAAATCAGACTATTATTTTAAGAATATGTTACTGTAGGAAATTAAAAACCCACCCTCTCCTAGAAAAATGAAATATCCTGGGAAATATTGAAAAGGCAGAATATTATATTTCACTGGATAAGAAATGGAGAAACATGTTTTTAGGCAGGAAGCAAACTCACTTTAACAGACTGTTTAACAGACATTAAAAAAGCTTGACCCAGTATATTCTACTATACAAAGATATCCCCCTTCGGCTCCAGGATGATGGGATTAAGGCATGATAATATTAGCCCTTTACCCATCTCACCACAGGGGATCTGGGAAAAAGCAATGCTCAACCAAACTTGGACTCAAAACACAGCCTAGAGAGTTACCCCTGCATGGCCCCATGGGAGTCAGACAACCAATCAGAATACATTTCTTACACAGGAACAGGAAACAGAGAGGTGGGGCCAAACAGAGAGTATAAAAAACCCAGGAACTTTCAGCAATCCCTTCTTTTTCTTTTTCACTCAACATTTTGAAGCATGTGATCACCTTTTTCCCCAGGACTTCAAACCATGTGGTCCTGTCCACCATTAAACCATCTTTCCAAGCAGCCTCCCTGTTTCTAGTGTCTTTTTCCCCACTTGGAACTGAACGCAGAAGGACATTTCTTCCAACATTACAATCAATTATCAGAAGGAGAGGACAAATCCTTACACATTTCCAAAGAAAACGAATATATTAATAAGTCAGAAAGCCTCCCTGAGTTCTGATGAGATCGGTCCTTGTTAACCTATTTTGCATCTAATGGAATAATATTACGCTTACTTATATGTGTGTCTTATCTCTTCCACATCTGCAGCTAGAAGAATCATTGTAGCCACTCGTTTAGCATCAAACCAGTCTGGAAGACAATCTTCTGCTGTTGGGGGGGGGGGAAACTTTCAAATATGAAAAGATAGACAGGCATGCAGGTACAAGTATATTTTAAAGTTTACAATTTCACAACAAAAATTATCAGTCTGGCTCAAAATAAAAGCTGTTGTATGTAGAACTTAAAATACTTTTTTTTTTAATTACATGCAGTGATATTGGGAAGCTGCAAGAAATTTTAATTTTGGTTTTGCAAACATAAAATTTAATATTCAATTTCATGATTTTTTTTCAAGATGAGCAACTGACCACGGCTCCCCAATGAGAAATTAGTTCCACTTTCTAATTACTTATTAAGCAAGTAGTGGTAAATATATAAACTTCTTTTCCTCTTATATAAAATTACCTTTCTTGAAAATTTGTAATAAGCCCAATGGTGAATGTTTTCTACATTAGAAATCAACTATTTTATAAAGGTGCTCCTACTTTAATATTATTATTATTACACGATACTTACAATTGGTAAGAGGTGTTTTAAGATAGTCCTCCACCAGAAGCTGCACATAAACACTTAATGCTGTTTTAGCTTGTGGGACTTCGCAGTTTAAAGTCTTTTGAAAGTACTTGTCATTTACGTGCAACCAATCACAAAGCTGAGCAAAACAAAAATTAAACACCATTTTTATTTCTTGTATTATTTTTCTATAAACCAGTAAATGCAACTATACAGTAGTACCTTGTTTTCCTGAAAATAAGACCTCCCCCGGATAATAAGCCGAAACAGGCTTTTGAGCACATATGCTAATAAGCCCTCCCCCAAAACTAAGCCCTCCCCGAAAATATTGCAATACAGCAGCAGTCTTGAGCTGACTATGCTCACTGCCTCCTGCACCTCAAAAATAATAAGACCTCCCCGAAAATAAGGCCAAGTGCTTATTTCGGGAGTCAAAAGAAAATAAGACCCTGCCTTATTTTCGGGGGAACATGGTATGTTAACCTCAGTGGAAGAGTAGAATAATATTAAATCATAGACAAAACAGCACAGGCAGGAATGCTGATTCAATCTGAATTCAACTACTGTAAGTTTGCAATTTCGCATTATAAACCTAGCATCATGGGTACATTTCCCAGACAAATAGGCATAAGAACACAGGGGTTCATATGACTTTCTGATCGGAGTGCTGATATCATATAATCCTTCATCATGAGATTAGCAATCAGCAAATGAAATAATTATTGCTCAGTTACATAATTGATTTCATTTTTCTCACCATTCTCCACAAAGCAGTTCTTCTTCCTAGTGACTCTTCTGGTTTCAGATATGTAATAAAGTTTGAAATATCTGAGAGTGATACTTTTTCCTAAAAATGTAATCAGAATTTATTACAATACTGGAAAGTAAATATTGGGTTAAATATTACTTTAACAGATAGAATATTTTCATATTGCACATCTTTTTTTTAACTATGTGGCATTGCTTCCCCCCCCCATTTTTCGCAAGAAATACTAATTCTAACCATGTTTGATAACACAATGTTTTACCAAAGCATTATTTAGTAATGAGCTTGTAATCAATTAAATTAATCTTATGTTTTTTTAAAGACAATCCAACTTAAAATTTATAAATAATTTTTGTGGCATCTTATAAAGAAGAGATTGTACATTTTAGTACAACATTTTGCTCCAAAACTCAATATAAAATTATCGTATTATCATAATATCATATCATTCTTTTTAAATTAATAAAAATGTTTATTAAGTGCCTGCTGTTACAAAAACCAACTTGAACACATTTTGTCGCTCTTAAAAAGTTCTGTCTTTTTGTTGCTGAAGAAAAGTGTTTTGCTTCACTTGTCCATTTTCTATTTCTTTTATTTATATGAAATGAAGTGTAACCAAATAATGTATTAGAATATTAGAACTATATTCGATGCACGCATTTCAGACAAAATTGTTCAAGAATCAACTTAATCACCACAACCACTTTCAAAGAGGAAATACACAAAAGCGTTATAACAATCCTGATACATTTATGGTGTACATAAATTTGGCTTGATAAGGCCAGCACAATTCCTGACATACTTTATAACAGGAGGAACAAATTGAAGTGCACCGTTTTTTGGTAACTTGCAGTACCATACCTTAGACCAGCGGTCCCCAACCTTTGCAGCTTGGTGGCCTGGCTGGGGGGAGAGGGGGAGGGGAGAACCAAGACACGCGAGCAGCAGGTGCATGTGCGTGCTCAGCTCAACTTGTGTGAGCAGCCCGCCGGTGTGCATGTGGATGTACACAACTCAACTTGGGGAAGTTGAACTGCGAGCATGTGTACACATGCACTGGTCCACTGCTTGTACACGTTTAGCCGTACACACATGTATGCACTGGCCCACTACTCGCACAGCCCAGTTCCAAATAGGCTACAACCCGGTACTGGGCCATGGCCCGGGGATTGGGGACCCCTGCCTTAGACATAATAATGTAGTCATGCAGTTGTGGATTTTAATGCAAGATAAATACACATATGAAAGCTGACTTGTCTGTTTTAAAAAAAAAAAAAGATGGCTGGGAAGATCATTTAAATAGGAGAAATATTTCAGTTTGGGTTTTCAACAAGAAATCAAACAAGTTGGGAGTCTTGCATTTTTAAAGGAAAAAGTTTTATCCATGAAAGCACTAGAAAACAATTAAGTGTATGTGACACATTGCTTTTCTTAAAATAGCCCCCCCCCCCCAAAAAAATCCCTATCAGGATTGGAATACTTATTACAAAAAATGATGATTGTTATTCCATATAGCCAACATTTAATATTGTTTAAAAACCCTTCTTATGCATATTACAATGTGACATGCTTTTGCCTGTTTTTGCTTTATTGGTTCCTTCAGTACATTAAAGCAAACATTTGTTTAAAATATAATACTTACTGTATCTATTGAATGTATAGCTGCTTTAAGAAGAAAGCACTGAGCAGCTCCTCGTAGAAGAATCTGATGTGTGATCATACTACACTGCAGAACGTTTCTGCAAATGGATCAAATACATGTTTTCAAAAGTCAAACAATGAACTGAGGATACAGAAAATTCACAGAAACAAAATTCAGAACATCACCTTAATGCAAGGAGCCCTTTGCTATCCAGTGCTCTACACTGTGGTATATGTGCCAATGCCATGGAGAGAAACAAAACAGGAATAGCGCACCAGTGCCTGTTGCTCATCTTCTGAATAAAATTTAACAAAAAGCTCCCTTTAAAGAGAAAGAAAATAGCATTGTTATCTTATTGAAGATAAGAGTGTTGTCTAGTTTTGGTTTCATAAGAAGCCACGTAAGGACTTTTTGCTTGAGATCAAAAGAAATACTACATTAATGTTGGTATTTGACAATTATAATTGTCTATGATTATAGAAGTACAATGTAATAATTTCAGATCAAAAGGTTAATGTACTTTTTCTTTGTAACTGTATTAAATAAAGTAGGAAGCTATTTTTTTATTTTTTTCCCTTTATGCTTTGCAATATGTCCCTTCCCATTTTCCTCTCCAATTTATATATGTAATGAAGTATAATAAAAATAAAGCTAATTTCAATAGTAAATAAGAATAAATATATTTTCTCAATCACATTTTAGATTATAATCCTCAGATCTATAGAATCTCTTCTAATCCTAACCCAAGAGACAGATCTTTTTGACCTTAGGTATAAATATACAGGATAACTGAGAAAGAGACGGTTGTAAAATAAGAGTGTTTAATATCACTTGTGAACTTTTAGTATCATCCCAAGTTTCTGAGCCCCATTACTATGGAAAGAAGAAACAGTTTAACACAGTAACCACATTCATGAAATTCAGCAAGTGATTTGGGGTTAATTTTTCTCTTTCAAAAGGTCATGCATCTCTAATGCCATTTTTGGTACATGCCAATAAAATCTTCTGCATTATGGGTCTGTGCCTGCCCCAGATACCTAGTGATATCGCTAGACAAACTGTGCACAAATACCAATCCCCATGTCATCATCATCATCATCACCACCATCAAACTCGTATCTGCCTTTGTAACAAAAATAAAAATAAAATCAGCTAGTAATAATAAGCGATCCTGAAGCAGAGAACTGACATTTATGTTACTCCAAAATAATGCCATTAACTACACATACTTTTTTCACTTTCTGGAAGGCTTGTGAAGAAAATCGCCATGAAATTCTGTAGAATTATTCCTAATGGTGGACAAGTGCCCATAATCTGACCTGATACCCTGTTAAGTTAAACCAAAGCGATAATTGAAAAAAATTCAGTGCCAAGTCTACAAATTAATTTTATTACAACATTTTATTGTGTTATCTAATACATTCGCAATGATCAAAACCTTAAACAGAGATACATTTCATGCTGATAAATAGCTAAAATATTAGAATAGTTCTCACAGTTTTCATTTGGTCTTATTGTGAGATAAGAGAGTATAAAGCTGCTTGCCGTGCATCTTGATTTCCCTAGTAGATTCTCAAACTTTAAAAAAAGAGACTCATCTCCCTTGCCAGAATGGGGCAAACTGTAATCCAGAGAATTCTGCAGGACAAGAGTTTCTCAAAATTAGACATTTTGCCTGGGCAGAATTCCCATTCATTAAAACTGCCTATGGAAAAGTTCCTCTTCTTTGTCTCATATCACATCTAACTAAATCAGGAAGATCCCCCATCCATAAGAGAGGATGTATAGGAGGCTATTGAGGTAAGAACAGGCAATAACACCGGTTTTCACAACCTCTTTGTATCCAATGATACTTGGATACCTCTTTTGACTGGGGAAAAAAACAATTTAAATCAGCTAACATTCCAAAAGCAAGCTATCCTCAAAGAACAGACAACCATTTTCTCAATAAACAAACTCACTTCCTGATTAACTTGTGTCGACATCCTTGGACCCCTTCCGATTATTAAATACATTGAGAAGGAAAGTACATGAAAACTGAAGTCTTTGTCTTAAAATGAGGATAGCTTTGTTTTAAAAAGAAGGCCCTCAAAGTGTGTGTGTGTATAAGAGAGAGGGAGGGAGAGAGAGAGACAGAGACAGAGACAGAGAGAACAGAAATCCAGCCCCCTTCAACCTGCATGATATAAGTCTAACCATTTTACATCAATTGCATCCACTATGGGCCTTGACCTCTCAGAAAAGATAAATGTGGCTCCTTCTGAACTATAAAATGAATTAACTAGCAATAGTGGCATCCAAGAGAGCTATTTTCTGGTGTTTATTTTACATCTTTTCTCACTGTGTTAAATGTAGGTGCATCAAATATTAACGAGGGACTTATTTTTTTCTCCTCCCTATTCTTCCTTATTCTGACTATAGTTCAACTGCTATTAAAGATATATACAAATATGCAGTTGTTCCCCAAAGTGCAATAAAGGCTGAAACCAAAAAAACCTTATCTTTTAACATCTACAAAAATTCTTTCTGTGTTTTTCATTAAACAATGTATTTACCTGCTATACAGAGAACTTTCTGAGAGAGCATCCATTAAAGGGCCAATAATGAACTAAACAAAAGAAATTAGATTTTCATTAAAAGAAATAAAAGACATTAATTGCAGTTTATTTGTTCTGCAGTAAATATATTTTTAGATATAAGCATAATACAGTTAACCAGGGAACAATTACTGTATTTTTCACATTATAAGACACACCAGACCATAAGACACACATTAGCTTTAGAGGGGGTGGGGTGGAATCTGCCTCTGCTTCCCAGCATCCATCCAGTATTCATCTGGCTAGTGTCCTTGCAGCAAACAGCAAACAGCCTGGTCAGCTTCAGCATGTTATCACAGCCCAAGCATGTGGCTTGTCAGGGCTCCACTCCGTTGCACCTACCACTGAGCTGAGTTGCTGTTGCTGCAAGGGAACGCTGGAGCCTCCACTGCTGAACTGAGCAGCTGTTCTAGGTAGTGGAGATCGTTGCTGCCGCCACCTATTACCCACTGCTACTGGGCCATTTACTCCACTGATTGCTGCCGTCACCATACAGAACAGCTGATCGGCGGTATTCCAGGAAGCCAATCCAACCACCAATCAGCTGCTCAGCAGCAAAGGCGCCAACGTTCCCTGGGGCTGGAAAACGACAGCAGCAGTGACAAGTGACACCAACCCCCCTGCAATATTCGCTCTATAAGACGCACAGGCATTTCCACCCACTTTTTTGGGGAGTGTGCATCTTATAGTGTGAAAAATACGGTAAAGTCTTCAGGTAAGTTTATACAAGAACACTAGCTTCAACTTCTGAAAAATAAGTAAAGGAATTATGAATTATATAAAAAGACTTAAAACGTTTTGCTCAAGGAGATAATGGCAACAGACAGCTAGGCCTTCTTTAGAGCAGTAGTCCCCAATCTTCCTGGCTGTGTGGACCAGTAACGGTGGCAGAGGAGGGGGAGAGAGGGACGGGTTCTGCATGAGTGGTAGGCGAGAATGAGCAGTTTCATTTGTGCAAACAGTGAACACGCAGGCGTACCCTTCTCACACAAATGAAGCATCACGTACACATACTTGCCCACTGCTCGTGAAGTAGAGCTGCATGCGGGCACTCACCCGTCGCTTGTATGCCCTGTTCCAAACAGTCTATGCCACACTACTGGGCTGCAGCTCGGAGGTTAGCGAGCTCTGATTTAGAAGATTAATAAGAAGTATCTTATATGGATAGGCAGTAAACCTTACCTCTGAAAATCCTTGTGATGAGGGAAGACATTTTCTTTGCCAGATTTCAAGAAAGTGAATGACACTTTCCTTTGCCAATGTCTTATTTTCACTCTCAAACATTCTTTTGTAAATGCACATATGCCATGAAGGATGGAACATCCAACAACCTGTTATTAAAAAACAAATATGTACACTTTGAATAAGCTATTTCACTTGATTGCATGTCTGTACAAATAATTTAATTTGTAAGAGCTGATTATTTTATATAGTTTTAGAAATTATAAGAAACATTACAATGAAAACAATCTACAAAGAAAAACTATGTTAAAAATGAGGATCGCTTGAAAAGGATCTCTTCTCTCATCTTTAATACTGTAGTGGTTTACAAAAGACTAGCAGTTACTTAGATAGTCAGAACTTAAACTATTCAAAACTTTAAAGATAAAAAAATGAATGCCTTTAACTGGGTCTAGAAACAAATGGAGATGTTAATATCTATCAATGTAATGTAGCAGTTATTACTAAGTAAAACTTCTGGATGCAATATAATTGAATGTAGAGTTCAAAAGTCACCCTAGAGGAGATAGGTTAGAGCTCCACTTCCCTATCTAACAGTCCTTTTCCTAGGGTAGCTGAGGAAATCTTGGGGCTGGCATTGGACAACCTAAACATTTTTATTCTACAGAATTTCACTAAAGAAACAAAAGTGACATAACATCATCTGATCATCTAATCATTACTCTATCTGTACAGGAGTACTGAGGACTGCCTGACTGTCTGTCAACCTCACCTCAATGATGATTGGCAGATATCACAAGTTGTGTTAAATGATTAGTTGCAAAATGGTCAAAGATTGCTTAGTTGAAAGTTGGCTTCAGATGTGCAGCAAGGCTCATTCTTAAACTAATATTCTGTTTGGGTACAGCTGGTACCATAATGGTGAAACAGTGGCCTCCAATATCAACATAAGAAGAGAGAATGGGTTAGGGCAGGGGTGTCAAACTCAATATCTGTGGGCCGGATCCAACCTGATGCAGCCCTCAATGAAATTGAGTTTGACACCCCAGGGTTAGGGTTAGCAGACAAGATGAAAGTACTGATATGGTCCAAGATCTATTTGCGTTCAGACTAGATCAATTGGCAAAAATACTAAGTTAGGAAACAGAATATCCAAGCAGCAAATCTCTGAGCAGCCCTTGAGACTATTCCTGCCCCAAAACTCTAATGTGTCTAAACACACTGGTTTGTTTTAAACCAATGCTAAATCCTATCCTTAAGTTTCTTTAAGGAGGTGCTCATGAGCTCACTATTTTGCAGAATGGACAAACAAAAGAAAAAAAAAAAGCATGGGCCTTCTTTTTCCACCCCAAAACTTAGCATGGTTGAGAGCCAGATCACTTAATTGTGAACCAAATGTTTTGTATATTCCATAAATACACAGAAAGATTGCCTTATCGATAGAATGATGGGATATATATCAAATTAATTAAAATGATGATTTTATATTTCAACCAACAATGTAATCTGCGACAGAAGAACACCAAGATGAACTAACGTCAAGACTGAATGAATTCTTAAAAGGGCTTGCATTTTTATATGTTTGTTATCAACTACAAAGGCTAACAATATTTCTAAAGAATAATCAAGCACGAGTAAATTTTGCAAAACTGAAAATAAATTCAAAACCTTACTTGCTGATATTGAACATTAACAGGACTTATCTTACCCAAAAAATCTTACCTTTTTCTTCTGATATTGCAAGTTCATACAAGCTATTCAACTTTGGTAAAACTGGCTTTATTACATGTATCTGAAATTGGAAAACAGAAATTACTATATTAACATGCTTTATAAATAGCTAGATATCAATCTTTTAAGACCTACATAACATAACATTAAGTGATGGGGACAATGAAAATCTTAGCATAAATATTCTAAGTAATTCACACATAGGATTTCCTTTATGTACTTTACATTTTAAGTCATCCTGCTTTTAAGTCCTTTCAACAAATTATAAGAAAAAATATAATTACTAAGTTTGAATCATTCCTTGTATTTTCAAATTCTATTCATGTTTTCTTAAGCTAAACCAATAACTTCTATAAATGTTAATGTATCCATTTACCAATAACATAGTTCTGACATCTCAATTCCTGTCTTCATCTACTTTTCGTATCTTACAACTATATCAAACCCTCACATAATTTAGTATAAATTTAGTAAATACTGTAAATAAATTTTGTTTATAACTAAACCAATCCTTTTTAATAACTATATTTACCTGATTTCCTTCCAAAGTCTCCATTATTAAAATATAATTTTCCCAAAACTGAGTAAATTGATCTTTTTTTTCAGCACACCACCAAAACAAATAAGATCCTATAAGATAAGTAAATAAGATGTTTTAGTCTTTAAGCAAAGGTATAGAAATAATCTTATGCCTAAATTAATGTCAATAATACAAAATAATAATGCACCTCGGATCCCTTCAAATAATCCTAGAAAACGTCTCTCAATACAAGTTGTCCAAGAGGGGAACTAGAAATAATGTAGTAAGAGCATAATTATTTCTCTTTGGAATTCTAAATGATTTATCATAAACTGATAAATTTTATAAATATAAAAAGACAAATTCCTTGTGTGTCCAATCACACTTGGCCAATAAAGAATTATATATGTCGAAAGAACTCCATTCAATTTCTCTCTCCCTCTCCTAATAAGCCCCATACTGGTACTGCATTGATTATATGCCATCAATTTGTTGTCAACTCTTACAAACAGATTTTATCCAGAACAATCTGTTCCCAGCATGGCCCTTTAGGTTTCCCAATGGTATACCCATTGCCACTGCAATACAGTCCATCCTCCCCCCCCCATGCCCCTTTGCTAGTATTATAGACTTCTCAAGCACTATTACTATCTCAATCCAGTAAAATAGCTACACATTATGTAGATTGGAGGCTTTCTTGCACCTCATTTGTTATTCCTTTTTTATCAGCATCCATCACATAGACTACTCTTACATATTTCTCAACTAGATTGCATCCCACAGGAACAAGTATGAAGCAGGTTCTCCTAGATCAATGTATAAAGTTTGACAGGACATGGAATGGCTGTGACAATGAAAAGATGTACTACTATAATTTTCTTTTGTTCTTAACCAATTTTTGGCTTACCTCATTCTATTTGAAGCTTAGGCCAGCATTTCCATTCATTGTTTTTAATGCAAACCCAAGTTCATTCTTAATGAAGTATTAACTTCACTAGCAATTGAATGAACAATGAACCAATACTGTAGTCCTCACTCTCCTTACAGAGCTATCCATCTTCTTTTGTCACGGGAACCTTTAAAAAAGCTATTAATCTATTTCTGCACATTGTCTTGTGACATGATCTCTGACAGGAAAGAATAATTGTTCTCTTAAAAATCTATATTATATACTCTTAGTTCTACTTTTTGCCCTTATCTGAGAAAATTTAGAAAATCCATAGAGGCATATTACCAGTGTTTTTTCATCTACATTTACCTATATCCTCCATCTTTGACTGAATCCATTCTATTAACTTACCAGCTATTGATTTTATTATCCAAAGCAATATTTGATTAAAAAAATAGTTCCAGCAATTTGGATCTCCTTATTCAGGATTTTACGGATCTCAACTAATATCCCACCAAAGACTTTTTTTCCAGACTATGTAAGGAGTTTCAAATACTATCCTTTTCACACAGGGAAGACATTTTGATTGCTATCTTCTGCATTGTTTCCAGAATGATTATACTTTTTTCCCAAATGTGAACAGAACTGTATATTTTCCAGATACATATATGCCAAGGATCTGTATAAGGCCATTACAATTTTGGGTCATATAATCTTTTCAGCTACTTTCCTAATGATCCCGACCATAGCTATTTGCCCGATTGTAATATTATCCAAATTTAGCAAAATGGACCAAGATGCTTATGGAACTCATTACAGAGTAGAATGACTGTGGAGAAATGGTTTGATCATAATTTATTTCTCATTTATGGTCACCTAATGTTAAGTACCTTCTGACACCTGCCAGATTTAAATATCAGGGTACTCCAGATTTAAAGAAATTTATTATACCATTCCAAAATCTGTCCAGCTGGCCTTGGGCTGGAAAACCAGCACAAGGATGCCTTTTCTCACAATCACTTCACATATTAAATGCTTGTAAGAGAGGGCCCTGGGTTTAGCATATGCCATTCAGAGCCGATAGATACCATTGCCATCGTCCAGGCTACACTTGCACTCCAGGGCCACTTTATCAGATACATCGACGGCTTTCTTCAACAAATACCGGGCTCGTTTCCGGCACAGAGCGTCGCTCTCGGATAGTCCCTTTTGCACCACTTCCCAAAACTTGCAAGAAAGCCTCGCATCCAGCAGCGAAGCTGCCTCGCCATCGGTGACACCGTCCAGTCGGGGAAACAGGACGTCGGCGAGGGCGCTAAGGACGAGCAGAGTCCGGTTCACCCGCGGGGCATCAGCGAGGGGCGACAGCACTAGGCCTTCCCAAATGAGACTCAGGGCGGCGCCGTTTCTTCCTAACGCCGGCAACAGCCTGCCGCCCACCAGCAACGCTTTCTCTTCCTCCCGTTCTTCTCCCTCCCCACGCAGCAGCTTCAGGGCGGCCGCCACGGTTCGTCTGAGCAGCGCTGGATCCTCCAGCCAAGGCGCCGCCGCGCACAGGACCTCGATGCTGCCTTCCATTTGCAAAGCCTGAATCCCGGCGCAGGTTTCCAGCACTTCGCCGGCCAACCGTTCAGCCAGACGGGGTCCGCAGACCAAAATGCAGGAGCGCAACACTCCGCCGGTGGCTGTCACGAATCGTCGCCACCCCTCCGGGCTTTCGCCCGCCGGTACGCCGCTCCCGCTGAGAAGCGCCGGGAGGCAGCGGTGCAGCGCCAGCTCCCGGGCCGCCCGTTGCGCCTCTTCGCCCCGGTTGCCCGCCCCAACACGTGTCGCCCGTTCCAAAAGGAAACGCAATGCTTCCGCTCGCTCGAGGGTGAGCGCACCCTTTTCGCCGCAGACCGACCGCAGACACGCACCCCAGTCGGGGCACTGGGAGAGCAGTGTGTCGGCCAGCACCGCATCCATGGCGAAGGGGAACCACGCGGCCTTGCAGTCAATTAGCGCGCGGCCTGCTCTGCCCGATACTTTTCCCCAGCAGCCTTTGCGCTGAAGGTGGCTATAGAGGAGGACTAGCCTGGTGATAGGTCTAGCTGCGCTTGCTAGGTTTGTTTTGGGGAGGCTTTTGCAATTCGCTGTACTAGACTGCTGTGAGGCAGGAATTCAGCTGGCGAAGCCATTCCCCTTCTTGTATTACACAGTATCGCTAATTTATATAATGCATGAGGTACGTCTACCATTTTTAGGCAAAATAGGACTAGGTAAAGGATTTGGGTTAGGAAAGGTGAAGCCCGGTACCTTAAGCCGAGGAAAGGGAACCCTTTAGACAAGGTAAGGATTTAGCCGGCAAAAAGTATTAATTGCATAGAACTTGCCAGATTCGAATATTCAATCTTTGTTGCGCACTTAACCCTTGTTTATAAATGCTGATAAACAGATTCCAAGATTACGATTGCATTATAATGTGAAGCGAAGTTCTTAATTTATATTATCAACCTGCTTAGGATACCTTATAATGAGGGTTGCTTGCAGTGGGAGTTGCCTTGGTCCTGTCTTAATTCCTGTGCAGCCCTAGGGCGAATCCGAATATCCCATACATTTTATACATTGATGATACTAAATTTATGTGCGCCTTTGCTGTGAGGATGGTACAACCTTGTGGTAAAAGCAAAATGTATGCAAACTAAGATCTTGTGGGTTCATATAAGAATAGGTTTCTATAAAAATGGCTATCTCCATTCTTTAGATGGAGCTCAAGAACTCAAACCATGTTTTTACACAAATATATAGCTATATTTGCAATTTAAGAGAAAGATTGTTGAGTTGACTTAATTTCTTTACAGTATTCTGGGGAACCCAGGTTGCTTTTAACTGTATACATGTTACTTTATTTTTCTTCTGTAATTGATCTATTTGATATGAAGTGAGCATTCAAGCATTTCAAACATCGTTTTAGAGAAATAAAATATATATTTTCTTCTATTTATCCATATTGTGATATTTTGACAAAACTTTATTTTTGATATAACAAAACTATGTTTTGATATAAAATGACCTGCTAAGAAAATCAAATAGACAAAATCCATATGTGGTTTTTAAGCTTCATTTTATATAATGGCATAATTGGTAAAAAATAGTTGTGTTTTTATCACACAAGCAAAATGTTTTAGGAGGATATCTTCAGCCATTAGATAGGTTTCTAATTTGTTGGCTCAATCTAATACATTAGAGGTAGACATTTTGCTTGATTGGACAAAATATAGTCAAGCTGTAGCCCAAAATGCTGGCTTTTCCTCTCATATTTTGCAAAACTGAGGCTATCCAGAAAAAAAAGGAAAAAGTTGCGGAAGAGCTGTCCTACAATCAAGCTGAACATTGTCTTTAGAATCAATCTTCAAGCATTCTCTTTATAGAATAATCAGGAATCTGGTGGCACATCTTCTAACATTATTATTAAAAAGCATACATTTTTGTGAGCTGCAGATCATTGCAACAGATGTATAGACGGGCTAGAACAGGGATCCCCAACCCCCACCAACCCATCTACCCGGCCAATGGACCGGCACATGGCATGCCAGAAACCATGCAAACAAGTGAAGCCCCATCCGTGGGATGTAGGCAGCATATGAAACTATGCCCCTTCCGGTCCATGGAAAAAAACCTCCCTCCACAGAACCGGTTCCTGGTGCCCAAAAGGTTGGGGGCCACTCAGCTAGAAGATTTATACAGGATTTAAATTGATGAAAGGCCAGGGAAGGAAACTCACATAAAGGCTTTAGGCAATTTCAGAAGGTCTCAACAAAAAATGGGTTTTTAACATATTACAATTGTTTTGATAAGTATTTGTAATCTATCTAACATGCAGTCTGCATAATCAAGCTTTTTTCTACATTTTTCCCCTTCATAACTTTAATTGAGGCTAACAGGCTCTTCTGGGGTTTTTTTTTTTTACTATTGTAAATTAACACGCCTCTCTTCCTTCATTTTTCCCTTTATTCCTTTTGCAGTAATCTTTGAACTTGGACTGACACCCAAAAATATACAAATAGGTAGAAAGTAAACATTTTTAAAGAGTGGTTATGACCCCCTTCTTTCCCAAGGTGGTGGAAAGGGGGTAGTGTGGAAATCCTTTGAAACAAGGTTTATCAGAGAGATGCCAAAGTATGCGGAATGCTGTATACAGTAAAGCCTGATTGTTCTCTGTGTAGTAGTATTTGCTTTTCAAAGGAGGAGTAATCATATCTGGAAGGGAATGAGTTTCCTGTAGAAACCTCTGATCATTTGACCTGATCTTCACCCTGCAGAAGGAATTGCTATGTAGGGGGGAAGTGTGGGTAGGGCCCATGAAGCTACAGTCAGGAGGAAATGGCAAAAGCAGGGAGGAATTTACAGGCTCCAGATTGGAAAAGACATCATGGTGTAGCTTTGATGGAAGAACTTCAAAAGCGATTTATCGTCTGCCTAGCGTTTTGCAAGCTAAGTTAATAAAAGACAGGGGTCCCAAACACTTCAGCTCTTCAACTTCTTCAAGTAATTTCAGATTGTTCATTAATCCACAAACATTTATTATATGAAAATAATTTAATAAATGCTACTTTAACTGATAGTGCCATGAATATTAACTCAAAGCCACTTTTGCTTGAGGCTTACTATCCAATCCTAGGTAACTATATTGCCACCAGCTTGCTCACCTTCAGGACTAAAGACTAGCATGTGTAAGAACTCTATGGAGGCCCCAGAAAGATTAATTAAACCAAAATAATCTTAAATCATTTATCAACCATAGGTTGAGTCCCAGACATTTACTGACCTTTTGACCTTGAGTTATTTACCCCTTGGGTAATCCCATTGACCCTTGAGTGTTGATGTTAACTACTTTGGGGGACCCTGATATAAGGCAAGGAATAATATGTGCTCTCATGCCCACAGCAGCCCAAGCAAGAAAAACATCCTTTTCTAATTTTTCCCGACTTTCATGAGAGAAATAACTGGGAGGGGGGAACAATATCAATATCATGTTTTCAAACATCAACCTTGCCTGTCCTCAAATTGTAATAAAAAAGACAAAAAGAATGGGTCAATGAATCCTCATTTTCACATGGCAGATATGCCTCTAAGAACAGATTTTTTTCTACTGGATGCAGTGAGAAGTAAGCAAGCAAGCTCATCCTTTTTCATTAAACAGTAAGGTTTTGATTTTCTTTTCAAGAAAAATGTGTACAAATTACTTACTACTAGCTGAATACCCATTCTCCACTCTGAAACTATGTGATTGGGCTTGATAAATCGACACTTGCAGCTTGAAAATTAATGAGTAGTTACAATCAGTCTCTCCTCTCCCCTTCTCAGGCTTGTCCCACAGAAGCCTCTCCCCTTCTCTCCCTCTGGCTTGCCCCCAAAAGTTACTCAAGTGTCAAGACTGAGCCCAAATGTGTTCTTCCCCATTCAGGTCTTCATAATCTCCGAACTCTTGGTCAGAACTTGGTCATCCCAATATGTATAAATATGTATAATTATTGGCATACTGATGATACCTCAGTCCAAACTATTGGTAGGCTCAATGGTTTCACGTAGACTTTAAACAAAAGGGGATGAGTGAGGGCTGCAGGCACAACCTCTTGCCTTTTCTCAACACTGATTGAAACATGGCACAAACCATTGCAACATAGTGTCTTCCATTCAATTCCTGAACTGGTCCAATCAGCCATGACTGATGGCACTGAGAGTTCAAGGAGCATCAGAATGGACACACAACCCTCATTCTGGCTCTACTACAGTTGACAACTGTAGCTGACAACTACAACTATTGCAATCTTCATACTTGAACTCTATCCTGAAACCCAGGATACGGTTGCTTGGGATATGCTTTTTAGTATTTGTTACAAAATAGAATCATAAAATGCTGTATCATTCTTATAACAGTAGGTGTTGCTGTTGTCAAGACTTCTCTTTTTTCCTAACTTCCTTACAAAGAATTTGTTCCTTAAAATAAATGGAAAAATAAGTGTGTCTTATAGGTAACAGAGAGAGAATGTCAGCCTGCGAGTCAGCAAGCTAGCTAGCTCTTCAAACAGTTACTCATACCTCAATACTATAATGTCCCCATTGCTTTGTGAGCTGCACCAACTGCCAGTTAGGATTCTGGGTGCAATCCAAGGTGTTGGTTACAATTTTCTGCCAGATCAATCTTGTAGTAATGTGTTAGCTAGCTAGCTATATGCACAGCAATAACTTGTAAATCTGAGATTTTCAAGCATTTATGGCTATTTAAATGTGTATTTTTAAATATATGGACTATGACATTGAAATGCCTTTTAAAATAACAATTTCAAAGATAGCTTCATAATGTGAGATAGGGGTTCTTAACTAAACTATGTATTTGTCATAAAAGTCCTTGCCTTTTTTAGAGTGATGTCTTTTAGGTAAACTTTGCCAAGTAGCCCTTGTATGTCCATTTAATTATTATTCATGTCCTGTGCTAAGCACGTTGGACTACAAATATACTCCACAGTTCTCAATCCACAGCTAGTCTTAACATCCTTCCATTTAAAATTGATACTTTTCGGGTCTTCCTGAAATGCTTAGTCCCTGGTTTTCTTTGGCCATCCCCTTTTTCTCCAACCATCTGGTAGTATCCAATTGATTGTGGTCTTTGCTGGACGTTGCTCACTCATGCGGAGCACATATCCATCAAAGCACATTCTTCATTCCCTTATGTCCATTTTATAAACATGTATCACTTACCAGAGTCCATTAATTGAAATGTTCAAAAATTGCATATTTTATCAGGTGTATTACTGCATTTCTTGCCTCAGACAAGAAATGTCAGCAAAAAGAAAAAAGAAAGATGCAGTAGACATTATATCAGACTATGACTAATACCAGCCAACTTCCTAATGTATCTACTGCACTCAGAAATACCTGGGAAATGAAATATGACATGATCACCATACATTGCTCATGTCCCTATTTTTCATTCATGAACAGGATAAGGAAATATGTCATTCTTGTTTTTCCATTGGTTATCAGCAATAATTTGGCAACTATTTTGAATCCCCTGTAATGTCAAGCTCAGCATTGAAGTTTTATTTCTAAATTTGCATAATGCACAGACAATCATGGAAAGCCTTCAGAACTAATCTACTGAGGTCTCCAGAGGGTATGATTGCCTTGATTCTTCAAAGGACACTTCATCCATATCAATATTTTAAAAGGCACCCTTGAGAATTCTTTATGCAACCTTCCAACACATAACAATGTATAGCTGCAAATTAAATGTATATTTATCCTTCCTATATTTATTATAATTCTATGTTTTTTTCTGTAAAATATTCATAATTCTCGATACTGATAAATAATGAATATCGTGAATAACACATTCATTCTAAGTACACAACAATCAGAATGAATTATTACGTTAACATTCCTCTGGATTTCATCTCAGGGTGGAACAAGCCTGGAGCTTGTAAGTGAAATATTCCAACTCCGGAATGCATTGCTAATATGAAGACAGTTACAATGGTTTAACATACTCCTTCCGGATCAGTTTTAAATTTATCAATAAGCTCATATACACAGAGAAAGCAACATAGTCTCCCCCATATCTCTGAAAAGAAATGAAGTGTCTTCTTCTGGTTGACCCATTGGAGATAGTATGACTGCCATATGTTAGAATGAATAGCTATTGATCTGATAAGTAGACAGAATCTCTAATAATATTATTATTAGAGCACAGGAGTTGCTTAGAACCTAAAATAGTATTCTTTTGTACATAACTGCCAGCCGTAAAATTATCCTATTCAATTATATTTGTTTTTTCAGTGGAAAAAATATCCCATAGGAATTTTGAAGCATCTCTTTGATTCTTATGTTAACATAGTTATTCTTGATTTATTCCTTTTACTAAACAGATGACTGGTTTATTACTCTTGTAGCTGGCTGACATGGTCTTCTAAAAGTTAGAGATACCGGTACTATAACTATTAAAACTAAGAGAACAGGGTGCCTCTCTTGAGGAGTAAGGACAGGTACATACAATACATATACATCTGAACAGAGAGTATCGGCTGTATTCTGTTGTAAGTTCCTCTTATCCATGGCTGATGTTCATATGAGTTTCACAGATGATATACATCACTGTGTAAATGTATAAATGGTGCAAAACAGATAGATATATAGATAGGTTTTCAAACAGTGCTTTTTCTCATACCATTTCTCAAATAGCAGGAAATTCAGGGAGTAGTGGCACCATATGAAATTGGCTTCCTTTGAATGAAAGTGCACTGTATATTTATGATGTTTTTATTCTATTTACTCTGTTTATGCAAGCAAAACAGTGTAGTCAAAAATAGGTGCTCTTACAAGGGTCACTGCTCCCTCTGAAACCTTGAGAAAACTCCTTCACTCTGAAGCTTCTCCTCAAAACAATGTTTTTTTTCATAATCTTTCCCAGAAGCCCATGGTTTTTGATGCAGCTTAAGTCTTCTTCAAAATTCATCAGGTTGGTAAATAAAAATAGGTCACAGTTTCCCTCTTGGAAATGCGTCCATGCAGATTTCAGTTCTGGCATTGCTCACATTCCCAAGGCAAGGGAAGAAAATGGTAGCTGATGCTTAGTAGCTTCTGCCAGAGGCCTCTTTTGCAAATAACCAAATGCAGGGTCCTGATCATGAGATTGGCTATGGAAAAGATAGGCCTGCTGCTGTTACAGAATATCCTACCCAGCTGCACAGTTGCATCCCTGCCCAAGCTTGCCATTAGATCCCCTCCCTACCCCGCTTACAGTGTTGGGAACTACAATTTGTCTTCTTTGGGGAAAGATCCAGAGGCAGCTTGTTAGTTCATGGTTACCATGGCAACCATGGTCTTGTTGCAGATCATGGGAAGCCACATGCTAGGTCTAGTTTTCATCTCAGAACAGATGAGGCATAATTTAAGTGAGTAGATTACCTTCAATTCCTTGACGTAGTCAGATCACACTCTGTTTTCCAGAAAACAGAATTGACTTTTGATGTGCTCCATGAACCTTGGTTAATACTGGATAATATGAACAGGCTTGAATTATGGAATGTTTTGCTGGAATAGGAAGTTCAAAGTTGACTGTCAAATGTACTAAGTGATTTATCATGGGAGTAAAGTGTGTATGTGAACAAATGGAATTTTAAATTGTTCACAAGGAGCAGGGAATAAGCCAAAGATGTGTGATATCCATGAGTACAATCAGAGGTGGATTCACTTACCTTCCCTATCAGTTCGCAAATATGAGCTTCGCTCACAAGCGCCTCTCCTGTGCATGTGCCTCACCTGCGCATGCGCACTGCCTTCGCATACACAGTGCTCGGACATTACGTTGGAGCCGTGGACGGAGCCTCCTGCAGCCACCGTTACCAGTTTACCCCCACTGGAGAGAACCAGCGGAATACCTCTGTGTACAATAAACAGCCAGAGATGAACTTCATAAAGAACGCTTGAAGTGATAAGCAAGGAAAAGAACTTGTTTGCAGTTTTGTACTTTATACTGCTGGCTAGGAACAAAATTAATGTTAGATAGTTTATATGTAATTATAAGTATAGCTCTGAAAATTAATGCATCAAAGTCTAGGGGACGTATGTGAAAGTGAAAACGAAGTGAATGACTGTAAATTATACATACATGGTGAAAAATTAGAGCACATTTATGGATTTATGTCTTAGCAAAATACTTAGTAAAGATGGAATAAGCCAGCGATGGCAAACTTTTTTTTGGCTCATGTGCCATAAGGGGCAGCGCAGGGGGGTCGTGCCCTGGCGTGCTGCACCCATAATGCAACGCACGACCCCCCCCCCCCGTGTATATGCGTGCATGAGAGGTGCTCCCCCCATTTTTGCATGCTTTTTTGCTTTATAGGAGCCTGGTGAGGGCAAAAACAGCCTCCCCCCTCCCCCAGGCCCTCCGGAGGCTTCAGGGAAGTCTCCTGAAGCTCCTGAAGCCTCTGGAGGGCCTGGGGGGGGGGGGCAGGGGAGATTCTTTCTGCCCTCCCCAGGCTTCTATAAAGTCTCTGGAGCCTGGGAGGGCAAAAAATATCTTTTAAAAAGGCTGAACTCTGCTGGCCAGCGCATGCATGCCCTGACAAATGGTTCCACGTGCCACCTGTGGCACGCATGCCATAGGTTCGCCATCCCGGAAATAAGGGATGGAGAGATTTTAAGAAGTATGAATGCTGATAGACAGATAATTTCAATTGCAGATATGTGGCCTCTTGCAAGGAATGAATGTTCATTGAAAGAAAGAAAAAATGACTGTGGCCACTTTGCGTACGTCAGTAGAAACAGAAAAATAAGAGGAATGCACTGCAAAGAGGCTATTGGAGAAATGTGAGTGATAAACCAAGAAGTGATAGAGTAAACGGTGAGTGGATGATGAATGAATATGGATTGAATATAAAAGTGAATGACCAATATGAAAGGTATGTTGAGGTTGTTTAATCAAATAGAAAATGAATGAGGAACAAATCATAAAACAAATATTCACTACAAGGAAAAAAATGAATGAGTCAAGAGGAAGAAGAAGACAAGGAGAGTCATAGCTTGATGGATTTGATAAGATACTAAAACAAGTTCTAAAAGAGAAAGAGGAAATCTATAAACCAGAAGGTAGACATAGTTAAAGCAAGGCTGGTTCGCAAGGGGAGAAAGATATGGATAGGAGTATGAAGTATAAAGTTGGTATAAAGTTGTTTTAGTTAGATTTATTTTATCTACTGTCTTTAATTTCTTTTGCTTTCTACTTCTTACACTTGACATAGTGCCCCATTCCCCACCAACGATTACTGTAGTAGGATGGAAAAATACTGTATAGTTTATAAAACTAAGATTTTGGTTGAAATTATAGCTCATACCCAGCAGGTGGCAGAAGGAAACCATCAAGGCTGGTACACAGCAGATAAAAAGCAGTCCTATTATATTTAAAATACACTTTAAAGAGGGAAAATTAACTTCTAATATTCATAGCCTACAAAGTTTGCTTTATTCTTATTTTTTGTTCTTTATTCCTCCATATCTTTTGGGGAATTATATTAAACTACTAAGGTAAAAAAAGACATATGGGACAATTTCAGAAACACTTTGCCCAGCCTGGTCTCCTTACTGGGTTACAACTCCAATATTGAAAGCCAATTGCAGCTGGAGACCCCTTGGAAAAAAGTGGGTCAAGAAATAATGTGAAATTCACTAATATGAGAATATATTCAAAGTAAGAAATTACATTTACTGATATAAACTGAATTATTTTAAAATACTTAAGATATGTATCTAAAGTGCTTCCTTGAGACAGTTCCTGAGCAATAAATCATCAACAAGGCTAAAATCTTGTTTATCTTATGCTAAAATTAGTGTTGGTTCTGCTGCCAAAGAATTAATATTTTTACTGCTTTGTAAGTTTAGGACTACCACTGCTAAAGGCTTTTCATTTGAGTGTGACAGCAGGTAGGGGCATCTGCTCGGGGTGTCAAAAAAAGTCAAGATGGTGGTCACAACTGCATGATGAAAGCCTTACTCATTTTCATTTCTGGGGATAAGAAGCGGCCCTTCTGTGGGGATGACCCAAAAATGAGCTTGGGAAACATTCACTATAGTCTCATATTCCTAGGCAACTGGTTTACTTATTGATTGATTTAAAACATTTATATAACTGCTTTCTTATATCAAACTGTGGAAGTTTCCCAAAGTTAGCTGCCCCTACTTAACGAGGGGGGGGGGAGACCAACTCATTCCTTTCAAATTGCAGTTCTTGCATTTTTACAAAAGTCTGCCTCTGAGCTTCCTCAGCAGGTGGCACCATCTTGGCGCAGAAGCTAAGCAGGGTTGGGCCTGGTTAATACTTGGATGGGTGGATGAGCAGGGAATCCCTGGGCTGGAGGCGAGGCTGGGAAATTGAAAAGCATATTGGAAGTGGCAAGCCACTTTCCCCAGAGAAAAAGAAACCAGTTTGGTGCCATGCTAGAAACTGAAAGACTATGGGTTCTAGTCCTCCCTTAGGCAGGAAACCCAGATTGGTGATTTTGAGCCAGTCACACTCTCTCAGCCCAATCCACCTCATAGTGCTGTTGTTGTGGGGAAATTAAGAGACAAAATCAGGGATGTATGCCACTTGTAGTTGACCAAAAATAAAAGAAGGATTAAAATGTAGTAAAGCTTGGTACAAAAAAAATTCCCTGCATAGCTGTGCCTGTGTAGTCAAATGGCCCTGAAGTTGATTAAGACAAGGTGTCCATCTTGACTTGTCTCTTGGGATATAAAGACAACAGAATTAATCACTATGAGAAGGAATGATGGGTCAAAGGTACAGAGACCAAATGTCAAACCATCAAGAGAACTAAACAACTGCTTCAAAATGTAACTGTGTAATCATTCAAGATGTTGCTTGTGTGAGAACTTCCCCTATGATTGTATAGAAATCACTCTCAAGTCTGAAAATATGAAGTCAGAGGTGGGTTCCTACCAGTTCAGCCAAGTAAGTAGTAACTTTGCCTGCCACGCCCCAAACCAGTTCTCTTGGTGGCACTATAGGCGTCGCCATCTTGTTTTTTCCTTCTGCACATGCACAGAAGCATTTTTTTAGCATAATGTGCATCAAGCATGCGCACAGAGTGTGTGCAGTGTGTGCAGCACCTCCCTGAGCGAACCGGCAGTAGCAGCAGCCGGAACCCACCCCTGTATGAAGTGGCTTGTTTCCTCATTCCAATAGACCTTCCAGCACCAGGCAGAACTACTTGAAGCCAGCACCAGGCAGAACTGAATTTAAAGTCTACTGTAACCCCATCCCAGAATAAGATTGCAGCAAAATGCAGATTCCAAGGCTTCACCATGTGCCACCATACTTCTTATTTACTATTTTGTCTGATGGAGAAAAAGTTGGAGATCTTGAAAGCTTGCAACAATATATACACAGAGAGACAGAGACACTGTACTTATATTGAGTTGGTCTAATAAATGCTCTAATATGTGCAATGTAATGTTTTCAAATGATCATATCCATCTCCATGATGTTTTAAAAACATATGGTCTAAATCTATTTTTAAGCTGTACAAAGATGACCAAAGGAAGGGAGTAAACTTTGACATTCTTTCAAGGAAGACGGATCCAAATGAAGATGCATGTTTCTTAGTCTAGCATTTGATCTGTTCAGTATGTTGTCCTCGAGTCTATTCCTGATACCAGAACAGGTTGCAACTAGTCAGTAAGTTGAAACAAGAGCTACTAATTGCCAGGTTTTAAAGCCTAAGGGGTAAGAACAAAAGGCTTTCCACATGGCTTTAATATAGGAGTCCAGATGCCCTGACTCAGCACATTCTAATCCAACCCCACAGCATACACTACAAAAAGCTTTATCCCAAACTTAGCCTTGCACCAGTCCTACAACTGATAAGTGTTCTTGAAGAAACCAAGATAGGATGCTAGTGGCGTCTCACTTCAAGTGTAGGTCTGTCTCAGAATAAAAAGCAGAAGTTGTTTTTTTTTCAGGGGCATATTCCCAAGTATGGTAGTCACAAGCATGAACTATCTAACCCCACAGACAGGTTAATGATAGATTCCAAACCACTATGTTTATTTCAAAGGAGGTATGATTCAGGAAATCAAGCATCATTACGAAATGATAAATAGCAAACTAGGCCAACATTTCTCTTAATTGAGAGGATTCTTGTTAAGCTACTGTATAATTTGTCAAAATTACAAAAAATAAAAATAGAAAAATTTTGTAGGAAAAAATATTCTTCCTGGAAAATGTCTACAAATTTTTATTTTGTAGCAACATCTTGACTTATTGTACAGAAACAAGATCATAAAACCTCAGAGGTAAAAAAAAATCAACAACAGCTAGGAAAAGGGAAAAAATCTTAAATTTTGCAGTTAGTTGCTAAAGGACATATAAAAGACAGAATAAGCCATGTCCCAAAGTCTAATCTAAAGCATTTACAAATTAATTCACACATGATAGATTGTCTTGAATTTGGTGAGTATTCCATGACATAGTCCCAAGTAAGAATGTAGAGAACTCTGGCTCTAAATGTCGTCATCTAAGTAGAGAGGTTACAGTGAAGTCCATTGTAAATAGTGGTATACTTACAATTTGGCAATCATTGTTTGGATACAAATAGGGAGACATTTGGCTAACATGAAAACTTACGTCTGCTGATTCTGCAAAGATCAGTTACTGCAGGCCTTATGATTCCATTGCAAATTGTTTTGCTATGAATGAGGGCAGTAATTGTTTCATGCCAATCCTACTTTGTGATTACTTCATGGGGGGAAAAAAGATCAGAAGACAAAAGGAGATATTCCAGTTTATCCACTAAGCCCTGTAAAACAAAATAGCCTAGAATATACAGTATGTCTTTATTACTCACTAATTTCTTAGATGTCTTGAAATATCCCCAAAATGTATTCATGCCAACCCAGAAACACACACTGCACAAAATACTTTTCTCAAGGGAATCTTTGCAGAAATTACAACTAAGTTATTTTCTTTCCTCTCCCTTCTCAGCAAAGCCAGCATCCAATTATTCTAAGAATTACAAATTCTGAAAGTAAACAGTAAATCAAATAGCAGTTTCAAGAACTTTTACCTACAAATACTTTGTTCTAGGATCTAAACATAGATATTCTTTATAATCAATATATTGTGGTCAATTGTGAGGTTCAGGACAAAGTAACCAAACACAAAACATCCTTTCCCACCCCCATAATTAGAGTAGTTAAAAACTAATACAATTTTTTTAAAAAATAGAGTAAAATGTGCAAAGAAAAAAAAATAGGAAAGATACAGAATAGAAAGTAAAATAGAAAAAAATTATAGAAAGAAAAAAGAATGTATTAAAGAAAATTAAATGTATAAATGAGTGATGCTTTTTTTTGTAAGACTAGTGCTAGAAGAAGGGAATGGCAGTGTGACAAAGGTACCTGCATAATGCATAAGCCCTGTAACATTTCTTATGAACACATTTAGTCAGTGGTGAAATTCAATTTTTTTTACTACTGATTCTGTGGCTTGGTGGGCATGATAGGGGAAGGTACTGCAAAATCTCCAATCCCACCACACTCCAGGGGAAGGATACTGCAAAATCTCAATTCCCACCCCACTCTGGGGGCCAGCCGAAGGTGGTATGTGTCAGTTCTCTGAACTACTCAAAATTTCCGCTACCTGTTCTCCAGAACCTGTCAGAACCTGCTGAATTTCACCCCTGCGTTTAGTGCAAAAGGAAACAGTCTGCAAACCGACCCTCAGTATCATAAACCTTTGCCTCCAAATGCAGGCCATGCATTCTGAACAAATATAGAAAGGAATAGGAAGAATAGTGTAATGATATACCTCTTTCTTTCTTTAAATGGATTGATTGCTTGGTTCTAGATGTTGTTGCCGTTATATGGGTGCATTGGGGAGGGGGGGTCTAATTAAATGATTCCCATAGCAGCCTCAATTCAAAGGCTGAGAAAAAAAATGCAAATATTATATACAATATTATAGATTATAGAATTCTTTATTGGTCAAGTGTGATTGGACACACAAGGAATTTGTCTTTGGTGCATATGGTCTCCGTGTACATAAAAGGGAAAAAATACATTCACCAAGAATCATAAGATACAACACTTAGTGATAGTCATAGAAGCTGAAACAATAAAATAAGTATAGAAGTTGAAACAATAAAATAAGCCTAAATCTCAAACCATCTATGATTTCAGTTCAAGCAAAATCTCTTTAGGAATTCAGTCAGCTATTACCTGGATGAAAAAGGAGGTAGATATTCTTTTTTGACTCCTCAAGTCTGGGCCTCGGTTCCCCATATTAAGAAGGGAGGTCAGAACCACATCTAGCAGCCCTGCTTTATCTAAAGCCCAGGGTCTAGAATACCTCCAACTCTTCAGGTTCACTTCCAGGGAACCATCCCTAGAATAGTTGAATTGATGAAATCCAGAGGACAAATAAACCAATTCCTGGAATAATAGATTTTGTACATTCTGTAAGAAATTATATATTACCATAACATATGCAGCTGTGAAACCGATACACTGAGAGAGAGGAAAAGGAAGTCGATATAGGGCTTCAAATAAGGGATTTGGAAATGGTTAGCAAGAATGCCATGAAACCATAGTATTTCATGATTCATAAATCATTGAAATCATAGGAGGCGTGCAGAAGCACACCAGCGTGCCTAACATTTCTGTCCTACTGCACCCATCTATTTGTATTCATTTCTTTCCGTTTATATCCATGTTTATATTTATACCCAGTGGTGGGTTCCTACCGGTTCACCTGAACCGGTAGTGGTTTGGTGGCCTGGGTCTCTGCCAGTTCCAGTGACCCAGGCCTGCCACGCCCCTGAACTGGCCTACGGTGGCGCCATCTTGTTTTTTGCTTCTGTGCATGCGCAGAACAATTTTTATTGGCCACGAGCAAACCAGCAGTAGTGACTGCTGGAACCCACCCTTGTTTATACCTGCTATCTTGTATGTGTTTGACAAACTAATAAATGCAAATACTAGAGGAACCACTCAGGCACCTTGGAGGTAAATAAAGAGCTAGCTACTCCCTCAAAGCAATGACCAGCAAGCCAAAACTTGTATGCTTTCAACACATGATGCAAGCTCATGATGGACTAGAAAAAAACAATTGTAATTGGCAAGGTTCAGGAAAGAAGAAGAAAGGGAAAACAGTAGATACAATGGATGGACAGGATCAAAGAGGTCATTGAAATGTCCTTTGAGCAGATACAGATTATTATTGAAGATAAGATGAAATGGTGGGCCTTTGTTCATTTAATCACCAGGGCAATTATATTGCACGTGGCTAACTATACAGCTCTGATTTTGTGTGCATTGGAGCGAGAGATCATATTATACAAAATATATTTTAGTAAAGCTTCTTGAAACTTACCTTCAACATTTCAGTCTTTTGTGGAAGCTAGAGGTCACTGTAACCACAATTTTAGAAACCGGATGTGCTATTTTTCAAGATACTATGTGCATGTTTGACATGAAGTAGAACATACTTAAGAAAATAAGGATAAAAAAATAAAACCCATTATTTCTATTCTCTAACCTTACAATGTTGAAAGACTGTCTGAGGTACCTTTTCTATAAAAAAAGCTTACATGTACATTTTCAAGGCCTCTGCTATTAAATCTTGATACTCTTTTAAATTAGACTTGTGGCTATGGGATATGCTGCAAAATCTGTCGCCAAAGTGTTCCAAGGGAAGCGGGGAGGGGGGGAGTTATTAGCATTAAAGATTTAGGAATGTCTGTTGACATATTAAGGAAACAACCTCAGGGGACAGCTGACAAGACTCCAAGAAACGTTACCAAGGGAACAGTGACGCAAGTACATTCCATTTTTACAGGCTGGCCTGCTGCCAATTTCTCTCGCCTGATGTCTGATGTAATGCTGAGCTCGATCTGGGTTAGTGCTAACTATCAACCACAGCAACTCACTCTGCTGAAATCAATATTCTAAAGTGAGAGGGGTTTTTTTCTCACAAGACAAAAAGAGAGAGAGAAAACCAGCCAGGTCTAAAGACATCCATGATCATGTAAAATGCATCAGGGGAAGATATAGGGCTTGCAGGAAATTAGCTTAATGCTTTTGCATGGATGAATGTGGACTCCTGCAATGCAAACATGTGGAGCAAAATATGCCAGGCTCCATTTACAGCCTTGTCCCCGTGAGAGCTGAAAGTCATATTGTGGTTTTGCAGTCAAGGATAAGAGAGTGCTTGGGTAGGATGGCACAGAAACAGCAAAAAGCAAACAGCATAGATCTGGAAAATACAATATATTTTAATAAGGGGGGGGGGGGTTGCACTGTTTTAACATCATTCTTCAAATTAATCACCATTTATCAAGCTTTGTACAAGCCAATACTGATTAGAATGACTAGAAAGCTGCCATGAGAACTATAACCCTCCATGGTGCATGGCCATTACTTCATGGGGCATTGGGGCAAATCCTTTGGTACTGTCCACATATGGTTTTAATTAGAAAAGATTGAATTGTTGCTGCTTCAGTGTTTATCTTTAAGAGGTTATGTTACACATAAGTGAAAGCTTGCTCTGTTAACAGCTCACATCCCCATCCTTTATTTTTTCCAAACAGCATGGAGATAAATGGGAATGTTTTAAGTGACAACGCTGGAACTGTTCTTTATTATCCTTTTGGAACAGTACAGATAGTCCTCAACTTATGACTGTAATTGAGCCTGGAATTACAATTTTACGTCATTATGGTGATAAATTGAGGCACCCATGTGACTGAAGTAATCTTCTGGCTTTTTTCACAGCAGATGTTAAACAAACATGGCAAAAACCAGAGTCATACAGTAAATGCCATGATCATTAAGTAAATGCCATAGTCATTAAGCAAACACTACAGCCATTTGGGAAGTTTTTTGCCAGAAACCTACAAAATATGCCAAAAACAGGCAAAAATATCATGAATTGCAATCATGCAACTGAAGAACACCATGACAGATCATAAAGCTCAACCACACAATATGTGGACATATGATTATGTGGGAAAATGTGACATTTACAACAATTGGGATACTTTATAGTCCATAAGCATCTATTCCATGGCCATCATAACGTCAAACATTTATGACCAGTTGCTAAGTGAGGACTAACTGAATCAAAATATCAAAGAAAATGTGGTAGGCTATGTAGTTGATTGATACTTCAGCTGGATTTTTTTTTAAGGAGAAAAATCTAGTAGTGTCATAATTCAGAATAGTTAATGTTCAAACTTGCTTGAATACTAGCTTACATTAAATTGCAAATTCATATAGCTGACATTTACCCCCTTGGTCGCATTGACTTATAATAATTTGCAATAATTAAGCAACCAGACCATGTCCTATGTGTGATACAGCTTCAAAGTAGTTGGTAATCATTGACTTATTATAATTATAAATAAAGGAGTCATTGGCATCTCCCTTTTGTTTGAATTACATTATGTTTTGTGTGCAAGAAAAAGAAGACAAAGCAGAACGTTGAAATTTTACAGCCTTAAAGGACCTTAGAGCAAGAGTAGTAGTAGGCATTTGTTATTAAATTTCAACCAGATTACCAAACATTTTGACCGTTTTGGCAGACATCAGAAATAGTGTAATATTGAAAAAAGATAGCCCGGTGTTATCATTTGTCCCACACCAAATAATATCAATTTAAACATTTGTGCAGGAAACTTTTGGCAGAATCAAAAATTAACTGTTCATTTTAGATACCAACCCCCCCCCCCACAGAAAACTACTGGTAATCACATGTGTACTGAAAATAAAGAATCTAATATTTTAAAGACTTTGAATTCTTAAGATAAAAAAGGAAATAATTATTCAGCATGATTCAATAGTTGTTATCCCAAACTCATTGGCCAAGATTTTGGGCATTAAATGGATTACAGTTCAATCATCTGGAGGTTGCTAGATTGAAAAAAAGCTCTTCCAGTCTTGATTTTCTTTTGCATTTTGAAAATGGCTTATTTTGTCAGATTAAGTCTCTACCAATCAATTGCATCAGACCCCAGAAAAACGCCTGAACTCTTTGACTACTGTACTGAATATGTGTCAAGTTGCTTAAACAAGATCTATAGACTAAATGAGAGCAAAGGCCCCAGGAATACCATTGTTTATTCCCATATATTAATTCAAGATAAATTACAGAAGCAACCTTAAAAAGAGGCCAAGCCTCCACAGATTCTTTCACAGCTGGGTATAAAAATTGCTAGTGAGTACTTGATTTTCATGTTACCAGCATGTCTTGCATAGCAGTTTTCTTAAACCAAGTCTTGACAGGTAGCAAATTAGGAAGCAAGTTTAACATTCCATTAGAAATGACACAGGTAACCACAAACCACCTGCTGAGTAGCCCAGGTTACCCAATGAATGCTTATTCCTGCACACGTTTATTAAGAATTCCTGAGCAATAAATGCTGAACTCTGGACATAGTCCTTGTGCAGTGCTCCCATTCACGATGTCCTTTTCTACAGTCTAAAGTGGACCTGGTTTCTTTCACTGGAATACAAAATATCAATTTCTATTTTCTATATTCTCTATGTATCATAAATATGCAAAACAGATGTATCCATTCCATAAGTTAAAAAATTTCTGCTTCAGTTATTTGTGTCTACGCTCTTCTCCACTGTTCTCTTCTGTTTAGAAGATAGATAACAAAGATCTAGATGAATGTGATTCAGATCACAATAATTCAGCTATATTAAATGCATATTCCATTGCAATTTTGCATATAATCGATCAAATATCCTTGTAGTACAGGTATCCTCTTTGTTTGTTGGACACTGTCCTCTTCTAAAGCCTTTTAAAGCCCTTGAATTCACGTTTTTACTGCTTTCTGAGCAAATTGTCCATGCTCCAGGATAGTTTAGTTTAACCCAGTCACCAAATGGCTAACAGTCTGAGAGGTTACCTAAATAATCCTTCCCACATTCCTCATTTCTGTACTTGACAGCTCTAGGTTTGTGGTCCTCAGCTCAACGCTGCATGAATTGTTCTATTGGAAGGCTTCCTTTTTATTCCCAATACAGAAATCCTAACCAGAAGCAGACAGTCCTGCTTGCAACTATGATTTAAGTAAAAATCAAATCAACATAGTTAGATTGCCGTGCAGAGAAAACACAAAGGTTGTGAACAAGTCCGCCTAGGTTTCTAAGCAGGCACATAGTTGCCTCCAGGTAGGGGTGTGTATTAAAATATTGAAAACAAAATACATATCATGTCAGTGCCCTACAGGGTGTATTGCCTAAATCTCTCTCTCTCACATACAAAATGATCCAGTTAGTATGACTCAGATATTATCATGCAATGCTTCTTACTCATAACTCCTCCACCTTGTTTGGTGTCATTTTGATATTACAGCATGCCTCAGAGCAAAACTATTTGCAAAAGAAGATGATGATGATGTCAATTAAAAACAAGAAGTAATTTTAGTCAAGCAACCCAAGTCCTATGTATCAACAAGTCCTTTTCATGCAGATACTCTTCATATTAACCTATGTTGTTTATTCCAATTCTCTATAATATAAGCAACGGACTAATTAAAGTGTGCAATAGGTGGATTGGATTTTCACCCTGCTGGTTTATAGTAACACTATATATTCTAACTCGTGTTCCTTTTCTCCAGTATCTTTAACAGCTCATGGCAGGGATCCATTTAATAATAGAACATATCCTGCATGGATAGTGCCAGGAAGAAAGTATCACCTGTTGGATACCTGCACATAAGAGATAAAAATGACAATCATTCTGAAGTGAGTTTAGAATGATCATGCGAATACAAATTTGCATTTTATTTCTAACAAAGCTTAAATTCAGAAATGAAGCATTAACAGGAGGAAAATAAGAAATGGCAAAAGTTTGCATTTCCTCCCCCCAAGTGCTTTCCAAGTATATTGCATAAACTAGAAAAAACAAATGTTTAAAATCCCCAAAATGCAGAAAAAAGATGCATATTCTCAATGACATCATATAAGCCATGGTAAAGCTTTCTATCTTATGCCAGAAACCTCTATGATGCCACATAAAAAAAGCCTTCTGGTGTTCCACCGTGAACATTTGAATAACTCGTGGTGTACCAAAAAGCTGACTCAATGGGAGTCTGGGTGGACATGTGAAACATAAATGCTAACACAAAGGTCAACCCTGGCAACTAATTACATTAAATGGACACTCCCTTTAGGGTATGTCTTCTTACACCCACACATTTCACCTAAGAAGTACTTGTTAAATACAAGTTAGTTCTCGCACTTTGATCTGTGTGACAACATCTTGGCTTACCAGTAGCTTAGCCCAGTACAATTAAGGAAGTATTATATTGAAACAGTCTCCAGCCAAATGGAAGAGACTGTGAGGGATACTGAATGATTAGCTTACATATTTGTGCCTTATAAAGCACAATACAGGTAGTCAACCAATCTCATTGTATATATGTTGTGCACTGACAAATAAATAATAATAATTATTATTATTATTATCTTCGACTTACAACAGTTCATTTAGTTAAAACAGCAGTAAAAAAGGGACTTATGTTCATTTTTCACACTTAGCACCAGTGCAGAATTTCCATGGGCACGTGATCAAAATTCAGACACTTGGCAACTGACTCATACTTATGATGGTTACAGTGTCCTTGGGGTTCATGTGATTCACCTTTTGTGACTTTCTGACAAGCGAAGTCAATGGAAAAGTCAGATTCACTTAACAACCATGTTACTAGCTTAATAACTGCACTGATTCACTTAACAACCGTGGTAAGAAAGATTGTAAAATGGGGCAAAGCTCATTTAACAAATGTTTCACTTAGCAACAAAACTGTTGGGCTCAATTGTGGTTGTAAATTGAATGGGTTTTTTAGGCTGTAGTAGATTAATATCAAATACATCACACAATGCCTGATATATGAATATAGTCCTTAAGATAAATCTATTGTTTGTCCCTAACCCTCCATAACAGCTTGTGCCTATGAAAGCATCTCTTGAAGAGCTAACTGCAGCACTTGCTAGTCATTTTCAAGGTGAGACAAAAAAAATAAATACCTTCCCAGCACGCCACAACCTTATTCAAATCAACACATGTACAAGTCTCACTGAGTTCAACTGAACCCAATTACATGTCAACAGGTGGAGAACTTGTAAGTTTTCCAGATATTTCTGAACTATAATGTTTATTGAATGGAATAATATGTACAATGAATCATATTTCCTCTCCTTAGTGTACAAATAAGCATATACTTGCTTTCCTTGGTTATTTAAAATACATTTTAACCATAAATCTGATTATTAAAAATGCACCTTAGCTCTGCTGTAGGTGATGTACAGTGAAATAGCTAATTTAACAAATGCAAACATGTTTCCAATTTCTAATAAACAGAAAAGCAACATAAGCAATGTAATGGTCATTTAAAATATTGAGAGAAAAAGGAGACCAATGAAAATTATTCAACTCCAGGCCATCCTAAAAGTAAAGCTCTCACTCATTTCCAAAAGGATAATGAGAAGAGAAAAGTGGAAGAGAGAATTTCTGGAATTTAAAAATTCTGTCTTCCTAGCCTCAGCTAGAAAGCTGAGCATAAGGATATCCAGGGAAAAAGCAGCCTGAAGAAGACCTTGGTAGGCCAGCAGAAGGCTATGGAGAAGGCATCCCTTCAAATATTCTAATCCTAAAGTAGATGTCTATCACATTTAATGACATGGATCCAGAAAATCCCTGTAGCACAACAAATGAGTTAGAGGCCACATGAAATTCTTCAAGCACCAAGAAATATAACACAACTTTAAATTAAGACATGGAATAATGGTGTTTAATGATGTATCCTAGCCACCCCCCAACTAGGTGATTTCATAATCCTGTAACAGTGGGGGGGTTCCGGATCCCATTACAACCAGTACGCTGCAATGGGCCCGGCATTGACCATCTGAATGTGCACAGCATGTGCACAGCGCACGCATGTGTACTTACCAACCGTGATGCTCCAACTGCCCCGATTGGCTCAAATAGCAGTAAGGAAAGCGGGCGGGTGGGTGGGCCCTCTGGAGCACCTGTACCAGAACAGTACCTGGTACTTCCAGCAGGCACCTATATGCCCATAGCGGGGCATACCAATTGTATCCCACCACTGTCCTGTAATTACTATTACGGTAGTGAAGACTCACAGACCCCTGGAGCTCTGGTTATATGTCTTGTAGTTCAAGAAACAAGTACAGCAGTCTTTCTATACCCCTAAGCATTAAATGAAAAATGGAGAAGAAATGCACACTAGTTTAGAACTTGTAGCCCCTTCAGAAGAAATACTAACAATTCCAATATAAATTCTGGTTAGGAGCCAACCTTCATTTTCCACTTTGCATCTTCCCGCACCCAATGGTAGGTCTTGTACTTGCTATGATTTTTCAGAACAGAGCTCCTCACCAATCCTTGCAGGTGTGAGCAGGCAGGGATGCTGATTCAGCACACCTGGTTACTACAGGATACAATAACAAAGCCCCTCTGTCTGGAGACACCCTGAGTCAGAGTTTGCTGAATTAGTTGTCTGCTCCTTTGAGGTGCTGCCTTTTGTGCTAGACCAAAAGAAGAAAGGTGGGGATGGTTGTTTCTCACTCCTATCCCTGTATCTTAGATTACATAGCAATACATAACAATAATTCCTTAGGAGCATTTCCATATTGCTGATTGTTGGGAACATTAACAAAGATACTCTCTGAATTGCTTTCCATAGTTTGGTCATTGGATCTTGAATGCATGATAAAGCAAGTCTTCCCAGTCACTAAAGCTGAAACATGCAGTGCCTCCTTGTTGAGAACTGCATCACTGATTTGTCTCTTCATTATACAAAAATATGTACCTACAAAGCCGCCTCAGCTTTAACCTAGATTTGCATTTGTATAATATTCCTTGAGGTTTTTCATCATCTGATAGTTCCACTGCTTTAAAAAGCAGAGATTTAAAACCCGATAGTTTATCTCATTTTTAGTGATGCAGAAAATCAGTAATAAAGTATATAAGGTATCTGTTCCATAAGTGCTTTTACATACTTCCAAGTTAATTTCTTTGTAGAACTAATTTGCTGTGTCACTACTATTTATAGACTCATCTCTTCTATCTACCATAAACAATGGGCTACAGAAGGATCAGAAACAATCTTTACATATCTGGGAACTATAGCAATGCAACATCTGCAAGACACTATTATACTATGGAGTAGGACACTTGTAGACATCCCTGATTTCCACCACCACCCTCCCGGGATGATTCCTGCAAAGTGTAAATCAATATATCCGAGAGGGTGGACAAATTGGAAAGGAAAAGAATGCTGTGTTTTGGGAAAGGTATTAGGACTTGAACTGGGAGATCCAGATAGGAATCCCATCATCCCCAATTCATCACTGATACAGAGCAAACTGACTTTCTGAGAGAAAACAGAAGTGCTTCAAAAGCTCACCTGGTTGGGGGTTCTCTAAAGCAGGGATCTCCAACCTTGGCATCTTTAAGTCTGGTGGACTTCAACTCCCAGAATTCTGGGAGTTGAAGTCCTCCAGGTTTAAAGTTGCCAAGGTTGGAGACCCTGGCTCTAAAGATTTATGAATCAACCACAAGCTTAAGCCTTAAACAAGAATCTCACCCTTTGCCTCCTCTTCTTCAGACTCTTCTCTGTCACACGGTGTAAAGAGCTCCATGCCTGATTCTAAAGGCTCAGACTGATCTTTAAGGCTTGGCTTAACTCAGATGAACTATGTGTTTTGTCCAAGAGTTATGGGAAGAGAGTTTTTAAAAAGTGGAGGAGTACAGAAGGAAACAAAATATGACATCTTAACTCCCTAATGCCATTCATGTTCTTGAGAACATTTTTTTCCTGAAAGGGCATGACGCATATTCTACAGTCAAATGAATTGTTAAGTTAAAGATTTACACATAAAAATAATTTTCAAGTATTTTGCAAGTACCTTTTACTTGGCAGGGACCATTATGTAAAATTAAGTTGCTCAATCCCATTTAAGGACAAGAAATAATTTGGGACTGGAATGTTAACAACACATCCTGTAAACTCTATCCTTCAGAACAAGATGGATGTTTGTTAGTAAGAGACCCTGGCTTCCTGTTTCATAAAACATATGTTTGGGTTAGCATACCCAACATGGCAATTGGGAAGCCCTCCTCCAATTCTGCTGCCTGGAGAATTTAAGGGATTGCAGTCCAAGCAGATCTAAACAATGACAGGTTAGAAAAAAATGCTACAGGGTGGTCTGTAATCTGTAGCTAGGATGGAGAACATTTTTGCTAACTTGGCAGGCATAAGGAAATGCCTTCTTATGTCTAAGCCAGTATAAGTCTCGCCTCTTTATACATCTGAGACACAGAGAAATGAGCAAAATAATCACTTTGGATGGGAAATTTTAGGCAACTGAAAAGAATGATGAGTAACAGATAGATGAAAGGTGGTGCTGAGATGATTCTGATATGAATCCAATAAGCATCTTTTCCAAGAAGCCCATTGAATTCAAGCTGCAGTGGAGTTGGAATGGAGACACAGAAATTGAAAATTATTTTTAAGAAAAGAAGTTATTGCATTATTGGTGGAACAATTGCAGTATAAGTAAGTATGTGCGGACACAAATATATTTTACAGATGAAAAGCTACAGGTTAGGGAAAGTGACACTGGAGGAATTGCCCATTTATGTCACTTTATATCTGAGATTTCAAACAATGAAACTTTGTGTTGGTTTATAATATGAAGGGACAAATTGCTCTAAATTTGCATTCTTCTTCTTGGTGCCCCCCCCTCAATTCCAGCCTTCCAAGGTGGTAGTAATAGCCCCAAATAGCCTCCAAAATATGACATCTTTTTCTGTGTAGAAGAACAATGCTGATCTTACCACTGTTTTGGCATACTGTCAAAATGTTTTTTCTAGATATATTGTTAGCCTTCCCTAACATATTTGAACCACTGTGAATGCTGTTTCATGGTTTTGTTTTGTTTTAGATTGTATTTTGTAGCTCATCTTCTTGACAATTTTTTTGATGAAGGACCCCCGATGAACAATAAATCAAACTCACATGCAATGTTTTTATTTAGCATATGCTTATATTTAAATATAGCACTGAACCTATTTATTGCCATAATAACCACCCTATAAGGTTGAGTGGGCTGAGTGAAAAGAACAGATCCAAAGTCACCTATAGAGCTTCCATAGCTGAGCATGGATTACAATTATCATAGTTGAGGGTGGACAACTTATACCACATTGGCTGTCCATGCAAATGTAAATAAGAACTGATGGTTTTGCTTTGGTTTATCTAGGAAAGGTGCAGGCGCAGGGATTACTAATGGGAGAACTGATGGGTATTCAGTACAATAATTGCCTTCATTAGTAAGTGATTATTCTTACTGTGAATGCTTTCTGTGGATTGACCATATGATAATATCACAGATAAGGGCAGTGTCCACAAGGTCATTTACAGAAAAATCCATCTTTTAAATCCTTTTGGAATCCTTTGAGATCCTTCCTATTTCTCATTTATGAGTGGCTTACTCACCATGTTCAGCCATAAACATCATATAATGTGTATGAGAGAGAGGGAAAAGGCTGGCCCATAGTAGAAAAGGAGCCATCATTTCCATCCAGCTATTGCTACAAAAGTTCACAAAGCAAATAATCCTAACAGTGAATGTTCAAAACGCTGAAATGTATTAAACTAACCTCAATCTGGACAAGTATCACTCCTTTTTAATTTTTGGTTTAAATATATATATATACAAAGGGGATATCCATGTAACTTGAAATCATGTTTTTTTTTATACTTGGCTAGCAACAATCCTCTCTTTTTCTGTGTATTTTCTCCCTTCCAGAAGAGTTTAAGCATGTTTAGTTTAGATAAATCTGGATCAAAGCCAGTTGTTTTTTTTAAAGCACAACTGTTTGCTGTGAATTGTTGAGACAAAAGTTAATCAAAATCAAATAAAGTTTTATGTCTTTTCTTACTATTATTTAACTAATTTATATGCCAGTACTGACACAATTTCAGCTCAGTTCTAAAAAAAAATAATTTCAGTATGCTGCAAATCTCAGGACATCCACTGCCAGATTTCAGATTTTACAGTATAATCACTTAAGCACCATGCTACAAAGGTATGCAGTTGTATGATTCACACAATATTAAAAAATATGGAGCAGCTTTTGGGAAGGGCTTTTTTTTAACAACAGGCAGATGAAACAAATTATCCTTTGTGTTGACAAGATGATTATCTTTCTTTCATATTTGTGGTTGCAAAGACATTGGCTTGACAAGCAGAGGTATTTTAATGTACGATAAATCACGTTATTTTATATGCCTTTTTAAAGCATGAAACAATTGTCTTCCAGTTAGCTACCATTTTCAGATGCCAACCAATCTCAATTTAATCAGACAGCCTTTCTTTCAAGAAATTTCCAGGAAATAAGAGTTCTCTTCCACATGTTTTATTCCATGTAACTAAAACAAATGCTTTGGGAAGTTCCTACTAATTCACTGAAACGGTGACCTTGGCAACAGAGAAATGGAAATTTAAGTTAAAGATATTGTATTTCTTCTTAACCGTATAGACAAGCAAAGGCTTAAAAACAACCGCTCAGGAAGAGAGTAACTCATGTTACGCATAAAGGACTTGGCAGGCCTGAACACCGAAATTTCCAGAAGTGTTTGCGTGGCAAGAACTCAGTGCCAATCCACATATTTTAGCTACATTGGCCGGGTGCCCAGAGTACAAAAAAGCTGTGGAGCTGTGCAGTTCACTGGCTTCCCTGATGAGTTTCCATCCTGCAAGGCAACACTGGCTATGTCTCCTGCTACTTAAATTGTTACAAAATACCAGATGTGCTTAAGAAAGAGTAAGTGAATCCAAACCTTGGGTAGTCAGATAACCTATCATTAAAGTTTTGTGTTTTTTTTAAAATGCTGTCAGAGCTCCAGATTACTGTTTTGTTCTGTTTGCTTACGCCCTCTTGCTGGAAAGCCCCCCCCCCTCTCCCGGATGATGGGAACAAGACACAGGAGGAGTAGACAGTTCTGGAGCATTTGACAACTTTGTTTACAATCACACCCCTGCGCATCTGAACCATGTGAGAAAGTAAAGGCTAAGCAGATTCCCTCTGCCCTCGGCAAAGAGTCTGAAGGCAGTGGAAAAGCCGCAGGAAGGAGTACAACAAAGCAAAAAGAATCGGGATCGTGTTTCTCTATCCCCATGGAGGGCAGTGGAAGAAAACAACAGAGCTGTTCTGATTCTCTCCCCCTTGGACAGCCAGCGATCCCTTATGTGAAAAGATTGCACAAACAGACCTCGTCTAATGGTAATCAAATCCCCACAGCTTGCTAAAAGGCTGGGTGTGACATTGGTGGTGCATACTTCCATGGATTTTATGCACCAGGTGGCACACGTACCCCTTTTCCAGCTGATCTCAGTTTTAGAAATATTTTTACAGTGACTATCTGTACAAGGTGACTTATGCCCAGTCCTCCGACTTGCAGCCATTGCAGTGTCCCTATAGTCCCGTGAATAAAATTTGGACCCTTGGCAACTGGCATGTATTTACAGTGGTTGTAAAATCCTGGGCAGTGGCGAAATTCATAAAGAATTAGTACCAGTTCTATGGGTGTGGCTTGGTGGGCATTGCAGGAGAAGGATACTGCAAAATCTCCATTCCCTCCCCACTCCAGGAGAAGGATACTGCAAAATCTCCATTCCCACCCCACGCCAGGAGAAAGTTACTGCAAAATCCCCATTCCCACCCCACTCCAGGAGAAGGATACTGCAAAATCTCCATTCCCACTCCACTCCAGGGGAAGGATACTGCAAAATCTCCATTCCCACCCCACTCTGGGGCCAGGGAGAGGTGGTATTTGCGGGTTCTCTGAACTACCGTATTCAAAATTTCCACTACCAGTTCTTCAGAACCTGCTGAATTTCACCTCTGATCCAGGGGTCATGTAATCACTATTTGTGACCTTCCAAACAGTTTCCAAAAAGCAAAGATAATGTGGAAGCCGGATTCACTTAATGACCACATGATTCACTGAACGACTATGACTTTAAAAAGTTGTGAAATCGGACTAAGTGATTCCATCATTTAGAGATGGAAATTTTGGCTCCAATTCACATCATCGATGCTGTAGAATTCTGCAGTAGCCAGTTAGATTTTAGCACCACCAAACTAGGTTTCCTGCCTAAGCAGGGGTTGGACTAGAAGACCTCCAAGGTCCCTTCCAACTCTCTTATTCTATTCTATTCTATTCTATTCTAGGATTGTGAACATGTTTTCGCCTAGGAGTACATGAAACAATTCCAATAACAGCATATGTGCATTTGTATATCTTCATGTTTCCTCATTCCTCTTTTCAACTAATAATAAGAAATAGGCAAAAACCCACTGGAGGTCAGTTTGAACCATGAGCTCCAAGGACATTTGCTTCTGCATTGAAACTGCCCTCTTGCTTGTAGATACTATCTGACCCAATGTTTCTTTTAGGTGGTGGCCTGAGGCAAATGGAAATGCTTTGCTAAAGATGAAACTACTTTGAAACAGTTCTGTCCTTAGTAACTTATTCTGAATAATGTTTAATATTAATTTATTTGGAGATTTCTATTCCCTGCCTATTTCTGCATTCTTTACGTGATTGAGCTATAGCAGGGGTTGGCAACCTTAAACACCCAAAGAGCCATTTGGACCCGTTTCCCACAGAAAAGAAAACACCAGGAACCACAAAGGTCCTAACCTGAAGCCCCTCATTCAATTCTGGAGGCAACTGGAAAGCCAGTTCACCCCCCCCCCCCCAAGAGTCTCTTCCTAGAGCAGCATCCTTTTTCCTCTACTTGTCCTAACTGAAAGCCCTATCAATTGTGGAGTCGACTGGCAAACCCACCACCTGCTATAGAGTCTCCTCCTGGTGCACTGTGCTTCCCCCCCCCCCCCCGTAACTGGAAGCTCCTTTCAAAATTGTGGCACCGACTGGCAACAGGGAGCCACAGCAGGGGGATGAAAGAGCCATATGTGGCTCCAGAGCTGCTGGTTGCTAACCCCTGAGCTATAGCAACGGGACAACCAGTTTCACCATCTCTCTTTATGCCCACAGGATATATTGGTGTCTTTGCTACAATGGCTTCAGAGTGGTGGCTATGTCAATGTCTCCAAGAATATTTTCTGGTTTTGTTTTGTTTGTGTAGATATTTCTATCTCAATGCTGAGCATGCACCATTCTATTAACATAGATTTCTGGTTGTTGTGGTGTGAGATACAAAACTGTAATTTCCATTTTTATTATTTTAGAAATTCTTTATGATTTTAATGTTTTTAATGCTATAAGCTTCCCGGAGTCACTTCAAAATGAGACAGGCAGCAAATAAATTTAATAAATAAAACACAATTGATATAACCTCAGACCTAGAACTTTCATCTTTCAGCAATGCAAGCAGCAGGGTATTTGGTCACCAAAGTTTAATATCTAACACATCAGGACTATAGAAAGTCTCAAATTCTGTTTGTGATTGAGAATGCTTGACATTTGCTGGGCAATATGGGAAAATAGAATCGCAATTATTTTACCTTTTTGATCAAATATTTTCCTCTACTCTTATAGGAATGCCATAAAAACCTCAGCAGCTGTGTGTGTTTTCTTAAACATTCACACATACAGTTTTAAAATGTATTTGGGGGGAGGGGGGAGGAGGTGGAAAAAGGCCATTTTCTTCCAGTGAAAAAGTTTGTGGTTAAGGCTTAGCATTGGGAATGGAATAAGAAAAAGATCACCATGTTTATCTAAGTTGTTTTTATTATCCCAATGGAAAGTCTGGCAAAACTGCACAGATTTGAAACTTATCAAGAATCAGAACTGTAAAAAATGCATTTATTTTGTCCACTGCAGTAAAAGAATCAGCAAGAAAAGAGACAGCTAAATTATATTGAGAAGTAAAGAAGAAACATAAGTATTTATGCCCAAAATAAAAAGTCAGAAGACAGATCTAGGAAGCATACCAAACCCAGCTGAAGCACTGTCCCACAACAAAGGCAGGCTGTGATGATGTGAACTCATCACAGCAGGTAACCCAGTTTTGATTGAGTTGAGTCACTACAGCCCAGAGGCAGCTAAGTCAACTTCTTGACTTGTTCTTTCAGTTGCATAATGTGCCAGTCAAGCATTTAGGAATGCAATAAATGTTTGCTCACCGGGACACAGGTAAGCCATGGCCGTCTCTCAGACAATCAGCTGAGGGTGGAAGTTGGCTACTTGCTTAAGTGATTCCCACGCAGAGGTTCTCACATGAATTAAATCAAGTCAGTTTCTGGGAAGGCCAACTCCTCCTCCCACTTTATGTCCCCAAATGCTACAACTTATAATTGGTGAGGCCTCCATCCAAGTCTAGAGTCTGTGACATCATGGAAAGCATGTATTTATTCTGATAGCCTTTATATAAAGCTTTTTTAAAATGTTCTTTTGGTTTGGGAGGATAAGTCTTTCCAGGGGAGGTATACTATTCTCTTGCAGAATTTCCTGCATAGCTTTTAAAAAATCCAGCAGAAAATGGAAAACTGCAGCTGCTTTTGTCAGTAACTTTCTACACCTCAGGACATATTTGTTGGAAGACTCTGTCTTCCAATTCTAGCATGAAGCTAAATATTTCCTTGTTTAAAAGATATTGTCCCTTTTATCCTAAGAGCCAACCTACTGCAGCAAAATTCTTTTCTTCTTCACTTTTGCAAAAAATAGCTCCACTATCCGTGAACCAGTGGTGGGTTGCAGATGGTACGCCCCGGTACAGCCGTACCGATGCCTGCCGGGAACACCGGGTACTGTTTCGGTACAGTATTCCGGAGGGCCCACTCGAGCTCCTTATCTGTATTTGAGCTCTTCAGCGCTTCCGTGCATGTGCAAACAGCGTACGGCGCCCTGTGAGATGCTCCACCAAGCTGCTGGAGCATCACAGAGGTAAGGACACATGTGTGCGTTGCACATGTGTGCTGCACGCTTGCATGTGGGACACTCTGGGCCCCATTGAACCGTACCGGTTGCAACGGGATCCAGAATCCACCACTGCCCTGAACCATGATTAAAGCTACTACATGGCACAGAACAGACTGTGGGAACCTGGAGCCCAATAGACCTGGGATGTTCTCCATCTAGATACAAACTCCAAAGAGATTTATTTTCAAATTAACTTTAAAATGTAGAAACATGTCTTGAAGTCCAAACATCTTGAAGTTGCCATTTCTGAAAAACACCACCCTAATGGAAGCTGTTCTTTTCTTGAGCTGTTTCTTGTTTAGGAGATGTGTAGAATGTTCTGACACTAATCAATTTATAACCTTTAAGAGATACGTTTTGATCTTGTCTTATTGACTGACCAAGGAACAAGATGGAAATGTTGAAAATATGCTCTGTAATGGCTGGATTCATACATTGCAGTAAACTATTGTTGGCTAAAGAAGCTATCCTGGCCTGATTACATAAAACAATAAACTATAGCTTTTAAGCTACAATAGCTAGTTTTACACACTGCAATAGACAAAACCCAAAACAAACTACATTAGCCATAGTGCTATATGTGAACCCCACATTTTTCTTTTATAAAGATTTTGCAATGGAGAATAGCATTTACAACATGATCTTAGCAAAGAGAATTGAAGGATTTACTTCCAAGCAATGACATATTAGATTAAATATAAAGCTAGCTATGCAAATAAAAGATTACATAAACCTGCTGCAGTATAGGCAATAGACACTTACTGAGAACATACACCCTGAATTTATCTTAACACCTTTCACAGGAATGAACTGACAATTATTTGAAGTGACTCATACTTCCCAAAACATACTTTCCCTAACTTTTAAACAACCCCTGATAGTCTCTAAACATTATGTGAAGAAAACTATTTGTAAGATACCTTACATATTATTGAAGAAACATACCTACAGCATATAAAATATTCCTTCCCTAATCTGGAATTTTCTAAGTGAATTAGCTTCCAGAAATGCTGGCTTGAAATGCTGGAGCCAGAAGTCCCATTCTGCCCACCCAGAAAAATGAATCTGATATTGTTCCTGGTTGAAATCAAAGCTCATTAGGTGATTACATAAACAGCAGCTCACAAAATGCAGCTGCTTATACCCTATAGTATACCCCTTTGTTGCTTATTTGACTAAACTCTGATAAACACATTTTCAAGCAAAGGCCCCAAAACACAGAAAGATATCAAAGGAAACAGTTTTAATCTGAACCACCATTCTGAGAGGTGCTTTCAATTTGCAGGGACAAAGCTGAAGTGTCTGTCTGTCTGTTTGTCCGGAAAGTCTAATGCAGCTCTGTAACCGTTCAGTTGCTCTACACTGCAGGCATTATTAATTCAGGCCCTACAAATTATTTGATTGATTCGCTGGACTCACATGGTCATTTTGTATATTTGTAGATCTGCAGCACTGATATTTTCTCTCCAGTTTGTGCAATATCACATTAAATAAACATTAGATAACGTGGCTATGCTACAGAATTACTTCAGCTGTTCTTTTCTTCTCTTTTCAGGAACTATTGAACTGCTGGATGAACGCTGTGGAATCTAGCAGCAGGTCTCCAGTTAGTTTGATAAGCAACAGTTTCCAACCTGTTTGAGCTGGTACTCTGGTAGGTAAAATGTTTTTACTTAACTTTATCTATAAACTAGAACATTGCATGTTTGTGGTTTATTTTTTATCCAGCCAATATTCAAAGCAGCTATTAAAGAATAATGCCATAATAATTAAAGCATAGTACAGTCATTAAAACGAGTGCAGCAAGCTTTTCAACTTAAATCTCTGGGACTACACCATAATGGTTAACTGTTAGAACAGGACAGAGTATAAGGTGACCATAAGCTCTGGAAACTCTTTGGGTGAGATTGGGCCACTGTCTTTCAACCCAATCTATTTCACTGGGTGGTTCTTTGGGAAGAAAAGGAAAGTAAATCCCCGGATACAACCCCTTGAGCTTTTGTATTACCAAGACAATTGAAGTTGGATTCAAGAGATGCCTTAGAATTCTCTGTTTATTCTACTGTGTCTTGTAGAACCTACCCTATTTCCCCTGATAACAAGACCCAACTGGAAAATAAATCCTAGCATGATTTTTCAGGATGCTCGTAATATAAGCCCCACTCTCAAAATAAGCCCCAGTTAAGATTGTCAGCCATTTAATATATTTCCCCCCCAAAATAAGACCTAACCAGAAAATAAGCCCTTTGGAGCAAAAATTAATATAACATCTGGTCTTATTTTCAGGGAAACACAGTAGTTTGACTGTGGAGTATAGAATGGTAGAAGATCATACAGTGGGGAATCATAAAATTAACCCTTGGGGGAGGGAGGTTGGTTGGATTTGTTGTTATTGGTTTGATTTTGGTAGTACTTTATGAAATGCAGAGCTTTCCCAAAAACATTTAACAGGAAATTGGCCCGTGGGAAGAGTTACTGATGTTTGGAGAAGTGGAGGTAAATGAACATTGCAATATTCCCATAGTAAAGGGGAAACCCTGAGCCCTTAAACATTATGAATGGTGCTGATATTTACATTTAAAAGAGGCTCAAAATAGCAAAGAGATTTGTTAGATTGCTGGACGGGGGCTGGGAAGAAGACTCAGGTGCAGACACGGATGACTGAAGGACTTCAAGCCAATCACTGTCTGCCCATGTAACCTACTTCGTCTAAATGTTGTGAGGATAAAGTCTTCATTTTAGAGCAGAGTATTTGCCTAAAGGCAGAATGATAGCATCAAAATAACCAAAGCAAAAAAATGTATCTTATGATTAACGATTGTAACTATGATTTATGATCTTGTTGTCTGTTGGTACACTGAGGTCTTATGCAATGGAGACAAATTCCTCGTGTGTCCAGTCACACTTGGCGAATAAAGAGTTCTATTTTGTCCTATTCAAAATGTTGTGTACTGCTCAGAGTCACTTGCTTGGGAGCTGGGTGGCTATATAAATAATATTAAAATAAATAAAATAAAAGACTCTCTCTAATAGATACATACTTTTTCTTATCTTCTTTTGAGTGAAGGAATGCTAACTCTAGACTCGAGTTCTATTATATTCTCAGAACATACGTAATTCTCTCCAGACATAGAATCCATCACACAAGTCTTCTCGTGACCACTCAAAACTGACTGCCAACAGAAATGCAACCTTTTTTAATTGGGCAAGCCTTAGTGACACAAAAATGTGGAAAAGTCATGCTATGGTTATTGGTCTCTTGTCACTTCACTGTGGTTTGTACCTGGAAAATGAGCTAGTCTTTGAAAGCTTTCCTTGGTAATAGTTCTGAATATTCATCAAAGATTTCTTTGCAATTGAGAATGAGGCTTCTGATTATTCAAGGCTGACAGTCTAGTTATAGTACAAGCTGTGCCATTAAAAACCTCTGCAAGTACAGCTACATTATTTATTCACCTACAGCCAAAATAGCTCTATAGTTAGTATATGATGTCAGTAGATTGTTTGGATCCCTGGAAAATAGGCCGGGAATCGCCTCTCACATGATACATGAAGTCAGTGATAAGTGCTTCTCTTCCGTGACTGAAAAACTAGAAATGGGCAAGGTTCAAGAGAGTCTGGGACGTGGAAAGTATTGCTCAGGATCTCAGAATAAAATCTGGCATTTGGCATGTTCAGGATGCTGCTTCACCCTCCACATATTCAAATCTTGGTGTGCTGCTTTGACCCAAATGATTCAAACAAACAAAACAACTGCATACAAGCATTCCAGAGATTTTGAACATGAAGGTTTGTTTTTGCCTTGTCTTTTTTTAAAAAAATATTAACTGAGTGAATTTAAAGTTAATCTGTAGTCGTTTATTTTTAGTAGCATTCTTGCAACAATTAGAACCTGCAAGAAAATGATTCTACAACACATGTATATATGTCCTGACTTTTTAACCATTTGCAATCTCAAAATTCAGGATTTAAAGAGTATTATTCTGAGCTGACCTTCATAAGAACGTTGATAAAATATAAGCATTTGTGAAAGTAACACACTTCCCAACCTGCTGTCCTCCATGTATGTTGTATTCCAAGTTCTCAAACTCACTTCCAGGATGGGCCAGCAAGAGTTGACATGCACTTTTGAGTGTGTGTATGTGTGTGCGTGCGTGCGTGTATGTGTGTGTGTGTGTATACACGCCCTGGGATTGTCTGGCGATCTTCCATCTGAACACTAACAGGCCTTATCCTACTTAGCTTTGGAGCCTATACATATTCAGCTATTTCTGCCATTTCCCAATTTTATGGCTGACTGCAATGCAAAGAATTCATAACTAACCAGCACTCTTGTTCTTGGGCCAAAAGCTAAACTATATATTGATAATTCTCCTCAAGGAAAATATCTAGTTACTAAAAAATGAGTCTTACAAATTTCATCTTTTAAAAATTTCCTCAGAGCAAGCAGTCCAGGAAGAAAGAAAGCTGCACCAAAAGGTTTTATATGCCAGTCAGTCATGATTAACTGTGATGGATTTACATATATAAAACGCAACCTTGATTTAACAAGCAACACTGCACCATTTTGTTCCAATATTTTGGCACTGGGTCAGTCAATGATTGTTTCATCATTTTTAGATGTTACCTGTACAGATGAATATAAACATTTGAATACACAACGTTCCATTATCAGAATGTATGTTTATGCTTAGTGAGAGTGAAGCAAATGAGATAAGGTGCATTTAAACCCTAGGAGGAGAGGGGATTTAAAAAGACAAGGGGAAATGCAATCAGTAAGTTGAATAGACTTCTTTAGTAAGAATGATAAATGAGGGAAAGCTACAGAACCCTGCAGAACCAGAAATAAATATTTAGTTGTTGATTTCTGGAATCTCCTGCACTGCAAAGTTAGTTCTCTATCTCATTTACTTTATAGTTCCTTTTCAGATGGATTAAAAATGATAGCCTAATTCAATCACCTCTCTTTAGGTCACAAAAGGATATATATCTCAGGACATCTATGGGGAAGAACTGGCACTCTTCTTTCAAAGCACCACTCCAGCTGCCAACTGCCTCCTCACAAGATTTTGAGAGGCATTGCCTCAGGAGTCCACCTCCAGAGAATTTCAAAGTTAAAAGCATTGAGAAATTATCTAGATAATTGCAGATCGAAAGCAATATACTTTATGAGGAATTTTCCACTGTGGCCACCTGAAGGTAGAACCTGCTATTTCTAATTCTAAAGCCAGCATAGACTTTATCACACAGGAGGACCTTCATTCAACTTTCAGGTTTCAAAGGCATGAAGTCTTTAGGCATTTTAAAGGTTAATCAAAATTCAGGATTCATGGGGTTTCTTCTGATGACTCAGAGGAACAGACAAATTAGTCTGCTGAAGAACATAAAAATAAAAGTATCCATGAAAGCTAATTCTTATTCTTGTGTCTACCTCTCCAACTCATATTTATTTCCACCATTGCATATGTTTTCACAGCGAGCTCAGTATGACTCTGCATGTGCAACTATCTGCCTCTAACCCAGGACAAAATAAGTGGTGCTGCAATATCTCTCGTCCAGTGGGATAACTCAATTAGACCATGCTTTCTTTGGACCTATCAACCCCATATTGAGGTGATTTCAAATGACCTATTCTTCTCCATGGAGAGACTCGTCCCATTAATGCCTAGGTCATCCTTTGCAAGGCTTTTAGCTGTATCTGCCATAGTTCCATATTAGCAGAAGCCTGTCTAATATTTACTGCTTTTCATTGTCATAAAAAAAGGTTTTGTTTGATCTGCACTGTGTTTGGGCAAAAATTCTGTTTACCTGGAAGAACTTTGCTTGATTTCAGTACCATAAGAACTTGTGAATGCCTCCATATCTAAGGTATTTTGTTTGCTTATGAAAGCTAATGATGATACAGAACTTGAATTATCGCTTCTTAAAATCAGTTTTACATGCATTCATTTACTTTTAGCCTTGGGTATATCTTCAAGGTATTACAAGATGCTTTAAACAAAGAGTATTTGTCTACATAAAAGGGATTCCCTTTATAAGAACAGAGGAACATACACAGTGTCTTTTATTAAAAGAAATTGTTCACTGAAATTGATGCATGGTATGCTTAACCGTGACTATCCACCTTCTTGAGTCTGCAAAATACACTGAACCATAAAGTAACCCAATGTACTGGCTTTGCATACAACCAGTTCAAATGTCATTGCATCGTGAGTGATTCAGTGACTATGTAAACCCAGCCACTGAGAAAGTACAGCATTCCCATCACAGAGGTTTCCCAGAATAGGATGAGCAGGATGGCCCTTAGCCAGTCCTTTCGAAGCCAAACAGGGCGGGGAGGGGACCTCATAAGGAGATATGCACCAATGGCATTTCTTCCACCAGAGCCCTTGAATAGCAATCCCCAATTAGTATCAACCAGCGCAGGGTTGGTTCCTGTACCAGTTGGTACTGGTTCTCTTCATGTGCACTTTGCTTCGGCATGCATTGCTCACGCATGTGCAGTTGACTGAAAATTGTTCTGCGCACGTGCAGAAACATGCCAGCAATGGCATAAGAGACTGAGGAACCGGTTTGGGGGTGTCGCCAGCCTGGGTCACTGCTGATTCTGCGACCCAGGCCAGATCACCACTACCGGTTCAGCTGAACCGGGAGCAACCCACCTCTGAACCAGTGGGGCTGGACTAGAACTTCCGTATTCTCTAGCCAGCATAGCCGTTGAGTAGGAGGAGGAGAATTGGTAGTTTGGGCAAGCTCTGTACATGATCCATATAAATAATTTTCCTGAGAACTGCACTCAAAGCCAGGAATCATTCCCTTTTCCTTAGTTTTTCAGAGGTCATGTAAACTAGCATTTAAGTTATCAGGTCATCGTAATTCTCTAAGTCACATTTCCCTCCTTTCAAGGAAGATCCCATTCTCTTCCTCTTCCCCCACACCTGCCCCGGAAAGGAGTCCCAAACATGATGGCCTGCTCCAAGCTGCCCCAGGATCAAGCCACGTGTATGATAACAGCACCTATTAAATGGGATGTTTGCCCAGGGAAAAAAAGGTTCACTTCTTGCAGAACCACTTTTCAAAAGGATGGAATGAATTGCTTTAAAGTCACCTCATGCAATTATTTCAGGACAGCCAGCTTTAACAAACATTTTATTTTTTTTATTTTTTAAATATTTTTATTAAGCTTTTTTAAAACATTAAAAAACAAAACACAAATTTCCACTCATTACAGCGACTTCATATCAGTATCGTCAATATTATTCATATTTGCATAAGCTCCATTTCTATATGCTCTAATGTTTATGTTTGTTTATGTTTATTTAATTTGTATGCTGCCCCACTCCCGAGGGACTAGGTGGGGGCTAACAACCAAAGGAGGGGGGGGATACAAATAGGACAAAAGACAGACAGAATAAAAACAACAACAGTCATAACGATTCAAGTGGGGCTGGAAATTCATCATATATTATATAATATATTCTATGTTGTATAATATCATATAATAACTTAAAACATACTAATATTTACAGATTTATACAGTGTTATCATATTTGTTGTAAATACTACTTAGTTTTTATACAGTATCTCACATCTATTGTCCAACCATTTATACCATCTGTTCCACACTTTATAGTACTCTGATTCTTCTCTATCCTTCAGTTCCATGGTCAACCTATCCATCTCTGGACACTCAATTAAAAAGCATTTTAAATGATTTTGTGGCATAACATTCTACCCATAAAATCTGAAGAAGGATCAGGAAGAATACGGAAACATGTGCTTCCCCACTCCCCATCCCCATACCGAAGGCACTATGCAGGGCAGACAGGGTCAGACCAACTGGGAATGGAACAAATTACAGCAGAAAATAAGAGGAGAATACACCATCAGAGTTGTCACAAGAATCCACATGAATCCTTTTCTTCTACTGTCTTAAATATAATAGAGCCAGTTGCTATAGAAACTAGTGTAAAAGCTCCCTCACAGCAAAGCAGGGAGGCAAGGTCGAGAAATGAAAGGGACTATAGTATTTTAAAGCCATTTATAAGGGATACTAAAGAATGAGATTAACAAAATTCATCATTTGTACCCAGGCTCTATCACATTGTGATTTATATCACAGGGAGTGAAATGAAGAGGTACAAGTCATACTGGTGAATTATAAGTTTGCAGTAGAGTGAATTTAACACAAGGTTAGACATTTTCGGCAATCGACTGTTTACTACAATCCGGCTATTAAGCACTTGTTTTTCAGAACTGTGCACTGTCATGGTCAGAAAGTAATAATAATTTATTTCCCACTACTCTGAAAAAATGGATTGTTTTCTACATCTTTAGAAGTTAGTAGAGATTTAACTTCAGTCTTCAATGTACACCCATATCTTCAGAAGATATATATCTTCCTTAGGCACTGAAGGTGGCTGGGTGACTTTGAGCCAGTCGCTCTGTCTCAGCCCTGAACTGGGTAATTGAAAAACTTATATTTGCCAACTTGCCTGGAACTAGCATTGTAGATTACAGTCTGTAATTTTCACTGAATAGGCCTTTCAGTGGATTGCTTAAGGATGATGAAGACGATGATATGTTATAGATGAGATGCTTCTTTGTTTGACATTCTACAGTAGGGGTGGGGAATCATGGCCCATGCTGGCTCAGGAATTCTGGGAGTTGAAGTCCACAAGTCAAAAAAGGCCATGGTTCCCTGCCCCTGTTCTACAGTGAAAGTTATTAGGTTCTCATGTGCGTTGGGAGAGAACACTAGTGGTATTCAGCCAGTTCTGACCAGTTCTGGCAAAACGATAGCAGAAATTTTGAGTAGTTCGGGGAACTGGCAAATACCATCTCTGGCTGGCTCTGCCCTCATCTATTCACAGAGTCCCAGCTGATTGGCTGGGTCTTCCTCTGTTGCCCTGAATGGAGCTGGAAAGCAGGTTAGTGGGGTGGGGAGGGAATAGAGATTTTACAGTATCCTTGCCCTGGAGTGGGGTGGAAATGGAGATATTACAGTATCCTTGCCCTGCCACATCCACCAAGCCTTGCCCACCAAGCCATGCCATGCCCACAGAACCAGTAGTAAATTTTGAATCCTACCACTGGGAGAGTTATCCTTTGAGTTACACATGCTGTCCTAACTCATCAACCGTGATTGCTGCGCATAAGCTTAAGGACAATCTACTTATCAACAGAAGTGTTGGACATGGCTATAAGCAAAGGCATCCCACAAGGCAACCAGTCAGTGTATCATTATAAATATATTAAGTAATCTATCAGAATACAGTGTACCTCATTGTCAGTCATTGTCAGAAATTGAAAATAGAGAAAAGTTAATTAATTTCCAGCTGAAGCTATACATGTAGCTTTCATTGTTACTCTATCCAATTTAAGAGGGTTAATCCAGGAAGATGGAACTTTTCAGTTTAACATATCCAGAAGGCATCTACATGCAGAAGGATGAACTAGATTTTAATACCATTTTTAATACAAAAAAATCAACATGTTTACAAATTTGTTTGGATTGACACTTTGCTCTCCCAATACATATGAAATATGATAGGTAAGAATCCATATTGTCTTTATCCACAAAGGGAGGCAGAAGAAAGAGCAGAAAAAAGTAGTTTCTAGCAAGAATAAGACAGATACTAATCTAGCCTTCTTTGGCATGCACCACACTGCTGGCACATTGAGCCTGCTGTGCTACACTTGAGAGACCCAAATTGCTATTCAAGTCACAGTGCCAGCGATAAAAGTTAGAAGGATAAAGCCCAAAGGAACATGTATCTTCTGACAGGGAAACTTTGAGTCTGCTCACCCCACCAGAATAATGATTAGCGCCTGTCATGCTCAGCCAGAGCAACTATAGTTGTTGTCACTTCTGCTGAAGCTTTTGAAAAGCAAAGGCTGGAGCCCCCAATTTGCAGTCTCCAAAGTATCTGAAATCATGAGCATCTTTAATATGATTGTCAAAAGCTTGCAATCACTTTGAACTTCACCCTTCCAAAACAAATGGACAAACAACTACAACCATATTGGCAAAATTTATTTGTTGCATGCAAGACTGCAAATATGTCAGTCAAGTTCTCTGTTGTGTATCTATAAAGCTGTGCATCTCCTGAATGGCTGAACCAAAGAGTTAGGATGCTGTGCTACATTTCATTCAACAATTCATTGGCTACTGATAGTCATTGCTCAACATAGTCCAACCTGTCTTAATATGCACAACACAAGATATGTAAAAATATGGTTATGGAATGATATGGAGAAAACTAGAGATTTGTTATACTCCATTACTTTAAAACTGTCTCAAGATTTGCATGTCAACCACACACACACACACACCCAATTGCAGGTCATTTCATATGCAGTATTCATTCAAAGCACATGGAAATCAGCTTTCCCCAACCAGATAACCTCTAAATATATTGGCAGCACCCAAAATTTCAAGTCAGAGTGTTGAATGGCTTTGGAAAGTCTTAGACTTGTAATCCAACATATCTAGTAGATATTAGATTGGACTGGCACAAAGCAAATATCTTTCTCTGAATAAAGTTGAAATTTGGTTAATGTAGTTTCCTGCTTTTTCCCGTCACATTTCTCTCTTTTCAAAGCATTAAAGAATCATAGAGCTGAAGCTATGCTGGCCACCAAATCCATCTCCTCCCAAGGTCAGAAATTTAAATGAAAGCATCCCTGACAGATGGCTATCCTGCTGCTGCTTAAAATCAGCCTCCTGCCTTCCTTTCCTTTTTTGTGGTCTATTATTTATACAAATGTTACCCTGCCTTTCTGCCTGAAGAGAACTCAAGGCCATGAGTATACCAATAAAAAAGCAGATTTTTTTTTTAAATGATAAACAGTTGTAACAACTATTAACCTATTCAAACTACAAAGATCCATCCAAAGAAGTCTTTATTTCTTTCTTGAAAACAGAAATATTACTTTCTGTGGAATTGTGCTGAGGCTCCAAACAACTTTGGAGAACCAAACTTGGAAGATAAAGGCACTGAATTAGGGCCTCTTCTGTTGATCTTATGGATCTGGATGTGCATAGCAAGGTAAGTAGATTCTAATCTATTTAAGAAATTAAAATATTAAAAAACAAATTCAATACAGAATACATAAAACAATATGCTTTTGCTTTCCCTGTGCATTTAGATATTCTTCAAGGAAGCCTCGTGTAGAATGCATTGCAGCAGTTAAGCTGGGAAGTAATCAAGGCAAAGATAACTGCTGCCAGGTCAAGAAACATAACAAAAATATATATTACAGAAATATAAATGGGCAAATGCATTCCTAATCATATGGAAATGCAGAGATTTGCTTAGCACTACCAAACTATTAGTTGAATGTACACAGGAAGTGGAAAGTCCTTCCAGAACAAACTGAACCAAACCCCAGAACCTCATTTCCCATTGATCTACAAACCTCTGCGTTGCTTGTACTCATATGGATCAATGGCAGCTAGCCTTGATGGCAATGTGACTGCCTCTGAAGGCCATCTGCTCGGAGACAGATGGACTTCATTGTGCCATTGTTTGGCCAATATAAGAAAAGTCTGCAAGTTAGATGGGCCAGAGTTCCAATCCGGCAGGGGCAATGGTAGGGGTGGGCTGCTGGGTGTTGCATGGGTTCAGGCGATCCTCTAACTAGGATTCTGCCCAGTTTGGTGAACCCCCAAATGCAATCCCTGGCTGGCCACACCTATCCTGTCCCTCTCAGGAGTTGCCAGGCGGCCCGTTCATCATGCCAGGTAAGTGTAGGGCCCGCACGGAGGCTCGGGGATGGGGGAAAACGGGCCTACCGGAGGTTCCAGAAATCTGGAAACGGGCCTGTTTCTAGTCTCCAGAGCCTGGGAGAAGCAGTTTGTGTCCTCCTGGAGACTCGAGGAAAGCCTCCAGAGCCTAGGGAGGGCAAAAAACATCTCCCCACACACCGTGGTGCAGGAGGCTGACTAGCCACACCCACTATGGCCACGCCCACCCAGCAACAGGGCAGTGAACCCATTGCTGCAATTTTTGAAGCCCACCTCTGGGCAATGCTTATGTTTTTATGTTCCCATTCAGCCCTCATCAAACTTACACACAGAAGGGAATTAATTAACTGCTTCCTTGGAGATAGAACAGAGTTTAATACAGGATCACTGACATTTTGGGTATGCTTGTTCAATCAGTTCTGTATCCAGCAAACAGCAACATAATCTAAGCTACATTTTGATAACATTCTCTACCAAAACCTCATGGAAGACTTTGTCAAAAGTTTGGCTAGAGTCACAGTATACTATGTCCACCGCATTCCTCTAGTCAATTAAAAGGTCACTCTTTCAAACAAGGAGATCAGGCTAGTTGCCATGGTTTGGAATCAAGAACCAAGCAATGTGGGTTTTTTTTAATGATTTAATGATTACAGACTGACAAGTTAACACTGTTTCAGAATTTTGCCTGTACTGATATGTTTAGTTATCCAGCACATACCTACCTATCAGAGGTGGGTTGCTCCTGGTTCAGCCTGGTTTGGCCGAACCGGTAGTGGAATTCATGCCTGGGTCGCAAAACCAACAGTGACCCAGGCCTGCACGTCCCCAAACCAGTTCCCTCACCGCTGCTGGGCCACCACCATTTTGGTTTTTAGTGACTGCGTGTGTGCAGTTCACTGCAAATTGTTCTGTGCATGCACAAAGAACAATTTACATTGAACAGTGCACACACATGCATTGCACACAGGTTGCAAACTGGTAGTAAAACCAGCAGCAACCCACTCCTGCTACTTACTTACTTACCTATTTATTAGTTTGTTTATATCCAGTCTTTATTATTTTTATAAATAACTCAAGGAAAAACCTGGGTTGGTGTCTGAAGGCTCTTGGGTGTGGACAGGACAAAAGAGTCTTTTGCCGAACCCAAGTTGATGTTTGCTGAGAAGGGTGCTCTATTAGTTCCAGTTATATCTCTGGATTGGGTGGCATTGCCCCTAAAGGGGGGTCTAAAATTTGGAGTTTCTCCTGAACTCACAACTCACACCAGAGGTACTTTGCCCAATTTTGTAGTGGCCGATTTGCTGGCAAATTAGAGTCATCATGTATTTATTTAACAAATTTAGACACTGCCATCTCACTAAATGACTCTGGGCGGTCAGACACCATGTAACAGCTGTGTCAAGAGGTTTCCAAATACAATTTGAATTACCAATTCTAACCTATAAAGTCCAATACGAGTTGGCTCCGAAGTGCCGTCAGAACAGCCTTCTCTACACAGAATCAACTCATTCAATGTGTGCTCCCTAACACAATCTTTAAATAGTCTCCCATTACCAAGAAATTAAGGGAACTCCTGGAGGACTAGAACTCACAGTCCATCCGTCCCCCAAGTTAATCAACTAGACCTTTCAACCTTTGCATTCCACTCATCCCACCAGGGTTCAGTAAAGCCTGCAAAATTGTAATTGCTTTCCTGCATTGGGACTTCTAATTCTTGCTGTTTGTACCCTAAACACTGCACATTAATATAAAGACATTGGAATTTTTGAGCCTTGCAAACTGATTTATCCTTTCCTAGATTTACTATACTGTTCATTAGTGGGTGCCTCAGCAGCCTGTATATCCCACCGGTCCTATTCTTAGGACTTGATGTCACACTATTTTCTAGGTTGTCTTCTCCCTCTACCACAAGATACAATTTAAAGGCTCTGGAGTCAGGTCTGAAAGATGTCTTCAATTCTTCCTAATTTTCACGAGGTGCGGATGATCTCATGCTGGTAGTACTATGCTTATTTGTTTGGTCATCTCGAGCACTATGTCTTTTCTGTTGTAACTACTTACATGCTTACTTATTTGTTGCAGAATGCAGGCATAAGCTAGGACACACTCAGTTGTGTGGCTGGCAAATCTTCCCTGATTCTGAGAGAGCCTCTTTTAGGAATTAAGATCTGGATTGTGCCTTTTGCACTATAGGAAAATGAGGTCATATTTAAGGCAGCTGCAGATGAGCTATTTCTGGCTTGGGACACTTGGAATCAACACTGCTGTTAACTCCAGATGGACATCAAGTGAAGTCCATCTGTGTGATTTCTAAGTTCTTTGAGTCTCTGAGCTGGGGACTTTGTCAAAAAGAGATGTGCTGTGTGATGAATCAGTCAGCTTTTGTTGTCTGGAGCTGGACTCTATGACGAGTGGCAAGACTCATCTTCTTGGGAATATCTCAAACTTTAAAGGGCAGTTGAATGCAGCTGAAAAGGGCAGAAACATAATTTTCAGAAATACTTGTTTCTGGATCTATAATTATATGCATGAAGGGTTCACACTGTCCATTTAACTAATTAATAAGTAGTCAGATATATCAGTGAAAGCGTTATGATCTTTGAGCAATCATGAACAGATATTATAAACCAGAACTCCTTGTTCATGATTCAGTCTGATCTAAAGGTGCATCAAAAATGTATGCGAAAATAATCTATGTTGCAATTATATATTTAAAGCCTTTAATTTCTTAGTGACAAAACAATGAAAAAAACCCAAACTGTAGACTGGAAGAAATTATTCTGTAATTAACACCAAAGCTAGCACATATAATGTGAAAAGGAATTTAAAAACATCAGTATGTTTTCAACCATAGTTGCATCTAGACATTGAATGCATTGGGAGAAATCATAGTATGAATTGCCTACAATGTTCAGGATAAAGCCTTATGTGTTGCTTTATGTGGCTAATTTGTAAAGAATAAGAAAATATTTGTTAAATATTTGATGATACAATTAAGTCTTATTAATGTAGTGGCCTTTATTTTGCAAATTAAAATGCACAAGAATTCATTTTTATCACAACAGGTCTTTATTTGTCATTTTACTTTGCTAAGTATTTGATTAATATTAATATGGAAGAGCTGCTTTTTAAAAAAACAACAACCGCCAGTTAATACTTTAGACGGAGTAGCTATGTGGAAATAGTATTAATGGGTTTCTATTTATGATACATACTAGTGCTAAATATTATTTTTGATATTTTTATTGCCACCCAGGACAAATACAGTTCATTATAGATGAGGAATTGTTTAATCTTCCAGCTACATGCAATAATCAGCAGAACAAATTGTTTTTAGTGCAACTCTGGTATTGGTCTCCCTCTGCCTTCTTCATCCCACTCAAAATGCCTAATATCAGCTTTTGTTTCCTTTTGGTTATTTTTCATGTCTTTTTAATGTTGCTCCCACTAGGCCAGGTTGCTAAAAGAATGCTAACAATAAAAGCTCTGTGTATCAAGTTGGAGTGAGGAATGGACTGAACTGAAGAGACAATGGCTTTTTCATGGGCTCCTTGTAGAAAAGCCAGCAAGTTGGATTCTGAATTATGATTGCCATGGCTTCTACACTTTGCAAGCAAGTGACATATCAAACACAGCAACAGGAAAGAGCACTGTGATTGTCGACTCGTTGATATTGCAGGGATAGATCTTAGAACTGGAAAATCACCCTAAAATTGACAATTGACCAAGAGAAAACAGAGAAGACTGAGTGCAGGTGCACATTATATTCAAAACTGAACTGCAAGTTTAAACATTGCCCTTCCCACTGTCTAAGGAAGAATTTAATATATCAAAACCTACTATTTCAAGGGACAAAAGAGTTCCAGATGTTACGTACAGTTCAGAGAGCCAGTTTGGTGCAATGGTTAACGTACCAGGCCAGAAACCAGGACTAAATTCTAGTTCCCTTTCTGGCACAAAACCAGGTGGGTAACTTTAGGCCAGTCACTCTCCCACAGCCCTAGGAAGAAGGCAAGGGCAACCCAATTCTGAAATCTTGCTAGGAAAACTATAGGGACATGTTCAGGCAGTTGACAGGAATGAGAAGACTCAAAGGCAGCAAATATAGACATATACACACATTACCATTATGGCTGAAGTGGAAATCACACTCAGACAAAGGATAAAGAGTAGTACTCTTGTCCATCAAGCAGTGATTTGATCATTACTGAAAAAAAGATATTTATCCACCAGAAACCTCATTAGGATCACATGCAATGTAAAACCAAAATTGCACTCATGGAGATTCATCATCCTTGTAGAACAGGCATGTCCAACCTGAAGCCCATGGGCCACATGCAGCCCCTAGACAGATAATAAAAATAAAAAAATGGGTGTCAAAGTCACAGCCTACAGGCTGGATGGGTCACATGCTGGCCACCCCCACCCCAGGAAGATGGGGTGAAGGAGGAAAAGTTGCAATATGTCACATGACAACATGACGCCATGAGTTTGACACCTCTGTATTAAAAGATAAAGAAAGTTTGTTATTTATATGCATTGATATATAAATATATAATATATTTTATATGGATCCCAAGACAATTCCTTTTCACTCAATGGGGCCCAAACAAGCCAGAAGGTTAGACAACAAAGAATACTATAGAGCACTGCACACTAGAACAACTAGACACAAGAACAGTTTTTTCCTGAACTCTGTTACTCTGCTAAACAAATAATTCCCTCAACACTGTCAAACTATTTACTAAGTTTGCATTACTATTACTATTAATCTTCTCATTGTTCCTATCACACATCTCCTCCCACTTATGACTGCATGACTGTAACTTTATTGCTTGTATCCTTACAATTTATATTTATTGTTTCCTAGTATGTTTCCTAGTATGATTTGATTGTTTACTTGTACCCTATGACTATTATGTAGTGTTGTACTTTCTGATTCGTGATGAATGAATCTTTTCTTTTATGTTCACTGAAAGCATATGCATCAAAGACAAATTCTTTGTGTGTCCAATCACACTTGGCCAATGAAGAATTATATTCTATTGTGGAGATTACTGGAGAGCCGTATTCAAAAAAGAGTCTGGTGATCTCTTTGCCTTCCACGGATGAAATATGAAATTATGCCTCCTCTAAATTTTTGTGCAATATATTTCTTCTCTCTGCTATGGCCTGTTTCATTGCTAAGAATTTTTAGTCTAGGTCTAGACTAAGAAGCCCTTTGAATCTGCAACCTAGCAGCTGCCCAGCGCATCTTTAGTAGAAGGAGGGAGAGAAAGGTGGGAAAGAAAGATGAAGGTTGAATATGCAATAATGATTCATGCACTGCATTTATCATTTGTCTCTCATAGTTTTCCATCACTGTAGCCCCGAGTACTGTAATTACTTCCATTAATGGTTTCTTCTGTCAATAGAGTAGTAAGGCCCTCCCCAAATAACCATTACCTCAGAAAAATATATATCTCTCTCTTTCTCTCTCTCTCTCCCCTCCCTCTCCCTCCCTTCCCCTCTCCCTCTCCCCCCACTCTCTGCCTTAGCCACCATGATATCCTTGCAGATTCAGGTTATTCTTGATATAATATCCTATGTTATATACTCCTTTTCCATTTTTTAAACTTGTCCTTTTTGTTTCATATATTCATTTCAGAAACAGTACCTGAAAATTTTTGTTCTGTTTGTCAAAATAAATTTGGTGGGACCATGTTGTCTGTCCATTTTTTCCCTGTTTGGTGTTGCTTGTATTTGGTTCGTAATTAGCATATTTTTATAATTTTATAATTTTACATTCTTATAATTACTCTTTTGAATCATTTTTAAATATCTCTATTCATGGAATGGATAGAATTCCTCCTACATTTTTTCTTAGCCTTTTGAAGTCCTCCCTCTTCAAATTTAGGTTTCATACTTACCTCTTACCTACCTAACTAACTACTTAACATATCATACATTACCTACTATCTCTCTACCAACATTTGTACATCTGATCATTTCTCCAAAACTGCCCTCACTTTTCAGAACTCTAAAGATAATTTCTTTTCTTTTCCTTCCCTTCTTTCTTTCTCTTTCTTTTTTCTTTCTCCTTCTAAGTTATGTAGCTGCTATCTTGTGTGTGTGTGTGTCTGTCTGTCTGTCTGTCTCTGTCTGTGACTGTATGTATGCATATTTGTATATGCATATCTATATGTGATACACATAGATACACAAAAATCTGTGCATCTTGCAAGGAATTAAAAATAATAAGAAAACTTTGACACATACGCAAACTTGGCCTGATACAGTTAATTTCCCAAAACAAATGTTGCAAGGGGAAGAATGCTATTTTCCATGCCCTCCAATTGGTGCATTGATGGAGCACTGAGCAGCTGAACAAAAAGACAGAGTGAGGCAGTGAGGATCTTTCCATGCCCACAAAAGTGGAATTTCAACAAATGTGCTTTAAAGAAGTAAAAAAAAAATGCCAAAGGAACAAGAGACTCTAAAGAAAAAGAAAGTAGTATAAAAGCAGACTAGAAAGAGTATTGATGCTTTTGAACTGTGGGGTGGTCTTTGTGTCTCTGTGTCAAATTCTCTGTGGTCAAGTTCCAGAGAATACCAAGGAGAACCATAAAAACAAACATAAGGATCATTGAAAAATTGAACCCAAGAGTTCTCCCTCCAGGCATAAATAACCAGACTCAGATTACCATATTTTAGACACATTAAGTGACAACAGAGCTGGGATTCACTTACCTTCCCTACCGGTTTGCAAATGTGAGCGCGTGCATGCGCAGTGCTCATGCATTATATTCGGCCGGGGAGGCAGAGCCTCCTGCAGCAGCCGCTACCAGAAAGAACCAGCTGAATACTACCTCTGGGTGACGACCTAGCTCTTTGGATCTATACTGCAAGATGAAAAGAAAGAAAAGATGAGGATAATTAACAGCAAAGTGGATGGTCTCAATTACAATGGGGACAGGTACACTATTGGAAGACATGAAGGACCAGACTTGGGACAGATCATCTATGTGGTCACTTGGAAGTAATATTGATGTAATGGCACTTTATCATCAAGGGAATGGAGACAAGGCAGCAGTCTTAACATACTCCAAATGTTTTAGATTATTATATTGACAAATATTTTGGTCTGTCCTGAATAAAGCAATCCAGAATTATGGAAGTTATATTCTGAAATTCTAAAGTTGTATTAAGAAACGTAGGAAGAAACCCAAAACAATCCAGAGAAAACTCAAAATGTTCCATTTGGATAGGATGCTAGCTAACCTCGAAAAAGCTATCAGAAATTGAGAGTGGGGGAGAGAGAGAAGTAGCAGTATGAAATATACTAAAAGAGGAAAGCCTAAATAGCAGTAGCGCTTAGATTTACCATATTTTTGGAGTATAAGACACACTTTTCCCACTTAAAAGAGGGTGAAAATTTGAGTGTGTCTTATACACTGAATGTAGTCCCGCCTACCTGCCGGTCCCCACCCTTTGGCCTCTGCCTCCCAGCAATTTGCCTCCTTGCAGCAAACAGCCAGTTTCAGTTTTGATTAGCACAAGTAGCTAATTGTCAGTTAGATCAGCCTCCCGACCATCAGTGTTTCAGGCTGCAGGGATTGCCATTGCTATTGTCGCCGCTGTACATCCCGTTTTTGGCTTCCCTTTTTCCACCCATTCTGATCCCCACTGTCCGGAACGGGTATAAAAAGGGGCGCACAGAGGCCGAAAATGGGATGTGTGGAGGCTGAAAACGGGGCGCGTGGAGGCGGCAATAGGCTGTGGCAATCCCTGCAGCCTGAAACAGCTGATCATTGGGAGGCCGATCCAACCAACAATCAGCTGTTTGTGCTAATCAGGCTGTGCTGAAATTGAAACTGAAACACTCTGTTTGCTGCAAGGAGGCAAATTGCTGGGAGGCAGAGGCAGATTTCTTTTCCTTGTTTTCCTCCCCAAAAGCTAGGTGTGTCTTATATTCTGAAAAATATGGTATATAGCAATAGCACTTAGACATATACTGCTTCACAGTGCTTTACAGCCAAGTCAGCTATTGCCTCCAACAATCTGGGTCCTCATTTTATCGACCTTGGAAGGCTGGAAGGCCGAGTCAACCTTGAGCCTGGTGAGATTTGAACTGCCAAATTGCAGTCAGCCAGCAGTCATATGCCACTTCATAGTGCTTTACACCCCTTCTAAGCAATTTATAGAGCCTGCATATTGCCCTCAACAATCTGAGTCCTCAGTTTACCGACCTCAGAAGGATGGAAGGCTGAGTCAACCTTGAGCTGGTGAGATTCAAACTGCCCAACTGCTGTCAATAGGCAGTCAGCGGAATTAGTCTGCAATACTGCATTCTAACCAGTGTGCCAAATAGATAATACCATAATATAGTATATCCCTTTGAAAGATTACTGTCATGTTTAAATGTACTTGCTGCAGCCTTGAGAAATAAGGGGTCATCTTTGGCTTTATTTAGGTTACATGACAAAGCATTAATAAATAATTTCCTAGCAAGGCAGGGAGGCACCAGAAATGTCACCTAGGCACAAATAAGCAAGGAGCCAAACAACAGGCAAGTCCAGGCATTTAATTGGGGTGTGTGCTTGGGGGGAGGAGTTGTGTGTGAAATATCATCATCTGTAAACCACAGGAAAATTCAATCTATAAATCAAATATAAACCTTCCAAAGGTTTTTAATTACAGACATTACTGATTTGGAGCAGAATCCTATACGTCTAGTGAGTAATGAGCTTTACCAAGTTTGAGGGTGCTTACTTCCTGGTGAGGATAGGACTGCAGTTTAAAATTAAAGGTTTTGTAACAAATACTAAACATGATTGTCCATTTACATAATTGCAAAAGAAATATGAGTTGTTCCTACCATGTACCTTACAGACACTCTCAGGTCAGACTTGGGCTACTGTAGTTTTCTCTTTAAATTAATGGTGAACTCCACCCATCAGCTGTGAACCAGTTTACATGATTACTCATTCTTGACTCTAAAACAGGTCTATCTGACAAGAATTAGGTAGATCCTGTGATGTAGATGCAGAGAAGTAAACACATAGGACAGTAGAAGCCAATAATGTAAACTTCGTAGGGTGACAAGATAAACATATATTGGCAGGATTCATGCAATCTACATCATAGCTTGGTTAACTACAATTTACTGAGTAGATTAGAATTGTTCTGCTTCAAACACATTCTAAGCCCATATGAGGAACCTATGGCACATGTGCCAGAGGTGGCATGCAGAGCTCTCTCTGTGGCCATGCACACCATCGCCAGCTGGTCTGCTGGTTTTCAGTGTGTATATGAACGCCAGCCAGCTGGTCTTCATGGGTGCCAGAGTGACGGAAAACTGCCTGAAAATGGCCCAAAACGGGCAAAAAAACAGGCCGTTTTCTGGGCTGTTGTTTGGACCATATTCAAGCTGTTTTTCGCGCCATTTTCAGGCCAAAAATGGCCTTAACAATGGCCTGAAAAGGAGCCTGAAAACGGCCCCAAAAACGCCCCCAAAATAGGCATGCGTGCGCCAGCCAGCTGGTCTTTGAGTTTCTGGCACTCCGGTGCACACATGCACGTGCATGCATGTTCGTTCCGGTTTGGGAACTTGGTGCCGAAAAGGTTAACAATCACTGTTCTAAACCAAAGCCAAATAAAACCACACACTAATTTAGCACGATGTGTTATTCATCTGCTAGAACTTGGCCACAGAGAGGTAAGAAGATCAGAAATGGGAGAAAGAAAGATTGCTTTTCCCCATGAGTCTACTGAAGAGAACCTTCAGCCAACTCTGAACATTTGTGTGTCCTCATTGCCAATTTCTACCTTTCCTCTATAGTTCTGGCTTAACATGGCCTTGTAATATGCAAGGCTTATTAAGCAAAGCCACTGCTTATACTTGTTCTTTTGCCTTCCCACTTTCTAAAGGTCATCAGCCAGCAGGAAACCATTCGCCATTCACAGATGGGGAGATATAGATTTAACCATCTGTCAAATTTCATCAACTGGTTTGTGTAGGTGGGGAGTTTTGAAAGAATGCTAAGCTGATAGATGCAACCATTTGTAAAACTCCAGTATTCATTCTATCTTGTTAGGCAGGCAGTGAGTTTCAAAGAGCCTATCCTGGTGAATTTACTATCTCTCAGAACCCATCATCTCTTAAAAATGGGCATCAGGAAATGGTGGATATAAGGGAACGTTCTAGTTTGAAACAGTGGGACTCTCCGGCTACCCAAAAGCTAACACAGCTGCCCTGGAGGAGAGCATTTAGGGATCAGCAACAAAAGAGTTGGACACCAGTTTGAAATGACTAATGAATATCAGGGTCATCCTCTCCCCTAGAGTCACCCGACTGTGCCACTGGAAGCAACCCATATAATATTTTGAGAGTTTGCTGCCAGTTTAAAGACTGAAACATCCCCGACATTGGAACATATAAGGCTGCTTCAGGATTGGAATGGGGCTACGTTACCATAGTGTTATGGGGACTTGGTGGGGAAAAAAGAGATTGCCAGGGCATTTCTGTCCTGTGCTTAGATGCAAGTGAGAAAAACTCTGAGAATGTATGGCTCGCTGAGAATATTGGCTGAATGTATTTGGGGGACAGAATAAAATATGTTTTAATCAGATTATAATGGTAATTGATCTCTGAAGTGTTACAATGAATCCTTTTCTCCTTTAATATAAAGCATTTATGGCCTAATTCCATCAAAAGTGGCTCCTAGAAAAATATGCAAGAATGTCATTTTTCTGAAGTACTATCTTTGTTAAACATAGGCTATACAGATAACAAATGTTCATTATTGAACGAAATAAGAACCACTCATCACTTTTACCCACCATGCTTAAATCTTTTTTTCTCTTATATTTATTCTATCTCCACAAATCATATGATTTTATTAGTTTCCTCTAATATTTTGCTTATCATGCAAATGTTTGTAAATTCTGACAATTCTTGCTACTCTATCCCTCTCTAAAAATAATGACAACAAGATGTATAATTTTCCAACATTAAAAATAGCTGAATTTATTCCAAATGATTTAGATATCAATACAAATACTGAAACAAAAACCTAATGAAATTAATGAAAAATTGCCCAATTAACTAGAAAACATTCATAATTATTTTTTTAAAACACAAATACAGTAAAAAGGCCAACTCTAGATAATTTGATTGTGCATTTTTAGATTATAATTTAGCAATCTTAAACAAAAATAGCATTAAAAATGTCTTGCTTTGCATGATTAATTTTTATTAATGTCCCAGCTCTCTTTTATTGATGTTACCCCTGTGTTTTTTAGCAGCAGCTAGACAAATTCATATTATTATTGTTATATTTCATCCTAACAATCTTTTACTTCTAGGCCAGGATTTCTCAACCTTAAAAACTTTTAAGGTGTGTGGACTTTAAACTTCTAGAATTCCCCAGGCAGCTTTGAGCAAACTGCTGAATCCTGCAAACATCTGAAGAGATGCTAATGGTACCTTCAATAGGCACAAGAAACATGGGGATTTCCAGCTGTTATGAACTGCCTCAGTTTGAACTGCAGCCTTAACAGCAACAAACGATAATTTTGTGGAACTCAAATTACTGCTGTGTAATTATTAATGCAAGAGGGTAGGCTTTTGCCCAGGACATGGGAAAGATATTTACCTAGGAAATGGATCATGTACTCCCAGTGTTGCTCATCTGCAATTCCCAGTAGTCCTACCCAACATGCCTTGTGTGAGAAAGGCTGGGAATTAAGCTGTAAACTCTGAAGGATTCTGAATTCTCCACCCTTAGCTAGAACAATGGAAAGACATTACTTTAGGAGTTTAACACAGTTCTTGTAAAGAAACTTCCTGGCTGCTTTCCAGTTACAAAAGTCTTAAGCAATGTGAGGCCTACCAGGTTTAGATTAAACGATGTGGCTTTCTCAGACAGCAGCTTTCAAATGCTATTAGAAAGGAGCACTATTTTGATTTTCCACCTCAGGCACCATATATCTTAGGTTAACCCTGCACTTAAAAACCACTGCCCCAGCAGATGGCTCAGGGAGAAAACCCCTAAACGTTTCATACTGCTTTTAAACAAACTGATTATGCCAAAAGAATTTCATTATATTTTTAAAGTCAGGATACATCCATGGTGACAGTAAAGAAATATAAATTTATGGTTAATGTTGAACTCTAGACTGTAGATAGATAAACAACTTCTGCCTTTCAAACTGTCCCTCTGGCGCTTTCCACCACCTCTAAGCTCATATACAAAATTATTTTAAAACCCAAAATCCATTATTCTTCCTTCTTTGGAGAAGTGGCACAAGGCCAAGGCACTAACATTCATGCAAGTGCAGAAATACTCTGCCAGGAACATCTTACTGCTATTGAGTAAGACAAGATCAAAGAGAAAGCAGCACTAAGAGATTAGTTATTATTTGTATTGGCTTGAACAGCAGTCGGGCAACTTGGATTCTGTCTGGTAAATCCACTGTAATCTCAATAAATTTTTAGACACAATAATACATAAAATAACCCCTCAACAGCAAAGAGAAAAAAATAATTAGGGCATGACATGATTATTGTTTCCTTGAGGGAAATAGTCAATAACTTTTTAAAAGTTGAAAGTAATTTTAAAATCTGATTTAAGAGAGGAGTAGACCTATACTTTTTTTTTGTTGGCCCTTGATGAAAGAGATTTTGTAGGTTGTTCAACAATAAAAATAAAGCTGATATAGTCCATGTAGTTATCTAGGGAACAATCTTTAAGCTGTTTCCTACTGTCTTCTTCTGGGATTTCTTTTCTTAACTTCCAAATCTAACCTTTAACCCTAGAATTTGCTGGTGGTCTTCCATCTAAGTCCGATCCTGCTTTGATTTTTGACAACAACCAATACTAGCTTGGTGCTGCTACCTAGCTAGGAATTCAAAGACTACCACTCCCTACTTATCATACCTACCTAGAAAGAGATTACAGAAAAACAATTTCCCTAAAACTATGATTAATAACTAGTGTATGTGATGTCATCAAGGTTATCCACCCTATGATACACGAAACCCACTGTGGTGAAGTAATAAAGTGTTTGACTGGGACCAGTAAGATCCTGCTTGACCACAAAGCTCTCTGGAGGAATCATTGTTCCCTCAGGCCAATGTGTCTCACTGTGGGATAATTGTAGAGATAATATGGGCTTTAACAGAAAACAGAGCTATAAAGGCAGTTGATAAATAAATAATTTAATGCCTTCCTATTACAAACTGTTATCCTTTTTATTTTTTGTAGAGGCTTCCATTGTTGGACAGTATAGAAATGTGATGAACTGCCAACATGCTCATCTTTTCCAATATTTGAATATGCTAAAAACAAAGAAACAGAAGATTGTTCTCACATATAAACAATAAGCATCTTCCACTCATTTGGAGAATGAACTACCATTTATTATTTTTCTATCCTGTTTTCATTATTAAAATAAACCCCACAGTGAAGTTGCTACTTGGGTGGACAGCAATGGTAATAGTTTAAAAGAAATAATGTTATAGGACAAAGTTTTATGTGGAATACCTGTTACAGATCTTGATGGAATGACATCTTTAATCATTTTCATCTTCTTTAAGAAAAATAAGTTCTGGTTGTTTCTCCAGGTGTTGTTTCTAAACCCTTTTCTACATTACTTTCTCCATATCTAAAAATCAACATTAAAGGCAAATATCCATTTTATGAGGGTAATGTAAGAAATATTTGTAAACCACACCATTTCAAATGACAAATGATGGTGTAGTGCAAACCTCATCACAAAAATAGTGCATATTATTGTTAAAATAATCTTGTTTTCTCCAATCTGATACTATCAAAGTCTTTTTGGAAGTGGAAGTCCAGAATACAAGGAAAACAACTCTTCATGGAAAGCTGAAGTTTTCTTTCTCCTACTGAGATTTTGAAAATATTTGAGGCTCTCATTAACTAGATAGCAATTCAGGTTATAAATGAGTTTAGGTAAATAACAACATATATCATCCAAGACTGCATTCTGTATATCTTCCATTTCAGTAAATAGTGTGGTTCTATGATTCTTGGGTTGGATTCACTTCTTCGTGCCCACTAATTCTTGTAGTTATGTTCCAATTTTGTAGGTTGCAGAAACTGGCTATAGCAGATATCTAGCTGAAAACTCTCCGAGATCAAATCTTGAGTTGTTCCACTAGACAAATCGATTCAAATATTTATTATTAGGAAACTCAATGTCCTGAGGTCATCTGAACCTACACAAGAGTCATCACTCCATATAATGTGGTGAAGTTACGAACCTCTAGAGTGTGATCTATCTACAATCACTTACCACTCATGCACGTGGGGATGCGCACACACATGCGTTCACCTGCCACTTCCATGGTCCAGTTCTGAACAGCTGACGGCCCAGTAGTGGGCCACAGGCCCGGGGCTTGGGGACGCCTGGGTTGGATACTCTGACTAGGCCTAATTTCTTTCCATTGATGAATAGCTATTGCAAAGTCAATATGAACATTTTGCTGAATTAAAATAACTACATTTTATTTAATACAATATTCCACTGCTTCCCTTATGTATTTATAACTCCATCAATGTTTAAAGCATGCTTCTCATCTTTTCCAAAAAGTATTTCACTATAGTGGTGTAGTTAAAAAATTCCTCATAAAATGCATTTTAAAATATAAGAAATATGTAAGAAAAAATGGTGGGGGGGGGGGACTGCAATATTTGTATTTTTTATTTTTGTATTTATATTTATATGTATTATGTTTGTATTATTTGTATTCAAAATAAAAATAATTTGAAAAATCATATGTTTAAAAAGTGCATTTTAAGGACAGAATGGAGTTGAACTGAACTTGAATGGAATGGGACTTATTAATGGCTTTGACATGAAAATAAGAAATATTTACCTTTCATTCCAAAGAACCTGAATAATGTTTTGGGGGATGGGGGATCAATTGGAAGTGACAGTAGGAACTACTATATGACTCTTCAGAAAACAAGCCTCTGCTGCGCGTAGTTTATTTTTACTTATTAATGTAAAACATTTATATAACCACCTACCTTATATCGAACTCTAGGGACCGAGTTAGGTTCTAAACAGAATGTGGGAGGGATCGGCGTAAAGGATACATACATGTCGTATCTCTAAATGATTCTACGCATTTTATTTAAAAAAAAACATTGGACTATTTGAGCAATGCAGATTCTGCTGAAGAAGCAACAATTTACTCTCAACAATTCGGCGAATGAGTCAGCGGCCTCAAGGGACTTGTAGGCAACGAATCGCAAGCAAAAGCAGGAAGGGGGAAACAAGGCAACCCTGGTCCATTGCCCGCCCAGCGGGTGGCTGCGCGACACGTCACCGTTTGCGCAAGGCCGCCACATTCTTCCTCTTTGCCGAGGGCTCAGCTAGCCTCTGCCGTTGACTATATTTGGTTCAGCACGAGGTGACCCTGGTTCGAACAAAAAGGCTGGAGTCAGCAGCTATAAAGCCTTTCTTGGTACGGCTCAGTTTTGGACACACAGGGAGGCCCGAAACCGATCTCGCCTGCGAGGAAACACTGAGCCTGCGCCTGCCCCGCTGGCTCTAATTATAGCGGGGGCCGTTTCCTTGCTAGGCGGGGTTTGCTCGAGTTGAGGCAGCGGCTTCCGCAGCTTGTGGCTTTGCCCTCCGTGCCCTGCAGCGGTACGTGATGAGCTAGCATTTTTTTTTTTTTTGCAGGCAGCTCAGGGAGGGAAGGGAGGGAAAACGAGGCTGTCGGGAAGGCTGAATAATAAAAAGTGCTTCATTTCTCTGAATTCCCTAAAATGTACCTTTCGAAATTGCCCGGATCGGGTTTTTTTTTTTTTAATTGCAAACTCTTCCATGTTTCTTAGGTCAAGGTTTAAGAGAGGAACTGGGAGGAATGCGTAGTAATGAACTTTAGCCTTGCTGGTTTGTGTGTAATTTTTTTTTACAACTTCCTCTTAAAAATGAGTTAGGTTTCTCAGAACTTGTATAGCAGAGGAAAGCGAGTCAGAGACTCAATGTATCTGCCTTTTGAAATAAGCGAGGCTGTGTCTGGGGAGGCTGAGCTCTTGAGTGGCGGGAAATAGGATGACTTTTTTTTTTTACTTTTATGGACATTTATGTTGACTTGTATTAAAGTCTTTGCATATTTAGAGCTAAGTTTTTGTTTCAAAATATAGCAGAGTGTGGTTGGTTTTGCCTTTGTGTGCAACCCAGAAATACCAAACACAATTCAGGTAAGACCTGCTCCTGAGGTCTACTCTTGAGGATTTGGCCTCTATGATGCTTCAGTGTTATGAGTAAGGCTACCAAATACAGTGTATTTAGCTAGATTCATTAGATAGCTTTTCAGGGAACCAAGGTTTTTTTTCCCCCTGGGAAAGCTGTTTTAAGTCCAGCTTTTCCAGACTGGTAAGATTCGATGGAAGAGTCACCTGCTGATTACCTGCTATGAACTGTTAAAAACACAAGGATTTTGTGGTGGTCACACCCTGAATTACAGTTTTCTCTACATGCTGAATTATGATACAATATATTAGTTTGGCACTTGTCCCAGCCCAAGAGTTTGTAACACATTTCAGGCCTATAGATTAACATGAACATCAAAACACATGGTTCCCTGTACACCCCACAAATCAGTTTTTTTCCGCCACTTCCAACCATTCCAAAAAAACATTCCTTGTAGTAACAAGTTTTAAACGGTGCAGGGCTGAGCTGTAGGATAGGAGGAAAGCTTGCCAGTTGATATTGGCAGGGGTGAAGAAATAATACTCAAGATTATAGTCTTTGAAGGCGAAGGTGAATATGGCTGTGTAAATATTAGTATTTGGACTTAGGACTTTGCTTGGAGCAATGTGCACCTTGAACAAACCTTAATGACAGAGACCACATGGCTAGATGGCAGTTCAAGTGCTTGGTAAACAAGTTAATTATTTACTAGCATAGAGTCACTTCATTTTTAACCCCTTTAAAATAACAAGGCTGATGTTTTGTAAAAACCCTGGTGCTACAGAAGTTATTTCTGATTTGGTTGTGTGATTTTTCTCAGTAACTGAAAATATGTGTGCATTAAAAGAAATAGCTTCTCTATCTGTGTGAATACAAGAGAATGCCAGCTATGAAGTTGACTCTCCATGATTTCCCCAAGATGTAGTTTTTCTTGCAAACAATATACTGCAAGCAATCTTTGTACATCAACTCAGGCAAAAGGAAATATTTAAATCAGAGGTGGTATTCAGCCAGTTCTGACAGGTTCTGGAGAGTCGGTAGCAGAAATTTTGAGTAATTCGGAGAAGAGGCAAATAGGCTGGCCCCGCCCCTGCTGCCTCCCAGCCTCTCAGCTGATCTTCAGTTGCCGTGAACAGGAGAACGGAGCTGGAAAGTAGATTAGTGGGGTAGGGAGGGAATGGGGATTTTGCAGTATCCTTTCCCCTGCCACGCCCACCAAGCCACACCCACAGAACCGGTAGTAAAATATTTTGAATCCCACCACTGATTTAGATGCACTCTTTTAAGCATTTTAGATGGAAATAAGTCCCACTGATTTGTAGATGGCTTGCAATATTTTAGGATTATGATTCCTATTGCAAGAGGTTTCATTAAGTTAAAATTTAGATGGGATTCCTTGGATAGAATCATGGTGTTTCACTCATAGCTTCTCATCTTCAGTATCGGAGAGGCAAGAATAATTTATCCTTTCCTCCCACCCCATCCAAATCCCTCATGCACAATTATCACTATTCTCTGCCAATTTGATAATAAACTTTAAAATAGGAATGGCCAAGGTTTATCATTCAGATGACACAAGCGTTATCACTCAAAGCTTAAAACAGTTTCCCAGGGAAAAAAACTCAGTTCCCTGAAAAGCTATCTAATTGATCTTGCTAAGTACGCTGTACTTGATAACAAGATAGTAAGAGAAACATGTATGCAAAACAAAAAACAAAAACTAGAAAAGGACTCAAAATTAGCTGAGTCAATATAAGGTAGTTTTCCATTCTCCTATGAGTAGTTTCTAAATATTTCCTAAGGGAACTTGCTAATATAGTTTTCTTTGTCAAAGACACCATCTGCCAGTAGCACAGTATTTCCTATCTCATTTACCATTCATCATATAACAAAGGGACAGGCTCCAACATATACTGCTGGTAATCAGATGATTCATCTCCAAGATTCCCAGAAACCACTTAAGGATCACTTTCTCACCTTGAAGCTAATCTCAGCCAAAAGGAAGCATTGTGGAGAATAGTAGAATCACAAACATGGTAGTACCCAAAAGGGAAATCCTTGGTACTCTAGGGTAAATCATTTCTTGTCTTGACAACCTGGATCCAGAAGCAGGGACCTTTCTTTCTGCAGTGCTGTCAAAGTGCTTTCTTCCTATGTGAAATTGGTGCTTCAACCTGTGATGATTAATAGCAAATCCTACTTTTATTTATTTACAGCTCAGCAGATCTATAATTTCTTCAGCCACATTGCTTTCTAAAATTGGTTCTGAAATTGCACACATGAAACGATAATTCTGAAAAGCAATTCATGTTTCTTCTGTGAGGGATCTTCCTTGGCAAACAAACCTCAATGTTTTGATTTTCACTAGTAAACATTGAGTCAAACCTTGGCTAGCTTACTTGTGTGCATGTGCCTGGGTTAGTGATCTCGTTAAAATGAACAACAGTCTTTGAGATTTGAGAAAGCCAGAATAAACGGGTCATCTTGCTAGATCAGATAAAAGCCTACTAAGACATGCTTACCCTCCTCCCCACCCCTTAATTAGTCAGTCTTATGACTCTGGGAAGCTCACCAGCACAACAGGAAGATTATAGCTTTCAAAATATGACTTCTGATCTTTATATCAGTCTTTTACACTGATCTAAAGTGCTATCTGTTCCATTCCACTTAAGCTAGCACAAACCAATCTTGTCATACAATTTGTTGTCCTCATTGCCAATTCCTATGCTGTCTTTGATCTGTCTTCCTGGAGTCACTGCCAAATAGCATTATTGGGTTGTGAATGTGCTAGTTATGATGAGTAAACTAGTCACGATGAACAAGGTACCCTTTATCTTTGCTGCAGGTTCCTTTTAGCACACCAGCAAGCAGCGAGACCATCTGCTAGTCAAGGCACCACAACAAGCACTGGAATGGATATGACTTCAAGGCTCTGGTTGGAGTTTTCTAGGCTGGTTTGTCTTCCCTTTCTGCCACACTTCATTTGGGTATCTCTCAAACTAAAATAACATAAAATAAAAAGCATATAATGCAAAAATGACCTAGGAAAGAAGGAAATAGACTCTGCCATAATTGTTCAGTCAGTCTTGTCCAACCTGCAGCCCATGGGCTGGAAAGCTAGCAATGCAGCCCCACAAGATCGTAAACTTTAATGTTATGTGATTGGTGTGTGTGTGTGTGTGTGTGTGTTGTATGTATATATGTATGTATGTATGTATGTATGTATGTATGTATGTATATGTGTATATTTTATATGCAGTGCAAGAAAATTCCTCTTCTCTCAGTGTGGCCCAGACAAGCCAAAAGGTTGGACACCCATGAACTAAATCCTTTAGAGCAGTATTTCTCAACCTCGGAAATTTTAAGATCTATGGACTTCACATTCTCCAGCTGTCCATATATCTTAAAGTTGCCAAGATTGAGAAACATTGCTCCAGAGTGAGATAATGGGAAACTGGCTAGTTGCAGGACAATTAGATCTCATATAGAGAGGAATGGATATGGTTGAAATGGACATTCCCTAACTGGCTGAATTTGACTATAGCAAATTTTAACAGTTGATTTTTTTTATCTTATCCCTGTTCCCCAGGAACTGAAGGCAATGGCATGCCTACCATTTCCCCTTCATTTTTTTGCCATAACAGGAACTAGGATAAGTTGAGCAAAGAGTTAATTAACTAGCATAATATCTGGAAGAGAGTGCCTCTCTCTAGATTATTGAAGTCATCTGCAGGATTTTGAAGTTGGTCTTTCTCAGTCACTGTCCCTTTTCTCTGGAACAAAATGGTCTCAGAGATCCATTGTTCATTGTCTAATGTCCATTGTCAACATTAGACAGGTTTCAGCTCTTTCTGACTTTCCATAAAGCTATTAAGACATGTCTGTTTCAGCAGATGTTTGGGACCTGTGGAATTGGCTTTATTCATTTGTTCATTTTCTCCCAGAGAATGCTTTCTATATGTGAAATTCCTTGGAGTTGAGAAATTTATCTTGGTAGTTTTAACCTTCACACTGTTCGTAAGTCTGTAAGCTGCTGTAAGTTATGATTGCATGGTGTTTAAGTCAAATAGTAAGTAGGAACGTAGGGAGGCAAGTAAATAAATAAATAAATAAAATGACCCATTTAGCTTGCATGACTTCTTGGGCTGTAGTTCAGGGTCTTAATCATACTAGGGTAAGGTATGATTGCCAGTTTTGTAAGTTAATGTAGTGTATGAACCTTGGCAAATGGGTTAGGTCAGCAAACTTTGAAAGTGTCCGTCTTAAAATAGGGGCTTCTTTGAGTAAAACTTAGCTCCTGCTGATACCTAAACATTTCTGTGCTGTTTTCTTGACAACAGAAATAGTTTGATATTGTCTTCTTTCAGGATGTTTTTGATGTGCTTTTGAAGGAGATGTCTGTCCATATTTATCTGTCTGTCTGTCTAATCTATCCTCCATCTGTCCAATCATCCTGTATTTTTACCCTACCATTCAGGCTGGATTTAGGTTGCTGAATTATTATGTTCTAGCATCCATTAATATTACTAATCCTATTACTTTTCAACTAGTGAGAATCTGTTATCAGCATGACTGAACTGGACATTTCACCTTTTTGTTTCCCTTCTCTTTGAGCACTTCTGCTTATAAAAGGAACATAAGGCCAGGTCCCTTAAGGACATTGGAGAGTTCCCAGCACCTTTATCAATCCTTGTTGATCAAGATCAACACTACAAAACAATTCTGTTAGTGCCATTCTGTTATCTTTTAGGGTACAAGAAGATTGCAATATATGCTATAGGATCTATAGTTCTATAGATCATATTACATGAATGGGTAAAATAGTAAGCAAACAAAAGTCTAAAACTCCTATCATTGTCTATGTTTTTGTGTAGAAACAGACGGTAACACAATCCTGACAACTAGGAAATAATGTCCATATTTAAAAGAATCCATTTGTGTCCTTTTAATTGTAACATAATCATCCTGAGATAAATATAATTTATAATACTTCGATAGAAAACTGGGAAATCTGTTCACCAATGCACATAGAGCTATAGCTAGAAAAATAAATTTTCATCAACCTAAACTTACTATGTGAATATAAGTTCTGTGCAACTGAGTAGAATGTATTTCTAAATTGTATTATTTAGGCCTGGAATTACATATATCAGGCTACAATTTGCAGACAGTTATTTCTAATTTTAATATAAGTAGCTGTTACATTTACTTGAAAGTAGTTTCAGTTGAAATCACGTACATACAAAGAGTTCAGCACTGGATTTTTGCCTGAAAGTGTTAGAAAAGTTAATAACCTTTATAGAAGTGAGAAAGAACATCTGGGATAGTTCAGCTTAAAAAATATTATATGTGCCCTTAATGCATTTTACTTATGCAACTACTGTGGTAACCTAAATTAAAATAAGGATACATCAGTTATTTATATTATAAAGCAATAGCATACAAGTATCAGTTAATTAAGAGTTAACTTTAAGAATTTCTTCAAATGTAATTAACATTATAGACCTACACACCTTTATTTAGAAGACTGTTCTACTCACCTTTAGTCCATAAGCATTCATAGGATAGAACATTGAGAGTAAATTATCATTGCAAAATGAAAGCCTTTATAAGGATTTATGATCATTTCCTCTTAGTCAAAGACATTGAATGAGTAGCTGAGCATCCCAGCTACAAAGTCTGGAATGATGCAATTGGTAAATATACATTCCATTTATCTGTTAGTACAGTCTGACCTTCATCTATGATAAAGGAGAGGCGTTTCTTCTCATTCTGTATTTTTTGAGCACAGGCAAGTAAATGATAGTGAGTCAGAATTTTGTGTGGCCTACCTAGATTTGGCAGAACATTTTTTGAATTATTTGTCTAAAGAAATCAGAGCAAGAGGAACTTTGCTCTGCTTGGGTTATAATAGTTGATCTGCACTTTTGACAACAGATTTACCTTAAAGATATATGTGGGAGAGGAAGAGATTTTTAAAAAATAAAAATCAGTTATGTTTATGTAAAATGAAGAATTCCCTTTGGTCATTCCATGTTTTTAAGAAATCCAATTACCTTGTTAGTTTCATGTACATTATAGTTATTAACATTTTTAAGTCCAGTATGATCCTTAAGCAAAAGTAGAGATTGCTTTTAACTGACTACATTTTATGATCACATTAGATGTCCTCATAACCAATCAATCCACTGATTAATTTGTCTTATTTCCAATATATGGGAGTGATTTTAGAGTTTTTGTGTTTGTAAAAATGTAAAAAAGTTTGCAGAAATTAGTGTAATATAATTAAATGCACTATCTGGTTATATACATTACTTTTACAATTTGATTCCTACCCCATCTCCTCAAATACAAATGTGTATATGTTCCATAAGCTGGAAACTTTCAGCAAAATTGAAGGGCCAAATTTTAATGGCATTGATTAGATAGTGTAGTCCTTTATAGCTCAGTTCAGCATTCAACTAATCTTGATTCCAAAAAAAAATGGCTCTGGTGGGTCTATTGAACTCATTGGTTAAATATATTTATTAATGGTAATCCTTGTAAAATCCTTGCTTTAATAGTACAATTTTCACTACTAAGCTAATGGCAAGAGCAGCGCTCTTAAAATCTTTGCATTGAACTTGTAAAACCCCATGTAAGTCATTGCATTGTATCTTTGAAATGGCAATGTTTGTAAAATTTATATAAATATATTATAATCTCCAATTCTTCTCCAGCACCGAGTCTGATCAAGACTCATTATGCATACATCATTAGAATTTCAACTACAGCACCTTCTCTGTATTTTGACTGGACATCTAAGCTGCATTGGTGCATGTTTTCTACTGTTTTTCCCTGTAGTGAACATTTTTAGAAGTGTTTCTTTCAATTCTAAACATATTTACTTAAGATTATGTCCAAGGAACCTTTCTTCTGCCTAAATATAGTAAGTGCAGCATTTTTATGATTCATATGAGTGTTCTGTCTTCAACTCAAAAAATGCTTCCACAAAACTGCAACATCAGATCTCTCCTCAATGGCTCCCTCTCATGTCAGCAGAACACTGTATCTATTCTCCCTGGAAGTAAAGTGAGAAGTTCTGGCTGGGGTACAGAAGAAATTTCTCAGGATCCTGTTGCCATAAAAAGCCATTGGGAGAACTCCACAAATAAACCTTTTCCTAAGTATGATTTCATAGTGTATTTAGCTCAAATATACCATAACTAGTATCCAGTTGTATGTTTTCCTTTCCCTTCCCAATTGCTTGGATTCTGTGCACCTTGAGATAAAAGGGAAGAGTTCTCCTTATTAAGAAGAAAAAATATTTTCTGATGACATTTTGTTCTATTCTTCCCTATCACCTAATTAAAGAAAATAATCTAAAAAAAAGTTGCTTTGGCTACTAGGTTATGTCAGTAGCTGCAGGATTATTTTTTGTTTAAATAAAATGATAAAAAAGGACTACATTCACAGAAAGTGTTTAAATGCCTGATTTCACTTTATTTAATGCAAAAGATTAAAAAAATAGGAAAAAATAGTAATGTGTTAGTTCAGCAACTATAAACAATGAAAGCATAGTGCAGGTGGCATTTTAATAATGGTAACTTAAAAGTATAACGAAGGTGAGATTGTGACAATCACACTCTCCATTAAACAACATTTTGCTTTATTGCTATACAAAGAATCACCATTAAAAACTGGAAAAAAATGTAAGGGTGCAACATCTGACTCCATTGAAATAAGCAATTAAGTTCACATTAGCTGCAATGGAATCAAGTTTTTTGTTTTGTTTATTGGATAGTAACTGTAGTATTGTTGTAGCTAAAGCATTTGAAAAAAATTTGTAGCCAGGGAAGCATATTGTGTGCATCAATGTATATGTATATATGTGGATATATGCTTATCTGCTGAAACCGATTTTAAAAAGCAAACAAAATTACATTAGGCCAATTGAAGTCACAGAAATGTGTTTTTTTTAAAAAAAAATCATATCACAATTTTATGTCATTTCTGTAGTATAAATTTATAAAATATATGAGAACTTGTTACCTTAACAGAGGTTTGGAAGAAACTGGCTGAACAGATAAAAGTCTTGAAATATGCTCCAGCTGTGTTCATGGCAAGCTTTAAACATCCCACTCATTGAACTACTTTAAAGAACATACAGTGATATTACTGAGCTACAGTAGGAAGACTGTAACTAATGAAATGCCTCTCCATAATCTGTCATGCTTGAATAGCATTTTGAAGAAAGAAGTTACTGTCATCCCACCTCGGATTAAGAAACTCAAATCTGAACTTTCATCCCTCCTTTGATTAAGAAGTTCAAATCTGAACTACGTGCCAAGATGTCACAATGAAAATTTTAGTAGGGGTATTTTTTTAACATAAAAATGCAAACTGTTCATACAAATTAGTTTAATACATGAGGTATTATGTCAAAAAGATTCTTAAGAACTTATCCTCTATTAATTCGAAATCCAATTTTTAATAAAGTGCCTACATTCTTATTTCCACAATTATAGTGGCTCCAAAGAATCCTTACAGTTGTACATATGTGCGTTTCCCATCTCAAACTTTCTAAACGTGTTTACATAAGACACCAGTCTGATCTATATGTATTTCTATAATTTCAAATATTGGTTTATCATGCAAAAATTGTTATTTAATATTACACTGACCTGTAATATGGAACACAACGCTAGTGGGTGTGCTTATTAAGATGTTTTTTAAAAAAAGAATTGCCCATGTGCAGGTTAGGTTTTCAAATGTGTTGACCACTAAAAAAGGACCCTATCAAAATCTATCCAGCATTAAATAGAAGACTGAAGATGAACACCTAAAAACAGTCTGACCCAATAGTATAAAATGATTAAATGTAGCTAAAGAGAATATATTGTTACGTGCTAACAACATGAGGGGCAAACTGTTGTTTGAAATAATCATTTATGACCATATGCTAAAGTGGTCACCAATAATGAATGCAAGTGGTTGTACAGCAATGTTGGTAACACAACAGTGAACAGCACAGCAACACTACAATGAGTCTTGTCTATTTCTAGCAGTTGATGTTTGTCTAAAATGTCTGTCTTCTGATGCAAAAAGAAGCATGATGAAAATACTAGCTATGCAAAATAATGGTTGAAGTTAGTCCAGAAGGCATGGGATGCCTGCATAAAAATTCAAGATTTAAATCCTAGGTTGTTTCCTTTAAATACGATTTGGTTGTTTTGCCTCCAACACATGGATTAGGAAATTTCAGACAGAAATCCCCGTTAATCTCTCTGCTGACAATGCAGACATGCCAAGCAAAACCTTCTCTGCTGCTGTCATTACCACTCTGCTTTTGCTCTACTCAATTAGGTGACATCAGCAACAATAACAATAGCAACAGTTCTAAACATTTCAGTGTTAAGAAGAAAGTTCTTCTGCACTACTGTAAAAATCCTTAAAACCTACCTCAGTGTTTTTCCATACAAGTACGAAGGGTATAGCAACGGTCAATTCGTTGATGCTGAAAAGTTGTGAGTTTGTTAAGATGGCAGTGCTGTTCTGTTCTAATGCACGGCTAGTCAATAATTAAATTTATCACAAAAGAACTGCAGGAACCTTAAGCAATTCATGACAAAAACGGTTTTGCAATCTTACTACCAACTATTACAACTGTGGTTATTTTGCCTTTAACCCAAAAAAAAAAAAAAACCCTCCTCAGCCTCACAATAGCACCTCACTTTAAGCTGAATAGTCTAAAAACAATTTCCTTCTACAAGCAAAAATTACTGTAAGAATCTGGCCAGTTTTTGCAGCAGCAGCGAAGGAATAATGTTTCCACACAAACCCCTATTGCTTCAGGTCTTTGGACTGGACTGAATAGCAACCTTGCTGGAATCCTATGATCTCTTTAATGCCATAATTTCTCTAAAACCTAAAATGCCTTCAATATGAATAAGGGCAAAAAAGAAAAGGGGGAAAAAAGGAACCACAGACAATAAGGCAATCTTTACAATGTTGAAAGATGTATTTGGCATTTTTTAAAAAAAGTGGGGGGGGGGGGGGAGAAACCAAGTGCATACAATTTACAGCTAGAAGCATTTCTGGTTTGCCAAGTGCTCTCTAAAAAAAGCAGCGCAAGTCACAGCCTACACTGAACAGTAACTGTCACCAAGGAAGCACAACAAATAGTTGCTATAACAACAACAAAAAAGAGCATTTATAAGTACATACCTTTGTCTTCAAAAAATATAGAAACACAATGTATTCAAAAAAGAAATCAAAATTATACAGCCATGTTTTATGAAGTCTACATTTCCCTTGTCTTGGATATATATATATATATATAATATATATATAGATATTTATAGTATTTATAGGTATATACAGTTCAAGCCGTTTTTGACGTTGCAAAGAAAAACTGGAAAAGTCATGAGTCTCTCTCTTTTTTCACTTTGACATCTCCTGCAAGAATGGTTGCAATCTCCCCTTGCATGAAGGCCCAAGGGACATTGGATCCCACTAGGGGGCACTTCTCCCCACTGGGACAATACACTTCGCCATTAGCTCCTTGCTGTTTGATGCTCTGTCTAGAGCAAGGGAAGCAAAACTTATGAGACGGAACTGAGGGACACTGCACAAAGTGGGTGTCTTCCAATCGCTCGTGACACAGGGTGCAGCAGAGGGGGACACTTGCTGCCAGAGAAGAGTCTGGGAGGCTGACAGGGTGCACTGGTTCCATCCCTCCAGGATTTGCCCCTTGGCTCGGCACTTCCCTGGCCAGCCTTCTTTGGTTCATAGGGGATGGAGAAGGGGGGCTACTGCTATTCCTCCTGGTGGTGGAGTGAACCTGGTTGGCATCTTTGGAAGCATGGTTGCCCCCAGCGTTGTCTGCAACCAAAATGAGCGCAGCCATAGGGGACTGACCATTCTGAACTGCCTCCGGTGGTGTGGTCCGATTTGAATGAGGCGAAGCAGTTGGTGGCGGTGGGGACATGAAAGATGCAGCTGCCATTGGTATTTTCATCCCTTCTGATGAGGTGGGTAACCATGACTGTGCCTCGCCATTGATTTTTGGAGGTCCAACTTCACCTTCGGGTTCTGGAGAAGTCTTTCTCTTCCTCGCAGCCCGAGCCCCTAGAAAGAAGCAGTGGGAGATGAGATCATGTTGCAGAGAGCATGGTGTGTCCTATATCACTCTAGTCAGTTGAAGCAGCTGGACCTCAGCCAAATTACTCACTAGATACAAATGGGGAAGACCAGCTTAAAACCAATAAAAGTTCACTTTATCTGGGTTTGTGAATCAGCTTCTGCAAGATAGACCAAGGGCTCATATTATTATGGTACACACTGCAGTCAAATGTAACTACATTGTGCCTCCCTCCTCCCACATTAGTGGCCATGAGCCAAAGAAACAAGTGCATGCTTGTAATTTTCCACTGGCTGGAAACATTCACAGTCATTGTGCACCCAATGCGTCATAATCCACTCACATAGAGAAGAGCCCTACATTTATCCATACACATCCAGTCTCTGGCTAACTTCCGCATGTTTGTTAATTTGCACACTCTGACTTCTAGCCTGGTGCAGGAGGAGGAAGGCAAAACGTTTCCCAGCCCCGCCTGCCCCAGAGCTCCCCTCGCAAGAGAAAGTGGCCAGGAGTAGGGAGGGGAAACCTCCCCGCGGCAGATGTTGCTTCCGCGCGCGGAGCACGCTGCCACAGCCAGGCACAGGAGGTTGAAAAAGGGCCCCTGACCCGGTTTTTCAGGGAGGAAGGGCGAAACGGTTCTCCCTCCACAAGAACCTCAACTGGCCGCGCCAAACGCCCGCCTTTCTCACCTGATTTGGCCGCAGCCCCGTTGCTATCGTAGCCCAAGAGCCTCCCTCCCGCCATGCCGGGCTCCTTCTTGAACTTGCTCTCGAAGGGCGCCGCATGGCCGCTGTGCTGCAAAGCCAGCAGGGTGTCACGCACGGTCTTGGGTTTGCCCAACCACTCTTGCTCCGAGCCCGCCGCTGCCCCCCGGGCTTTGCTCTCCACGCCGAGTGGGTCCAGAGGGTCCGCCGAACCCCGCGCCGCTTGCGGTTGCCCCTTTTCCTTGCCCTCCTGGTCGCTGGCACCGCCGCCGCCGCCGCCCCCAGACGAGGAGGAAGACACCGAGCCGGGCCGCTTGTGCCCACCCCCTTCCCCGGGCTGCTGCTGGCTCTGCTGCGCCTGGGAGACCGAGACCTGCAGCGAGGTTGGCGGCGCTCCGGAGATAGCCGCCAAGGAGGCTGCTGCAGCCGCCGCCGCCCGGCTGCTGATGCTGATGGAGGCTGGCAGGGAGGCTCCGTTCATGAGGGGCACCAAAGTGGGGGCCACGGCGTGAGTCCGGCGCGGGTTGGGACTCTGACGGTTCAGTTCGGGCGGCTCCTCGGGCTTGGAGAAACCGTTGGGGACGAGGATGCCGTTGACCTGCCTGCTCCCGCCGTACTCGGGTCCCAGGCGGGGAGGCGGCCGCTCGGAGGACGCCAGCGCTGCAGCCAGAGAGTAGCGCTCGTGGGGCTGCGGTGGAGCGCGGGATGCCGCCTCGGCCGTGGCCACCGCCGCCGAGTGCAGGTCTTTGGCGCTAAGCGGCGGAGGTTGTTGCTTGGTGTGCGGAGGTGGCGGAGCCCGGCCTTCCTGGAAGCTGTGCGCCCGCTTGAGCTGCCGAGCCGTGTCGATGACGAACTCCACACGGTCGGCCCCTTCGTAGTTGACGCAGCCTCTGCAGACGGGCTCGGTGAAATCCCAGATCATGGCCCAGGGCATGCGAGGTAGATCGCACAAGTAACAGGACTGCCTGCGGGAGGCAGCGGCCACCGCCACCGCCGCGGACGACATGGCCGAGTCCAGGGGCAGCGAGCGCCCCGCGCCTTGTCCCCTACCTCCTCTTCCCCACCGCTGCTCGGCTTGCCACCGGGGAGGCTCGGCGTGTTGCAACTGGTGCTGCAGCCTTTTGCCCTGAATGCCAGCTCCTTGGGCGAACGAGCGCGGCTCCGAGGCGAGGGAAGCGCCTCCGCTTTCGGCCAGGCTCTCCTATTTCCTGGACTCCGGGGACGTGGCGATATGCATCGCCCGAGCAAGGCTCCCTCCGACCCCCCAGTACGACACACCGCTCGCTCTGCCCGCACCGCGCTCTTGCTACTCCAGCACTGCCCGCCGGCTGCCGGCCGCCCAGACACTCACACTGGGCGGGGACTCCAGAAGCAGTCGCCGCCGCTTGGGCGCTCTGCTCCAGTGACTCGATTCTTCGACAGTGCCCAGGAGCGCCTGCGTGTTAGGCTCTCCCCTTCCTCCTCCTGCTGCTCATTGAACTCCTGCCAAGACAACAAGAGCTGCAAGAATAACCAGCTCTCTCTAGTCAGCACGCGGAGGGAGGGAAGGAGGGAGGGAACGGCAGCTCATTCGTGTGTGAATGGATGCAAATAGAAGGACTGGGGTGCCTTTCGCTTCTCCTCCTTCCGGGCAAGAACGCTTTACTAGTAATGCGCGGGGAGTGTAGTTTTGCAATAAAAAATAATTAATAGCCACCCTGTACACATAGCTTCGCCCGTTGCAGAAGGTCACCGCACCTTGTGGATGTGTTCTAATGTTGGATTCTGCAATGGCCAAGTTTTAAAATGTAGGTTACCCGAAGAATCGTTTCAATTTTCGATATTGGCTATGGGCGCATTGACCTTCGGCAAATCCTTTACACTTAAAACTGCCTCTTAAATTGAAGTCATTAACCGTCCTTGAAATTTCCAACCCCGCTCCCCGAGCACTGCATCGATTTGGGGGGGGGGGAGCATAATTATAGGTCAGGAAAGGATTTTGGATGATTATCTAGCCTTCAAGAGCGCTGCCACCCCTACGATTGCCAGTAGGAATTGCTATTATTATTAGCAATTCCTAGTGGTTTTCACGAATTTACCACCAGCTAATACTCACAGGCACGTTTCTTCAGGAATAAATCTCTCTGGATGTAATAGGCTGCCTAGAAGAAAGTAGGCGTAGGATTGTATTCTAAAAGTATTCTAGACTTTATTTCTGAGTCGAATTCGTTGGGTATATTGGCGGGGAATGATGGGAGTTGTGGTCAAGATATGTGAATGTTAGTGAAATGGGAAAGTATATTACATGGCCAAGTAACCAAAGGCAAGGATTCTAAATTCACTTGCTTTACCAAAAATTACATGTAACATCCGTGTAAGATTTTCTTCCTGAAACCTGAAATTGCATGTTCAAAGTACAGTACAGTAACACAGACTGCCGCATTAAAAAAAACCTTAAGGCGCACAGCAGTATACAGTAACGAGAAGCCGGGGAGTCCTGGATATATGCATGGAAAGCGCATAGAAATTATCAAGTTGATAGTTCTATATTGCCACCAAATGACCAAATCGTTTAAACGTATTGTGCGTGAGCCTGCTCGTTACACTAAAGGCTGCCAAGCTTTTTCATGAATGTGTTATTTTTGCAATGTCTTTTAAAGTCCTTTCAAATCCAATATTGGGACAGCCGTATTTCCTTTCCTCAGGCACCAGCGCAGAGCTGGGCATATTCAGCACACCCACCCACCCAGATTCACAGCGCTCCTTTCCCACCCCACCAAAAAAAAAAAAAAAAGCCGCGCAGCTTCTTTCGGTACAAAATAGAGAGAACCTATTGTCACTGAAGTAAAAGCGTAATCCTACTGTATATATATGTAAGTGTCACGCTGCGTGCCTATGGGATCGTGCCGGGTAAACAAAATGGCAGCGTTTTCCTAAAATTCTGGCGTCTAGGTCACCATTCCCACAGTGCTGCCGCAGCTGCTGAGTTATGTAGGTTACAAAGGGAAACGGGGGAGGGAGGGCAAGAGAGCGCTCTGACGTCTGCATTTTGTTCAAGGGCTTTGGCCGCACTCTCCGTGCGCAGCCGCAGTCCAAGACGTGACTCTCCGCTATTGGCACTTGAAAGGCTTGTTAAGCGAATTGCACATTCCAGAGGCGGAGAGCTTCTTATTGCTGCGCCGTCACGGCCGCACGTCCCGCCCCCTTTGCTGCTATTTCTGGGCGCCTCACGCTCCCTTCCTCCCAGGTGCAAAGCTCGCCCAATGTGGTAGCTGACGGGTGTAAAAGCTACGATGTGTACTCCCTTGCTCGCTCTCATCATTAATCTGTGCGGCTCCTTTTGGAGGCATACAGTGCTATCATTCATTCAGACCTGTTGGGGTTATAGGAGAACGAATGTAAATCCGGGTGCTGTAGGGTAATTTGCTTGCACGTATGGTTTCCTATAACACGATCCTGCGTTACTTTCTAGTCCTTGCTGACGCTTTTTTATTTACCAAATTTTAAAACCGCCCATCTCCCTCACAGAGGGATCTTTCACGTTCCTTCTCTGGGAACAAACTCAATTTCTGGAGTAGTCAAGTTTCCGATCGCCATTTTTTAAAAATGGAAACAGGACACTCGAGCCGATTTTTTTTACAACCTCTTCACTTTGAACTGGAATGAACTGGTTGTGAGTTGGAAGAGCAGAGTGTAGATTATTATCTCCAACTGGATTAGCAAAGAGAAGGCAGGGAGGGAAATATGGTGTTGACATTGTCTAGCTTGTTGCTCTTCGAAATGCGGTTGATTCGTTTGAACGTTTCCCCCTTAATGAAGCGGAAAGGTTTGGTTTTGTTTAAAATCCACCCTCGATTTTATTGATCTTGCTTGGATCACATGAATAAACTTGTCCTCAAATTACATGGTTGTTTAATCTCATATTAACATGTTCAGTATTCCTTCCACGATCCTCCCGCGTGGGGATTTCCGCTGTCAAATGCCCTGCTTGTTACGCTTGCGCTTTTCAATGTTGCCAGCTATTCCCGCTAGTGTACAAAAAAACCGGGGGGCTTGGTGCAGGCTTCTGTCTCACAAAATCTTGTGCGCCCCCACCCAAAATGGTGCAGTGCCCCCTCCCACCGTTTCTCACAGATCCAGCAAGTCACCACCCCTTTCTCAAAGTTCCCATCCTGGTTTAAAATGGAGGACTGCAATTGTTGATACATTCAGGAAAATCCTATTGTCCTTTCGGTGCAATGCAGCTTAATCGCTTCCTGCCTTCTCATGCCTGCGCGGTGAAGCCGCATCAGACATAAACAGTGCCCTTCCTTCACCCAGTCAACTCTCCCACGCAGCACAAAGCCAATCATCCTCTGCTCGCCATTTGCTCCCCCCCTTCCTCTGCAAACATTGCACTCGTTAAATGGAAAGTCTTGATTTCTATGTGTCCGAACTGAAACCCGCTGATTCTTAAAGATAATCGAGGTTTTTATTTTTTTAAAAAAAATATTAAGTTCGTTCTGTTTTCATTCTTCCTTCCAGCCCCAGAAAATTCGCATTTCCCAGCTGCAGATCCCTCTCTGGGTTTTTTTTTTAAGAAGCATCTACCACCGCCCCTTGCTGCCCTTCAGTTTTGTCCGAGTTGGCAAGAGTTAACGTGTGTTGTTTTCTAATCCACAGCCGCCATGCCTTTTATGTTCTGTTCTATCGAATTCTTTGTCAGCAGCTCTCACGGAACTTCCAACACCCCCACCCCACCCCCACCGAATGCTGTATACTTTCAGTAAACAGATCTTTGTTTTCGCCTTCCATCCACCGCTTTCTCCAAAAAAGAAGCTGGATCCCTTCCAAGCTGGCTGCAATAACTACTTGCCTACACTAAAAAAGAGGGAGGGAGGGAGGGAGGGAAGGCGGGACGGGTTTCTAGGGTGAGGCAATGTGTCTGCAATTCACAGAGACAAGGCTGGAATTGTAATTGCTTCCATCATGTGATGGCTTATGAAAGAGGAAGTTTGGATGTTTTAGTCACGTAGTTCTTTACCCTCTTGCTTAGCTCCAGGAAAGGAAGGAAAGTTGCATATATTGCCTACATCAAAAGAAAGCCAAGAACTAGTGTACTTAACAGAAAAGTATAACCAGTGTGAACTGCTTGTTAATAATAACATTTTTTTAAAGAAATAAACCAAAGAGAGGAAAAAATTACTGCATTACTGTTTTTGTTTTTAATGATTCCTGTAGCTGTACTAGCTCCCAGAATATATCCCTTTATACAACCCAGGAGTGAAACTGGGGCTTTTTTACGGTTTTTGAAGTCTGTTCTCATTTTATTTAAAAGAAAACTGAATTAAAATCTGGGAATTTAACCCATTCATGGTTTCTATTGTTACATGGTAATATTATTATATTTAGAAATAGTTATAGCTAGGGGACACCTAATGGTGATTGGCTGTAATACCTCTGTGAAAAAAAAGTACTTGCATAACTACTGAAAAAGACAAAATAAAGGATTTCAGGTTATGCTTTGAATAGAATAATATTGATTTGATTATGGAGCATAAATGGTGTTCTGGAGGAATGGAACAGAATAAGAGGATAAGTAATAAACTTAAATTAATTAAGTGTTTAGAATCCAAAGGAAGTGATCAAGATGGAATGGTTACGGTTATTTTTTTAGGAGGGGTTTAATACTCAACCCAGATTCTTTTTTTAGAATCACAATCCAGTCATAAAGATTACTGGAAAAGTAGAAAATTCATACCTGCTCTCTTACATCAAAGACAGAGAGGCCTGTGGCACCTTAAAAGCTAAGAGATTTATTATGGCATAAGCTTTTATGAAGGTCAAGAAATGAGTATCATAGTGGAACATGCTCTATCATAAGCTTATTTATTGGAAAGTGAAACCTAATGAATTCAGTGGGACTTTTAAATAAATAAATAAATAAATAAATAAATAGGTAGTAATTTGTCCTAAGTTCAAAAAAAGGAAATTCATCTGATGGATTGTTTATATAATACCTCCCCCCAAAATATATTCAAATAAAAGCAATGGTGGGATTCATTTTTTTTACTACTGGTTCTGTGGGTGTGGCTTGGTGAGCGTGGCAGGGGAAGGATACTGTAAAATCTCCGTTCCCTCATCACTCCGGGAGAGGTTACTGTAAAATTCCCATTCCCTCCCGATCAGCTGGGTCTCAGGAGGCAGAGAATAGATGGAGGCAGAGGCCAGTCAGAGGTGGTATTTACCAGTTCTCCAAACTACTCAAAATTTCCGCTACCGGTTCTCCAGAACTGCTCAGAACCTGCTGAATACCACCTCTGAATAAAAGTAAGGAGTAAACCAATCACAGAACCCCAATCCTGGAGTTTCTGTAACTGAAACTTAATTAACTGGTTTCAAAAAGATTCTAGGGATATGGCCATCTTTTTCTATTCAAGATTGCATAGACGCAGAAGTCATGCTGGGGCACATTCATGCTTATTGTGGGCCAGAACCAATTGAAGATACGCCCATTGAATATCTTTCTGGCCCTTTTGGTTTTTTATTTTTCTCTCTCTTTTTATTCCTTCTCTGGTAGCTACCTACTGATTCTGAGACGGATTGTTCTTGCCACAGGCTGACATTCATCACTTGCTAATAGCTTTGGAAATTAGGTGGAAAGCTGTATGAAAACAGGCCAAGAACTAAGCTGGATAGGAGGTGTATGTTGTCCATCTTTGGTGAAGAAGATGGGGCAATAGTTCTAATTTGCATTCTTTGTGAACTTGAATAGTATATAGGATGAGCTATTGTATATATTATCTTGAAGGTTTTGATTAAACTACTTCCTATCCCAAGTATTATGGGATTGATCCAAATCATACCACTTTGAAAAAGAAAACAACTGTTCTAGCTGTGCATTCACTAGAACAGTGGTGGTGAACCTTTTAGACACCAAGTGCCCAAACTGCGTGTGCATGCATGCCCAAACTAAAAGGTGCACACGCACGGGCATGCACATGCGCACAAACATAAGCATGCATAAACATGTGCATGCACAGACATGCGCACATGCTGACATGCATGTGCGGACATGCACAGCAGAGACCCAACGACCAGCTGACTAGCGAGAGACGGGCATCCCAACACAGGCAGCACGACAAGAGGTAAGATTTTTTTTACTTTCGTGAGCTTCTGTTTCATTGTTTGCAGGGAAACAGAAGCTCACGAAAGAAACACCACAGAGATCCGACCTGAGGCGACAGCATGTGTGCCAGCAAAGAGGAATCTGCGTGCCACCTCTAGCATGTGTGCCATAGGTTTAGAGCAATAGCAGTAGACTTATATACCGCTTCATAGGCCTTTCAGGCCTCTCTAAGCGGTTTACAGAGAGTCAGCATATTGCCCCCAACAATCTGGGTCCTCATTTTACCCACCTCGGAAGGATGGAAGGCTGAGTCAACCCTGAGCCGGTGAGATTTGAACCGCTGACCTGCTGATCTAGCAGTAGCCTGCAGTGCTGCATTTAACCACTGCGCCACCTTGGCTCTTGGCTCTGGTTTGCCATAATGGCTCTAGAAGAACATGTAGAGAAGCCTAAAGTTAAAATAGCTTTCCCCCCCCCCCCCCCAAAAAAAAAAAATTGAAAGGATATAACAATTAAGGAAGCAGACTGTGGAAACAAGTTTGCAAAGTGATTTATCAAAACATCAGTGCTGATCTTGATCCAATTCTACTAAACTTCAAACTGTGAATCCCATTATTTTTTTGTTATCTAAGGACGATAGAATTGTAGCGGTGACATAATTCACTGCAGAAAATAGCCAATCCAAAGCTACATAGCAGCACTTATTTTGAAAATATGAACAATTAGTACATGGAGAGAAGACCACCAGGAAGCGTAGGCTAGGCTGGGAGGTTAAATACAAACAAATTCCATTTGACAGGGGATTCTCTCTCCCTCCCTCTCTCTCCCTCCCTCCCTCTCTCTCTGTGTGAGTTTCCTGTAAGTTCAGGATCCATTTTTAAAATTCATATCAACCATGTATTGATCCATTGGCTACACAAAGCTTCTTATTTTATAATCTCCTTCTCAGGATAACTGACACATCTGGGGTCACTGAAGATGGCATGGTTTCCTACTCCATAGTTCTTTATCCTCAACAGTCTTCCTCAGCTTCCTGGCTGAAAAAAAACGTTTCTTCAGGAGGCTTCCTTCTGAGGCACAGCAGGGAAAGTCAGGAGACTGCAGAGCAGGGAGCAGGTAATGGTCCAGTGGAAAATAAATGGACTTTCCTCCAATGAACTGGCACCAAAGTATGCCAGCATAATTTGCTGTGTCTTCCATTCTGCCTCAGTAATGAGGCTGGCGGGTGATACTGTCCTAACAGTTTCAGTGGGACACAAGCGAAGGAAAACAATTTGTAAAATATTCTGCCAGTGCCTAATCTCTTTTCCTACCCACGCCGGGGGAGGGGGAGTGATGGGTGCCTCCAGCAACTAAAGCAGCTAAGAAGATCTGGGCAAATCCCAGCTTGCCGTCACTGGGGTTGCTGCTGAAACACTGCAAATCACGCATACAGCAAGTCTTGTTTGGCAGAAAGCAGAAAATGCCATTTTAACATAACCACAAGGTTGGGCAGCCACAATTGTGGGCCAGGAATAGAATGAGGGCTGCATCACGAAGGCCTTGTCCTTAAAGGACAGATAGCAAGACGTCTTCAAGGAGTGTTAGGGAGATGCATCTCTCAGCCACCTGGCAATAACACTTACAAATGGTTACAAATATAGATCCGCTCAGTCAGTCCCACATTTCTTCATGATAAATTTGCCTGCTTTAACCATCAGCAAGGAAATAGCGGAGCCTCCAGGAGGAGTATGTTCTGTAATCCGGCTGCTGCAAAAAAGCTGGAATGACAATGGCTTAAGTGCCGGGTTTCTCAACTTTGGGAAGCTTTAAATGTGTGGACTTCAACTCCCAGAAGTCCTCAGCCAGCCATGATTGTGTAGTGGGTGACTTTGGCTCAGTCTCTCCCTCTCAGCTCAATTCAATTCACAAGGATGGTTGTTGTGAGAGAAAAAAACCAAACAGGTTGAGGAAACTCTAAATCTTGTCTTGAGTTTCCCATATGAAAGGCAGGGTATAAATCTAACAAAGAAACAAAAGGTTTTCTTGAATCTCTGCCAAATATGCATCAGAGATTGGCAAAACAAACCTTGCTTTTTAAATTTCCTCATAGTACATTAGTATGTTTCTAATTTGCCAGGTGTCCTCCAGCACAGTCCCTACCCGGATCTCTGCTGCTGATGGGTTTAAAGAATTGTTGAATTTAATGTTACTAGAAATACAGGTAGTTCTTGACTTAGGATCATAATTGAGCCCCAAATTTCCAATGGATAAGCAAGGCAGTTGTTAAATGAGTTGCGCTCTATTTTTTGACCTCTTGTGACACAGTTGCTAAATGAATCACTGCAGTTGTTAAGTGAGCCATGTAATCGTTAAGCATATCTAGCTTCCCCCATTGACTTTGCTTATTGGAAGCTGGGTGGGAAGGTTACTGTTGGAAGAAATGACCAGGTCCAGGTTCAAGCCGGGAGAAAGGCACTGGAGACAAAATGGAGGCTGGAGACTGATTGGAAAGAGATTCAATTAATTGATGAAGCAGAACCACCAGGCATGTGCAATTCTGGGCAGCTGACCACATGGAGTTGAGAGTGAAGGGTTTTTATACCTTCTCTTGGGCATTGCACTTGAACTTCCTGTTCCTGTGCAAGAACATATGTTCTATTGGCTGTTGTAGGAGTTATGTAGGGGTCATAACTGGCTCTATAGGTTGCCTGAGCTAAGTTTGGTTGAAGTTTCTGAAGATGATGCAATAATTAATGGCTTTGCCCTGTTTTGGCTCTTGATTGAGGACTAATTTGCCTTTGTTCGGACTTTGCTACAGGGAGTAATGGATTAACAAAGCTGCATTTCTAAAAGTTGGCCCAGCTCAGTATCTGCTTGTGGGCGGGGAGCTGGAGCTCTGAGTTTCTGGCTCCCTTAAGATTTTTATTTCTCTGTTAGGGGAAATATTTTATCCTGTCCTTTTCAAAATATTTCATTCTTCTAGTAGAGGGGTGTGTTCTAAACTTTCTATAATACAAATGGAGGTCACATGATGCAGGGACTGCAACTGTCATAAACACAAGTCAGTTACCAAGCACCTGAATTCTGATCACGTGGCCGGCCATGGAGATACTGCAACGGTGGTAAGAGTGAGATCCGGTCATTTTTCAGTGCTGTTGTAACTTTGAATGGTCACTCATGGAATGGTTGTAAATTGAGGAGTAAAATGTCCTAAAAAGCCTTGCAATCTTTTTAAAAAAATATAATTTACTGCAAAAGTAAGCAGCTTGCAGCTTACTGCCCATGCATAGCCCTGCAATTCCCAGACCTCCCTGAAATTGATGGGGCTGAAAATGTCCTCTTATTAAGGGAGCATTTTATCGGGTCCTTATATTTACTTTGCCCAGGTGATTGAAAAGAAGCCGATCCTTACACAGAGAAATAGTTTAACTTTAGCAAATACTATTTCTGAAATAATATATTTTGATTATTAACAACATTTGCTCAAACTGGTCTAGTTACTGAAACACAAAGTGTCTGTATGTTAGTTGTTAGACCAAATTCTAGGAAGTACTACAATATATATTATGGATTTTTTAAATTTAAAAACAGTTTATATAGCCAGCCACATCACCACACATGAGGTCCCGGAGCACACCCAGGTTTTCTAAGTTTTTTCAGTGGCCAGCAGGGCACAGTAACATTTTACTTAATTCCTAATACTTACCTTTCATATTTACTTGCTGGCCCTTCAGTCAACAGTTTTTTAAAAATTTAGGCAAATGAATGATTTTTTCTTGGTAGAATATTTGAAATGTTATATATTGCTTTGGAAGTTAAAAAAAAGATACAAAGTAATTCAGAAAATTATACTAATAAAGGATGTCCTTCAATAAGGTTCCAATAATTATGTGATGAAATGTCCATGTTTTTTCTTCGGGTTCTCATTCACCTAGTCTGAACTGAACTGAAAAGCATACATTATTTCAGTATAAAATGTAAATTCAGGTATGCAAACCTTATTTAACAGAATGGGAGCAGTGTGTAGGTGTACCATTCTCATTTCTGTCCCTGAGACTTCCAGAAATAATTTGGGGAGCTTTGTATCCCAATCATCTGTTATAGTAGTAGCTTATTTATGATTGGATGTCCCAGCCTCCCCAATTATCTACAGTTCATTTGATGTCTAAGTCAGTGACCCCCAACCTCTTGGGTGCCAGGGACCAGTTCCATGGAGAGAGTTTTTTTCCATGGACCGGAGGGCATTTGGTTTCATGTGCTGTCTGCATCCCATAGATGGGGCTTCTCTTGTTTGTGTAGCCCAGTTTCTGGCATGCCATGGACCAGTGCCAGTCCATGGACTGGGAGGTTGGGGACCCTGGTCTAAGTCGTTTCCAATGCTACCAGAGAATTCTGGGAATTGTAGTTACAGTATATGTGGAGGAACCATGTTCAAGAACTCTGGGATCTATTTTTGGCATTTCTATTTGGAGTCAGTTCAAGCTTTGTTTGAAATCTGTGAGGAAATTTCTATGAGAAATAAGTTCAATGACCACATTGTTACGAGTCTGTAGTTGGCAATTAAAGCAGAACTCATTATTTTAAATATTATTTGTAACTTTGGGATATAAAACAGCAGACTCTTCCCATTTTAGATTTGTTGATATCTGAAAAGTGGCTACATTTTCTTTTTCTAGTGAGAGTCTGGGAATAACTTCTACAAACCCTTACAAATAAACAGGAAGCCCTGGAATCTGTGACCCTGATGTGATGTGGTTCTGTCTCTATTTATAACATTAAACACATTAGTTCAATTGGCCAAATAATGCCCTACAGAACATGGGGACAAGCCAAGAATTTATCAGGAAGTATGTTGCAAACTAAGAGGAAAACAAGTGGCTAAGAATATCGCTTGGCAGATGTGTTGATTTTGTAAGCTCTTTGATTAAGCTGTACCAGATAAAACAGGCTTTTTTCCTCAGATGGTAATGAATAAAACAGCATGCCATTATTATTATTTTTTAAAAGACAAATTGTTGAGGTTTACAAGAGGCAAGTTTAAAGTATCTATAATGAGAGGTTTTTGCCAACATCAGCCTCTGGAGAGCCCAAACTCTGAAGTCTTTTATTCTGGAACTGAAAGCTTGAAGAAAGGGCTGCATTCTATCACATAGTTTTAGGTTGTGCATGCCAAAGACAAAACTTTCTCAGGGACTGTGCCAGAAGGGGTTGACCTTCTTCCAGTATACATGTACTGTATTACTAATTTGTTTTCCCAACTGTAGCTGAAGTAAGTCTAGGTCTGTTCCATATAAGCAGCATTGAAATAATGGATATATTATGGGAGATAAATGTTAAGGGATAATTTTTTTTGACAAACTGAATGCTCACATAAATCTTGAATTCCAGTAAATGTAAAGGTAAGCAAACAAACAATTAAGAACTAACACAACAACTAGCCGCTTATGTTTGTTCGTTTGTTTTTCCTTCCTTCCCTGTCTTCTTTCCTTCTTTCTTTCTTTCTTTCTTTCTTTCTTTCTTTCTTTCTTTCTTTCTTTCTTTCTTTCTTTCTTTCTTTCTTTCTTTCTGTCTCTTCCTTCTCTCCATCCCCTTTTCTCTCTTTCTCTCTTTCTCTCTCTCTCTCTTTCTCTCTCCTTTTTTCTAAAATATACACATTGAATAATTCATGGGATTTATCAAAACATCTTAACTTTAAAGTGTTTTTAGCTTCAAGCAAATAAAAATGATTTTGTCCTTAAGTGCTTTGCAAACAAGTCCACATAATCATCTTCTCATCCATCATTGCTCAAGAGTCTGGGTCATCTTAAATAAATCCACTGGATGGCACTCTGCAGGTGCAATAAGGTCAGAGAAGTAAGGTTACTATGCCACCCTTACTACCACGCTACTACTTACTACTTACTTCACGCTACTACTTACTACTTACTTCATTTTCTATCATTGGTATTCTAAGCATCTCTTCTATTATTTCATTTCCTGGAACTCCTCCATTAACCATAGAGTTCACTGGGATCTCCATTAATCATAGTGTTCCCTATGTGTAGGGTTGCTTGGGAACATTCCTTGTCAATTTTATGTTTCAATGCTCAGTAAGAACTGTGGTGCTAGTGCCCAAAGGATTACTAAGAAACTCTCCAAGCCTCTATTGAAAAGCCATAAAATCTGTATGATATCTGGAGTGGACCAGCCTAACAGGCCCTTCCTTGCTTCCTGCAGCAAGCTTCAGAATGACCAGAAAATGATCTGTCCATGACAAACTTTAACAAAAATGTCCTCATATAGAGATCAGAAAGTCTTGCAAATTAAAAACCAGATGATGCATATGGCCAGCTTTATGAATCAGGCTAGTGTCAGTTAGTCAGTGATCATCTGGCAACAATGAAATCCTCAGCCATGCCTGATATATTTGTTCTTCCACAAATCTCTTCCTAGTAACTTACTCTTAATGTTTCAGCAGTTTATGCTTGCATATCACAGAGTGTATTGTTAATCTAGGCACAAAATTGAATATATAACTATGCCATTTATAGATTAAGCAAAATTAAGAGCATACTTACTCCAAACAGAATAATTTTAGATGGATAAATAGGACTGAAGTCAAAACACATATTTACAGGACTCAAAAGTCAATACATAAGTACAAAAGAATTATTACCCAGAAAAAAAAGATAGCTCAGTTGAAAAGAACTGGGAATTGCTTTTGAATCCAAATATTGAGTTGTAACTATATCTCTGCTACAAAGATTGGCCATGTTGGTTGGCTGTACCAGCATTAAATCCCAAACCTAGAATTTCCAACTCTTTAAACTTATTCTGATCTTCAAAAAATTGTTAGATTTTGATTAAGGGGGCCTTTGCTCAAACTTATTCATTCTCCCTCTGCCATGCCAAAGGAACAAAAATACTTTTCATATCAGGAATAAAAATCCTGGCCCATGCTGACATTAGATCTATTTCTTTCCAATATAATGCTCTACAAAAAATAATAATATTAAAAAGCATGTCTAAATCGATTTAGTGAAAGCTGAACTGAAGGCATGTTGGTGCAATGAACCAATATTTTCATGAAATGTTCATATAAGTGGAAACATTACACACTTCAAATGAATAGATTGATAGCTTGTCTAGCCTTCCTGTATGCATGAATTTGCAGTTTCTCTTTATGCAGAATTTCTACACTCACCCTCTCCCCAGTTGTAGTCAAAATGTAATCCAAAATGAAATTGGGTGGTGCAGAAATGTGTTAAATACATAAATCTGCAAGATGTCAGTTGGAACTAGTCCTAACTTGTTCAAAAAAGCAAGCACTGGAGGGGATTCTTTTTTTTTTTTTAAAGATGCTTGACAAAAATTATTCAAGTTCCAGCTGGTAACTGGTTTATCAGTAAAATATATTAAATATCAAAAATTGATGAACACGCTGCTTTTTTCGGTTCCCAAAAGATGTACTGTACATTATTTAAAAATTGTATTAGATTTGAAATCTGGTTCAAGGATAAATGTCTACAAATTTCAGATTTCTTTTCATACACAAAAATAACAGAGGGAACCAGAACATGTTACTGATTTATACAAACCCAATTCCCTTGTTTTAGCAATGAAGAACGGAAGAATCTTTGCAGACAATTCCAAGAGGCAAGCATGTTGCTGAGGTATGCTGATCAATAGAAGCTGGGACCAGACTATTTGAAATGACAATCTCCAAAATGAATTCTGAGGGAAAAGAAAACCCATCAAAGCTGTTGATTCTTCCAAGAGAAACTCTGCCATGTTTAAGAATATAGACAAAATTGTTCTCTGGCAACTTTCTAAATTTTACCTTTGCAACTGACATTAGAGAAAGAGCAAATAGTAGAGATACACACAAAAATACGTACCATTTAATGAAGAATGATAGTTAAAATGCTTAATAGTAGAATACCAGCCAGGACATGCTTATTTCAGAAATAACACCTTTCATATTTTACATGTACTTCCTGAGTTCTATTTGGTTTTACAGTTTTTCAGTTAACCTCCCCTTTGGCACCTATTTAGAGACATTATGCTCTTGTAGATCCTACACCTAACTAACGGCTACTTTTTTCATGAGTCATAATTACAGTGTAAACACAGACTCATACTGGGACAACAGAAATCAAGGTAATAGCTAGACACTCTGGTGCTTTTACTCTATTGTTTGACTAAGTGTCTTTTGAAGCTTTTCTACAGGACTAGCTAGTCACTTGACTAGATTTCATCCATTGTTAAAGTTAATGCAATGTATTGAAATGCAGAATGCGGTCCTGGGGTCATAAATATCTTACCCTGTGCAAGGTGAGCCACATCCTACTCTAAATGAAGCAGGTTTCCTACTGGATCCTTCTATGCCATCATTCAGTTGGAGAGAGTTATGAATAAATCCAAATTCTTTGTATAACTACTAAGCAATTATATTAAAATGACATAAGGATACGCAGATGTGGTTTAAATTAAAAAGAATATAAAGATTAAAAGTTTGGTCATTTTTATCACATTTGCTTTATATCTTGACAGGCCTGGGAACAAGATGATTTTCAGTAATATCAGACATGAATGAATTGAATTAAAACAAAAAGGAAGGGAAAAGAAAATATTTTAAATTAAAAGGCATGGCTTTAGCAATGTAAATGACAAAGAAAATTACTTCTTCTAATTTCTGCATGCTTCCAATGGCAATGATAAACATGATGTGCCTAGTAGTACTGAAGTGCATTATCGGAAACAATGCAGAGATTAGTTATCTAAACATTTATTAAAGTCCCTTTCAAGTCAGAAGATTTCTCCAGGTCATTTACAAGTTGAAAGCTTACATCAGTTAAAAAAAAAGTTCATGAAAGTCACAAAAGACCTTACCTAGTCAACAATGAAGTCCATCTAGATTTCAATGGAGAAATTAAACTCATTTCCCATTTTTCTCCTCTCAGAGAGAGGGGAAAAATCTGAAAATGTTGAAAAGAATGGAAACACACTTGCTAATTCATCTTCCTTCCCTTTCTGTTCTTAGAAACCATTTCAGAATCTCCCCCAAACAGCTCAACTTTGCAATATTGAAGCAAATTGCTTTGGAAGGATTGCAAGATTTTAAATATTTCAGGAGACAAGGGCATGTATAATTGAATTTAAGGCAAAAGGTAAATTAAAAACATCTCATGATCAATAGCCTCTCTGTTCTATCTGATATAAACTATGAAACAGCATGTAGCTGTATAACATTTTTTAAATTGCTCATATTACATGTTTGTTTACATAACTAAATTGACCATTATAATGTTTGAAGAAGCTGCCTTGTAGTGTAGAGCCTCATCTACAAATTGCTTTTATCATCTTAGCCCTAGGAAAATAATAAGACTTTATTCAGTACTGTACTTTCAACTCTGACAACAGAATGCTCCATTAAATGCCCGAGGAAAGACTTGAGATCATTATGTTCCAGAAATTAATCCCTCTTACAGTAAAAAAAAACAAAACCAACCACTGATGTGCAAGAGGTAGTTGATCTGCACTCTTGTGGATCTTCTATCTCAAGATCCAGCAGTAAGGAGAATAATAATAAAGGCACAGGTTACTGCAACAACTTTATTACATGTATTCTTGGCATCAAGAAAAAATAAAATCCAACTTAAGGCAAGCTGTGTGCAAATTCAGCTCTGGGTCAACCAGGCATGGCTAGTCTAGTGAAGAGAAGGACCAGGGGAGACATGATAGTATTGTTCCAATATTTGAGTGGCTGCCACAGAGAGAAGGGAGTCAAGCTATTTTCCAAAGCACCTAAAGGCCAGACAAGGAATAATGGATGGAAACTGAACAAGGAGAGATTCAACCTGGAAAAAGGAGGAACTTTCTGACAGAGCAATCAACCAATGGAAAAGCTTGCCCTCAGAAGTTGTGGGAGCTTCATCACTGGAAGCTTTCAAGAAAAGACTGGACAGCCATCTATCAGAAATGGTGTAGGTCTCCTGCTTGGGCAGGGGGGTTGGACTAGATGATTTACAAGGTCCCTTCCAACTCTGTTAATTTGTTAAATCTGTTAAATTACAGACATAGTGATCACATTTTAAAAAGATAATCCATACACTGCACATGATTAGCTGCTGACAGTCCCAGGTAAAAGTTCTTACCACCACAGATCTAAATGATGCTGAAAACATACCACGAACTTTATGGGAATCACTGATTTATATTAAATTTACACTGCATTTTCAATCAATTGATTTACTGATCAATTGAGTCATTTGTAATACATACAGTATATGCGCAAGCAATTAAGAATTATGCATGGGGAAAATGGGGTGGCCCGCAGATAATATCTTAAACCTGATTGGCTCTTACCACCAGTAGTTCAGGTTTTTTTTCCTTTTTAGGCATTGATTTATTATGCTATTTTTTGCCTTCAGAACTGAAATTAATGGTGCCCTTTACATCTAAAGATAATTTCCATTTTCTGTAGGTCATACTTTTTATGCCAACAATCTCTTTGCCTGCTTTCTACAACAATCAATGCCGTCACCATGCTTGAATAATTAAGGTGTGCAGTCATATCTCATCTACTGAACTGTACAGTGGACATGAAAGTAATTTTGAGATATAGATTTTTCCAAGATTTTCTAAAATATCAATGTATTTAATCCTGTCAGGGAAAAAATGACCTTCGTTTTGATATACAAACTCTGGCATTAACATTAATGATGACAATTGTTAGAGTAAGCCAAAAAGGCCAATGCAATACAATAAAGACAAAGAAACAAGCTTTCATAGGACTGTATGAATCAGCTAACATAACAGAAAGTCAGGGTGGAGAAGCTAGGAAAATAATATTCAGAGCTGTAATGCCATAAGAGTTTACAAGGCTGAATTTCAGATTCAAGAAGAAACAAAAATAAAACAGGCTATAGTCTTAAACCTAAACACATTTATTTTCTGGTCTCACTGATTACAAAAGAGTTGTTTCCAGATTAACAAGTAATTTCTTTCTCTCACAAGTGCTCACTTTCTGTTTTCAGTGGCTCTAAGTATAGGGTCATCTTTCCTTACCTTCCTTTTTACCTTTCATAAAGTGGATTTTTCAAAAGATTTTTATCCCACCTTTTTTTAATATACCATATGTAGACTGAATAGAACTCTTTGATTAAAAAAAATATCCTTGTAAATCTCTTAAGTACAAGAACTCTGCCTTGAAACCCAAAGAAATATTATTTGTTGATGACAATAAGGTAGGCTGAAATAGATGAATAACTTGGCTTTTCATGACAACAACAATTTAGCATTCATAAGAGGTGGATAAACTGATTCATCCGATTAAAGCAGGCTGTAAGATAGCTATAGTAGCTAATATTGTATTCCCCATCTTATCAGAGCTACTAAAGGTACTGTACACATAATTCTTTTGAAAATATATGACCTTCCTTAAACACTCAGGATACCATAACTCAGCTGCATACAAATTAAATACTATTGTTTATACCTTAATTGTGGTTCATCTTGTGACCTGTGAAAAAAGAGCGGAATTGTTCATGTTGTACTGCAGGGTACAGTACTGCAGGCCACTTTAGCTGACTGTGATCTGCAGTTCAGCGGTTCAAATCTCACCGGCTCAAGGTCGACTCAGCCTTCCATCCTTCTGAGGTGGGTAAAATGAGGACCCGGACTGTGGGGGCAAGTTGCTGACTCAATTTGCTAAAAAAATTGTAAACCGCTTAGAGAGGGCTGAAAGCCCTATGAAGCCGTATATAAGTCTAATAAATAAATAAAAATAAATAAATAAATTTGGAAAAAGGAACCACAGAAGATAGACAAAGTCATTCCTTCCTGTGCTATCAAGTAAGTAAGGGCCATGATCATTTTTGCGGAGAAGAGGAAATAGCTCAGATCTTTCTTCATATTTTTTTAAAATAACATCAAGACATGTAACGGCTTGTCATAAAGCGTTTCAAACCATTTTAGCTTTAATCCTATTTTTCAGTTACTCTCTTTTCATTTAGCATAAGCTTTTAACATGACTTAAAAGAAAATTTTTCCTGCTTGCAATATAGCCTAAGGACATTTCCGTATTACATATTTTGTTCAATAACTTCAACTGTCATGTCTCACAATTGGTTGAACTTTATTGTGCTGGCACATCCTAAATCCAGAACCATTCTTGCATTATATAATAGTTAAAGTCAAGTTGGTCAGCTTTTGGTATTTATTTGCCATGTAAATAAATTTTTGAAAAGAAGCAACACTATATAGTGGGCCACTGCCAACAGCCTGTCAAGAACGGAAAAGAGGTTGCCATTTCTGTATGTCTCAGCTGGCATTAAAGCCTGCATTATTTGGAGTAGAAACTGCAATAGGAAGCCAAACCTCAGATAGCAAAGAGTTTGTGGAGACCTGGCCAGATTTTGGAACTACTTGCTATAGAAGAGTTCCTAGAGCAGTGTTTCTGAACATCAGCATTTAAAAAATGTATGGAATTTAATTCCCAGCATTCCACGGATGGCTTTGGATGAAAATTGCCACACATAAAATTGTCAAGGTTGAGAGTGATGTTTTCTAGTAGGTCCAGAAAAATTGAATCAAGTTTTTACATTGTTGGTGTACAACCTTTTGGGAAATCCCATAGAATTTAAGCCAGAGAAATATACTAAAGAAGACTCATATCTGATTGCACAAATAATAACAGTAGCTAGAATTGTATTTGCACAAAATTGGAAAGCAGACAAAATCCCATCAGAAAGAGAGATAATAAAGAAGATATTAGATTGTGCAGAAATGAATAGGTTGACATTGAGAATAAAGGACAAAGAGGAATCAGTGTACTGCTGGACATGGGGTGATTTTTATGTTTGGTTTGAAAAAAGATACAAATAGAAAGAGAAAGGAACAAAGCACAAAACAAATAACTCAGATGACACATTATGAAATCAGGGGGAGGGGTAATAAGAAAGTATGAAAATGTAAATATACAGGCGGAAAAATGATATGAATTGACAAATGTTAAATAGCAATTATAAGAATGTATATTTAAGAATGAATTTGAAAGAAAAAATAAAAAACTTTTTTCAAAAAATAAATACAAAAAAAAACTTTTGGGAAATCAAGAGCTAAGAGTCAGAACAAAAGAGAAAATGGCTGGGGCAATTCAGAAAATTGAATATGTTCTATTTCTGTTAAATGCTTTCCATTTTCTTTTCAGTTCTAGTCTCTTGAAGATATCTTCATCATATCTAGATTTAAAATCACTTATTTTAAATTATATAAACAGCAGCTGGAGAGGGGATGGCCAAAAATATTTAGGTGCCATAGGCTGTGTAAACCATAACATCATAGAGTTGAAAGGGGCCATTTAGGCCAGTGAGTGCAACCACCCACTTAATGCGGAAATCCAAATTAAAACATCCCAGCCAGATGGCTGTCTAATCTTCACTGAAGCACATCCATTGAAGTGGAGCACACCAGCTTTCTGTGTGTGTGTGTGTGTGTGTGTGTGTGTGTGTGTGTGTGTGTGTGTGTGTGAGAGAGAGAGAGAGAGAGAGAGAGAGAGAGAGAGAGAGAGAGAGAGAGAGAGAGAGAAGAGAGAAGCATTTATCAGCTGGGTGGATACATGACTGTATTCTGGGAATTAGTTGTGGTTTATGAAACTTGCAGTTTATGCTCAACTGTAGGTAAAGTTGATCCTCTTCAGTCCTGGTTTGGTCCAATAAAGATTTGAAAACTGTTTTGGCAAACTGTAATATTTTCATTTCCAGAACAGAGCAATTGAATCAGTTCAGCAAATTAAAAGAGAGGCAGTAATCAATTAATTATTCTAATGGGTCAAAAGATGCGTATCATCCAGTCTCTTAATGTATTCGGAGTTGGTGACTTTTGTTAACCGGGGTGGGGGCAGTGAAATAATTTCTCAGATTGGATGGTTTATTCTCCCAAATCCAATCTGAGCTCAACTAGGGATGCTTACAGTATTTCCCCAAACGGTATATCTATCTGGTTTGCATTGCAGCTTGGACAGAACTACACCATTAGTTGCTCGGAACCTCCAGTTCTTGCACAGAGTATTGATTGATGTGAGAAACTACAGGCTCTTCTTAGAGCCCCATCTTCACGTGAAATGGAAATTTGGCAGCTAACCACTAAATGATGTGTTATACCATTGAAAAGGTTTAGGGTTAGGAAAGAAACATTGAAAAATGAATATAGAACTATAGATACAGATACAAAAATAGATGTAGGATGGGATCAAAGTTTTAAATTACATTGTTCACATTGTTTTATATGCTGGTCTGCATGGGTTTCATTTGTCCATACATGCACAACGACAGCTTGTAAAATTTTACCTTCAGATTTAAGGAGAAAGAAACCTATAGGTCAATGAAAACAATAGGTGTGTATGTGTACCTGTTTGCTGTTCTGTTTCCTAAAACTTTTAAGTGAGGCACTGGAGTGGTGAGAGTCAAAGTAAAATCATATGTCACAATGTCATAGGATTAAATACTTTTTTAATATAAATTCTGTAGATGATATATCATAGAGCCGTGGTGGTGGAGTGGTTAGAATGCAGTACTGCAGGCTACTTCTGCTGACTGCCGGCTGCCAGCAGTTCAGCAGTTCAAATCTCATCAGGCTCAATGTTGACTGAGCCTTCCATCCTTCCAAGGTTGATAAAATGAGGGCCCAGATTGTTGGAGGCAATAACTGACTTGGCGAACCACTTAGAGAGGGCTGTAAAACACTGTGAAGCAATATATAAGTCTAAGTGCTATTGCTGTTGCTATTGCTATATCATACACATCACTTCATACAGATTGCATGATTTTCGTCATGATATACACGACAGCCTTCTGTTGCAAGAAGTGTGCCAAAATTTATTTTCTTTCTTTCTTTCTTTCTTTCTTTCTTTCTTTCTTTCTTTCTTTTTCTTTCTTTTTCTTTCTTTCCTTCCATCCATCCATTATCTATCTATCTATCATCTATCTATCTATCTATCTATCTATCTATCTATCTATCTATCTATCTATCTATCTATCTATCTATCTATCTATCTATCTATCTAGACAGCCTATCTTGCAGAGGGCTATACTAGCAATAGCAATAGCAGTTAGACTTATATACCACTTCATAGGGCTTTCAGCCCTCTCTAAGCAGTTTACAGAGTCAGCATATTGCCCCTACAGTCCTCATTTCACCCACCTCGGAAGGATGGAAGGATGAGTCAACCTTGAGCCGGTGAGATTAGAACTGCCGAACTGCAGATAGCAGTCAGCTGAAGTGGCCTGCAATACTGCACTCTTAACTACTGCGCCACCTCGGCTCTATACTCCCTAAGGTTTGCCCATTCTTGTTATAAGGACTGAATGCATTTCATGATTTGTTCTCCTACCTAACTTGTCTGCAGTTAGATAGATATATAATACAATTAACTGGAGTGCTACTCAGATAGCACTTGTGTATTAGAGAACATCTCTTACCAAAGAGAACGTTCACAACACTGTTTGTTCCTAGGGATAAGATGAGAACCGTAATGACTTATGATCAAAATATCGGACTCAGTTATGGTTGTCAAGAACTACCTTGTATGCCAGCAGATTTTTGAGCCATTTCACAGAATAGAACATCAAATGTTAAGAGATTCTCTGGAGGTTCTCCATATGTTACTAGTGGGACAATGATCTCATTACTTTAGTATATGGTATAGACTGTTTCATTGTTAAAATGTGACTTTCTTACAGAGTAATTGTTACATAGGAAAAAGTTGATTGCAGCTCAATTGGGAACTAGGAGGAGAAACTGGAAAATGTAGTTAATTGTTTGCATGGCTGTGGGTAGAGTGAAAATTACCCGTATTTTTCAGAGTATAAGATACACCTTTTTTCCTCAAAAATGAGGCTGAAAATCTGGGTGTATCTTATATACTGAATACAGCATTTTTTGCCTCCTGAAACCCCGCCCCTTTCACCAAAAATGGCTGTGAAGAGCCTGTAGAAGGCTTTCAGAGAGCTCCTGGGGCTGGGAAAGGCAGAAATGAGTGGAAAACTGGCATTTTTTTGCTCAATTTTGCCCCATCTCCCCAGCCTCCAGGAGTACTGTATAAGCCTCCTAAAGGCTATGGATGTAATTTTTTTGACAAAAATGGGCCCGTTTTTGTGAAAAACAGGCCGGTTTTTGCTTGTTTTGGGGGGGACGGCACCCCCAGAACACTCTGCAAGCCCCCTAAAGGCTATCCATGCCTTTGGGGGGGAGAATGGACCCGTTTTCACGAAAAATGGGCTGGTTAGGGAGGTTTGCAGAGTGCAATAACTTTTTTAAAAAAATTACCTCTTCAAAACCTTGGTGCATCTTACACTCCAGTGTGTTTTATACTCCGAATTACACACCATCCAGATTAAGTTGGTAAAGATCCTGTTACATGTAAACTGCTCCATCCAATCCTCCTCAACTACCTGTTTTTCCTGTTTTTTATTCCGTTTTTCATGTGATTCAGGCTTTCATTCAACTTCCATATACAGGTTTACTTCAAAATGTTGGTGCTATATTTACCTGTGTGAGTAAGTCAGTATCCAGTTGAGTGAGAGGTGAAGGTATAACTACTCATGCAACTAAATTTAGAAAGAGTTGGTCCTAAAAAAACCCTGTTTGTGGTTGGTGTGAGCTCTTTTGTGTGTAGGAAATTATTTATATATACCTATACATTCACACACACACACACACACACACACATATATACACACATATGTGTGTATGTATGTATGTGTATGTATGATTAAACTGATTACTATGCAATTCCACGAAAATGTGTGTCTAGCTTAAAGAGCTGCAGAAAGGTACTATATTTTCACCCCAGTATTCTCCTAAGCATTTTCTTGGTTTTGAATTTGAACAAATGCTATTACTGAGCAGTAATTGCATTTAGAAGACGTACCATCTCCACAGTGCCTCCCACATGGAACCTCTGGGTAGATAAATCTCAGCAAGGCAACTGGCTTTCAACTAATCTGCTCTCTATATTTTGTCAGCTAAATTAAAGAGCAAGTTATAATTATAAATCTTGTTTTACTTCTAGAGATGGGTAATAAATATCTGTGACAAGGCAAATTTTCTTATAACTGAACTCCTTCCAATGCTTTCTTTGGACTTAGAGCTCATCCATACACCCTACTGCTTTGATTTTGAGATGGCTCACTTACCATTTGCTCAAGACATGCCCTCTCAACGAAGCCTCCATTTCAAGGCCAGCCTGCTGCTGAGGCAGGCTGAAAATGGATCAAAATGGATCCAGCAGGAAATGAAACTGTCATTCCCATTCTATGTCGTGTAGAGTAAGATCCTCCAGAGAATTGATACTTGTAGGCTTCAACTGCAGGACTCCATGTTTCTATGATCATGTCTGCTTTGGTTACGAGAAAGGGCAAATGTTAACTATTCACCTTACGCTTTGTTTTGGGGGGAATCCAGAGAATTGTGATCACATGGAAAACCTTCCACAAGGTCAGTATTCCCTTTAGTAAGCTTCTTGCCAATAAGGCAAACTCAGGAATCCACAAGAGAGCAGCACTGCCAACTATCTAGCAATGCCACTTGCCCTGTGCTATCTGGTGGTTCAAGCCACCGAGTGAGGCCCAGGCATTGGGCAGAGAAGAACAAAGGGAGAGATTAGTTCCAATGGTGATATCAAATGGAGCTAGGCGAGGAATGAAGATTGCATTTCAGTTAACCATAATATAAACAAATGAATGTAATAGTGAAGCTGCTGTTCATCCCCATCCGCTGTGCAGATCCCTCAAGTATACCATCTATTAAGGAATCCTTCACAACTTCATCTAATACCTTTTTCTTTTGGCCAAACATAGGAAGTGGCAGTAAGTCACTACCATCCATTCCTGCGTCATTGGCTGCCCTGTCAGAAACTGTAAAGGGAGAAGGAATAACCTTGAGGAACAAGAGCCAAAACCAAGACAAAAGTCAGATAATAGATATTTATTTAGTTCTGTCTAGGGCAGAACTGTAACCCAAGTAAACATCTTAAGACAAGATCTCCCTAGTTCTCACAGATATAAAGAGAGGAATGGAGGGGAAACACATTCAAATTTCTGTTATAGTATCTTTATAATGTAAATAATATTAGCATATATAACTTTCCTAGTGTATCTTGGAAGGGCTGACAGAAACTCAGAGTTCAGGAAAGAGACTAGTACAGGTGGTCCTTGACTTACATCCATTCATTTAGAGACAGTTTGAAGTTACAATGACACTGAAAAAAGTGACTTATTATCATTTTTCACAGTTACAACCATTGCAGCATCCCCATGGTCACATGATGAAAATTCAGTTGCTTGGCAACTGGTTCATTGCAGTGTCCCAGGGTCATGTGATCACTTTTGATCTTCTGACAAAGTCAGTAGGAAAGAAAGATTCACTTAACAATTGTGTTACTAATTTAACAACTGCAGTGATCCATTTAAGAGTTGTGGCAAGAAAGGTTGTAAAATGGGACAAAACTCTCTTAACAACTGTCTTGTTTAGCAATGGACATTTTGGGGTTATTTGTGGTCTTAAGTTGATATGTATAGTGAGGCATAATAAGCTTGTTCAGAGGAACTTAAAGGAACATTGCAAGGGGAACAATTCTAGAAGCAGCATATTTTCCTCTTGTCTCAAGCATGGAAGGAAAGCACATCTTTGGGTCTGTGTGAATGAGCCCTCAGGTCTCACTGCAAATTCTGTTTTCAAAGTTGTAATGTGTCTAGTGCCGCTAGTGGTTTGAATGCATATTTTGGAATCATCTAAAATCATACTATTTGTAGTAATTGTCACAGAGGCTGAATGCATGTCAAACTTTTTTAAAAATTTGTTAAGGGAAGTTTTTTTTTAAAAAAAACACAGTTGCGTCAGAAACAGCAGGAAATTAAAATTTCAGTTTGGAGATATGTGCATATTGCAAAATATTGTGGGTTAATATTAACTGGAAATGCACATATCTCCCCCTTTCTCACTGTTATCACTTAGCCCATTTTCCAATTCTACTGCTTTCTCATTTGTTACAGGATAGAAAGGTATTCTTTAAACTAGGATAGGACTAAGCTTTCTGTGGTCATCGAGTCTCTGCTTACAGGGACAGTGGCTGTAGCTGGTATTCAGGAGCTGTAAATATGAAGCAAAAATGAATGGATGGTGGATAAAAGTGGATCCCATTTAGCATATCTGATGCTAAAATGTAACAATCGGAAATGCCAGAATATAATATTAGAACTATTCCTGAAGAAGCAGGACCCCTTCTCCTAAACAATAGCAGGGATTAAAACAGATTTGTCACAAATAGTTGAACAAATCAACATTTCTCCCCAGCTTTGCAAAAACTCCTTATCACACAGATGCACTCAAAATATTTATTTACTTATCTAGACTGTTCATATAACTGTTCACCTCACAGCAGGGACTCTGGGTGGAGAATAGAGGATTTAAAGCAAAAAAAAAAGAGCGGGGTCCAAGCAACACAATCAATAAAAAAAATACTTCCAGAGACAATCAGTATGAGGCATGCCTGAAGACTAAAAGTCATTCCTTTTTCCAGTCAAAAATAGTCGAGAACTAAACTAACCAACCAATCGGATCCAGTTAATATTCTGGCTCAAATACCCAAGGGATCAACCAGCCCTTTATTGCCTTCTAGGAGGCTAACAGGGTGAGACCATCCTGATCTCCAGAGGTTTCTTCTCCCACAGGGTAGGAATTGTGACAGAGAAGGCATCATTCCTAGGTCCCACAAGATGATATTGCCTTGTAGAAAGATTTACAGCAGGGATATCAAACTCAAGGCCCATGGGCTGGATCCGGCCCACAGGGTGCTTGAATCTGGCCCATGGGGCTGCCCTGGAAACAGCAAAGGACCGGCCTGTGGTGCCTCTGCCAGCAAAAATGGAGCTCACAGCCCTCCCGAGCTTCATATCCTCTTGGGGAGGGTTGTAGGAGGCCATTGCAGCCAAAAACAGAGTTCAGGAGCCCTTTTTGCTGGCAGAGTGTTCCTGCCTCCATAGGCATCCCTGACGCAAGTGACATTCAGCTGGCCACCCCCACTCTCCAGGTCAAACACAATCCTGATGGGGCCGTCAATGAAATCGAGTTTGACACCCCTGATTGAGAGCATGCCAACTCAGTATGTTTTGATGAGCAGAAACAATTGATTATTACTGTAAATAACCTGGTCCTGTGCTGTTTACAGTTTTTGTAGGTAATAACTGTTGTTTAACTGTTTAACTGTTTTAACTGTTTATTTCATTTGTATGCTGCCCTTTTCCCCCGAGGGGGACTCAGGGCGGCTCACAACTCAAAACAAGGGAAGGGGGGATACAAACAATTTGACAACAACACAAAACAATACATAATTTAAAAGCGCAACAATCATACCATTCGAGATAGGGGCACGGTTCTTTAGCCCCAGGCCTGTCGGAACAGCCAGGTTTTAAGGGCTTTGCAGAAGGCCTGGAGGGTGGTGAGGGTGCGAATCTCCATGGGGAGTTCATTCCAGTGGGTCGGAGCAGCCACAGAGAAGGCTCTCCTCCGGGTAGTCGCCAGTCGACACTGGCCAGCGGATGGAATTCGGAGGAGGCCTAGTCTGTGGGATCTAATCGGTCTGGTGGAGGTAATTGGCAGCAGGCGGTCTCTCAAGTACCCAGGTCCAATACCATGAAGGGCTTTATAAGTGACGACCAGCACCTTGAATTGCACCTGGAAGCCAATTCAGTTCATATTGAGAAACTTCTGCTGCCGCAACTTCCAAATATTCTTCAAGGACAGACCCAGGTAGAGTGCCTTGCAGAAATCCAACTGAGAAGTGACTAAGGCAAGAGTTGCTCTAATGACTAAAGCAAGAGATAATGGTAACATTTTTCCCTCTATTAATAGCTTGATGGGGATTTTATTAATAGGAAATCATGACACACATTGGTGGTGGTGCTGTATTATCATCAGAAAAGGCAAACCTACAGCTTATGATTGGGAGTGTGTGGAATTTCAAGTAAAGCAGGTGCATTGAGCCTATCAAAGGTTCGTCATGCCTATTTGCTTCTTTTTTTTCTGTTCATAAATTAAAATTAGTGATGCTAAATTCTGACAGCTGACCACCAAATTTAAAAGTGTTATCAATCAGGGTTGCCCTTTGAGTTAGATGGTAAAAAAAAAAAAAATGAACAAATCTCTCTCCCAAGGTTTTATTCCTGGATTTATTTAGAAGAAATTGAAAGCAGAACAGAGAAACATCTCTGAATGACAATGCATCTGGGACAAAACCATGGAGAGCTGTCATGGAAAATATTGAATCAGAGTTAGTGTTGGCTGAACTTTTTTGTCCCCAAATTCTTCCATTATTCCTTGAACATTAAAAACTGAAGAATAACTTTGGAGCCATAATTAAGCAACATAGTGTTTACGAATAGGGGAAGCTGTGATCTAACATGTGAATTAGACAGCATTTAAACACTATGTATTCTTCTGACATGAAAGGCTAGATTGAATAAAATGTGTTATTTTAGCCCAAGAACAATGCTTTCAAATATTCTTTGGATGACTAAATATTTATCCATACAGAACAAAAATATATCGACACCTACCATGGGTAGCCAAGTGATATTTTTCATGTAATAAACAATGTTTATCTACCTTCCTCAACCTGGTGCACAGGAATTCTGGGAAGTGATGTTGCAATATATCTGGAAAGTACAATGTGGAGAAGATTGGTATAGACCCATGTAGTTTTTCACAAACCACTTAACATTAAGGTAACTCAAGGAAAGCACTTTTCTAAACTTTCTCTTCCATAGTTAATTCCTAGATTCAAAATTACTTAAACAAATTCTGTTAAATTACTTTAACAAATTTGGTTCCTTTCTTTCTATCTCTGGATTATGATCGTTGGCATATGGGAGAAGACAATAACTTTACTTAAAATCCTGATCAGTCAAACTCATATAATAAATGATGAACTATGTACAAAATCCAGCTCTAAATGGTGTGATATATTTGGCAGCCACATTACTGTGGTAATAATCCTCATTTAAAAAATAAAGAAAAATGGTATGTATACCTGAACTAGGAGATGTAATAGCTAACAGCCATGGAGTTGGAGCGGGCATCTATATTTTATAACATAGTTACAATGGATATCTATGGAGATTCTCAGTCATGGTTATCCCAAAGGTGCTTTTTCAAAATGCAACTAGACTTTCTTGGATGAGCTTCTTGTGTGAGAAGCGAAACATCTTCAAGGAAAAGCAAAGGAAGTCCAGTTGCCTTTTGAAAAAAGCACCTTTGGGATTACAGTGGATAGTGTCAATCATTTCAAATCACTGAACATATATAATCAAAGGATTATATATCTACATATAATCCTTTAAAAACAAACTCTACTATGGCACTTCCAGATGGGGAATTTGAATCATTCCAGAATCAATCCTGTGCCTCTGTGATCCCAGTGAGGTCATCTTTCTTTGGTAACTGAGCAGATGTAATTCCGGCTCAACTAAAACTTTGTGCAGCTTGTGGGCAAGCCATTTCTCCAATCTGAGAACTCTTTTGCTCCACTGTCTGGCTTTTCATGTAGGAAGCAATGGGTTTTAAAATTTTTATTTTATTTATTTATTTTGCAATAAACTTAATGTGAAATATGGATGTCATGCAAAGGGCTGGATATAATTATTTTACTTTCTTTTAGTGCAGAAGTGGTCACTCCATAAGTCCAGCATCCCATCTCTTAGCACTCTGAGTTCATGTTGCTGAAATTCAAAACAATGGGGAACAAATAGCCTCAAAATAGCCTAATGTTAGTAGTATGATTTCAGCCTAATTTGGGAAGCTGGGATAGTTTTAATAGTAGGAATGTGGACAGGTTGCCTTTGGGAGGCTCTTTCTTTCATCCTGACCTAGTGAAAGATTTTAAAATTGCAGGGCTGAAAAAGGTAGGTACATCTTTGAGAAGTTCAGTCCATTCAAGATAGGTTCTTTATCAGAAGTTATTTGAATCCTCAAGATAAAAGATGTAACATTTCAGTGTACAGTTAAAGAAAATGTGAACAATCTATTAAAGCTCAGTAAATATTTGGGTATAAGCTATAAGGATGAACAGAAGTAAGATACCGCCACCCCTTCTTGTTTTCCTCTAAATAACACAAAACAAATATAAAAAGGGCAACTGCTCTTTTTATTATTGTTGATTAAGCATGAGGGACTCAATCCTGACTGAAATCACATCATGAAGAGAGTGAAGCTCTATATATACACATACATACATACATACATACATACATACATACATACATACATACATACATACATACCAGGGGTGGGTTTCAACCGGTTCGCACCGGTCCCTGCGATCCGGTTGGTCGCCGAACCCGGAAGTAAGTAACTTCCGGGAACGGCGAAGCCCCCCCCCCTGCGCCCGCGCGCGCCCGCACACCCGCGCCCGCTCCTTACCCGGTTTTTACGAATTCTGCGCTTCTACGCATGCGCAGAACGCATACAGCGCCTGCGCGATCCTCCAGGAGCAGCTGGAGCATCGCGCAGACGCTAGTACGCATGCGCGCAGCGCGCGCGTGCATGCGCAAGGACGCCGCGTGCATGCGCGAGGACTCCGCCGGCCTCGTTCCAACCGAACCGGTTGGAACAGGGTGAGAAACCCACCCCTGATACATACATACATACATATACATCATTAGAAGGGTTTTTTTTCTTTCTAACCCCCCCCCCCGTGTCAATGGGGATTTCATAAAGCAGGTCTTTCATAAAGATAGCCTTAACAAGAGAAAGGAAGATTTAAGATTCATCCCTCCTTACACAATGATATCAATAAACAGTGGGCTTCCAATTGCTTTCCCTATTGTAAACAATAAAAGAAGGCCAATTGCGAGTTACTTATTTCATAAATCATGAATTTATTAACTCTCACAAAAACAAGTGTGGTTAGTAACTTTTGTCCAAAATGTAGAACAAAATAGAGGCCATCTATCATTCACCTGTCAAATGTAAAGAAAAATCACGGATGTAGAATTCTGCTATGTTTCCAAGAGCCAGTATTCTTGAAATTAAAGAGAAATTATATATTCAACAATATGTAATCAATCCTGTTTTATAGATTGGAAGAAGAATGAACAAAGTAAGGATTCACGTGAGTTTAAGAATAAAGCTCCAAGAGACAATAGAAAGATTTGGCCAGATGTTCTGGGAAAAGAGTGGAAGGAAGAAAGGAAAGAAGACATTTTACATGTTTTGGCTTTGTCATGTTCTTGAATGAAAATCAGTTCCATGCATTTTCAACTTCTGGTGTTATTTTGCATTTGACTGCACTCTCTCTACTTCATGTCAGCAAAACTATGAGAGGAAAAAATGCACAAACATCAGCAGAGAAATAAAAGTTGAGATTTAGATAATAGAAAGATCTCTTCTTTTTCCTCCTCTTCTCTATATTTTATCCATATTTCTCTATCCCACCTTTTCTGATAAGTGTAAGGGGATTTCCTGGGGCTGTAAGGGGATCCTGAATTCCAAAACAGAGCCACACCACATTTTATGTGTTTCAACATGTGGCATTTTATGCCTTAGCCACACCTTCTGCTAAGCATACCCTCAAAGAGACATAAAATGGGGTGATAGAGAAATTTAAATACCTCACTGATGCCTGCATTTTGAGATTGAGTGAGACAATGTGTTGGAAACAAAATGTTTTCAATGATAGATTTGTTGGCTTCTTTCCTTATGGAGATTTTGTGCTATTTAGTCCTTTTTGTAATAGTTTAAAAGGCAATTTAAAGATGATCAATCTGTATAAACATTAATATCTGCATCATTCTATACTCTGTCCATATCAATGGAAAGATCTCCAGGAAAATCCCCCAAAATGTGTGCCTGTTCACCTAACCAGTTACAAAGAAAGTCTTTTTTTAAAAAAGTTTTGAGAAGCAAGAAATGAAAGAATGTGTCTATTCAACCACTCCCTATTAGGGAATCATAGCAGAATACTTTTCCAGATATAAAAATAATGTTTCAGTTTAAAAAAAATGACAAAGAAACTTTTATAATATGTAAGCATAGCTTGAAAGCTGCACCATGCAAGTGTTATGCAAACTATGGGATAACTCTGGTGCCCTCTTGAGAAAACAAACTAGCAAGAATTCCAGTCATTATCAGGTAACAGGACTTGTAACCCATGATATCCAAGTGGGAACATTTTTGACAAAACTGAACTGAAGAAACTTCTTGGATGAGAAACGAAATGTCTTCGAGGAAAAACAAAGTCCAGTTGTGTTTTGGGGGGAAAAAAGCACCTTTGGGACAACCATGACTTGGATGACTGAGAATCTCCATAAACATCTTTGACAAAACTGTAGAAAATTTTTCTCATTTCATATTCCATGAAAAGCAATGAACTGACAAACACTTGAATTAATGCTTATATTTCCAATGTTTACTTTAAAACAGACTGCCACATTACATAAGGATGTATTTCAGTTTATTCAGGGAACATTAGAATGCTTGGAGTAAAACTGGATGGATCAATAATTTGGTCAAAGTCCAGAGCAGAACAGTCAGTCCAGAAGGAAAGTTCTAAGTAGACTACATTTGTCCCAATCCAACAAAGCAGGTGATAAGTAGACCAGGACCATCTAACTTCGCCTGATCTCTTTCTTTCAGTGAATCACAATATTAGTCATAAAGGTGGTAGACTAAGCATGCCAGCAGCCAGACACCTGAGACAATACGCTTCAGCATGTTGGGCACTGACACAATTCATTATTCTTCCACATGGTGCAGTTGGGTGTGTCTGCTGCATTGTACGTAAAATGACAGCCTATATAGAATGGGGAAAACAGCCATCTTGCTTTTTGCTTCAGGCAACAAAATTATTTCGGTTAGCCACGGAAGGAGCATGCAAAACTGAGTAAATGCATTTAGCACCATATTTGATCACTACTACTTTTATCGTCAAAATTAGCTGCTAGTTTTTACTATTTTTTTTATAATTGCAAGCTTATCTTGTGGGAAAGTTCTATATCTGTCTATATTCTGAAAGTATGCATTCATCAAAGGAATAACTCCCTCTCTTTCTTACTATTGGGGTTCTCAGAAAGAGATATCTTACCAAAGGCATTAATATTGGAAACACAGAGAATGCAAGTTGAACTTTATCCTGATAAATTCAACTGATGTTCCCTGAACATGACAGGGAAGCAAGAGTTAATCTGTAAGGGGAGGAATTTTATCCTTCAATAAGGGGGATTCATATTCTTAACATAGACAGCGGCTCCCTCCAGATCTTAAAACTGCATGAGTTAGCGGAAGGAGCTACAAGCTGAGTCACTGACAAAGGTTAATGAGCACAAGGGCTGCAATAGCAAACACCCATTAGCAGAACAAAGGAGCTGTTGGCAGTTAATAGTGCATAGCTAATTCTGATTTAAAAGATGGACCATGCCTTGAAGGGCCCATCTCTAGAGGGATTCCTTTTCCCACAAAATAAACTTGGATAGAAAGCAAAATCTTGATTTTAAGAAGAGGCTTATATTGATGCAGGGTGAATAGGCTTCATACAGGTAGTCTTCAACTTACGACCACAATTGAGCCCAAAATTTATGTTGCTAAGTGAGAAATTTGTTAAGTGAGCTTTCCCCCAATTCACGACTTTTCTCACCACATTTGTTAAGTGGCTCACTGCAGTTCTTAAATTAACTTTCCCCATTGTCTTTACTTGTCAGAAGGTCACAAAAAGTCCACTGCAAAAGTTGTCAAGCATGCAAATGTATACCACGTGACCATGGGGATGCTGCAACAGTCATAAGTGTGAAAAATGGTCATAAGTCAGGTTTTTTGTGCCAGTGTAACTTCAATCACTAAATGAACCCTTGTATATATCGAGGACTAACTGTATTTGCAGAACCTATTGCTTGCTTCACTCCGCCCCCATCATTTTCTTTGATGAATAGTGATGTTTTAGCAATTCTGGATGGGTACCACACATCTTGGAACCAGATCAAACTTAAGATTCCTCCCATTTCCCTCCCCACCCCCATGCAATCTTTTAGTCAGATGCCCAGGTGGATGTAGATGTGAGAATAGGATAATTAGACTCAAGCTATGCATGAAGAATCTGACAACAAATCCAGATTGCAGAAAAGGGGGTATGTGAATCTTACAAAAGGCTTCTGGCTACCTGCATGCATAGCTCAGTTTGCAATTAACAATTGTATGATTACTTGCATGGAGGAAAAAACATCTGGTTCAATTGGTCCACAGATGACTTCATCATATCAGCTTTCACTTACCTCAGGGAAAGAGGAGAATCAAGTTTGATGTTGTGATGACTGGAATGTTTGTGTGGGACTGATATCAGTGGCCCAATGGCTACATCACTGAGAAGAGTCTGTCAGCAGATATATGCCCATTTCATAATGGAGAGTTGGTTATGTCCCCTGCTTTTGCATAGACAGGATTTTACCCACAATCCCATTTTATGCCTTCCCAAATAAACACAGATCATGCCACTGCTTTATGATAGCACTTTTTTTTAGTATTTTCATTAATTGGTTTTGTTTATTTATTACATTTATATCCTGCCTTTTCTCCAGGAACTCAAAACAGATTACATGGGGATCTCCCTTTATTTTACCTCCACAACTAAAGATAGTCCTTGATTTACAACACTTCATTTAGTGACTGTTTGAAATTACAAAAGCATTTTAAAAAGTGACGTACGACCTTTTTTCACACTTACGAAGTTGCAGCAGCCCCATTTAATCATGTGATTAAAATTCAGATGCTTGGCAACTGACTCATATTTGTGAGGGTTGCAGCGTCCCGGGATCCTCTTTTGAGACCTTCTGACAAGCAAAGTCAATGGGGAAGCCAGATTCACTTAACAACTGTAGTTACTAATTTAATGACTACAGTGATTTACTTAACAAATGTGGCAAGAAAGGTTGTAAAAGGGGGCATAATACAATTAACAAATGTTTCACTTAGCAACAGAAATTTCAGGATCAATTGTACTTGTAAGTTGAGAACTATTTGTATAAGCCTATGAATTAGGATGGGCTGAGTCCAAATTAATTTAGAAAGTTGCCATAGATGAAAGTGGACTGAAATCTGGGTCTCAATCCTAACCCAACACCTTAAATCAGTGATTCTCAAGATGTAGCCTGCAGTGCCCCACATTATTTCCAAAGCCTGCTCAAACCATCCTTGCTACACACATTGAGAGTCAACTGGTTTGACAACAGCCTGCTCAGTCCCCAATTTCAAACAGTTAATTTTAGATTGCTTTTTAGCAAAGAAAAATGTTTAAAGTGGCGTATAAAATAAATATAACTATAATTGTGACATTCAGTTAATAAAATTTCACTGAGGTGAATTCACATGATCTTAAAGGCAATAATGTACTGTAGTTAGGAAGTATTTGCAAATATTCATTCCACTTTTCCTGTCAAACATAAGTACATTGGTCTTTAAATTTCATACTCATATTCATTATATCATACAATGTACCTAACATTGGCTGTAAATCATTCAGCTTGTGAAATAACAGTATTACATCATTGGCATGAAAAATATACTAACATTCATTTTCCTACCATTGCAAGTATCTCTTATACATTTATCCATAAATACATTATACCAGGGTCCCCAACCTGTGGGCCATGGTCCACTAGTGGGCCTTGAGGGGATTGCAACTGGGTCATGGAAAGAGCCAGCAATCAAGCACGCATGCATCCTTACTTGCATGAGCAGTGGACAAGCCCGTGCGTGTGCACTCCATTTGTGCAAGTGACAGGCACACATGCACACCACTCACGCAAATGGAGTTGTGTGGACATGCATGCACTTACCACCCACTCACACAGAACCATCCCCTCTCACCAGCACCACCCTCTGGTTTGCAAAGCCAGAAACTTTGGGGAACTCCGCATGGAGACATCACACATCCTAATCTTATTCCCCAGGGTTGAACACAATATATTCCATTCATTTTCATACACCTTTACTTTCATCATATACTGTTCTTATCACATTGAGCAATCATTCTTCAAATCATATTTATGCAAAACACTCATAATACAAGCCTTAGACCTTAATCATACCCTTCCTCTCAAAGAACAAATACAATACATTTTCTTTTTCATAGTCATTCTTTTGTCAGAGACTAGCTAAACAGCAAAAAAACCAAACACAAACCATCCAAAAAACAAAATAAGCCACTCAAATCAATCATGGTTTTATCCATTCCAATATTTGGTCCATTCTTTTGCCATGCATAGATATGAATGCCTAAATCATTTCCTAAGCAGCTACTAACAAGTTGCCATTCTAATTCGTTCTTGAGTATTCAAATAGCACACATCTTTTTTTTTCTGTGCTCTCTCATTCATTCTTATCCATTAATGCCCATCTTAGTATGTACATGCTAATACATATTTTAATTATCTTGGTGTGTTTGGATAGGTTATCATACTTAGCTATCCTCTGAAAATGTCATCTAATACCATAGTACAATTCTTCTCTGGTTCTGTTCCCTCAAATGCAACTTTTAATTATCATCAACTTAAGAGTTCTCAAGAATTCATATGGTATATAATTTGTAAAATTTACTCAAATGATATCTAATAAACATAAGTACAAAACATAGATGTTATATTCTTGCAGACTTTCTTGCAAGCCAACTTACTGTTGCCTTTATCATGCTCACAATTATACGCACACGTGTATCAGTATATGTATGTGTATATCAGAGGTGGGTTGCTCCCGGTTTGCACTGGTATGCCAAACTTACCATACATTTTAGAACCCGATTGTCCGGTGGGACAGTACTGGAACGCTCCCTCCTGCCTGCCCCTCCTTGCTCCTCCTGCCTGTCTGGTCACCACTTGCTCACTCACTCGCCCTGTCCATCTGCACCATGCTTTCCCCGCCCATTGCTCACTGATTGGCTGGCTCACCAATCACCCCACCTCTGAGAGACCTCTTGCTCCGGCGGCTGCAAAGCACAGCACAAGAGGCAGAAGTCCCCGAACCCAGTGGGACAACCTAGCCCCAGCAGTAGCAGTAGTTTCCCCCTTTCTCCATCCAGCTCACTGCCTCCTCCCTTGATTAGGCACCCCGCTGGGTTCGGGGATTTCTGCCCCCTCGTGCCGCACTTTGCAGCTGGCGGAGCCCTGCAGGGACCTCTTCAGGCACTGGGTAACCTGGTTCTGGGGATTCCCCCCCAAAAAAGCCCGCCCACTTGTCTCTCCAGATCTTGTGGCTTTTTCAGGGGTTCTTTTAAAAAACACCTCTCCAGACGATCTTGAATGATGGTACCCATCTGTCCCCCTCCCAAAGGAGGTTTTCAAGATCGTCTGGAGAGGTGTTTTCTAAAAGAAACCCCCCAAAAAGCCACAAGAACCAGAGCGATGGGTGGTCAGTTCTTTTTTGGGGGGGATTCCCAGAACCAGGTTGCCCAACACCCCATAAGAGGTCCATGTGGGGCTCCGCTGCCTGCAAAGTGTGGCACAAGGGGCAGCAGCACGCCACCCCGATCAACCTGGCTTATAGTTGGCAGCCCTTGCTAGGGTTTCCCCCTTCCTCCGCCCAGCTCTCCACCTTCTCCTTTGCTTAGGCTTCCTTCCTGCTTGGCACAGAAAAGGGGTTCAAATTTAAAATGGGACACCTTGGCCCTGGGCCACCACAGGGTTTTCTCCACTAGCTGCATCTCGCTTTGGGTAAAGGAGGAGGAGAGGGGGTCATAAGAGAAACTTCTTCTCCCTGCCCTCTGGATCGCCAGCATGAGCATGGCTCTTGAGTAGCTCAGCAACAATATGAGTAGCAACAGTGGCTGCCCACACACCTGCTTTCGGTTGAGGGCAGGCTTGTTTTGCAAAAGTGCAGTGCAACCGAGGGTTGAAGAAACTGCCTGATGCAAAGGCGGGGATGCTTTTTCGGGGAAGTGGGATGCCATACCCACAACTTTAACCTTTGCCCACCCACCTATCCCCCTACCCCTCACATGTCTGGGCCCTACGTTGGGAGAACTTCGGTGTGATTGGTCTTGAATGCGGGACTTGTGTGTGTCCCCTGCCCACCTCCGCACTTTTGCAGATTGGCTGGCTATGGAGCATGGTCCCTTTTTGAAGCTGGGTTGAGTCCTTCCTTGGGATGGATGCCCATACATGAGGGGCACAGGCTAAGACCAGGTGCCCTCATCCGTTTTTCCCAAAGCTGCTTTTTTTCCTCCAAGAGGCAACTGGACTTTCTGGTTTTTCTTTGAAGATGTTTTGCTTCTGGAGGAAGCTTCTGGAGGGGCTGAAGAAGCTTTTTGGAGGAGAAGTGAAAGGTCTTCGAAGAAAAAGCATAAAGTCCAGCTGCCTCTTGGGGAAAAAAGCATCTTTGGGACATCCTGGGTGACCAAGAATCCCCATAGACATCCCTCATCCTAGCCTTCCTTTCTGATGCCTCCTAGCCTTGCTTGCCTTCTATCCCTTGTGGTGGCCACTCTCCCAAAGCCCATGATAGTTGAGCATCAATAAGTCCTCTTGTAGTATCAAGGGTGGCTGAGGGTTCAGAGGTGGCACACACCCATGGTTTCCTGATTGCCAGGGCTATTTGGGAAATCTAAGCTGGAGAGACCTGGTCTGTCTTGAACTTTTGAAGCTGGTGGGCTCTCGTTAAAAGTCAAAACCTGAGCTTGATGCTGACTTAGAGGTTTTTATTGAAATCCTGGTTTAAGTTTTGGAGAAAGACTTATTTCACCCTAAACTTGTGATTGCTTTCATCAAACCTCAGAGTGATTTAGAAAGAAAGAGAGAAAGAAAGAGAAAGAGGGAAAGAAAGAAAAAAGAAATAAAGAAAGAGTCAGAGAAATAGAGAAAGAGAGAGAGGAAGAAAGAAGGAAGGAGGGAGGGAAGAGAGAAAGAAAAAAAATGGGAGAGATGCACACAAGAAAGGAAGGAAGGAATGGAGGGAGAATGGGAGAAAAAGAGAGACAAAGATAGAAAGACAAAGAGAGAGAAAGAAAGAGAAAGAGAAGAAAGGAAAGAGAAAGAAAGAAAGAAAGAAAGAAAGAAAGAAAGAAAGAAAGAAAGAAAGAAAGAAAGAAAGAAAGAAAGAAAGAAAACTTATGACCATAATTGAGCCCACAATTTTGGTTGCTAAGCAAGAGCGTCGTTAAGTGAGTTTCACCACATTTTCCAAGTTGGCCATGCCCACCCAGTCACATGACTGCCAAGCCAATCCTAACCAGTCACATGACTGCCAAGCCACTCCCACAAAACAGGCCACACCTACAGAAGTTTAAAAAAAAACCTGAAACCTACCACTGGTGTATATGTATATGATAGTGAGTGACCTATACTCTGGAGGCAATAATGTTAAAAAAAATTGTTTCCAGTGCACAAGGGAAATGGAACTGTCACTTGAGTGATCTATATTGGAAGATGTGCAAGAACAAACTATGAATGGCCTTTAAATGGAGGAAAAATAACTTGTAATTTATGCAAATAAATCAACAAGTGCTATTCGCAGAAGTACTAAGAGAAGCATCATAATAGTTGGGCATGCAGTTCTTATGTAAAATATTTATGTAAGGCTGCCTCTGATTCACTAGCACAAAAAGTGTCAAAATTCATGAATTTCATGGAGAAAATAGCAACTATAAAATGTCAGCTGAGAAAAAAGCATGATTCATACTGAGGGCCAGTTTAGGCAGCTCTGCTGTAGAAATCCAGTGACAATTACATATGAATGCTTCTCTTGTTCAATGAAACCAACTTTGCCATGAAAAGTGTGTGATTACAGCCAAAGAAATTTGTTTCACAGAAATACCTTACAGCTCACATTTATGGTAGTAGTTTTGAGTCATTTAAGTAATTGGTGTGAAGTCATCTTATTGTTTCTGAGAACTCCTGTACAACACAATAACTGCTCCTATCCAGTCAATGCTCAAGGCTTCATGGTTATTTCATTTTCTTTATGTCACTATTGGTTTAAGGCAGGGGTGATATCTACTTACCTTCGCTACTGGTTCACAAATGTGAGCCCACTCGCTCTGCTCGCGCACGCCACCTCCACACATGTGCAGCAGTGGTGGGTTCCTACTGGTAGTGGTATGGCAGCCTGGGTCGCTAGACCCGGCAGTAGCCAGGCCTGCCACGCCCCCGAACCAGTTCCCTGGTCACTTCCGCTGCTGCCGCATGTTTCAGTTTTCAGTCAACTTCGCATGCGCAGCAACATGTGATGGGCGCACGTGTGAGTGAAACAAGCAGCCTGCGCGCAAAACACCCTCTCAGCAAACTGGTAGTAAACCGGTTAAGAACCCACCACTGATGTGCAGGAACGTCTGTGCATGTGCAGAGGATCAAAAACAGACATGATGACATCCGGGCGGATGGGAGGAGCCTGATACCGAGCGCGCCTGCAAAGGTAAGTAAAACAGTGAGGGAGGCAAAATCCGCTGTGCCATATAATTTATATCGTATTCTGCATTCCAGGTTTGCCAAGGTGCTATGTTGATCCCTGCTTTATTACATGTGGGCCAATCATAATTGGTCATCTGCTCCAGCAATTTCCAACTCCAGCTTTGGTGGCATCCTCATCATACATAAGATATTCATAATTAATTATGTGATTCATAATTACATGATTCTGGAACTTTGTTACAGCCAGTAGCTGATGGGTGACAACTGATGTTCAGCTTGTTAAATTTAGCCTGTAAGGGAAGGAATCACCTACAATTCAGTACTGGCAAGAAAAAGAGAGGTTTGGGGGCTCTGGAGTCCAGTGAATTGTCATCTTTAATTCTTGAAAGGGTAGCACTTCCCTGGACAGAATTGGTACTAATTTTGGGGTCCTCTTGAATTCTTGGTTCCTGCCCACAGAACAGGTGGAAGCTGTAGGTGGAGGGAGGGAGTCTTTGCATATGTTAATTTTGTGAGCCAGTTGCACCTTTTCTGGACCAGGAGTCTTGCTCACAGTTACTCATGCTTAGTAATTTCTCAGCAGTATTACTTCAACTTGCTGTACACAGGGCTTGAAAACCACTCAGAAATTATAACTGGTCCAACATTCAAGAGTTATATAGTTTTAGATGAATCACCTTCCACATTTTTTCTAGGTACAATTCAAACAGCTGATTAGCACTTTTAAAGTTCTGAATGGCACTGATCCATCCATCCATCCATCCATCCATCCATCCATCCATCCATCCATCCATCCATCCATGGTATCCTTGGTCATTGATTTCCATCAACACAGTTCTCTTTCAGCTCTAGAATTCATAGAACTTGCTCTCTATTGACTATGCTTTTGGTACTGCTTCTTTCGTCATACTTAGGCTATAGGTACTGTATATCAATTCTCTCTTTTTCAGTTATCTAGACAAGAAGGCCACAAAGTGTCAATAGGGGTGCATGTAGGAAAAGGCTTAAGCAAGATAACCCATTCTTTTGGAAATCTCTAATGAGGCGAAGGCAAAGCAGGGCTGTATTCAGCCACTACAATACGGGCATGTTTTATTTCAAATTACATTAACATGGATCTCATCAATCAGCAACAGAGTTGTGGCATCCTGCATTCATCCATAGCCACCTAATGGTATTTCATATCCCCATGTAGAAACTCAAACACACACTTTGTATTAGTTTTGCCAATAAGGAGAAGGTGGGATTGCATGATACTTTAATGTCTCATAGGAATTATTCCCATAGGAGAGACAACTGGGAAGGGGTACAAATGCTGGACTGGCATTAGAGGCAGAGTCTTAAATCATCAGAAGAACTCTGGGAAGGACAACTGGGATGGAGGTAATGGCTGGCAACTAAGATGGATTCTAGATTTATGGTTTTAATAAAGGTCAATGTGACATAGCAAATCCAAATTGGATTGGGCAGTATTTATATTACTAAAGGCTTGTTTGTTAGAAGTGGCCCAAGATCATGAAGTAGAGGAAGATAAGCCAGAGAAGATGGCTGAAGATGAAGAGCAGGCAGCACTGTCTACCCAATGCAGATGAGCCTCATAGGGTTAAATATGACAAATGTTTTACCAGCACCAATTATCGAGAGAATACAATTATCTGTAAGCCATTCCTTCCAGAATGCAATGTTAAGCCAACATTTAATTCTTACATATCGAAGTAAAAAAAAGGGACGTTACATAAAATTCAGTAATACAGAAGAAAAATAAGTCATCCAACACTTTACAATCTCAAATACTTGATTACAATTGGGTAAAAGAAAGGATGTGTGATGGAATGCAGTATTCTATATATAAATTATAATTTTCAGGCACTTGAATGGAGTGGTCTGTCAATGCCCTATTGCAGTGTTTCTCAAACTTGGCAATTTTAAGATGTGTGGACTTTAACTCCCAGAATTCCCCAGCCAGCCAAGTTGCCAAGTTTGAGAAACACTGCCATATAATTCTCCTAACTCCCAATTTCGGAATTGGAGCATGTGTCTGTCTGTTTGTCCATTTTCTTTAGCCACCTAACTCACAAAATACTTTTTGCGTCCTTTTAGAATGAAGAAAAAGATGAGGTATTTGAAAGAGTGAATGGGTGAGTGAATGAGTGAATCAACTACTTAATCTGTAAAAGTAAAAAAAAATCAAGATGATATTTTATTTATTTATTTATTTAGTTTGTCAAACATGTAAAAAAATAAAATGTATAAGTATAAACATAAATATGAACACGGTAAATGTGTATGAATAAATGGAGACAGTAGGACAGGGACAGTAGGCACACTGGTGCACTTATACATGCCTCTTACAGACCTCTTGGGAATGGGGTGAGGTCAACAGTAGACAGTCAGTCTAAGGTTAACTTTTTGGGAGTTTGAGGATCAACAGTCAGGTAGAGCATTCCAGGCATTGACCACTCTGTTGCTGAAGTCATATTTTCTGCAACCAAGTTTGGAGCAGTTTACTTTGAGTTTGTATCTATTGTTTGCTCGTGTATTATTGTGGTTGAAGCTGAAGTAGTCATTGACAGGTAGGACGTTGTAGTGGATAATTTTGTGTACTACCCTTAGGTCAGACCATAGGCAGCATAGTTCTAGGTTCTCTGAGCCCCAGATTTCAATCTGGTGGCATAGGGTATTCTGTTCTGAATACCCTAATGTCAAGATGATAAAGTTTAAAAATGCTAGAACTAAAAAAGTTTCATTTTAAATTAGAGAACTTATATTAAATTAAGAATCTTTTGATATTATAAAAATGTCTTACATTTCTAAACTTAAACTTGTACCTTGTTGGAAAATAGACTGAAGTATAAATTAAGACATTTCTAATTGTAAACTCACTTTATACACTTATTGTATCGTTTTTGTCAAGGCATTATATCCTCCCAGCCCAAATTATAATGTAACTATGAGCATAATCATGCCAGCCAATTATTTAGGATTTTTCATGATTGTTGAGAGAACCTTTGGTAAAGTTTTGTAGGCTCAGGAAGTGCTATAGGAAGAGTGAGTATTTCACTAAGTATGGTTGTAAATAAAATCTGTCTTCACTGACTATTTTGGTATCTTTATATGTGTTGCATATTGCAGGAATAAGCAAAGGAGTAGATGATGCTACTGACATAATTTTACTTGTATTGTAATAACTGTGAACTTCTATTGTTTTCTGAATACTCATAATCATCTCCACTTCCTGTTATCTCTGCTGCTTGGCTGAAAGCTTCTTATTAGAAATCACTTTGGACTCTACAGGATGCTATGGCTGTCTGCATGTTCAGGTCCCCAGCCTGATCCCATTCAGTAATGGCAGAGGAATCTTTGTGACTGTAGATCTGTGGCCTCTGTCAGCCCTCGATTAGTGAAGGCAATTTCTGATTTCTGTTTACTAATGTTTCTTTTCAGGCGATTTTGCTGTTCTTTGAACAATTTTTGTTAAAGGAAGAAATTTTTCTTATCAGTCCAAAATGTTGTATTTAGCATTAAAGACAACTTTCTGGGAGCAAAAATCGTTACAAGAATCAATAAGATTGATAAAAAGAAAGTGGGAACCCATTCCAATCTCTTTGGATTGGTTTGCTCAGTGTGTCCTGTTCCCCCCCCCAATCTTCCATGTAGGTTTGTTGTTACATAACCACAAAATTCAGAAGAGTATTTGTTTTGGGAAGTATTTCCAGACTCGGGCTCGGTTTCAACCTGACTTCCAAGAGGGTTCTGACTTGCTTTGGGATGAAGCCAGATCATGCATTCAGATGAAGGGTTGCTGGCAGAGCCTACAGAAGGACAACCCAGGTAGGATACAATAAGAGGGCCAAGCAGCACACTGGGAATTAAGAGAATCCCACGCTCTATTTCCAGACTGACTCTTTTTCTTAAGAAAAAGAAGGAAAAGTTTATTTTTCTTCAGAAAAGAGTATATGCGTTCTTCGTAACTCAGCATTTCCAGGTGTTTAAACAAGGCATGACTGAATTACACATAAAGATACAGCTTGTAATAGAAAATGAATAGGCAGCCAAAGGCTCTGCTGTTTATGCCTCTGGAAACCCCACTCTTCAAACATGTCATGCTCAGAGAGAGAGAGAACATCTGGAAAAGAAGCCCGCAGAGTGTTATATTGCACACTGAAAATTCAATCTGGATTTATTTGATTTGGAACGGTGTAAAATCAAAGAGAGGGTGAAAAATAACTTCACATCTTCATTGATGAGTATGAAACTGAGGGGCAAAACTTTTTAAAAGTTCAACCCAGCTAAAACATGCAGAGAAACTTAAAGTAACTAAAAGTTTTGCAAAAGAGCAAAAGATATCAGTTGCTTAACAGTTAATGAAATATTATTTGGCAAAGAAAAGATTGGAAATTACTTTGAGGTAAGTCACTGTTTAGGATAATTAGAATATTAATATGAATTTTGGCAACATTTGCCTTGGGTAACTGTACCTTTAAGGCAATGCAGGTATTTTGTTCAGGAAGGAGAGCAAACAGTTGGCTCTTGAGTACAGAGTAATAAATTAAAATGTCTTATAAATCAAGTGTTTTACAAAAGCATGAATGGCTGATTGCATGATGTGATTAAAATCATCAAGGGAAAAGCATTCCACTCAACAATATGTCAAAGCAACACACCTGTATCTTTGAAAGCAACTTTCAAGCCACACTTTGCAGAACTTTAAAGGCAGTAGAGTTTTTACTTGGGGCTTATATATAACTAGAGGTGGGGAGACAGAATCAAATGTCATATAAATAGGCTGGTCAGGCTCTCTTATATTGGGATTGGTGTTTGATTGACAATTATAAGTTGTATATGGCAATGCTGCAAATCATTGAAATGGCACTAGAAAAGAGATTTTTAAGATTTTTTCCAATTCCATAATTGAATTCCCCATACAGTAGAAGCTCTAGTCATGAATGCTTCTGACCATGACCAAATCGGGTTCCGACCAAAAAATCCACAATTTTTCCCCACAGCTGATTTCCCCTTCCGCGCCTTTTTTTTTTTGTAAGCACCAAATTTCCAAAATTAGGTTTGGGTCAAGACCAAATCGGGTTGCGACTAAAGTTATGGAATGAATTATGGTCGTGACTACAGGTTTTACTGTATTTCTGCAAACGAAGTTACTATATTAATATGAAAGGAACCGTGGCACGATATAACCGCGAACGTCAAAACCGCGCCGACAACAGCGCGCCGACAACAGCGCGCCGACAGAAGCATGATTTAACTTAAGGTAAGGTTTAGGGTTAGGTTTAGGGTTAGGTTTAGGGTTAGGTTTAGGGTAGGTTTAGGGTAGGTTTAGGGTTAGGTTTAGGGTTATTTTTAGGGTTATGTTACAGCGCGCTTCTGTCGGCGCGCTGTTGTCGGCGTGCTGTTGTCGCGCGGTTTTGACAGTGTGGTTTTGTCACCGTGCTTTAGTCACACGCGCTTTAGTCTACCGCGGTTTTGTGGTGGAACCGAAAGGAACACTAAGGACACTTCCATTCCATACTCTTTAGTTTCCAAACTTGCCTAAATGAAGTTGAAATCAACTCGTGATTAGCTTTATTTTGCTGATCTTGAAATGCAAACAACATTATGAGCCCATCAGTGTATACCTTCAATTGAACAATTGAATCTGATCAGTATTCTGTTCCCTGAGCAACCACAGATCCCAGGATGGCTTATTGCTGTTTTCCTCAATCAGCCATAAGAGGGAGCTAGAATGACTGTTAGCTCTCTGTTTGTTAGATGCTGGGCTGATCTGATCTGAGTGTTTTGGAAGCTGGTTGTTAGAAAGTGCCGTGAGCTATTGTAAGTTTTGCAACTGCTAGCAAACTTTGAGTTCTGAACTGATTATATGATACTAGACTATGTTATTTGGATTATCCCTTAACTGAAAGACATTGATGACTGACTGTCTTATCTGTATATGACTTGAATTGTTTGATGGACTCTGATACCGCTATTTCCACGAAAGTAAAGACCTATTTAAACTGCAGTGTCTCTGTATGCTGGTTTGTGTGTTCTCCAACACAACTCTCACAACGCTTCTCTGAACGCACTCGCTCTCCCAACGGGGAGCTTACCTAACAGACTTCTCATTCTCCATTCCCTACGAAATGTAAATGTAACACTTCCCATGCACCCTCCAACATCTACAATTGGTCCATTTTACATATTTGTGTCCGATCATTTGCAAAAACTTCTGGATGGTTAAACTGAGCAAACTGACAAAAGCAGTGCAAGTAGTCACCTTTTGCAAGGCTGTGACAAGCAAAGTCAATCAAAAGTCAGATTCACTTAACAACTGCAGTGATTCACTTAACAACTGTGACAAAAAGGTCATAAAATGGGGCAAAACTCACTTAACATCTGTCCTGCTAAGCACCAGAAATGTTCAGCTCAGTTGTGGTCTCAGTTGGGGACCATTTGTGTTATACAGTACTGTCAACTGCAAGCTCTGCCCTTTTGGACACGCAAAGAGGACAGGGATTGCAAATAGCAGTTTCATCTTGCTAATTAGATTGATTTCCCTTACAGTTGCTGCTGCTGGCAGCTATGAAGAGAATCTTCCTGGCTGCAGTGACACTATTCTTCTTTTACTCTGAAAAGCCCCTTGCAGGCTACACTGCATTTTTACAACCAAGTAATTCCTAAAAACATCTACTAATGTAGGAAGTTAGCATCCTCCACTCTTCTAGAAAAAATGAAATATCCTAGGAAATATTGAAAAGGCATAATATTATATTTCCCTGGATGTGAAAAGGGAGAAACATGTTTTAAAGACAAAGTAGTTCCCTGCAGCTTCCTGCCCATCCCCTTTTTGTCAATGAATCATTAAAGCCTGAACTAGTCTACTTTACATAATAAAAGTAATATCAGCCTTTCATAGAAACTCACCACATGGCATCTGGAAACTTAATCAAATTTGGGATTCAAAACACTAGAGAATTACAATACAATACAATACAATACAATACAATACAATAGCAGAGTTGGAAGGGACCTTGGAGGTCTTCTAGTCCAACCCCCTGCCTAGACAGGAAACCCTATACCTTTTCAGACAAATGGCTATCCAACATCTTCTTAAAGACTTCCAATGTTGGGGCATTCACAACTTCTGGAGTCAAATTGTTCCACTGATTAATTGTTCTAACTGTCAGGAAATTTCTCCACAGTTCTAAGTTGCTTCTCTCCTTGATTAGTTTCCACCCATTGCTTCTTGTTCTACCCTCAGGTACCTTGGAGAATAGTTTGATTCCCTCTTCTTTGTGACAACCCCTGAGATATTGGAACACTGCTATCAGGTCTCCCCTAGTCCTTCTTTCTATTAAAGCAGACATACCCAGTTCCTGCAACTGTTCTTCATATGTTTTAGCTTCCAGTCCCCTAATCATCTTTGTTGCTCTCCTCTGCACTCTTTCTAGAGTCTCCACATCTTTTCTGCATCGTGGTGACCAAAACTGAATGCAGTATTCCAAGTGTGGCCTTACCAAGGCATTATAAAGTGGTATTAACACTTCACATGATCTTGATTCTATTCCTCTGTTTATGTAGCCTAGAACTGTGTTGGCTTTTTTGGCAGCTGCTGCTGCATACTGCTGGCTCATATTTAAATGGTTGTCCACTAGGACTCCAAGATCCCTTTCACAGTTACTACTGTTGAGCAAGGTACCACCTATACTGTACTGTGCATTTCGTTTTTGTTGCCTAAATGTAGAACCTTACTCTTTTCACCATTGAATGTCATTTTATTAGATAGTGCCCAATGTTCAAGTTTGTCAAGATCCTTCTGTATCTTTAGCCTATCTTCTGAGAGGGCTGAAGCCCTAACCCTTTCAGAGAGGGCTGAAAGCCCTATGAAGCGGTATATAAGTCTAACTGCTATTGCTATTCTGGAGTGTTGGCTATTCCTGCCAGCTTGGTGTCATCTGCAAATTTGATGAGTTCCCCATTTATTCCCTCATCCAAATCATTGATGAAGATGTTGAAGAGTACTTGGCACAAAACAGAGTCTTGGGGTACTCCACTGCATACTTCCCTCCATGAAGATGTAGTTCCATTGAGGACTACAGGTTGAGTGCGGTTGGTCAGCCAGTTACAAATCCATCTGGTGGTGATGCATTCTTCTACTTTATCTAGTAGTAAGTTATGGTCTACCTTATCAAATGCCTTACTGAAGTCCAAGTAAACTATATCGACGGCATTCCTCTGGTCCACTAATTTTGTCACATTATCAAAGAATGCAATAAGATTAGTCTGACATGATCTGTTTTTGAGAAACCCATCTTGGCTTTTGGCTATTACTTTGTTTACTTCTAGGTGTTCACTAATTTGTTGCTTGATTATCTTTTCCAGAATCTTTCCTGGTATTGAGGTCAGGCTGATAAGTCTGTAGTTTCGTGGATCTGTTTTTTCCCCCTTTTTTGAAGATGGGAACCACATCAGCTTTTTCCAGTCCTCTGGTAGTTCCCCAGTGCTGCAGGATTTCTGAAAGATATAGTTCAGTGGTTCTGGGACCTCGTCTGCCAGTTCCGTCAGAACCCTGGGGTGTAATCCATCTGGTCCTGGTGATTTGAACTTATCTAGAGTAGACAGGTGCTCACTTACCATTTTCTTCCCTATTTCAACTTGTGTTCATAATCTGATTTTTGTGGTGCTGTTTTTGATAGGTTGGACTGTTTTATCCCTTTGTGTAAAGACAGATGCAAAACATGAGTTAAATTGCCCCTGCATAGCCCCATGGGAGTCTGACAACCAATCAGAATATATGCCTTACACAGGAACAGGAAACAGAGAGGTGGGGCTGAACAGATTATAAAAAGTCCAGCAAGCCCCTTCCTCTTTCTCTTCTTCTTTACCCAACATTGAAGCATGTGATCACCTTTTATGTTCAGGACTCAACCCATGTGGTCCTGTCCACCATTAAACCATCTTTCCAAGCAACCTCCATGTCTCCATGTCTTTTTCCCCACTTGGAGCTGAACCCAGAAGGACATTTCTTCCAACACTAATGATGTTATTATGAAGGCTGGAATGTGGGATAAGGGGGAGGCATTAGAATATTTATAGACAAGCCACAGGCACAGGACTGGAAACTCTTGTGTGTGTGTGGGGGGGGGGGGAGACAATGGAATAATGTTTGGTAGAACTCAGAAAACACAAGGAAAATAAAGAAAGGATACCCACCAAAAGGAAATTATCTGCCCACAAGTTTTCCAGTGAGCCATATATGAGCCTAATTATTACAGGTCCTTTATTTTTTTTATAAAAACAGGGCCCTGCTATAGAGGTTCCTTAAATTTGGTTTGAACGCAGCAAACTAATCTTCCTGCAGAATGGGAGAATCAACTTCATGCAAGATCACTCCCCCTCCCAATTAATAGATAATACTTGCTTTGCTGAGTGCATGTCCCAACCCTTGTACAACGTCTGAAATGCTGGAAGGTTTTTGTATACCCACTCCTGGGGCTCTTCTCCAGTCCTGAGAGTAGCCAGGTGTGTTCTAATTTGGAAAACAAAAGAAAAGCAAAATGCTTTAGGTTTTCATCATGGTCTTCTGACCATATGTCTATAAAATTGGGTGTTCAGAGAACTGCTTTTGCTATTTAAATACCAAACCTCCAGTTTGTTTGCCTTGCACTGTGTGCTTTCCCACCTACTGTACACCTGTCTTTCCTTAGTAGTCTTGTATTTGATATTAAAATCATTTTTTACAATTACATAACCCAGATCTAGCATTTCTGTTATTCTGTAACCCAGAATTATAGATAAGTTTCCCCAAACTTGGATCCTTCCATATGTGTTGAGTAATTACCCCTAGAAAGTTCTGTAATACTACACATCTGAGAAACTATATTGTATGGAGAAAATGGAGTGATATGCACATATTATATTCCTAACTTTTACTGCTCCATGGAACCTCTTGCCATCTGAAATTTCTCGGAAGCCTAAAATAGAGAATAGAAATGAAGAAATGGACTGTTTCTCTACAGCAAAAAATATAATAATCATGAGTACACCCTGTTATAACCTGTATTTTAGGAAAGAATAAATTTCACCCCTTTAGCAAAATGCAATTATTTTTATTTTGAGGATGATCATTCAGTTCTTCCCAACTTATTATCCTTGTCTGACCTGAAAACCCATAATTAGAGTTTCACATCCAGCAAGACTAAAGTTAACTGTAAATAGGAGTCCCTCTTCACATTCTTACCGTATCCCACCTCCCCAAACTGTTGGCATCTCAACCACCTCTTACACATTAACAATCATTTTGATGTGAGATCATGTACAATAATCCCATAATTATTTTTCTGATCTTTTTGTTATTTTTAAAAAGTGTTCTTATTTGTCTAAAACAACAATTCTGTCACTTTTGTAGCCACAGAATGAGCCAGCCATATGTTAATATAACTGTTGCCATACAGTATACAATATATCAAAATTTAATCATACCTATGAAAGATAAACAAGATGGAATGTGATTAATTGTGAGCAATAAAGAAAAATTTGCATAGATAAGCATCACCTACATGCAAGAGAATATAACATCACCATGGAGTTAATGAAGTCTGAGAACACCTGCTGTGTTTGATTGAGAACTGTGACTAGCCTCCCCTCCACTATAATTTCCCCCCCTTGAAATTTACATATTGATTTCATTTTATTGAGCCATTTGTTAAACATTCTGAGATGGAGCGGAGTCTATGTTGGTTGTCTCAATGCAAATGTGAATAGGGACCCGATACCTGTGATCTGGCCTTGTAAATCTTGTTTCAGCTTGTCCTCATCTGATGGCAACTTAACTTGGCTAAAGATTATGGGCATTAAAGTCCAACTCATCTGAATTGTGTAGAGCTGATAGCACCTATCTTTCTTTCTTTGTTTTCATTCTGGAAGGAACCAGTAATCTTCTAACATGAGTAATCCAAGACCACCAACTCTTTTTTTTCTTTTTTTCTTTTTTCTTTTTTTTTTGCAGCAAGACAGCATGGTAGCATTTTAAGCATTATGAATTATGTATTTCCTATAATAGATTTGAGGTCTGGTTAATACTATTCCCAAAGCTTTGCAGCAATGAGTCTTAAGTCTAAAAGAAAAATAGTCAACAGCCTTTATGACTGTGGGTTGCTTTTGGTTTGATTCCCAAAAGATCCTGTGAAGTTTATGATGGATCCCAAAATTTCATGGCAACTACAAAAGGCTGTTGCAAAGGAAGTGATGTGGCTTCTTTAAAGAGACGGTGATAGATGCCACATTCACACTCCCATCGGGTTTTTAAAAAAATTATCTTGTCCAAATTATATAGAATTATAATGGAAATAATTATCTCCAAGGCCACAAGAGCCATGGTTATTTTCCAATGGTCCAAGAAGAAATACATACATGTATAGGAAGTAGCACCCACCCCTCTCCTAGCAAAATGAGATATTAAAAGAACAGAATATTTTCCCTAATAGGGAGGCAGAAACTCAGCCCCACCACCACCTCAAGGCAGCCCTTGAAGAGCATTCAGAGACTTCAGCTTGTCCAGAATGCAGCCGCGCGAGCGATTGTGGGTGCACCTCGGTACACCCACGTTACACCTATCCTCTGTGAGCTGCACTGGTTACTGATTGGTCTCCGGATACGCTTCAAGGTGCTAGTCGTCACTTATAAAGCCCTTCATGGTATTGGACCTGGGTACTTGAGAGACCGCCTGCTGCCAATTACCTCCCAAAGACCCATTAGATCACACAGATTAGGCCTCCTCCGGGTTCCGTCTACTAGCCAATGTCATCTGGCCACGACCCGGGGGAGGGCCTTCTCTGTGGCGGCTCTGGCCCTTTGGAACGAGCTCCCTGCACAGATTCGGACCCTCACCTCTCTCCAGGCCTTCTGAAAAGCCGTTAAAACCTGGCTGTGTCGGCAGGCCTGGGGTCGATGAGTTCCCTTCCCCTCTCGAATCGTGTGGCTGTTGGTTGTTTTTATATGCCCTGTACTTTTTGTGTAGTTTTGTGTTTTCCTTCCCCTCCTTGGGTTTTGTGCGCCACCCTGAGTCCTGCTGGGAATAGGGCGGCATATAAATAAAATGAAACTCGAAACTTTTGTCAATGGGTCATTAAGGCCTGAGGCAGTCTGTTCTACATAACAAAGAGCTATCTCCTTCAGGCAGAACCATAATAGGAATCCCAAAGCCCTTTCATTACATCATCACCCAGCAAGGCTCAACCAAGCCTGGGACAGCCTACAGAGTTGCCCCTGAATGATGGGCCCATGAGCGGTTTTTTTTAATGGGGTCAGGTTGCCAACCTGATCCCAACCCTCCTTTCTTATTCGGGCTTGGGACAGGCAACAGTGGAGTTGTTGTTGTTGTTGTTGTTGTTGTTGTTGTTGTTATTAAAATACCCTTCTGTTTGTTTAATACAGAAACCCAATCTAATGATATGGATTCTCCTTAGTTGTTCATGGAAGAGCTAATGGATTACTTTCCACATGCAGATATATTATTGTAGTGTTTAATTTGTTCTTCATACATAAGAATCACTGCTTGATTTACCAATGAGTGAATTTGCATGTGTGAAAGAGTTTCCCAAAATCTCTCTTGTATGAAACGCTTCCCTCTAAAGCTCCTTTAAGATGAGATGAGCTCCTAGAAACTACCTAGACATATCCAAGAGATTTTTTTTTTTACTACATTATTCATTGCCTGCTGAGATGTTTTTTGAACATCATGGTCTAGCCTACAACCCTAGAATTCCCTGGGCAATTTCCCATCCAAATATTAACTCAGCCCCAGACAAAGTCATTGGTGTGTACCATCTGCTGAGGGGCTTCTGCTACAATGTTGCAAGGTTAAATAGCTGATTAAGAAACACTGGCACAGAATTATGTGCATATTTAGCAACCCTCAGCACACTGGATATGCCATACTTAAAGCTATAGGAAAAAGTTGTACATTAAGAGTGCCAACACATTGAATAAGTAATTTAAAAATGAAGTCCCAACAGCATGAATATGAATTGAACTATCGTGTCTCTGGGAGTTAGGTGGCATACACATTTCATAAATTATTATTAATAATATTCTTCTGTCTCCAAAAGGGCAATCTTAAGGTAGTTAAAATGGTTATCTATATTTAGGTTTCATCATTTCCTGACAATTTTACTTCTCACTTAAAATGTTAGATGTTTTTCCCTATAGAATCTGAGTATCTATTTTGTAGGAGTGTCAAACTTGATTTCATTGAGGGACGCATCAGGGTTGTGTTTGACCTCAGGAACCGGGAGGAGGCATGGCCAGGGTGGGTGTGTCACTCATGTCGGGGGTGCCTGTGGCGGCCCGGGTGCTCTGCAAAGAAAAACAGGCTCCTAAGCGCTATTTTCGGCTGCAACAGCCTCCTGCAACCCTCTACCAGCAAAAACAGAACTCACAAGGCCTGCACACTGCTCTCCTGAGCTCCATTTTTGCTAGCAAAGGCACCATGGGCCGGCCTTTTGCTGTTTCCAAGGTGGCTCAGGGGACAGTTTTAAGTACCCTATGGGCTGGATCCGGCCCTCAGGCCTTAAGTTTGACACCCCTGTTATAGAAGGAAAGATGCCAGAGGTTTGGAGAGAAGCTAAGAAGACAAGATTTGTTTTTTAACGACAACTACAGTAATTGTTGATATTATTATTGAACAATGATTGTTTACAAGAATAATTGTTTACAGGGGTTTGGTTGAGAAGTTGAAAATAATTTTGTTGTGAATTTATTCATGAAGATCAATGTGGGCTTTTAGCTAAAAGACCATTAAAGACTAATAAAAAGAAATGTATTGGGTGTCTATGGAAATTCTCAGTCATCCAAGTCATGGTTGTCTCAAAGATGCTTTTTCAAAAGGCAACTGGACTTTCTTTGCTTTTCCTTGAAGTCATTCCTCCAAGAAGCTTCATCAGTTCTGAGGGTTAGAACTAATCCTTCCATCCTTCCAAGCCTCCCACCATCCAGTCAGAACTGGTGAAGCTTCTTGGATGAGAAGCAATACATCTTCAAGGAAAAACAAGAAAACTTCCAGTTGCCTTTTGAAAAAGCTCCTTTGAGAAATGTATTGGGAATTTTCAGATACTTGGAGCAACATAATGAAAAAAAATGATTTTTTAAAATGCCTTTTTACAATTGAACTGGGCGTTCTTGTTTAACTTTTTGAAAGATATTAATTTTGGAAAGATTTTTATTAAATGGGTAAGATTGATTTACAGTTCACAGAAAGCACTAATAGTTATCAATGGAGATCTAATAAAATCCTGTGAGAAACAAAAAGGGACACGTTAGGGATGACCATTACCTTATCTCTTTTTTATTTATTTTTTCTTGAAATATTGACTACAAACCTAAGACAAGAGCAGAGAATTGCAGAAGTAAAGATTTTAAAAGAAACATGTAAGTTAACAGCATTTACTGGTGACTGGGTATTGATTCTGGAGGATTCACTAAAGCGAATAGAAGTATTAATGGGAAAACTAAAAGAATTTAGTATAGCAGGTTTTAAGATTACTCAGAAAATAAATAAGTATTAAGAAAATGGGTTTTAAAGTTGAGAAAAAAGTAAGATATTTGGGTATTCTTATGACAAATATGAACTATATGTTATGTCAAAAAATTATGTGAAGATACTGTATGAACTTTTTTAAAAATGGGGGAAAATGGGAGAAATTACAATAGTCATTATTGGGGAGAATTTCTGTGATAAAAATTGCATGTTTTGCAAGAATGACGTTTCCAACACTTGGTTTTCACAACTGATACACCATTTAAACAATGGCAAAAGGATATATCTACAGACATACGGCAAATGAAAAAGAAAGGTTCAAGTTAAATATAAGATGTTACAAGATGTAAAGAAAAAAGAAAGACTGGATTATTTGAAATAGTATTTTGCAGCTTGCTCTTTGGTTTGGATGCAATAGTGGATGTTCCTAACTTTATTGTGTTCCATGTACGTTCCAATGAGAGTTCTTACTATTCACAAGAAGCATGCAATGCTAAATATTCTAGGAGTTGACAACTCATCACATCTGGAGGATGCCACATAGAGAAGCCTGTAGTTAAAGAGTGTGGGAATGATCATATGTCAGTAGCAGTGGTGGGTTCCGGATCCCGTCCCAACCAGTATGATTGGAATGGGCCCAGCGGTGTCCACATAGATGCAGGCAGTGCGCGCATGCATCTTAGCATCTCTGCGAGCCCCCACAATGCTCCAGCTGGTCCGTGGAGCATCAGGCTGGTGCTGTACACACCATTCACGTGCGTGGAAGCGCAGAAGCCTTAAAAGACAGGTAAGGAGCTCGGGCAGGTGGGTGGGCCATCCGGAGCACTGTATCGGAATGGTATCCGGTGGTCCAGGCAGGCTCTGGTATGCCCGTACCAGGGCATACCGCCTGCAACCCACCACTGGTCAGTAGTCATCCAGGGTTTCAGGTGAGTCTTTCCCAGTCCTATCTGGAGATGCCAGAGATATGGCCTCCATTTTTTTATTTTATTTTTTGAGCAACAAGCTTTCCCATAAATGGAGATGGGTGCTGAAAATCCTTCTTAACCAGGACATATTTGAGTTGCCTATTATAATAAGTAGGATATCTCAAAGTGAATGCATGACATGTAAGCTATGGGGCATAGTCCAACAACTATGAAGATTGATTAACAGCACTTATGTTAATTTATCTATGAATGAATCAGTTGTTTTAAAGCTGTGTTTACCAACCATTTGTCTTCCAGCTATATTGGGACTACAATGCTTTGTAATTTGCCCATGCTGGCTAGCAATTTTAGGAGCTGTAGGTTCAGCTATAGGCTGAATCCTGGTAGCAACTGCTTTTTCTGGGATTGGATGAGCTAGAAGAATTTCTGTTCAGATGTATCCTGAAAGATACTGAATAGTTATTTGTTATATTCATATGCTACTTCAACCCAAGGAATATCTAATATGCAGCTATGCAGGAGCATCACTTTTGAAGTACTCAAACAATTCCAAGAAATAGTTTAAATTCAGCAAATGACATGGTCAAGGCCACCCAGTCAGGTTTACAACCTAGAAAGAATTACTCTTTATCTTTGCCTATGAATTTCTCACCATCTATTAATAGTTTGCATTCAGGGAGAAAGAGACAGAGAGAGAGGAACCGAAGAGCAATTTTAATATCATGTCTATAATCTTGTGGACTGTTTAAGCCAACCCAAAATTTTCATTTGCTTGATTGCCCAAGAGATAGTTTCATCCTTCTGTTATTATAGCAGACAGCAAAACATGGGTGGGTTTTTTTTTACCTTCTTTGGTCATAATTGCTCCTCAGAGCTATATTTGCTTAGAGCAGTGCTATTATTTGTATCTACTGGTCTATACTCAGCCCATGCTTTCCAAGTGCCAGATTCATCTTATGTATACATTGACTGATACAGTGAGAGCACAAAAAAAATTCTGAATTCTTTTGGCTTTCACGCTCCGCCCTCCATTTCTATTTGGGCAGGAGCCAATGCAGCAATCTTCTATGTTTGCAGATTTTAATTCAGCTTTCCTCAGGCTCCCTGCCTCTAACATCCTCCCTGAAGATGTTAAAATGAACTATGGATTCCTTGGATTAGCGTCAATGCAGATTCATCATTCATCATTCAATTTACCAGTATTTTTTTTTTTAATCTGAAAGCAGTCTCTCTGTACAAATACTTGTCTGTTCCAAACATCATTGGAATAAACTCATCAATAGAGGTGTCAGGAATAGATTTATACTGGAAGTATGAGAAAATTAACAATGTAATATTGAAGTTAGAAAAATAATTGGGGTGGCAAAACAATTCTAAAATAGTTGACTTAATTGTTTGAAAGGTTTTTTTTTATTTTGTTCCTTTGTCAAGAAAGGGTCTAGTACAAATGTAGCAAATAGCACAGTTCCATTGCTCCAAATCAGCTATAGATTTATTTTACCAGTCATATGAGACTAATTCAGACTATATGAATTAATGTTCAGTTTGTGAATTGTCTTTCCAACAGCACTAATCCAGTATAAACATTTTCTGAGAGGTCCAGTTATATGAGATAAAATTTTCTACCTGTATTAACTTCATTATAAGATCAAAGGAGGCTAATTTTAAACAACCTTCCATTGATTTTTAAGAACAGGAGGCTCAAATTTATTATTCCAAAGGTCATGTAAATAATTAATATCAGTTTGATCTGACTCCCTCAACTTCTTACAAAAATGGATTGCTGTCAGCCACTGTTGGCTCCTCAAAAACCTCTAAGAAATTTAGAAAAGCAGTGGTATCAGGATTAAATAATAGGTATTTCTTGAATAATATTTCAAAAGCTACTCTGATATAAACCAAACTCATTTTCGAATTTTATTGAGTTTTTAAGAATTACTTCATCAGAACTAAGCTGGGAAGCACAATACTTTGAAAGGCCCAATTACAGTAATGGATTTACTAACTTTTTAAAAGCTAGTTGAAGTTAAATCATATTATGAAATTTTCATGGATAAAGGTCTCAAAATTATATCTCTAGCTATATGTATCTTTCAACATTAAGTGCAGCTATTATATCTGATCTCCAAACAAAGATCTTAGTGCTTATCAGGAATTGAAAGAGTCAAAAAATAGTTTGAAGATGACACCAAACAGAGATTGAATTTTGAAACTTCATGTTCCAACTAGTAAGTACGGTAGAGTTTCTTTATTTCTATATACAAGGGGTTTATACTCTCAATGTTTTACATGCTATTCTTAATAATGCTTTCGTCTTGTATGGCATTGATTCCAGTCACTTCTAGGCCCAGTCAAGCCCCAGGAGGCTCTGCAGGTTTCCGTTTACTACCGTCACTGGCAGCAGGCCGCAGAAGGTCTTGAACCTCACCTGGAAAGTGCCCTGTCCCACGATGGGGACTCAGTAGCCCTGGTAGTCGCAAAGGCGGATGTCTGGAACCCGCAGTTGATGCTTTTTAAGGCTAGGGCTAGCCTGTTTGAGTGCTGCCCAAGACAAGTCCACTGTCTCGAACACTTCTGGTCAGCAATAGCTCAGGAACATAGATTTTTTTCCAGCCTTCAGAAAGGCCCATGAGGTCATTGGCTTTGAGGAAACAATCGAACTACATCATGTAGGATTCCCAGTGTTCGGTGACTGGATTGTACAGAGTCGGTGTTGCGTGAGTTGTCATCTTGTGTTCCTGAGTGTGTTTGAATTTGCCGCTCAAAGATGGCTGCTCGATGCCGCGCCGTGCTCTGGACTGGATTGACTTGCTGTATTGTAGTGCTCTTTTTGTCTGCCTAGTTCCCTTCACATCCCACCTTCATCGCCAGTGTTAGATCGGGTAAAGGAACGGCACACTCAGGCTTCACAATCCAACAGCTCTTTATTAACTCAGGTCAACTATGTACGATCCAGCGAAGGTTCAGTCTGACAGCAGCCCTTTTATAGGGAGCTGTCAGACCCTTTGACCAGCAGGAATAAAGCATACCAATAGTAATCACATGTAGTTTTAGAAGGAATAAAACATGTATAACACTTTGGTAATAAGGTAAAATATATCTTAGGCTGGGTTTCTTTGTGTATCCCAGTGCTGCCATACAGATTTTTTTTTTACTTTTTCCCCTAACAGTTATTTCAATCAACTATATTAATAAAGACAGATTATTCATTCCTAAACTGAGAAAGGTCCATCTGCATCATGAGACCAAATCAGTGCTCCTCAATCTTAATCAAGCAGATTTCATCTCAGACATGGTGGCTGGGATTGGCTCCTCAATTAGCTACAATCTCTGATAACTCTTCCAAATCACTACCAAGGAAAAAAATTATTCTGCATTTTTCTTACTACTTCACTTTTCCATTTGGCTGAAGTGATTGTTTGCTTTAGAAATGATTTGATAAAGGGACAGTGATGTCCTTACCTTGCTACATGCTGGGTGCAAACTACAAGATGATCATTGGGTGTATATATGATATACTGTTTTTTAGTGCCCAATTATTTTTTCCAGCAGGCTGCAGCTTTGATCCCAAGGGATAGGTTCAAGAGGAAACTCTTCCCCATTGACTTTCAAATTGGGAAATATGGAAGTCAGAGAAGGCTTAGAGTGATGATATACACTAGCAGGCCCCAACCTTTCCACCTTGGCGGCCCGGCCTGGCATGGGGAGGGCAGGGGTATGAGTAGTAGGCATGTTTGCACAGCTCCATTTGTGTGAGAGCGTCCTAATTGCACAAACAGAGGCAGGCAGAAGCCCTCTGTTCAAGCGAGCGGAGCTTCATGCATGAGCACAAGCGCCATCTGCTCAAGCACCCTCCCTCGTCCGATTGAAGCTTCACGCTTGAGTACAAGGACCCAGCTTTCACACAAATGGAGCTTCACATGCATGCTTGCCTGCCATTTACACAAGTGGAGCTTCACATGAACGTGTTTGCCCATTGCTCACAGGGCCCAGTTTCGAACAGGCCACAGCCTGAGTGTTGGGAACCCTGACGGTAGTGGGCCACAGCCTGGGGGTTGGGGACCCCTAATATACACAATTATATATAACAGTTGCAGCAGCCTATACTGTGCTGTCTACAATAATGAAGTGAGTTCAAAGAAGATTCAAAAGAAATTCTTAAGTACCTGACAAATAGATGCTCCTGTAGCAAAGACTTTATTAAATTTGAAATGATCAATGGAGAATAAGGATCTAACTCACTCTTATGGTCAAAATTGTCAGCTAAGCCCCACAAGTACATATCCTCCAAAAGGATGACAAAAGAGGAGCTATAATGGCATGAATTTTAATGAAATGTCCATACCCCACCCCCACCCCAAAATGATAACATAGTAAGTACAGCGTAAGTAAATAAAAAAGTAAACATGTGCTGGACATGACAAAATGCAGATCACAACAGATGGTTTTATTTCAGAACTATAGTTGCTTCTATAGATTCTGGTTTATCATATTGCTTGTCATATTGCTTGGAAATGATGGAAACTAAAGTCCAGCACATCTTGAAAAAGTTGGTAGTATTTTCTAAAAACAACAACAACCCTTTCTCCCTTCTTATTCCTTTAGATTATTTTAGCCATATCATCATGCAATTATACAATTTAAAGTCCTTTCATTGATTCTTCATTTATCTACAGATTTTCCTGAAATAAATTTATTATAAGTTTAAAGAGGCAGATGCAAGTTGACAGCTTCAGCTGTAGAAAACTACAACACGTGCAAATTTGTTTTAAAACAACACTTAAAACGTACTTATGTGAAATTAGATTAAGCCAACGCAGTTGGGTTTAATTAATGGTGCCCCATATAATCAACAAAGATGGGACAGAAATTTAAAATGAGAAATAAACTCAAAAGATACTCTGCTTGAGATTAAGTATGAAAAAATGCCATACGTTTACAGAATGTAATGAAAATGGAATTGATAGGAAATTGAGGAATAAATCTTACTAGACCCCAGAATTTTTCAGCATTTTATATGTTAAAATTTGCTACATAGTAGTTTTCAAATTCATCAGTAAAGTATTATGTTGGAATTTATAAAGTCCCGAAACAGGGCTTGCATCAGCCTCTGATGTCCTTGGAAAACCTCCAGGATCTTGAAACCTCAGTAGGCTGACCTTGGTTGCTCTTCTTGACACCACCAATCCTTTTTGGAAAGAAAATCCCAACATAGGACTTCAATGAGTATTTCAGGGCACTACGATCTAATTGGCATTTTAATGTCTCACCATGCTGTAAAGTACTAGGTAAGAGATCCTGTATAGCTCAGAGAACATTTCTGTGTGAGCTTTGTTTTGGCTGATGCCAGCAAACTCAGGGAGTGTCAAAAATGGAGCAAGATCTGAAAAGGGAGCTGAACATTGACTTGTTCACCCCAGTAGTATATTCCTTGTGCAGAAAGTTACCACCCACCCCTCTCCTAGAAGAATGAAATATTCTAGGAAATATTAAAAAGGCAGAATATTATATGTCCCTGGATGAAAAAAGGAGAAATATGTTTTAAAAGACAAAGAGTAGCTCCTTGCAGCTCCATGCCCCCAGCAGATATTCGGTGCACATTAAGACTGGGCCAGCCTATCTACAAGACAATTAGAATTTGAGCTCCAGAGTGATGGGGTTAAGGCATGGCCCTGAGGACATAATAGGATTAGCACTCTACCATCTAGCTAGGGCTCACTGCATTGTGAAATCACCTGGGAACATTATATCACCCAGCTAACCAAACTTAATTCAGACAACCTAAAACGTTAGGGAGTCTGACAACCAATAGAATACATTTCTTGCACAGGAACAGGAAGCTCAAGAGCAAGGCTCAAGAGAGGATATAAATACCCCCCTCTCTCTCAACTCCATGTGGTAAACTACTCAGAATCACTCATGCTTGATGGTTCTGCTTCACCATTAAACCATTTTTCCAATCAGCCTCCATGTTTCCAGTGTTTCTTTCTCTCCACTTGGAACTCACCCCAGATGGACATTTCTTCCAACACCTGCATACACCAAGGCATCATCTCGCCATTCAGTGGTGGAATGGACAAGTGTAGCTTGTATATTTTAGTGAAAGAAGTAGTGGATTGAACTGGAATGATGTCTGTTAAATGGAAAAATAATGGAATTTGTTAAAAAAAATTGCAGTTGAGAGTTTATTTATTAATAATTTCTGAAGCACCCATATCCCTCAGAGAATTTACTGCACTCCCAGAATAAAAGTTTCATCTTGAAAAAAAGACATCTGTTTAGCTCATCTAAACAAATAATCATAAAGGACTATTTTTTTAAAGCTTGTATTTTTCCATATATCTGTGAACATAACATTACAGTAGGCATATATTGTATTTCTGCTTCTTTCAAACTTTCCCCAAGCTGTAATTTAGGAGTTGATAACCACATTCTGAATTTTGAATCAATAATGCATGTTTGTTCATATGAGGCTTATGGTTTCTTTCAGCTCTTAGTCCTGGATGTGAAATGTTCCAGTGACAAACCCCACAGATTCAGCAATGCAGTGTTTTCATTCCTTGCTTAAATGACATGTCAATGATAAAGATTTAAACAAGAGGAAAATGTATCTCCCAAGTCTGATATGGAACATCATCAATTATGCAAAATGAGTGAATATTTAAAGAGTCTCTGAACTGTCTTTATTTATGGATCTTAAGCTGCCTTCTTTATACTTTATTGATATGTGCATTGTTAGGAAACATTTTATTAACTCCATGAGAAGTCGGAAAACAGAAATTGAGAGAATAAGGCTAGCACACTGCTGCAGAAAAATGAACTAGTTGTTAAGATGCCAGTTTATATCAAGGTTATTATAGGCATAGATCACTTCCCCAACTCTTTTCTTCCAAATGTCCTATACTACAATTTCCATCATTCCTAATCACTGGGAATAGTACTAGAACATTGTAAATCAAGGCATCTGTGGGGCATCTAAATATCATAAGGCACTGGCAGTGCTGCAGCTTATTATTTATTTATTATTTAGGGTATGGTGATAATATGACAGAAGAGAAGTGAACATATATACACAGTCCACGTAATTATAAGTAAAACTTCTATGAGGGTACACCAGTGGGCTCATAACTGAATATTCAGGTGATCACCTGTGGTGCTTCATGCCTATCTTCTAGGGATCCAAAGAATGCATGTTGTGGGCAATATAGCACAATATGTTTAATAGTTTGCTTATCAGCATCACAATCACAACAAGGGGAATCTTTCCATCTCTACTGAAACAGGGCAGAGGCATTTCTTCCAGTATCAACACCCAATTCTGTTCAATTTCAACCGGACAAAGTGAGGCAGGATAAAACCAGGTGGTTTGGTAGAGGGATCTCTAATGGTCAGGCTGCAAGAAGGTACCTTAGACCATTTCTCTCTCCAGACATTCTTGGGGATAAATTGGATAGATGTTAAGTGAATAGCTGTTTTCTAAGCTGGCCTGCAGAATTTCAATTGTGATGGGCTATGCATGGTAAATAGGAAGGGCCTTCTTGTTCAGCATCTTTGAGCATAGTCAAATGAGAGCTTGTTGTCTTCTAATGTGCTGGTAATCAGTGCACAGGAGTGGGATTCCATGTGCCAGAGATAATATGCATTGTGTGGCAGAGTTGGACATCAGCCATAGGGGCGTGGGCATTGTTGCAGAGGTGATTTCCTACCAGATAATATTGCAACACAGCAGCAGCCATGAGGTGACCATGCCCGCCACCTGCTGCACCTCAAAAATAATAAGACCTCCCTGAAAATAAGGCCAAGTGCCTGTTTCAGGGGTCAAAAGAAAATAAGACCCTGTCTTATTTTTGGGAAAACACGGTAACTTTAACAAAATATCAGATTTCAACAAATACTTCTGATCTGGCTCAGCTAGAATCTGGTGCTTAGTGTGATCTAAAGCCATTGGGAAGCTTTAAAGCTTTCTCCAGTGCCTTTTCCTCCTTTGTAATTGGGAAATTCAGCCATAGTTTCCATTCACTCACTTATGGGGAATTGAACATACAGTGTGAATAAGGACACTACCTTCATGGTAAATGATTTCATTCATTAACTATTTTGAAGGCAACTTACACCTATCTTCACTTCCATCAACCTCAACATTCAGAAAATTGGCAAACAGTATCATGATCCCATCAGTCAATATCCTCCAGTTAACTAATGAAATGGATAGATAGATAGATAGATAGATAGATAGATAGATAGATAGATAGATAGATAGACAGACAGACAGACAGACAGACAGACAGACATAAAGATAGATAGATAGATAGATAGATAGATAGATAGATAGATAGATAGATAGATAGATAGATAGATAGAGTGCATTTGATTAGTGCCAGAAATAAAAACCACATTATTATCACTCCCATTCCATGTATTTATTTACAACAGTTCTATACTATTGAATTACAATATAACTGGAGCAACTCCAATGGTTTACATATAAAAGCAAGCAAACCAACAACAAATACATTTAAAGCAAAGTAATAATAAAATTCACGGAGCCATCGGGCATCCAATATCAATGATGACATTTACAAACTAAAAACAATGTGGAATAATACTGTTTTTACCATTATTCTGAAAGACAGCAACATGGATGTTCACTGAACCTCTAAGGGAGGTTATCCAAAGCCAATCCAGTGCCCTCGAGCCAAAGGGCTTTAGCACCTCATAGCAACTAGGAGATGAAGTGCTGTATTTTCCATCAACAGTAGTTTTTGCTTAATTTTCATGAAAAGTGCCTTGGGGTAAAATAACATCTGGTTGATAAAGTCATGAATTACTGAGACCAAAGCCTCCTGCTTTAGCTACAGCACAATTCTGTTCTTTTTTTTTTTTAAGGAGCTGCTAGAGGACTTTCATCTCCTGCTTGGCTCAGGGTAGAGCCATTATATTGATAGTAAAAGGTAAAGATTCCTTTCGCACATATGTGCTAGTCATTCCCGACTCTAGGGGGTAGTGCTCATCCATTTTAAAGCCAAAGAACCAGCGCTCTCCGAAGACATCTCCGTGGTCATGTGGCCTGCATGACTAGATGCCGAAGGCATGCAGAAACCTGTTACCTTCCCACCAAAGGTGGTTTCTTATTTTCCTACTTGCATTTTTTAGGTGTTTTCGAACTGCTAGGTTGGCAGAAGCTGGGACAAAGAACGGGAGCTCACTCTGTTACACGGCGCTAGGGATTCAAACTGCCAACCTTTCTGATCAACAAGCTGAGTGTCTTAGCCACTGAACCACCGCATCCCAACTATATTGATGGTACCTTCTTTCAAACCCATGGATGACCTTTTCCACCATTTTCACACAGATGTTAGAAAACAGGGAAATGCCAGCTGAACCCTATAGCATCCCATAAGGATGTAACCACCAGGTTCACTTTTTCTCCACCACAAACATCAACTGGAACTCACTAAGAAAGACGCAGAACTACTAAAAAAGGGGGCTCCTCCTGACACTAATACGTGTAGGCATTCCCATCACTGATAGTACCAATTGCATCTAAGTGGATTTGAAAGCTGCATTCTTCCCCTCCAAGTTCCTATGGAGATCAAATGCCAATGCTACCAATGCAATTTTCATTCCATGTCTGGACCTCAGCCCTGACTGAAAAGGATCGAGATAAAAAGGTAATTTAGAAATTGCTGGTGCCTATCCCACTCAGCTTTTCGAAATGAAGCTGGGTACATTTGCCTGGTCCTTTGCAAAAACACATTTAGCCATTACCACGAAGAGACAGTTGCAAATCCACAAGCCCCCACTCATCTGTTGCATTTAAGAGCTTCCTCTTGCTAACTGTTATGGTGAAGGAATAGAATGCTGGCAGTGTTGTAGTCAGGCATTTTGCCCAATAGCTGTACCCATGGTTGCATATTGCTGAGATAGCTGGAGTGATGGAGAAAGAGAGGTACAATTACTGCAGAAAGAAACCTGGAGCAGTTTGCCAAAAGAGGGCAATTAAATTCTCTTTACCGCCTTCCATTCCCCACAAAGGAGAAATAAAAAGAAATTGCTAGCAGCCCCCTTTTCCCAATCCACAAAGCAGTTGCTCAAACAAACAAAACTAGAAGTAAATAGATGTCCCCTATTGAAGATAGGCAAGAATCTTTTCAGCTTTATATTCACACCCTTGGCCTTGGTTGTTAGGCGAGGGAGAATAGTTGCAAGGAGCTGCAAAATCAAAATATTCAAGTTCATTTTAAAATGGAATCCAGAGGATAAAATACAATTTCTGTTCAAATGTGGAGGGGGAAAAAAATAAATAGACGAGGTTGCATTAGGAGCTCTCAGAAGCCGAGAACATTTCTGAATGCCTTTGTTGGCCGATGATGTATCCTTTTTTCAAGGAGACTGGCACAGTCACCCCAGTGTGAATTTACAACAGGAAACCAAATTACTGGGAACAATGAACTGAAGCTTTTTGCTTTCCTCACCTCTGAAGCAGATAAGAATTCCTGCTTTGATGTCCTGCTGATAACACTTAAATTGGCAAGTCTGTTTCTGAAATTCAGTTCCCCGCCCCCTATTGTGACAAGAGTTTCAGGTCTCACCCTATTCTTGTTCCGCCTTCCTTGCATCTTATTTGGAAAATCATTTTTTCCCCTTTTACTATCTTCTCTTGCTTGGTTATTGGACACCATGTAGCATTTGTTTATTTACGATTAATTTTTTTTAAAATTTATGCTAAGTTTTGACACTGTTTTTACGCTAATTCTCCTACTAAATCTGCCACCTTATATAATTTATCATGCTTCTCCCCAACATACTGATACTATCTTGGTATCATCCAAAGCAAAATATTATATATTGGTCTCTGAGATTTTGAAGCAGCTGCCAACACAGTTTCAAGTGTCTTTTCACAGCTTTAAAAGTGATATGCATTTGTGGTTTATATATAAACAGAGCCATTTTATTTGTTCCACTCATGCCATCCCTGTATGTCCCACAGGAATCAAATACACCCTCCCCAATCCAAAAATTTTTTTTTTGCCTTTTGCACAGTAACATTTTGTTTTGATGAGTGTGTATGTGGGTAAGAAAGAGGGGAAGAGAGAGAGGAGAGAGGGAGAGGGACAACATACCTGAGTGTTGTGCCTTGTATTAAATTCCATCTTTATGTGATGCAAATTGCAATTGATAACACCCTGCTCTGTGGAAGCTGCTTCCATGCCAATATTTCTCACTTTGTTTTCTTATAGTTATTTAGCTGAGATTAATTATTTAATGAGCGTAATTCTTTGGAAAAGAGCCCTTTAATTATTAACAGACAAATGCTATCTTGGGTAAGTGTCGCATGGCACATTCACTTATATACATCTCTCAGCCATTTTGAAACAAATGCATTTGAGTGTCCTTGTTTAAATAGCCAAGAGCAATTCATAAACTTACAAACCCTTGCCCAACAATCGGCAAGTTCTGAATGCCATTTTTAAAAATATCTTGCTCCCCTTCTGTTATGAAACATAGATTTTGATAGGCAGCCAATTTTTTACATAGTGCTGTGGAAACAGAGGCATGGCTGCCTTGTGTAAGCCAAGCTTCTTGTTACATAAACCTTTCATAGCAACTAAAATTGATCATCCCTACCTACATTCATTCATACACGCATACATCATCTCTCACACCCACAAAATAAGCACTGGATTTCTCCAGTGACTGGAAACGTGAAAAAAATGCAGCAAAAACATTAATAAATAACTGAATCAGTCCTGTTTTCCAGGAAAACCAATAAAAACAAAGAAGGAAAGCAAAATGCTTCATTTGCATGCAACGTTCAGCACAGGACTATAAACTAGATGCTTTTATTCTCAGAAATAAATATATACAAAGAGAGAGAGAGAGAGAGGGAGAGAGGGAGAGAGGGAGAGAGAGTATTTCACTCATTTAAGGAAGTGATTTTAATATCCCGAGACTGCAGGGCATTTCTAGCACATAAAAACAGATCCCTTTCTCCTGGCCTCTCCCTCTGCTTCTTGTACTACACTGATAAAAGGAAGTAAACATCACAGCAGGAAATATGCACCAAAATGAAACAAACATGAACATGGCAAGGAAAAGGAGATTTAAATGCTGCCAAAAAAAAAAAATTCCCTCCAAAATAAAATGTTACATGGACACATGGACATACAGACCCAAAAATACTTTTGTGTATATATAACCTGCATTCTACTTATACCTATAGATAGTTGTGATTTCTTTCTTTCTTTCTTTTTTAGAAGAGGGAAGCATGAATATTTATTGCCAAAAGAAAAGGTTCTGGCAGTTGGAGTAGAGGCTCATTTTTCTCCTCCCACAGAGACCCACTGTGCCTTTGCAGGGAGCAAAAAAACCCCTCCTAAATAAAACTGTTTGATCAATAGGCTGCTTAAGGTCAGGCAAGCTTGCAGCAATTCCATCGGTGTTGCCAAATCTCCATGGAGGGCAACTTCAGCCTATGCCATGTTTTTTCCTTCCTTTCTTTCTTTCTTTCTTTCTTTCTTTCTTTCTTTCTTTCTTTCTTTCTTTCTTTCTTTCTTTCTTCCTTCCTTCCTTCCTTCCTTCCTTCCTTCCTTTTTTTCTTTCCTTTCTTTCCTTCCTTCCCCCCTCTCTCTCCCTCTCCCTCCCTCCCTCCCTCCCCCCCTCTCTCTTTCTTTCTTTTATTTTTCTGCAACATAAAACATAAAACGAATTCCCATGCCTTTGTCTTCCTAAGGAATAGTGTTCTTTCAAAACATGGACGTATCCTGCTCTGCAAAGAAAATCAATCATAGGATCAGGTTTTATTGACAGTTTTTGTACACTGCAGATGAAATTCACATTCCTTCCTTCTTGCTGAATGGTGGGCGGGGGAATGGGATGTCCTCTTATGAGCATGACTTGCAAAAAAAAAAAAAAAATCCCTCAGCTGGCTTGCGCCTCTGGCCTCTTGACTAATTTGTTTCACTCTGAAGCTGATGAAATCAAAACATGAAGCTGGCCATAGGTTTTCCATATTCATTAGGTTCTGGAGAAAGAGGAACCACAAATGAATCAGAAATAGTTAAGCATAGAAAGGAGAAATGCTGGCATGTCTCATTTTCTCTTTTAAATCTGCAATGCTGTTGTAATGATACACCCTGAAAGAAAATCGATAAGGAAGAAGACCTGCATCCTCCTGCTAATTTCATTTCAGCAGACATTGGGACCAGACCTTGAACATGAAAAAATAAATAAAAGAAAAGTAGATTATGTAAAGAAAAGAAGCAGTTACCATATATTTTGAATGCTGCAGGAATGGACCATACCTTCTCTTAGGCTATAAACAGAAGATAACTGAAGTAGGGCACTTAATTTTGTATCTTGGAGCGAAGGGAAGGACGCGACAAGAGATATGAGGAAGTGACTTTATTCAGCTCATAGTAAACTGCGATTCCCCGTGGCGTGGTTCGCGCCACACATTTATACCCCCGGGTTTGAACGAGGAGCCAATGGGGCGTCGAGTAGCTCGACCAATCAGGGCGAAGATTGAACCGGCTCCGCCCGGGAACCAATCAGGAAAGGAGTCCTTTATTCGCGCGCTTGTATTTCCCGCGCTAGTATTCAACACCCCTCCCCCCCCAGTCAAAGAGTTCCCTTAGGAAGGGCAAACATAGTCTTGTAGGTAGGCGGGACGGTGGCGTTCTCGTCCCGATCTTCGTGGCTCCCCGGCGGTCGTCGACGGGGGGGGAACCGCCGGTGGAGGCGTGTCCGTGGTGGGGCGGTGAACCTGCGGTGCGGCCCCGTGAGAGAGCGCTGGCCCCGGGTCCCGTGCCCGATGTCCATCTGTCCGGGGCGGTGTTTCCGTGGCAGCCGGAGTGTCCGGTAGCGGTGTAGGTTCAGAGTCTCGATAAGGGCTTCGAGGAAGGGAGTAGCCGGGTGAGGCGCGCCTGTCCGGACAGTTCGCATCGGCTTGTCTCCCGTTCCCCGGGTGGAAACGGTCCGTAGGGAAAGGGGTCAACGAGGGTGGCTCCTGCTGAGAGCGGGTGTCTGAGGGACTCGGGCCGTCTGTTTCCGCGGGAAGGCGACGCCTTAATTGGTCCACATGGCGCCTCCATTGTGTTCCGTCGGCCAGGCCGACCCTGAAGGAACAGGGGCCGGTCAGAGCTGTGATGGTTGCGGGAGCCCACCGTGGATCCCCAGAAAAGGAGCGGGCCCATACAGGATCCCCTAGCTTAAACGCGTGGGAAGGGAGGGCCCCCAGGTTGCTTGGCGGATCTCCTGCGTAAAGTGGATGGAGCCTGTCTAGGGGGGTTCGCAATCTCCTACCCATCAAGAGCTCCGCGGGACTTTTATTTGTCGTTGGGCAGGGTATGGAGTGCTGGCTCAAGAGGTAGGCCGCTACTCTTTCTTGCCAGTCGCCCTGGCCCATGCGGCCCAAGGCTTCTTTCGCTGAGCGGACTGCGCGCTCCGCCCGGCCATTACTAGCTGGGTGATAGGGGGCTGTGGCCGCGTGTCTGATTCCTTGCTCGGCCAGGAATTCTTGGAACGTGGTGGAGGTAAACTGGGGCCCGTTATCGGAAACTATCACATCCGGTAACCCATGGGTGGCGAACATCTTACGGAGGGCCCTCACTGTACTCTCCGCTGTGGTGGAGGTCATGATTACCAGCTCCACCCACTTGGAGTAAGCATCGACTACTATCATGAAGTTCCGGCCGTGGAAGGGGCCGGCAAAGTCGATGTGTAAACGGGACCATGGGCCTCTCGGGATCTCCCACTCACGAGGGGCGGCTGTGGGGGGATTCGGCCTAGAGTTTTGGCAGATCCTGCATCGGCCTACGTAGTCTGCAATTTCCGAGTCTAACAAGGGCCACCACACGTAGCTACGGGCTAAAGCTTTCATTCGCGCTATGCCTGGGTGGTTTTTGTGGAGTGCGGGCAGGATTCGTGCCCGCAAGGCCGTGGGGATCACTACCCTATCCCCCCAGACAAGACACCCCCCGTGAAGGGCGAGTTCGGCTTGTCGCACTTTAAATGGACGGAATTCTTCCGCTACCTTTTCCATGGGCCACCCCCTCAAAACCCATGAAGCAACCTGAGATAGGACGGGGTCAGCCTTTGTGCAGGCTGCAACGTCCGCGGCCGAGACAGGGAGGTCGGATTCGGCGATGGACAGAACAGAGAGCGCGGGCACGTGGGCTGTGTCCGTCTCTGGCAGAGGGCAACGGCTTAAAGCGTCTGCGTGTCCTAGCTGTTTGCCCGGACGGTATAACAGCGTATACGAATACGCCGTTAGGAACTCCGTCCACCGAGTCATGCGGGGGGACAAAATGGGGGGAGTTGGCTTGTCGCCCGCCAGTAGCCCCAGGAGGGGCTTGTGGTCCGTGACCAGGGTGAAATTCCTACCGTAGAGGTAGTCATGGAACCGCTTAATGCCGGACACTGCAGCCAGGGCCTCTTTATCGATTTGGCTGTAGTTCCGCTCCGTGGAGGAGAGTGTCCGGGAATAGAAAGCTATGGGGGCTTCTGAGCCGTTCGGGAGGACGTGGCTCAGGACCGCCCCTACGCCATAGGGGGAGGCGTCGCAAGTCAGAATTAGAGGCATCCTATCGCTGTACTGAATTAGTACTGCCGATGAAGTTAAAATATCCTTTATAGCCGCGAACGCGTGTGCTTCACGGCTACCCCATTTCCAGGCCGCTGACCGGTCAAGTAGTCGGTGTAGCGGCTCAGCTAGTGACGCCTTGTGGGGGATAAAAGGGGCGTAGAAGTTTAAAAGCCCCAGGAACGCCTGTAATTCCGCCCTAGAGGTGGGTGCGGGTGCGTTTTTGATGGCGGCAACTTTGGAAGGAGTGGGGTGGATGCCTTGTGCATCAATGAGGAACCCCAAGAACTCGACTTTGGGAGCAGCGATTTCGCATTTGCTGCGCTTTAATTTCAGTCCTGCCTCCCTGAAACGTGTGAGGACCTCCCGTAGTGTTTTCAGGAGTTCCGAGTGACTGGGGGCTGCGACCAGGACGTCGTCGAAGTAGGGAACGACGCCTGGGAGCCCATGGAGCAACCGCTCCATGAGGCTCTGGAAAATCCCAGGGGCAACCGAGACGCCGAATTGTAGGCGGCGGCAACGGAAGGCCCCGCGGTGGGTGACGATGGTCTGGGCTGTAGCCGCATCGTCGTCTACGGGAAGCTGCTGGTAGGCCTGTGCCATGTCTAGCTTGGCGAAAATGCGGCCCTGTCCTAAAGAGTGGAGTAGGTGCTGCACTACGGGAACCGGGTACGGGTTTGCCTGCAGGGCCAAATTGATGGTCGACTTGTAGTCGGCACATATCCTCACTGATCCGTCGGGTTTGACCGGGAGGACTATGGGGGTTTCCCAACGGGCGTGATCTACGGGCTCGAGTACCCCCTGCTCGATAAGTTTATCCAGTTCAGCGTCTACCTTTGCTCTCAATGCGAAGGGGACCCTGCGTGCCTTCAGCCTAACGGGAGCGACCTGGGGATCAAGGCAGAGGGAAATGGGGGTGCCCTTGTAACAACCCAATTTCCCATCGAACACATCCGCGAACTCATCTAGGACGCTATCTGCGGAGAGGGGAACTACCCTGTGCACCCCTTCTATGGTGAGGCCCAAGGCAGGAAACCATTCCAACCCCAGGAGAGCGGGCAGGTCGTTCCTGACGATTAGGACTGGGAGTTTCCCCTTAAAATTCCCGTATTCCACCCGGATGTGGAATATCCCAGCTGTGGGAATCCCATTTCCCTGGTAGTCTAGGAGGGAGACCCCGACGGGGCGCAATCTGCTCTGGGGAACCCCGGGACAAAGGCGGGAAAACAAAGCCCAAGATAGGAGAGAACGGGAAGACCCGGAGTCCACCTCCATTTGACAAAGCTGACCTTCGAGTCGGACGGCGGTGCTTATCTTGCGGCTACCAGCGGGAACGTGGGATGCCTGGTAGACCACGCAGTCGGCGCTGGAGGGCTGGTAGGTTGAATGGCAGTCCTCAGCTCGCCTCGCGGAACGTGGCTGTTGGCGGCGTTGCGGTTGCGATGCCTGGCGTTGGTCGCTGGGCTGCATGAACGATGGGGCTGGCAGGAGAGCCCGGCAGACCCTGGCGAGGTGCCCTTCTCCTCGGCAGCGGCGGCAGACGGCAGAACGGAACGGGCAGGCTGCGCGGCTGTGGCGGCCGCCGCATCCGCGGCAAGGTGCGCTTGCGGCTGGCTGAGCGGGCGTCGGTGGTTGCTGGGGTGGCCTCCGCTTCGGCTGCGTCCTCATTTGCCCGACGGTTTCCTCCTCCTCCTCCTCCTCGTCTTCGGCAGGGGAGAGGTCGTCGACGAGGTGCGTCTGGGTGGACGGCCCCGCGGCGGCTTGCGCGGGGGGGTTCAGCTGGAGGCGTTCCATGTCGGCCGTGGATTGTTCGGATAGTTCGGCTGCTCGCGCTGTCTCCACGGCTTGCAACAGGGTGATTTTGTGATTCCGGAGCATGCGGCTGCGCAATTGCACGTCGCGGACCCCGCACACAAACTGCTCCGCGAGGTTCTCCTCCAGGTCTGCAAAATCACACTGGGCGGCCACTGTGCGCAAAGCCTCCAGGAACTGGCTGATGGATTCGTTGGGCTTTTGCACTCGGCGGCGGAAAGCGAAACGGCGTGCAAATAGAGAGGGTGAGGGAGCGTAGTGGTTCCTCAGCCTGGACATCAGCTCGTCCCACCCAAGTTTGTAGGCTGGCCTCGGGGCGGCCAGGGCTCTCGCAGAGGCGAACATGGAAGGCTCACAGCAGGACAGGAAGAAGCTGCATTTCTCCTCGTCGGTCTGAGCCTGGTTCTTCGAGGCGATCAGGTAACACTCGAACCGCTCCATGAACCCGTCCCATGATTCTCCGGTGGCTACGCCGAATGGCGCGAAAGGAGGAAGCGACGATGCCATCGTGGTGTGGAGGCGGAGAGAGAGAGAGGAAAGGCGGAGAAAATTTCGCGTTCGCTGCCGGGGTTCTCAGTCTGAGGATAGCGTTCGAGCTGGTTCAGACGCGGTGGCAGCTGGCTGTTCTTCTCCGTGGTCGCGGGAATCGGGATCCCACCTTCGTCGCCAGTTTTGTATCTTGGAGCGAAGGGAAGGACGCGACAAGAGATATGAGGAAGTGACTTTATTCAGCTCATAGTAAACTGCGATTCCCCGTGGCGTGGTTCGCGCCACACATTTATACCCCCGGGTTTGAACGAGGAGCCAATGGGGCGTCGAGTAGCTCGACCAATCAGGGCGAAGATTGAACCGGCTCCGCCCGGGAACCAATCAGGAAAGGAGTCCTTTATTCGCGCGCTTGTATTTCCCGCGCTAGTATTCAACACTTAACCTTGTGGAGAAATAAGGAAAAGGTAGCAATTAATATGTAAAAGGGAAAGGTGGTATTATGTCATTTAGCACTGCCATTCAGTTGCGACATACAGAACAGAATATGTGGATCAAGGCTCGTCTCTGCTTATCACAACTTGGGAATGCTCTGTGCATTAGTCTTGGTGGATACATTTCCAGTCTTTGCAAGTAGGCTATTTTCATACGCTGGTGTACAACACATGGGATGACACAGTGGTGAGATTCGAAAAACTTTACTACTGGTTCTGTGGGTGTGGCTTGGTGGGTGTGGCTTGGTGGGTGTGGCAGGGGAAGGAGACTGTAAGATCTCCATTCCCTCCCCACTCCAGGGGAAGGTAACTGCAAAATCCCCATTTCTTCTAGATCAGCTGGGACTCAGGAGGCAGAGAATAGATGGGGGCGGAGCCAGTTAGAGTTGGTATTTACTAGTTCTCTGAACTACTCAAAATTTCCACTACCGGTTCTCCAGAACTGGTCAGAACCTGCTGAATACCACCCCCGGGGATGACACAAGCAAGGATGACTACTCCTTTAAGCCACACATCTGCTCGCACCTTGCTGAACAAAATGCCCTGACCTTTGACAGGCCACAATGCAACAAAAGGTTACAAATATCCGGGAAGGATATATCCTAGCCACACATACATCTGAGCATTAGATGCAGTCTTCCCCAACCTGATGAATCCCAGGTAGATTGGGGAGCTATGCAGCTATAGAGTAAAGTCTTTGCAATATGAGTAGCTGCTTATTAAACCTCTACAAGCAAAGTTCTGCTTTTGGCATAGGCATCAGAAGGGGGAATTTGTCCTTTAAACTAAACCTTATGGCCTGAAATTTCTTCCAAATGGATTGCTTTTTTTACCTGACTCATGTCCAACATGATCCTTTCTCAGATGTGGAATGGCAGATAGCCCTGTCCTTTTAACTCTGGCATAATATTTGCCCCGCCCTGTCTAATACATTTAACAGGGTCTTGATCTGCAAAAAATAAACACATCAAGATTTTCAGAAAAGAAATACATTTTTCCCCTAGTAATTACTGCCAAGAATCAATGGCAGGGGGAAGTTGATAACTGTAACCCTTGACATTTGGCTCATGTTGCACCCCTCTGTGCAATCCTCCTGCTTCCTGACATCTCTGCAAACAATGAAATAAAAATTTGTGGTTTTCTACTGAACATTAGATCAATGCCATGGCCCTGCCTGCTCCGAAATGCAAAGTGATTCATTAATTTCAAGGCTAGTTTGTGAATCTGAAGGGGGGCGGGTGGAGAGAAAAAATGAAGAAGATAAAAGATCAGCAGGAAGTGTTCTTCTCTTTCTCAAAAATGCAGGCATTCACTGCATGTTTGTTCCTGACTCATACAAAGAGAAGCCAAGAAAAATTGAAGGAAGAGGGATGCTTTCTTAAAGAATGTGCTTGTCCCAGGTTTACATTTCCTTTCAACAACAGTGGTTTGTTTCATCGTTTCAGCCACATCCCCTCTCAAGAACGTACAAGGAATTGGGACCATATCAGCTTGCAAGCACAGCTGTGCTTGGGTATGTTGGCCATACAAAAAGGGCCATGATAAAAGTATGGCTACATTCTCACATGCATAAAGCCCAAGGGGAGGCTGTTAAAACCTGGCAGAGCTTGCTCTTCCTCCTGCCTGACTACAAATGTTGCTGCCATACTTTTTATGCAAACATCACCTGATGGTGCCCAAGGGGGCAAAGCAGCCAGGAGCTCTTCTATGCCACTACCTCAGGGGCAGATGCGCACCCAGAGAGTGCTGGGTGTGCCGATTTGTTTACCTCAGGCCAGAAGTTGGCTCTTTAAATCTGGACCAAAGCCGAGATGATTCCTTTGTCGAGTTTCACCAGAAAGCATGTAGTGAGGCAGTTGGAAGCCTCTGTTCTTACGGGACTGATTACAGACTGCTGACGAAAATGAGTTGTGTGTGTGTGTGTGTGTGTCTGTGTGTGTGTCTGTGTGTGTGTGTGTGTAGATGATAGATAAATAGATAAATAGATAGATAGACAGACAGACAGACAGACAGATAGATAGATAGGAGTGTATACACAAATACACCAGTCCTTCCTTGCTTAGGTATAGAAATGTCTCATTCCCATTCGATTCCCCCTTTATTTGGCACCTGGGGGCTTTCTCCAAGTTTTCCATTAGCTGAGAGGAAATAAGCTAAAATACTAAAGGGTTTGGAGGAGGAGGAGGAGGGGATGTCAAAGAGTGTAAAGGGAGCCAGAGTCACTCTGCTGGCAAATGAATGCAGCAGGGATGATGTCATTGGAACAGTTGGTGGAGAAAAGAGAAAAACAAGTCTGTGTGTGCTAATCCTGTTTGCTGCCCTAAAGGGAATGGAAAGCAGCCAAGGCAAGGAGTTCTGGGAAACCATATAAGGGTGCCAAACAAGCTTTGCCGCCAACATTAGGAACTGACATCTTTGTTCTTTGTAACTTGGCTGGCGGCCAGAGGCCTCATTTCAGCTCTGCAGCCTGATTACACTGGATGCCTGCCAGCTGAGTGCTCTGAGTTCCTTTTCTTCTTCGGGAGCTTTTTGCCAAACATGCGGCAGTTACCATGGCACTGGGAAGGAAAGTTTAAAATTATACCTAACACACACACACACACACACACACACACACACACACACACACACACACACACACACACACACACACACACATATATATATATATATATATATATATATATATATATATATATATATATTCGTAGATTTTCACAAGTGTAGGTATGCTGGTCTTGTTGTATTCAGGTCTTTTCCCGTGTAAGATTGAGATTCTCTTGGCAATGTTTCAGCGAGGTCTCATTCGCCATCTTCAGGCTGGTGTTTTCGGCTTCGTGCTTGTGCGAGTAAGGCGTGGTCGGAGCTGTCGTCTTTCTATAAATCTTGGTGTGTGTGTGTGGAGTGCTGCCTTTGTTACTGTAAGTGGATTGATTGGCTGTGTAGTTGCATCCTGATTGGTAGATGGAGCTGATGTTGGTAGATTGGTCGGCTGTTTCGTATCATCCTGTGCTGCTGAGGTGCTGGCTGTGTGTCCGTTGTTCTTGTGTTATAAGGACCTGGGAGGTGGGTGGGGTTCATTTGTTGACTAGGGCTGGTTTCCAGATGTCTGGTAGGTAGGAGGTGTTGTCACGTTTATTCATGTTGTGGCATATGCCAAAACCAGAACCCCCACAACATGAATAAGTGTGACAACACCTCCCACCTACCAGACATCTGGAAAACAGCCCTAGTCAACAAACAAACCCCACCCACCACCCAGGTCATTACAACACAAAATAATAACGGACACACAGCCAGCACCTCAGCAGCACAGGATGATACGAAACAGCCGACCAATCTACAAACATCAGCTCCATCTACCAATCATGATACAACCACACAGCCAATCAACCCACATAGCAACAAAGCCACACACACCCCACCAAGATTTATAGAAAGACAACACTCTGACCATGCCTTACTCGCACAAGCACAAAGCCGAAAACACAAGCCTGAAGATGGCGAGTGGGACCTCACCGAAACATTGCCAAAACAATCTCAATCTTATATGGGAAAAGACCCAAATACAACAAGACCAGCATGTATGTATGTATGTATGTATGTATGTATGTATGTATGTATGTATGTATGTCTACACACACACACACACACACACACACACACACACACACACACACATTCGGGAAGCCAGAGAGTTTGCGTACACTGGGGTGGTTTTATACAGACATGCTCTTTTTCCTTGTCAGCTGCACAATTTACAGATTTATCCCAAAACACATCCATGGCATTTGAGCAGAAAAAGGGAGAAGAGGAGATATGCGTGTATGTGTGCGTGTATGCACGTGTATGTTCTCACATACACACACACACACGCACACACACATCAAAGGGTTGCTGCAACAAACAGCTTCCTTTTCAGCTAAATTAATTTGAAACAATGGGGTCTCTAGTTAAAAGCTAACGTCTAGCTTTTCTGAAAGTTAAGAGGTGAAAGGGTTATTTCTAAAATTGCCATGGAAGGTTGTTTAGGAAAGGGAGCAGAGAGATATGATTGCGAGAAATAATACTATATGCCTGTGAACTTGCATAAAGCAACAACATTGCCATATGATTTATGAGGGGGATAGGATTGACACATTCATAACAAACAGTTTGATTAACTAGGAAAGGGCTGCCAGAACCTGAATGGCCAATTTTATTTCTCACATAATAGGGAGAGGTGTGGTCCACCTCTGCTTCCTTCCTTTCTCTTAACCAGAAAAAAAAACATACCATAGTTTTAATTTTTGAATAAGAAAAGTTCTTTGCTCAGGGATTTCAAATTGAGCCTGCAGCTATTTTTAACCAGCTATATTTTTCACCAGTTTAGAAAGTAGATCATCTGGGAGGCAGTAGAAATCTCGAAAAAACATTTCTCAAAGTGCATTCAATCAGCATGTTTCTGCAGTCAAGGTTATTTGGATCATTTTTGCCTCTTGCAAGATCCAATTTTCTTGAAATTCAATACCAGCCCAATGGAATCCCTGCCCTCTTTCTGCCTTGCCTTTCAATATGGGTATTAATTGCATAGCATTATTTCTCCATACACTGTATATGCACATCTCAGATATAAAGTATGCAAGGAACTATTGCTGGGGAAGGGAAAGATGTGGTCCATAATAATAATGGCCATGAGGATGCATTTCAAATGAGACATTAAATCCTCTTGATTTTCAATAGAAAATTTAAGAGTGTATCTTGTCTCGCAACATTGATGGGAAGCATGAAGATGCATTGGGTAGGGTATAATAATGATGTAATAAATTTTTCCCACTCCCGACTGCTTGGGCTGGTCGAGAAAGATACTATGGTCAATGGTATTGAAATCCATCGAGAGATCCACCTCCTTCCAAAGCCCTCCAAAGGTTATCAGGAAGCATAACCAATGTGAGCTAACTGCTATTGGCTTGCCTGCACCTGGCCTGATACATGTTGGATAATACACTTCACTCAGGAACCACCTTCCCTTTCTGGACAAAAATTATCCAGTGTGTCTGGGTCCAAAGATAACCTCTTGAGTAGGCGACACAGCACTGCTCCTTCAAAATGAATGGTACTATCCCCTCCCACAGCGAGGTATTCGTTTCGCCACTCAGCTCCAACCACATGACATCTCCTGAGAGGCCTTGACTAACCAGGAGAGGCATGGGTCAAGCACACAGGTGGCTGAGTTCATAACCATGAGGACTCTACCCACTTCTTCACAATGAACCAACACAAACTCTTCTCAGATAACAGGACTCAGACAGGTCTCTGAAGAACCACACTCTTGAAATTGCAAAAACTAGAATAAAATAACTTTTAACGCATACATTTGTAAATGTAAGATGGCCTGGCCTGGCTTTCAGCAAGCCAGCCTGGCCTGAATAGAATAAAACAAATTATTAATTTTAAATTATCAATTTTAATTTAATCCTAAATTTGATGTAAATTGTCAATTGAAGGTTATTAGATTTCCTATTTAATCTTTTTTTACTTTTGTCATATGTGTTTTTATGTTGTACACCGCCATGAGTCCTTTGGGAGAAGGGCAGCATGTAAGTCCAACCTAAACCTAAAACCTAAACCTAAATCAATTTTACAGTATCTATTTAGAAATCATATTACAGTGATTTGCAGTGATTTCACCCTCCTTTTTAAAAAAATTAAAAAGAGGAGGAATAAGTTCTTTTGCAGAGCTTCAGCCTCAAATGAATACTTGGTCGAGAATAGAATTGTGGACTAGTTTCTTGCTGAAAGCCTTACCTGGACTCCATACTATTGTTCTTCCCAAAAGTGCAGAGGCAATTAAATAGAAAACATTTATTCTAATGAACAGCCAGCCATTTTTAAAGAAACCAGAGCACAACAAAGATGAAAATACTGGGAAGATTTAGATAGATTTCAGTTCTCTTTTCTGTAAAACACAGTCCTGATCCCACACACCCACAACAGGTCATTTGACTTCATTTCCCAAAATAATATGTAGCAAACTGTAACAGATTTTGCACATCTTATGGACAGGGTCAGAGTGATGGAAACTGCTTCTTCATTGGTATAGATAATAACAACTTAAGCCCAGGTATTTAAAACAATGCTGTGAAAACAAGGCGGAAATTCTGTGCTACCAACATGCTATGCTAAAATGCAAATAGGAATGTGGCCTTAGCGATGAAGCAGCAGAAATGCTCAAGAGGGATCGATCAAATAAGGCGAACTGGTAATATTGCTAATAATAATCTAATTACAGTGGTTACCAGATTTCAAACAAACTCCCTGCCATGTGAGATTGAAAAGGGGATCGACTTCTCCAAAGCACCCGAGTACAAGAAGCAATGGGTGGAAATTGATTAAAGAGAGATCCAATCTGGAACTAAGGAGAAATTTCCTGACAGTGAGAACAATAAATCATTGGAACAGCTTGCATCTCAGAGTTTTGGGTGCTGCATCACACCATCAAAAATAGGCTATATAACTGTTCGTTCAGGATGGTATAAAGGTGTCCTGCTTTGGGCAGGGAGTTGGACTAAAACAGCGGTTCCCAACCTTTCTGGCTTGGCAGCCTGGCATTGGGGAAGGAAGGGGGTTAGTTCCCTCAGAACGGCAGGTGTGTGTGTGTGTCTGCGTGCACAGCTCCATTTGAGCAAGTGCAAGTAGAGCTGTGCATACATGCACACTCACATGGGCCCATTGTGAATGGGCCACAGCCCAGTAGTGGGCCGCAGCCTGGGGGGTTGGGGACCCTTGGACAAGAAGATCTGCAGGTCCCTATGATCCGGTGTTTTAGATTCTACTGGGTATTATGGCGAGGGGTGGGGGAGAGAGAGGACAAAGGATGGAAGAGCATTAAAGTGGAATTCCAAAATATGTTTTTTACCCTGAACTCTACTGAACAAAAAATAGGCAGATGTAAAGAAAAATGGCAGTTTGGTGCCCTTAATGTTTATGCAGAAGAAGCAAACATTGGCAGGTGTTATTTGTCATGTCCTAATATTGCAAGAGTAAGAAAACCTGCACCTGCCATAATCTCCTCTTGTCTCTGACTGTTAAACACAGGAATCTTTTTTATTTATTTTTTGCACTAGGTCACCATCTTAACTATTCTGGCACAATCACTGAAGGACATTTGAGCTCCATTTCCTCTTGTGGAAAGTGGGGGAAGTTACGCAATAGATCCTTGCCCATAGCAGGAAAGGAGTTGCAGTCTTCCAGGTTCCTAGGGCCACATCGTTTCCTTCCTAGGCTGCTCCTGGCTTTTCTGAAGCTGACTTTAAAAATCCAATTCCATGCTTTGGCAGCTGGTTGGGACTTGCATGGACTATGGCCACCAAAGATTTCGACTGCACGTTCCCCTGCTTCTTGCCCTCCCCATCTGTGCAGGGAACATGAGTCCTGCTGGCTGGCCTCTGTGCTTGCTTTTTCCTTTTAGGGATTGTTCCATCCTCCCTTGTCCCCATCCTTTTCCTTTGCTTTCCCAGAAGTGTGTACACATGGATGCCTTCCCACCCTCTTCTTACATTGACAATAATGCAACCCCTTTTTTGTTCCCTCCTTCCTTTTATTGTACTATCGTTGCTTTGATGCTGTAATGATTAAAGCAAAGGGAACAGGTTGCTGCTTTGTTCTTTTGTTCCAGAGGGTCTGTGGACACTTTGTAGAGAGCTTCAAGCTTACAGAAGCAAAGAGCCTTTTGTTAAACTTTGTATTTGCGTTGCAGTTTGAAGATTTAGTTGCAGTGCATGTTTCAACTTTGAGTTGAGGATAAGAGAGACAAGAGAATCTTTGAATTTCTGTGGAGCAGGAGAGGGGGAAGAAGAGGAGCATGCTTCATCCAGTCTGGGCCAAAACTGAAATAATGCCTATTAGGAGATGCAAAGAGCAATGGGAACATGGGAAATGGGCACAGAAAGATAAAGGGTGAGTGACAGGGATGCTTATGAAATGTTGGGGGAGTCAAAAACAGTAAAGATGTATCTGTCCAGGGATGTCTGCAGAGAGAGGAGTAAAAAAATCAACATGGCAGCCAAAGCCATGTAATTAGAGCCCCGCCATTTCTGTACACGCATTGCCACACATGTTAAAAAAGGGGTCGGGCTTTGATTGTGGCTACTGTCTGTACCTTTTTGATGCACCTCCATAGCAGCTATGGATCAACCCTTGGCAAGAAAAGTTAATTGACTTAATGAGCCATCATTGGATCGGGCTCAAAAGAGTGAAAAATGGGAGCTGCTATGCATCAGAAAACAGGAATCCAGCAGCCCAAGAAGAAGTGACTGCACAGAGTAGTGACTATCCAGGGGTGGGAAGAGAATATGCCTGGCATTGTAGCCAAAGACACTAAATGAAAGGAAGCACTTCAGACTCCCGACCTAGAAGAGTTGAAGCTGACTCCTAAAAATGTCAGAAAGCAGTATAGATGGTCCTCAACTTATGACCACAGATAGGATTGGAACTTAGTCACTAGGCAAAGTGATCATTAAGTGAATTGCATCCAGGCAGGGGTGGGTTCTGGCAGCCGCTGCTGCTGGTTCGCTCAGGGGTGCGCCACTTGCACGCTTGATGTGTGTTTTGTATGCATGCGCTGTATCATTAAAATTGCTCTGCGCATGTGCAGAAGCAAAAAACAAGATAGTGGTGCCTATGGCGCCAAGTTACTATCAGTTCAGCCAAACCAGCCCAAACCGGTAGGACCCCACCTCTGGTCGCATCCCATTATATGACCTTTTTTGCTGCAGTTGTTAAATGAGTCATGCAGTTGTTAAACAAGTTGTTCCCCCCATTGACTTTGCTTGTTGGAAGCCACTTGGGAAGGTCACAAAATGTGATCACATGAATACAGGATGCTGAAATCACTGTAAATATATGCTGGTTGCCAAATGCCCAAATTTTGATCATGTGAACCATTCAGGATGTTGCAACAGTCGTATATCGTAAGTGGTTGTAAGCCACCTTTTTCCAGCATTGTTATAACTGTTGTTCAACGGTTGGTTGTAACTCAAGAACTACCCTTAGTTTTGAAGTTGAGCAAAGTTTCAAAACAGAGATGGTTGCATTTGCAAGGGACTTAGAGTGGGTGGAGGATAAAACCATCTATTTCTGCATTTAAGAATGGAGGGTTGTCCATTACGAGAAGAAAATGCAGATCTGCTCTTGGTTGAAATCAGAGCTTCCAGCTTATTGTATTGTATTGTATTGTATTGTATTGTATTGTATTGTATTGTATTGTATTGTATTGTATTGTATTGTATTGTATTGTATTTGGTTTATTTGTATGCCGCCCTTCTCCAGGAGGGACTCAAGGCGGCGAACAACTCAGAGGGGAAAGGGAACATAAACAACAGTACACATAATTAAAATACACGAAAATCACACAGCCATACCAGAGCATGTTATAATGCTCTGGATTTTGCCTTTGAAAAGAAGTTGATGTTCAGCCACTATCTAATTTAGATTTTCCTCATTTCTTCCATCAGGAAAATCAAGACAGTTTCCCTGGGAAACAAAGGGGATCTCCCATTCAGGCATGCAGAATCATGAGGATATCTTGATTATTCAAAAGTGGTTTTAACAGGTTTTGTCATGATGTGCCTGTTTATGATTGACAAATGTGTTAATCGCCCACTATGGCATATAATGTTCTGCACTTTAAGAGGCAGGAAAAAGCCAGGCTGTCATTGCGGTTGTATAATAACAAGTCGGGAAGGGAGGAAGTGACTAGTTACCAAGGCATGAAAGTGAATAATATTCAAATTAGACTCTTAAGTGCTGATATTTCAGATTTCTTCCGTGTCCCCTTTTTTTTGCTTCGTTTTCTGTTTTACTTGATACAGAGTTACTGAGAACTGGAAAAGGGATATATTCCTTTCTGACCTTGAGCTGACCCAATAAAGGGATTATTTTAATAAAGTGCTATTGTTTTTTCTTACAGCCATTATGGTTATATTTTTTCCCTTTTTTTTATAACTGTTGTGGTGTTAGGTTGTGTTTCAAAAGATAGATTGTTTCACTTGTTTAAAGGTGACAAAAACTATTTCCCTTTTATTTTTGTGATAAAACCTGAGACCATTACTAAAAATATGCATTATTCATTTTCAAGAAGAGGCACACTCTTCTTGAAGAGGCACACTCAGTTCAGACTGGTTCGGCCAAGTAGGTAGTAACTCAGCCTGCCATGCCTCTGAACCAGTTTATTGGCGGCACCATCTTGATTTTTGGTTCTGATTTTTTTGCCCACTGAATCGGCAGTAATGCCAGCAACAACCCACCCCTGGGTGCACTTCAAGCCAGGGGAGGGGCAATCTTCTATTAACAAAAGGTAATTTAATAAGATATTTCCTCACTTCAGACCCAAAAGCCCCATTACTACCTGAATACCACCTAAAAATGTATCTCATTATAAAATCTTGTTATACTCCAAAATGGATATAAATAGAACTGTGACGCTACATTGGCGGGCCTCATATTTCTCTTGGTGCTTATTAAATGAGCCACTAAATTACAGCGTCCTTCTTTATAATCATCTTTTCAGGAGCCAAGCATTTCATATGTTATAAAGGGGCTATTACGGCACGGGAAAATTAGCATGGGTGGTATATTATGGAGTAAGCACTTAGCCGCACATTAGTGTTAGAGGAGAATGTGTTACAACATGGGGAAAGTAGACAATTTCATTATCCTTTCAATAATCTGTCATGGGAACCGGAAAGATCAACCAGGATTTTATATTGTGCTGATGGAAGAGTTGCAAGAAGGAAAAACAACAACAATGGCCAAGAACGAGAAAGTTGAAGAAAGAGACAGAGAGGCTAATTCTGGCTGCACAAGACAAAAGCCTTAAGAAAAAACACATATAAAGCCAGAATTGAGAAGACAGCAACAGATAGCAAATGTCATCTCTGCAAAGAAGCTAAAGATACAGTAGACTGCCTCTAGTTAGCTGCTGCAAGAAGATTGCAGAGACTGGTTACAAATGACGGCATGACAAAGTAGCAACAATGGTGGACTGAAATATCTTCAAGAAATGCCACTTGCCTGCAAGCAAGCACTGGTGGGACTACAAAAAGAGACCAAAAAGTATAGTAGAAAATGAAGAAGCAAAAAATGCTCTGGCACTTTAGAATTCAAACAGACAAGCAGCTGCCACATAACTATCAAGACTTAACTATTGTGAACAAGAAAGGCAAAAAAAAAAAAAATCTGGGTAGTGGACATGGCAGTACCTGGAGACAGTTGAATAGAAGAGGAGAAATTGGAGAAAATAACAATATATAAAGACCTGCAAATAGAAGTAGAGCAACTGTGACAAAAGGAAAGATAATACCAATAATAATAGGCTCCTTGTGTGCAATCCCAAAATATCTAGATAATATCTACAAATATCTACGAATACCATCAGCACTGAACTCCTGAAAGAGAGCTTAAGGTAAGGCCAAGAAGGTATAAATCAAAAATAATCCTTCAACTAACCTCATCACAAGCTACTTAGGAACTTAAAGATTAACATCAGATCTTTGAATGTTTCTGTGAACAGAAACTTACTGTTAGCTTTTCAATATACAGTAATATAAAACTGTTGCTCTCAAACCTCATCAACCTCTGATTTCTAGACTGGTTGTATGTTTCCAGAGTCCCTTCAACGAAACTTTGCTAACCTTTCAGTTAAAAGGATCCGTTCTTGGGAATAGGAAGGATCCCCTTGCCAGAGTCAGTTAAGTCACTTTAACTCAAACTAAACAGCTGAAATCATTTAAGTAACTTGTACTTGTGTATACTATCCACTGCCTCAAACTAAGTGGGGGACTCTAAGCGGTTATCATCTGCCTTGCTATAAGTCAATTTTCATATTACAACAAACCTTATCTAAATTTAACATTTAACACTATGTACCTGTTTTTAAAACTGTAAAAAGAGAGAGGGAGAGGGGGGAGAGAGAGGGGGGAAGGAAGAGAAAGAGAGAAGGAAGGAAGGGAAGAAAAAGAAAGAAAGAAAAAGAAAAGATAGAAAGAAAGACTGGTTGGCATAATTTTGCAGAGATAAATTAAACTGAATATTTTATTTTGTTCAATTCTTTAAGATTTTAATTTATAAAGAGTAAATCCTGACACAGAATGGATGTACCTAGTTCATGGTGCTAATTATATTTCCACTGCTTAAGGCAAACTGAAGTCTTTAAAATGTAAACAGTACTCACAGTTTCAGGCATTAGAAATGTTTTCACTGTAAAACTGCTTAGGCTTTGCCTTTTTCTTTTTAAAAAAGTACTTATTTATTTAGTTTAGACATGTATAACAATCTTTAGTCTTAAAGGACAAGAAAAATTTCAAAATACATATACAAAGAAAAAAATCTGCTGCATCTACTAATTTACTTATCATAGTCATTACCTTACTAATGAATCCACTACTATAATATCAACAATACAAAATATTATTCTAAGATATCACAAAATCTCTGCCATAATAATATTTATGTGCAAGTTGATTGATTAATAAAAAATACTGCCTTTGTTTTGAGATCATATCTCTGGAATGTCTGTTTGCAACTAGTTAACTTCTATTAACTTCAAACATTATATTAGCTGTTGTTATGCTATAAAAGGAGATGTCCAATAGTTGCATTTCTAAAAGAACAGTGTTCTTCCATATTACAGAGAGACTGATTTGTTAAAACTGTTCACTATCTTATATTTTGTTGCTACTCTCATTTGTCTGTAAAAGGAGAGGATGCCTCTTTAGATGTTCTAGAAGAGAAATTTCCATGCAATTTCTACGAATAGTGAACCAGCTTGAATAATCTATGAAAACTAAAGGCTGTCAGTTCTGTACTTTCTGTGTTTTTGAAGCAATGTAAGATGATATAAAACTCCAAACCAAGGGCCCTTAAATAAATGGAAGAAAACTCCTACTGTCCGATGCTTGGCATCAGTCTCTTGGCCTAGTAAAATTCTTAAACAAATTAGGGATGTGCAAGCTGTGAAGTGCCCAGACTGAACAGAAAAAGGAGGTGGTTGCTGGGGTCAGGCTCTGTAGCTGCCAAAAGCCTACAGCTCATCTTGGCAGCCAGAGGAAGCTGGTTATAAATTTCCGGAGAGTTAATGTACAGAATCTTCTAGCTAGCAAACATGATCATAAAGAACAAAGATGAAACTCTCAGAGCTGCTGACCAGGAATTGCCTGAAAAGACCACGCGGCTGCCAGCTGCACGTCTGGAAAACCAATTCTCTTATCAGGGTGTAATCAGCAGCAGTTGAGTATGAAATGTATAGCAAACCTCTGGCTTTGGCCCCAGTTGTTGAGCCGAAAATCTAATCCTCAGGAACAAATCTGCCTACATGTAATATGATGACGCCCGGTAGTCTAGTCATTGGTGCCCAGAGACCTCCTTCCTTGAGAGGGAATGTATGTGATGCCTAGTTGGCACTCTTCAGTCTTGCCTGCTTTTGAGACATCCCCAGGCTGTAAGGCTTCTCATAACTAATTGTATCCTTCCATTTCCCAGCAGGGACATTCATCCTGTGCTGCTAAATCAGAAGGTTACCTAGCAACAAAAAGAACTCTTGAATGTGCCGAGAGGAAAAAAAGGCATTAAAGGGATAAAGAAAAACAATTCTGAGAGAGTCACGGGGAAACAAGGTCACGGTTTGCTTTGACAGAAGTGAGATGTTTCAACCCTTGCTCTATAATTTCCATCGCTCCCAACCAGCACAAACAGCTGGGATGATGTAATCTAACACATCTGGAGGGCGCCATGATGGGAGAGGCAGCATTTTTTTTCTTTTTTCAGTGCAATATTGTCTGAACCTGACAATAATATTTCATCCCATCCTTGCAGCATTTCTGTAGAAAACATGGAACAGTATTTCCAGGAAGTAATCCTAGTCATGAAGAAGAGAACGGAAAGAGGTGGTAACATCTAGTTCCATGTCAAGATGGGACATTTCTGAAAATAGGTTCAACATCTGCACCCCCCCAAAAAGCTGGTTGACTGGCACAAAGAGCAGAGAAGCATGGGATGTACTGCCAAGCTCTGCTATTGAAAGGTATTGAAAAGGAATGGCAGAGATGGCAGTGAATTCAATTCTGATATCATGGCCAGCAGCTCCCAGAAATAAATAGCCTGTGAATTGCATGAAGCTGCAATGGAGTAAACCTCCCCTGCAGCTTGCCAAGTAATTAAAAACAAATCAGAACAGCAAAATGCATGTATGGCCTTGCAAATTCTCTTTTTACTCCAAGCAGAGGAAAAAACATGAAATCCATGCAATAGTGACTGAACTTGCAACACAGAAGTGGCAAACCATCGCCCTCTTTCTCCGTTTAAATCAATTTTCTGTGCTTGAGAGAGCACTAGGACTGTTTTGTAATTACGAGTCTACCTCTCTTTTCAAAAGAAAGTGTTCGTAAAGAGGCACATTGCATGTGCTTCAGAAAACACTAGTCATGCATTACCTGGGCAGATGCCTCTGCACAAGCCAGGTGTCCATCTCTCCTGCAGACCAAGCCAAAACAGCCAGAGAGCCCCTAGCCAGCAGAAAGGCATATGGCATGCCTGTGGCATTCTAAATGGGCCAGTAGGAGCAGAGCAGATACTAGTCTTGGCTGTGTTAGTAATCCACATTATCAGTGAAACGTGCTAGTCGAGTTCCATCGTGAAAATCAGATCAAGGGGCGGGAGTGGGGGAAGGAAAATGCTACTTTATAAGTGGAACAGCTAAAGAGGATTTTAAGCAGCCTTAGCTGTGGGTCAGGCAAGAGATGAAGTTCATGCCACATTTGAGCGGATCAGGAAGTGAGCCTTCTGGAGCTGGTTTTGAGCTGGAATGCTGCAGCTCTTTGGAGCTGGAGGGAGGAGGCAGAGCATTTCTCTGAAGGGGAGAATTTTTGCTTCACCTCAGGCTCACTCCCAGCCTTTCTGACACCCTCCTGCTACTGCTAATGCTGCCAGCATCCCCTGTCCACTTCAGCAGCCTAGGCAAGCAAGAAAGGGTGAGACGGAGAAAATTCACTGTTTCCCCGGAGATGAACAAAATGAGAAAACCACCAGACTGCTTAATTATTTTTTTTAATTGTTTCCTTTCTTTTCCTCTTACGTGGAAGGCAGGTCGAGTGGATGCCTGTTACTGTTAAGGCCCGAAGCTTAAGACAGGATTTTGATTTTTATTCCTGGTTTTGCAGGTTTCTGAACTGGAGGAAATGAAAGGGGAGGGGGGCACAGACTGCTTTCAAACTACTTTTGAAGGATTGAAGCTTGAAAACAATGGTGACGTGGAAGCCCCTTAGACTGGAAAGCCATTGCCAATCAAAATGACAGTACTAGACTAGAAGGACGTGAACATTTCAAAACAAAGATTCCTATGAGAGCTGGGCTGCCCTTTAGCAGGAATCTGACAATAGACTGTTTCCAAACAAGTAACAGCTTCACTTTCCTTAGTGAGGGGTGGAAAAACAGAAACTGTCGGTATCCATTGTCTCTCTCTCTCTTTTTTTTTAATGGCTGAAATTCCGCAAGATAGGCCAAGTTTTCAAGATCTCTTATGCCTTCTTGCATAAGATCTTATGATATTTGGGCCGTGTTTAACTTTTTAATTAAAAAAGAAAATGAAGGAAGCATATGCAGCAACATCCTGAAAAATCGCAGTTGCTAGCCCCTGGTACCACAGGTTTCCTGTATCTTTCATGAGACCCCCCCCCCCGCTACAAAATTGATCCCGCGACACAAGAAGGAGAGTGGAAAACACAACCCTGATGAAATTTTACCTGGTATTCGCACACCGTCATGGCAATAATGTAGTATCATTTGCAGACAGAAGCTGCTCCATTCAATGAGATACCAGGGTTGATAGATATCTTCAAACAGTGCTGGGTTGAATGTTCATGATTCTGTTGCCATGGGAATATTCACAGCCTAGCCATTAGCTCTGAGGTGTGAAAAGGTCCCCAAAAACCACAAACACACACAGAGTGTATTTTTGGTGGCATATTGCTTGAGTGGAGTCACAAACAAGTCAATCTTTGGGGAGGAAAATCCCCCAAAGCTGAAATTTATGGCATGAGCTCCCTCCCTCTTTCTGCAACCCTGTCTATCGTTACACCCTAAATTCAGCAAAACGATAATACGTTGCTAAAGAGGGATTGATTTTTCCAACAGACATTGTTGTAGCCATTACAGGGGAATCTATGGGACATATTTGCAATTGTGTTCTCCAAGACCTAATGGATTATTACATAGATGAGATGAAGGTCTCCTTTGCATTCTGTCTTAATCTACAGCATACGTAGAAATATCTTTATTGCCCCAATCACTGGAAGTTCAGCCAATACACGGCAGTCATGCATTGATGATTACAGAATTTCTCCAAGGACATATCACAATGAGCTGGCTCTTCCATTTTTGTCTGCAGCAATTGCTTTGATAAATTTGCTCCATTTTAGGGTTTATTTGTGACAGTCCCAGCCTCATGAATGCCTCCGGGCAAATCTGAAGAAGGCATCAAGCTGATAGGTAGGTATCAATCACAGAGGAGCTTCTTTTGTGAGAAGGAACAATGCAGACATCATGTAGCAGTGCTTTTGTGATTTGTGCTATCACAATAAGCTATTTATGGAATCCTACTTCTGAGCCCTAAGCATAACAGCTTAAGGCACAAGCTACCAGGAAAATGGTGAAATTTCTCATGCATGATTTGGAGAATATGTAAGATAAAGCAATAAAAACATCCTAAAGTAAAGCCCAGTTTCTGAGGACTAAATGGACAAATCCATGTAATTTTCTTGGCACTGACATCAATATGCTTTACCATTGTCATCTTCTGGGATGGGCCTTTTCCATTTAATTTACTAAAGCCTGGGAATTCTTCATGTCATCCAAATACTGAGCGGGTTTGAGCATGCTTAGCTTTTCAAAATCAGATGATTTTAGGCAGGAATACATCCTTTTAATATGCATTAGCTATGAACAGGTAGCCATCACCATGATAAACGATATCAAGATTGCAATAGATGAGAGCCAGGAGAACAGTATAAATTGTATTAAACAGTATAAATTGTATTAAACAGTATAAATTGTATTAAACAGTATAAATTGTATTAAACAGTATAAATTGTATTAAACAGTATAAATTGTACTAATATATTGGTCACCTTAATGTACAGTAGTTGCAAAACCTAGATTCTTTTTGAGTCATATATTACTTAGCATTAAAATGAATCACCTTTCTGTTCTTTTACATGTTTATTTATATTTGTATTGTGAGTTAAATGAATAAGATTCTTCTATTTTATACTCAGTTTTATTTATATGCTCAGAAACAAAACAAAATCTGTTTGTGATCCAAGTAAGCCTCTCATAGTTACCTTATTGTGGAGACGGGTGGCATATAAATTTAATAAATAAATAAGTAATGAGAGTTGATTTACCAACAATATCTATCTGGTGGTAAAATGGCGGCATGGTGGTTAGAATGCAGTACTGCAGGCTACTTCTGCTGACTGGCTGCCAGCAGTTCGGCAGTTCAAGTCTCACTAGCTGAAGTTTGACTCAATCTTCCCTCCTTGCAACGTCGTTAAATGAAAACTCAGATTGTTGGGGGCAATACGCTGACTCTGTAAACAGCTTAGAGAGGGCTATAAAGCACTGTGAATCAGTATATACCGGTAAGCCTAAGTGCTATTGCTATTGCTAGTGTGATCAAGCTATATTTCTGATAAAAGGAGTTGTAATTACAGAAGAATTACTATTTGTTCTAGTACATGTGTCAAATTTAATTTCTGATATACCCATCTTAGAGATTGTCAGGGTTGAAAAGATTGTTCCTGACATGTACAAAATTACTACCAGTGAATAACAAGCAAACAAGTCTGCATGACTATAAGGCAGCTTCTTATGACTATGTTACAGTGAAAACTGAAAGTATGTCAGTAGTGCTTTAGTGGTTTAAAAAGCAAGTCCAGGGTTAGAATTCAGCATACTAAACCTTGACTGAAATCACAAAAGATGTAACTTTTTTCTTTTTTTGGGTGAAAATAAATTAATATGTCTCTCTGACTAGGTTTATGTTCTGCACTTGCAAATTAATGATTCCAGTTGACTTGTCAACAGTTATCAGATTTTGGGTTGCACTGATTTATGTTCACAAGATGATGTCAGAACTCCATTGCACCCAAAGGGCAGTTGTAGCTTTTGTAGTCCTTACAGTATTGAGGAATGCTCTGTACAAATGGTGCAGTCTGAGGCTATTTTGGGGCCAAATGCATATTTAGGTGATCCTTGGTTAAGGACTGCTCTGACTGCTTAATGACTGTTCAAACTTACAATGGGAGTAACAAAGTAGCTTTATGAACTAGTTCTCAAACTTACAGCTGTTGTGTGTCCCTGCAATTATGTGGTTGCCATTTGGGCACTTCACAAATAGCTTCCCAAAAGCAAAGTCACTGGACAAGCTGGTAGCATGTTCCAAGTCATGCGTATGTGATGCTGCATTTTGTGACTGCAATGGAACAGATGCCATAAGTCTGGCATTGTCACATGATGTTTCACTTAACAACCATGTTGCTCGGCAATGAAATTGTCTATCCCAATTGCAGGTTTAAAGTGAAGATTATCTGTAACTCTGATTATTTGCATGAAAAGTCTGAAAGGGTGAGCAAAGAAACGATAGAACAGGGGACTTAATTATTTCACTGTGTGTGTCATCTTCCTTCTCCAGACTGCCCTAAGGACTTTGTCTCCCTTGCTCTCAAATGATTTCATGGAGATAAAAGGCTTGAAAACAGCAGTTAAGAGCACTGAAATAATGAGCAAGGAAAAAGTTCAGTTCTCCTCCCTATTTTTTTTTCTCCATTCCAAATCATATTCTCCTGAGCCAACTTTTCATGCTGAAAAAAAAAACACAAGTCTAACTGAGCACTGAAAATTCCATGCTATTTGGGGACATGAGGAAGATCCTCAAAGGAAAGTTACTAAAGGCTGCGAAAATAGCATCAGCCCATCAGCTTGGGAAGGAAGGAATTTGTCTCAAGTCTTTGTAGTTGTCCAGGCTAATTTTTCCTTGTATGTCCAAAATAGATTAAAAGGTAACATTTTTGTTGAGTTGAATTTGACTCCTAATGATTGCATGACAATGGCAAGTTATTATGTTTCATATGAAAGTGATTTGCCAGAGTCGTCTTCTTCTTCTTCCAACATATAGCTTTGGAAATGTCTAGTTGTCCAACCTCATTTAGCTTAGCTTCTTGACACCCAAGAAATGATGCCAGGCAGTTAAACCGTAAACTGTGATTAGAACTGCAATTAAAATAACAATCCTATTGCCCCTGCATGCATCCAACCAGTACGTTTGAAGAACATTGTTGAGATTGCTTCATTTACTTTCACATTTAAGCCAATGGAAAACATATTCTGTCCCTAAAATTTTGACAGGATGAAGCATTGCTCTGAGGAATTGTAGAACATGAACTTCAGAGCAACTGGCAAATGCAGACTTCCTCCTCCAAGCCACTCAGTGTTGATCCATCAAAGGAAAACATTCTTCAAGTAACATCTGGATCCTGTAATAATATACGCATTTGTTATTAATTCATAAAAGCAGGAAAGTATGGCCTATTCCATTTAAAGATGCAACCAGAATATTGGCTGTGTCTCAGATTCAGCCCATATTCAACCAAGAGCAAAACTTTTGGCTTGGAGTATATGGCTTTATTTAACTTGGCTTTGATTTTAGGTTCAATGGTTTCACCTAAAGCCATGCTTACTGCTTTTTAATATATTGTTCGCTTCCAGTTGTCATGTACCTTGGAATATAAGAACAAAAGAAGATGCAAATATTATTGAATGCAGAGTAAACAGATCAAAAATGACTTTGCTAATACAATCCTCTTCACAGGTTTTGATGTGCAGGTGTTCATAGGTTAAACTGCTTCCACTCAAATAAAAATGTGAAAATGTGACACTTAATTGCTTATTCAGATTTCAGCCCGATTCTGAATTAGAGAACCTTCACTCCCTAATCTGGGAGCACAGTCATGCATATGCAACCCTCTTACTGACTGCTTCTAAGTTTGTTTACTCTCTTAGACAATGTCTCACAAAAATCAATAAGATTTATAATAATAAGAAATGTATTTAGAATTTTAGTTTTTTGTGTTAAATGGTTTCTTAGTTTGAGTGTCATAAAAATTATTCTCCATGGTGCAAGACAAGAATTTATTTTATTGGAAATTGGAAAAGGAGAGCTGTAAAAAACCATTTTTCCAAATAGCTTATAGTCACCAAGATAAGGATGGACTTTCTAATGAAATTGGCATGTCTTCAATTTGTTCACAAGCTTACTGCTCATACTGTAGTACAGCAGGTGAAAGCTTTTCAGAGGTCCAACCAGATGGATTGTATCCCACTTTGGGAAAGAGAACGACACAAATGAGAGGTGCTGCCTTAACAGTTTGCTGCAGGACAAGTTAAGGTACAACAATTAATGAATTGAAAAAGTCACCCAGAATCCCTCATCAGTGAGATGAGCAGCATCTAAATTTAAATAATTAGAAGTAAATAAAATAAAACCTACCCTCATTACTGTTATTTTGACACAACATTAGTTAGCATACTTAAAATGCTATAAATCACTAAATAAGCTATAGTGCAGTTGAAAGCCTCAATACTACTGTGCATCATGAATTTGGGGAGGTTGTAAATACTTTACAAATAAAGAAACATAAATATTAGAATTAGAATTAGAATTGATTTTATTTGTAGGCCGCCCTTTTCCCTGAGGGGACTCAGGGCGGCTCACAGAAAACCAGGGAGGGGGGAATACAACACTAAGACGACAACACATAATAAAATAATAAGCAACATGCATACAACATTCGGGCGGGGTAATGGTCCTTATCCCCAGGCCTGACGGGCGAGCCAGTTCTTCAAGGCTATGCGGAAGGCCTGGACGGTGGAGAGGGTACGAATCTCTACGGGGAGCTCGTTCCAAAGGGTCGGGGCCGCTGCTGAGAAGGCCCTCCTCCTTGTAGTTGCCAGCCGACACTGGCTGGCCGATGGAGTACGGAGGAGGCCTAACCTATGAGATCTTATAGGTCGTAGGGAGGTAATTGGCAGAAGGCGGTCTCTCAAGTATCCAGATCCACTGCCATGTAGGGCTTTATGGGTGATCAGTAGCACCTTGAAGCGCATCCGGAGATCGACAGGTAGCCAGCGCAGCTCGCGGAGGATAGGTGTAATGCGGGTGAATCGGGGTGCACCCGCGATCACTCGCGCGGCTGCGTTCTGCACTAGCTGAAGTCGCCGGATGCACCTCAAGGGCAGCCCCATGTAGAGCACGTTGCAGTATTCCAGCCTAGAAATCACGAGGGCCCGAGTGACTGTTGTGAGGGCCTCCCGGTTCAGGTAGGGTCGCAACTGGCGCACCAGGCGTACCTGGGCGAATGCCCCCCTGGTCACAGCCGCTATATGATGGTCGAATGACAGCTGTGGAGAAAAACCCATAGCTAAATATTTTTTACTTTCTTAGGCCAATGTTTTGGCATAACTGTAAACTGAAATCCAACTTCTACTTAATAAAAGTGTGTGTGTGTGTGTGTAGATAGATAGATAGATAGATAGATAGATAGATAGATAGATAGATAGATAGATAGATAGATAGATAGACAGACAGACAGACAGACAGACAGACAGACAGACAGACAGACAGACAGATCTGGCTTTGAATATACTTAACTCTAATTGGGGACATATTTTTATGACTATGTAAAACTGTATTGCTGGACATTCAATACTTATACAGACATACATATTTTATGGAGGGCAGAAGGTCAGCACAGCTACTTCAACAGTAGAAAATCTGAAACCCACCAGCAGCAGTTAATGAAATCAGCTTATTGTGCAGGAGATGCTGAAACAGCTGGTCAGTTTTGATGTGCATTCTAATTGAACTGCACAGTGTTAAAAGCAAGACCAACATCAGCCAAGGTTAAGGGTTAACTTTCATGCCAGATGACAGAATATGAATTACAGCAAGGTGTTGATTCTTATCTGTTCCTCAAAGTATTCTTCTGATCTTCTTAAGAATAACCTGTCTGATGCAACCCTCTAGTTCTTCTTGCCAAGCCAGCAAAACTACAAGAGCTGGATATGTGTCTATTTTCTTTCCCTTAAGCATGTTCGTTTTCAACCTAATCTTACAGCCCTAAGGATGAAACATGCAAATCTTTTGTCGTTATGTTTGAAAATGGAAATACTGCTGGCCTAGCCCTACTTATGACATACAGTACTCTTTTAGGGGGAGGAGAAATGTTCTTCATCAAAAATGCTGTCATGTCCCAAATTCCATGAATGTGTAATGATGATACCAATTTAGATATAGAGTTCACTCAAACAGTGGAAAAGTGAAGTGCTGAAAAATGGCATGCTGGGGAAACTATCCTTAAAATAGCAAATGGAATGCCTGGTCAGGTGATAAACAAATGACTCCCCAAATCCTAAATGCACATATAGGCTGATGGGATTTAAGAATATAAGAGCTTAGCTTTAACCTACTGTAATTTTGATTATATTTAAGGTTATGCATTTGACTATGGCAAGGAGAAATTTTACTCCAAGATATGAAGAATTTTAACAGCACTCATCATAAGTGAACATTCAAGCAAAGTAAGATCTTAGCATTTTGGTTTAGTCTGGGAAAGCCATTTCATTCCAATTCCAAAAGAATTGCACAGGTTACCTACTGCATTCTTCACTCTAGGTCAGGGTCTCCAAACTTGGCAACTTTAAAACCTGTGGACTTCAACTCTCAGAATTCCCCAGACAGCAAATCTTAAAGTTGTCAGGTTTGAAGACCCTGCTCTAGGTGATGTAGACTTCAACCAGTAGTGGGTTTCAAAATTTTTTAGAATCTCTTCTGTAGATGTGGCCTGCTTTGTGGGAATGGCTTGCCGGCCACGTGACTGGGTAGGAGTGGCTTGCCAGCCATGTGACTGGGTGGGAGTGGCTTGCCAGCCATGTGACTGGGTAGATGTGGTCAACTTGAAAATGTGATGAAACTCACTTAACAACGCTCTTGCTTAGCAACCAAAATGTTGGCTCAGAAACTCTGGCATTTGAAGCATGCAAGCCTTAAAGCTGTCAAGTTACAAGACCCTTGCATCCCTAACCCTTTAGGAAGAAACCCCAGGGATGTTCAAACTTGACAGCTGTAAGACTTGTGGACTTCAACTCCCAGAATTCCTCATCCAGTCATGTGAGCTCAGGAACTCTGGCATTGAAGTGTGCAAGTCTTAAAGCTGTCAAGTTACAAGACCCTTGCACCCCTAACCCTTTAGGAAAAAAACCCAGGGGTGTTCAAACTTGACAGCTTTAAGACTTGTGGACTTCAACTCCCAGAATTCCTCCTCTCGCTCTTCATCTTGATGATGTGCGGACGGGCAGGGGGAGGGAGCTGGAACCGGTTCTAAACAGCACTGTAGATTTGTGGAACCTCTTCTATAGTAGAGGTTAGAACTGGCAGGAACCCACCCCTGACTTCAACTCCCCAGAATTATCAGCTGTGGTAATTTTGGCTTCAGCAGTAATCAATGTATGGTAATGATGACTTAAACTATATTTACTGAATCACTCCAAGAACTTCCTGCAAGTAAGTTGTGGTCTGTTTACTGTTTTGAATTCCTACACTAGTTCCTGCCCCTCTTTCAGCGTCCGAAGAGAATGGCTTGACTAAATTGAAATCTGGCATGGATTCTGGGAACCCAGTACCTTACACCACCCAGCATTTTCTTTAGCCATAGCAACTGAATTTCAACATGACTGGGGAGGCTGCAGGTTGGGGAAGATAGATCTATTTGCTTCTAAGTCTAATTTAGAGTGCTGGTAGTTTAAAAATCCTGAACAGCTGAGAAGCAATTCCTTATTTTGAAATAAGGTCATTGTCCAAATCCTTTTGGTAAATGATGTATGTATGTATGTATGTATCAGGGGTGGGTTTCAGGCGGTTCGTGGCGGTCCCTGCAAACCGGTTGGTCGGCGAACCCGGAAATAAGTAACTTCCGGGAACACTGAAGGGTCCACCCGCCTGCCCACGTTTCTTACCCGGTTTTGACGAGTTCTGAGCTTTATGCATGCGCAGGACGCATACAGCGCCTGCGCGATCCTCCAGGAGCAGCTGGAGCATCGCACAGACACTAGTACACATGCGTGCACTGCACGCGTGCACGAGGATGCCGCCGGCCCCGTTCCAACCGAACCGGTTGGAACGGGGCGAGAAACCCACCCCTGGTATGTATGTATGTATGTATGTATGTATGTATGTATGTATGTATGTAGTCTTATCTATCTATCTGAAAAAAGTTTTTTTCTCGTGGAATCCCAACTTTGAAACACCCTCCCTCCCAGTTTAATTGACTCAACATTACAGTCTTTATCAAGAAAGAACATGTTAGGCTTAAAATTGCTGAGTTATCCCCTTTTCTGTTACACTTTTTTGACTTACAGTTTCTACAGTTCTGCTGTTTCTTCAAACTGAATTGTATTTGTTGTTATAATAGTTTCTGTCTTTGCTGCAGTGCCTTGGAAGAGGACTTTCAAAATCATATAAATGAATAAAATGAGATAAACATCCTTTGCATGAAGAGATAATTATGTAACTTGCAATGTATATTATTATAGATTATTTTAGGAGGGATTATATTACATTAGACCAGTGGGTCTCAACCTTCTTAATGCCGCAACCCTTTAATACAGTTCCTCATGTTGTGGTAACCCCCAACCATAACATTATTATATGTTTTCCATATTTTTTCTAAAATATGTGTTTTCCTACGGTCTTAGGCGACCCCTGTGAAAGGGTTGTTCGACCCCCCAAAGGGGTCCCGACCCACAGGTTGAGAACCACTGCATTAGACCCTTAGTATTTTTGTCTACATATTAGTTAAGCCATCCCTGAATACAAGAACAATTTAGAGGGGTCTCCTAGGCTTTGTACATCAACAACTTGGCACTTTGGCAAGATAAAGAATGAAAACATAAGCCAGAACTTCAACGTAATACAGCGAGATCATGAATAAACGTAATATTTGATCAGGAAATTTTCCCTCTCTTCCTCTTTCCCTATGAAAGTATTTTGAAATTGTTGTTGTTGGCCTTGCTTATAGAAAACTTGTCAGAGGATTTTAAAAAAAAAAGTAAAGTGTGTGCATGTGCTTCTCTGTTAATTTTGTTTTTCCCCAAATAATATTTCTCTTTGCCTTGGCACTCTTGACTCACTTAGAATAGGATCCTTTAGGGTGTAGCTTTTTGTCCCTCCACCCCAGTGGTGGGATTTAGCCAGTTCGCACCTATTCAGGAGAACCAGTTGTTAACTTTCTAAGCAGTTCGGAGAACCGCTTGTTGGAAGAAATCTCAATTTATTTTTTTCCCACTTTATGGGGCTAATCCTGTAAGGAAGGCAGGAAGAAAACATTCTGGTGTTGTTTCTAGCCTTATCTTTATTGCCCTGCTTACAGAAACTACCTCTCCAGTTAACCCTTATTACATTGTAACAGCTAAGGCAAAGCGCCCATCAATGTGAGTGGTGTTGATTTGGCCACGCCCACTGGGTCACATGACCACCAAGCCCGCCTATCCAGCTGGTCATTAGGGCATAGAACCGGTTGTTAAATTATTTGAATCCCACCACTGCTCCACCCCCTAAATCTCATTAAAAAGAGTCAGCCTCTGTAACATTTTCCAGTAGTACTTATTGCTGAGCAATTTCCTTTTGGAATCTTTCCTGTTTAATGACTTAGTAAAATAGCAGAGGCCCAGTGAAAGTCTCACTTATGTCTCTGTAAATATGTAAAAATATGGTATGTTTGGAGAATTATATATTGGATCCAGGCCTTCTTTCTCAGACTAATTCCCTCAGGAATTTATTTCAGGATGGAGAAAGTGAATTCTTTAGAACATTTTCATTAATTAGATGATTTATAATAATGTATAAAAAGCCACACTGGGTCATATAATTTTCTATCCAACGCATTCTCCTGCCCTGAACTATGATTGGCCTCAGTTAAGTCTATTAGATTTAACAGCATTCATATACTTTAAAAAAAAAGTTGTAATATATAATTTAATAATGTGCACAAGTCTGGGTCAATGCTATCGTTGCCACTTAGGGTTACTCCACTAGTCCCGCAAATGCACCCATAAAAGCACACCCATTATTTCAAACTGGCTATGTTACTCCCTAATCTTAGCAGCAATTCACGGAAACCAAAGATTGGGTTAAAAATCCACAGAGCTTTAGCTCTTTTCCTGGATCGCTGCCTCAGCCCATTGATCACATGGTCCCATTCTTTTGGATTCCAAATGTAATTTTCTTCTGGCTTGGCTGCACTTCAGCTCAGCTCAAATTATGAAACTTCCTTTCTATTATTTGAGATGCTGGAATTTGATAGGACTTGGGAAGAGACCAAATCTACATTAATGAGAGCTTGTATCCACACCAGCCTTCACTTCCCAACATGGTGCACCTTCCCTGTCCTCACCGCATTAGTTATCTTCAGAGTCCCACACAGCAACCAAGTCTACATCTAGGGTTTTTTTTTCACGCAGTGAAAAATAGAAGATGTTTTTATTGGCGTTTTCTATCTCTCCCATATGTACTTATCATTCCTATATCTTCCCATGGTAAAAAATTCAGATCTGTAAACTCTAATTATGTGTTGATTACCACTCTTGGGTTTTGACTAATTGGTCCAAGGTTATGCCAACACTTCTGGCCTTTTGGTTCTACCCTTGAGTGCCCTTTTTTGTTCAGCAGATCACTTGAGTAAGAGTTTTGAAATATAAGGCACAGTTGATGTGCTGGTATGCAGGTGTTTAAACAAGTTAAAGGGAAACTTTAATTTCAGCTGTTGTGTTTTTTTTCAAAACACCCTGGGAAATGGAAAGTCAATAGGAAGACATATATCAGTAGGAAAATAAATGCTATTTTCAGCTTTTTGAAATGGTATGGCTAACAAAAAACAGAGAAAGCTTGGCCATAGAATTGTTCTTAATGGAGCCCTTTTGAGATGAGATAACAGTGTTTTCTCTCTTGCTGTTGTGTGCATTTTTCACTCTGTCTTTGTCCAGCTGGGTTTAGTGATTGAGGTCTGGGTGTGCAATTGTGTATTTGTTCCACCAGATACTGAAGGCTGTTTGCTTTAAACAATGCAACATTGTTCTCTCTCTCCCTCTTTTCTCCTTTCTTTCTTTTCAAGATTGGAAGAAGCATTGCAATCCTTGGGAAAAGTGAGGGGGAATAGACTCAGCCATATTAGGAAAGTATTAGAAATAAAAACTGTTTTCTATCAGTACATTGCAATAATATAGAATGATTAAAAATACATCTGGTATTCTTAATTTCATCTGCCCACATGGCTTTCAGAAAAGCCAGTTTACTAATATAAGGCATGATATGTGAGACTACATAAATTTCCTTTATTTCCTTTCATTGTTTCATATCTGACCAGGCAAATATGTTCACCCGGGACACAATCCAACAGGAAAAAATGTAGAGTGATATCTAGGACACCCAGTAACATTAACTATATATTTTATGGCATGTTTTTCTTAAGCCCCAAAGAGCAACCATTGGCATTCCAGTGAATCTTACTCATTTTTCCCAGTATCTTGATTGGTTGGTTACTAGATTTCCAGCTGCCACTATTATCAAATAAGCAAGCAGTCTGGCTGCTTCCAGCCAGCTGGTTACCATGCCATTGTTATCCGGCTGCTAGGAGTAGCAGAAAACCAGCTATCTGTATGAGAGGCATAAAAAGTATGTGATGTATGTTTATGTATATACAGTACATATAAGGGATGCCTATACACATACAGCCTTCACCTAACTATAAGATCAAATGATTGTCTATCCTTGCTTAAAGCCACAAGATAAAAGAAAGCAATTCAACAGCTGGAAAAGCTGTACTGCTGAACTACCTCTGGTGCAGCTATTAAAAGGGTGAATAGAACAACAGAAAAAAATGAGTATCTATGCAATGTCCTTCTATTTTGCTTGCATTCATGTTTTGGAATGCTTTTTGGTTCATTAAGAAAGTGACTTCAGTATGTGTCTATCTGTGCATATGGTTGGGTATCAGAGGTGGGTTTCTATCGATTCACACTGGTTCAGGACAACTGGTAGTGGTAATTTGGCCTGGATTGCAAAACCGGCAGCGACCCAGGCTGACCATGCCCCCGAACTGGTTCCCCAGTCGCTATTTCCATGTTTTTTAGTAATTTTTCATGTTCTTCGCGTATGCGCAGAACAATTTACAGTGAACTGTGCATGTGCGCACAGCACACATCTGGCACACGGGCTCACAAACCAAGTCGGTAGCAACGCCAGTAGGAACCCTCCCCTGTTGGGTATGTGACATTTGGTAACAAAAATCCAGAGTCCTCCTCAACCAGGGCTGATCCATTCATCACTGTGGAAGATGCAGATCCAGATTTGCTTTCTTTTATGTGGGCTAAACTTTCCCCTTGATAAATGAGATGCCTGGAAATACTTGCACCCAGGGCCCTGTTAATGAGGGAGAAGTTTGTGAAATGAGTAAGCTTGTTGCTGAACTTCTTCAAGACTGTAACCACCAATTTAAATATTCAGAGAGAAACTAAACATGCTTCTAGAATGAGGACATAACCACGAATTAAAAATTCCAGAGGGGTGATGAAGGGAAAGTTTCAAAGGCCTTCCTTTCAAAGGTCACGGGATGATGGTATCACTTTCTAGTAGTTCACAAAGTTCGCTGGATGCCTGTTCCGCTGCATTTTTGCTCTGCCAAAAGATGTTCTGCCTGATCTGGCCTCCACTTTTGAGGGCTTGCAGGTGGTGTTATCTGTGTTGCTTCGCAAAAAAATCTGTGGGCCTGCCTTGTCCTTCAGATAGGCGGGAGTCTGAAAGAGCATCGTATAATTACTGAAGGACATAGTCTGGCCTGATGCCCAGACCCTGAGGCCCATTGAATCCGCTCAGAATGATAACTTTCTGACAAGAGGAAAAAATATATTTCAAGGTAACATTGACAATCCTCACTCCCAAGGTTTTAGCTGTCCAAAAACAATAACTCAAAGGCTCTTTGGAAGGGTTTTCAGTGTTCTGATAATCAGAACATGCCTTTATCTGGGATTTGCACCTAACAAAAAACATTTTACAGCTCTAAGCAGGTTCTGAGCAGGTGGAGAGAAGGATCACTTAATGTTTTTCATCCCTGAGAGAAAGAACCACTTACAGGCAAACAAGAGCAATAATATGAGCCAGGTATACGGTTGAAATAAGATCAGTTTTTTCTTTTATTAACCAGAAAATGCCCCTGACCTTAAGTAACATAGCACAGAAGTCTGCACAGCAGGGACGTGCAGTCAGGGGGGGCAGGGGAGGCAGAGCCTCACCATTGTCATCATGAAAAGAAAAAAAATGTAAAAGGAAGAATGGAGTCACCATGGATGACTCTGCTTAGTGCTTAACTGTTTAAAAAAGCCTCTAAAAAAGTGCCCTCTACAGGAGGTGGCAGGAGAATGAGTTGCCTCATCTAGTCTGACTTTATGATCACTCGAGCAGAGTTAAGCAAGGGTTAAAAGCCGAAAAATTCCTGACATAAATGAGGCACGTCGTTCTCCTGCCTCCTGTAGAGGATGTTTTTTTAGAGGCTTTTTTAAACAGTTAAGCAGAGTCATTCACGGTGACTCTGGCAGCAACTAGCTCATCCTGACCTCAGCTCTTGCCTTTTTCCTTTTACATTTTTTTTCTTTTCATGATGGCAGGCAAGAGCAGAGTTGAAATCCTCTCTGAAACAGCTGGAAAAGGTACGTGTGGGTGGGAGGGATGGGGATGAATTCAAACTTCATCCTCCTGGTGCAACTTTGTGTGTCTGTGTGTTTGAGAGAGGGGAGGGAGCATATTGAGACAGTTCTTTAGTTTATGCACTATGTAACACTCTAATACTATGTCTTTGGGTCTTCTGAAATTTTAATTATCCAATCATAAGCAAAAACAAGGTTTTCAGTAGAATGAATTTCCACTTCTACTTACACCTGCCAGCCAAAATGCTGCTAGTGGTATTGCTAACATGGGCTGAGGAGGAAAACCTAAATTTTCTGAATCCTGGTGGAACTGTGTGTGTGTGTGTGTGTGTGTGTGTGTGTGTGTGTGTGTGTGTTTGAGAGGGGGGAGGGAGAGAGGGAAGAAGAAGGGGAAGGGAGAAGAAAAAGAAAAAGAAAGAAGGAAATTTATTTAGCAAATAAGTTTAGAAAAACAAATGCTGTCGCTTTAAATTGGAACTGAGCATGCCTGGCTGTGGAATTCTGGGAGTTGAAGTCCACAAGTCTAAAAAAAATGCTGCCTCACCAGCCATAAACCTCACCGCACATTACTGCTGCACAGTAAAGGTTGCATTTTTAAAAAAAACATGTCAACAAGCAGAATCCTATAAAATAGCCTGATTTAGATCAGAGTTTGTCCTCTGATCTGGTAGATGGTCCTACTTATATAAGACTATACTGTAGATATGCTGTTGAATTAATTCCTACCACCCTTTTTCAGGTTGCTCAGATTATTTTTAAAAGTTTCAAAAGATTTTTATCTCTTCATGAATGAAACAGAAAATAACTTAAGAAGAACAAAAGAAAGAAGTAGAGGAAATTTAGCAGAACAGTCCAACAGTTCTAGTGATATATCTCTGCAAGTGTGATGAGAAAGAAATTAAATGAAAATTATTCTTGTTAGGATATCAACAGATCTATTACACATATTTGCACGTATTGGGGTGGGGGGAGCGAATTAGCTCAAACAGCCACTACTGCCATCCCGATGGCGATATGATGTCCAGTATAGCATAGTGGTTAAGATAAAGGATGGCCAAATTCAAGTCCATCCTCAGCTACAAATATTCATTGATCATTCTCTCTCAGCCCAATCAGCCTCATAAAGATCTGTTGGTATCCTGACAAGGATAATTTTGTGAGAGAAAATAGGAGGCAGTGCTATCTTTGCAAACTTCAGGTTTGTAAGAAAATAAATCCAATAAACAAACATATATGGCGGTTCTCTCTATTATTTAAATTAAATCCCTACCTGGCACAGAGTTATGTTAGTTGCAGGACCTGAGTGTGTCTGCCCATCCCACCAGTTTGGATAGAATATGGCATTTTCCCAATACCTTCCCAGAAATAATAATTGAAGTAATAATACCAGTAATAGCTGGTATGTTGCTAAGTAGCACTGACCTTAATATCTATACCTGGGTATGATGCTTACATGTCTCTATTGTGTTCCATTTTAATAGTTTACAATAGTGTTAACTTTTGATTGCTTTTAAATGACTATCTTTAATTATTAGCCACATTGGAAACTTTTCAAGGTTTAAGAACACACAGTAAATACTGTATATGTCTAAGTTAACACTCTGCAATTAGCTCTTTAGTTGTGCTATAGTTGATCCATCTACATCCTGGAATCTATCATAGCTTGTTCCTCATTGCTATCTTCCACAAGATGAGGCCACAACTTCTGTAAGATAAGATAAGCAACACTTTTGCTTAGCCTCTCTACTCAATCCCAAAAATTCTCACTGCAAAGAAATGTCATGCTTTGATTTCCCTCAGGACTTGTTTCCCAGAATTTTGGGGTTTTCCAGTACTTACTGGATGCTGCACTAATTCTGTCTAGGAGGTCCTGTTTTGCATTGGTTCTTTCTGCCTGAACTTTAGGTCCTGTCCACATAGGATCTAAATATTTCTGAAATCAGAAGGTAGACTTTCTGTTTTAAAATGATGACTAGCAGGAAATGTACAGTATATACAGTACTTTCTATAAAAAAGAATATGCAAAACATAAGAAATGGATGGCAATACCAAAAAGTATCCATTAATAGTATGGAACGTTTCTTGAGGATATCTATGAAAATCAGTAAGATTATGGTTTAACTCATACAAACTTATTACATAACTAAAGATATCTGGAAGCCATGTATGCAAATACATAATGATTAGCTTTGTCATTATTTTTCTTCCATGCAGGTGTGTTAAAATCTTGGAGACAGCCTGGAGTCTGGACAAATCCCTGCAGTTTTCTTGGCACAGTTTTTCAGAAGTGGTTTGCCCTTGCCGTCTTCCTAGGAGTGAAAGAAAGTGACTGGCTTTATGTCCAAGGTAGGACTAGAACTCACAGTCACCCAGTTTCTAGCCTGATGCCTTAACCACTATACCAAAGTGGCTATTATATTATGGGTCTGTGTTTATTTCCATTCACTAAGATTGAAATCAATCCTAGAGGGCATAATTTCTTTACAATTCTTTAAATTTCTTTTTAAAAAAATTATAACTGACTTAGCAACCTCAGCTATCCCAAAGAATTCTAGGAATTGTAGTATGATTACAATGCTAAGAACTATGGTGTAATTCACAATTGCGTAGAACCTCAGGGACCCTTGAGAAGAAAGAATACAATTTACCAATGAAAAGAGGCTCTTAGTCATCTCCCAAATTGGCTCTTCCTCATCTCTGTAAGAGACATTATTGTTGATCTGAGGTCAATTTATCTTCCAGACCCCATTTCAAGCAAAAGGAATAGGAAGAGTGGTTACAAGAGATTTTTAAAAAGATCTTTGTAACCAAGTATTTAGCACTAATGGTTGAAATATAACCCAATGATGTTGGGTGTGATTAGCAGCTTTCTGTCTTGTTTGAGGAACATGCCGTGCTGCTTATTTTCTCACCAAGCTCTGTGTCACCTAACACCTAGAAGAGCTTGTCTGTACCATACGTGGAAACAAGTTTTGCTCATATTCTGTAACATTACCTTGATCCTGATCAGTTTGATCCTTCTGTTCATTAGAAATGCCCAGTCAGGTTACTGCTGATATATGAGATCCTACCCCAGTAAAGCATGTGTCTGAACTATGTCATTCTCTTTGACAGATCTTTTTGTTAACAGTTTGTGTCACCTCTTTTCTCATTACATTAAGAGTTGTGAAGGTACCATCTGGGCTGCTGATAAATCTGACAGACCCATTCAACATGTCCTTTTCTCCAAATCTCATTATTCTCTTAAGAAACGATCTAGTTTGGCATATAATGGAACTGAATACCATTCATTTTAAGCTTGATGGTGAATACTGTAGTATGAAAGTCCTTTTGTTAAAAATAATAAAGGAACCATTTGACATGTTAAAATTCACTGGGAATTCACTGGGAAGGTATTAACTTGTCTGTCTCATTGAAATCAACAGGCCCTAAATATATTCAAGTTTGGTTGAAGCACAACTTTATTTACCAAACTGTGTGTGTATGCATGTGTATACATCAGAGGTGGTATTCAGCAGGTTCTGACCAGTTCTGGAGAATCAGTAGTGGAAATTTTGAGTAGTTTGGAGAACCGGTAAATACTACCTCTGACGGTCCCCTTCCCCCATCTATTCTCTGCCTCCTGAGCCCCAGCTGATCGGGAGGGAATGGGGATTTTGCAGTAACCTTCCCCTGGAGTAGGGAGGGGATGGAGAGTTTACAGTATCCTTCTCCTAGAGCGGGGTGGGAATGGAGATTTTACAGTATCCTTCCCCTGCCATGCCCACCAAGCCATACCACACCCACAGAATCGGTAGTAAAATTTTTTGAATCCCACCACTGTTATATATACACATACTGTAGCTAGTGGAGAGGGAGGGAGGGAGGAGGGAGAGAGCGGGGGGAATAAATCAGGGAAATAATTAAACCATCCAGCATCATTTATTATATATCCCTGAATAAGTATTATTCATATCTGAGATTTATATTCAAACTTATGTGACTATTCTTTTCAGGCCACATCGGATCTTCTCAGTGGTTTTGCATGTGCTTAAGCAATATAGAAACTGGTTGGTTAGGTTGGTTGGGTCAATGGGTTAGCTGGTTTTCCATGCACACTGGTGTCAGATTAGTAACTGTCCATAGGCAGAATTGCAGTACAAATTAAAACAAGTGGGCATTCATTTGGATATTTTTGACACATCTCAAGGATTAGCAGATAATCAGAAACGGTGACAACGCATTTGACAATGGGCCCTTCAGAGGAGCCAAGCCATCAGCCGTTGTTCTGTGATACCAACTGCAGTTACTGCCTTGGTTTGTTTGTCTGAATATTTTGTCTCAAGTTAGCATTATTTATATCAAAGCAGCCCTTTCCAACTTGAGGCTTTCTTGATGTATTGGACATGCTCAGTGTGGATGATGGAATTGTAATCCAATATATCTAGAAAACTATTGAAAGTTGATTTAAAACATCTGGACATAAACCTAAACATGCTTTTTCTTAATTAAGAAAGGATAGCTTTTAGAGTTACACACAGCAATTTTTCCAGTGAAGGTCATTATTGTGAAAAGTGACTATGTCAATGAGAACATAGTCATGCTCTGGGCTTGACAAAAACATACCAGACACTGGCCTCCAGACTGATGCCTTTACCTGCTTTGAACAGTTAGTGACAATTTTTATACTTTGATGGCAAGATATTTTCTAATATATCAACTCCACAAATGATTTTGGGACAGGAATCCATATCGCTGATGACACAAGCATAAGCTTAGAAGAATTCAAAGAAGCTGGAGATAGATTTGGTGAAATGATATCCTTTGAGTCAGAAAGATTTGGAAGCAACTGAATGCCGAACGAAAATAGAATATAACAAAGAATATCTCTGCTTAAGATTACAAATATATTTTATATCCAATAATGTCACTTTTCTTTAATATTTTGCTCTTCTGTGTTTTACTGTGTTTTCTTCATTCCATCTTATATTGTATTGTTTATTTAAATTTAAAATCTTTAAAAAAATAGAGATTGCCTTTAGCTTTGTTAGCATCTTGATAGCCTGCTTCTGACAGCTTTCCCCTCAAGAAGTATATGAGACCTAAAATATGGGCCTTTTTTATTTGTTTGTTTCCTTTTACACAGGCTCAATGTATCCAGACTCCTGAACTTCTCTTCCAAACAGAACATTGGCCGTTTCAACTTTTGGAATGCCAACCTTAATATTCCACGCAAAGTTTGATGCAGTCCACAAAATGAAGGAAGTTGCTCAGCCCTGCTTTATACAGCTGCTTGAGCTTGTTCAGAGGCCTGGGTTGTCCATCAGCTAGGATTTATCCATTTGCTAAGCCAAGAAGAGCTTTGTGCTTAGATTCCCCACCCCCATCTAAACCAAATATTGTCTATATCACATTGGCTTTTCCGTGGGAAAGTAGCGATGTGATACTTACATTACGCTATCTTGGATTATATCACAAAGGGTTACTTCAGAAGGAACTGGCTCTTTGGCACTTTGCTACTTCAGTAAAGGAGCAGTCCAACACGGCTGGAGTGAAAAGATTCATGGCACAGTGGGCCTCTCTACTCTGTTTCCCCCATCTTTTGTTTGAAGTAATTAAATCCTTATGAACAAACTGTTCAGATTTATTTTCTTAACTTTTTGTTTGTGCACTCCCACCCTTCCACCTTCCAGCTCCCTGCCCCCTCTAGGCACACAGGCAAAAAGGAGAAAAACACTATCGCATTGTTCTGTGCCACTTTAGAACTCCAGTGCACTCTCTGAGTGTGTAATAATATCCCCCATGGATAGTCTAAAAATAGGTGGGTGAACAGAGTGCTTGTGAATGGATGGGGTACAAAGCCTTATTAGGGCAGAAGTTTCTCAGCTATTCAGTGTGGAGGTCTAGCCCAAGCAAACCATTACCAACCTCATCTGCAAGTTTCTATGTCGCTTCCTGCCTCTGTGCCTACCAGAGAGCTACCACATCTTGCAATGAGTTTGTCATTCATGTTCATTCAATTCTTGGCAGCTCACTCAATTAAAGCCATCCGGAGGTGTGCTGATCAGGTGGTTGGGTGATGTGTTCTTGCTTTTTAAATTGGTGGTGTGGGAGCAGTTGCATAACAAAGCAGCTCAGTGACGGACTTAAGTAAATAGCACACAAGGTTTTCTGTGTTTTTTTTTTCAAAGGAAGTGAGCCTGACATTAATCATAATCTTCTGAGAAGAGTTTCAGAGCTCTGCACTGCTGGCAACATGTGGGTGGGGTCTGAACTTTTCTCATCATCGAAGCTCCAAGTTCCTGTTTACTAAGGTGGTTTGCTTTTTATACTCAGATGTAACCGAAGCACTAGAATAGCATGAAGGGTGGTTCCCAAAGTCACTTCTCATACTGAAAGAAGGAAGAAATGCTTCACTTTCACTGCCTGTACAAATGAATAATCATTATTTATTCTTTAATTCAGAGCAAGGGGTGAAACATGCCCAAGCACATGGAGAGATGCTTTAAGGTTGAGAGAAATAAAACAACTCAGTTCTTCAAATAGGTTTACCACGCTTCCTGTCAATGTTCAAAAGAGGCCTCGGGTAATTTTTACATGACAGCTTGCTATCTTTTTTCCCCTTTTATTTGTACTTGTGCATACACATGGTAATCAAAAAGCACTATAATGGACTCTCTTCGTGCAGAATGGAAAATTTAGAATGATGTCATCATTGTATTGGGAGAGAAAAGGAGTAGATGCCACAGGCATTTATCCAATGCAGAGGAGAATCCTCTTCAAACTGCCCCAAAATCTATTTTCTGAGACTTGAGAACAATTTAGCAGTAAATGTGAGATGCTACATTTCTTTATACTTCACCACCTCACACCGAATGGAAAATGATATTTCAATAATCATTGGAATGAATACAGATATTCCTTGACTTACAACCACAATTGAGCCCAACATTTCTGTTGTTAAGACAGTTGTCAAGTGAGTTTTTCCCCATTTCACAACCTTTCTTGCCACAGTTGTTAAGTGAATCACTGCTGTTCTTAAGATAGCAACATGAGTTGTTAAGTGAATCAGGCCTCTCCATTGACTTTGTTTCTCAGAAGGTCACCAACGGGTGATCATATAGCCTGCTGGACACTATAACCATCACAGATATGAGCCAGTTGTCAAGGGTCCCAATTCTGATCATGTGACCATGGAGATGCTGCAAACAGTTGTAAGTGTGAAAAATGGTCATGTCACTTTTTTTCAATGCTGTTGTAACTTTGAATGATCAGTAAGTGAATGGTTTCAAGTAGATAAGTACCTGTAAGAATTTCAAATGGTTGAAAAAACATTTTTATTCTAACATTTGTACCCAATAGAATATATTCTAATCAGGGTCGGTCACTAGGAGCAGAGGCCTTGTCTTCCAAATTCTCAGACTTGTGCTGGAGCCAGAAGCTAGAGAGAAGTTCCCTGAAGATGAGCTCCAGCACAAGTGCAAAAGCTTGGAAGACAAAACCTCTGGTCCCAATGACTGACTCAGATTAGATCCTGCAACATTATCCTGGGACATGTATATTTGCCTTCATTCATGAGAATATATTCTGTTCCTGAATAGAAGGATGATAAATCCTATGTAGAGAAAAAAGCAGCTCTGTAGAAGGGAAGCATAAGCTTATCTTAACTTGCAAGACTGTAGGGAGAATCTCCTTTACTTGCATTTTAATCCTTATGTGCCCTTGAGATAATTCCTTTTGAAATTGACCAGGCATTCTTCTTCAGTGCCACTAGATTCTCTGTCCCACCTGATTTGACTGTGTTTTGTTTTGATTTTAAGATTTTAATTTTAAAAAAGAACTGGAAATCCTGCAAAGAAAACCACAGATGGAGATAAGAGGCAGAAGTACAATTTTAAGCACCAAGGCAGTAAATAAATCAGGGTGATGACCACATTTTGTTGAAGCTAAGTCACATGTATCATGTGCCCTTCGCCTCACTCCCTGTTGCATGAGTGCGGTACCTATAGAGATGCTGTATCTGAGGTGATATTCAGCAGGTTCTAACCATTTCTGGAGAACTGGTAGCAGAAAATTTGAGTAGTTCAGAGAATCCGTAACAGGGGTGGGTTCCTGCCAGTTCTAACCTCTTCTATAGAAGAGGTTCCACAAATCTACCATGCTGTTTAGAACCAGTTCCAGCTCCCTCCCCCCGCCCATCAGGACATCATCAAGATGAAGAGTGAGAGGAGGAATTCTGGGAGTTGAAGTCCACAAGTCTTAAAGCTGTCAAGTTTGAACACCCCTGGGGTTTTTTTTCTAAAGGGTTAGGGGTGCAAGGGTCTTGTAACTTGACAGCTTTAAGACTTGCACACTTCAATTCCAGAGTTCCTGAGCCATCATGACTGGAGGAGGAATTCTGGGAGTTGAAGTCCACAAGTCTTAAAGCTGTCAAGTTTGAACCCCCTGGTTTTTTTTTTCCTAAAGGGTTAAGGGAGCAAGGGTCTTGTAATTTGACAGCTTTAAGGCTTGCGTGCTTCAAATGCCAGAGTTTCTGAGCCAACATTTTGGTTGCTAAGCAAGAGTGTTGTTAAGTGAGTTTCACCACTTTTTACAAGTTGGCCATGCCCATCCGGTCACATGGCCGGCAAGCCACTCCCACCTGGTCACATGGCCAGCAAGCCACTCCCACAAAGCAGGCCACACCTACAGAAGAGGTTCTAAAAAATTTTGACTGATCGGTAAATACCACCTCTGACTGGCCCCACCCCCATCTATTCTCTGCCTCCCAGCTGATCAGGAAAGAATGGGGAATTTGCAGTAACCTTCCCCTGGAGTGGGGTGGGAATAGAGATTTTACAGTATCCTTCCTCTGCTACCCCCACTAAGCCATACCCACCAAGTCACGTCACACCCACAGAACCGGTAGTAAAAAAAATTGAATCCCATCACTATGCTGTATCTTCAAATTATATGCATTCTGAATGCTCTGGGAAAATGTCCAGAAACTTTAGGATTATCTTGTTCAGGCCCTTTTTGAACTAGGGTATGGAAAAACAGAATAGTTTTTAAAATAACAATATGTGTGCCATTCAAACTGCCTACCTTTCTAACATAATCTTTATAGCTTTCCAATTTGGTCAGTCATAAACTACATTTCAGAAACAACTTTGAAGGCATTCTGGAATCAATACTCAGACTTTGGGGTGTTTGTCTTTATGGGGCCTACCTAATCCTATACGCATTATTAGAAAATTGAAATGTGTAATGAATAGCCTCATATGATGTTTTGAGCGCATCCATTTACCCGTAAGCATAAGTTGATCTGGGACCAAAGCATTTTCGGAGGTTAGAGGGCATGATGTATAATAACCTCACCATTGACTTTTGGAAAATAAATGCTTTGGATAGAGTTTTTGTAAATAAACAAGCTTCCCTCATGGTTGCCATTTTGTAAAAGCATCCACAACATGTCCCACCCCCCACCCCCACTCCCCCGATTCCAAAGCTTATATTATCTTGCCTTGTGCTCCACGGGATTTTTTCAATATTGTGATTACAATCCAGCATAACTGCATTCACATAGTTCATTCTATTTGGAATACACTGAGCTATGATTCACAGCAGATCATTAGAACTAAGTTGTAACCGAGTTGTTGGTCCTTAAAAGCAACAAGGTGGCAAAGCAGCTTCTAAAATGAAAACGGAGAAATCTAAGAGGAGTTAGAAAAGTTTCATTTCAATTTAAAGTAGCCCTAGGGGAGGTGGAGAACACATGTTTAGCTGCTCAAATGAAACTGGATGGAAATTCGCTAGAGCATACTGTAAAATATGATAACCAGAGAGAGAGGTCAAAGGTGGAATGCACACACCAGAAACATTTAGAGTACAACACTGTGTATGTGAAAAGCTTTGAAAAGTGGACTCTGATTGATGAAGAATGGGGTCAGAAAAGGTGGCATGGCAGCCTATTTAGTCTGTCTGTCATGATTCAATTGAAGTTCACAAAACCTCATGGCATCCATCATTCTATGATACAACTTCCCCTGTTTTGCACGCTGCACCAAGTAATTATTCTGATTAGATTTTCTCTGCTTTCTTATTAGAAAACAAGAGTTGATATGCATATAATGTTATGTTTTTGAAAGCTGAGTAACTGTTTTACTCTGCCTCTCTGCAGTAAATAATTGAGTTATTGTATGATGCCTTGAAAGCCTGTCCAGACAAGAGGCATTTTTGAGCTAACCAGCATTAAGAGGTCTGTTTACATAAGTTTTTCTCAAATGAGAGTGGAGGAGGAGGGTTACTAAGGCAGCCCAGCTGTTTTTCTCCAGTGGTTCCCATTGCTCAAAGGTCAATTTCCTATTTTTAAAACACCCTCTTTTCATACTGTTAAAAAGATATTAACTCCTTCGACTCCCTGGTGGAATCCAGATTTCTTATCTCTTATCACAATGTTTATGGTGATTTTCCAGAATCATTCTTCTTCCATACATCCTCAGATATTAGAACTTCCTGAAACCCCAGAGCTAAGCAGACTGAGACCCAGAGAAACAACTCCCTTCCTATAGTAGTGTTTCTCAATCTTGGCAACTTTAAGATGTGTGGACTTCAACTCCCAGAATTCCCCAGCCAGCAAAACTGATTAGGGAATTCTGGGAGTAGAAATCCACATATCTTAAAATAGCCAAGGTTGAGAAAAACTGCCCTAACGCCTTTTATAGCCCTCAGAACCTTTCCAAAATTTGTCACTGAATGGTAGTTGTTGAACATGATGGAAGGAGAAAATGAATTAGATAGAAAGTCATCATAGGAATCACACCATTTAACTAAATATGGAATTTTTATCCTATAAAATAAAAAAAACTTTTTTATTTTTTAAAAAAGAATCATATTTAATCCACTTTTAATCAGGGGTGGGCTTCAAAAATTTCAGCAATGGGTTCTCTGCCCAGTTGCTGGGTGGGTGTGGCCATGGTGGGCATGGCCTAGTCAGCCTCATGCACCACAGCGGGCAGAGGGGGGTGTTTTCACTTTCCCTCAAGTCTCCACCTCTGGGAAAGTGAAAACTGCCTCCCCTGGGTTCTGGAGGCCCTCTGGAACTTCCAGGAGGCCCATTTTCCCTCTCACCAAGCCTCCGCATGGGCCCTACACTTACCTCGCATCCAAACAGGCCGTGTGGAGATTCCTTGGAGGGGCATGGTGCAGAGGTGGGTTTCTACTTATTCAGTCCGGTGAGGCCGAATAGGTAGTTACTCCAGTGGACACGTGACCCTACTGGTTCTATGATTGACAGCGCCATCTTGATTTTCTGTTCTCACATGCGCAGGACAATCTTCATTTTAAAAATGTAATTTTTATTCATTTTTAAATGTTGTGCGCATGTGCAGATTGTTTTAAACAAAAATGCGCATAGAGTGCTTTTTTTTTACTACCGAACCAATAGTAATGGCGTCCAGAACCCACCCCTGGTGGGTTGGGGTGAGGAAGGCCAGCCAGGGGTGGGATTTGGAGGTTCTCCGAACCATCCATAACGTTAGCTACAGGTTCTCCCAAACACGGGCGAACCCATAGCAGCCCACCCCTGCTTTTAATGTTTTTCAATATATTGTATTTATATTTGTGTTTATATATCCCAGCTTTGTTGTTTTTACAAATAACCCACAGTGGCGAACATATCCAATAGACTTTCCTCCTCCTATTTTCCCCACAACAGCCCTGTGAGGAGGTTGGACTGAGAGAGAATGACTGGCCCAAGGTCACCCACCTGGCCTTCATGCCTAACGGTCCCCTGCTTTCTAGCCGGGTAACTTAACCACTAAACCAAATACACATCAATAAACCAACATACGCGTGCACGCAAACAAGCAAACACGTGGGAAGAGGAAGGGGAGGAGTGGAAACTGATAGCAGGGACTGGCAGATAAGTTTTATTATCTTATAAAATAAAGTGGAGCAGAGCAGTTGCAAAATAGGAGAAAGAAAAGTTATAGGCAGGAGAGAATTGTTGTTGGCTAATAATAAGTGGGCTAACTAGCTCAGCCTTACTTTTGTACATTGCCCTAAGGAAGGTTAAAAAAAAAAGGAGATAAAAATGAAAAGATAAAAAAATTAACAAAAAAGGGAAGAAAAATAGAGAAAAGGGGATAAAATAAAAGAGGAGAATAAGCAGTGTTTAGTCTGGCTCATAAATTAAGTTTTGTTATCTTATAAAATAAAAGAAAGAAGTAAAGGAAGAAGAAGGAGAAAATAAAAAAGGAAAAAGAGATCCTTGATATAGTGAAATACTATAAGAAAGGTAAAGAAGAAGAAGGCAGGAAAAGGAATTTTGTTTTGATGGTGACACTTAATAAAAATTGGCACCTAATACAGCATTGTTGTTGATGTTTGTAATAAAAGGGAAAAGAGGAGGGAAAAAAGCACTGTGTGGAGTGCAAATCAAAACGTAAAAGCAGTTGTTAAATTGTGAAACAAATTTAGAACCCATGTCTGAAAAAAAGAAATATGCTCATGTTCCGCACTTGCGCAAAAACTGGTGGGCGGTAAGGAAATTTTTCCATCAAGAAAGATCCATTAGTGGGCGGTAGGTAGAAAAAGGTTGACTACCACTGCTGTAGAGAATAAAACTATTTCTGGGCTTCAGTGAGGCTATCAGAGCATGATGGGGTGGCTGCTGGTGTTAGATATCCCTCCCCCCCCCACAGGCTGCAAGAGGTTTCCACCAAGGTCCTCTGTTCTGGCAGGAACAGAGATTGAATCCCATTGGTCAAGAGGTCTGACAGATCCCTTTAAAAGGGGATGCTGCCCGACCATTCTCCAGCCAGATGTTTACTTGACTCGCAATAAAGAGCTGTTGTTTACTGAAGTCTTTTGTGCCTCCTTTACCCGATCTAACAGCTGGAGGATCAAAGAAGTCAAGATGGCAGTAGCAGCCACATGATTAAAACCATGCCTCTTTCTTATATGTGTCACCTTCATGGATATCCTAGAATGCTCTCTGTAATATATCCCCTTTCCTAAATTGCTAGCTTTTTACACATGAAAGACATTTAGTGAAAGGTTTACAGCCATGTGCAACTTTGGCCACCATCTTAGTCTGAAATAGAATCCAAGAATTAATTTCCCCCTCCCTTTGAGTTTCCTTGCCTAGAGGCCTTGAGGCAGAGAAGACAGGGTGATGGGAAGATACATAGCTGCATGTCCGGAAACCATGAAACAACTAATTAAGCAGCAGTAATTTATGCTTCTCAGTGCACAAGGTAAAAACTGCATTTACTGTGATTAACAGCATGCCAATGTTTCTGAACAGGAGAACTACCAAGAAATTTAAAAATCTGAATGGAAAAACAAGAAAGTTATTCTGTTTACTTTTCTTAATTCAGAAAAAATTCTCAACCTCCTGCTGGAAGTCCTGTTCAGAGCCTGAAGTGAGCTTCCTCATCAATGTAAGAGCCATTATTAGGGAGTCCCATACTTAATGGAAGTTGGAAAGGGAAGGAATAGGGATTAACAAAGCTAATGAGTATTGGGAAAAAAACAGAGAACATAAAATGAAAATGAAACAATGTAAACATTCAGATTTTGGTAGTGCCTTTGAGAGTTGAATTTCAATGTACCGTATTTTTCGGAGTATAAGACACACCTTTCCCCCCCCAAAAAAGAGGGTGAAAATCTGGTGCGTCTTATACACTGAATAAGCAATTTGGGCCTCCCGAAACCTCGCCCCCCGCACATCCTGTTTTTCACAAAAATGTTCCAGCTGCTCAGTGGAGCATCATGCAGGCGCTGTATGCACCATGCGCATGTGCAGAAGTGCCAACAGATTTAAAACATGGTAAGAAGTGCGGGCAGGTGGGTTGGCCCTCCGGAGCACCGTACCAGAACGGTACACGGTGCTCCGGGCAGGCTCTGGTACGCCTGTACTGGGGCATAGCATCTGCAATCCACCACTGGTGCAGAGGATTTGGGAGGCCTGAAAAATGCTCCTGGGGGCTGGGGAGGGCAGAAACAAGCAGAAAATGGGCTGTGTTTTGCTCATTTTTGCCCCCTCGTCCCCAGGAGCACTCTACAAGCATCCCAAAGCCTATGCATGCCCTATATTTTGCAAAAAGTGGGCCTGTTTTTGCTCCCCCCATCCCAGGAGCACTTTACAAGTCTCCAAAAGCCTATGCATGCTCTTTTTCATGAAAAATGGGCCATTTTTTTGCTTGTTTTTGCCCCGACCCCAGGAGCACTTTGCAGGCCTCTCAAACTCACTGCATGCCCTGTTTTTCAGGGGAAAAAAATGAGCCATGCAGAGATTTTGGGAGACCTGCAGAGTGCAAAACTTTTCTTTTTAAATTTAGCTCTTCAAAATTGTGGTGCATCTTATACTCCGGTGCATCTTATAGTCTGAAAAATATGGTATGTGTTTCAGTAAAAACCAAAAGAAAATGATTTATAAAATATAAAGTTAGATATGGGGCATGATAAAGAAGATAACAGGTAGATTCCACCAATGACTCTCTTTAATAAGAGGTTCCAACTTAAACTCAATCTGCCCATTCAAGTCCGAAGATCTTAATCTGACAGCCTCCCAGGTGACCCTAACCTGAGTTAGGGACATGGATGGGAGCTATGTGACGACCTTTTCTGTATGGCATCCCATGTTATACCCAAGTTATATTTACCACATTTCATTTTCTAAGGCAGAAAAAACAGTCTAAATTATCATACTGGAGGACAAAATTGATTGTGGGAGCTCATCATAATTATGCCTTATTTGTTCATTGCTGTGCTTTCTTTTAAATTCAATCATATATTGTTGTTGTTCAGTCTGACTGACTGCAGTGGTTTACAAATGTTGCAAATAATAAATAAACAAATGTGATAGGCTGGAACCATAGAAGTGTGGGTGGTATTTGAATGGAAATTTGAATCACCTGTTTGGTTGCCCTAATTAAACAAGAAACAACAAAGAGGAAAATGAGGAGCATCAAGGGTGTTGCCTCCCACCTCACCCTACATCTGTCCTCCAAGCTGTGATATATGAGAGCAATAGGAGCAAGGGGTGAAGTGGGAAGGAGCAATCAATAGTGAGCCAGCTTTATTGTGGACTTGTGCTCTTGCAAGAGAATAGATGGGCCCTATAGAGAAGACAAAATGGCATAGAAGTAAGTAAGATGACATATACCCCTTTCCCTTTGTAATAGTAATAATAATAATAATAATAATAAAGTATGTCCACAAGAAGTTACTAAAAAGTATGGCTATTAGCAGCAGCAGAGGAAAACCTGCAATGTATGACACAATAGCAGTGTTCCAATACCTAAGGGGCTGTCACAAAGAAAAGGACGTCAACTTATTCCCCAAAGCACCTGAAGGCAAGACAAGAAGCCATGGATGGAAACTAATGAAGGAGAAAACTAACCAACCAACTAAGGAAAAAATTCCTGACAGTGAGAACAATCAATCAGTGGAACAATTTGCCCCCAAAAGGTGGAGGATTTTAAGAAGAGATTGGACATCCATTTGTCTGAAATGGTGTAGGGTTTCCTACTTGAGCAGGTGGTTGGACTAGAAGACCTCCAAGGTGCCTTCCAACTCTATTATTTTGTATTTACTGGTGTTGCCATTATCAACCAACAGTCAGTAGAACTAGCTGAAGAGATGAAGTTCTCTGAAGTTTCTGTTCTTTAGCACAGGTCTAATGCTATATCAAAACAGCATTCAACTGCATGTATAAGGAGAAAACAAACCACTAATTGGGCATTGTATTAGTAGATGCCACAATGCTTTCTTCTCCTGCACCAGTGGTGGTTTCCTACTGGTTCGGACTGGTTTAACCGAACCGGTAGTAGTTTGGTGGCCTGGGTCGCTGGAACCGGCAGCAATCCAGGCCTGCCACACCCCTAAATCAGTTTTCCACGAGCGAACCCGCAGTACTGCCTGCCGGAACCCACCCCTATCCTGCACTGGAAGGCACTGCTGAGTGAATGGAGCCTGCCCCACAGCAGCCTTAAATTAAATTAAATTAAATTAGACACTGGGAGGTAGGCTGATCCTAGACTCTGAGTACCTCATCAACCATATTGTTGAAGGTCCCAGGACCATGCCTGTGGCAAAAGAAAAAAAGAAAAAGAAAAAAGAGTCTGGAGAAGAAGGGAAAAACTAACTTGAAACTGCAACAGCTAAAAGTGACTCTTGTGAGCTGGAGGTAATAAAATGAGAAGATGTCATAAAATAACCGCTTCCAAGGCAGGGCATGTTCAATCTATGGACAAACTGTGTTCTTTGATGATAGAAACAGAAGACAAAAAACAGATCATTTCAAGGCTACAATCTTGTACTTTCCTCCTGTGAAGCAAGAAAGGCCAGTGTCCATAGTTCAACTTGGAAGCAAACTTCTTTGTGAGATGGGCAGCTCTATTATAAACAAACAAACAGACAGACAGACAGACAGACAGACAAATAAATATTTTTGATATACCGGTATTTGTTAACGATAATGTGCGGTTTATTTTTTCTATTTTCAGTTATTTATCTCAATTATAGAGCTGCCCATACCATTTGGGTGGCCTACAGCAAAACAATAAATATCTGAAATCATTACTGTTAACAAATATATTAAAAATATTTATTATTCGGCTTTCCTTCCACGTGTTTTTCATGACTGTATGCCCCACAAAAATGGTATTGTGGTAAAAAGATCCACTGGTTGCCCTCCTAACTGCATGAGCAGCCATTCCCCCCCCCCCCCCCGCCAGCCCGGAGCTGCCATTCATTTCCTGGGTCACAATCAGGGAGCACATCAAGTGCTGATATTTATGACTATGGCCTACCCAGAGACTGGCAGTGGGCAGAACAAAGGCAGCTTTCGGCTCTCTGCCTTTCATCACCGTTTGATCAAGGCAGCTATAAACCCTCGTGGTTCTGTGACTCCTTTTGATTATTGGAAGCAAGAGTACACAAGGATGTAACAGATCTGGCTAATCCCAGAAGCAGGTGAGAGAGAGCATTGTGCAATCCTTGCTGCTCCTCAACAAAAATAAGGAGGTGCCCTTTGTCCCTTGCTTTGCTGAAGCATGTTTGCTTTCCTGTGGTTAAGCCCATTGTGGGCCGGGAGCGTTAAAAATTTCAAAGGCAAGAAGCTGGCTTTCTAAAGTGCAAATGAGATGGGCCGAGACTGAGCTTCTCTCTCTGTTTCTCTCCCTTCCTCCCTCTCTCTCTCTCTCTGTCTCTTTCTCCCTCTGGATGTGAAATGTTCACAAGGTTAGCCTCATCTGGTATGCCACACATGCTCTGTGACACTGCCGAGCAGCGGGAATCCTCAGGAGGTGCCTGTCTGCTGCAGAGAGAAAGATGGATCAACATTTTGTGGAGCTTCCTGGCTCCCTGACAAATGCCAGGTTATCTTACAACCTGTAAATTTGGAAAAGGAGCTTGTGAAAACAATACATATCTCTTAGAAGTTACTTTGGTTAAAAAAATAATAATCCTACAAATCTATTATGGCACTTTAACCTTCAGTGGTTAAAGGCTAGTAAGAGTCAGTGTTTTTGCTCTTGAGAAAACTTTTTCCACCCCAATGCAGACCTTGGCATAGCTATTCAGAAATAAGTGCCAAGGAGCTCAGTAAAGACTTACTCCAGGTAAATGAGCACCCAACTGCTGACAACCTATTTAATCTAACTCAAAACTGCTTCACTGCGACCAACATTTTGTTTCATTTTTATTTTTTAGAGCCTCTTGGGTCAAATTTGGGGGCTGCCTTTTTAAAAACATTTTTTTTTAAAAAATTGAAAAGCAAGGTCTTTTTTTTTAAAGCTTGTGTCAATCTCATGTGGCAAATGAGTTCAAAAAGTGATTGATGTAAGTGCTATGATGCCCGAAAAATAAGGCGAACAAGTGGAAACTGTCCCCACCCCCCTAATTTCTAGTGAATCACTTGAGCCAATTTTTTTACACTTCAGTGCTTTCTGGACTGTAAGGATGAGAATAATGATGTCATAATGGCAGTATTACTAAAGGCAAGCTGCTAATCTGGAGCCATCTGTGCCGTAGTTAATGCCATCATGCATTAGATTTCTCCACACATTTTTTAAAATAGTTCTGCAGAACTGTTTCTCCACTACTAGAACGAGATAGCATCCAGCCATTTCTCTGATGGATGTCAGTGACCATCCTTAGAAGCCATTCTTCACATCTACATATGTATTTGTGGAGATTTGCAACATTTCATAAGGAATCCTGATTGAGCAGAACATCCCCTATCTGTAGGAGCTATGTAACTCAGAAAGTTCCTTCAAAACATTAGCAGATATCGTTCAGGGAAAGAACGGGGCAGGGATGTTGGACATTCATTGAACATATGGATTTTACTATTTATTCTCTCACCCCATCTGCATCTGGGAGGGCTCAAAGTATGACCATGAAACACTGTTGTACAGGTAATCCTCAACTTATAGCAGTTCATTTAGTCACCATTCAAAGTTACAACAGCACTGAAAAAAGTGACTCATGACCATTTCCACATGATTGTTGTAGCCTCCTCATGGTCAAAATTCAGATGCTTGGCTGACTCATTTTTATGATGGTTGCAGTGTCCCGTGGTCACATGATCACCTTTTGTGACCTTCTGACAAGCAAAATCAAAGGAGAAGCCAGTTTCGTTTAACAAACATCTTACTAACTTAACAACTGCAATGATCCACAGAACAATTGTGGCAAGAAAGGTTCTAAAATGGGGCAAAACTCATTTAACAACTGCCTCGCTTAGCAACAAAAAATGTTAGACTCAATTGTGGCCGTAAGTCGAGAACTACCTGTACCAACTGCACTGGTTCCCAGTTGGACACCAGCTGCACTACTGCATTGCACCAGCTGCAAAGGATTCCCCACTTTCAGATGCAATTCCAGGTGCTGGTTGTTGTTGTAAATGGCATGTCAATCCCACCAGATCTGGCAGAATGGTTATGCTCCAGATCTCCATAGTGGGACCTAGGAAGCTTGGCTTCTTCATCACAACACCTGCCTTATGGAACAAACACACACACCCCTCAGATTTAGATATTTCCAATTCTACAAGGATGTTTATGGACTCTAGCATCCATGCACACACAAACACACACACACACACACACACTCCCCTGCTCTCCCCCCAACCCTTGCTTCAAGTCATTTAATCAAATCCAATAGTAGTGTCTCTTCTGAAAGCAGATTGTGTACAAAGACAATGAGAGTGGTTCCTCTCAATTGATATGACCTCATATTCTGATTCAGAAAGTCAAAAGCAGAGGAAAAGAAAGGCTAGCAATCCTAATTATATAAGAGTGACTGTCCAGCTTCCTGTATCATCCTTAGTTTGTAAAATGTGTTGGTCATTATGATTTCAATTTTCTTTTGTTGTTTCCGCTTCAGCTGATGACAGACAAAGCAGAGGAATGAGGAAGAAAGGTGGAAGTAAAAAAAAACGCTTTGTAGTGGTTTTGGCTTCAGGTCTGGCCACCTGGAATTATTATTTTTCTTCAGTTGGATTCCACCACCACCCATTTCCCCCACTTAGCAAAAGCTATTCATTACATGATGAATGTAATGAATGAATAGCAGGTTTAAATATTCTCATACTGGTAGGTTGTCCAGGAAGTATAGTCTAATACAGGGATCTGATCTCGTGAGGCTTTTAGCTAATATGAATGCTAAATACTAATAAAGGAAAGTATTTACTTGATAATACGAACATTGGAGCAGACGTATTTATCAATGATCACACAATTCAGTTGTGATGCTTCAGTGGAAAAGGGTTAAAGAGAATATATTACATCCTGAAAAGTGTGTGTTTGTGTGTGTGTATGTATGTAAACAAAACAAATTTATATTTTGAAGTTAGTTATTAACACTGCAATCCTATTCAGAAGTAGTCAAAATAAGTTCAAAGGTCCTTGTGCCAAGATAAGTATGAAAAAATGAAAGCTAATAAAAAAAGAAAAGCAAAAACATAGAAGCCATACTTTATAATCTTATGGGAGATATAATAATTTTGTAATGAAAGCTAGCTTGGAATGCCTGATAGATTACTTCCAAACTAGCAACACTTTCTTTGTACATGTTTGGGCTGGCCTTAGGTGTGATTAAGGCCTACTTTTTGTAAACAGTGCTTCTCCAAAGTGAATCATAAGTATTGCAAAACAGTCATTTTACTTTTGTTTATGGAAATTTTTTTTTGTAAGCACATGAGTCTTACAGTGTGGGTCAGGATGAGCTACCCCTAGGGCATAAAAACTTCTGTGTGGGTGGGCTGTCAAGATTTTAGCCAAGTCTTTGCTTAGCTGAGCTGTAGCTTGAGCAATACAGCTTGAAAATCTTTGTTGAGGTTTGATCTTTTGCAGGAATGCTGGGTTAATTTTATGTTGGTAAAATATGTCATTCTTTCAGAAAAGGAGAACACTTGAATTCCATAATCTGGTGAATTCTTCTTCCATTTTTTCCCTTTTAGGCTAATTCCATACCTCCTAAAACAGAAGCTTGTGTGTATCCACTGTGTTGAAATAACACATTTTACGTACGGACCATATTCACATAACATGCAAAAGTGGATTAAGGGGGTAAGTAGTGTTTCACGCAAATACCCTAGTCCAGTGATGGCGAACCTTTTCGGCACTGAGTGGCGAAAAGGGAGTGTGTGCATGCACCTGGCACCGAGTACCAAAAAGGGAGCACTTTGGGTGTGTACTCATCTGGGCCGTGACTAGAAAGAAGAGCTTTTCAGGGGGCATGCGTGCACTAGAAAGTGTCCTTCCAAGACTGGCCAGCAAGTCTTCCAGTTACTGCCATGCATGCGCACATGCCAATCAGCTTGCCAGCCAGTGACTCCATGTGCCACTTCAAGCACGCGTGCCATAGGTTCACCATCACGGTCCTAGTCACAAACGAGTTTGAAAAGATTACAGTACTTTTAACCTCAAGCAGCCCAAGATGATTCACTGATAAGAATATCCCAACACAGAACATTCTGTGCTTCTCTTCCACTGCTGGCATAGAAATGTATGTTAAGACTGATCCTGCAGAAATGGCTTCCCCAGGGAGGTCTCTCTGATTATTTTTATTTTCCCCACTCTGTGGCTAAAGAAGGAGATGAAAGGTTGCAGAAAGTGGTGGAGGGGGGGTCTCACTTCAGCCAGACTCCAATAGATTCTTTCCCATTCTTTCCCATTCTTTTTCAGGCAATAACAGTGTCAAAGAAGCAATAACCAGTGTCAAACTCTCTTTCTTCCCATGAAGAGCTTCCCAATCCATGTCCTGAGCCACAACTGGAAAAACATCTGCAGCAGAGGTGGTATTCAGCAGATTCTGACCAGTTCTGGAGAACCGGTAGCAGAAATTTTGAGTAGTTCAGATAACTGGTAAATATCATCTCTGATTGGCCCCACCCCCATCTATTCTCTGCCTCCCAAGTCCCAGCTAATTGGGAGGAAATGGGGATTTTGCAGTATCCTTCCCCTGGAGTGGGAGGGAATGGAGATTTTACAGTATCCTTCCCCTGCCACACCCACCAAGCCACGCCCACAGAACCAGTAATAAAAAAAATTGAATCCCACCACTGATCTTCAGAGATCATAGTTTAGTAGTTGAGTGTATGCTTTGTACACAAAAGGCTCTGAGATTAATCCTTGGCATTTCCAGATAGGCTACAAAATATTCCTGTCTGAAAACTTGAAGAAGCGCTGAGATGAGGTGGGTAATGTGACTTCGTGGAGCCAAAGTCCTAAATTACACAAGTTTAAACTATTAAAAAATCTGTTAACATGTTTATTGTTCATAAGACCAGCCCTATATAAAAATTAGATAAACTGATATGCCAATACATATAAAAATACACTGGGGTAGTTCAGAGTATGACATTCATGAACCTATAGCTAGTCTTTCTGTCTTTTCTGACCCAGTGGAGCATTTTTACTGGTAAGATAAGGAAGGAATTGACCTTCTGCAACCTCTCTTCCTCTGCTTCCATGGTTCCCAGTCTGTTTCAGAATCAATCCCAGCTTGCAGCCTTCTCTCTTAATGCTGTGGGAAAAACAGAGCCATATCCTGTATGCTGCACATTTTGTTGTTGTTGTTGTAGTCCTACCAGACCCTAAGATAACTATGTTATACTTGCAGAAGCTCCTGTATGGGTTTCCACGAATCACTCCACCTCAAACGACAAAGCATCACTTTCTGGAAATTCTTGGTACTATACTAAGAGCTCCAAGGAGGAGGATTTGGCCAATATTGCTGGCCAAACTGGCAGAAGGGCACCAAAAATCAAAATATTAATGAACAATATCACTGAAACATTAGTTTTATAAAACTATTATAATCAGCAGCCTAGCATACAAACAGTCTTACACAGAAAAGAAATAAAAATGAAGAATTCCTGGAAAGAATGAAAGATTTCACTAGGCACTACAGGATGTCAAATCCAGTATAATGTAAACTTTGATGGATAAGTCCATAAGCCATGCCTCTATTACAGCTTGAAGTGTTGATGTGTTGATGTGTTGGGTTACTGTTGATTTCTAATCCACAAAGTCTGAGCAGATTACAACATTCCAGCATTGAAAACACTGTGGGAAACAGCTGTGTTAGTCTACACCAATCAAAAATCAGAAGGACTCATTTGAAACAGTAAACAATAAGTAACAAACGCAACTAAGAATCTTGATCATCGCCTTTAAAGTATATTGGTAGCCATCAACTTACAACCATTTGTTTAGCAAATGTTCGAAGATACAACTGCTGAAAAAAAGTGACTTGCAATCTGTCCTCCACTTATGACCATCACAATGTCTTTGCAGTCATGTGATCAAAATTTGGGTGCTTGGCAACTGGCATGTATTTATGACAGTTGCAGCAACCCTGGTTCATGGGATCACCATTTGTGACCTTCTCACTCAGCTTCCAAAAAGCAAAGTCAAGGGAGGAAGCCTGATTGACTTAAGGACTGCATGATTTGCTTATTCACTGTGTGATTCGCTTAACAAGTATGTGATTTACTTAACAATCGCAGCAAAAAAAAGTCATAAAATTGGGCACAACTCAGAGGTGGGTTCCTACCGGTTCAGACCGGTTCGGCCGAGTAGGTAGTAACTCGGACGCCCAGGCACCCAAACCGGTTCTATTCTCGGCGACGCCATCTTGATTTTTGCTTCTGCGCATGCGCAGAACAATATCCATTGCACCTCATTTAATTACCACATTGCTTAGTAATAGAAGTTCTGGGCCCAGATGTGGTTCAAACTCAAGGAGTATCTATGTAACAAAAACATAGAAAAGCCAATGCAATCATACATGAAAAATCCCAATGTAATCTGTGTGCTGAAAATCCCAGTCTAATGCCAACCATGCCTGGGACGAGAACAGGGACAACCATAGAGTTTAGATGGAAGTCACAAGCATATGAACTCTTTTACATACAGTCACACCCATCATTGTATTTTTTTTTACCTACCCCTGTAGATGACTCTGGAGGGAAGGTCTTCTCATGGCAAAATGCCATTTCCTTCTCTTCTGTAATTTCCTGCCAGCTTCTCCAACAGCTTTCCCAGCAGTCATTTTCAGAAAACTCACAGCAGGAAAAGTATCCCCCTAGAAGGACATGTAGGGAAGCTGGTAATTAACAATCAATCTGCCAGAGAGGAGCAGGCAAACCTGAAATGTCATTTTCTCTCCCGCAAAAGATGGATGTTTTGGTAACAGGCAGAGAAACCTCTGTTAGGGGATTTTGAAAGAAAAGCCACTGTGTTTAAACAATCACAAAATACTGCTTTGTAAATATACCCTTTGGTCTTAGGCAGAAGAATCAAAGAAACAATACCTTTTTCATGGAGTGAAATCTCTTGCTCCCACAGCAAAAGAGTGCATTTGCATAATTCTGTTGTGAATTTTAAACTGTTCTTTTATTTTGCTTTTCTTTTTCTTCTTTCTTTGTAAGCCGCCTGGAGTCCTCCGGGATTGGACGGCCTATAAATTAAATTAAATAAATAAATAAATAAATAAATAATTTCTATCCTACCTTTTTATAAATAACTCAAGGCAGTGAATATACCTAATATTCCTTCATCCTCCTATTTACCCCAAGACAAGAACCGAATGAGGTGGTGCTGGAATTAGAGTGACTGGCCCAAAGTCACTCAGCCAGCTTTCATGACTAAGGTAGGACTAGAACTGACAGGCTCCTGGCTTCTAGCTTGGTGCCTTAACCACTACACTAAACTGGTTCTAAAAAATTATAAATCAGAAACAAAGTAATCAAGTAATCCCACTCTTTCCTAGGTAAATAATATATTAAGCTGCTCACTGCTCACAGATTTGGAAATCTGTTCACAATGGAATGGATATTATAAAAATGACCTGCCTCAACAGAAGTTATTTGCACATGAAATCCAGATTATTGGTTCACATAGATCACTGTTCTTTCCAATCAATGACTCAAAGCTTGATGTACTTATAAAAGGTGCTCACATTGTACCTGTGTTTATGCAGGGCATATTAATTGCAATAGCAATAGGACTTAGATATATGCCACTTCATAGTGCTTTACAGCACTCTCTAAGCTGTTTACAGAGTCAGTGTATTGCCCCCAACAATCTGGGCCCTCATTTTACCGACCTTGGAATGGCAGCAGGCTGAATCAACCTGGAGTTGGTTAGATCGAACTGCTGGCAGTCAGCAGAGTTAGCCTGCAATACTGCATTCTAAACACCTTGTCACCAAGGCTCTGTGGTGTAACATTGTCTGTGTAACATTCTCTGATGACCAAGATATACACCTTGTGGGAGTCCGGGTTTGTGTATTTGTGTGTTTTGCTAAAAACATTTTTTTATTTTCGGACACCTTTTAAAATGTTTTAGACTATGGTTTTAAATATGAACACAACCCAGTTTATTGTTCTATCTTCTCTGATTGCATTAAACTCTATTTTGGATCATCAGAAAAATCTGCCAGTCTTAATTCAGTTCTGGAGACTCTTAATGTTGTGTATTTCAGTATAAATCAACTGGATTCTGCACCACACTTTTCTACCATCTTCTTGTAACTCCATAGTAATCAATATCAATATCATAGATATTATCCTCCCCCCCCCTGCAAAAATTCCAGATGTCTCCCATCTTGCTGATGTTCAGGGAGTTATTAAAGATTTGGCAAGTTTCCCAGATTTTGGGCAGGGTGATGCTTGCATCTCTGTTGGATGGACATTTTGCTTAGATATCAGTGTTTAAGCTGCTTGTGAACTATTTCTTTCTTTGTTTGTTTGTATTTGCATTTATTAATTTGTCAAACATGTACAAGAGTGTAGGTATATATATATATGTATATATGAAAATGGACATGAACAAAAGAAATGAATAAAAATAAATGGGGACAATAAGACAGAGATGCTAGGCAGGCTGGTGCGTTTATGCACGCCCCCTTTATGGACCTCTTAGGAATGGGTTGAGGTCCACGGAAAACAGTTTAAGGTTGAAGCTGTGATGGTTTGAGAATGTGACAACGGAGTCAGGTAGAGCATTCCACGCGTTGACCATTCTGTTGCTGAAATCATATTTTCTGCAATCGAGTTTGGAATGGTTTACCTTGAGTTTGTATCGATTGTTTGCCCTTGTATTATTGAGGTTGAAGCTGAAGAAGTCGTAAACAGGCAAGATGTTTGTTTGTCTGTTTGTTTTTGCCATTTTTCTAAACTGTAAGCTGTCCAGAGTTACTGGGAGTCAGATGACCTCAAAACTCCCCAAATAAATGAGAGATTTACCCTCTGCATTATACGGAAGCAATAATTCGCTGTTTATTTCATTAATTGTGTTTTACTTTCTTTCTCATATGCCAGTTTGCTAATTAAAGTGCAATCTGTATCATGTTCATGTTACTCTAGGCTTACTGAGGCTTACTCATGATAAGTTTATTTCAGAGTGATTTCTCAATTAAGCACTGCTATGAGGTAACTCTGCTACATTTTTCTCACTTAATGTTTTGATCTTTGTTATTTTGGAAAAGTATGACAACATTTGGGGATTAGAGTGTTGGTTTAAATAGGCTGAACTAGGTCTCATTCAAATATTCTATTTCTCATTATCGTGGTTAATAGTTTGTAATGCAGATAATAATTGGAATTGGGTTCTATAGAAGTAAGTCTTTTTTTGATGTAAGCTCAACTTTTGGTGATTTCAAGGCTGCATCCATGTAGTTTTCATGTCAATAACATAAAAATGTTTTCATCATTGCTTTTTCTGATGCCTTTCAAGAGAAGGAGGCAATCTCGGGGTTTCCAGATATCTCCAGTTATCTTGACATAACTAACATGATTATGGAAAATAGAAATAGTTTAGTGAGATTAAATAATACTAAAGTATCTTCTTTTTCTAAGATGTAATAACTTATACATTTATATGATTTACCATGATGCTTTGTTATTCCTTACATTATAAAAAAAAATTGGAAATCGTGTTTCCCCGAAAATACGACATGTCCTCATAATACAGCCATGCCACATTTTTCTGGTGAGCAAAAATATAAGCTCCCCACATATAAGCCCCCTGGACAACCCCCCACCTCCAGCCAGGTAGAGCGCCGCTCACCAACCTAGCAGTATTCTGAAGGTGCCAAACTGCGGGAACCTGGGGGGAGGCAAAGGTGATCACATTGCTTGGCACCTTTGGGATACTGCTAGGTTGGTGAGGAGTGCTGTGCCCAGCTGAAGAGGGGGGTTGCCGGGCAGCTGCTCTCTGCTATCCCAGCCTGGCTTTTTCCGCGGATTCCAATCAGAGTCTTTCGGCAGTGGCCGCTCTGGGTGCATGCTTTATGGTTGTACGCTGAGATGGCAGTGGCAGCGGAGGAGCCCTGGCTCCGTAAAGAGAGCTGGGCCATGCATCGTGAGGCTGGGAGGCAGGTGAGCAATAGCAGAACAGCTGCTCGTGCAACCCCCCTCTCCAGCCGTGCAGAGCGCCATTCACTGGCATTTGGAAGGTGCCAAGCCGCGGGAGCCGGGAGGCAGTGAACAGGCGCTCACGCGGCTTGGTGATACCCCTAGGTCAGTGAATGGCGCTGTGCCCGGCTGCAAAGGGGGTTTGCCGGGTGGCTGCGACAGCGCAACACAGCCATTCGCCTATGAGGCTGTGCCTGGCTCTTTGGGAGCCCGCTCATAAGAGAGCAGCTGCCCAGCAACCCCAAAACAATAAACCCTCCCCCATAATAAAGCCCAAGCCATATTTTGTAGGTAAAAAGAAAATAAGACCCTGTTGTATTTTCGTGGAAACACGGTAGATATTTCTTGTCCCTGGAGATAGCTAGGTGTTTGCAAATAGTCCAGTTGTGATTATAACATGTAGCTTTCATTATTTGTTTTAAAAAAGGATGAATAAGCATGCACAAAGGGCTGGCTTAAAATAGCCAGTCAGTGCTTGCCTATATGCGGATATTGCAGTCTTTTGATTCTAGAAATCCCCTTTCTCTCCAGTCATCAAGTCTGAAAATGTGAAGACAAGGGAACTTCCACAGCCCCACATTCTGTCTTATCTGATGTTTGCCTTGCTTTGCACTGAAATGGAAGTCTCTATGATGATTCTATGACATGTCCCAAGTTCTGATCAGTGGCAGATTATGGCTCACTGGTATCCTAAGCACTGACAAATCTTGGAGCCCCTCCTTTGTACATATTGTGCAAATCGTCATTGTTTTTTTCTTTACTTTCTCAACTTTGTGGTGTCCTTTTGGGCCTGGTTCCCTAAGCACGTGCTTAGTCTGCTTAATGGTTAATACAGCACAGGCTCTGAGTGCTAAGTAAGAAAACATCCCACTTTTTCAAACATTTTATAATTTCAAGTATGTTTTGACAATGTACGTACTGAAATTCAGCTTTCCAGATGGCCTACAAGTACCGTAACATTTGAAAGGATATTTTTGATGACTGTTATATCTAATGAACATAATTTCCAAACTTCATCGTCAGAAATTGCCAAATCATTCATGCTAAGTGGCGTAATTTGAGGTAGAAAGGCAAAAATGTCATTATTTGGATTTTTGTTAATTGTAGTAATTGGGATTGTTTTATATGTGTTGAGTTCTGGATTTAGTTTACTAAAATAAACTTCACTGGTCTATGACCTTAACACAGATTTAATCTGATTTCATTTGAAACTTCACAATTTCTTCATCACATTAATGAGTAGGCAAAATTAAAAATAATAGGAAATGAAGTTATGCAACAGAGTCAGACCTTTGGAGAGTCAGACCTTTATAACCAAGATAGGCTGCTCCTGTCTCTATAAAATAAATTTTAAATGTATTTTTTGGTTCTGTTCAACATGATCACATGAGGATCTGTTGGAAGAAATGTCCTTCTGGGTTCAGTTCCAGGTGGGGAAAAAGCCACTGGAAACATGGAGGCTGCTTGGAAAGATGATTTAATGGTGGACAGGATCACATGGCTGAGTTCCTGAACAGAAAAGGGGGATCACATGCTTCCAGATGTTGGATGAAGAAGAAAGAGCCTGAGATGCTGAAAGTCCCTGGTGTTATGCCCTCTCTGGGCTTTGATCTCTGATTGGTTGTCGGACTCCCATGGGGCCATGCAGGGGCAACTCTGTAGGCTGTGAGTCCACGTTTGGTTGAGCATTGCTTCTTCCCAGATGTCCTGCGGTGAGATGGGTAAAGGGCTAATACTTTCATGCCTTAATCCTATCACACTGGAGTTGAAGGGGGAGATCTTTGTTATGTAGAATGGACTAGCCCAGGCTTTTTAATGGCCCATTGACAAAGAGTGAGTCTGCTTCCTGCCTAAAACATATTTCTCCGCTTCTGATCCAAGGAAATATAATATTCTGCCTTTTCAATATTCCCCAGGACATTTCATTTTTCTAGAAGACGAGTGGGTTTTTAACTTTCTACAGATCAAAAACCATATATATATGTCATGATCATTGACATATACATACCAATTTAGTTTACTGCTAAGTCCAACCTATATTTCCTCCAAAACATTTTCACATATTACATTTACTGGAGAATCTTCCCAAACTCCCCAAAAGAAAGACTCTAGAAAGAGTGTAGAGAAGAGCAACAAAGATGATTAGGGGACTAGAGACTAAAACATATGAGGAACGGTTGCAGGAACTGCGTATGCCTAGTTTAATGAAAAGAAGGACTAGGGGAGACATGATGGCAGTGTTCTAATATCTCAGGGGTTGCCACAAAGAAGAGGGAGTCAAACTATTCTCCAAGGCACCTGATGGTAGAGCAAGAAGCAATGGGTGGAAACTAATCAAGGAGAGAAGCAACTTAGAACTGAGGAGAAATTTCCTGGCAGTTAGAACAATTAGTCAATGAAACAACCTGCATCCAGAACTTGTGACTGCTCTAATACTGGAAGTTTTAAGAAGAGAATGGACAACCATTTGTCTGAAATAGTAAGGTTTCCTGCTTGGGCAGGGGGTTGGACTAGAAGACCTCCAAGGTCCCTTCCAACTTTGGTATTCTCTATTCTTTATAACTAGAGTGGTTATTGGAGTACTATTAGAAAAGAGAGAGAGAGATGACCCAGATTTGTATAACATGTGCATGTGACCACACACACAAACACTTAGAAATCATTCTTGCAATTTAAATGAATGCATGATGTCTGATCCATCCTGCAAAAAACAACGTACATCAGTGATCTGTGGGCTATAAACCAATTGTTTATCAACTTGATATGTTAACCTAGCTCTTCAGATAGATGACTTCATCAAAGAACAGATCATTCTCTATAAATACTATTTAATATGTAATGTGTGGACACAACTGTATATTTATAATGAATGTATGTTATTTAAGCATACTTTTACAAAAAAAGGCACAGAATCTATCATCTAGTCAGATGTTAAAAAACAAACGCTCCATTGGGCTGAGGCTCAACTCACAGATACATTAGATGTACTTTCTGTGAAGAATGATTTCCAGAGCTTGAGGTATGAACTTAGTAGTGTAGATTGTAGGCTTATCTTTTCAGAGGTTTACCAGTATATAAAAAACAAAAAGGGAAGGGCCAGCATGTAGCAGAGTTTAATGTGTGGCTAAAGGAGTGGTGTAAAAGGGAAGGCTTCGGTTTTATTAGTCATGATGCCTGCAGCTGGTCCAATGAAAAACTGTACAAAAGAGATCATTTGCACCCATCCAAGAAAGGGACTGAATTACTTGGCATTAAATTCACAGATTTTCTGGATAAACATTTAAACTGAACAGCGGGGACAGGCAATTAATTGATAAAGAACATTTCTGTCCCCAGCAATCTAAAACTCATAGGGTTATCGTGCATGTAAAATAATGTTTGTGCGGGTAAGATGATCACTCCTGCTGTCAAGCAAAACCAAGCATTTAATAGTGAGTGGCATACCATGTGCATGAATCATACAAGTGGCAAGAAAATAGGGGCAGTCAGGCATAACACAGGTTATGTAGACAGTAAATACAGGGTCAATCAAAATGGACTCAGATGTCTATACACCAATGCACAGAGTATGAGGAATAAACAGGGTGAATTAGAAATTCAAGTAAATGAGGGCAGCTATGATATTGTTGCCATTACAGAAACTTGGTGGGATGAAACCCACAAATGGAACATACAGATAGAAGGATTTAAATTATTTAAAAGAAATAGACCAAATAAAAGAGGAGGTGGAGGTGGAGTTGCACTATATATAAGAAATAACTACATCTCTACAGAAATAGAGCACAACAATGATGAGAACTATCTTGAATGCATTTGGGTCAATATTAAAGGTTGGGGGAGAAACGATATTGCTATAGGTCTATACTACTCAACCAAGCAGAGGAAGTAGATGAACTTTTTGCTAGTTAGCTAACTAAGATATGTAGGAAGCACACCACAATAGTAGTGGGGTATTTTAACTACCCTGACACCAAAAGTTAAGTATAAAAAGTGGAAAGAGGGGGACATAACTAAGGCAGAATATCAGCAAATAGCCCGAGCCTGTAAAGATGAAGTAAGGAAAGCTAAGACTCACAATGAAGAAAGGCTTGCCACAAAAATTAAAAAATAACAAAAAAAGCTTCTTCCAACATGTTAAAAATGGTTAAGGAAACAATTGGTCCATTGCTGGGAGAAAGTGGCAAGAAGGTGACAAGCAACAGGGAGAAAGCAGAACTATTTAACTCATTTTTTTGCGTCTGTCTTTACACAAAGGGATAAAACAGTCCAACCTATCAAAAACAGCACCACAAAAATCAGATTAGGAACACAAATTGAAATAGGGAAGAAAATGGTAAGTGAGCACCTGTCTACCCTAGATAAGTTCAAATCACCAGGACCAGATGGATTACACCCCATGGTTCTGAAGGAAATGGCTGATGAGATCTCAGAACCACTGAACTATATCTTTCAGAGATCCTGGAGCACCAGGGAACTGCCAGAGGACTGGAAAAGAACTGATGTGGTTCCCATCTTCAAAAAAGGGGGAAAAACAGATTCAGGAAACTATAGACCTATCAGTCTGACCTCAATACCAGGAAAGATTCCGGAAAAGATAATCAAGCAACAAATTACTGAACACCTAGAAGTAAACAAAGTAATAGACAAAAGCCAACATGGGTTTGTCAAAAACAGATCATACCAGACTAATCATATTGCATTCTTTGACAAAGTGACAAAATTAGTGGACCAGAGAAATGCCGTCAATATAGTTTACTTGGACTTCAGTAAGGCATTTGATAAGGTAGACCATAACCTACTACTAGATAAAGTAGAAGAATGTGGGTTGGACAGCATCATCACCAGATGGATTCATAACTGGCTGACCAACAGCACTTAACGTGTAGTCCTCAACAGAACTGCATCTACATAGAGGGAAGTATGCAGTGGGGTACCCCAAGGCTCTGTTTTAGGCCCAGTACTCTTCAACATCTTCATCAATGATTTGGATGAGGAAATAAATGGGGAACTCATCAAATTTGCAGATGACACCAAGCTGGCAGGAATAGCCAACATTCCAGAAGACAGATTTAAGAGGGATCTTGACAAACTTGAACATGGGCACTATCTAATAAAATGACATTCAATGGTGAAAAGAGTAAGTTCTACATTTAGGCAAGAAAAACAAAATGCACAGGTACAGTACAGGTGGTACCTTCCTCAATAATAGTAACTGTGAGAGGGATCTTGCAGTCCTAGTGGACAAGCATTTAAATATGAGCCAGCAGTGTGCAGCAGCTGCCAAAAAAGCCAACACAGTTCTAGGCTACATAAACAGAGGGATTGAATCAAGATCACGTGAAGTGTTAATACCACTTTATAATGCCTTGGTAAGGCCACACTTGAAATACTGCATTCAGTTTTGGTCACCACAATGTAGAAAAGATGTGGAGACTCTAGAAAGAGTGCAGAGAAGAGCAACAAAGATGATTGGGGACTGGAGACTAAAACATATGAGGAACGGTTGCAGGAACTGGGTATGTCTAGTTTAATGAAAAGAAGGACTAGGGGAGACATGATAGCAGTGTTCCAATATCTCAGGGATTGCCACAAAGAAGAGGGAGTCAAACTATTCTCCAAGGCACCTGATGGTAGAGCAAGAAGCAATGGGTGGAAACTAATCAAGGAGAGAAGCAACTTAGAACTAATCAGTGGAACAGCTTGCCTCCAGAAGTTGTGAATGCCCCAACACTGAAGTCTTTAAGAAGATGATGGATAGCCATTTGCCTGGAACGGTATAGGGTTTCCTGCATAGGCAAGGGGTTGGACTAGAAGACCTCCAAGGTCCCTTCCAACTCTGCTATTGTATTGTATTGTATTGTATCGAGGAGCATCTCTTCCTCCTCCTCCTCTTCTTCCTTTTCCTCTTCTTTTTCTTTGTAATTGTGGGCAACCATACACAAATACCATTGCCATTCTTGCTTTTCTCTGACACCGTTTTCTTCTACGACAGTTTTTCACTTTCCCAGCCAAATCTACAGGACCATTTTTCTAGGGGTCTCTCATTTACTAAGTAGAAGTGAGGATTGACCCTGCTTACTTTCTGAGGCCAGCTAAGGCCAACTAGATGCTATACTTTAAAAATAAACTTAAACCCACTATGCAAAGAGTGATAAAAAAGGCCTTCCAAGGCAGTGCACACATGCCATTGACTGATGCAATGACCTTCACACGTACAATTGAACATGTATTACTAAACAGTTCATGGCTTCCTGTCAAGTCCAAACCCTATTCATGAAGGTTCCTGTTATAAATGGGGAAGGGGGTGTTGACGTGTTAATTGTCATCATTTTTGTAACAAGTTTTTCCATTGCCCAACACTTGGATAGGGTTTATCTTACAAAACTGCTATTTGTAGGTGGGTGCGTTCTCTTGGTTCTATGGCTCTTGATACTGTACTGGAACACACTATGATCATCTATCCATTATAATTGGGAACACCTGTATGACACTGTTCCTGCTAGCAACAACTCTGGATTGACCTCCCCATAATGCTTGGAATGGCCCTAATTGCTCTAAATCAGTGGTTCTCAACCTTCCTAATGCCGCAACCCTTTAATACAGTTCCTCATGTTGTGGTGACCCCCAACCATAAAATTGGTGTCTCAGTTCCTAAGACCATCGAAAATATGTGTTTTCTGATGGTCTTAGGTGACTCCTGTGAAAGGGTTGTTCGACCCCCAAAGGGGTCCCATCTACAGGCTAAGAACCACTGCTCTAAGTTCTCAAGCAGACATTCCCTATTACCGTACCACCATCTGAGTTATATTTTAGAGGAAGCAGACTGAGTAAGGGACCTTATGTATCACACACAGGAATTTTCCATAATAAACAGCTTTTCTAACTACTGCTGTGTGGACAACGATAGAATGACAACCGCACTGCACTCCTCCAGACTTTGATCTCTTCAATTACTAATAAATTTTAGCAATGCAATCATTCTCTCGTGCCCATTTTATTTTCTGTTAAGCAGCTTCAGTTCAAAAATGTGAACATAAAGCTTTGTTTTGTTTGCCTTTTCAGCTGCAAAATCCATCTTGGTTCCCTTTGTTCAAAGCTGTAGTTTCATTTCCAATTTCAATTACAGACTTCCATATAAGAAAGGTAATGCATTTTCAAAAGAAATGGTTGGCTACTATGTTTTGACAGTTTGGCTTCAGTTAAAGTATAATTAAACGTTTCAGAAACAAAGCTTTGGAAATTCAATCATGCCACTTGTACTTGGGAAAGAGGCTGTTTTGTTTTTACTTTGAGAAGATGAATTAATTTGTCCTTCACTTTCCATCCTAAAAGCAAACAGTTGGATTAAGCATTCCACTATTATAAGCAATGTGTAGCTAACACTGGGGAGAAAAGCAAAATAACATCTGAAACAGAGTAAGCTTTGATCCTGGCTACGTCTGATCAACAGGTTTTTTTTTTTAAGAAGAAGAAAGGAAAGGAGGGGGAACCTCTCTGGTTAGTGACTTGAATTCTGTGCATGCCCCCTCCCGCCCCTCACAACAGCAGGAAGTGTGGGCATGTGTTGCATATAAAAAACCCAGAGGCCAAAAGTTTTCAAGTATGTTCAAATGGCACTCCCCTCCTTCCACCCACCACCCAACCCACATACCACATCCCATTCTAATTATGGCCTGTAACACATCTGCGAGTCCTGAATTACGTGCCTAAGAACTATTTGTCTGGTTTGCAGCAAAAATATCTTTTGTTTTCCCTAGTAACTTAGGATTTCCTTGAATACAAAGAAGCGTGCTGCTTAAAAAAATACAGAGGGAGCAAACCCAGTGCAGTGAGAGGAGAAGGCAAGAGACTGTCGTCAATGTGTTAATGGGAGACAGGGTAGAAGTTGCCACCTCTAGGGGAGGGAGGTCAGAATACTGGAAACTTTCTCTTTTGCAGACAATTGTTGGCCAACAGTTACTTAGAAAGGAGAAGAACTTTTTGTTGACATGGGAAAGGAGGACTCTGAAACTCCTGAGTTTACAACTCAGAAAAAGAAAGTGGAAGGGGGGGACTGAAACAAGCCAGATATCTGCAACAAAGGATTTTATAAATACTCCAAACCTTGTTTGGCTATAATCTACAGCAGGAATGCTTCATTGTAGCCACTGTGTCTGAAGTTTATGCCAAGCAAAAGAACTGGAGTGGAAATCTCGCCTTGTAAACTGAAAGCTCAACACTATACTAGAGCAGTGGTTCCCAAACTTGGCAACTTTAAGACTTGTGGACTTCAACTCCGAGAATTCTCCAGCCAGCAGAGCTGGCTGGAGAATTCTGGGAGTTGAAGTCCACAAGTCTTAAAATTGCCAAGTTTGGGAACCACTGTACTAGAGTAACGAAGAATAAAATGGAAGATTTGGCCCAGACCACTTTCCCTTCAATCTTAGACTAGTCCCAGCAAATACATATCTGTGTTAGCAGAACAACATATCTGACTTCTGATGCTGACCCATTAATATAAAGATGTTATCCCTTTAAAAAAAAAATCCCAATTGCCGTGTTTTTCTTCTTTTGCTCTCCATCCCCTTTTTTTCATATAATTGTTCTGCTTTGTTTGGTTCTTGTTTTTGTTTTGAAGCTCCTTAGAGACAAGCGGGCAGTTGTTTCAACTTTAAACTTTAATGATCAAACAAAATGGTAAAGGACAATCTCAAACCTTTTGCTTTTGACATAAAAGTGGATCTGAGTTGCAATACAAAATCCAATGAAAGAAACAAAACAAAATCCAATGAAACCAAAATAGCTACCAACATTAGAACATTTATTTGGATTTTGTGCAAGTGCTGAATATCCACATACAAATATAAAAACTTTAGGGGGGGAAACATGTTGTGTACCATATCCCACAACAACAGCCTCTCAATGGGAGGTTGACTTGTTGTCCCAGTAATCGTGAAGATAAATTGTAGCATATATTAATATTAAATAGAATTATGATTCTACTTTCTGACAACTTTTCTTATTCTTCATGCATCCACATATCAAGAGTTATGCCTATGATACCGTAATAATCTCTACATCTGGTCTTTCTGCAGACTTCAAAAGGAAGCATTTGATATGCAATTACACTACAGCATGGTAGATATTATTGGAGAGAAACTCAGACATGCTGGCTCTCAGCTGATGTGAAATTGTGCTTTGTATTTCTGTTGACATTGCCTTGCTACCTTGGCTCAATGTCATTTTATTCTAGAAGAGGCAGCATAGTCAGATTTTTTTTAACACTGCCAGTAATAAAAAGAATACTTGGGCTGGTCACTGCAGAACAACCCATAAACTTACTCCATTGATTAAATTAAAGAGGAATTAATTAAACAGTAAATGTGGTCCTGTCCACTTCTAAAATGCAGAAATATTCAAACCAGACCATGATTGTCTTTACTGGAGCCAACCTTTAAATACAGAAAACATGACATGAGACCATCACTATATTCTCCAGCTGAACAAAAGGAAGACACAAAGGAACAAAGAGCATTTAACCAGTGCCTTCCCTTCCCCCATGGTCTGTTTCATAAACTCATAGTCAGAAGGTATTTCAGAGGTCATGCACAGTTTGAAAATCTCCAGTGAAGAAGAATGTGCCTCTTCATAAGGCAACTTTTTCCACTGGTCAACAGCTCTTGGCATCAGGAAATACTTCATAATGTCTAGCCCCCAATCTACTTCCTTCTAGTTTCAGCCCATTCATTCTGGTTCTGCCCTTTTGAGCAACAAGTTGAGCAACAAGGAACAATATTTCCTCCTACAAATGAAGTTGACATCATGTTTTAGACTATAGATCCAGTGTACCTGCATTACAGAATTGTGTTCACTTTTTGTATTTCAATCTAATCACAGGGTACAAGAGCCCCATCTCTTTCACACCCCAAAATTAGTGGATGGACATCAGGAGAGAAGATAGGTGGCAGCAACAGGAACTACCAAGTCATTATTCGAAAGTAAGAAACCAAGCTAGGGTATAGCTGCACTAGAAAGTTTTTGGGAGAGAAGCAATCTGGAATTAAGGAGAAACTTCCTAACTGTGAGAACAACTAACTACCTTGCCTTCAGAAATTGCGGGTGTTTCATCACTGGAGGTTTTCAGGACAAGACTTGTCTGAAATTGGTCTCCTGCTTGAGCAGGGGTTTGGACTAGAAGACCTCCAAGATCCCTTCCAGCTCTATTCTGATTGATTGGAGATTAGGAACCTCTAGCCTCCCATAGCCTTCTCTGTCCACAACTGCAGGTTTGCCCTCTAGGGAATAGACAGAGAATTTAGGAGCTAGGAAGTTCCATCACTTCTACTAGAAAGCTAAATTCAGGGTGTAACCTGCCAAACAGCAGGAAAAAAAAGAAATAAATCCTCTGAGATACTGAGATAGATAACTTTATGGGATGACATAACATACATGACATCATGTGGAGCATCATGTGGCACACAACTCCCGTGTGAAAGAGCTATATGTACAGATATACAGACAAGTCTTCAATTTACAACAGCTCAGTGATCATTCAAAGTTACAATGGCACTGAAAAAAGTGATACAATCATTTTTCACACTTATGACCGTTGCATCATCCCCATAGTTATGTGATTGGCTACTGGTTCATATTTATGACAGTTGCAGTGTCCCGGGGTCACCTTCTGTGATCTTCTGATAAGCAAAGTCAATGGGGAAGCCAGAGTCACTTAACAACCCCTTGTTACTAACTTAACAACTGCAGTGAATAATTTAACAACTGGGCCAAGAATAATTTAACAACTGGGCCATAAAATGGGGCAAAACTCACTTAACAATTGTCTCACTTAACAACAGAAATTTTGGGCTCGATTGTGGTCATACGTTGAGGACTACCAGTATTCCTGGTTCAAGTCATCATTTAGCCAGCAAGTCACAGAGCTATCTATTGGCTAATCTTGGGAGGCAAAAAATTGCCCAGCCTTGAAGAATTCCTATTACAGTATATGCCTTCTTGATATGCTTTCTTGCCATACAGGTACTTAATTCTGTAACTTCAGAATATGATTTGTTAATCACTGATATTATAGACATCTAAAATGAAAATACTTTTAGAAATTTGATTAGTTATTTATCTGATAACATAGAGATACTATATTTTATAAAGATAACACAAACAAAAATTTAAGATGCAAGATAGCAATCCTGGACTATCCCCATTTCAATATTTTGGGATATGAGCTCATTTCCTGTTGTTATCTAAGCAAATCTAAGAGAATTACGAAACAGCTTGCTTTTTGAATGCATGCTAGAAAGAATTACCAGCTGCAGCTTTAAATTTTCTCATTTGCTATCATGGGCATATATAAAATCTGAATTCTGATCGTCGTATGCTTCAAGTTTGAAACATTGGAGCCATTTTTCAAGAGAGATTGCTGAGTACTGGCAGGTCCTTTATGGATTTTTCCAGGGGTTACTGCCATTGGCATCGACCTCACAAGACTTCTCTCAGCTGGCAAATAGTTATTGTCTTTCAGCCTAGCCAAATGATTCAGAAAGTTTCTGCCAGTAGCAGACTTAAAGATATTTAAAGAGAAGTTGAATCATACATTATCACAGATAGATGCAGCAAAGGCAAACAAGCCATGGACTATAATTTAAAAACAAAAAAGGTGACGATGATTTTTTGTTGGTGAAAAGCATTTATTTTATTAACTTCAGGCTTTGTGTTTTCAAAGAAAAAAGAAGGTTCAGATAAGTTAAAATAAGATTCTATGCAAAAACAAACTCCCAAAGGGTCTCCTTCCAAAAATAAGTACATTGTCTTTTCATACTTTTCTTACAGTATAGAAGGGGACAGCAACCCCTCTGGAGCCGCATGTGGCTATTTCATCTCTCTGCTGTGGCTCCATGTCGTTCAAAATATGTGTCACAACCGTCAATGTGTGACACCCTCTGGCACACAATTCATTGAGCTTTTCAACCCCAGATAGGTTTTGTGGCTCCCAGTGTTTTCTTTTCTGTGGGGAATGGATTCGAATGGCTCTTTGGAACGAGCTCGTTCCCTTTGGAACGAGCTCCCCGTGGAGATTCGTACCCTCTCCACCGTCCAGGCCTTCCGCACAGCCCTTAAGAACTGGCTAGCCCGTCAGGCCTGGGGACAAGGATAGCCGCCCCTCCCGAATGATGAATGTATGTTGCTTATTACTTTTATTATATGTGTCTACGTCATTGTTTGTATTCCCCCTCCCTGATTTTATGTGAGCCGCCCTGAGTCCCCTCAGGGAAAAGGGCGGCCTACAAATGTTAATAAACATCTAAACATCTAAACAAACATCTTTGAGTGTTTAAGGTTGCCGACACCTGCACTACAGCAAGAATCTAGCTTAAAAGACCAGATTCTCATCTAAAAGCTACCTGTAGAAATTCGCCAAAAGGTCAAGTCTTGAATCTCTTCCAAACGCCAGAAAAAGATACCTTCTTTTTTCAGGTGATTTTTGAATCTTTAAAGTTTTAACTGGGAGTCAGTTTCAATGAAGCCTTTATACTTTATTATACGCTTTTGCAATACAACTTGCACTGAGTGAAGAAATAACAAAGACTATATTCATCAGGAAATTGCTCAGCTAGAATTCATTAAGAGGGTGAACATTTTCTCATGGATTAAACCAAGAGTAAGGAGAACTATTATCATACTACCTATTTTAATCAGGTCACCAATGCAAGACAGTGTCATATTATATAATTGTTTTGTGAATGGCACCTTTCAGCAAGTATCACTTCTGCATTTCTTGCATTTTGTTTCTCTCTGTTGTGTTTCTAAACACAACTATGAGTGAATAAGTATGTGTATCTGCTGGCACACACAGACAGAGTCTCCATCCATTATAATATTGCAACATCTTCCAAAAGTTTTTCCCAAAAACAATTGTTAAGGCTTTGAGATATCCCAAGACTTCATTATTTATCATCAATGAACTATTGCTGATCAACTTAAATATTGACAAGATACACAGTTGTACATTTGAAGCATCATGGGGAAAAGTTAGCATGCTGTAGTAGGAAAATAATTTCTTCAACTTTTGCTGTCAAATGACAGCTCTGATATTGGCGTTGTGCGATGTATGCAGCTTCATTACTGAAGTTCGTTATCTCTTTTAGGCTTACAGTGTCTTAAAGGCTACCTTAATAAGGAGATTAAGAGAATGAGGTATGCATTGCGGGCATAATATTGTAGATAGAAATGATTCTACTGAGAACAAAACATGTCATTTTTGGCAAATTGGCTGTACTCTCTCTCTCTCTGTGTTTGTGTGTGTGTGTGTGTGTGCGTGTGTGCGTGTGTGCGTGTGTGTGTACACACAGCCAAAGCAGTAGAGTAGTATTGATTAGAAGACATTTGATAAGCAAATATGATTTATCTGGAAAAAGCATTGAGAAATATATTGAAGATTAACATTGAAGGGAAGCAGAAAAGTCCAAACTCAAAGAGATGGCTTTACCAAAGGTTTCTCTGTGGTTTAATTATTTGCAAACTAGTGTACCACAAAGAAAAACACTGCTTCTCGGAATGACCCATTTACTTTGTGCCTGTTCCTTTCTTGCTTAGTGAACCATCATTTGTTTTTGCCAGAGTCAATGTCACCACTGTAAATCCAGGTCCCCCCCCCCCTTGTTTCTTGGAAAGCACCACTCAGTCCCATGTCAAGAAAAACAAACAGAGAGGGTTTTGCTTGGGTTCTATTTAAGGCAAATCACCAGTGGCAGTTCCAATAACAAACCCAGAACCAATAGTGATACTTGTTACAAGACTGAGACTACTGTGCAGAAAGGCTCACACAGTTGCTCCACCCAATGCAGTTTTCCACCCTTATTTTTTTGCCCCTTCATCCCCAGAACCAGGAGTTTTAGCAGTAGAAATATGGGCGAAATCACTCTTAAACCTTAGTTCAGTTGGCTTATAGACATGCTACAGATACAATAGCAGAGTTGGAAGGGACCTTGGAGGTCTTCTAGTCCAACCCCCTGCCTAGGCAGGAAACCCTATACCGTTTCAGACAAATGGCTATCCAACATCTTCTCTTGAAGACTTCCAGTGTTGGGGCATTCACAACTTCTGGAGGCAAGCTGTTCCACTGATTAGTTCTAAGTTGCTTCTCTCCTTAATTAGTTTCTACCCATTGCTTCTTGCTCTACCATCAGGTGCCTTGGAGAATAGTTTGACTCCCTCTTCTTTGTGGCAACCCCTGAGATATTGGAACACTGTTATCATGTCTCCCTTAGTCCTTCTTTTCATTAAACTAGGCATACACAGTTCTTGCTACCGTTCCTCATATGTTTTAGTCTCCAGTCCCCAATCATCTTTGTTGCTCTTCTCTGCACTCTTTCTAGAGTCTCCACATCTTTTCTACATCGTGGTGACCAAAACTGAATGCAGTATTTCAAGTGTGGCCTTGCCAAGGCATTATAAAGTGGTATTAACACTTCATGTGATCTTGATTCTATCCCTCTGTTTATGCAGCCTAGAACTGTGTTGGCTTTTTTGGCAGCTTCTGCACACTGCTGGCTCATATTTAAATGGTTGTCCACTAGGACTCCAAGATCCCTCTCACAGTTAGAACTATTGAGCAAGGTACCACCTATACTGTACCTGTGCATTTTGTTTTTCTTGCCTAAATGTAGAACCTTACTCTTTTCACCATTGAATTTCGTTTTATTAGATAGTGCCCAATGTTCAAGTTTGTCAAGATCCTTCTGTATCTTAAGCCTGTTAAGATGATCAGCTCTCTAGGCTGTTTAAGGCACCACCCACTGTGAGCTTTGCCATACAACTTTTGGGTAACACAAACCACTGCAGCCAAAAGGAACCTAGTCCACTAATGCCCCAGAGTTGCAAATAGCATTAGAAAAACAAAACCCAGGATGCAAATGTGGGTTTCTCCCAAAGCAAAGATGAAAACTACCTTTTCAGAGAAACAGGAGTTTTAGTTTGCTTATAACAAGCCAGTGGCATTACGGCATTGTCAATGGGTGACGTTAGCCATAGGGTATCCTTGTGTGGTCGATCTTTGTAAGTGGTCCTATGGTTTTATTGACAATAGAACTAACTGTGTGTCCAGCAGCAGCCAGTGAATTAAAATGTTCAGGAAAAGAGCACTTTTTACCTCAGAAATTTTATTCCATCCACTTACTCAGCGCCAGCAGGATTCATGTGAAAAATAAATGTTTTTTACTTGGATAGCCAAGGACTTTATTATTTCCAAAATTCTTCTCAACTTCAAAGAGCTTTTATAAATTGGCTGTGTAACAAGCCAGCTGATCCCAACTGGAATCTGCCAACTAGCAAAATCAGGCCACTGCATCTAGTTTTGCTTTTCTGCAGCAACAGCAGCAAAAGAAAAAAGAAAAAGCAGTTAGGAAGATCAGCTGGTTGGAGAGCTTATGCAAACAAAGCAATATATAATTCCCTGGACTAGACTTTGTTGGTTCCCATACTTTCATGTTGCTACTGCTGCTGAGCACTGAATTTCCAAATCAAGAAAGGGTTTGGACCACACTTTCTGTTTTCCTAAGGGAAAAGCTTTTTCTTGGAGGACACAATAGCTGGTCTGTTCAGAAACAAGAATTCTTCATGCTTCCAGAGCTGAGTTATGTAAACATATGGCTCAATATGTTTATATATGCAAATACCTAATGTTGAGTTGCCAGTGTCCTTCAGATATTGACTGAAATTATGATAATTAGTTCATATAGGAAGCTTGAAAAGATTTGATGTTGCCTTTACTTATTTATTAAATTTGCTCACTGCCCATCCCTCTGCAAGGCAAAACTTAATTGCCTTGAAACCCGTTTTAGTGACTGATTCGTTTGAAGAAGACTTAGGTAGCTCTTCTGTTACCAAAGGGCGATATCAAATTGCACTAACTGGTTGTCTATGCAATAAATTCCAGTCGGGTTTTCAATTATAGCTTTACTGAAGTTAGCAAAATATGGGTGATACATAAGTTGGGAAGCACTTCCTTTCAGCAATAAATTATATCCATAAAGGTGCAGGTTCATGTCAAATCACCTCTATCTAACCAACTTAATGTAAAATTCCATTTCATATTCCCTTCCCCCAAAATCTTCTGGCATCAATGACCTACTTTCTTTGCTGGGGTTTGTAAAAGAATGCTGAATGGAGACATGTTTGTATTCAGGACTGCGTGAAGTTACATTTGGTTTCTAGCAGTTAGAAGGATTGTTTATTATAACACAGATCCTGAAACTATTAACTCAACATTTGACAATGGCCAGATTTTTCCGAGAAGCAACTCCTGGGAATATGCCAAGATTCAGCAATTTACTTAATTTAGTTTGAGTTTCAATCCCAATGCATATTTACCTGATAGTAACTCCTATTGGAATCAATGGGCTTATTTCTTTTTTTAAAAAAATGAATTCTGCAGCCTCAAATTATATGTAGATACTTGCACTCACGTTACATATTCAGACAGCATAATCCTTCCGATATACATGCAAGGTTTTTGTTATACATCTATAACAACAGACGTCTACCCAGCATATCTATTTTTGCCCTTAGGCAACAATGGTTTTTATTCTGGATTGTGTTTCTTATTCAGTATGAAAATGGTGTTAGCATTACTAATGAGAAAGCAATAATTGGTTGATAATCTTTCTAATGAAATTAATATGAAGGCTATTGTTTTTAACCAAGATACAGCTCACGCCTATAGTTCAGAATGTGTATGTTATGGGACTGTACCTCCTTTTCGTTCTATCTATAACTATGCTAGCATCATTCATCCATATAGAAATGGTTGGATTACATGTAAGTGAGCCCTGCTAATTTTGCAGTTTCTTTTCCTTCACTGTTGTGTGTTTGGACTGTATACCTTAGTGATATCCTTAGGGCAGTGATGGCGAACCTTTTAGACACTGAGTGTGTAAGCTGTGCGTGTGCGCATGCTCAAAATGAAAGGTACGCATGCGTGTGAATGTACACAATCATGCATGCACATGCATGGACAGGTGTGCATGCGCAGCAGAGACCCGAAGACCATCTGGCTGGTGGGAGGTGGGGAATCCCAACACCCGCAGCCAGGCAAGAGGTAAGATCTTTTTCTTTCATGAACTTCTATTTCAGGGGTGGGTTCCTGCCAGTTCTAACCTCTTCTATAGAAGAGGTTTCACAAATCTACCATGTCGTTTAGAACCAGTTCCAGCTCCCTCCCCACACCCGTCCGCACCATGCTTGCCCCGCCCACCGCTCACTGATTGGCTGGCTCACCAATCACCCCGCCCGCCTCTAAGAGTCCTATCTAAGTCTTAAAGCTGTCATGTTTGAACACCCCTGGGTTTTTTGCTAAAGGGTTAGGGGTGCAAGGGTAACTTGACAGCTTTAGGACTTGCGTGCTTCAAATGCCAGAGTTTCTGAGCCAACATTTTGGTTGCTAAGCAAGAACGTTGTTAAGTGAGTTTCACCACATTTTACAAGTTGGCCATGCCCACCCAGTCACATGGCTGGCAAGCCCACTCCCACCTGGTCACATGGCCAGTAAGCCACTCCCACAAAGCAGGCCACACCTACAGAAGAGGTTCTAAAAAATTTTGAAACCCACCACTGTTCTATTTCATCGTTTGCAGGGAAATTGAAGCTCACGAAAGAAACGTTACAGAGATCTGACCTGGGGTGAGATGATGGTGCGTATGCCAGCAGAGAGGCCTCTGCTGCCACTTCTGGCATGTGTGCCATAGGTTCACTATTACAGCCTGAGGCCTTCTGGGTTTATCCTCCTTTAATACCATTGAAATTTTGAGAAGAGGAGGTATTCTTTTGAAATTATTTTTCTATTTTCCTAGACTGAGATGACAAAGGAGGACAAAATGATGAATACTTCTCTTCCAGTCTTTTTCTCCTGTGACTCTACAGGTGAAAGAGCTTTGGAGTCATCCATGTGCTCCAGTTCTGTGTTACTCTGCCCTTGAAACACAACTAATCTTTCTTGAGCAGTGGGATTGAGGAACCTCTTGATTTTATGACAATTTATTCATAATGAGAGGTTCATTCTGCTAAACAGAGGAAAGCTAAATCACAATAGGCATCAGCTTTATTCAGAACACATTTCCACTAGCTACTGAAGGCAGAACAGGCTGTACTGCTACATCGTGTTTCTCAGTAACACAGAACACACCACAGATTAGCTTCAGTGTGCAAAGCTTTCAGGGCAAGGGAGGAACATGCTTATTAATCATGTTTTTCAAAGATCCTGAGCCATATCTCAGTTGGAAAGGGAGCTGGGTGTTGAAAAACATCAAGCCTCTAAAACACAACTTGTTCACGTTGTTTCTGACCTTGGATAGCAGATAAACCAACGTGATATTATTTCAAGTCAGGTGTTTTGCAAGCTTCAGGTACCAGGTGTTACTGAAGGTCACTGTTATGGTCTCTCCCACATCTAGGAGAAAGGGACTAAGAGTAGTTTTTATGCAACATTACCTGTTGATAATTAACTGCTTTTAACCAAGAAGTTAATAGTTATTCAAAGCATTCGGTAAAAGAGTAGAAGTGGAAAGACCTATTTATTAAGCACTGGGAATGATGTGCAAAATAAAAACCAAATGGATATGATAGAATGCAATAGATAATGTTCCCAAAGAAATGGGGCTGGGTGGATTGAAAGAGATCATGAGTTCACTAAGAGCAGAGGGGTTATTTTTGAAGAATCAAGTTAGCTGCACACTTCTTTAAATTTTATTACTGTGGATTTGTTTCTTTTAGAAAGAACAAGCTGGATCTTTGCAGTTTGAATCCTTTCTTAAGTCATGTTGTAGGATGTTTTTCAACAGCAGGTTGGGCAGTCAACTCCTCTGCAAGGGGCTCCCTCATCTTTTAAATACGTAAAGAGTGAATCAGAGTAAAGGCCAAATCAGGCTCTGCATTTTTATTTCACTATGGTTAACTGAATGCTTAGAAGGCCAAAAGTGGGATCTGGAAGCAAAACCAGCCTCTTAATCAGTTTGCTCATTGTCTAGTTTTTAGACAAATGGACCAAAGGTGGGTTGCTAATTTTTTTTACTACTGGTTTGGGTGCAACGTTTCTGTGCATGCATCCGGGTGGGTGGGAGGAGCCTCCCGCCACCGCTACTACCAACTTGCTTGATCTGGGTCAAACTGGCAGCAACCCCCTCTGAAATGGACTACGAAGCCCATACCATTGTAGCTATGGTGACACAATGCTCAATAGTACAGACCACTCAACTGGGCTACACTGACCCTACAATATGTTGATATTGAGGAAGAAAATGCTGTATTTTGCTCTTAGCTTTGTTCTTTTTGAAAAACAATGGACTTGCCTTCTGGAAAAGTACCAAGAGACACCCCTATTTATGAACAGAATTATTCATCCTTCTTTTTCCCCTGCTTTTTCCCCCCATCAGTTGAAAAGAGGACCATCTACTTAGCAAATATTACTTCCTTACATCCATGGAAGAAAGCAAAGGGAAGCCAGGAGCCACGTGGAACTGGATTTAAATAGTCATAATGTTATGCATTGCAACTTCACTTAATTAGAAGTACCAAACAGGAACTAATAATTCTGTAAACCACTGCTCAGAAAAATCCAACCTTTTCTAGGATTAAATGGAATAGTAATATGGACAATCTGACTCATCCTACCACTGCCACCAGATAGCATAGGGTCATGCTCATAACAAGAAGATAGCCAGATGACAGATCTCAGATCCAAAGTCCTTTAGGGATATGTTCCTAGTCAAACAGTGACAAGATAACCCTGTTTGACTCTTGAATATCATTCCATCTGACAACTGCATCAACTAGGACAGTACAAAACAAATAAATCAATTGTAACAACACGTAGCAATGCTAAAGTACAGCAAAGAATAATCATTTGGCTACTATTTTGTTATGGGGAATAGAGAAGTCCATTCCTAGACAGCTAAATAGAATTTGTTTAAGGATCTACCGGTAGGATGCAATGTCTAATGGTGATCTTCAGCAAGGCAAGGAAGAGCATTAAGGACAGAGAACATTTACATATAGCAAATGAAAAGGCATTATTAACTACCCTTCTCCTGATAACTTTTATAGCTCAGGATGCATCCACCAAAAAATTTCTCCCAGTCCATCCAGATTTGCCTTGCCTCATTAGTTGGTCTATAAAGACCCAGTATCCCTTAGAAGAGAAGCCATCTAGCACAGATAAGAGCCAAATAATTTAGAAGTCAGGTTTCAGAACTATACCATCATCACCATTATGTCCTTCTTATCACCTTTCATCTATGCAAAGTACAATACCGCAATTCTTCCCTCCCCCCAAAAAGGGGAGAGCTGAGATAACAGACACAACATTTAAGGTAACCTGATTTTGTGCTTCTTACTTCCCAGTAAGAAGTCATTTCAAAACAGCTAGAGATAAATAGCAATAAGCCTATCAGATTGGGGAACGGGGTATTTTTGTGCTTATTTGGCAATAATGACATTAAACAACCTTGACAAAAGTTGGTTTGGCACACAACCCTCTGTTGCAGAAAGGTAATGTTGACTTAGTCTGCAAGATGCCTTTCATGGAACAAATGAACACATGATTATTCTTACTATATGTTATAATTGTTTCCTTTTTATAACATTATTGTTGTTTTAATTGTGGATCACCTTGAGTCATATGTAAAGAAGGCAATTATATAAGTCATCTAAATAAAGAAACAAAGCCATACCGTAAATGAACAAATGCTGAAGCAGTTGGCTTACTTGACCCTGGATTGAGATATGAGAAGTAAATCTGGATGAATCAATCCAAAGGAGTTAAGTAGCTTTTGCCTACAAATCAACACACAGAATCAGCTCTACCCTGGCAGCGAGTGGAGTATAAATAGCTACAACAGTTCTATAGTTGAATATGGGGCAAATGCAGCATGATCCTGGGAGATAAATTCAGAAGGAGTTGCTATCACTATAGGTAAAACATAAGCAAAACTCCATGTGAGTTTTGCACATGTCTTATATGGCTAATGAAACTCGGTGAGTTTGTTTGCTTGGATTATTATGTGGTCCTCCCTGTCTTGAAGTATTATAAGTATTGCTTCTTACTTTCTTTCCCAATGTTATTTTGCCCCTCTCTTCCTCTGTCAACCTTGCAAAGTCCAGGCAAGAAGCACAACCAGGCATACTAGTTCTGTCTTTATTGTCAGGTGATATTAACAGACACTTGCACATCTAAAAGAACCCCTCCTGCCCTGCACCTTTATTCTCCCCAAAACCAGGGAGGTCCTGTTGGAAGAGATGTCCATCTGGGTTCATTTCCAAGTGGGGAAAAAGACACTGGAAACATGGAGGCTGCTTGGAAAGATGGTTTAATGGTGGATAGGATCACATGGCTTGAGTTCCTGAACAGAATCACATGGCTTGAGCTCCTGAGCAGAAAAGGGGGATCACATGCTTCATGATGTTGAGTGAAGAAGAAAAAGGGACAGAGATGCTGAAAATCCCTGGTTTTATGCCCTCTCTGGACTTTGAACCTGAGTGTGCAACTTTGTAGGCTGTGTTTTGAGCCCAGGTTTGGTTGAGCATTGCTTCTTCCCAGGTGCCCTGTGGTGAGATGAGTAAAGGGCTAATACTATCATGCCTTAATCCCATCACCCTGAAGCTGAAGGGTAAAATCTTTGTTATGTAGAATACACTGGCTCAGGTCTTTTAATGGCCCATTGACAAAGGTGGCAGCTATTAAGAGTGATTCTGTTTCCTGTCTAAAAACATGTTTCTCCATTTCTTATCCAGGGCAACATAATGTTCTGCCTTTTCAATATTTCCCAGGATATTTCATTTTTCTAGAAGAGGGGTGGGTTTTAACTTCCTACAGTCCCTTCTGAGACGCTTTTGCCATCCTTCCTCCTTCAGACTCAGGTTTTGTCTATCAGGCGATTGTCTAGGGTGTGACTCTTCCTTCTTTCTCCCAAGGTCATTCCCACATACCATTACACCTCCTGTGCTTTGTGTAATGGAATTGCCATCTATATGCTAATACGGAATGGGGAAAGGGTATACATTTGTGGTCCACTAGCACTTGTGATTTTTCTTCAAAATTAAGAATGCAAATGTATGTACATAATTGAAACTGGAAATGGCTCTTTAGTAAGTACCACAGCAGGGGGCCAAGAGAGGAGCTCTGGGTTTTCAGAGAAGGATAGGGATTGAAGAGTAAGCAGGAAGACATTTTGTAAACAGAGCTGTAATTGCACATCAGTGACATGTCTTTTCTTATGCTACAACTCAGTCAAGTTAAAGTTACAATTTATGGAAGGGGCTAAATAATTTTGATTGAAAAGGAAGAGGAAAGGACCAACTTGGTACTTGGGAAGAGACATAACCAGGAAAAGTGAAAAAGACTAAAATGCTCTGGGCATATCTATGTAGTCAGGCTTGATTTACAGATTATTTTACCTTTTGCAATATAATCACTCCATTTATTCACTGCATTTCTGTGTTCCTGTTGGAATCAATGCATGTTTAGTGCCAAAGTTTATAACACGTAAGTTGAATGTATTCCATTTTTGTAATCCTTGGCTGATCTGTGGTCACTAACAAGATGAAAGAAATGGTGGGGAAATATGGAAAGGTTCCAGATGGAAGATGCGACTTCTGGACTTTGTAAAAATGTATAATGAGTCAAAACAAACACTGCATAATAATGCTATCTGGAAAAACTCATTAAGAAAGCTCAAACAATGACATTTTGTCCATGAAGAATGAAATGAACCTGTGGACTGAAAAACCAAAAATATATATGATCTTCCCTGTTCCTTGATAATATAGTCAACTCTCAACATAATCATAAAATGTTTGAACTCAATAAGATTCCATTAAACAATGCAGAATTTAGGGAGGGAAAGTAATGAGTAATAACAGCTTGTGAATTTTATAGAAGGCTTGTAATGCATACAGACATGCACACAAAAATGGTCTTATTGGAAAACCAGCAAATAAAGACACAATTAAGTGTCATCTATTAATCAGGTCCATAAGAAGAAAGATACTTTTTTTGTCTATGCAGGAAAGATACAGTGGGAAATGTGAAACATAACAAACCAAAGCAATTATTTCAGTCTCATTTTTCACTCTTATCCTTCCTGCTAATGCTATACTTTAGATTGCAAATTTCTTAAGACAGATGCCATTTTCCTGTGCTGTAAAACTCCAGACAGTTACACTGACATGTCATAATCATCATGACTGGCATATACTACAATAATATTTGCAACAATAAAAATCAGCAAGACTTTTAAATGTTGCTTGGAGACTTAAAATGGAGCATTATGTAAATTCTATACAAATACAGGTTTAGAATATATTTGCCATTTTCTGCAAAATGCATTTTATAGATATTCATAAAATGAAACCCCCGAGGTAGTTCAAGGGATTTTTTAAAGAAAAATATAAAACTTTCCTATAGCAACAGATGGAAAACTCATCTCATTTAGATTTTCTCATAAGTTAAAGGAGATGTTTAATGAGGAACCACAAATGCCTCCCATGGATTTCTGATAGTAGATTCCTCTTCAATTTAGTTGACAAATATGTAACTAGATGAAGTGGAAAGGAGCCAAAGCTTAAGCATACAACGTGATGTGGGATGTCTAGTAATTAGCAGTCTGAGTAATAGTTTGTCTAGGGACACAATGATTTATTTATTTTTTTACCCACACTCACAGTCATTCTAAGGGATTTGTTGTTCAGCAATATTAGTCTCCATATTCCACTGAAAGAAAAATTCTGTTATCCTGCTTAAGTTTTGGGAACTATCTCTATTTCTTCTTCACCTTAGCTAGATTGAAAGATTAATGTCCAACAAGCTGGAATATTCTAGGCACCAGAAAACTACTTCAGTTTTAAAACAAAAGCAAAATGTTAGCAAGTAATCAGTAAAAAAAATGGAGATGAATAGCATACTATAAACTTTGACATTCAATGATAAAAATATAGATAAACGGGTAAAAAGTATCTTTTCATAGTGGGGTACTGATCACATTTCATGAACAAGCTGCAGAAACATTATTTACTTATTACATTTTTATCTTACCCAAAGGGCTTCAAGATGCCTATATGGTCTTTCCTCTTCTCTCTTTTATCTTGATCAGTCAACCTGATGGCATCCTGGGCACTTTTCACTGTCTCTCCTGTTTACACAAATCCCTGCTATTGCAGTAGGATGATGCTGGGAGAATAGCATACAATCGTAACATAGGATACCAAAAAGACCTTGAAAGAGTGCAGAGAAGAGCAACAGAGATGATAAAGGATCTGGAGTCTAAACCTTACAATGAACGGCTAAAGAAACTAGCTATGTTTTACCTAACAAAGAGAAGGCTTAGAAGGTATGACAGTGGTCTTCCAGTACTTGAAGGGCTGACACAGGGAAGAAGGAGTCGATTTATTCTCTATAGCGCCTGAGGGCAGGACAAGAAGCAATAGGTGAAAGCTCATCAGAAGGAGATCAGACTAGAAGTAAGAAGGAATTTCCTGACAGGGAGAACAAATAATCAAGGGAAACTTCTGGAGTTGTGGTGCTCCATTGCTGGAATTTTTCAGAAAAGAGTGGACAATCTTTTGTCTGGAATAGTATTAGGTCTTCTGCCTTGGGCAGGGGATTGGATTAGAAGACCTCCAAGTGTTGTGGCCCACCAGCGGCCAGCAGAACTGGCAACTGATTCGGACAGTGAGGAGGTTGGAGAGGAACATGGGCCAGTCCTGGAGTCTGGGGAAGGCTCTAAAGGCTCTGTCAGAGACAGAGATGGAGCCAGGGCTTTCTGACAGTTATCAGCTTCCTTCGGAGTCAGACATCAGTGAGGCAGACAAACAGCTGGAGCCTGTGCCCAGTTTGTGAATGCAGAGAGTTGCCAGACAAAGGAACAGCTAAGAAATAAGGGTCGACTTTGGAGTAAGGCCACAGGTGGACGGTTAATTCCCAAAGTGAATAAGAGGAGCGAAAGGGGAGGGGTGTTTGCAGGAGACAATTAGTTCATTCCTGCATTCTTGCCAAGTATTGCGAGATCTGAAAGATATCGACCTGGTCGCTCTCCAAGTCTGCCAAAAGTCAGTCATTGTGAACTATCTTGAAAGACTGTGGGCTGGGAGTTTGCTGGAGAGGCAGCTTTGTGCTGCCGAGTCCTCATCCAGAAGCCTAGGTCAGGACACCAAGGTTCATTCTAGCCCTATGATTCTAAGCCCCCAGCAACACCATCAATTAATCAAAAGGTATTCAGTCCTATCACATAGTATATATAGAAGGTAGGAATGTCCTGAATTTAGTCTCTTTTAATTTATAATTACAGATATGCGTAAAGGATACAGAGGAAGAATAATTCATTCCAGGTCCCCACAAAGCAAACTTAGTTTTTCTCAGCTATTCAGGAATCACAGGATCCTCCCCAATACTTCCATGTCCCTCATACAAGTATTATTATTCCTTATAAAGTGCAGCCCTAAGACCAGAACTCCACTTTCATACCGACCTACATAACTCTTGGGGGTGGTATATTCTGATACTAAACATTCACTGTTCATACATATTATGTATACTGTCAGATGCCAGAAGAGCAGATTTATGTACTTTTAATTCATTAATAAAGGACACAAATATAGGCAAACACTTGATTCCTAATCTAACTTAAAGAAGGTCACAGATGGGAAGCCTCCTGTCCATCTCATCCCTGTAACATATGGTCCCTGCTGAAAAGCCTCTTTGTGATAGGGTGGGGTGTTGGGAGGGAAAAGGTTAGGACTACTAAATCTTGGTTGAAATATAATCGCCAGATTACCACTAGAAAACAGCAAAGAGATTCAGGTGTTTTTTCCCCCCTATTTCCATGTTATCATCTAACAATGATCCAATGCAATTTAGATGTGGTAGGCTAATAAAGGATCCAGAAATTTATCTATTTCAGCAGCCCTTCACATTTTATCTCACATCACTCAGGAGGATCACAGTGTTTTGGGAACACAGTGGGCTGCAAAAGGGAGGAGGGTACTGAAAATGTTCTTTTTATTCAACTAGCTGAGAACCCACCCTTTTTTATTGCATCTTCCTTAGCCGTAGATTAATGACTGCAGAGCTAGCTAAATGCCTAGTAATGTAAAGAGGAAGAAGAAGCTACCAAATTCCAGGAGCCAAGAGCTAACTCCTAGAGTCCCTACTAATAATATTCAGTTTAAATCAGTGGTCCCCAATCTTTTTTTGGCCATGCCCCACCTAAGCATCTTTAAAATCCTGATGCCCCCTTTGTGAGATATAATTCTTACTTTACTCAAAAAGTGAACTCTACTCACATGGAGGAAGCCTAAAAGGCCATTAACTTGGTTTAAACAAGGTTCAAATTGCCCCCATTAAAAATCAAATTGCCCCCCCTGTGGGGCATGGGCCCCACATTGGGAACCACTGGTTTAAATAGAATTAAAGGTGTTTTTCATAATTTTCAAGGGGAAAAAAATCCCCCAGAATTTTTGGCAGAAACTAATAGGTTGTGTTGTCAACAAAGTAAGATCTCCACCACAAGGCACTCATTCTTCAGTAATTAGGGGATATTCACAAGGATTTCAGCTGCTCCCCAAAAAGGGGTCCCTTGGAGAGGAACATAATGTTATTTTCTTAATCTATTTGTAACAGATATATTAAAGAGAGTTTATCGCTGGGTAGTCTTCTACAGAAATTTCCACCAAGCATAATCCCTCAAAAATCAAACCATGCCAAAAGCATTTCTCACCCCACCCCACCCAATAATTTAGAGAATAGATAGTTATTAACAAAATACTCTCTTGCAGTATTTGGGTTGCACTGATAGACAGTGGTCCAAAGTCACCCTGATTGCACCGTCTCTGAGCTCAACCCATCTGACAGGTTTGTGGTTGTTGTGGGGAAAGAGGAAGGAAATGGGAATATTATTTATAATGAAATGTAAGTGAAGTTTTTAGTTCATAGCACATTTTCAGTCCCTGACCCCTCAGCACTGACAATAAAAGCCAAGAAGAGGTAAGGAAATTGTGCATTCAACACAAAGTGATCTGGATTTTCAATTCATAGACTCTCCATACAGGACACACCAATATTGAGAGATTTGAAAAGGCCCTGTAGAAACCAGCCCAAGATATGTGATAAAAAGCTATGGTTTATTGATTTCTAACTTTCTCAAGTAGTCAGAAAACTTGCTTTATCTGCATCTCCTTTCCCTCTACCCAGTGGTGAGATTCAATTTTTTTTACTACCAGTTCTGTGGCCATGGCTTGGTGGACGTGGCCTGGCTTTGTGGGCGTGACAGGGGAAGGATACTGTAAAATCTCCATTCCCTTCCCATTCCAGGGGAAGGTTACTGCAAAATTCCCATTCCCTCCCTATCAGCTGGGACTCAAGAGGCAGAGAATAGTTGGTGCGGGGCCGGTCAGAGGTGGTATTTACTGGTTGTCTGAACTACTCAAAATGTCCGCTACCAATTCTCCAGAACTGGTCAGAACCTGCTGAATGCCACCTCTGCCTCTACCCTATCTTTCCCCGGAATGTCTGAAATACAAAGTAGAGAGTTTTAGATGGTGGTGGAATTACGGTACCAGTAATAAAAATGGCCTCTGTTAACTGAGTGAGAAATAACCTATGATGTCTAACAATGGTTGGATTCTTATTCAGATTTTATGCTGATAAGGTGAAGTACAGTAAAGTGTAGCCCATATGCTTTTGTGGGTGTTAAGTCTAACTTAACAGCTGGTTAATTGCTGGGCTCTAAAATGTCTGTGTAGGCAGAAAAAATATTTGCCTGTCATAAAACCATGAGAATCAATGTATGACTTGTTTCTGCTGAGCAATCACGGTCAAACATTTGAAGTCTGATCAAACATACAAGGCAGTTATTGCTGGCTCTTGGTGCTGTATAGTTTGCTGAATTCCAACACGGCTTGAGAAATCACGAGACAAAACAGCTGGACTGAAGTGAACAGCTAGGAGAAAACAGACTTTGGCTCTTAACTGTACGGTCATTTTAGCCTGCAAAATGGAAATCTTCTTGTAGAGGGGCTCCTGGTGGCTAGAATTAACAAGTATATTTTTCAGAGGGTCAAAGTTGCCAAGGCTGAGAAACAATATTTTAGATGTTAAGTAGTCCTTGCTTAACAATCATAATAGAAATCAGCAACTCTTATCATTCAATTCTACAGTCACTTGGGGGGGGGGATGTGACCATGATTGGTTTATGACTTTACCAGCTCTTCAGTCATTAAGCGAATTGCTGTGGTCATTAAGCAAAACATATGACTGCAACTTACAATTTTATTTCCACCTTCTCTATTACCTCTGTCATAAACCAATTGCAAAGCACAAATGTGATGATTATGTGGCTATGGGATGCAGCAATGAATGCAAATGCTTGTCAGTTGCAAAAGGCCCAAATAACAATCATGGACATTTATAAAATGCGAGCATTGATTGCAAGTCTATTTTTCTATATCATAACTTTGAATGATCCTTGGTAGCTAAGCTATTTTATTTAAGGAGTATGCCTTATCCAGCACCCTCCCACAAACAAAATTTCAACACACCAAATTACAAAAAGTTTCCTTTTGTTTCTGTTTTGTCAGACAGAGCCCTCCCCTTTTGGACAACTAGAGCGGGGTTGATCTTGAATCATGTTTGAAGGGAAATTAAGTTTCTTCCCTGCTATCTGCTAATGACTAATGGATGTTCAAAGTCCTCATGGCAAACTTTAACTTCAGAGTTCAGCCGGAAAGAATAAGATAGTAGGTCAGGCATAAATCACGCCACTCTGGATGCACTGAAGGAAAGGGAAGAATGCCAGAGTATTTTGGGAACCAGTTTTATTGCAAAGCTGTTAAGGTAATTGCAAAGATCATTAATGTTTTGTAAATGCTCTGAAGCACACCTAGAGGGGAAAAAAACGTAATCTGCTTTTGATCAGGGTTGTTAACTCTTGGTTTGGGCCCAAAGCAATGCTGCAATGCATTGCTGTCGTCAGCCATTCAGTCATGTCTGACCCTTGGCCACTCCATGGATCAGAATTCTCCATGCCCCTCTGTCTGTCACTGCCTCCTTCAGATCTGATGCAATGCATTCAATTATAATCTAGATTCTAGAAGAATAAAGCTACAGATCAATTTAAACAATGACCACCTCATTTTACTTATTATTTGGACTCTAGAAGAATGGGCTGAGAATGCCATCTTTTTTAAAGACAATGTAAGGTAAAATTCATATTCCTGAAGCTGCATATGCTCTTTAATTTTTTACAGACAGCCTTATTACTGTTTCTTAAATTTTTGTTCTTCTGTTGCCTGTTTTTAATTAATAGATTTACTCCACTGGATTTTGAGTAAGGATAGATAGATACATAGACAGACAGGCAGACAGACAGGCAGACAGAAGATAGATAAAGAGATAGAGAGATATGGAGATGACAGGTAGATAGATAGATAAATATAATCTCCCTTAGAATTAAAAAGGCTAAGTAATAAGTTGGCTTTCAACAAGCAAAGTCAACAGAGGAAGCCTGATTCACTTAACGACAGCATGTGATTAACTTACCAACTGTGGCAAAATGGGTCGTAAAATGGGGCAAAACTTACTTAACAACTGTCTTGCTTAACAATATAAAATTTTGGGCTCAACTGTGGTCATAAATCAAGGATTACCTGAACTCAGTTTTTAAGAAGCCCTGAGAAAGAAATTCCTCTTTCAAATTCTAATGGTAGAATTTGGGCAGAAGTGGAGAAATGTAGAAAGAAAAATCAACCCTACCCAGCTTTCATATATTGATTTGTTTTCTTTGCTGTACACAAACACATTTTTTACCACTTACATGGGTTTTTTTTCTTTATTGTGTCAGTTTTCTTTGAAAGATCCACTGGTAGACTAGTATATATTTACTCAAAGCCTGGAAAATTCCCTGCTGTTATTCAACATACACACCAGAGGTGGTATTCAGTTGGTTTTGACCAGTTCTGGAGAACCGGTAGCGGAAATTTTGAGTAGTTCAAAGAACTGGTAAATACCACCTCTGACTGGCCCCACCCCCATCTATTCTCTGCCTCTCGAGTCCCAGCTGATTGGGAGGGAATTGTGATTTTGCAGTAACCTTCCCCTGGAGTGGGGAGGGAATGGAGATTTTACAATATCCTTCCCCTGCCACACCCACCAAGCCACACCCATCAAGCCACGCCGGCAGAACCGGTAGTAAATATTTTTGAATCCCACCACTGATACACACTCTCCCACTGAACTCAGCCAATATTTTTTGTGTATGTAATCAATTGTCTCCATATCCATTCACATCAATCATCATAGAAATTATCATTGGTCACCAAACAGCAGCAAATTCCGGCAAACCAGAAGAGAGCTGTCTTGAATTTCAAATCAGGGCTAGCTCAGGTGTATATCACTTTCAGTAACCAAATTATGCTTCCATTTTAGTTCCATGAACTGAAGTTCACCAGATGGGAAATTAAGTATGACTTCAGAGCTGGCAACCAGACAAGGTTCTTTACAGCACCTGTGGATAATGGCTTGTTTAGGGAGGGAACATTGTCTACACTCAGCTGTCTTCCAATACTTCCCTGCTGCCAGGCATATATATTTGCTACCAAATCAAACAAACATTGCAAACTTGTGATGGTGCTGCCAGTGAACACTACTTGAACTAAGCAACATGATGAAAATGCAGCTTCTGTTGGATAGTGTGGTTGGCTTGATTGCTTCTCTTCCTATTTACTCTGCCAGTGATGCAGTGGGTGAAAAGGGAGATACATTTGTATGTGGGCTGCAAAACATCCAGTCAGCCACCACATGGCAGCATGTTTTCAGTAACACTTTGCTGTTACCTAGTGGCAGTCCAGAGTTTTGGAGCCCAGAAATGGTGCCTAAAGCAGTCAGCAAGTTCGGGCCTAAAATATACCAGTGATCCAGGAGAGACAAGGTTGCTTGGCAGCCATTTTCCTGTTCTTTATAGGTTCAGGTATTGGGATTCCAATTTGTAGCTTATATCGGTCTACGTACCAGGGACGATCAGTGGCTCCGTCAGTTATGTGTTTTGAATTTCTCATTAGCTAATAATTATAGAATGATGAGATTGTTGCCTTCCAATATGTCTTATCCATAATGTCTTCAAATGACACAGATAATTAATGCACTAGCATGGGAACCAAAGCCAGCATCCAAGTTTAGATCAGCGAGCTTCATGTAGTCACACACCAGATGTGTAACGTTATAGATTAAGTTATTTCCCAGGAGGACTGTTGGAAAGGATGTGAGCACATTGTACAGCCTATTCCATAGAGGGTGACATAATACATTGAAATGCAGATAGCACTGATGTTTTGATCCAGTGCTCTGTCAAGCAACACACTGCCAAAATCTTCAGTTAATTTTCAACAGCAATACGATATGATATGATATGATCTCAGAAAACGAATCTTGTAAACATTCCCCAAATCTGCTCCTCATTGAACTGAAAATACAGGAGTGACATCATTAAAAGGGGCTGGGGAAAAAGCATAGGATTTAGTAGAGGATTTTCTCAAAAATAAGTTTTACAGAGATTCTCCTCATTGCAAAGAAGAAGGGAGAATACCAGTACTTTATCTAACTTGCTCTCGTCCTCCCACTGGTTTCAGAATGAGGTTGCTTCTCATTTGTGTGGTGATCTCCTCATCCCTAGTTACATTGGTGGGGAAACTAGAAAAGTCCAAATGTGCTGGGATTGCATTCTTTACATTCCATTCAGGCCCTACTGCACTGCCAGCAGCTGCCAGACCACAATTATGCTGACATAAAATATGCACCATAGTCCACAACTCTAAATCCCTCTAAAACAAAGGGCAGTATGAGCCTCAGAGACATTGCAGTGTTGCCCACTCTACAAGCATCCCTGTGCAACAGACATGAGATTAACAAAGGCCCATTTATATGAACTTTTGTTGTTAGCTTTATTTATTTCTTCAAATAAGAATAATTTTAAATAATTTCTTCTTCTTCTCTGTGAAACTGCTTTTCAGCAGTGTCTCTATCAATATGGCCCCGTATTGCACACCTTGACAAGAGTCTTGCTAGACTCCTAGTGAGCTACTGAGAAGGTTGTGACTGGCTGGAGAATTAATCCTAGTCTGCAATTTCTCCTTCCTTGGTTGTTCAGTTTAATGTTTCTCAACCTTGGCTACTTTAAGATCTGAGAACTTCAACTCCCAGAATTCCTCAGCCAGCTTTTGAAGTCCACAGATCTTAAAGTGACCAAGGTTGAGAAACATGATGTTTTGTTTTCTTAGATGTTTTGAGACACAATTCTTCCAAAATGGCTCCAACCTTGCTTTAGAATTACTCCAGGCAGTCCTCCTGAGCAAACAGAATTACTCCCTGTCTTATCCTCAAGGGCTACCTCAAAAATAATATTGGGTGAACTTTAATACTGGCAGCACTTCATATTTATCGATGGTAAGATGGAAGCTCATGGGCATCACTACCTCTATGTATTAAAAAAGGCAAAGGAAATGCATTCACATGAGGTTTGAAGCACTTTTTCAAAATCATTTCTTCAATGTTTTCAACTTAAAAAATTGTTTGTTTGTTATATTTATTTGCATTCAGCCTTTGTTATTTTTACAAATAAAGCAGCGAACATGTCCAACACACCTTCCTCCTCCTCTTTTCCCCACAACAACCCTGTGAGTTGGAATGGATTGAGAGAACTAATTGGATCAAGGTCTGTGAACCGGCTTTCAAGGCTAAGACAAGACTAAAACTTATTGTCTCCTTCTTTCTAGCCTGGTGCCTTAACCAATAATGCTAAAAAGACCAATTTTCCTGTATGTGCATTCATTGACTTTCCTTCCTTCTTTCCTTCCAACATAGAAGCAGACATGAAATTTGTTCCCAATCTTTTTTTTTCCAGATTCTCTTTCTCATGTATGGTTCAATTTAATTTTCCTTCTTCTTCTCCATATGGAACAAAGTGAAATTAAGAAAAACACATACTTGAAAGAAAAAAGGCTTGGAAAGAGCTCGTGTTTTCCAAGGCTCTGGTACAGCTGTTAATTTGTGGCCAACCTCAGTGGAAAGTAAGCAAGATGGCAGCAACATTTGACATGAGAATTCGGAAATAGCCTCCTTCCAGAACTCGGCTGGCTTCAGAATTGGGCTGTATTGCCAATGCTTCAAGTTGTGTCATGTCACTTTTTATTTTTTTTTACAGAAAATGTTGATGCAGCTGGGGAGGATTTTGCTATTCTTTCAGACTGAAGTTTCATGGAGTAGTGATGGTTGTCTTTGCTCAATAGATGATAATGAACGGGTTTGATAAAAAGTGAAAATAAGGGCTATTGTGGTTCTTTGTGGAAAATAGTTCTATCCAAACCATAAAAGTCATGAACTTTAATAGAGTTTTAAGATGAATTTGAACTTTGTGGCTTGGGGTCAGTTTTCAGCACCAATCTAGCATATTTTCCTGTACCCAGTATGTCACTCTTCCTGATCTTCAGAGACTAAGGAAATTTCTCAGAACATTTTCAACCAAATAGAAGTACAAGAATAATTTCTCTGAAGAGCTATGTAACTTGAAAACATATTTATTCAATCATTTTAATTAATTAATTAATTAATTAATTAATTAATTAATTACTTTTATATGGCTTGCATATATTTGGCCTTGGGTGGCTCAGTTAAAATAGAATACAAACAGAAAAAAATAAAACAAATTTGAACAAGAAAAAAACCCATGAAATAGCAGCCAAGAACATTTCTGACATCACACCTTTAGTATAATGATGACACAGAAATGGTCTCAACGGCATATCAGGCCCCAACTTAATGGTAAAACTTGGGTTTTAATACTTTGAGAAAGGCCAGCAGAATCAAGGCAAATCTGCTTTCTGGGAGAATGATGTTTTAGAAGGGAAGCAGAAAAAGTACTCTTCCTGGCTGCCACCAGATGGTGCTCTCTTGCAGGAAGGAGCCAGAGCATACCTCTTCTGCCATCTCATGGGATGGGCAGGTACCACTGGGAAAAGATGGTCATCAGAGATCAGTTCCATGGAGGGAGTTTTTTCCACAGAGAAGAGGGGGCGTAGTTTTGCATGCTGCCTGCATCCCACAGATGGGGTTTCGTTTGTTTGTGCGACCTGGTTTCTGGCATGCCGCGGATAGACCGGGAGTTGGGGACTTCTGCTGTAGCTAATCTGGCTTCAAGCCACAAAAGGCTTTAAAGGTAAACATCAGCACCCTGAAATGCACCCAGATGCACATCCTTAGCCAATGGCGAGGTGGCGCAGTGGTTAGGGTGCAGTACTGCAGCCACTTCAGCTGACTGTTATCTGCAGTTCAGCGGTTCAAATCTCACCGGCTCAAGGTTGACTCAGCCTTCCATCCTTCCGAGGTGGGTGAAATGAGGATCCAGACTGTGGGGGCAATATGCTGACTCTGTAAACCGCTTAGAGAGGGCTGAAAGCCCTATGAAGCAGTATATAAGTCTAACTGCTATTGCTATTGCTATTGCAGCTCACAGAGTGGAGGTTTCACATGTTCCAAGTAAGTGGCACCCTTATAACTGCTCATGCATTCCAAATACTCTTCAAGTACATTAATGAACATATTACATTCATCTTTTAAAACTTGCCAGTGGATTGTAGTGATTAAGATTTTGAACTGGCATAGTGCAGACCCGGCTTTAAGTCCTTGTCTTGCATGGAAGCTCATTAGGGCCATTTCCTCTCTTGCAGTACACTTACCTGCCCAGGAAGAGGGAGTGTTATATCTGTCACTTTGGGGCTTCTGACTAAGACTTGGGGAAAAAACTTAAATCAACCCAGTAAATGAACATACAAACAGCAAAGGAGAATCCCCCCCCCCCGCCCAGATTGTTTGTATCTAAAGATTCATAGATTTAATGGACCAATTGATCAAACTCAGTTTCCCCTCTTCTGTAACATGGGAGTCACACTGGTGGAGGTGTTTGTAGTTAGGAATTTTCTGTAACTATTATAATTATTGCAGAAGGCATCAAACCTGACTAGGATAAATGATCTGCAAGATTTATAATTTGTTAGTGATTGGTAATATGTCATGCTACTGAAGATAACCCTGGAAAATATAGATTGCTTTGGTGCCCTACTGTGTCTACAATTCTTTCCTTCAGAACTTCTCTCTCTCTCTCTCTCTCTCTCTCTCTCTCTCTCTCTCTCTCTCTCTCTCTCTCTCTCTCTCTCTCTCTCTCCCTCCCTCTCCCTCTCCCTCTCCCTCTCCCTCTCCCCCTCCCCCTCCCTCTCCCTCCCTCCCTCTCTCTCTCTCTTTTTAAGTTTGGTCATAGAATAGAGGAGAACATACAATATAGGTTTCCTTTATTTAAAAAACACAGAATAATTTCCAGGATTCAAAATGCAGTAAACCAGAAGTTTAATGTACATTTTGCACATGATTATGAGGTCATGATCAGAAAGAGGAAAGCAGTTAAATTGCTTTCAGATCACCTCTTACTAAGTCACCCAGGTTACTTTTTAAGCCTCATAGGACTCACCAGATTTTTTCCCTCTTATGTCATTAATAATTTCCTTATTGTGATAACTGAATATACGTTAGGAGGAATATTGGTGGATATACCTCAGATTGACTGGGATGAAATATCTGACATGGCTGAAATAAACAAAAATGGTTTTTTTAAATATTTTCATTTGTTTGTATCCCACCTGTAGTATTTATACAAATAATGAAAGGTAGAGAACAGGTCCAACACACTTTTCTCCTCCCATTTTTCCCATGACAACAACCCTGTGAAATGGGCCCTCAGATATAAATGTTGGAATAAACTGTAATTCAATGGTATAAACCATCATACATTCATAATGGGAATATGATTTTTTGTACTACAACAGCTAACATGACTATCTAAAGGAATACGATGAGAAATGGTTGCGTATTGATTATTACAGGCAATTGTTTGTTTACTTTAAACAGACCTCCCAGAAGTGTACAAAGACCTTGGCAATTCCCAAGTTTGAGGACACCCTAGTTAAAATGATGTCACTGGAAAACTAAACCCAGAGTTGCCCAGAGTCCCAATGGGAGTGGGCGGCATACAAATTTTATTAAATTCCAATTTCAAATAAACAAGCCACCCCTCCCCCCAAAAGGATACACCATGATTTGAATAGTCTTTTAAAAATCCAAAAGGCCAGGATCAAAGTCAAAGGCTGCATTGAATATGAGGCTAGGTCAAGAGAATTTTCTGACCACTCTGATTAGTTCTGACCTTTTGCAGAAAATAACTCATTGGTAGCTTCCACGACTTGATATAAACAAGTATAATTCCTTGGAGGAAGCCAGTTATCTCGATCCTTTCCAGTCAGGCTTCAGACCTGGCTACAGCACAGAAACCGCTTTGGTCGCGTTGACCGATGATCTCTGGAGAGCCAGGGATGGAGGCCATGCCTCCATCCTGGTGCTCCTTGACCTCTCGGCGGCTTTCGATACCATCGACCATGGTATCCTTCTGCGACGACTGCGAGAGGTGGGGGTGGGAGGCACGGTCCTACGGTGGTTCTCCTCTTACCTCTCGGACAGGTCGCAGTTGGTGTTAGTCGGAGGGCAGAGATCGACCCCTAGGCCCCTAACGTATGGGGTGCCGCAGGGTTTGGTCATGTCCCTCCTTCTTTTCAATATCTACATGAAACCGCTGGGGGAGATCATCCGACGGCACGGGATAAAATACCACCAGTATGCGGACGATACACAGTTGTATCTGTCCGCCCCGTGCCAACTCAACGAAGCGATGGATGTGATGAGCCAGGGTCTTGAGGCTGTTAGAGACTGGATGGGGGTTAACAAGCTTGTGCTCAATCCAGAAAAGACCGAGTGGCTGCTGTGCTTCCCTCCCACAAATTGGCCAAGTGTTCCATCTCTCAGGCTGGGGGGTCAAATTGTACGCCCCTCAGATAGGGTTCGCAACTTGGGAGTCCTCCTGGATCCACAGCTGACTTTCGAACATCATTTGTCAGCTGTGACCAGGGGGGCATTTGCCCAGGTTCGCCTGGTGCACCAGTTGCGTCCCTACCTGAACCGGGAGGCCCTCACAACAGTCACTCGTGCCCTTGTGAACTCTAGGCTGGAGTACTGCAATGTGCTCTACATGGGGCTGCCCTTGAAAAGTATTCGGCGACTTCAGCTGGTCCAGAATGCGGCCACGCGAGCGATCGTGGGTGCGCCTCATTTCACCCACGTAACACCTATCCTCCGCGAGCTGCACTGGCTACCTGTTGATCTCCGGGTGCAATTCAAGGTGCTACTTGTCACCTACAAAGCCCTCCATGGTATTGGATCTGGGTACTTGAGAGACCGCCTACTGCCAATTACCTCCACTAGACCGATAAGATCGCATAGATTAGGCCTCCTCCGAATTCCATCAGCCAGCCAGTGTAGACTGGCAACTACCCGGAGGAGAGCCTTCTCGGTGGCTGCTCCGACCCTCTGGAATGAACTCCCCGTGGAGATTTGGACCCTCACCACCCTCCAGTCCTTCCGCGCCGCCCTTAAAATCTGGTTGTCCCGGCTGGCCTGGGGTTAACGATTCTAACCCCACTCGAATTGTATGACTGTTGTGTTCTTAAATGATGTAGTGTCTCCATGTTGTAAATTGTTTGTCTCCCCCCCCCCTTTTGAACTGTGAGCCGCCCTGAGTCCCCCCAGGGAAAAGGGCGGCATACAAATAAAGTGAAAATGAAAAAGAAAAAAAAAGTATGTTAACAGGTCAATGCCTCACTGATTTTATCTAATAAAGGAGAATATTTGTAGCTCAGGGTTAAAATGCGGGTTCCTTGGTGCTCTCTTGGGTTTAGTTGTTTTCTTGTAGACATTTCATTACCCAAACTAGATAACATCATCATGCTATCTAGTTTAGGTAATGATCTCACCCAGTTTGGGAACTAACAAATGTTGGATTTAGTTGGTATCTGAATAGATTAAATGGGTGATAGATAGATAGATAGATAGATAGATAGATAGATAGATAGATAGATAGATAGATAGATAGATAGATATTCTGTGAAGAGCAATGATCTGGCCTTCAAAATACAGCACATCCCAGGGGGCCCTTGTCGCAATAAAAGTGTGTAGCTAAAGAGTAAACAGTGTGTTCCATTAAAAATGTGTAGCTAATGGATAACCAGTGTGTCCCTTTAAAAGTGTGTAGCTAGTACTTTCCCAGATGCCCTTCCCTGATAGTGTAAGCTTGCAAAGTCATTCCAGAAATAGGTTCCTCTCCCAACTGATATATGTTAACATATGCAAAGAAAAGCCTGACACACAGCTGATATAGCTGGCAGATGAAGAAAGACAAATCTGTCAACAACAAGCAAATGCACCGACAAGCTCAGTCAAGAGCCCAAAAGGTCAAGTGACCAGCCTCTTATTTTACATGTATCTTCACAGAGCTAGATAAGGTCTTGCAAAATGCCACAACTGCTGCTATCATAAAAGCCAGCTTAAAGCTTAACAAAAATCCACTATTAGCACAAGCAGTCTGGTGGGGGTTTTTTTTGTTTTTGTTTCAAAGCATAAATACATTTAATATCTTAAAATAGAAGAAACTGTGGTTTTCCTCTCCAGCCTTCTCTGCATTAAAGAATTTTGCTTACCGATTTTCTAAAATAATAAATAAATAAATAAATAAATAAATAAATAAATAAATAAATAAATAAATAAATAAATAAATAAATAAATGCAAAACCAATCACAATCTTACATATTAATGCACAAGATTATTTCACCTGTAACTGTTTTTTAAATGCATGTTTCCGAATCCAGTTTCACTGGGAAAGATGAAGTGTCAAAGCTATTCACAAAATCTAACATGGCTATTTCCGGCATCTGGTTGTCATAAAGTGATACTTATTTTGTCAACCAATCTTGAGCAAAATTGCTGCTCTGCCACTTACGAGGCCTGTCAGTGGGATATGGACAATTTATTTAATGTTTTTGAAAGGCAGTCTCTGGGGTCTGGAGCTGACCCTGTTCTAGCACATTACACACAAGCAAGTGTCCTTCCTGCCTGTTTGGAAATTTGTGACAAGATGATGAAATTCTCAGACATGAGCAATTTAATGACAGACTGAAGTTATTTTTAGGAAGATCCAAATTTTACATCTTAACTGCTAAGGGCAGCCAGGTTTTTCCTATCAGATATCTTTTCTTTCTTTCTTTTTTTCTTTTTTTCTTTCTTTCTTTCTTTCTTTCTTTCTTTCTTTCTTTCTCAATTTGTATAGCTGTCCTTCTCAAATATATGAATGTTTACTCAAAATGATCCCCCCTAAGTTCAATAGAGTTTATTCCTACGTGAATGTGAAACAGTGGAATGAAATGGTAATTAAGAACATTTTACAAAATCAGTACTGATAAATGAAAACAATTGCCCATTACTAAATGATCAATATATAAGATTAGCTCAAAATGAATAACTTTTTTTGTTCTGAATTTTGAAAGTTTGGTTGCCAAGCACAGTATTTTTTAATTATTATGATTAATTTGTTACTTTACCTTTCTACTGTAGAAAACAAACCCTAATGAGAACAAGGAAAAGGGGAAAAAAAGGCCTAGATGAAGAGCCAGAGTCTTCAGGGACCTTTGAAATACCAGGATGATGCCATCTGAATCTCAGAAAGAACCTCATTCCAGAAGGTAGGCACTACGATTTGCAAAAGAAACAAAATTACAAGAAGTAATTTCATTTACTCAGCATCAAATTACTTCTAGGATGGTGTAAAGAGATTTTATGACTCTGAAAACAACAGGGGTAGTGCGGAAAATGGTACAATGTAGAACCAACCTTGAGGTTTGTTGTTTGCGGTGTGTGTGTGTGCTACACAATTCAGTACAGTTTCAGTTATCTACTTTTGGAGACTTGATAGAATAAAGCTGTACATAAAACTGAAAAAGATAGCCAGGTTTTAAAAGGTGTTTCCTCTAAACTTTTGATTTGAAATAGCTGTACTCTTCAATTAGGAGGTTACAAACCACAGACTTTGCAGAACAAAATACTACAAAAATACTAGCATAAGTTGGAGGGGGATCAGGTTTTTGGATTTGGCAGTCAACTTAGAATACCTAATCATATCTTCATTGAACCGGATATGATGAAATTCATAGTCATAGTTAGTTTTTAACATAAACTTCAGTCAACTGAACTATCAAGTATTAGCATTGACAATCTTCTGGAGCAACCTTAATCTACATTGTCAAGAAAACTTATTTAGTTAATAAACAATGCAGATAGAGAACTTCATTCTTCCTTGAGCACTACAGTCTTTCACTTTTGATATTTCTATCAATCATTCATATTTTTCTCCCTTGTTTTACTCTTTTACTCAGAATATATCTAAATCAGATTCCTTTTCTTAATATAACTTCCTATTATAAGCTTCTTTTCTTTTTTAAAAGGTAAGCACTAATTTACATAAAGGTGATTTACTCCAGGGATCCCCAACCCCTGGTCTATGGACTGGCATTGGTCTGCCACATGCCAGAAACCGGTCCACGCAAACAAGTGAAGTCCCATCCATGGGCTGCAGGCAGCACATGAAACCACACCCGCTTCTGGTCCACGGAAAAACCTTTCTCCATGGAACCAGTCCCTGGTGCCCAATAGATGGGGGCTACTGATTTCTATTGTTTTTGTTTCTTTATGCACCCATATTCACCCTGCCTAAATCTATTCCTGAACTGATGTGGCCCTGCTTACTTTTCATGAGGAAGATCTCATGTTGATCTGTCATTAGGAAAAATAATAGGAAACTATTTCAAGAATGAGATGATAAGCAGCCCAAAGGATACATAGATACTGCACATTTAAAACAATTTGAATTGTTTACTCTTCAAAGTATTATGCTAGAGAACTCTGGGAGGCATAATGTAAAAGCTCTAACAACATTTTCTCAGCATACTTCTACTATGAACAGCAACTTTGTAAGAAACCAAATAAGAAGTTGGTTTAACTTTGTATGAGAGATATGCTTCTGAGAAAATAAATTTTCCAGCAAAAATTGGGTTGCAGTCAAGGTAAGTGTGAACATTTAACATATTTTCTTCAACCATAATTTGATGTTTACCCATTAAGAAAAATTGCCATCACTTTAGTATATTTTCTATTTGCACAAATTACAACTTTCATACATAAAAAAAACAAAGACGAGACATGAAAGAGCAGATGGCACTTCATAGAATCACAAATAAGAAGTCTGTTTCGTCAACATTCCTTCTTTTTTATGCAAATGTTTATATTTCTCACTGTTTTCGCTTTATTTTACAAAGGATGTTTGCATAGACAAACTTCTAAGATCTGAAATCCAACGTATCAAGGGGCGATTGCAAAGTGGAAGATGACTATCAGAAACACTTGGGAACCAGGGGGCTTTATCTAAATCTCTTCTACCCTATGGTTATCAATTGGAGATGGCCTGGTCAGGAGGAGAAAAAACACTGCAACATCTCTCATGGCATTCTTGATCTCCACAGATGTTCCAAAAGAATACCATAATGGATGGTAATGCCATAATGCCAAAGCTACCAAAATATCAAGAAGAGTCAGAAAAATTGCACTATCTCCATTCTGTCCTACTAATAATCATTTTTAAAAAATGCTAATCAATCAATATCATCTCACCTTCTGTTTGTTGTTTGGTCTTGTTTCAGTTACTGGAGGTACAGATAGAGAACATTTTTAATACACATAAAGTATATCTTCTCCAAAAATTATAATAGGGAGTGCCTAGTTAATAATCCTTGCTTATGCAGACATAATATTCGCTATAGCATTATTCAATTACTTCACCGTTTGGGTTATCCAGTTAAAAACACACACACAATTTCACATCAAAAGTAAAAGAACAGAGATGTGGAATATAACTATATTGCACTTTTAAAAAATGGTCTTGATGTCTTTTAAAAATTCTTCTTCCTTCTGTTAACCCACACATTTTTAAATAGCCTACAATGTAATTGGATAAATTCAATTATTTTATTTCCTTGCAGGTGTCTGAAAGATCCGCATAAACTGGTGTATAAGAGTATCAGAGCTTCTATATTCCACTGAATTTTTAAAAAAATACTGCTGACAGAAGGTTATGTATAGCAGATGGCCATACATTTTCAGGGGTGTAGCATCAGTATACTGTGTCAGTATAAACTTTGGCACCAAATACATACATTGATTTTAGCAGCCCACCTCTGGCTGACTTCTGCCTGTTAGGTTTCCAAGAACTTCTGTTTCATTTATGACATGTTTGGCAGCCATATTTGTTGGTATATTTAAAGTATTATCAATATCTGCCCTCAAAGGAAGGCCTCCTGCTAATTTAAAGACACAGTGTACAATTTAATCACAGTAACAATATAGATGTGTTCTTGCAAAAAGAGATGATCAGCCCAATTTCAACAGATATAGAATTTCAACAGATGTAGAACCAACAAAAGTGTGTATAGTTGCAATGTATGGCTGTGAAAGTTGGACCATAAGGAAGGCTGAGTGCCAAAGAATTGAGGCCTTTGAACCGTGATGCTGGAGGAGACTTATACGAGTCCCTTGCACTGCAAGGCAATCAAACTGGCCAGTCCTACAGGAGATAAACCCTGACTGCTCTTTAGAAGGCCAGATCCTGAAGATGAAATTCAAATACTTTGGCCACCTAATGAGAAGAAAGGATTCACTGGAGTAGAGCCTAATGCTGAGAAAGATTGAGGGCAAAAGAAGAAGGGAACAACAGAGAATGAGGTGGCTGGATGGAGTCACCAAAGCAGTAGGTGTGAGCTAAATGGACTCTGGGGGGTGGTAGGAAGGCCTGGAGGAACGTTGTCCATGGGGACGTGATGGGTCAGACACGACTTCGCAACTAACAACAACAGAACTCTTTAGTGTCCTTTCTTCTCTTTAGTTTCATTTATTTATTTGTTTGTTTATATTTCTTATTTCTTAACCACACATCTCCCTCAGAAAAGGGGTCTGAGCAGGGTACAATATATTGGGTGGGATTTTATGTAATTTTATGTAAGTGTTCATGTATCAGGACATTACGCTTAGTACAGCTAAGAACATACTCATTATAGCCTTTCATGAAGGGATAGGTGTCATAGCTCCACTTTTTAAAATGGAATGTTTAGTTATAGCTAAAATACATTGTGACTAGTTCTTATTTTAAATTAAAGAAATCAAACACCATCACAGCATAATGGTCTAACGTTGATCTATGCCAGCATGGAATGGATTCACACAATTCTCCTGTATAGGCAGATAACGGGTTCAGTAGCATCTGGAAACAGCCGGTTTTTGCCCTGGCATGGTTCTGCACACAAATAATACTTGGTACTATAAAAAACATGCTAGTTGATTCTTCAAACCACCCTTAGCATACAATTCTTCTACCGTGGGATTCAGTTTCAAGAGACCATTTCTATTTTACATGAACCTTACTGAAGGTTTACAAACTCTTCTGGAATGCAGTCCAAGGCTTTGTCATTCAGAGTATGCACGTTCTTCATTTCCTTCGGTCTTGTTCATTTTTGGCAGGAAAACAACGGTTACTATTTTCCTTGGATTTTCTTTGCAATCCAAATATCACACTGTACTTCCTCTAAAATGAGTATCATTCTGGGTATTGCTTTATGGGACAATTTTGATTATCTTGGAGAGAAGTTGCTGGTTGTTGTTTTTCTTTCCAAAAAACAGCATTGTACGTATATATTTAAAAGGGTTGCGTTGGCTGCTATTTTTTGTTTTCTCTGGATGTTATTTTACTGTATATTTGCCTTAAACTCTGAGAACTCTTACAAAACCAGCAAAAACCATGGGTGTCTCCAGGAGGAAGCAATGTATGTTGCAGCACAAACTACGTATACAGCACAAGCTAAGAATACTTACAAACTTGAATGACAAAGCTGGGATACTAGTATGAAACCTAATCTACATTGGGATGCTGGTTAATCATCTTTGCCTAGAACCATGATGGCAAACCTATAGCACGCATGCCAGAGATGGCATGTAGCATCCTCTCTGTAGGCACATGAACCGTCGCCCTAGCTGAGCTCCACCACGCATGCATGCATGCTTCCCACCAGCCAGCTGGTCTACAGGTCTCTGCTGCATATGTGGGGGGGGAACAGGGGGCATGTGGGGAGCACATGCACATGGAGAGTGGGCATATGCGGGGGTTGCACATGCATTTTGGGGGGGTTATATTTGTGAGGGATGTGCAAGCATTGCATTTTAGGGGTTTGGGGGCACATGTGTGTGCTTTGGCCACTGGGTCTGGAAAAGATTCACCATCACTGGCCTAGGTGCAAGAAATTCTACAGTATTACTCTCATGGGCTATTTATTTCTTTCCTTTTTCTTCTGTGGAATGAGATAATTAGCAAAGTATGATCAAAAGAGAGCAATGACAGAATCATTCCACTGCTTTAGTTGTTGCATGATCATTTTTTTTCTTCAAGGAAAACCCTCTCATTGCTTTTGTGGTAGGTTTTTTTTACCAGCTTAAAGGAATGCCTAAACTGCAGGGCTGTAGGAGTATCAATTGTTTGCTTTATAGGGGAAATACAAATCTCCCATTTGCTTTCTAATAAGCACTGTTTGCACTATTGTTTTAAGTTATAATGTATAAAATGTCAAGGCCCCTTTTCCCCTGGGATCTCAAGGCAATGCTTAAACATAACTGGAAAGCCGCTTGTGAAGTCCCTGGGGAGAGGAGCGTAATTTTGAGCAAAAACTTGCTGTGGGAAAAAGAAACCTTTCTTTCTTTCCACCTAAAATCGTTTTTCATTTAAAACAACAAAAATGTCTCCCCTAGACTTCATTACATGCATTCATCACAACCCTTCTCCTACCAATTCAAACTTATCTGTCCCCTTTTATCAGGCTTTCCCATTCCAGAATCAGTCAAATCTTGCATGGAAATGGATTGCCTTTACATTTTTGCCACCTTGGGTTAAATATTTCTTTTCCAACTCTATTTTTTCCTTTAAAAGGAGAAATAGTAATAAAGAGCCAACTGAGCTCATACTGTTTTCAATAAACTTCCTTTATTCTCTCTTTTCTGTTCAGATAAGTATTCACAGCTTCAGATTAGAATCAATTTTTCATCCTCAGAAGGCTTAGAGCTAAAGTCTCTATGTTCGAAAACTGTGCTTAGTGAAGACATCTATGAGCATTAAGTTAGTAAAGGCTTTACCAAAGAAGCATTTCTCAACCATGGCAACTTTAAGATAGGCAAACTTCAACTCCCAGAATTCTATGCTGGCTGGGGAATTCTGGGAGTTGAAGTCCACCTATCTTAAAGTTGCCAAGGTTGAGAAACACGGTAACAGAGAATTCTTGCTTTCAGTTGTTGATTACATTCTGACTGAGAATCTAATCTTATTTTGCTCAAATGTTTTGGAATGGCAAATAGCTTTTGAAAGAAGATGTAAACTATTATGGGACCTCAGCAAAGCATGCAGCTTCCTGACAGCTCTGTACTCACATGATTCTACTTAAGTGACTCAATGTGATAGCTACGGAATTTAGAGGCAGGCTGTTTTCCTATTAGCAAGGGCTTCCTAAGTTGCCTCCCCCTGCTACAACTCCACATTCTCATGTCTCTGTGGTTTTCATAAATCACACAAAGAAACCTTGGTGGTTTACAGCTCCCTGATTGCAAAGGCCCAGATGTTTTAAATGCCAAGCTAAACAGACCATGTATGGGACAGAGCAAGGCACGGCACGCTCCTACTGGTCAGCCAAAGGGTGTGCAGATTTGAGGTCACCCTTATTTGGTGCTCTTTGCATTTCAAGGTCAGACTGAAAATGGTTCTGCAATTTGCAAAGCAAGATAGCCATGGTGTGGAAAAAGGCCCTTGGAGGAATTGCTATTTTGGCTTAAATAGTTCCCCCAAAAATCACTGTGTGTAACAATAAGCAATATGTCATTATACTTAAACTGTCACAGCTGCTTTTTCAAGAAAATAACAAACCTTTGAGAGTGATCCGGCCATTTCAAGCACAAGTAGGCAATCTATACTTCTTTGTGGATATTCAGATCCCCGAATAACCAAGAGTACCAAAATTGTACATTTTTTCCAGCCTTTTGAATCTGAAAGTACGTAGTGTGAGTCTTAAAATAGGCTTGTTGTGTGACAGTTCCCCCAGTAAGAAAAAAGGATTTCAGAAAATGTCAATCTACTGATATACGTGTAATGCTCCCTGCCTATTTTGCATCTGTACCCTACTCACAAAGATTTTCACCCCTCACCCTTTCCAGGAACCAAAAGGTTGTGTATCCCTGTATTAAATGTCATTTAACTTTTTTTTTTTTTTTACTCACAGCCAGAGTAACGTCAGAGCAGGAAAAAATAAACTTTAAGCCTTTGGTGCAATTCTATACTTAACTGGAAACCAGCCCAGCCAGAGCTACTTTTGAGCGAATGGGGAAGGCTACACCACAGTTACTACTGATAGGTTGCAATCTTCATCGCCTCACCCCCCAAATATCACCCCTCAATGTAGTGCTCTTTTGGTGGTGGTGAGACTTCTCTGATAGACTTCTGGGACTTTAGCAAGGTGCTTCCTCCTTTTCTTGCTGCTTTTTAAAGATCCCATTTTGCTTCCACCACTGTGAAGTTCTTTCCACTGTTTTTCCCACTCTTAGCCTCATTTCCTGGAAGTCCTGAGATCATTCAGTGCAACAGGATGTTAGATCACTTTAATAGTACTAACCTTTTTAAAGACAAGAAAAAGAAAACAGAATCCTTGTTTAATTCATAACCACACATATATTTTATTACCATTCATACCTCAGGAAGTCTGGAGCCTACCCTTTAGGTGAGATACACTTGTTTTGTAGACAGTCAAGGGAAAAAATATTTAAAATCTGGGTAAACATTTCAAAATGGTTGTAGCAAATCTAATTCTGTTTCCCCTCTACCCTCTGCTGTGGTGCTTAATGGATGCAGGTACTTAATGAAGATAGGTTTTCCAGCCTCTCACGTCTTGCTTCTCATCACTTTATGACAATATTTTAGTTTTAGGGAGTGATGGAGAGGGAGAACTGAATCAGCTTAAAATCTTGTTCCCCTATGGTTCTTACTCTTTGGGAGTGATTTTATTTTTTTATTCAGCATGCTATTTTTCTACATTTTCTAAATCACTGGGTTTTTTACATTCTTGTTGGTTTTCTATCTGTGTTTTCTTATTTAATTAGGCACCCTGAATGCTAATTCTAATTGAAAAACAGATTGTTGGCATCTGAAAATGACCAAATTCATAAATGTTATTACAAGAGTTTTCTCCCTCTTTCGACAGGAATTCAGATTCAGAGATTTCAGAGTTCAGATGTCAAGAAAATGTGCACACGGCATTCATTCTCTCCTTCTCTCATGCGTACACACACTTGCGCACATTTTTCATAGTAGCTATTTATACTGGAGAAGAATGTTTTCTTCTCATGGAATGAAATATACTTGTAATACTAAAAATACCTTGAAGACTCTTGCTACGTTGTGACATGTATGAATGCGAAGAGCTATTTCTAAAATGGAATGTGCCCGACCAAGCAAGTTTTGCATTCATACTGCAATCTATTTAATCCTCCTGTGTGAGAATGCCCCTTCTGTTTGAGATGTCCATAAATAACACAGCAGCAAAGCTGACAGCATGTACTTCTGCTTTGTCTAGGTTTGTCTTCACCCTGTCATGACCTAGATAGGCAGGCTTAGTTGCTGTCTCTGCAGTGTCTGCCACGTAAAACTGGGTGTTCAGTAAAGTTAGCTGTTTTGACCTGAAGCTGTTTCCAGAGAAGTCATAGAATCAGGACAGGAAAGTGCTCCAAAGAACAAGGAACTTGAGGGGGGGGGGGATAATTGCCTTGGAGAATTAAATCAAGGTCTGCACAATCCACCTTTCTGTTTTCGGTATTCGCAAGCAGGGCTTAAAAGATGAGTAATCTCGTTCTCTTTATCTCCAGCAACAAGTAATCTTAGATAATCATATGTCTACCACCTCTAAACATATGAATGCCATCAAGTTCATCTTGATATTGGCAGGAGTCTCCTCCCGGTATTTGTCTAATCCTCTTTGAAGCCTCCTAATCAAACCCTGCTTCAATTAGTGTAGATGATATGTAGGGTTGAGTTTGTCCATCAATCCTAATGTTCTTGCAGTCTATTCCTGATCTTGAATGGGAAGTATGAAGAGTTCTTGATGAAATAATTAGGAGATTTTCCTATGGTCTGGCAGGAATCATGGGGAAACTATAAAGTATTCAATATCAGCCCCATTGGACCTTCAGGTAATAGAGAGTAGAATCAAAAGGTGCTAAAAGATTAGGGACATTAGGAGTGACTATACTAGGATTCCTTACATGAGTAGCAAGCAGAAGAGCTAAGAAGAGCTTTTCATGGTTCATGCGTAGGATTTTAGTATGTCAGTTATGTGTTGTTCAAAGAATTTGCTTATATCCAGAATTTACTGTGCAATAAGGAACATTTCATTTAAGGCAAAAAAATATTCTTTAGTACCAAACTTTTTCACAGATAGTATCAGAGACCTGTTCTACTGAAAACCAAACAGAAGGCAGTAAGGTCAACAAACAAATTAAAAGATATAGCTTGTCCTGGTGTAATTAGTTCATAGCAGCCGAATGTTGCATGGACTGTCTTTCTCTTTGCATTGATCTCATTTTGCTCACAGAAGATGATAGCCAAGTAACCTTTGTAGGAACTTGTCAATTCACCAGATACTCAAATAACTTGGCATACACTGAAATATGAAGCAGTAACATTCAGATTACTCCAGTACAGTGACATTAACTATGCACCCTCGAATATGAGGGTCATTTGTACATCTCAGTTACAACCTGGTCAGGCTGACACACTCCAACCAGACATGAAAGGGCATAGAACTGTTGGAATACTTATCCCAGAACATATTTGTTGCATTAACGTCAAAGGTTTCATTTAACTGAGACCTACTTTTGTTGACACTACTATAATGGCTTCTAACTTGAATGGAAAAGGGCTGGATTAAATTCCTAATTGCTAGGTCATAATCCAAAAAATGACTCTGTCTCTTTAAGTCTACCAATTTAAGGAGTGGAAAGTTGATACCTGCATGTTTCCTTCCCTTATCCACCATGTTGCTATATTTTATAGAGGGAGTAAAGATGCAAATTGTATTGAATCTTTAATATGCCATCCATAATCAATTTCCTCCACGTATGCTGAGCTACAGAGCTGACCATTTCTGTTGACTTTGCTCACTGGTATTCTGGGAGTAGTATCCCTAATGTATAAAGAATATTGTCTTAAGAAAACCAACTTTTGTGACAGAATATTTTTCAGACTGACAATTCTAGGTGAGCATATTAATAAATTCATATTCATATATTAAATGCCTGAGTGATTCCACAGTTATAAGAGCAAACATTATTTAGGGATAAATGTTTTGTTCACAGTTAATAGAAATGGGGGGAGACGGGGAAAGTTACTTTCATGTATTGTAACCTTAATTTTCCTTCTAATTGATACTGCTAAAATCCTACCCTAGATTTATCGCAGATAAAAATAGGTAACAGCATGAACCTGCCAAAATTAAAATAAACACATTTCAGCTTGTTTTCATCAGTACAGCTTGATGGAAATTATGACCTGTTCAAGCATAAACTGTAGAGATTAATGAAATGGTTCTTAGACATTGTATTCCCATTTGCTCTATAAAGCCAGAATAATATTTGAGCAGCAGCTAAAAGTAAAATAGTAAAAAATGGGATAGTGAAAAACAACCATACTTGAAGAATAAAAAAAGTTCACAATTTCTTCCCTGGTAGTCAAAAATAAACCTATTTGCTAAAATTGTTGTGCTATAATTTTAACTTTCCCTTCTAGTTAATACTCTTAATCAGAGATACTTTTTCCTTTGGATTAATTTGTTCCGGTCTAAATAAAGGCAGAAACCTGACCGTTCCAATCTCAGGCTCCATCCAGAATGAGTGGCTGATATTCCTCCCCATATATTTCTGACAGAGATTTCAAAAGCAGATCTTCCCAGCCCTACAAGCCCCTTATCTGAAGATAGCTTGGATCAAAACTTCAATCCTCAACAAGTAAAGTCTGTACTCTATTCTGAATAGCATTTTCCATTACTATTCTGTCGGCATGCTTTATGCTGTATCTTCAAAATTGAAGAAACAGTCCACTCATATGCTTTCCCAAATCCAATACACTTTGGAGAATAAAAGTTTCATTCATTCATTTATTTGATCCATTTTTATATCACTTCACATATGAGAGAGGCAGAAACTAGGCCATAGACTCTCCAGTAGTCCTGCTAAACCATGATGTATGAGGGACAACTGTCACCAGTGGCGGGATTCAAAATTTTTACTACCGGTTCTGTGGACATGGCTTGGTGGACGTGACATGGCTTGGTGGGCATGGCTTGGTCGGCATGGCAGAGGATAGTATACGGTAAAATCCCCATTTCCCCCCAATCAGCTGGGCCTGAGGAGGCAGAGAATAAATTGGGATGGGGCCAATCAGAGATGGTATTTACCAGTTCTCCAAACTACTCAAAATTTCCGCTACTGGTTCTCCTGAACTAGTCAGAACCTGCTGAATACCACCTCTGACTGTTACTGAATTACATCTTCTAGCCTTCTTCACCATTGGTCATGTTAATGGGGTCTATTGGGAATAATGGTTCAACTCTGGAGAACCATAGGTTGTCTGATCCTTGTCTGACTACATACTGGAGCATTTCAGTTGTGCCACTGAGTAGACCATATACAGCAGACGTAATCACTGCAAAAGCACTGCTGAGGATATGAACTATAATCTCTTAGTATCCCACATGTTCCTCTTATCCAGTTGTGAGACCAAGGATAGATGAAAAACATGGTGAAACAGAGGCCCATCCATCTGGCAGAGTTGGCACATGTAACTGTAACCCTTGAAACATTTGAGATGAAGAACAGTTGTCAATTGTCAAGAGGATGGCCTCTGCATTTGTTTCCTTTACTTACAAGGCAGGTTATGCTGCTTAGTCAGCTGTTATGATGGCACACAAACGTTTTTGGAAGAGCTGTGGTAGAAAATAACTAACTCAAAAATGTCAAAGCTGTCTGGTTAGGTGGAGGCACTAACAGGAAAGCAGGAAACCTTGTCTGCAAGTTTAGAGCTTGTGGAAAGAAAATAGTTTCCATCTAACATAGAGTCAGTAGACTGACTTGACAGGCGGGCTCAGACAAAGCCAAAAGGGCTTTTCTTTCCCCTTATTCCACTTTAATCATTTCAGCTTGTTGCAGTTTAGCACTCAAGGGAGGAAATGAGGCTTAGACTACATTTAGTGTTTTGGATTATTCTTACTATCAGCATTGCAGACACAGAGGGGAAAAGCACATGTGAGTATATGCTTATCATTAATAGGCACGCATAAAGCAAAGATCATTTCCCAGCCAAATCAGATCTTCAGCTGAAGCATGATTGCTCCATTTTAAAAAATCTGCTCTTTTATAAACTGCAGAAACACCCTGACTGTATGCAAAACACTTCCACCTTAACTGGATTTTAATTGTACATCTAAGATTGCACAAACATACATACATATGTATATATATGTGTGTGTGTGTATGTACGTACCAATAAAAGGATATATATTTCGAAATGAAGAGGAAACACTGCTGTGATTCAAAGAGAATCAAGGCAGTCTCCAACTACTTTACACAAAAGTAAGGAATCCTTTAATGGTACTAAATAGGAGCTTTCTATCCACCACAAGGAGCAACCATATGGAAGGAAGGAGGCTATTTCAGTTGCATGTAGCAGGAGCCAAGGTTAATTCCCATTACCTCATGAAAGACAGGTTGAAGAGTTATTTATTCATGCCATATTTGCAATCTGGCTACATTCCGTCTATCAAGGCTTGAGATGAGTATTATATTGTGCCTAGTTTGTCTTGAATACTTTCCTCATAATGAATCCAGATAATTATCATTCCACTTTTCATGCATCTTATAGAGCTGGGATGGGTATCTTCTTGGTCACAGCCTGAATCTAGCCCAGAAGGATAGCACATCTATTCTTTGGGAATGCTCTTCTTTTTCCATGTAAGCACCTACCTGTCTACCGACCCACTCCCCAAACACATCTACCAGCTACTGGCTTCACACCTAGAATGAGCATTTCCTAGTATTTCATCACAAATGCTTCCTCTGCTTTAGGTCTCACCTTAGGAAAACAAATCCCAATAAACAACAGTAGTTGTTAACTGGCTATTTGTCAAAAAGGGGACATAGGATAGGTGAGATGAAGTTCAGGCACTAGTGCGATTGGTAGGATGACTTTAAGTCTCTGGTTATTTAGGACTAGATCAGTTCTACTGTAGGTAATGGGGTAAAAATATTCCAAGCAGCTGAACTTTGAGGGGTAAATAGGATAGGTTCTGTCTGCACAGAAACATATCCAAAATCAGTCTAGGACACATTTTGGGAACAAACCTCAGTGTTGTGGAAATGATTCCAGTTGCCCTGTTTGATTAATCCAGATTTCTTGACAAGTTTAGATCTTAAACAAATGCTGAGATAAAGAAGTCCAGGACCATGTAAGATGTGAGAAAACAGCAGCTAGGGTCAGGAAACCATGGATGAGGTGTGAAATTGTGAAACAGCACATCTCTTTGACAACAGAAAGCTCTTCTTTTTGCTGTTAATCTTCAAAGAGATGCAGCTCACATGTCTTTTCTGTTAGGATTTTTTTTTAAAAAAAACTTTTTCTACATAAAAGTGTAACCAACCAAAGATTTTTAAAAGCTGTCTAAGTTCACTTTCAGAACTTCCAACGCTCCTTCCCAGTGACATAAAAAGAAAGCATCCTAGCAGAGATGAAACAGTTGGACATTTCAAGCTTCATTCTCCATTCAGATTCAATAATGTGGTCTGCATTTTTCTCATTGTCATTCCAATTACCCAATCCTGAACAAGTAATTTTCTTATTGGGTCCCTCATGACCACACAAGAGTTGTTTCATTTGTCAAGGATTCTTATCAACCTCTGAAAATATTTGTAATCACTCACTGAAGCGTTTTTTAAATAAGTAATCAAATCCCATATAAACAATAGCATTTGGGAATGAGTCCCTGATCAACATGTGTCCATGTGTTTAGCAATCCCCTCTCTGCTCATGGGCAAGGTATGTAAGCATTTATTAAACATTGCTTGTTGGTAAGCAGGCAACAGCTGGTGATGTGGGCTGATCTTTGCAGTGGGAGGGGGCATTTCAAAAATGATGATGAAAAGTAAATGGGTTCAGGATTGTCTGTAGTTGGGAGAGGAATTTTAGTGTGTTTATTTTTTGAACAAAATAATTATGCTAAGCAGATTTTAAGGGTTTTAATACAATTCTTATGCATCCTAACTCAAAATATGTATCTCTATCTATCTATCTATCTATCTATCTATCATCTATCTATCTATCTATCTATCTATCTATCTATCTATCTATCTATCTATCTATCATCCATCTATCATCCATCTATCTATCTATCATCTATCTATCTATCTATCTATCTATCTATCTATCTATCTATCTATCTATCTATCTATCTATCTATCTATCATCTATCTGGCCATGGGAGTGAAATAAGAAGGCAGCTCTGAGCATTAGCTTCCACATTTCCCATAATTAAAAGGTAGCACTCCTCCAAAGTATTATTTTCAAGGTTACCCAAACTGTCAAAGTAGATATAAGTATGTAGATGAATGAAATCTGAAGTGCTGTTAAGTTTGCTTTAGAAAACACTCTAAAAATATTTTTAGAAGCGATTATTACATAGGGATTCTTCTCTCTTTCTTTGACTTTATTTTGCTTTATTTGAAAGTGTGTTTGTTTTTAGAGATAAAGGCACATAAAAGGGGAAAAAAGGCCCAACTATGCTGCAGGCAAAAAATAACCTATTACCAATCGTTCAGAGAGCTGGGAGATATGGCTTATACAGTCTGGATTATTGTCTGAAATGGGATATTAGGTCTGGCATTTTGGTGTGTTTGATGTTTCAAAGAACATCACTGAAACATAATGGTGTCTCAGAATTGTCTTGACCCTTTGAATAATTTACAGTGGTGGATCCTGAACTTCTTTTGCAATATTTTTTCCTTATTTTTGGACAAACACACATACATCACCAGTGAGGCAGCTTCTATCTCCTCAGTTATACTCTTCAGTCATACGCATCCATTCCTCAGGTGTCTTCTTCAATGGTGGGATTCAATTTTTTTTATTACTGGTTCTGTAGACATGGCTTGGTGGGCATGGCAGGGGAAGGATACTGTAAAATTTCCATTCCTACCCCACTCCAGGGGAATGTTACTGCAAAATTCCCATTCCCTCCCGATCAGCTGGGACTCGGGAGGCAGAGAATAGATGGGGGCAGAGCCAGTCAGAGGTGGTATTTACCGGTTCTCCGAACTACTCAAAATTTCTGCTACCAGTTCTCCAGAACTGGTCAGAACCTGCTGAATAACACCGCTGGTCTTCTTCAGTATATATCGACCCACCTTACTGAATCTGGTACTCTTCAGAATGTGGAAGATTGTGTAGTTCATAGACCTAATGAAAGATATTTGCTAAAATGCATCTCAGATGACTTTTAGGATAGTTTAGCACAGAGGTATCAAACTTGATTTCATTGAGGACTGCATCTGAGTTGTGTTTGACCTCAAGGGGGCTGGGGTGGGCGTGGCCAGCTTGATGTCACTCGTGTCAGGGGGTGCTTGTGGTAGCCTGAGTTCTCTGCCAGTGAAAACAGGCTCCTAAGCTCAGTTTTCAGCTGTGACAGCCTCCTGAAGCCCTCTGCCAGTGAAAATGGAGCTCGAGGGGATGCGTCTGGCCCTCCCGAGCTCTGTTTTCACTGGCAGAAGCACCAAGGGGCGGTCCTTTGCTGTTTCCAGGGCAGCCTCACAGGCCAGATCTAAACACCCTGCAAGCCAGATCCAGCCCGCGGGCCTTGAATTTGACACCTCTGGTTTAACACATTGCTCAAATATGCATTTGGAGGCATTCATTGCAGAGTTGTTTTAGAGTTCTTAGTTTTCACTACTTGCAGTCCTCGACTTACATCCACAATTGAGCTCAAAATTTCCATTGCTAAGCAAGGCAGTTTTCAATCATGTCCTATTTTACGACATTTTTGTGTGGTTGTTAAGTGATTCATGCGGTCATTAAACAAATCTGGCTTACACAATTGACTTTGCTTGTCAGAAACTCCCTAAAAAGGTTGCAAATGACAGTCTCGGGACTGTGGGTTGCCACAACCATTGTAAATACATGCTGGTTGCAAAGAACCCAAGGTTTGATCACGTGACACTTTTTTACAATGCCACTGTAACTTTGAATGGTCACTAAACTAATGGACTACCTGTATCGAAATTGGTTTCTGTTGTTTTTATCTTTGTTTTGTAACTGCTGTGAACAGAGGAAGAAAATAGGACAGTCACCACTTCACATTTTTTAAAATTTATACACTTATTTTAATTTACACACATTAAAAAAAGGAAGCACTTCAATCACATGGTTATGGTTGTCCTCTTGACTTTTGTAATCTCCCCTGCATTGACACCAGGGGTGGGTTCTGGCTGCCGCTACTGCTGGTTTGCTCGGGATGTGTGTGTGCGCGCTTGATGGGCGCTGCATGCGCATGCACAGAAGGAAAAAACAAGATGATGGCACCTACGGTACAACTGAGAGAACTGGTTCAGGGGCGTGGCAGGCCTGGGTTTCTGCCAGTTCCACTGACTTATGCCGCCAAGTTATTACTGGTTCAGCTGAACCCCTCCGAACCAGTAGGAACCCACCTCTGATTGACACTCATAGAGTGATGTTAATTAAAAAAATATTTTCTTAGAAATCTAACTAGTTTGAAAAATGTTAATACTGTTAATTATGCCTCTATAAGAGAACAGAAATATATTGAGGATGAAAAAGAAAGCAATCAAACACTGGCAGGTGTTAATTTAACTCATTTGCCTGAGAATATTTTTTTTTAGTAAGGGTGCATGAGCTTTGGTGTTTTTATTTGTGGTTAGTAGTATGATGTGGTTTATAAACTGTGTTTTTATGAACAGTGTGGTCATGATGATGGAATAAAATTCTGGCAGATCTGTAATAAACAAAAGCTATATTTGTAAAGCATTGCTGACATTATGGTTATAGTAACTTTCACCATCCAAGTGCTCGTTAAATATAATCTACACTGATGGAGTTGGGAAGGGTCCTCAGAAGTTGTAGTAAAATTCATTTGGAGAAAGTCAGAAAGGTAGCTTGGGTTATGATTGTCAAAAGTATATGTCAAAATTGTATGTATATTATGTTCAGATGTATTATGTTTTTGTTTATTTAGGTGCAACAAATGCATATTTTTTCATCAATGTTCCTTCAAATATTCTTCATGATCAAATGTGATTTCAAAATCTATACATGCATTTTAATACCACACACACACACACACACACACACACACACACACACACACACACACACACACTTCTCTTTTATGTTATGAGCTATATGACCAGTTTCTGGATAGAAAATTGGGTTGTAAATGTACTAAACAAGTAACAAAATATGAAACTTTTATTTTAACGCCATGAGATAAACTTTTTTTTTTTACAGACACTTTAAACTATTGTAGTGCAAGTCAAGATTTGAGCATGTGTCACCACTTTTGTAGTAGCTGCTGCTGCATTGATTGTTCATCTCCTTCTGAATTCATTTTAAGGTGTTGGTTATCATCTTTAAAGCCCTACATGGCTTGGGGTCAGGTTATTTGAAGGATCGCCTCTCCCCAGTTACGTCTACCAATTCTGCCAGAGCAGGGAAGGCAAGGTATGTTGCACGTCCCATACATTAGGAAGATACCTCTTGGAGGACCAAGCAAAAGGACCTTCTTTGTGATGGCTCCATCCCTTTGCATTCTCATTACTCCAGAGTTAAGATCGACCCCCAGCTTGCTACATTTCGAGAAAGCCCTGAAGACAAGGCTTTGTCAGAGGAGCTGGAGGGCACTGGCAGGCCAATTGAGTGGGTGGTGTGAGTGTGTGGTTGTTGTCAATGGAGCAGGGGGGGATGTTATGGATTTTTACACTGTGATATTTCAATATAGTAAGCCACCCAGTGAGTTGGGCGATCATATAAATTTGTTTAATAAATAAATCAATATAAACTACAGGGCGGGGCATAACCTTTTCCTAGGGGGTCACAGCAACACTTGAAATAACAACACAAATAATTCATACACCATTCGAAAGCCCATCAAAAACTGAGTTTATTGACACGATTTAATAGTCAGTATGACCACCATTAGCCCTTCGAACAGCATTCAAACGAGTGATAAATCTTCAAACAGTTCCGTTCGATTTTCCAGATTTTCCAGAGGGCGGGGCATAACCTTTTCCTAGGGGGTCACAGCAAGATCGACAGCAGTTTACAACTTCCGTGACACCTCATTTTAAAGCCCATAAAAAACTGAATTGAATGAGCTATTAAATGTTAAATTTGTTTCGGTTGAAACTTTGAGAATGAATTTGGAAACTGTGTTGAAAAATCTGGAAAATCGAACGGAACTGTTTGAAGATTTGTTGTGTTCTTATCCACCTCGTTTGAATGCTGTTCGAAGGGCTAATGGTGGTCATACTGACTATTAAATCGTGTCAATAAACTCAGTTTTTGATGGGCTTTCGAATGGTGTATGAATTATTTGTGTTGTTATTACAAGTGTTGCTGTGACCCCCTAGGAAAAGGTTATGCCCCGCCCTGTATTATGGCAGATTTTCCTTCTACTAATTTTCTTAGATTCTCCAGGTCCATGCAAAATTGCCAAACATGGCAATACATAAATATTAAAATGCCTGTACAAAACTCAACACACAACCATGTTTTCTAAGTAAGAAAAATTCAGCTCCCAGAAAATGCACTCAATTTGTTGATGAAAACCATCCACATGCTTTAATATTTTAATCTCATGGGAAATTTTACGCATATCCCATTGCCTTCAATGGTGTTTGCTTCTCAGTAATTCTGCATAAGTTTGCAGAAATGATGCCAAGAGTTTCCTAGAGTAACCTAACCCAGAAGTCTTTTCTCTGGCCTCCAGGGTCTCATCTGACGGTGCTGCCAAATTTTGATGATGTGGTTATTCAAAAACAGCACTGCTTTTATTGAAGAAAAGTTTGAATGTAAATTATAGAATAGCCTTAAATCACTTTGAAAAATCCTGTCCAGAAAACAGAATCAGTCTTACCTGTAGCCAGGTCATTACCTAATAGCCCTCATACTCTGGAATACAGCTCTAAACTACTAAAACACTGTCTATCCTGCTTATCTTGATTGACAACTAAATCCATAACAATGTGCATAAACAAAGCATTTTCATTCATGTAAAATTTCTTATGAAAGCCAGCTGAGAATTGTTCAGTCTGTTCACTTTGAGTAAGAAAGTACCAGTCAGGCTGTCTAAAGCACTAATGAACTGATCATAACCCATATCAACCATCCACAATCAGAATTACCATCAATCATGGCTAAAACCAATGCTAGCTGGGGAATACTGGGATAAGGAAAGTTAATCTACAAATATAAGATCTAACATTTTGAGAATAAAGATTTCCAGATATTGATTTTTCCCCTTTCTCTTGGCTGAACATGGTCTTACCAATTGTGCAACATTTCCTGTAAGCCAAGATTTATGTATTATATATTTCTCTAACCTTCGCCTGCTCACCATTCTCAGAAAAGCCATTTGGTTTTCTCTCTCTTGATTTCTTATGTTTACAAATCTATCTTTCTCCATTGCTTACCACACCCCTAATTCATACCTGGCATTTCATTCATCCAGATTGATAACAATTTTGATGGCATGTTCCTTTTATAAGTTTTGCTGCCATGAAACATTCCCAGGATTTACTTCTGGGGTAATATACTTGACAAGATTCACTAGGTAGGATATGGCTTCCCAGGATTTGCTCTGCAGTGCTTATATGGAGCCATGTTGAATAGATGGCTTTTGAAGCTTCCCAAATCAATCATTAGTGGTTTCAAAAACTAATGTTTCCTTCCAACCCCCTCCAGAGCTACTTTTGAAAGAATATTGTGCTTAGTAGCAGGCAGATATACTTAGTGAATGCAGGCATACATTGTGTGTATTGCAGGGGGAGGGGGCCACATTCTATAAATTTATTTCTTTTTTGTTTAGAGAAGGGCTGTTTATAATTTAGGGAGAACAGGAATCTGTGAGGTGTAGACTTTTCATTTGGCTAATTTGAAACAGAAAATGAGCACAGATTGACTGGTATTCTTTACTCTCTACTAATGGACATCTTGCTCTGAGCAATGATTTATGATTTCTGCAAACTCCAAACTCACATGCTAGTAAACAGCTATTCTGAAAACATTTGAGTTCTATGAACAGTAAGATCATTGAGAAATAGCATATTGGTTTTAAAAATGTATTAGCAAATAAAAAGGGTTATATATATCTAAAACAACGAACCCCTCCCCGCCAACCTTTTGGGGATCAGGAACCGGTTCTGTGGAGAGTTTTTTCTGTGGACTAGAAGGGGCGTGATTTTGCGTACTGCTTTCATCTCATGGATGGGGCTTTGCTTTGCACAGCCCAGTCTCTGGCATGGCCCGGTGTTGGTCCAGGGACTGGGGGTTGAGAACCCAGACCTAGAAATTATATTCCATTAAGGGAATTGGGCACCATGTTAGAGAAAGATGATTTAGTCCTAACTATGGGACTAAGGATGGTTCAGTGGCTAAGACACTGAGCTTGTCGATCAGAAAGGTCAGCAGTTCGAATCCATAGCACTGCGTAATGGAGTGAGCTCCCGTTACTTATCCCAGCTTCTGCCAACCTTGCAGTTCGAAAGCATGTAAAAAATCCAAGTAGAAAAATAGGAGCCATCTTTGGTGGGAAGGTAACAGCGTTCCGTGCATCTTTGGCCTTTAGTCATGCTATACACATGACCATGGAGACGTCTCTGGACAGCGCTGGCTCTTCAGCTTTGAAATGGAGATGAGCACCACCCCCTAGAGTTGGGAATGACTAGCACATATGTGTGTGGGGAATCTTTACCTTTACCTTATGAACTGTAAGTCCATTAAACACTTAGAAGAGAAAGGGATTTTAATTTTTTAAAAATGAACTTTTTTTAAAGGAATGATTTATTCTCTTCTTACCAAAGAAATATAATACAATAGAGAAACCATAGAGAGTGGAAATCAGCAGGGGTGTGTTTTCTATTGTGATTCAAGAGCCTTGATTTAATTGCTGTTCTAAATAGATAGCAGCAGCCTGATTTTCTGAGGAACAAGATGAAGAAACTTCAGCTACAGCAGGGAGGAATTAATTTCCTAATCCATACAAAACTCTGCTCCAAATCAGGCACAGTTCACATAGAAGAGATATTTCCACTTCTTCCCTGACTCATTGATGGATTCTTTGGCAAAAGCTGTTTAGCTCTAGAGGCTATTTGAGGTGTTTTCTTTGTCTAGGGATGAGTGGAGGGGGCGGGAAGGCTGGCAGCTTCAGCTGAACCCAGCCTGGTGTTCGTTTTCTCTGTCTCAATACATGTTTCCACCCCTTAATTCTATTTCATCATTTCCTGCCCTGGCCTGTGCAGTTAACGAGAACAATAATGGCCCTTATTTTTTATTGTTATTACCAGAGTCCAACATCTGGATTTGGAACAGCACTTCGTGTCAAGAGCCCACCTCTCCCTGCCTGGGAATGTATTGTTTACAATTCATCTTCTTTTATTTCCACCCACCCTGCCAAATGACTTCTAAAAGTTGGTATAGTACTGCATCATTATGCTAATGTACGCTTTAGTTCAAGGAAATGTCTCTCTGGTTAGCATAAGCAGCTCTGCTCTGACTGACCTTATTCTTCCTTTGTTACTTTTATTTCATAAAAGGGTGATTTCATACAGTGAAATGAATACAAGGGCAGTTTCAGTTTGTTGAAAGTAGGAATGGGTGAAATAAAAGCATGAGTTGGTTGAGCATCCTATCCCTTGCCCTAATATAGTGTTTAGACTCTTTGCTTATCAAACCAATCTTCGACGGTGGCCTCCAGGAATTATGAGCTAGTATAGCCAATAATGTGGAATTCTGGATCTTACAGTGACAGTACACAATATACCTTTCACAATTGGGGAAAAAAGAGTATACCAGTTCAGTAGTAAAACACAGGATTGCTAGACAAATCCTGTGTTGAATACTGCTCACCTGCCTGGAATCCACACTGTATATCAGACATTAATACAATAGAGAGGGATTCAGCAATAGAGTGGAACACTCTACCTGATTCCATTGTTAGTTCCTCAATCCCCCAGATCTTTAACTTTAAACTGTCCACCATGGACCTCATACATTTCCTAAGAGCAGTGGTTCTCAACCTGTGGGTTGGGACCCCTTTGGGAGTTGAATGACCCTTTTACAGGGGTCGCCTAAGACCATCGGAAAACATATTTTCGATGGTCTTAGGAACCGGGACACCAATTTTATGGTTGGGGGTCACCACAACATGAAGAACTGTATTAAAGGGTTGCGGCACTGGGAAGGTTGAGAATCACTGTCTAAGAGGTCCCTAAGGGGGCATGAATAAGTGCACCAACATGCCTACCATCCCTATCCTACTGTCCCTATTGATATGTAGTCATTTTATGTGTTCATGGCCATGTTATACTTATTTATATTCATCTATTTGTACCAATCTCATGCAAAAATGTCCATGTCTATCCTAATACCTGTCACCCTGTTCATGTTGACAAAAATAAATAAATAAAAATAAATAAATAAATAAAAATATCCTCAGCAGTAGACAAATGTACCAGATTGGGCAAGGCTGTTACTATGCACGGCAATCACAAGGTGGATTTGTGCCTTCTTCATGATTTGAAGAACAAAAGAAACAAGGCACCTGAAGCCTGTGTAGGTGTAATCCCCTGTCCTGGGCTATCCTGCTAGTATATTCAAATATTTCTAAATACAGTAACATGATCTCTGTCAATTAAAGTATTCATTTATTTATGTTGTTTTGGTTATTCAAATAGATCTAAGGTCAGAGCTGTCAAACTTGCATCCCATGCACCAGATGTGTCACATGCTGGCAACACCCATGCCCGGTTTAGCAAAGGGGGGCGGGAGTTGTGATATGTCACGTGATGATGCCATGATGGCGCGAGTTTGACACCCCTGATCTAGGTGGAGAACTGGCTGCTATACTTCAGCTTTCTTAGTGCAGTCTTTCAATTAGTTCAAGATAATGGTGAAATTATCCCCATATATATTGGTGAAGGTTCTTCTGAAGGTAGGTGGATGGAATGGAATAACAGAGTTGGCTTCTTCAGAGGAAGAATAAGTTTCTTCATTGTTATGTGACTCTTTTAGGATAGCATGGTCCTTTTTTCCTATATAATCATTTTGTCTACAATCCAGTGACCATCTCAGGCGTATAAGGTTGCTAACTTCTGGGAAGAAGAAGTGATTTATGCAAACAATATTTACAACGGCTTTCCAACAATCTGCAAAACAGATTTTTTATCCCTGCTTTCCTACCAAACAGACACAAAGTTGGAAGAAAAACAAAACTATTATAACTGCCTCTGAATGTTATGTGGGATGTTGATGAAAGAATGTTGGAATTACTACAAAACATTTGAATGTTCACAAGCCTAGTCTGAGTCATGATCTCATCTGGGTCATTCTGCAGAGCAATGCAGAAGACACACAATTGGCACTCAAGATGATGATGTAAACTTCATTTCTCTTCTGGAAATGACTACTTAGTTCTCTAAACTATAATATATGTTAATTTGGATTTTGACTCTCTTAAGATTGAAAGATTTACAACTATATTCCAATCTTCCCCAACTCTCTAGATGGCTATTTCAGTTGGGAATCCTGGGACTTGTAATCCAACCTATCTAGAGGTCACCAGACGATAAAAGGCTGTATTTATTACCATGAACAAGTCAAAGTATATTTTAATCATAGCCTCATTGGACCTTGTCAATGATATTCAAGAGTTTTGATTCTCCAAAAGATTCTTATTTTTTTAGCATTTGGGCAGGAAGTTAGTACTAGAAAACAAAAGTTAGGTTAGAATAACTGAATCCAAGCATCCATTCTTGGATGAAATAAGTTCAGTAAGCAATGGCCTCATTCACAGAAAACAGAATTTGCAGTATTATTATTTATAGAGGCGTCTAAACCTGGAAATAGCCAACACTACTCAGAGATGAGTCTGGCTTGTGTTACAGTTTTTTATTGTCACGCAATGGATTGCCTAGCTATGTTAAGCATCAGTGCAAGGAAACATTCATAGCCTAAAGGAACTTAACTCTGACCAAAAGATTTTTCAGATTTAGTTTTTAAAAATTGGTGCCTTACATTCACAAATCTACAGTGCCATTTAGAACTGGTTCTAGCTCCCTCCCCCCACCCGTCCACACATCATCAAGATGAAGAGCCAGAGAAGAATTCTGGGAGTTGAAGTCCACAAGTCTTAAAGCTGTCAAGTTTGAACACCACTGGTGTTTTTTCTAAAGGGTTAGAGGTGCAAGGGTCTAGTAACTTGACAGCTTAAAACTTGCGCACTTCAATGCCAGAGTTCCTGATGCAACATGACTGGAGGAGGAATTCTGGGAGTTGAAGTCCAAAGTCTTAAAGCTGTCAACTTTGAACACCCCTGGGGTTTTTTTCTAAAGGGTTAGGGGTGCAAGGGTCTTGTAACTTGACAGCTTTAAGACTTCCGTGCTTAAAATGCCAGAGTTTCTGAGCCAACATTTTGGTTGCTAAGCATTTTACAAGTTGGCCACGTCCACCCAGTCACATGGCTGGCAAGCCACGCCCACCTGGTCACATGGCCAGCAAGCTACTCCCACCTGGTCACATGGCTGGAAAGCCACTCCCACAAAGCAGGGCACACCTACAGAAGAGGTTCTAAAAAAAATTGAAACCCAACACTGCGTACATTCCACTTCATTCACATTTAAAAGTATTGTAATAATATACTCTTAAAAAGTGTATTACTGTCATATTAAGAATATAATATAACATAGGTCCAGAAAAGAGGTCACAGCACCATTTCAGATTGTATGAAACAGACTGTAGCAGGTCAATATTCAGCAATATTGCATTCTGCTCACTCAAAATGTAGTATTTAGGCAAAGAATCTGAGACAGTGGTGGTATTCAGTCAGTTCTCTCCAGTTCGGGCAAACCGGTAGCAGCGGCTGCGGGAGGCTCCGCCCACCCACCCCAATGTACCGGTAATGCACGAGCACTGCGCATGCGCAGAAGATGGTGTGCATGCACAGATGAGGCGCATGCATGCTCACATTTACAAACCAGTAGGAAAGTTAAGTGAATCCCACCCCTGATTTGAGAGGACAACTTCCTTAGTTTCAGTAAAGCAAACTAGCCATCAGCAAAGAGACAAACTGAAGCAAAGTGACATGTACATACCTACCAGATTCCATCTTTTCTCTAGCACGGATGTGCCAATGGGTAACCATAAATATCCCACACAAACTGAGCCCTTTCCCCTCCCTTAAAGGATAACATTAGTTACTTTTTCCGTCTTCTTCATTGTTGGGAAAGGAAAAACACCCTTGGAAATCGAACATAGCCAGTCCTCTTCCCCAGCCAAGGTGGGGTGGCTGCTGTAAGACAAAAGCCCAGGTGGGCAAATTTCTAAAAGGCCACTATTTCCCTGTTATTGGCCAGCCAGGTATCAGGTCAGCAATAATGGCAAATGTGTTTACATACAGAAGACAAGCTCCTTAAAACTACAGTGCAAAAAACAAAAAACAAAACCTTCCGGTGTGATCAGGTTTAAAAATAGGGTTTCACTGAGTGCATAGTTTTAACAAGTCTGTTTCATCACCATATTTTCTTAGAAATGTGCTTAGAGTAATTGTCCTGCATCTCTCAAATAATACATTGTAGAAGAATTATCTATTTATTCTCAAAGTAAAAACAAAGTACTGTTTTTTAAAAGCAATCGAGGTCACTCTAGGGATGATCTCTAAAGAAAAGAAGTATCAAGCTTTTCCATGGTGTAGCCATTCTGAATATTCCCAAATTCTGAAAGCATATTGGAATCACATGCCAAATTACAATCTCAATTTGTTCTACAATCCCCATCCCCCTACCCCACACTCATACCTCAGCCCCACCTCACTTCCAATGAGCAGCTGGAACAAAACAATCGATTGAGAGATGGTTGAATTGATTGGCCAATTGTTTTTGTCAGTTTGGTGAGTCCTTGTTAAAATATATTGGAAGAAAATGAATAAATGTTTCCAGAATTTTCAGTCCATGAACAAATGGCACAATTTTGACGTTATTGAAACTATGGCAGCAGAAATAGGGCATAATAGGATTCTTCAGCATTGTCTGGATTTCAATTACTTAATAATCAAGTTATTGATAGTGGGAATATATCACATTGATGTAATCAAATCTAGGTCACTTGTGAAAGAGAATTAACATGTAAGTTTTATTTCAATGTCTAAGCAGGTGATCGTAGGTCTGGGTTTAGAAGCTAAGCAAGCTTAGATTAATTCTTGGGTGTGAAACTACCAGGAAAGCCAAGATATGTGGGGTAGACCAGGAACTACTAAAACAATAAATAACTTGAAGAGGTCAGTAGGAAACGCTTCAGTTTTGTTTTCAACAACATTATAAGGATAAGTGCATAAAATCTGGTGATTGAGCTTGATTCGAAAGAGACTTTACATTTTTAATTCACATCTAAAAGAAAAAATAATCTATCTCTGTTCAATAAACACCCCAAGAAGATGCACGTCAGATGTTTCTCAAGTCATTTAAATGTTGTTCATATTTTTGAACTGAATACACATTACTCTCAGTTCCTGTTTATGTAATCAGGAAGCATTGTATGGGCTCTCTGGGAACAGTATGAAATATGCTTTTTCTATCTGCAAAAAAAATTGTTTCTCAACCCTCTGAACCTATGCTGTGCCAAGTCAACTTTCTCATTCCTGCATCAATATCAAGTGGCCTCTAAGATAGCTGCTTCCAATGACCTCTTTCTCTTCTTCTTCTTCTTCTTCCTCCTCCTCCTCCTCCTTCCTCTTTGCAGTGCTTACAAAGAACCATTAGACCATCACCAAAAGGGAAGTTATGCATTTGCCTTGAAGGCAATCATGTTAATTTTATACCTACATGATTACTATAATTCATCCAAAAATGTCATGACTTAAATTATAATGGGGGTGGGGACTCTGTCCGGCTAACCTATGTTTTAGACATGTTCAATTTGCAGCATATTAGGCAGCTTCATATCAAAACTCTCATTGCTGAACTACTCCTTCAAAATGGGATTGCACTGGACTTCCTAAAAAGGGTCTGCATTTTTCACTGGCAGGAACACCTTCCTTGTCTCCTCTCCTTCAAGTTCCTGAAGTCAAGGGACCATGTTGGCCTGCCACATTCTGACATTTTATTCTGGACAGGACAGAATTGTATTCACTACAATACAGGTAGTCCTCAACTTACAACTTGCAGTTCATTTAGCGACTGTTCCATGTTACAATGGCACTGGGGAAAAAAAGACTGGTGACCATTTTGCACACTTACCACCGTTGCAGCCTCCCCATGGTCATGTGATTCAAATACTTGGCAACTGACTCTTATTTGTGACAGTTGCAGTGTCCTCGGGTCATGTGATTAACATTTGTGACCTTCTGACAAACAGCCAATGGGGAAGTCACATTCACTTAACTATCATGTTATTAACTTAACGACTGCAGTGATTCACTTAACAACTGTGGCAAGAAAGTCCGTAAAATGGGACAAAGTTGACTTTACAACTGTCTCATTTAGCAACAGAAATTTGGGGTCAATTGTGGTTATAAATTGAGGACTATTGTGGCTGCCAAGTTGTTGTTGTTGTTTTTAATTACTTCCTGGACAAACACTGCTTAAAAAAAACTTTTCGAAAGCCCAAGAAGGGTGCACTGTAGCATAAAATTTTTCTTGTCTTTTGAAAGTCAGCAGTCATGTGGAAGGCCCTCTGTTAGAGTAGCATGTGAAACCCTGAGACTAGTTTCAGCAGCTGTGAATTCCAGAAAAAGAAACCCCCAACAAAATAGTCAAGGGAAGTTTTCAAACATTTTTCCCCTGAGGATTTGGCTCAAAAATGGATCATCTCCAAGAAAACTTGAAACTTTGGCAGCTTGTAATCACTGATAGAGATTTAAAAAGTTCCTGGTCAAAGTAAGAAAAATCAATCAACACTTTTAAAAAAGCTATTAGAGAATAAATAACCAGGTTTTTTTTTTAAAAAAAAAAACCAATATTATCAAGATAGCTTCATTTCTCAGGAGGGAAAAAATTAGCCTTTAGAGTGCAAGAACTTCTCTTAGCCTTTTTATGTAGATTTTAATTTTAACTGCTAGACATTTAAGATGTCCTGAAAACTTGGGGAGAACAAATGGTTTTTGAAATCTTTTAAAGTTCAAATTTCCAAGAACTTGTCTTCTGCACTGAATCACTAAACTACACACATAAACACACACATTGAAGCTCAGGGGGTGGGGAATTTCTCATCTCTTCCGACAGTTCCGTGGTTTGTTTCAGAACGTTTTCATCATAACTGTTGGAGTTTGTGGTTATCAGTGCAGCTGTCCCATCGTGCTTTGCAGCATTTCAATCATTATACAAGCAAGGAAGTAAACTCGCTTAACCACGAAGTCAGTTTCTCTTTCCAAGTGCTTACTGTTGCCTCAGAAGTTGGCTTAAAAAAAAAAAAACAACCAAAGAGGGTGAGTGAAAGGCTCTTTCCTGTTTTTGAAATCATACCATCTGCACGGTTGACTAGTTACTCAAATCTTATCGCTTAAAATAACAAGGGCATGAATTTCAGAACTGCCTACTTGAGTTGTCCTCTTTCCTTTCCATACGTATCTCTATTTACTCACGGGAACCCATATTTACAGTTCTCTCTTGCCAACTGCTGACATAGAGAAAACATAAGACCTGGTTACACATTAAGTTCTATTGCTAAAGCCTGCCACTGCAGCCAGACCCTTTCTAAACACGCTTTTCTGTTCGCCTTAAGCCAAGAAAAGCTGAAAAGGACAGCATTTCTCCTTGTCAGGCCAAATGGTTGCTTTTGGGTGCTTCTTCTCATCTTTCTTAGAGAGCTATAGCTACACTCTTCACAGGAGCAGTGTTTTATTTTCAGAAATATACAACTCCATTTAAAGTCACCAGGCTTGAGTAAGGAGATGGGAGTTAAGATGGCTTCTGATAAACCCCTCTACAGATACAAAGTTCTCTGGGTTCAAATTTTGACCTTGCAAACCACATACAGTACTGACCAATCAGCACCTCAGGTCATATTTTCCTCCCTTTAGAAGAGGGAAAAGGGGAAGAAGGGGGGGGGAATCCCAAGAATAAAAGTATGTGCTTAGTAAAATCCAAAAAGTGGTTTCAATATGTCTGTTTCGCACAGCAGCTTTAGAAAAAGCTGCCAAATATAACAGCTTTGTTTGATAGTCATCTCCTGGCTTAACTCCTGAGCTGGCTACTATCCATTTTACATTGCACAATAAATGCCTGCAAAATTAATCATAAACTCACTGGTTGGGATTCAGACTGCAGTTTTCCTGGAGGGTTCATCAATCCATAGTTTTCTGCCAGCATTGTTTTTTCTAGAGGCTGTTTTCCTCCGTGACCCTGGCTATAAGGGCAAAGCACATCTGAGTAAATGCAGTTTATTCTTATTCTCCCGCTTTGCTTTAAAAAAAAAAGGAAAGAAAAAAGAAACCTTGGCAAGAGTTAACAGCAGATAGCTAAATTTCACACTTTTACAGCCTTTTTTTTTTTTGGCAAAATTAACACTTAGCTCAGAAAGGAAAGAACATGTGTTCTTTAAAAAGAATTGTTATTAAAAAGTGTTTTTCCCCTTTCTTTGCCCACCAGCCAGACTTAAAGTTGTCATTTGCTCTTGTGTTTTAACATTATTTTTATGACGTTTGGGTAACGCCAACTGAAACCAGTCTGTTCTGCTTGATGAACTTGCTATTTTATAAATACACTGAAGTGCAGAATAAAGAGAAAGGGAAAGATCCCTATTTAATTCCAAACAAATATGCTTTAAAATGTGTGTGTGTGTGTGTTTTGTGTGTGTGTGTGTGTGTTTCTCTGTCTGTTTCTGCATCCGTGTATCTCTGTTTCGATCACATTAGCAACTGTAAAATAGGGCACAGTAGAGACAGGAACAAATTATTCATATTTTGTTCAAACAAAAGCAGCCTCTTGCATTTCAGTTAGTACTTGTCTTGATGCCTCACATGAGGTTCTGCCAATGGCTTGCAGGCAAACTTTTGACCTAACTTTTTTCTACAGTTCCTAGCGGTGAGGGGGGGGGGGGAAATAGTCTTACTAGTTTCATTCCCAAAGTCCCAATTTGTAATTTATAGATTTTTTTAAAAAAAAATGGAGGGGGAGTTGTATGGAGGAAATTAAATATAAATGTATAATCAATATCTATTTAACTCAGTCTTCAACCCTCATCCAGCCTTTACATCTGGAGGGAGTTTGTTCTGCTGTATCCACCTATAGCAGGGGTGGGCTTCAAAAATTTTATCAAGTGGTTGCTGGGTGGGCGTGACTATGGTTGGCATGGCCTAGTTGGCCTCCTGCACCACAGTGGGTGTGTGTGTGCATTTTTGCCCTCCCAGCCTTCGGAGGCTTTCCTCGAGCCTCCAGGAGGGCGAAAATGGCCTCCCCAGGCTCCGGAGGTCATTTGGAGGCTGGAAAGCGAATGCTGGCTGGAGAATTCTGGGAGTTGAAGTCCGGACATCTTCAAGTTGCCAAGGTTGAGAAACACTGGCTTATAGTAATGGACTTCCTTTTGTCTTTGTGTTACAACCAAAAAGAAAGGCAGATATAAAGGACAGGGAAAATATAACTGAGGCTAATGATATATCTCCATGCTGAAAATATAAAAGCAGGCTTACCCCAGCAGTGAAAAGGCATGAAATAAACAACATCACATTTTCTAACTTCCTCCTGCTTCTGTGACAACTAGAATTTGGTTTTTAAAAATAACAAGTCCCAGAATGGAAATGTGTAGCTCTAGGATGCAGAATATATCCTAATTTATCAAAATTTTCTTGAAGGCCAGATATAAATTCACATTCATCTTAAAAGAGGAAGGGTTATGAAATGAAAAACATGTCTCTAATAATGTGCTTAAATTTTGGTATTGAAAGCAACATGGATAATAGTGCTATAAATTTGACTAGTAATAGGAACATAATGTAACAAATCCTGTGTTAGTATAATTCTACCTTTACCCTCATTTTAGCTGGAAAAGCAATTAATTAAGCACATGCAGTTAGGAAGTCACGGGGACTTTGAACTTTGCCATCTGGAGAAGGGATTCAGTGTTTTCATAGCCTTGGGTTACAAGTTAACCTTCTAAATCAGGTTATTTGCGTAGATAGCCTGTTTCTCTCTCAGACTTTGTCACTGGGAGCTTTTTGGGAAGTCTAATTCAGCTAAGTAGGTTATTGTTGCCAGGATGTTTGGGGAAGGAGCAGAGTTAAAGGGAGGAGGGGGAGAAACATCAAGGCAGTTTCAGCTACTCTAAACTTATCCGTTTTATGTTTATGAGAAGAGGTTGCAACATTACTGGTAATTTTGCCTCATCCTGCAAGTCAGCACAGACAGGGAAGCTAAAAGCTCCTAACTGACTGGGGAAGATCAAGCTGGAGAACACTCAGCTCACCAGGGTGAGCACGTGATGACAACACAATCCTTTTCCATCTGTTGATGTATTCCTGGATCCCCTTGGGCATTTTTCCATCCAGCCTTGCAAGCAGCTGGATCAATTTACTCTTGCCTATAGTGTCCTGCACGGGCAAGGAACTCATGGAAATCCCCCTTCTGTTTCAACTTTTGCAAAGAAGGAATCTGGTAGCTTTTAAGCTGCTATTGATTTAAAGATTCTGTGGTGGAAGGGAACTGAAATCTCCTGCAATTGCTAGCAAAATGGAGGAGCTAGAAGGCAGAGTCAGCGCAACATAGCTTTTTTACTGATATCGCTAAGGACGCCTCATTCTTCCAGTCTTTTAAAAGTTTAAGGTTTAGTTTCAGCCACTTATGATGGAGACAGCCTCTGTTTTTAAAAGAGCCTACAGGTTATCATAATGTGATTTACATCTTTTAAGAAGCATTTTTTCCAACAGTCATGGAAGGCAGAGGTGGGTGGGAATCAGCTGGAAACTTTTGGAATTAACAGTACATATATTTTTGCCAGTGAAGTGATTAATGTTATGACTAAGAAAGCACTTTTTCCTGTGGCCAAGATAACCTCATACAGTACTTAGATGTAGCTCCATTTTTAGTTTATAAGAGACTCCTCCCTTGCCTATAACTCTTTTGGCAAAAAGATTTGGAGCAAGTTTGTCTTGGCTTACTGGTTGAGAATGTTGGTTCCCTTTAGGTCTAGCAATCCTTTTAAAGAACTTTTGCTATTGGGCAGCAAATGTTTGGACTAGCTACCAACTTTGAGCTGCAGAAATCTGGATGATCACTAGGCAGCTGCAAAGGGTTAAAGTTCTTACACTCCTGATCTAGTAAACCTATGAAATGTGGAATAAGATCCAATGGGCTGTTGAAAAAGTTCCAAGATATCCAAGTGGTTTGCAGGCTCAGTTTTAAATTGAAAGGCATTACAAAAACATAGTACGTGGTTAAATGTTAGAAAAACCTCCCAACAATAAGAAAAGCTTGACTGTGAAACCAATTAACTAAAGAAGTGGCAGGCTCCCATTTTTGAATATATTCAAGGGGTGATTATATAACCATCTGTTTGGGATGCTTTACTAGGATTCTTTCATTGAATGGGTGGTCGAATTCTATAACCAAAATAGGCCCTTTCAATTCCAGGATTCCATAATATGACATACAGACGTGCAATTCCATATGAAACTTTTTTTAAAAATCCACTGGTCTAGATCAAGTCTTCGGTTGTCTATCAGCTCAAGTCTTCCTGGAGGAACAGGGATGCAGCAAACTGATTGCTTCTATTGGAAGAAATGTCCATCTGGGTTCAGTTCCAAGGGGGAAGAAAGACACTGGAAAATGGAGACTGCTTGGAAAGGTGGTTTTTAATGGTGGACAGGACCACATTTTGGGGGGGGGGGGGTTTCTGGGCAAAAAGAGCACATGGGTGAGAGAGGGAGATAGATTTATACCCTCTTGGACTCCACTTTGGAGATTCCTGTTCCTGTGTAAGAAATGTATTCTGATTGGTTGTCAGACTCCCATGGGGCCATGCAGGAATAACTTTGTAGTGTCTTGAGTCCCAAGCTTGGTTGAATCTTGCTGGGTGATGTAATCTCCCCAGGTGCCATGTGGTGGGTTCTGTTGTTGGTAGAGGGCTAATTCTACCTTTGCTGGATCTTGGGTGAGGGTATTTGCTTATGAGTAGACCTATCGATCTCTTTATCTCTTAAGTGCTGACATCTGCTGTGGGCTATTGCGGAGGGTGGGGACTATTAAGAGTGAGTCTGCTTCCTGCCTAAAAATATGTTTCTCCATTTCTCATCCAAGGAAATATAATATTCTGCCTTTTGTATATTTCCTGGAATATTTCATTCTTCTAGGAGAGGGGTAGGTGCTAACTTCCTACACTTCTAAAGTATGGCATCAATAAGAAATGAGACGGTGGCCTTAAGCTCAGAAAATACAAATCCATACTCTGGATTCAGAGCTCCTGCAAGTGGCTGGACAACATAAAGAAGAGTTGTGCTTTTTACCTAGAAGATTCATTTTGCTTAGTTTTTCAGCTGTCCATCTCACATGCGGTTTTAGCAGCACAAACAGCCTTTAGTGGTCACAATGAGGAAGATGATAGTACAGTAACCACAGTGATTAACAGAAAAGAAAAGAAAAGAAAAATTGAGTAACAACTACAAGAGATGAGCAAACCTCTTCGAAGAAGACACATGCTCATCTTTTCTAAGAAAAAGTTGCATTTGTATCAAAAGGCAACACTAAAGAGATGATATCAAAGAGATTAAGTTCTTCTGAGTGTATCTTTTAGAGGTGTGAAGAGAACAATGATCGCATCTTGAACATTCTCAGTTAAATCTTAGTGCTTTCCATTCCAGAAGTTGGGGGAGTTTATGAGCCCTTGGTGAGTCTATACTAGGATTATAAATTATAGCCTGTCTGAGGAATTCTGGGAATTGAAATCTGTACATCTTGAAAATTGTCAAGGTTGAGAAACTCTGGATTACATTTTAGGCACTGCTTTGCTGAAATGTCCTTGATTAATCTGGAAGAACAAAGCATGGTCAGACCTGGTAGGATGTCATCAAAGAATACCAAGGCTGTAAGCTAGGAATTCCAGAAAAAAGCCATCACAAATTGCTTCGGCCTATTGCCAAGAAATTCCATAGATGTGTCCATGCAAACCCTAGGCATCCAGTGACTTGGAAGAAGCATGACTTTATTTTGCTGAAATGATTATTTCTATCAACAATCATGCTTGCTCTTTTCCCACCAAAGTACAGTTGGGAAGACGAAATGAATTGAGCTGAGTCAATTCAGTGTGAAAAGAAACATTTAGCCAGAAGTATACATATTCCTCTCTGTTCAGGAATTAGTATGTATATAAAAAGACTATAATATTTTAATGTAATACTTAAATACAAATAATAATACTGAATTGAACTACAATATCTTTATAACAGGATGAGTTGTTGAATGGTTGCTTCCATGTTTTATATAAATTTCCTATCATTTTTTAACATAGAAACATATATAGTTTGATGCTATGTGAGCTCTTCCCATTACAAAATGTCATACATCAACAATGTCAAAAATAATGCCAAAAAAAGGCTACAATGGTCTGTAGCCTCTTTTTGCATTATAATTTTCTTAGGTAAAGATAAAGGTTCCCCTTGCACATATGTGGTAGTCGTTCCCAACTCTAGGGGGCAGTGCTCATCTCCGTTTCAAAGCCGAAGAGCTAGCACTGTCTGAAAAACGTCTCCATGGTCATGTGGCCGCCATGACTAAAGGCCAAAGGTGCACGGAACGCTGTTATTTTCCCACCAAAGGTAGTCCCTATTTTTTGACTTGCATTTTTTACGTGCTTTCGAACTGCTAGGTTGGCAGAAGCTGGGACAAGTAATGGGCACTCACTCCGTTACGCGGCACTAGGGATTTGAATTGCCGAATTGCCAACCTTTGTGATCGACAAGTTCAGAATCTTAGCCACTGAGCCATCGTGTCCCTATATTTTTCTTATGCAGACACTATTCAACATTGAGAAAAGCGTGAAGTCATCTGATACTCAGGCTGTTCTTACAGGTCCACATGGAGTTCTTTAAAGCCTTGGAACAGGCTCTAGAACTCTCTGCCAGGAGATATACTGAGTAAAAGCCTTTCCCCATCTTCAGCACAGTATTTGTGCGATGGTGGGTGGACAGTCTTCTACTTCCTGTTGACGGATGACATTGAGTGTCTTAGAGATGACTCTTCCATTTTGCATGGGGCTTTGGCTTCTGTGAACTTTTTGTTTTTGAACATGAAAGCATGCTACATGGGTCATGATGATATGGTCCTATTCCTTCCCTGGCCCCCTTTTTTTTGATCCTGCATGCCTGGAATCTAAAATGAGATCAGACCATAAATAGTTCAGCTGCCTAGGTTTCATTTCTGAAAATCTTCCGATGATCTACAACCACCACTGTGTCTTCTCTACTTTGTGATTTATTGTCACCATCGCTGTCAGCTTTGACTCCATCAGCTTTTTTTTTAAGAGTTCCTAAGATGGAATCTTTTGTGACCAAACAAAGGTCAGAGTTTTGCCTGTTATAAATCATACAGAGCCAGTGAGGAGGAAAATTCAGCTGACACTGTCATCTGATCTCTGCAGCTGTGCACCAAATCTAAACTAGTTCCTTCTCTTGTATCTCTTTCAAGTTAAACATGAAGTCCAGACATCTGTTAGTTCCTGAGTTACAGTGCACTTCCATCAGTGGACTTTCTCTGCCTTGCAAGCTTGAGAGTTTTCCAAAATTTGCCTTAATCTTAAAAATAGACTTAAACTCTCAAATGAATTACCCTGGGTAATTGGAAGGTTTGTTGCAGAAACTTCAGTGGGGATTTCAACAACTTTCTCTTGTGCCTATGGTGCTGGAATAAATACTGTAACTAATCCTGTATCAGCATAGTCCACAGTTTGTTCCAAGGATCTGAATAGGAAACATTCTGTATATTGGGTATTGTTTATGGTCCTGCATATATGTCATCCTTTAAAGTTGCATTCACACCAGGGAGCTTTCTTTTTAGTTTTAAGGTCTGACAGAGTAGCATTCAGCTGCCTGCATTTTTCTGCATATCCCAAAATACCACATTAAATAAATAAATAAATAAATAAATAAATAAATAAATAAATAAATAAATAAATAAATAAATAGGTATGTTTCCTAACAATCATACTGAGAAAGAATTGTGGTAGGGGAACTTTCTCATCATTGTCACATTATTTATCCTTCATTACATTTTTGTAAAAATGTAAAAACGTAAACAGTTCCATCATTAAATTAATAATTCCATCATTAAATATTTGTATGCATCCTGTCAATCAGTTTAAGCAGAGATTCAACCCGGGCACTTCATTATGCACAATATAGCGTATCTAATTTATTAGATACATGTGTGCATATGTACAATGACACAAAGTCAGGATTTCTATAATATCACTACTTGTTTCAAATGGAAGAATTATTGTGGTTCAACTGCTGTGCCTGGTTCAATATTGCTTTACAACCTATCTTCATTTATTTAGGTGTAACCACAGTATGTTCCAAGGGGCTGCATTCACCTAGATAAATATAGCCTTGCAACTCAAATGTTTATCATCAATAAACACATGTACCCCTGCTTTGTTCTTTTACCCCTGCCCAAATTATTGGGACTTTTCACCATGAATGAGTCACACTTCCTCTTTTCACTGATCTAATTTAATGCACAAAGAGGGAACTTGTGCAACTGTACAATATTTCTGCAACCAACATTTGCAAACGTTGCCATATTGGTAATGCCCAAGTTGCATCTTTAAACATTGCAGTAGGATAACAAAGGAAAGAGATCTAGGAATTATCTTTGTGTAATTAATTAACACAATACAGACTGTACCACTTGATAAGGGATTACAAAGCAGGCATGTGCTCAGCCGTTGTAGCAATTGCCCACCTTCCTGTTTTCATCTTCCCTTTCACCTCTGTTTAGTGCTGCATTTAATTATTCCTTGGTAATTCATTTATGAGATTGGGCCAAGCACAAAACAACACAATCCAGTGAACAACACAATCTTTTGTTTGGGGGAATCTATGTGTCAGCAGTGACTCATTTACTGAAAACTACATTATTGAATGCACTAGGACCACTTCCTGCAGTATTGCCTTGCAGGCCTTACATTTAACATATAGCTAACCAGCAATTATGTCTAGCTGAATGTTTCTCTTCCTCTCAAACGTGTAATCTCTTCCAGCTTTGTTTTGTTTCTGCTGGCTTTCTTTGAATTTCTCTGCAAAGGGACTGATGCCATTTTCAAAGCCTGTTGAATCATTTTTCTCTGTACATAAACGACCACCAAGTGAATCAAAACATGCCAAATATAAAAACAGCTGTAGTCTCAGGACTGTGCAGACAAGGACTCCATATGAGAATCTTCAGGGTAAGTTAAGATAGCCATAGCCAAAGGGGTCAAGAATGTATAGCTAAATGTTACAAAACCTCAACTAAACACTTTTATCAGCTGCAGATAATGATTTTATACCACCAGAAAAATTCTATGGAAGACATGAAATCCTTTTTCTTCCCCAAATTTCTTTTTCGTTTAATTTACTACCACATATATTTTACAGGAGAATGCAACAGTTATAAATCATAATTTGGATATCTGTATCTAATTAATATCAGTGTTCCCCAATTGTCAGCATATTCAATCAAAAATATGTATCACCCTGCAAAAAAAACACCCTGTTTTTGTACTGTATATAATAAACACAAACACACACACAGAGAAACACACAAAGCTTTCTCAAATATGTACATTTTTGTAAGCTGTTTCCATGGTTATATATTTTTGTATAGCTTTTATGGCAAGAAATAATCTTTGAATGATTTGCCCATTTGTGCTTCAGTACATACACTCTCAGGAAATCATTTTACTTGAAAAAAATGGAAATAGGTCTTCCAACTTCCTGTCCTGCCTCAAGGATTATTACACTGTGAGGATAACAGAACAACAGAGTTGGAAGGGACCTTGGAGGTCTTCTAGTTCAGCCCCCCTGCTCAAGCAGGAAACTTTATGCTGTTTCAGACACATGGTTGTCCAATCTCTTCTTAATAACTTCCAGTGTTGGGGCATTCACAACTTCTGGAGGCAAGTTATTCCACTGATTAATTGTTCTAACTGTCAGGAAATTTCTCCTTAGTTCTAGGTTGCTTCTGTCCTTAATTAGTTGCCATCCATTGGTTCTTGTCCTGGCTTCAGGTGCTCTGAAGAATAGCTTGATTCCCTCTTCTTTGTGGCAACCCCTGAGATAGTGGAACACCACTATCATGTCACCGCTAGTCCTTCTTTTCATTAAACCAGACGCACCCAATTCCAGCAACCGCTCTTTATATGTTTTAGCCTCCAGTCTCCTAATCATCTTTGTTGCTCTTCTCTGCACTCTTTCTAGAGTCTCCAATGTGGTATTAACACTTCATGTGATCTTGAGTCTATCCTTCTGTTAATGCATCCTAGAACTGTGTTGGCTTTTTTGGTAGCTGCAGCAGACTGCTAACTCATATTTAAGCTCATATTTGGAGTCCACTAGGACTCTAAGATCACTTTCACAGTTACTATTATTGAGTCAAGTACCACCTATACTGTACAATACCTGTGCATCTACTTTTTCTTGCCTAAATGTAGAACCTTACTTTTTTCACCACTGAATTTCATTTTGTTAGATAGCACCCAATGTTCAAATCTGTCAAGATCCTTCTGTATCTTAAACCTATCTTCTGGAGTGTAGGCTATTCCTGCCAGCTTGCTGTTGTCTGCAAATTTGATGAGTTCCCTATCTATCCCCTCATCCAAATCATTGATGAAGATGTGCTGGGCCTCAAACAGAGCCCTGGGGTACCCCACACTACATACTTTCCTCCATGTCGATGCAGTTCCATTGAGAATTACACATTGAGTACAGTTGGTCAGCCAGTTACAAACTCCTATATATACCGGTAGATGAAAAAATGGGGCCAGAGAGTAAATATCAGGATGTTTTATTCTGATTTTACTACTGTTTCTAATTTTAAAACCAGATGTTCTGTAACACAACATTACAGTATTTTAAACTCCTCCTTAACCCACTCCTCAAATTCTACTGTCTAATTGCCTCTCCATATTTCTTTTCCATTTCCTCCTGTTGCAGATAAGCAAAACACAATCTATTTTAAAAGGTCAAAAGGCAGTCAAGATACCAGGAGATACATCCATCCTTGATGATATTGCTGCCAACAGTACAAGATAGGCAGAAATTAAAATTCTCAATTCTACAGAATGAACCAAAACTGCTTTGAGCAGCCTCGAGTTGTATCTAAAATAATGATATTGGAACAGGTACAAAAGATAGTATATCTAGCATTCTTCTACTCCTGGCAAACTCTCTTAAGTATTTTTGGAACAATAAGATCTATGAGTTACAAAGGCAGAAAAATGCAAACTACCAGTAGATAGACACATATTCACACAGCTAAATTCAAGTGGCTGATAAGAAACCATTGCCCTGCAATTACTGATACATTTTTTACATCTCCATATAACCCTCAAGATATCCCCTTGCTGGATGGGTACTACTGGGAAGGCTGTGTTTTGATTTGTTGTTGTTTTTTAGTTCAGCCCCATCCCTGTGGTGCAACGGTTAGAATGCAGTACTGCAGGTTACTTCTCTTGATCACTGGCTGCCAGTAGTTTGGCAGTTCAAGTCTCACCAGGCCCAAGGTTGACTCAGCCTTCCATCCTTCTAAGGTTGGTAAAATGAGGATCCATATTGTTGGGGGCAATAATGCTGACCCTGTAAGCCGCTTACAGAGGGCTATGATGTTCGTCCATCATGTTCGAAGAGGACCTTGACATCTAACAGGTTGTGGCTGTCCACGATGTGTCCACAGGTGGCTGTTGAGACCTATGCTGGCATGAAATGTTCTGCCACGTGTTGAGTAGACATGTGTGGGCACCATTGTTGCAGCATTTGCAGCTCTGGCTTTGTGGAGGGCTCACTTCTCTTGTGCTGTGGTTGTTCTTCTGCCCTCAGATGTCTGGCAGCCTTGGTGGATCAGCATGTGCCATGTTGATCGATCTTGTGCCAGGGTTTCCCAGGAGGTGGTGTCAATTTCCAGGGACTTGAAGGAAGCTTTCAACATGTCTTTGTATTGCTTCCTTTGTCCCCCGTGCGACTGCTTTCCTTGAGACAGCTCACCATAGAGGAGCTATTTAGGGATGTGATGGTCTGGCATCCTTGCAACATGGCCTGCCCAGTGTGTCTGGACTTTCATCAGCAGGGTGTGAACTGATGGAAGGCCTGCTCTGCAGAGGACTTCTGTGTCTGGCACCTTGTTCTGCCCCCGAATCCTCAGAATACTACCGACTCTGTAAACGGCTTACAGAGGGCTGTAAAGCACTGTGAAGTACTGTAAAGCAGTGTATAAGTCTAAGTGCTATTGCTATTCCTACTCTAAAAATCTTACAGCTCCAGTTTGCAGGTCTGTTCACACGCTTTAGCAACTCATGGGTTAAGCAAACGCTTTAAATCATACTGCACAAGGAAATGGAAAGCCCAAGGAGAGGCTGGATAGAGTTTCTGCTGTGATCAGGTGAGTGTGAACGCCTTCCATCACTCCGCAGTGCTTACTTCCCTTAAGGCCTTATATCTTAACATAATCAAATCAACTCTTACAACCCAGCCTATTTTTCTTTCCCAGATGTTTAAGGTGAGACATGTGTTGGCTATCAATCTGTGTACGTGTAAAAGGCGATTGCTGAAAAATACTCTGATGTACATATGGGAACTCAGCTTAAAAAGAATAACATCCAATTCTGTATGGCTGTGATGAAATCCCAAAAGAAGAGGGGATTTTCAGCAGTTGGAAAAAGTCCAGCTTTTGTGGTACAAGGAGTTCCTTCTTTCAGTTCTTGACTCAGTTGGTTAAAACTGATGACTCAACATGAGCAAACACTTCATTTTTTTAATGGTAAATCGAGGCACTTATTTTGACCCTCAAATGTCTTCTTTTTTTCTTGAATGTGAGATTCGGTGTAAGGTGAAACATGCATGCTCAACCCTAAGGTAACATCACCTTCAAGATTGGTGGACTTCACTGACACATTGATGTAATTCTTGTCAGCAATAGAGAAGAGGTTTGCCACTGCTACCTTCTGGATTTTTTTTTTCAACTATTCAGTTCACCACACAATCCTGGTGCCCCTCCCCCCTTTTAAATCGTTACCAGGCTCAACTTTGCTCAGCTTTTCAAGATCAGCCAAGTTCAGATAAATCTGGTCACGTAGCTGAGCGCATACAATCTTAACTATAGGCATATTGAATGTAAATGTGTGATTCAGGTTACTTAGCAAGTCCTTTTCTCCCTCTCCTTATCTATGTACATACACACATACATTTGAACTGTTGATCCAAGAAGGAGCAAACAACACTGGCATCACACAAAAGCGGCTTGGTGAGAAACAACAGAAGGAAAAGAAAAACAGAAGAATAATCAGTCCGGAAGGGAAGTTTTTACATTCTCTTGACTTCTTTGTGAATGACATTGTTTTGGGCAGTATCTCATCTGTGCCAGACCACATTCAAAGGCTGCACTTGGGACCTTAGCTCTGCTAATTCTGTTTTATAACCTACAGACAAGTAGGTCTGTGTATTTATTGCTCTTCCATGGGTAATAGCCCGCAGAATGATATACAATAAAATTTGCAAATAACATTCAACAATGTAATCTAACAATCAATTAATAGCAGCAGAATCTATCTACAGATTGGGGGGGGGGGAGAACTCAATATAGCACATAAAAAGTCTTCAAAGCACAGTATTTTTGTTTTATCTACTTCGGTGGTTCCCTCCCATTATTTATCTGGCTATGCTCTGGGGGTAGGAAAAAATTATTTTTATCTTATCTTTCTTTTTTATTACAGCTAGACTGATCTATGCTCTGATGGCTGCTTGCTTTGTAATATTTTTTCCCCCTGCTTCTAAAGCTGCAGGGAATGAACTGGGAAGGGCAAAACTTCCAAGTCTGTTCTTCAGATTTTGGAGCATCAGTGGAAATTTAAAAGAATAGAATGGTTGCTTTAAGCCTTATAGAGGCCACTTTGAAGCTTCAGTTCCACCCAAAGGGACATATCAGCTGAACTGGAAGAATAAATTACGTGCTGCCAATGTTCTGGGTCACATGCAGCCTGCAGTCTGAGAAGAATCCTGGAGTTTATGAATGGACGGGTTCTTCTATTACCTCCTGCCTCTGCTGAACGGAGGCCTCTCCCAGAGTCTCTGGCTCTGTGATTGCCATGCAGAGAGGCTGTGTTTCTGGGTGTGGTGATTGATTTAACCGAGCATGGGGATCGTAGCAATGTTGATGTGCAGCACGGTAAACGATGTGTCGTAACCAAACTGTAATGCGCTCAGTGGGGATGTTGGTACCGAAACATTATTTCATGTTTCTACTGGCTTTGCTTTTTGCTGTTTTATTTCACTGCCAAGAATGCATTCGAGATTTAACGGTTCCTCCATTAGGTTGAAGTAATGCCAGTATGAGCATTTGTGTAGCCAGACCGTAGGAATCTGTATCGTTGAAGGGAGAAATGTTTGGACTTTATCTGCTGTTGCAAAACATGTTTGTCCTTGAGATAGAACTGTTTTATTTTTGGCTAGATTTATATTATGCCTTTCTTCTAGGAATTCAAGATAGATCATGTGGGGGTGAGGGAAGGGTTTACCTTATATTATATATTGTTGTCTTCACAGTAACCCTATGAAGTTGGCCATAAAGTGAGCGGCTGACCTCAAATCACCCAGATAATAAGTTTCTATGGCTGAGGGTGGGTGGGTATCTGTCTCCCATTTTACCTTTTTACCCATTATAAAACACTGGCCACTAAACATCATTCAAGATTGATAGGAATAGCATAGAATGGTTCTTCGACTGGAAACCTGCACATACTTAGTTGTATGCTTGAAGGCTTTCACCAGTCAGAAATTTTACATGCTCTGGCCTGTCTTTTATGTGACATGCCCAAAGCATCATGCTAAGGGGAAAAGCGGCCCACAGCCACTTGCACTCGCAACTCTTTTTATTTAAAATTTCAAAATTATATACCAAATTTCATTTTTGTTAAGTAAAAAAGAGATTGCAGTAACAACCACTCTCTAATTTTGCTTCTTTTTTTCATGCTCAGTAATCCACATATGCATCAATTTCTTTCCTTCCTAAAAACAGGCTCACTCAGGGCAAAAAAACAAAGGCACTGGGAAGAAAGCAAATCCCTGTTAATCTGAACTTTGTTTTACAATGGGAAGGTGGGACTGCAGAACATTAGCAGCCGAGAAACATCAAGCAGGAGGTTCTTTATCCCTTCCTTGCTTGCTTTTTCTACTCAGCTCTTAGCCCAATAAAAGCAGTATTTTTCCCTACTCGGGTGTTGAGTCCAATAAAGAAGAATTGCATTTTTCAGGACACAATCTGCAGGTTTGAGAAGGGATTAAGTTCTCTCTTGCCCACTGATCCTCCCCTGGAAAAACATCACTTCTGAAAAAAAATGGGCTGAAGATCACAAATTTGCCAGTTCAACATAATAGATATCTTCTACCCATCATGCCATGCACCTGTTCAGTCACATTGCTTCAGCACCACCGTGTGGACATTTTTCACTGTCTCAAAGGGTGGGCTCTTTAAAAAAAAATTGAGCAAGAGGTTAGAGTTGAGCAAGAAGAAAAACTTGAACACCTTTTCCTGGTTAGCCTATAACAGGCCAATTTGCAAATTGTTTATTGTGTTTGACTCCAGAACTGACTTGAATTATATTTGTATTAGGGCTGCCATAACTGTCCTGCAAAAATCCATGTGAAGACTAGATGGCAGCAAAGAATCAAAAAATTTTTTATCTCTGTAGCTATGGTTCATGTTTTTGCAGTCTAGATACAATAGCCCCATGATGGCGAACCTATGACACACGTCCTATGGAAGCCTCCTGAAGGCCCCTGAAGGCTCCGGAGGACGAAAAACAGCCCTACGGACAAAACGGAAGTCACTTCCAGTTTTCTCGTAGGGTCGGTTTTTGCCCTCCGGAGCGTTTAGGGAAGCCTCCTGAAGGCTCTGGAGGGCTAAAATGAGCCCTATGAGGAAACCGGAAGTCCGTTTCGGTTTGCCCATGGGGCTGGTTTTTCATGCTCCGGAGGCTTCAGGGAAGCTTCTAAAGGGCGGGAGACTGTTTTTGCCCACCCCATGCTCCTATAAAGCCTCTGGAGCCTGGGGAGGAGGAAAAAAGCACACCAAAAATGGGGGTGTACCGGTCATGCGCACATGCACGCTGGGGTAGTGTGCATAGCATTCTGGGTGTGGCACGCCCATGCATGACCCCCCCTGCGCTCCCCCTGCTTTTGGCACGTGAGCCAAAAAAGGTTCCCCATCACTGCAATAGCCCTTCATTTTAAAAACAATACATCTCGCCTCTTTCCACAGCATTCTGGAATTTCCTTGAAAACCTTCTGCTCCTGTGCTAGGAATTTGGCCAGTTCTTTATCATGGGGAGAAATGAATTGGCTTGCTTTCAGGTTCCCCATATACCCCTTTGCTCTTCAGCAGGCATATCCTATTCCTGTTATAAGCACGATCAGTGAGGTAATGGCCTGTAGTGCAGACATGTGCAACTCATTGAGACAATGCTAAAAGAAATTTAAAATAGTCATCTGTAGCTATTATGAGGAGAGAATCAGCTGCATGTAAATGAGCTGTTTGGTTTTTTCCCTGTACTATGCGATAAAACCACCTACTTCCAAAACAAGCTGAGCTGATTTATAACATCAGCCAGTTGAAATGCTTTACTCAGAGGCAAGCCTGGTGGCGGTGTGTTTGTGTTTGTGTGTATGAATGAATGAATGTGTTTTTCAGTTTTGTTTTATTTTTTTAAGGCTATAACATCTAAGGCATAGCAGTAACATCGTACAGAATAAAAATGTTTAATCCCCTCCTTTTATGGATAGGAATGTGAAAGTGCAGGATACGGACACCAATTATTTTGAATGGTGCCCTAAGCCTGACAGCAGTGATTACAGAGTCTTGAGAATGAGGCTTATACCCCAAATATTGTGACTGGAGCATCCTTCCAAATCACAGTACATTCTGTGTGATTGTTCTGGTGTTCCTTCTCAACAATGTTGTTACATCCCTTTTTCTCTCTCCTCACATTTCTCAGTAGAGAAGAGTCTCCTCAGGGATGAGCTTCTATGGGTTCGCCCGGGTTCAGGAGAACCCGTAGCTAACGTTATGGCCTGTTTGGAGAACCTCCAAATCCCACCCCTCCCAGGAGTCTCCATATGGCCCATTGTGGATGCAAGGTAAGTGCAAGGCCCACTGGGAGGCTTGGGGAGGGGGGGGAAATGGGCCTCCCAGAACTTCCCAGAAGCACCTCCAGAGCCCAAGAGAGGCAGTTTTTGCCCTCCCAGAGGATCGAGAAAAGCCCCCGAAGCCTGGGGAAGGTGAAAACAACCCCTCCCCACCATGGTGCAAGAGGCCCACTAGGCCACACCCACCTTGGCCATGTCCACCCAGCAACCAGCCAGAGAACCCATTGCTGACATTTTTGAAGCCCAACCCTCAGTCTCCTCCTTTTTCATAACTTTCTAAACAAGGGGAGTATGGTAGATGGACTTGTGTATGAAGAAGTAAAGACAAATGGGTGAGTATAGGGCCACACTGTGTCTCTTCACATAAAGAAAAGGTAGGAAAGAGGTACAATAGATAACAATTGCTCTGCCTTGTCTTGCTTGATTATATTTCCATAATAAGTTTCAGGTATGCTAAGACCAGTGGTGCATTGCAGGAGGTACACTCCGGTATGGGAGTACCAGTGCTTGCCGGGAGCACTGGGTACCGTTCTGGTACAGTGCTCCAGAGGCCCCACCTGCCTGCCTGAGCTTCTTGCCTGTATTTGAGCTCTTCGGCGCTTCCACGCACACCCACAGAGTGTACAGCGCCTGCACAACACTCCGCCGAGCAGCTGGAGTGTCACAGAGGAGTCATGGAGGTAAGGACGCATGCACACATGCTGCACGCATGCATGTGGGGGACGCCGGGACCTGTTGCACCATACCGGTTGCAATGGGATCCGGAACCCACTCTGGCTAAGACACCATCATTAGCATGCCAATATAGTGGGCTGATAATAGCAATAGTCCAAGATGATTGGTTGATGCTGCTTCATTAATGGCATCTTTAGAATTGAAAGGCCATCTCTCCAGGTTTTAGCATGACATGTCCATGAAATGTAGGGGAAAGAATGGTCCAGTTAGTGGAAAAAAAATGTTTGGAACCTGCTTTAAATTTTATTTATTACCATTTAGAATTATGCCATCTATCAACAATAGCAAATAATAGTTATGTTTAGGATATCATAATTTTGGGATGAGTTTACTACAGAGAACTACATGGTGAAGTTACTAGAAACTGCAGAGAAATGTCCTGAGTTCATAACCTATTGCAGGAATATATATATTAAAAAAACTATATTCAACCCTATAAAACAACCATATCATGTGCAACTTGGATTTTCTGTGTTGTACTGAGGTGAATGAAACACAACCTAAATTCTTGAAAAATTGCCAGGGGTCTTAAAGCGAAGCCAGAAGTCAAAGGTGGAAGGAATTTTGTGGTTGAAATCCAAACTGCTACCATCAGACTGTGGAGTGAGATTCATATTTCATAATACTTTATACTGCTTTATATTTCCCAGTTTAAGGTAGTTTTCTTTCAGGGTGTCTTTCCATTCGAACATTACTCATTAAAAAAGAGTATTACTCTTTTTAAAAAAAAAAAATAATCCAATGCGTCAGGGATGAAAGCTTTATTAATTTAGTAGTCTGAATTCAGGCCTTGGACAAGTACATGCAAAAATGAAAAAAAAAAAATTTTTGGACAGACTGATGTTGTACTGCAGAAATAGCAAAGCTAGAGGGTTGCCAAAACAGCTGAGCATTAAATATTTGGCTCTAGGGGTATCTAGACAAGGTTATAAGTGCAAAAGAAAGGAGGGTTATAAAAAAGGCCAGACATCTGGGTGGGCACTGCAGAGGTCCTGCTTTGATATCCAGCACTTCTGCAGAGGCATTTTTTTTCTCAGAAAGCTGCTGGTGGGAAAGGCAGATGCTCCATTTAAGATCACTGTGGTACAGAATAACTATTATTATGCTTTAAATGCCTGGTCTAAATTATGGGCCTGCAGTTCCAGCTTTGGCTTCGGATAATGATGTTTTTTCATTTTCTGGTTTTACAATGCCAGCAGTAAAATCGTAGAGAACAGTAAGGTCTTCAGAGTTGGAACCTGTCCATGATTTACCCACCTCAACCCCAGCTGCAAAGCAAAAGTAATAAAGGAAAATTGAACCTTTAAGCTTCCCTGACAGAGAACTATATTTGCAAAAAGGCAGACTGATGCTACAGGCTAAAAAAAGATTGTTTCGCTATTATCTGAGCTGATGTGGAGACTCCAACCTTCCCTTGTCAGAACTGGAAGTTAAAAGAATTCAGAATCAAAAGAGAAGCAGAGAAATAAGGGCTCTTAGGAGACTACCAGGTTAGTGGAAAAGTCAGTGGGGAATTCCATCATGTGTAGCATGTAGGAAAGAGGAAGTCAGAAATACCACATCATGCAGCATCTATAGCAAGATGAATTGAAATAAAATCTAGTGCAGTGTTTCTCAACCTTGGCCACTTGAAGATGTCTGGACTTCAACTCCCAGAATTCCCTGGCTGGAGAATTCTGGGAGTTGAAGTCCAGACATCTTCAAGTAGCCAAAGTTGAGAAACACTGATCTAGTGTGATGGAAAGCAATTGTCCTTAAAAAGCATGAGTGCAAGAGTTGTCATAAAAAATCCCAGATGAATCCAGATGGCAGTTTTAAAGATAAACCCCATATGGTATAGTTATTAAAGTGTTAGTCTGGGATTGTGTTGACTGCATTGAGACTGAGAGGATATTTATTACCCCATAACCGCTGGTAGCTCAGAAATGGGGCTTAGATGGGAGGCCATTCTTTTCACTTTCTTGTTAGATACCTGGAGGGAAAGCTGGCAAACACTGGTTCATGATGTTGCCTGCATGTTGTTTGCATTTTGATGACTGTGAGGAAATTCCAGATCAATTTTAAACTGTCTTTGTAGGACTGAAGAGGTAGAAACACTATTAGCTTGGAAATGTATTTAGATGAGTCATGTATCCGCTTCTGAGACAGTAGTTCATATGGAATGAATCACATTTTGAGCTTCCCTGCTAGACTACAATATTTAGGTTTTCTAATAATAAAATCAGGAAAGCTCAACGGTATTCCAATGTGTAACTTTTTTAAAAAAAATGTGATAACTGCGGTGTAGTGCTTTCATCCTCCAGAGCAATTCCACAATATTCCTCTGAATATGTCATTTTAGAATTTCTACAAGCCTTACTAAAATTCTATGCCTCAAAAAAGAAGGGCATCTGCTCATTCTTTGCATAAATAGCATTTATCAAATGATCCAAAGCTGATTTTGCCAAAATCAATAAATAATTTGAAAGTGTTTGGGCCAAACCAACTAGTGTTTACAGAGTTAGTCAAATGTTTTATGCAAATATATAACTGAACCCTGACATTGTTTTTCAAGTGAAAGCAGCTTTAAAAGAGGGAATTCTGAATTGTTTTCTCTATTCCAAATGCTTCTCAATGGCTCACCACCTCCCTGGTTTTCATAGGCATGTTTCTCTTGTTCAATACATCTTCAAACAGTTCTCCTTGCCACCTCAAATAATTTTCATTGGATTGGATCCAAAATAACCTTATCAGAACAAGTACAAGAGAGGGTATTGTTCCACTAGGAGCTATGAAAATGCTAAAGGAACAATTAGTACAAGGCACACTTAGTGTACTGACATAATGAAAGTGCTTGTATCAGCAGAGTCAAAATAATGGAACTGACACTTGCAATAGGGGGAAAACGGGATTTCTGAAGAATGATGCCATGAATTGCAATCCATTTTCTTCAAAACAGTGTCAAGGTGCAATTATATAAAAAGCTGAAATCTCCTTCAAGTCAAATTGACCCCTGATGACTTCATGAACACAACATGTAGTTTTCTTAGTTAAAGTATACATAAGAAAATATTAATTTGTGTCATCTGGACTGCTGTGGCTGCATGTGAAACGGAATTGATAGTTTGGTGATTTGGTATATATCTAGTGAATGGTGATAATAGAATAATATAGATATATATTTGGGGAAATATGTAACATTCTCAATAAATATTATCCAAGGCAAGTATAAAAACTGTTTTCTTATGTAGATGAATGGCCAAGTAGGAACAACAACAAAAGATAATGTAGAGAAAAATATTTGGCTACTCAGAGATTCCCAACTTCATAAGAATGATGGCTGAAGAATATATGCTTAAAATATGATCTTTGAATACTTTGTGTGCGCACGCACACACACACACACACACACACACATATATATTCTTATGTAAATATTATGAAATTACAAATACAAATTTAAAAACAAAAATGGTTTTGAGTGTTTATGATAGAGGATTGAAAGAATTATTGAAAGATACAAGGTTGATAGACGTTCTAAATTTGGGACAGGCAAGTTTTTGATAGTGTCAAGAAAGAACCTTGAGGAAAACAATGAACATAGAAGAAAAGAAATGAAAGAAAAAGAGTGGATTGATTATTGAAAGAGAATCCTGTATGAAAATGTATTCAAAGATACATCAATCTCCTAAGAGAAAGAATGGAAAGTTGAAATATTTACCATTTTTTTTTCTACCAGTTCTGTGGGTGTGGCTTGGTGGGTGTGACATGGCTTGGTGGGCATAGTAGGGAAAGGTTACTGCAAAATCCCCATTTCCTCCCAATCAGCTGGGACTCGGGAGGCAGAGAACAGATAGGGATGGGCCAGTGAGATATTTTCCAAACTACTCAAAATTTTCCTTACCAGTTCTCCAGAACTAGTCAGAACGTGCTGAATACCACCTCTGCCAGAAGTACTGTTGCCTTAGAAATTAAAATTCTATATAAATACATATTTCTAATGAATGGATGCTTTTCAATTATCTCAGTATTGGAATAGTGGTTTAAAAATCCACATAATTAGAATGATTTAACTATTGCATTATTAAATTCTGTTGGACAGTGTGATTTTGTTGAACATGGTAAAGTTTAATGTGACTAAACAACAATAATCTCCATCCAAATTAGAGTTTTATGCAAGAAGAAAGTAAGGCTGAACAAAATGCAAAATGGGTATTTTGAACCATTTGGACAGCTGGAAATAAAGCATACAAAAAAGGAGACAATAGAACAGCTTGTTTATTTGTCCTTTTAGGAAATCCCCCTATGATATCACACAGGGCAATCAGTTCCTCAGGAGCATGGAAGAGTACTAAAATCAAATATACTATAATGCGAACCAACTTCAGTAAGCAGAAGTAAATTTTCCTGCTTCCCTCTTCTTAGTTTACCCAACTCTGGTAACAAAACGTCATGCTTAGAAAGTGGAAGTGGGTTAAAATAGAAAAGTGATGGATCCTTGAACTCCTGCAAATCGGCTATCTCATTTCTTTAAAAATTCTATGCATTCTAAGCATTCATCGTCCAGTATTTGGGAACCTGCCTGTAATGTGATCCTATGCATTTTTACTTGGGTCATTGAACCAATGCCAGGTTAAGTTTAATTTGACAAGGATTGTCACCTTAATCAATGGATTCAGCTGATGCAGTTGTGTCAATATTACAAAGATGACACCTGCATGAAAAATAAATACATGGCAGAAACTACTGCTGATACCTGTTATTTTTTTGTTGATGAAAGAAAGAGTGAATAAAGAGACTGTGTTAAGCTTATTTCAGGGGTACAAGCTTTTGATCAATAATAAATGAAACATAACATTTCAGCAATGCTAGGCCTGGCACTTAGGCACACAGTGAGTGACTTGAGGGAAATGATAAGTGCTGAATCACGATGCAGTTTGCTTAATTTGCCAAAATACTTACATAATCCCAAAATAAGACTGGAAGGAACAGCAGTTTGTTGGCAAGGTACATAGGAGCAATTATTGTATATAGAAACACAGAGCACAATGATGTTAGCAGAATAGGAAATGGGTTGGGATTGTCAATGAACTTGACAAAAAGAAGCCACTGTGAACCATAAAATGCTATGAAGCTGGAAGATCTCTGCTGCCCAACTATTTAATGAAAGGGTTATAACTGTCCAGGCAAAGGTTCTTTAGTTGACCAGCCTGAGATGACCTGAAAGACATCAATACATGAATCTAGGAGTAATTAGGTAAATACAGTTTAACTTCTTCTATGTATCTGCCAATGAGACAGATACTCTTAACTAGGGGTGTCAAACTCGCATCATCATGGAAGTGTCATGTGACATATAGTGTCTTTTTCCCCTTTGCTAAACCGGGCCCGGGTGTGGCCAGTGCATGATGCATCTGGGCTGTGGACTATGGGTTTGACAGTCCTACTCTTAAGAATACTAATTTGGAACCCAGGTCTATCCAGCTCTGTTTCTCTCTCTGTTTAGTGTCATTCCAAATGACACTAAATGCTATTGCTAAATAGCTATTGATAGACAGATAGGTATAGAGCCGAGGTGGCACAGTGGTTAGAGTGCAGTACTGCAGGCCACTTCAGCTGACTGCTATCTGCAGTTCGGCAGTTCAAATCTCACCGGCTCAAGGTTGACTCAGCCTTCCATCTTTCCGAGGTGGGTGAAATGAGGACCCAGACTGTGGGGGCAATATGCTGACTCTGTAAACCGCTTAGAGAGGGCTGAAAGCCCTATGAAGCGGCATATAAGTCTAACTGCTATTGCTATTGCTAAGGCATCAGGAGGTCTTCAGTTCCAGTCCCAGGTGTGAAGGCATCTGGGTAATTGTAGGCCAATCACTCTTTCTCTGTTGTAGGCAATGGTAACCCACTTCCAAAAATCTGGTCAAGAAAACTTCAGGCAGGATCTGACCTCCTTCAGTGTCACCTCAAGAACAAGTGGGATACTCATGAATCCTGCTGCTTCATAGCAATTAGACCATGTTTCTCCACCAGACCAAATTCAATTGTCAGCCAAGCTAAAGATGTAGGTGGCTAAAATATATTACTTACATGTTTAGCAGTTTTTCATTCCACTGCAATCATTTCTTAGACTCCTAAACAACAGTCATGAGACAAAAGAATACGTGGATCGGTGTGGGGAAAAAATGTTCTTTGTATAAAAAGAAATGGAAAAAGAATGAAGAAAAGGACACCAATGCAATGTGAAGAAACCGCTAATGATGGGAAGGCTGATGCTTCAGAATAGGACAATAAGGATTACCTTTTACAAGAACTAAAAAGAAATGAGGATGGAGATATTGAAATGGCAATGATTGGCGATCAGATCAAATAAAAGGAATCTGTTTGTACAATGGGAAAGATAACTCTGAGTGTAGACCTAAATAACAGCTCTGCTTCTGTGTTGCCTAGCAACCAGATAAAACCAAATACATTTTATTATTGACCTGGGATTTTTGCTATGTATAGTATAGTATATCTGGGCATGGCTGTCAGCTTGTTTCGATCTGGGAAAGGCGAGTTTCCCATGATCCTTTTTAGTAGGTCATATTATCAATAAAAATATTTTTTCATGTAGGATGAAATCAGCAGGAGGGCCTCTTTCTTCACTCTTTATATCTCTATATCTTCTGTAGGAAAGCTTCGATGTGACAGCTTTAATATGAGGCAATCATTAAGAATGAACCAACACACGATGACAGACAGCAATCACAACACATTCGGTTATTAATTATCACACAATTACAAAATGTGTGCTCTGAACCAGATTTCTGGTGATGCAAGTCCTGTATGTGTATAGATAGATATAGATAGATAGATAGATAGATAGATAGATAGATAGATAGATAGGGAGAGAGAGAGAGAGAGAGAGGGAGGGAGGCATATACGTGTGTGTGTGTGTATGCGCGTATACACATATATACATACATACATACATACATACATACATACATACATACATACATACATACATACATTCTCAATAGAAAATAGCAATTGCAGGGTAGATCAAATGTAGCTATTTTTCTTAACAATCAACACACTGCAGTATTGCTGTGTTGGAAATCATGGAGAATTGTCTGTACGATAAAGAAACTGTTTAAGAAATATACAGTGCAGGAAGCAGTGAATTCAGATTCTTACTGCTGTCCTCACACATTCAGGATTTTGGCTGTGTCTTCTGTAACATATAAACACAGATGTTCTATTTGTCATTTACCATTCATAAAGGGAGGGGGGTTAAATAAATGTGGAGTTCCCAAACAAAACAGAGTTTTGACACATTGCAGAAGTTTAATCTTCCACCAAGCATTATACAAGTGGAACTTCCCTTCCTCAAACTTATGTGCCTCAAAATTGTAAGATCAAAACTGAAATCAGTTTGATTTGAATGTAAATGATTATTTCATTTCTCAGAACCTGACAAAATCATTACTTTTTCATTTATTCAAATGAAAGGAACTCAAAATTGTAACAAGTGAAAATAAGAACAGGCATGAGAAATCTTTCTATTTATTGTCATGGAAAGAATGAAAAGAAACCTTGTAAAATGTGAATGGCACCTGCAATTTTAAAATATATTACAATTTTTGGTTCTTAAGAGTTCTCAGCCATAGCGAAAAACAGAGGTCATGCAACCTGTTTTACAACCAGATCTTCAATTTGGAAAATATTCTCCTTGTGTTGGATCTAAAAGGTAGCTCATGATTTATTATATATAATTATTTAAATGGAAGGAAGCTAATAATAAGCAATGAATGTTTTGTGGGAGAGGTAAATGAGTGATAGGGGATTAACAGGAAAAAAATGGAAAAATATTTATTTTAAACAAAATGTTAAAAATGGAATACATAATGAAAGAATTGAGAGGAAAAGGAAATGTATGGGAAGTTGAATAAATAAACCAACTAGCTCAATCATATTAAAAGTGGGATAAGAATAATTTAAAATAAATGAATCAGTTGATTGATCTGAAAGAAAGAAGATAACCATCCAAAATATAATACCACAAAAAGAAACAGCAACAAGTGGTGTGAATACGTAACATTGAAAACTCACATACAAATACAGAGGCACACAGAGATATATACCAATCTTGCCACTCATCCAAATGTTTGGGTTGAGATGACCAATTTCAAACATCATTCTCATTTGACAATAAACTTACTCATCTCCAAATCTGGCAATTCCACTCCCCACCAGGTTATTACATGAGAAAGACCCCAAAAGTACTTTTTAAAGACATTTTCACTGTTTTAATTTTTGTCTATTCCAGTGCTATAAATTCAAAATTAGATATCAGAATTAGGAGATTTGAAAAGTTACCTGAACATTGTATTTTATAAGACTTGAATAGTTTCTTTTCAATATTTCAAAAATAAAAAAGCAAAAATTAAGAGTAGATTCTGCTTTACCTATGCTTTGTGGAACTGTTCATGAAACTGTTTACATATAAGACACTTTTTGGAGAGTAATTGGGAAGACATTCTGGCCTCTCATACGGAAATTCTTATTCACTAAGACCATGTCAACTCAGAAATGTCAACCTGTTTTTATTCAGAAGGTTAGCCTGATTCTTTCATGCTTTGCCCTTCATTAGCTGTATACACACCACAAACACAGAGGCAGCATCACCAGCTGTTAATGCACTAGTAGTCATATGCAAAGATTATAAATATATGCTGACATAAGCGTATGTGACCTTTTCATGTAGGCAGGAAAATTCTTAAATGAAAATGCCTTTGATGAACATGTAACCATGGGGAAAGGAATTAACCAGTCTCTCTCTCTCTCTCTCTCTCTCCCTCCCTCCCTCCCTCCTTTCCTCCCTCCCTCTCTCTCTCCCACACACACACACAATGTATATTTTTTCATGTTTTCTGTGTATAAAATGCCATAGACTAGAGAATTTAGAATGCATTAATACAATGGCTTTGAGGTCAGTCCCACCCATTCTGCAAGATGCCTTAAGAAACGAAGCTCTTTTTTTTTTCATTTCCAGTCTTTCCTGCATTTGTTGTGTGGTTCAGCCACATTCTAGTCAGCAAGGAAGTAAGCAGATTGGCCCTTGTTCGTTCCATATTTCTCAGCTGTTGGAGCTGCACAGAATGGTTTCCTGCCAGGAATCGTTTGCATATTATTCATTATGCGTCCTGGATACACCTCTCATACATTCCAAAAAAAGCACAGGACTTTTCTGCTTCTGTGCAGGGGATGAACATTTCCATATTATTACCCTGAAGAGTAAGGTCTTCCTATGAAAATAGGATTATCCTGTTCTATTCAGATACAGCATAATTTTGGGCTGGCTTCTGACTGAATGCTACTAGGGCTATTAGCACACTAATGATATGATGTACCATTAAAAGTACTATTTGGGGGCACGTCATGCTTGGAGTTCATAAAAGAGAATCGGTGGCCTTCGTTTTAGTCTAACCTACTTGGCTGAGCTATTTTCTCCTTGCACTTGCTAATTCATCCTCAGCCAGTTGCCATGGCAACACTGCAGTGTGCCACACACAGCTGCAGCTCACCAATGAGAAACACGCTCACGTTCTCATGAACCTGATGAGTCATGAGAGGTGCAAAATAAGGGAAAAGCAAAACAGGACCCTCAGGAAAAGAGGACTCATGCAAGCAAAGTCCGTTTCCCAAAGCTGTAAGTTAAGGGAGCACCTGACCTGTTCTAATTTTCCTAAATAATTCATTTCCTTTTTTAAAAAATTGTCCTTTGCCAATCTACAGAATCATTCTCAGCGGATTACTAAGGCGATATTTATCTATTCATTTGTCAATCATGTTTGCATAGCCATCCCTATCATAAGAAAAAAACAACAATAAACCAACCACAATTTAAAAATAACTATAAAAAGGGTGCACAAATACATAGGACACTCCGTTCAATCGGTGTCTTCAGATTAAATCTTTTATGTCAGCGAAGCTTGTTAGTGTTAGTAAGAGGGGAACAATAATAGATTTCCTTGGCTTTTCCACACACACGCCTACACATATAGACCCAACCTTTCGTAGCCATCTTGCCCTTAGTATTACCTCTGATGTCAGCCGCTGCAGAGCCTGGCAGACATTTTATCTGTCCAATGTGTTTCATCTAGTGTCCTCCAAATATAAGTTGGGTTATATCTAACTCCAACCCAATAGAACGTTATAGATCCTTTCAGGGGTGAAATGCTACCAGTTCGGACTGGTTCATTGACCCAGTGATTTAAAAAATGCTACCGGTTCGGGCGAACCAGTATTTCTGATGGTCAGCTGTGACACACGATTTATATTTATATATTTAAATCATGTGGCACAGTGGATTCCCTGCCCCCCTGCTGTTCTACTTACCTTTGCAAGCGTGCTCACTAGAATGCTCTGCCCACCTGCCCGGATGTCATCATGCCCGTTTTTTATGCCCAGGTCCTGTGCATGCACGGAGGTGGCGCATGCGCTCACATTTGCAAACCTGTAGTGAAGGTAAGTAGATTTCATCCCTGGATCCTTTGCTTTTCATTGTTTCTTACCTACTATTTCTTGACCTAAAACTAAAACTAAGCTGGTGAAATTAACAAAATAGCATTATTTCTTCCCCATTTACCTGTCTTGCCTACCTTTCCTCCTCTTGAGGTTTCCCCGTTCAACATCTGGACTGAAAAGATCTCAAGCTCCTGAAGGATTCAAACATCAACCTATTTGGTAGGTCCCTATCTGGTGAAAATGACAGTACAGTAACATGGTTACTGTTCTCTGTGGGGTTATCCCTTGAACCATATATGGATACACACCTGCACAAAGAACTTACTTTTAATGAAATGAGAGATCAAACAATTCACAAGGCAAAACATGATCAATTTCTTTGTTTTCAGGGATAGCTTCCTTTTTTGCCCAGCTGTAAGTTTTGCTCACCAATTGATTACATATACTTATTTCATTTGTCTCCCAATTTTTCTTCACAAAATGTGTTAAGGTTGAAGTTATCAATCAATGGTTGACAGTTCACTCTGCAAATGCATGCACCCACCCTGTAATCACAACATGGATATTGCACCCATTGATCACATCCACAGCAGGCAAAAATATTTTGGACATGAGATTTTAACAATAGGTGAGTATGGAGCAATTAAGTTTTTTTCCATATTGATAGGATGTATCTCTGTATCTATCTATCTATCGATTGATCCACATCTACTGTGATCAGATCACCACCAATACCTAAATGAAAAACAAAAGTAGCACTTCTTAGCACATGAGTTTCATTGATTATTTTCCCATTGCAGACAGTAAGTTATCGGAAAGTGGCATCACAAGCAAGCATAAAACTGATGGGAGCATTTAACCAAAAAATCTAACAATTCACTCCTCATAATCTGAACCATTATGCTACATTGGCTTTTAGATCACTTAAGGACAAAACATATATACTAACGTGTTGGTATAGTTCAGGGGTTTCAAACTCAATTTCATTGAGGGCCGCATCAGGGTTATGTTTGACCTCGAGGGGGCCAGGGTGGGCGTGGCCAGGGTGGGTGTGGCCAGCTCAACATCACTCGTGTCGGGGGCACCTGTGGTGTGATAGTCTAAGCACTCTCCTGAGCTCCGTGTCCAATTGCTATAGCCTCCCTGCAACCCTCTGCCAGTAAAAACGGAGTTCGCAAGGGCTGCATGCAGCCTCTCAAACTCTGTTTTCAGCTGTGATGGCCTTCTGCAACCCTTTGCCAGTGAAGATGGAACTTGCAAGGGTTGCATGCCAGTCTTTTGCTGTTTCCAGGTGGCCCCCTGGGCCAGATCTAAGCATCCTGCGGCCCAGATCTGGCCTTCGGGTCTTGAGTCTGACACCCCTGGTATAGTTGTTGGTTAAGCCATACATAGTAAAATAATAATAATAATAATAATAATAATAATAATAACAACAACAACAACAACAACAACAACAACAACAACTTCGCCGTTGCTGGTCCCAAGCCCGGATGAGAAAGGAGGAGGGTTGGGGTCAGGTTGGCATCTGGTCCCGTAAAAATAAAACCGCCAACCCATACAATATGGTGAAAAAAACAAATAAGAATTCCATACCGCATCGGTCGTCGCGCGGGTTAACAAGGGCCGCGGCAGATGTTGGGGTCCCTGGACATCCGTCGACAAGTGGGCTACAAGTGGACCAGCCAACAAAATGACAAAAATATAGTGCAGATGAAAACCGTGCCATAATGGCCTGTTACTACAACTCAGAGCCAGAAAAAAGAGGCTATTTAAAGCGAATGTATGAATTATGGAAACAACAATATCCAGATTCAAATGTTAGTGAACAACGACTAGCAGATCAAAGGCGATTTATTATATGGAATAAAGTGTTTAGTGAAGTTGAACATGAGGAAATTCAGGCAAATTGCAAAACCCAAAAAACAATATCACAAGCGGAAATAACTGATATTCAAGACACAACTAAAGACATTATAGTAGAACTCCCAGAAGAAGCTCTCGGGGAGGAAATAACATCACCACCACTAGAACCAGTTATCACTGAACCAACTGATGAACTAACTCAAAAACAAAAAGAATTGAAGGATAAGATCATGGAGCATTTTCTGCTTAATGAGGAAAGGCAACGTTTACCATCACTAAAAACTGTGCCTAAGAAAATTTTGGCCCCTATCATGAAAATGGTTAATGCAGTGTTTTCAACAATTGAACCGGGATCCATCTTGGAAACAAACCAGTTAATGTACAGCGCAGCTGTAATAGTCACTAATGAACTAGGCATTAAAATTAAAGTACCTAGTCACACAACAGAAAAAGCATCAAAGCCAAAGTGGAAAATCCGTTTAGAACAAAAAATCAAAAAATTAAGGGCAGATGCTAGTAACTTAAAGAACATGCATGAGCAATGGCTTAAAAACAACAAAATCATAGATCGGCTAATCAGAAGATATAGATTGGATACAAGAAACATCAATGAAGCTGTAGAGATTGTAAAACAGCAGATAACAGCAACAGCTAGAAAAATTGAAAGATATGAGGCACGAATCATCCAATATAAACAAAATCAGCAATTTCGATCAGACCAACAGCGTTTTTATCAAAGTCTTAATGTAAATGGTGACACCAAAAGTGAAAAACCATAAAAACAGGCCACAGTTGAATTCTGGAAAGAATTGTGGGAAAATGCAAAGGACTACAACAAGGAAGCAAAGTGGATACATGACTTTGAGAAAAGCATTGGCAACAAACAAATGCAAGTATTAGAAATAACAACTGAGATGGTCAAAAATCGAGTTAAAAAGGTAAAGAATTGGACATCACCTGGAAAGGACCAATTACATGGTTTCTGGCTCAAATATCTGACCAGTTTACATGCAATATTGGCCAGGCAACTGAATGAAATTTTACAAAAGGGCCAAATTGATGAATGGTTGACAACTGGAAAAACATACTTGATTCAGAAAGATCCAACTAAAGGAACAACACCTGAAAACTACAGACCAATAACATGCTTGCCAACAACCTTCAAATTACTCACAGGCATTATTGCAGATAACATGATGGATTATTTGGAAACAAACAACATCTTGCCAGTAGAGCAAAAAGGCAACAAAAGAAGGAGCAGGGGCACAAAAGATCAGCTTCTAATTGATAAAATGATATTAGAAAATTGTAAGAACAGAAAAACGAACTTGAATATGGTCTGGATTGATTACAAAAAGGCATTTGACTCACTGCCACATAGTTGGATCATAAAATGCTTAGAAACAACTGGCATTAGCAAAAATATTACATCCTTTACTGAAAAGGCGATGAAACAATGGAGAACTGAGTTGGCAGTAGGGAATGAGATCTACGGAATGGTTAATATCAAGCGAGGAATTTTCCAGGGTGATTCACTTTCACCTCTTCTCTTCATCATCGCAATGATCCCGCTATCAGTAATCTTAAAAAAAATGAAATTAGGCTACCAAACAGCCAAAGAAGCTGAAAAAATTTCACATTTACTATATATGGATGATTTGAAACTCTATGGAAAGTCAGAAATAGAAATCCAATCATTGACAAACACAGTCCGAGTATTCAGCACCGATATTTCAATGCAGTTTGGCATGGAAAAATGCGCCACTGTATCCATAAAAAGGGGCAAAATCACTGCATGTGAGGGAATTGAAATGCCCAATGGCCAATTAATTAAATGCAAAGAAAATGAAGCCTACAAATACTTAGGCATTCTGCAGTTGGATAACATCAAGCATGGAGAAGTAAAAACTATTGTCAGGCGAGAGTACACCAACAGAGTTAGGAAAATTTTAAAATCTAAATTGAATGGTGGAAATACAATCAAGGCCATAAATACCTGGGCAATACCAGTTATAAGATACACAGCTGGTATAGTTAACTGGACACAAGCTGATTTGGACCTTTTGGACCAAAAAACCAGGAAACTAATGACAATGCACTAAAGTTTACATCCACGTGGTGATACTGATAGACTATATCTGCCCCGAAAATCAGGTGGCAGAGGATTATTACAAGTGAAGCAAACAGTTGAAGAAGAAAAACATGCACTGGCTGATTATTTAAAAGAAAGTCAAGAACATCTATTAATCGAAGTAAAGAACAAAAATCTACTGAAGGCCCAACAGACGAAACAAGAATACAGAAAAGATGTGATAAAATCAAGAATGGAGAGTTGGCAGAACAAAGCACTGCATGGCCAATTTCTGGAAAAAATAAAAGATAAAGTGGACAGTGAACAAACTTGGTTATGGTTAACAACAGGTACATTAAAGAAAGAAACAGAGTCACTAATCCTGGCTGCGCAAGAACAAGCTATCCGCACAAATGCCATTAAGGCCAAAATCGAAAAATCCTCTGATGATGCCAAATGCAGACTTTGCAAAGAAGCTGATGAAACTGTTGATCACATACTCAGCTGCTGTAAAAAAATCGCGCAGACTGATTATAAATTGCGGCACAATTCAGTAGCACAAATGATCCATTGGAATTTGTGCAAAAATTATAATATTAAAACAGCAACAAACTGGTGGGAACATCAGCCTGAAAAAGTCACCAAAAATCAGAAGGTAAAGATTTTGTGGGATTTCCGTATACAAACGGACAAAATACTGGCGCATAATACACCAGACATCACACTGGTTGAGAAAAATAAGGTCACAATCATAGACATCGCAATACCAGGTGGTAGCAGGGTCGCCAAGAAGGAACATGAAAAAATCTCAAGATACCAGGACTTAAAAATCGAAATTCAACGACTATGGCACAAACCAGCAGTGATAATTCCAGTGGTAATTGGCACACTGGGTGCTATACCAAAAGCACTGGAATTACATTTAAAACAGTTAAAAATTGACAAAATCACCATCAGTCAAATGCAAAAAGCCGCACTGCTTGGATCTGCACGCATATTACGAAAATACGTTACGACGTCCTAGGCCCCTGGGTGGGGCCCGACTAGTAACCAATGCCAAATCCGGCGAAACAACTGGCCGCTGTGATACAATTGTATAATAATAATAATAATAAAATCCGGTGAAACAACTGGCCACTGTGATACAATTGTAGTATAATAATAATAATAATGTATGGCCAATTTCTGGAAAAAATAAAAGATAAAGTGGACAGCGAACAAACTTGGTTATGGTTAACAACAGGTACATTAAAGAAAGAAACAGAGTCACTAATCCTGGCTGCGCAAGAACAAGCTATCCGCACAAATGCCATTAAGGCCAAAATCGAAAAATCCTCTGATGATGCCAAATGCAGACTTTGCAAAGAAGCTGATGAAACTGTTGATCACATACTCAGCTGCTGTAAAAAAAATCACACAGACTAATTATAAATTGCGGCACAATTCAGTAGCACAAATGATCCATTGGAATTTGTGCAAAAATTATAATATTAAAACAGCAACAAATTGGTGGGAACATAAGCCTGAAAAAGTAACTGAAAATCAGATGGTCAAGATCTTGTGGGATTTCCGTATACAAACAGACAAAATACTGGCGCATAATACATCAGACATCACACTGGTTGAGAAAAATAAGGTCACAATCATAGACATCGCAATACCAGGTGATAGCAGGGTCGCCAAGAAGGAACATGAAAAAATCGCAAAATACCATTAAAAATTGAAATTCAACGACTATGGCACAAACCAGCAGTGGTAATTCCAGTGGTAATTGGCACACTGGGTGCTATTCCAAAAGCACTGGAATTACATTTGAAACAGTTAAAAATTGACAAAATCACCATCAGTCAAATGCAAAAAGCCGCACTGCTTGGATCTGCACGCATATTACGAAAATACGTTATGACGTCCTAGACCCCTGGGTGGGGCCCAACTAGTAACCAATGCCAAATCCAGCGAAACAACTGGCCGCTGTGATACAATTGTATAATAACGACTTTACTCTTTGGAAGACTTAACGGAAAACCTGTGTTTCTGCAAATATTCTGAAATTCAACTTCCCACTTCAGTTATAATGTTTAATAGCAAAGGGTGATAGCGGGCATAATTCAACAACATTTGGAAGACCATATTCTTCATTCTTGCTTAGAATACTTCTACAAATATCTCTTTTCCTTTGACTTACAAGTTTTGAAAAGGTTCAAACAGTCACCAAAACATTTCATGCCCTAATTATATTTTTTTTAAATCTAAGAAAATAGAACCTACACTGATTGTCTTTTAGGTAGCTAGCATACATTTTGATGAAAGATATGAAGGTGTGTCACTGATTTTTGCTTCCCTACGCAAATACAGATAGGATTTCTAATGCAGTGTTACCTACAGTTTTCTGAGACCTAGCACCATGCAGATATAATAAGTCTGCAATTTCTACAATTCTGATCCACCGTATACATTTTAAGAGTTGTATTCATAAATATATAGCAGGTGGGAGAATAATTAAGAATATAGATTAAATCTTTAGCTTTCCTTTTAAATTACAGTTATTCAAAATTGTTATGTCTGTTTTGTGGAAAAGCCTGTCAATGTGTAATACATTACACTCACATTTTTATAAACAGTAGATCTCCTAACCTGATGGGCAAGCAATTTGAAACGACAGAGTAGAAGCCAAGTTTATGAAAAGTGCAATAGCAGGATAGACACAGGCGGATAAGGAAATGAGGCTTGCCAAAATAATTGTAGGCAAATAGAAGACAGTTCCTGCAATTGGAAATCTGGCTGTTTAAATATTGGCAATGTCTTCATGGATTACACTAAGATTTATGAGCTTCAAATAAGGAATCATTTGCAATCCAACATGTTACACAAGGTAGCTGCAGGGAAACCAAAATTTGAATAATATTCATCATCTGTCCAGAAATGGGTGTGTTAAATTTTCCATGTCCCAGATTTTACTACTGCTTCCAGCAAAGTTAATTAATTACTCAGGCCTGGCCCCTAGAAACTATATGGATAAATGCTTGCCATATTGATCTATTTGTGATGATGATTCACAGCTATTCCAAGGACATTCCACTGATGTATCATATCCATTCACTTTATCCTTTGTCTTCTTTTTTTTTAACTTTGCCAAGCACTGCCTTTTTTCCGCCTAATCCATCATCTGCTCACATCCAGTGCCCAAATTATATGAGTTTCTGCTAGTTGATCAAGGAATCAGCCAGTTTGTTTTGCGCAGAACTGATTCACTGATTCTTTTTGCAGACCTTGATACTCTTAATAATATCTCCAGATCCAGTATTTCAAAACCATCACCTTTTTTTCTCTGACTCTTTCTCAGTGTCCTGCTTTCACAGCTCTTCTTTATTACTGTGGGGAAAACTCACTGCTTTAAACTGTTCTGACTGTTGTTGCATTACAAATATCCTTTCTTGCCCTGCGTGGTCTTTATAAATGTATCAGTGTCTTCCTCTCAAAGATTCGGGAGGGACACCTCCCCACCGCGCTTAAGGCGGCGGTGGTGAGGCCCCTCCTGAAGAAACCGTCCTTGGATCCAGCAGTTCTTAACAACTATCGTCCAGTCTCCAACCTCCCCTTTCTGGGGAAGGTTGTTGAGAAGGTGGTGGCCTTACAGCTTCAGCGTACCTTGGAGGAAGCTAACTATCTTGACCCCTTCCAGTCTGGCTTCAGGCCCGGTTACAGCACTGAAACCGCTTTGGTCGCATTGACCGATGATCTCTGGAGAGCCAGAGATGGAGGCCACGCGTCCATCCTGGTTCTCCTCGACCTCTCAGCGGCTTTCGATACCATCGACCATGGTATCCTTCTGCGACGACTGCGGGAGGTGGGGGTGGGCGGCACTGTTTTACAGTGGTTCTCCTCCTACCTCTCGGACAGGTCGCAGTCGGTGTTGGTGGGGAGGGAGAGATCGTCCCCGAGGCCCCTAACCTATGGGGTGCCGCAGGGCTCGGTTCTGTCCCCCCTGCTATTTAACATATACATGAAACCGCTGGGCGAGATCATTCGGAGGCACGGGATTAAGTACCACCAATATGCGGACGATACGCAGTTGTATCTGTCCGCCCCGTGCCAACTCAATGAAGCGGTGGACGTGATGAACCGGGGCCTTGAGGCTGTTAAAGACTGGATGAGAGCTAACAAACTGGTACTCAACCCGGAAAAGACCGAGTGGCTGTTGTGTTTTCCTCCCAAAAATTTGGCTAACGTTCCATCAATCAGGCTGGGGGGGCAAAATTTATACCCCTCAGACAGGGTCCGCAACTTGGGAGTCCTCCTGGATCCACAGCTGAGTTTTGACCACCACTTGTCGGCTGTGACCAGGGGGGCATTTGCCCAGGTTCGCCTGGTGCGCCAGTTGCGGCCCTACCTGAACCGGGAGGCTCTCACAACAGTCACTCGAGCCCTTGTGATCTCTAGGCTGGAATACTGCAATGTGCTCTACATGGGGCTGCCCTTGAAGAGCATCCGGCGACTTCAGCTAATTCAGAACGCGGCCGCGCGAGTGATCATGGGCGCACCACGGTTCGCCCATATAACACCAATCCTCCGTGAGCTGCGCTGGCTACCTGTTGATCGTCGGGTGCACTTCAAGGTCTTACTTACCACCTATAAAGCGCTCCATGGTAGTGGATCTGACTATTTGAGAGACCGCCTCCTGCCAATTAGCTCCCTGCGTCCCATCAGATCGCACAGAGTAGGCCTCCTCCGAATTCCATCCGCCAGTCAGTGCCGACTGGCGACTACGCGGAGGAGAGCCTTCTCAGTTGCAGCTCCGACATTATGGAACAACCTCCCCGTGGAGATCCGTACCCTCACCACAGTCCAGGCCTTCCGCACAGCCCTCAAGATCTGGCTATCCCGTCAGGCCTGGGGATAGGATTACTCTCACCCCGCCCGAATGTTGAGTGAATGTTGTGTTTTTATGGATAATTTTCTTTTATTCACGATTCTTTTTCTTTTAAGTTTTGTCTTGCACTCCCTTCCCCTCATTGTTGTAAGCCGCCCTGAGTCCCCTCAGGGAAAAGGGCGGCATATAAATCCTCAATAAAATCCTAAAAAAAATCCTAAAAATTAATGTCCTGTTCTTATAGGGCACATTGTTCATCTTTATTCTTGAGCCTGAGAAAACTTTTTTTTTCTTACCTTCCGCTCTGAGTTACAGATAGCCAAATGATTTAAACTCTACTTTAACTTTCTCTGGGCAAAATAGAAGGATACATTGAAATAACAACAACAGCAATAATAATGGCAGCACAGGCAGGCCAAAAAATAATGGGTCTCAAATGCAACAAAAAGAACTACATTCAAATGTCATCACAAATGCTAACAAAAATGGCTTTGTCTTGTGTGTCAAAGAAGCCCTTTGTCCATATAAAGCTCTTTGTTCAGTAGATTACAAACTAAATGTAAGGCAGTAATCTGATGTTGCAGCTGAAAGGGCTATGCAACTCTATACTGCATCAACATAAGTACAGTGTCCAGATCATACTAATAGTACCATTCTATTTTGCTTTAGAGGGTGAACAGATTCGAATTACACGGGGATTCTGATTAATTTATTAGAAAGATCTTCCTGATGGTATGAGCTACTTTACAATGGGCTTCTTCATTAGAGGTTTTTAAGCAAAGGTTGGGAGATTACCTGTCAGAGATGCCAAAGCACTTGATTTCCTGTATCAGCAGGAGTTTCAGTTGAACCTTTGAGGTCCTTTCCAACTGTTTTTGACTGCTTGTCACCCTTCTGAAATGATGACCTGGTGGCTACAACAGTAAGAAAATAAAGAGTTACAAACCAGTGCTCACCTCCCATTATTGGAACAATAGTTTCTCTGTTGTTTCTAACCTAATCTTTATTTTAAAGATTTTTCATGGCTTGATAGAAGCAGAGGAGAATGCATTATTCCCCGGTGTTATTAAGCATAAGCAGAATAGCAGTGCCCTTCTGTTAGCAACATTTCTGCTCCAAAGTGGCAAAAGTCTTCTTTATTAATGGACTGAGCCACACCTGAGATTGCAAATGAAATACATTGTTGTGTAAATGTAGTAACTGCCCCCCCCCAATGAAATACAATTCAAATATTTGGCCTGAATTTGTGACACATTTTTATAATATAGGACCATAATTGATCCCAAAATTTCTATCGTTAAGTAAACATTTGTAACGGAGTTTTGCGCCGTTTTATGACCTTTCCTGCCAGAGTTGTTAAGTGAATCACCATAGCTGTTTAGTTAGCACCACGGTTATTAAGTGAATCTGGCTTCCCCATTAACTTTTCTTGTGACCTTTGTCAGAAGGCCACAAAAGGTGATCACATGTCCCTGGGACACTGAAACAGTCATAAATATGAGTCAGTTGCCACAGGTCTGAATTTTGATCATATGACTGTGCAAAGTTATCACCTCTGGTTTTATGCCCTCTCTGGCCTTTGATCTTGAGCTTGTATTCTGATTGGTTGTCAGACTCCCATGGGGCCATGCAGGGGCAACTCTCTAGGCTGCATTTTGAATCCAGGTTTGGTTGAGTTCTCAGATGCCATGTGGTGAGTTGGGTAAAGTGCCAATATTATCATGGCTTAATCCCATCCCCTTGGAGCTGAAGTGGAGAACTCTTTATTATGTAAAGGGACTAGTTTGGCCTTCTTAATGGCCCATTGACAAAAGTGTGGGGGGGAGGGAGGCAGGAAGCTGCAGGAAGTTTTTCTTTAAAACATTTCTCCTTTTCACATCCAGGGAAATATAATATTCTGCCTTTTCAATATTTCCTAGGATATTTCATTTTTCTGGGAGAGGGCTGGGTGATAACTTTCCACATGACCATAGGGATGCTGCAACTGGCATAAGTGTGAAAAACGGACATGTCATTTTTTTCAGTGTGGTTGTAATTTTGAACAGTCACTAAACAAACTGTTGTAAATCAAGGATTACCTGTAGTGTCAGTTGGGCCATTGTCTAAACTGCCCACGAGAGATTTAATTTCATAAATGTCAGCAGCAGATAAGATTTGGCCATGTGGGGTCAGCCATAAGCTGGCCTTTGGCAAGTTGGTCCATTCATTTATTGCTCCTTGGATACATTAGCTCATCATCTGGTCTTTTATATATATATACCTTTATTTTTCAAAGTATTTTACATTCTGTCATAACTCCTGTACTACCTCTCTGCTGTGAGTCCACAGTGGGTTCAGCTAGATTTCACTAGAATATTTCAGCAAGCAAATGTGCATGATTGTATAATACCACAGGCATGGTTACTAAACATTTCTCCAATCCAGAAATCCTATTAGAAGACGTTTCCCTGTAACCACACCCAGTTTCTTTATCTAGTGATGAAATAATGAAACCTTCTAAACAACAACAGGGGAAAACATCTGGTTCTACTTCTTTTCCTAATGCTACTTTAGTGTGACTGTGCAACATTCATTTTATATGAACTGGTTTCCCTTTTTTTCAAAGGGATAATTGTACTTGTATAATTCAGTCATACTTTAATGAAATGATCTTCTGCCTTAACAGCTCCTTGGGAATTTCACTATTCCCACTAAAAAACCTTCCACACCACACACATCCAAACAAGCTTCTTATCTAGGAAAAATAATATTTTCCCTTAATTTGAGGAGAACTCACAGCCTGCAGGTAACCTACAGACAACACACAACCAAAACTGGATACACTTGGAATACTACATCTAGTTTTGGTTTCTACATTGTAAAAAAGATGTGGAAACTCTAGAAAGAGTGCAGAGAAGAGCAACAAAGATAATTAGAGGACCAGAGACTAAAACATATGAAGAACGGTTGCTGGAATTGGGTATATCAAGTTTTATGAAAAGAAGGACTAGGGTGACATGATAGCAGTGTTGCAATATCTCAGGGGCTGCTACAAAGAGGAGGGAAGATGGTTTTGATCTTAAAAACAAACAAAACCCACCAATGTTTGCTTAACATGGCCAATAAGTATTTTGTTAAAGTGACTCGTGGAGCCTCTCTATATTTGAAGATGTTGGAAGGAAAATAGGGCTTAGCTCTAATGTGCTTGAGAGGGATGGTTAAAGTATGTGGTTTTTTAGCTGAAGGAAATGAAAGGGGTTACAAGTCTGTCTTTTGGTAAGCTAGGCTTTATGCGTCAAGAATGTGCAGTGGTCTCAAAGCAGGAAAGCCAGGAGACCTGGGGAGTGAAAATGGAAGGAATAAGGCTGCCCTTCTGGAGGACTGAAGTAATCGATGGTACAATGAGAAATCTGAAATCCATGATAAACTCGAAGTCCGCAGAGAACACATTACAGAACAGAGAAAAAGATTATCCCCTCAATGCACCGTCTGCCTGAATGAACTACAGTTTCTTCTCTACCTACCATCATTTGCCCTCCATGAAAGACCTTTTATATATATGCTAATAAAATGGAAATTGAGGCTTTTCTGGTAAGTTAAAAGATTTATTAAAGTTTATTAATGTTCTAAGAGTGGAAATTTTAGTTGGGGAAAAAAAAACCCGATCTCTGAAACATGCAACATTTCCTCGCGCTTCCAAACAAACTTTTCCAGTAACAGGGGCAAAGGACTTTTCTATTCTACAGAGATATCAAAGGGAATACATGATCCCTGGAGACTTTCATACTTTCATTCATTTGTTGCAAGAATTGAACTAAATAGGACTAGGCTTTGTATTTAATGCATTTATCATTTTGTGGATTTGGATTTAATGTGATTTTCATTTCACATTCCTTAAAATATTTCAAGTTCAGTTACTGTAGCTTACTCTAATTTAGTTCCTCCAAAGGTGTTACTAATATACATTGGCCTCTATCACCAGATCTGTTGGCCTTTTGACTAGGATTATGTCAAACCCTGGAGAAGTACCAAGTTGAGCAAAGATAATATGTACTGGCCAAGGCTAACTATCCCTTTCATGCAAAATCTAGAACTGGAGTTCAGTCTGTGGTAATTTCTCTTCAGAGAGTCCCCAGATCAAATTTCAAGGAATTTTAAGTCTTGCTTCCAAAAGAGGTTTTTCCTCAGAAACATGCCAGAGGTGGTATTCAGCATGTTCTGACCAGTTCTGGAGAACCAGTAGCAGAAATTTTGAGTAGTTCGCAGAATACCACCTCTGACTTGCCCTGCCCCCATCTATTCTCTGCCTCCAGAGTCCCAGCTGATCAGGAGGAAATGGGGATTTTGCAGTAACCTTCCCCTGGAGTGGGGAGGGAATGGAGATTTTTATAGTATCCTTCCCCTGTTATGCCGACCAAGCCAAGCCACGCCCACAGAACCGGTAATAAAAAAAAGTTGAATCCCACCACTGAAACATGCCATATGCCTGGCTGAAGGGATTCCAAACTGCTTGATATTCCCTATCTTGGCTTATGATTTCAAGGGATAGTCCACATGTACCTGTTCAAATTAATTGAAGTTAAGGAATCTTTGGAAGTAGTCCCCAGGATAAGCGAGGAAGCAACAGTAGATTTACTTTTAGGTTAATCCAGGCAAAATAGTATATAGCAATTAGAAAAGGGCATACATTTTTGATGTTTTGGGATAAAATTATCCTCACTAGAAAATGGAATATTGGGTATATCACTGAGAAAGAAACACCACTTAATAATCTTTGATCAGAGAATAGATTTAACATCTTCCTTAAACCTCAGGCTTCTTAGGTTGTTTTTTATTGCATTTACCTTTCTAGCACAAAACTATATATATAGTTCTTAGGTGTAATGATGTCATCCGTCTTCTGGGAAGAGATAGTAGCTTACCTTAAGAGCCAAGGTGGCGCAGTGGTTAAATGCAGCACTGCAGGCTACTGCTAGATCAGCAGTTCAGCGGTTCAAATCCCACCGGCTCAGGGTTGACTCAGCCTTCCATCCTTCCGAGGTGGGTAAAATGAGGACCCAGATTGTTGGGGGCAATATGCTGACTCTCTGTAAACCGCTTAGAGAGGGCTGAAAGCCCTATGAAGCGGTATATAAGTCTACTGCTATTACCAAGAAAACACAGGGATTCCATAGCTCAGGTGTGTTTTACTCCTGAAGAGATTGGTAATTTTTAAAAAATAACCTAAAGTTGTCTTTGTAAGCATCATTTTTTTTAAACAGGGCTTTATTTGTGGTTGTCTGCTCTTTTATTTTAAACTTGGTTTTTAAACCTGATGAAAATGTCAAGTATCCTGTCATTTCTCATCTGGACAAAGTGCCAGGAAAAATAATAAAATTATGGTAGGTTTGGTTTGGTTTTTACAGCTAAGCTGGCTGGAGAATTCTGGGAGTTGAAGTCCACAAGTCTTAAAGTTGTCACCTTTGACAACCCCTGAGTTACCCCATCATGATCAGAAGTCATTGATGAGAATGGGTTGTGTTGCTTTACCATCATCCTATCTTCCCATAGTTTTAACTCAGGACTAAGCAATATTATTATTATTGCATGAACTATAGTGGTTATATATCTACTTCATCAGACAAATGGAGTAATTTCCTATGAGAGAGGTTTCTACCTATATTTAGTTGTAGGAGAGTTGGGGAAAGAACATAAGAGAAGATAATGAGAAGAGGAAGGATTGATTGGGACCAAGAGGCATAGAAACAAAATTGTTTAGATAGTGATTATAAGAAAAGTAGGGCTATGAGTCAGTTCTCTGCAGCAAGTGTCTGATCTCTAAAGGCCAGCAACTTGCTTATGCCATGAGATTTATGGTTCTGAGAAAATTTATATACACAGTTGTTTGTGTTTAGAGGGCAAGGAAATATGATGTGTGGAAATGGTAAAAACAAAGGTGAATTACAGGGTTAGGGTTAGGGTTTTGAAAATGACCAAATGTGAATTAATTATACTTTATTTGACATGGACCATTTAGCACTGATTAATTGTTGTTCAGTTACTAAGTTTTGTCCAACGTTTTGGACCCCATGGACCATAGCATGTCTGGCCGCTGGCCCCCACTGTCCTCCACTGTCTCTCAGAGTTGGCCCAAATTCATGTTCATTGTGTCAATGCCACTATCTAACCATCTCATCCCTTCTCCTTTTGCCTTCAATCTTTCTCAACATCAGGACCTTTCCCAATGAGTCCTCTCTTCTCATTTGGTGGCCAAAGTATTTGAGCTTCAGCTTCAGTATCTGTTTTTACAAAGAGCAGCTAGGATTGATTTCAAAATTACAGAATAAGTTGGAAGGGACCTTGGAGGTCTTCTAGTCCAACTCCCTGCTCAAGCAGGAGACCTGGTGCCATTTCAGTCAAATGGCTGTCCAATCTTTTCGGGAAAACCTCCAGTGTTGAAGCATCCACAATTTCTGGAGGGAAGCTGTTCTATTGATTAATTGTTCTGTCTGGAAATTCCTCCTTAGTTCTAAGTTGCTTCTCTCCTTGGTTAGTTCCCATTCATTGCTTCTTGTTCTGTCTTGAGGTGTTTTGGAAAATAATCTGACCCTGTCTTCTTTGTGGCAGCCCCTCCCATGTTGGAAGACTGCTATCCTATCACCCCTAGTCCTTCTCTTCGTTAGAGTAGACATACTCAATCCCTGCAACCGCCTATATGTTTTATCCTCCAGTCCTCTAATCATTGCTGAGCTGATCTCCTTGCCTTCATGAACTAGCTAGCTAAAAACTATAATGTGTCCATACTCAATCCATGAGAAATTGTGTGGAATTTTATAGTGATTGGGATGGGATTTGCATAAGGAAATTGCATAAGTACATTCTAATGCATAGTATACAGTGACATTACTTGGGGTAGGGTAGTTGGATATTGGTAGTTGAGACCGGTTTAAAGGTCAGTGGGCGATTATGCAAGCCGGTCTTAACCTGATATCCTCCAGATGCCACTGATCCCCCCCATATTAAAATAAGATACTTTCCCCCACATTAACATAACCATGATACATACATACCCTGGCAATTGGTTGTTGTTTTTTATGTGTACAGGATCATATTGTGTACCAGGAATCTTTTGACATAGCCGGTTGCCAGCCCATGAGTGAGACAAGCTAAATGGTCCTTTCTTGAATCAATATTGAAGTGTCATTTCCCCCCTTATCACAATGCCATCCAAGGGGAATGTCAAAGAATGGGAACCTTTGTTAGGGTTTTCACCCATTAAGGGAAAGGGAAGTCAGAGGCCTGCAGTGATTGGGGGAAGAAGCAGCTTGGTCAGGATAGAAATGGGCAAAGGAGAGAGAACCCATTTCATGCTGGTGTCATTTTTTACTAGCTCAGCAATGGGGGAGACAGGGAAAGGCAAAAACAGCTTCCCTGCCATGGCCACACCCACCCAGCAACTGAGCAGAGAACCCATTGCTGAAATTTTTGAAGTCCACCCCTGGGTGGAGCGTACTCCAACTCAGGAGATGAGAAAGGACAGGAGACATCCCAAAGGCCACTGCTGTCCTTAACAAAGCCAGCTACTTTAATTAAAAAAAAAAAGATTGCCTAAATAATTTGAAGCACTGTGGGGGTTTTTTAAGATGTGAAAAATCAGATAATGGGTAGAAAGTAAAGGCTAAAGTAAGCAGTGGGGTGAACAAAACTTGCTGAACCAAATCCTCTTGACAGGACGGCTTCAAGATTAATTATGGTTGTTCTGAGATCCCCTGAGAAAGGGGAGAATACTCTTTGGGTAGGGGAGAGCAGATCCAATTACTACTGAATGTTGGGAAGTCGAGAGAGAGAAAATATTGCTCCTGGCATTAAAATATATTGATTTGGTTTTTAAAATGTGTCCAAAGTCTATTCATTTCCCCACTTGGCAACTTCTCTTCTTCTAAAAGTCTTCCTATTTGTCAAAGGGTTTGCAGCTGGATCCCTTCCTGCTCACAATATAAATTGGTGGTGTCTGAAATGGCAACAGGCAGCATTTAACCTTACAGTATTGACTGTGCTGCAAGAGAGAAAAAGAACACGCCAGCCTTTCTGCTCCCTGGGAACTGTTTACCTGGAGAGGCAATTGGCACACACGCTCCCTCCCCGGCTGAAGCCCACTCCAATCTGCAAACCTGCCAGCGCGCTGGAGATGTTCCCAAACCGGAGCCTCTAAAAAGATGATTACTTGGCTCTAAGGGATCAGATTACTTTGTTCTTAGAGTTACATTTTAACCGGGAAAAGTTTAACAACTTTGACTTATGGACTCCTACAACTGGCAGGAGAAAAATGAGCAGAGGAAGTCATGGAAAATAACCACAAGTGAGGCCAGCCCATGCTCTACATAATTCCTGTGCTTTTTGTCCAATTGTTTTTGGGGGCAGGGGGGAGGGAGGGAGGAAGGGGGCTGGGGAAAATATTTTCCAGATACACAGGCCTGGCCTCACGAAGTGCTGATTTATGCCAAGTTTATAAAAAGCAGCTGCAGACAGAGCTGAATGAATGGATTACACTGCTGTCTGCTTTCCAGAATGTGCTTTAGTTCACACCCTGTCCCAGAGAGCAAGGCTGATCTCTTAGCACTCCATAAATTTACTTTTACACACGTGTGTGCACTCGGGCAAAGGAGGAAAATCTTCCTAGCCAGTATCCTCCCTCTTTGTCTCTGCATCAGAGTAAAAACTCTTCATGAGTCAGAAAATATTTTTTTTAAATAATAAAAACTTGTTTCAGTGCCTTTAACATTAGCGTGATGCAAAAAAAAAAAATGAAACCAAGGAAGCATGTCCTCACTGCTTTTCTACCACTCCTAGTAGAAAATGAAAAATACAGCCATTTAATTTCCAAAATGATTTGAACTGCTTAATTAATTAGAGCAGCCCTGCCCTGTGCATTGAGGACAGTCATGAGATCCAGAAACAGGTGTGGTGGCAACAGATCCAAAATTTTGTGTACTATTGCAGTTGCACAAGATATGAACCTTTTGTGCTGAATCCAGAAGACTGGGCTGAGCCATGAAAAGTCTGGGAATATTTTACCCCTTGGGAAGCAAATATTGAGATTGCTAGGTGCTGAATAAAGTAAAAATAAAAATATCATGTGACTGTCCAGTTGAATGTGCTTCTAATAAAATTTAGATTACTAAAGGGATGCATTTTAAGTCACAGATGAGTGGAGTCCATCCATTGTAATTGCCCCAGATTGTTGCAGGAATGGGAAATAGCAAGACAATGGTTGGGAGAAAAAGCGATGGAACTAGATTATCTTTCCAACAACCTTTTTCTAGTTATTATTGTGCAAGGCTTTAATATATTAGGATTTGTTGAAGTTCCCAAGCTCTTCAGGTTTTCTGGTTTTACTCTTCTCCAACTCAACTCAAACTCAACAACACTCCAAACTCGATTGCAGAAAATGTGACTTCAGCAACAGAGTGGTCAATGCCTGGAATTTTCTACCTGACTCTGTTGTTACATCCTGAAACCCTCACAGCTTCAACCTTAAACTGTCTACCGTGGACCTCAACCCATTACTAAGAGGTCCATAAAGGGGGCGTGCGTAAGTGCACCAGCGTGCCTGTCGTCCCTGTCCTACTGTCCCCATTTATTTGTATTCATTTCCTTCGTTCACGTCCATGTTCATAATTATACCTGCTATCTTGTATATGTTTGAAAAATAAATAAATAACAATGTTCATTCTGTGTGCAGCACTATAGCTTCTGTTGTTGCCTGTACGCAATCATCAACCAGGCTGCCTGGAACAGAGCGGAGAGTCACCAGGTTGAGGGAGGAGACTGTCCTGCACAGCTGGAAGGTTCCCAAAGAGGACAGAAACATAAGTACAGCTCTTCATAGTGCTGTGCCAGAGACCGATCAAGCTGACTGACCTTGCAAATATCACAGCCTCAAGCTTTTCCATTAAAGGCTATTGCCAACTTGCAACCAGCCCCAGAATGCCTCAGTGGCATCTCCTTTCTGCTGGTGTCCCAACAAAGTTGCTCTCTTCATTTCATTCCCGCACCCACCCATTCTGGGTTGAAGTTGTCCTTTACTAGATTACCATCATAGTGTAAAGGTTCCCCTCTCACATATGTGCTAGTCATTCCCGACTCTAGGGGGTTGTGCTCATTTCCATTTCAAAGCCAAAGAGCCACCGCTGTCCAGACATCTCCATGGTCATATGGCTGGCATGGCTAAATGCTGAAGGTGCACAGAACGCTGTTACCTTCTCACCAAAGATAGTTCCTATTTTTCTATTGCATTTTTACATGCTTTTGAACTACTAGGTTGGCAGAAGCTGGGACAAGTAACAGGAGCTCACTCCGTTATGCAGCACTAGAGATTCAAACCACCGAACTGCCGACCTGTCTGATCAACAAGCTCAGTGTCTTAGCCACAGAGCCACCACATTCCTATTATCATAATGTAGCCCTCACTTATTTTGACATCATCCAAGAACAGCCTAAAGGTGTGTAAAATCTGTTAAGTTTTGTCACCCATTAAAGGGGACAAAGGCAAATGTATTGTCTTCAAAACAGTGTGTGTGTGTGTGTGTGTGTGTGTGTGTGTGTATGTGTGTGTGTGTGTGTGTGTGAGAGAGAGAGAGAGAGAGGGAGAGAGAGGGAGGATTCCAGCAACAAGAACAGTACATTTCATGCTGGTACAGTTTTCTGTTGTCAAAATGATGGGTGGGTAACATTTCAGCTCAGCAATGGAGAGACTGGAAAGATAGTTAGGCTGCGGGTGGCAGACACAATTGCAGTTTGAAGGATTTTGAAAGCCTCCTGCTTTTCAATCGCCTGGAATAACATTGCTGAGAAATTCAGACCTGCATTACAAATATCGGTCAAAAGAATGTTTCCTGGCAATTGTTTTGAGAACAGTTTTTCTCAGAAGTAATTGCTTCTGAGAGGCTTGCCTTTACCTAGTGGTTTTTTTAAAATTTATTTTTTGGGAGAAAGGAGGGATTTTTGCACCACTGTTTCCTACAATAAGGAGTTTAGGAGTGGATCCAAAACATAGTATTCCTAATGGCTCATGAAACCATTTCTTTTTTCTTTCAGGGTAGACTGCTGGGTGAAATTATCAGTTCATGGAAAATCAAACCGGGGGAGGAGGCAACATTTTTACAGGAAAAGAGGAATTAATTTCCCACACTACAAGAGTGCCACATTGCCCCCTAGTGGCAATCTTTCAGATGTCGCCATATTTCTTCTACTAAGATTGAGGCTTTTTAGTTTTCAATTGAGAAAAAAAATATTCAATACCAGACAGTGGCACTATGAAAATTAACTTATTCCTGATGTTACTCCCCTATCTTCCCCCTTTAATGGGGCTAGATGTCTTAGAGGTGTGAAGGCAGCAGTCTTGAATGGTTTATGGAATATCAAGTTCTTCCATAAATAAGTAGCTTAATCATAAACCTTTAAAGAAATCATCCAGTTCAATCCTTTGTTCTGGCACTAGTTTGGGTTGGATTAAAAGACCTCAAAGTTCCCTCACAACTGTAAGATTTTAAGTTTCCAAAGAGCCTTTATCACTCTCTGCATAATGTGGGGTGGTTGATACAAGCTAGTATTTGGAAATACTGAAAAGAATTGAGCCAATACATTGACTCAGTATGTTGTTGTTAGTTGCAAAGTCGTATCTGACCCATCGCGACCCCATGGACGTTCCTCCAGGCCTTCTTGTCCTCTACCATCCTCTGGAGTCCATTTAAGCTCACACCTACTGCTTTGGTGACTCCATCCAGCCACCTCATTCTCTGTTGTCCCCTTCTTCTTTTGCCCTCAAATCTTTCCCTGCATTAAGCTCTTCTCCAGTGAGTCCAGTGAGCACCATAGTTCAAAGGTCTCAATTCTTTGGCACTCAGCCTTTCTTATGGTCCAACCTTCACAGCCATACATTGCAACTGTGCAACTCTGTATGTAAAGGGAGCTAAAAAGTAATGTCCCAGCTTTCCCTAACCTGGTTTTCAGTAGTTCTGAGGAGTAACAAGCCAGAATTTGCAGCTGTTGTGTCCAATTGCTAGAAATGCATAGCTTCTATCAAAGATTCTTTTATTACATTTTCATTTTCCTTTATACAATCACTTAAATACTGTGCAGTTAAAAAAAAAGAAACAATAAACAACTCATAACACTTCTATCCTACATACACCCTTCCTTCTACCCCTCCAACTTTCATTTCCCCCTTCCAACAATCCCCTCTTCTACTCCCCTTCCCCCTCAGCCATTCCTTTCTCCCCTTCCCACCATCTCACCCTCCTTACATTCCCTTCTCACTCCCTCTTAATTCCCCCCTCTTCTTTCTCTCTACACCTCGCTTCGGTGTATTTCTAGTATTCATTGGTCTATTTGTTTTATACTAAAACAAAAGAAAAATAAAAGGAAAAGAACGAAGAAAAGAAAAAAAAAGGGAAAAAAGCAACAGTATCCAAGTGCATTCATTGTTCTGAAAATTGAGTCTATATTTCCACCCTCCCCACCCCCCACCCCCTGAACCCCCCTACCTGACCCCCTTCCGACTTCCCAGGTCCCATTCCCGGCATCGTTCTTTATCAAGCAAAGTCTGGAGTATATTGAAACCAAATAGATTAGAAGTTACAAAATAAAATAAAAAATAAAAAAAAATAAAGAACAAAAAAGAAAAGAATAATAAAAAGAAAAAAAGGGGGGAAACCCCCCCCAAGAAAGAGAAGTCAATATACTCTCTAACATTAACCTCAGCTTCTCATTATTTTTAAAATCTTAAACAATATCTTTACCTGCTTCCGCATATAAATTCTATACCTCCCATCCTGCCTTTACCCGTGTCTGCATATATATTTTATCCTCATCCATTGCTCCTCTCATATTTACTCCACCCTCGTGTAGATTCTCCAGATAATCTTTCTTAACCTTGTATTCAAATAACAATTTATACAAAAATCAGCTTACATTCTGGATCAAGGTAATCTAATTGAACTTTCACTACCCTTCCATCTACCCCACGCCACCCGACTCCATTCATCCCAAACCACAATCCAAAAAAACTACGATCTCCGCTCTCCTCGCCCCAAAGAATAGATCATGCGCAGTTTAAATTAAGATTCAAACAAGTCTTATATAAGTCCCATACAATATTTGTCCAAATTCAGCACCGCTTCTTTCAGTCTCAATATCTCTTCATCGGTATACAGCTTTGTCATTTTATACCAGACAGGAGTCCTGAAATTTTATTCAAATTAAAAATTTAAGAAGTATTTTAAAGGCATAGCTGGATCTTTATTCTTTACTCTTCTGCCCTTCCGGAAGGGGAAAGCAACACCCTCCGCCTTGTAGCCACATGTCCCGCTACTTATCTTCTCCTTCTCCTTGTCTTTCTCCAAGTCCGGGTGAGTCAGGAAGTCCCGCCTTCAGAGTTTTGTTGTAAAAATCTCGGGCTTCGCAAACAGAATTGAGACGATATTTTTGGTTCTCAAATGTGACTGTGATACCAGATGGCACTTCCCATTTATATTGTATCTGAGAATCTCTGAGTTTTTCAGTTTTTCATTTCTTAACAGAAATGCATAGCTTCTGATAAGTTACATATTAATTCTCCATCCCTTTTAAGAGTAGGTACCATCAGCTCCTATTTCTCAGTAACTCTCCCCCTCCCCCCCCCCTCCTTAGTATTATTTGGTCTAAACTGAGGGCATCTATTTTGGATCTAATTTGAATGCATTCAGATGTAGGCATTTTAACAGCTGGGCATGTGAATGCTAGGCTTGCCACATATGACAGTATCCTCCAGGTAATTGTTTGCTCTCACTCCATCTTCAGCTTTCTAAATACATGTGGATTAACCATAGGCAGTGCAGGCTGTTGCAATGGCCATCAGATTCAACTTGCGTATTCTCAGTGCATCATTGCTGGGAATCCTGAAAGAAGCTTAACATGGCTTCTGTACTGTCATTGAATTCACTACTTTTATATAATGCTACATCTTTTTTATTCATTGTCCAACCTGACTGTGATACTTCCCATTCCCTGGCAAATTAGCAAGGAATGCTCTTGTTCATTTGATAAATCCCTCCAGGAAAAAGGCCTTGTGAACGAGATGGACCAAGGAATGAAGACTATCATCTTGTAATTTTCACATTCAGTCACTCTTCATACACTTTGACTCTCTATCCATGCTGATCAGTATTAGGTGTTTTGTGTCACTTTCAAATCCTAATTACATCCCAGAGGCCTTGCAGACTCAAACCCACCTAAGAGACAAGGATCTCTTGGTTTGATCATGAATATCTTGAAGATAGGGCCAGACCAATCAAAGATTTTAGAGTATACAGAGACAGCAGACTAATATTTGCAAGAAATTGTTTTCGAAATGAAAAAATGTTTACAAAACTCTTATTGAAAAGAAAAAAGGAAGAGGCTCAGAGAGGTAACTAGTAGATTGTTCAGTTTACAAAACAAAATAATACCACCTTTTTTGGCACTTCATTGCTCCCTGGTTTCCAAAAGTCTCTGTTAAACATCATGCATAATTGCTTCTTGAGATGCAAGATGAAGTATTTTTACACCTTGTGTATAGATGCAATAAAGAGTCCACTCTTGTTGGATCTCTGCAGCGGTGACCTCCTCTCAAGATGATCAAACCACATTTTGCAATTCAACAACAGCAAAGCAACCAGAGAATACTAGTGGGCCTCCTTGGGAGATTCTTTTCCCATGCAAAGTATTTAGCAAATCTCTCTTGCCTGTCCATTTTTACCCACTCCAGCTACATGGTTTTGCCATCTTTAAAGAAGACACAATGGCAACTTTGCCCCACCTGCTGGTTGAAATAGAAACAGATTCCCTCTTTTATGGTTCTTTCTATTTGGTGTGACAAGCTGACCCAAACACTTTTATATCCCTGTTTTCTGGCATTAGCCACTCTCTTTCGGCCCACTTCACTTGTGGAAAAATAGGGAGGAAGGAGCATTACCCTTTTGCTTACAAAATGAAAGGCAGGATAGCAATTTAATAAATTCTCACACAAGCTCAGAGGAGCACCCTTTCCTCTTCTTAGCTGATAGCTGTTGTTTAATTTGCTGCAACCACCAACTCGGATCAAACTATTTAGCAAGACTCAGTACTTTTATGTAAGATCTTCCCAAGCTCTTGGTTATCTTCAGTGGATTTATCTCTTCTTTCTCCCTCCCCCTCCCCCTTCTCCAGCATGTTTTGGTCTGTGATTGTAAAATAGTAAACATAAAATAAAAATACAAGGGCACACCATGTTGCTTTCTCAAGCAAACAGATTGCTGTAGTCCATCATTACAATTTTATGGGACATGTTTTTGACTTCCCAAGAAAAGTTCTAGGATTGGGGTTTTCTAATGATATCCTAATACGAAATCCCACCTTGCTTCACTTTTTCAAGATCTACTAAACCCAGCTACTAGATGCTAGGTGTTACCATCTACTGCAACATAATTCCTGATACACAAAATATTACTTCTACTTTGTTGGGAAAAGGAAGATTTTGTTTGATGTTACATAGGGTTAATTACACTTCTGTCGTGACTAGCCTGTGGAGCTCAGATTACTACCAGTACATATTCATTCATTATTCTAGCTATGTATTCTACTAGTTTGCAATTATGGAAGGTGAAAGTTTAGAAGGAAAACATTTAGGAGACTGCAGTCTTGAATACTTGAGATGCTTCTACAATAGCTGATGACATTTTGTGATTATGTAAAAGTTGTTTTTTTAATTGGGGGGGGGCATTAAAGCCACAGCACTATCTGAAAAGTCTGTCTAGACCTGAATTAGCGGGAAGGGTTGCTTTGTCTGTGAGGTACTTCTTAGTACCTTGCATTCTAAGAGCCAAGGTGGCGCAGTGGTTAAATGCAGCACTGCAGGCTACTGCTAGATCAGCAGTTCAGCGGTTCAAATCTCACCGGCTCAGGGTTGACTCAGCCTTCCATCCTTCCGAGGTGGGTAAAATGAGGACCCGGATTGTTGGGGGCAATATGCTGACTCTCTGTAAACCGCTTAGAGAGGCCTGAAAGGCCTATGAAGCGGTATATAAGTCTACTGCTATTGCTATATTGCTATTCTTGGCAGAAATGGCCTCCATCAGCTCTTGTGAGGGTCAGACAAGGCAGCCCAAGTGAACCAAAATGGCTTCTTCACTTTTCCTTTAGAATAGATGGCAATGCTGCTTTGCAAAATCTCTTTGGGTGGGTGCTTTGCTTGAATCCTCCTTGGATAGCTGCACAATTATGGTAGCCATTGATGCATTTCTAACTTTAAATAATTTAAGTTAGTGGTAATCTCTACACCTTGATTTATAAAGAAACGGTGCTTAAGTGGTCTGTTCTCAATTTCCCACCACTCAGTTTGACTCAAAGATCTTGATTCTTGTATTGTTGAAAAACAATCTTCTCCTAACCATCATTATACACACCATTTCCCCCCTCCCCCTTGAGAGAAAGGCACAAATGGTGCCTTGGTCCACAAAAGGTTGCTGCTGTTGCTCCTGCTGGATGGGATAAGAAGGAATATTATTTCCTGTGCATGCCTGAAATGCCTCCCAGGAGACTGGAGACTATGGTCAGGTCCCAGCTGGCCTCTAAGTGTGATACAAGCATGTCTTGGCAACCTTTTTATTAATTCCACAGTTTAGACAGGTTTCAATTGTCCTTAACTATTTCAGTGCTAAAGTATTTCCTCACTGCTGCCAGAAATTCTAAGGCACGGCAAATCTCATGTGCTGTACTGAATGTGGAAACAATCCAAGGACTATTACTGGTATTAATTCAACTTATGTAACCACCCTTTTTACCAAGGTGAAGCTAAGTGGCATACAGAGATAAAAACTACCACGCAGAGGAAAACCCACAACTCTTATAAGTAACAGCCAATACTCATACCAGAGCCAAAGCACCAGTGCCTAGTTCAAATCTGAATGTTACAGCTGCTACATAACAATACAATCAAAAGATTTAATTTGCGAGTACTGATTTTTTATGAAATACTTATTTGTAAAGTCCCAATTAAAAATGATCCCAATTATTTCATTGAAATTCCCATAAATCAAAATGTTCACTTTTTGCTCTAAAGCTACCTAGCTGCAAGAACAATGGTAGTTCCATGGCCTTAATAGTTGTTGTTATATTGTTATCTGCCTATTTTGCAAACCTCAACTGATATGTATATACGGCGTGTCTAATAAAATCAGGTCACTCTTCATTACACTTCAGCAATAACAACTATTTCAGCAAAAAATCTTTCAAGAATTACTATCTAACCTAGAGTGTATTTGGCATTGTTATCTGTAAATCAATTAAAGGTTCATCAGGCAATAGTTAAGAATATTATTTCCATCCTGTGATCTCGAAACTTATATTTAAAATGGTTGCTTCCAAATGACACCCCAGTTCAATTCCAGAGACTTTGCTCTTCACTACAGCTGCATCACCTGCACTTTTCAAGGGCTCCAATCCTCAGAAAAAGTCTTGGGGAAGAGGGCACAGGAGGCTATAGTGAGAAAGGATAGAAAATTCCCACTACAAAATGTTTTGGGTGACTTCGGTAGCAATATATGTCAACCTGCAAAACGACTTTAACTGAAGCCATGCTTGCTTCTGTTTCTTTCTTGGTTGCCATTCGGGGGGATGGGACAGGGTGGGGTGGGGGGGACTTAGCAATGTGGTGCCTCAGCCGGCTAGCCATAACATCTATCAGCTAGCATGAAAACCAAGGTCATGTCGACACTTGTGGAAGTTGAGCGGGAACCTATATCTGGACTGATTTGCCCATGTGACATGAGAGACAAAAGGAGGTGGGGAGGTCTCATTCTTTTAATTATCCCTAAGTGCGAGATTAATTTAGAGCTAGCTTCACCCTTCTAAGTGCCAATATGATGTACTCAATAAAGGATCTTTTGAACCTGAACAGAGCATAAGAGTTCTGACTTCCCTGAGTTCATTACTTGGAACAATGACAATGGATATTTTAGTTATTTGGCTTGTAATAATTAAAACTATAATGCCTTTTAAAACTTAAGCAACCTACAGTGTCAAACTAAACACATTATCAACCCTGTATATTGTTCATCCTAGAGCCGTTATTAGGAATTAAGATGAAATTAGGAATTACATTTCAGGAGCTTGATGACATTGAAAGAGATAAAAGAAAAAAAGACCCACCTATCAAGCCAGATGATTAGCAAAGAAAACTAAAGCCCAGGAAAATCAACCCTTAGTAACTAATTCAGAAAATGGGTTTCCCTTTTCATGGGGAGGGCAATCTCTGTGGTTCCAGAAACAGAGGCCAAAAGCAGAAAGGTTGAAGCTTGAATTTGAACAGTAAGCTATGATTTGCAATGTAGAATGTTGCGTTTTACAGAGTGTCTACAATTGTTTTGGGTGTGTTTGTATAAGATTAAAGAACAATTAAATCCATTCTGAAAGCTTCGAGAACAGTGATCCAATGAGAAAAATTAGTAATGACTGAGATGCAAAAGCCTATTGCTTATAGTGGATAATCATTAACACTGATAATAACATAATCAGTTTATAACATGAACACTGCTAGCAACCTGATAACCATGCCACACAGATCAAGTTAATAAACTATGAGATCTTAAACCTCTCTTTGACACTGAGATGCTAAATGAGACTGTAATTCTTATTCAACATCAATATATCACAAGGAATGAACTTATACAGTAGTAGTACATATGGGAATACTTTCATTCAACAAATCTAACAGAGAGCTGAAGAGCCAACAACAATTTTCAGTTTTAAGGATTTAAAATAGTATAAAATACATAGCAGTGATTAAATCTTTATTTAATAAACAAGGCAGTAATAAATGATAAAAATTAAAATAAAGGATGCCTAAATAGAAAATGGCAAAATAGACTAGGCATAAACACAATATGCAGGAAGAAAACTACAGACTTAAGAGACCATAAAAGTCAGATGTCTGAAATACTTGTTATGATGCACAGTGTTATGCAAGAAAGAAAATCCGATTTCTAAATTTTGTGGTAAATCTCTGGACAAGTTGCAGCAGTTGGTTAAATAATTAAAACTCAAATTCCTGCAAACAGCAGAAAAACTAATAGGAAAATAGCAATTTTTAGCAATTTACATTTTTCTATAATATAACTCAAATGATTGTGATAAAAGTGGGAGTAAATAAATAAGCCTGAAATAGGTTTGCATGCAGAAGGGTCTGGAAACTTTATTCAGTTCTGCTTCACAAAACGGGAGTGCCGGGCTGAGTATTCTTTACTTCTAAGTGCCTGTCTTTTGCACTGCCCTTTGGTAGGCAATGAGCATGATATCTGTTTGTGCTCTTGCAACAGAGTGCAGGGAAAATATTACAGTTGCTACTATGAAAAACCGGTGGTAAATTCAATGTATAATTCAAAAGTGGTTTTCATTTAGACGCAAAGTCACATATTCCTGCAGTCAGATTTTTGATTCTCAATGATATTGTTCTACATTTATTACAGGAAAGCATCCAATATCTAATATGATTATTTTATAGTATATGGCTGAAAGACTCTCAGTTAATTTACATCTAAAATCAGAATGTCATCTTATGTGTGCCGATATGGTAATAGAGACAAGTTCTATCTGTCAAATCCAGGAGGCAGTTATCTTAATTCAAGATTATGTTACTTCCAGGTATCTTGATCTAAAAGACCCTAGGCAGCTTTCAGAGAATGAAGGAAAATGTATGACATTCTAATAAAAATACAATGAAATGTCAGGTCCACTGATTTTCCTTTCTGAGTAACAAGCATAAGAAATTTCCAGGAGATGCTGAAATCTGTTGACATTGTCCCCCCACCCCCCAACCCCTTTGACTGCTGAAAAAGCAGGCTTACACATGAACGTACCAGGTACATTTTTAATGCCTTAGCTTTGGGTGTTTCAAAAATGAGCAAGGGGTGTGCATGTTTGAACATTGTAGTCTGTGTATATACAACTTTATTTGCATTGACATTAATGATATTTTTATAACTCAATATGGTGCATTTATAAAATGAATTTATCAAAATACACTAGTTTAATAAATAAGTCCAGCCAAACCACCCTACTCAGAGTTAAAATTAACTTTGGCAGGCTTAAATGTGGTACACAGTCCATCATGACTTTTATGCTTATTCTTTTACTCTTCCCTACCCCCGGATGCTCATCTTTTGACTAAGGAAGTGGCATTCCTGAAAGATTTCTCATTCCACATCATCTTCAGCCAAGCATTGCGCACTTACAATTCTCTGCAAAATAAAATATAGAAACTTTAAAACTGTTAATGGTATAACTTCTCCAGTTAAGCACATTACTGAAATTAGTTACAATTTCTAGCTTTTGAAAATCAACCTCCCTCTGCCTGAAAAATCAACATAAGTAGCAGTATTTAATATGCAATTAAAAGTATTTAAAGAAATAATGAGCCAAGGCAAGCAAACAATTATAGAAGATTGTTATGATTTGCTGTAGCTTATTTGTGGAGGCAGTCGAATTAGTTATACCCAAAATACCTTTCTGACAAGATAATAAACTTTAAATAACCTTGCAGATTGATGTTTTTTGGCCACATGGCTCACAATATGGATCCAGTGGGCGCATTTTAACTAGTAAATCATGCTCTGAATACACCACTGGAAACAAGCCTTTCTAACGTAATAATCTGTGGTAGCTATTTCACTTTAAAGTTCCTTATTGTGCAAAATTAAAGTAAACACATGTGTGCCAGAAAAAGAACTGATATATTTGAATGTTTCTTTCAACTATTGCATAAAGATCTAATACAAACTCAACTACTTTATGGGTAAATTTCATATATCCAACAACCTCTAGTAACCTAAACTAAACATATTTCTTAGCAGCCTAAAGTTTATCTCAGCCTTTCTCAAATGCTTTTTTTCATTTTTACTTGGGTTGTCTTACTATAATATAGCTATATAACTTTATTCACAGTTTCTTTAATAAACTTAGTTCAAAATTAGTGAATTGGACTATCAGGTTTGGCACTGCATCAAACCAGTTCAAAGAACAAACTGATGTAAAATCTAAATTTAGTTAATTTTTTTCTCACAGCCATTTGTAAAGCTATTTCTTATTTAGATGGAAATGCTAAGAGTTTCAGATAGGAAAAACTAAATTATGTCATGTCAAAATATTTTTTAAAATTGTTTCATCGCAGTCAAATTACAAACGTGAATTATGACAGAATTCTTACAGAAGGTTCTACAATTATAGCCTCTTTATAAGGATAATTTATAAATAGCATAGTTAGTCAAATTTCAGTTCTGAGATGGGACTGGACTGTTTGAAAGGAATAAGCTGTGATCACTACATATATCCTCATTTGCTTCAGTTCTGGATCTGATCTTAATGGGTTTAACAAACAATACTGATGAGATCAGGAGAAATAAAAATCGAAATTACTAATTCTATTTCAAAAAGCAAATTAGAAAGATTTTCATACCTGACTAATTGTAGGCAGTTTAGTAAGAAGCATTTGGAAAACTGGTGGTGGAAGAGTTTGTTGGAGAACTTGTAGTAATTGCTGAGGTTGTCCACAAACAGCGATGGCATTTGTCAAGTGATCAACACCTTTTTCATATTCTCCTGAATAAAAAACAAGCATATTATAGCGACTAAAGATCAGGCATAATGACATTTAATGACGATTTGAAACGATTCTGTTAGGTTACAATACTTAAAAATTCAAAAAATCATTTCAGCAAATAAGTAAAATATCTGCATGCCATAAATTTGTTAACAAAAAAATACCCAAAGTTCAAATTTCTACCCTAGAATATTCAGACTTTATTCTGTTAGTGGCCTTCTTGATTGATGAGCTATTTTAGACAAATTTAGATAGAAAAATAGCATGCAGTATATTAAAATAACAGTGATAACATTTCAAAGTTGCAGCTGTAAATTTAGAATTTTATTATTTTTATTATTTCTTTTTGTAACGCTCAAAAAGTAATTTGTCCTGCAATCCCTCTGCCTTGGAATTTAGTGCCCTGAATTTAGCTGAATCTATCCCCAAGTGGGTTAAGATTAAGGATTAAGCTCCGCTAATCAAAATTTAGAATTCTATACAAATAGGAAAGAAGTCATCAAACTCAATAGAGTTGGATTACATGTTTGTAAATATACATAGGCTTGTCCTTTAAAGAACATGCAATTATTTTAACCTTTCAAAGCACTGGTTTCAGTAATAAACATTTTTTCCTACTGATTTTGTATCTCTAATGTGTAACATACAAGTTAGCAAAAAGAAAGATTTAAAAAAATGCAATAACCTTGTGCTAAAAGTTCCTCTCCCAACTGAATCTCTTCAAGAAAGAATTTTTGAACTGCTTCAGCATCTTTTAGATCAGGCAACTACAAGAACAACATTTATCAAATCAGCCATTTAAATATCATAGCAAAATCTCCCATCCTTCCCATTATGCTTTTAAATATAATAAACTTTAATTTCTAAAAGGTTAATACTACTCAGAGCTTTTCAAGAATAAAGAGAAGTTTACAGGGAATATTACATTCCATTTTTTTTACAAATTGTTATAAAACTAAAAATAAAACCACACCTAAAAATCCCCTTATCAGTTTCTCAATCCTCACAATTACTCTAGAAATTAGCTATCCTTTGTGAAGTACATCATCCCATAATACATGGATCAAGAGAAATATCCATAAAAGGAAAATAGGTTATTTGTCCCTTCCCAGCAGCTCCTGAATGGGCTAAGATGGGTTGGGAGCTCAAAAGGAAGGGATGATTGCTGAAAAACTAGTTGAGAGATCTTCAATAGAAAAGGGGAAGGGAAAAAAAAGGAAAGTCATTATTCTTGCTTCTCCAAAATTTGGGCTATTGGATGTATGCTACAAAAAGTTGATGGTACAATAATTTCAAACCAGAGACCACTTTGAAAAAAATATTTTATTGTAATCATTCAAATATTTTATATCACCCTACTCCAGAAATTCTTGATGATTATCAGGAGATATAAAATGAAGAAATAAACCTCGGCTCCAACAAAACACAAGAAAAGTCATCCAAACAAATCAGTAAGAATAAATATATATATATATGATCAAGCCAGTATTAGCCCCAAAGCCTGCCAGTAGAGCATATATGCAAATAAAAATACATATTACTACCTTAGAAAATCCTGCTCTTTCTTTGGCAAGCTTCTGTTTCTTTCTTCCTATAGATTAAATAAGGATATATTGATTTTCAAGCACTCATGCTACCGTACTTGCACTTCAGAGGAATTTTCAGAAGGGAGGTCCCAACTTCATAGATTTCCGTATGTACCATAGCAAAGAACATAAGGGAGATACTCATATGCAACATTATATTACTTTTAACATATAGAATAATTATTCTTAAATTATGCAAAATATAAAAAAATATTATCTACAGGTCACTCATTAGCTCACTCAAGAGTCAACAATATATGTTATTAAATTATTCCCATACAGGTAGTCTTCGAATCATGACCATAATGGAGTGCCCATTATGATCAGAATTTGGAATGACCATTAAGATAAACGCCCATGTGATCACTTCACTTATGGCCCCACTAGCCCTGTTTTCCCCATGCAGTTGTTAAACACATGGGTCATTAAACAGAAATAGATGGAAGGATGGTGCAGCATTCCTGCAATCAGTCATAAGACTGAGTGATCATGGGGGTGCTGAGCAGTTGTAATTTCAGAATTGGGTCATAAGTAGCTTTTTTGGGGGGGGGTCTGCCACAATTTGCTCAACAACCTGTTGTAAGTAAAGGACTATCCCATCCTATCTATATTTCTTTTATTTTTTTCTAGCACCAAGAGACTTGTGTATTGCTTCTTGTGTGTTACAAAAATCCAAGAGTCCTTAGAAATTTGGTGGTAATACACAGAAATACATCAGGAGTCCAATTTTAATAAAATTCAAATGCTGTACTTAAGCTCACCATAAGCTCTTCCACATAGGTATAGGAAGATCACCAGCAATAGAAATATCAAATGTGACGTATGTGTGTTTTTGTTTTATTTTTATATTTTCTTAGTATGATGTACACTGAAGATGGCATTTAATTTTGTTGTAAGAGGTGCAATGACAATAAAGTAAACTAAGCTAACATAACTCTAGGCTACATAAACAGAGGGATAGAATCAAGACCACGTGAAATGTTAATACCCCTTTATAATGCCTTGGTAAGGCCACACTTGGAATACTGCATTCAGTTTTGGTCGCCACAATGTAGAAAAGATGTGGGGACTCTAGAAAGAGTGCAGAGAAGAGCAACAAAGATGATTAGGTGACTGGAGACTAAAACATATGAAGAACGGTTGCAGGAACTGGGCATGTCTAGTTTAATGAAAAGAAGGACTAGGAGAGACATGATAGCAGTGTTCCAGTATCTCAGGGGTTGCCAGAAAAAAGAGGGAGTCAAACTATTCTGCAAGGCACCTGAGGGTAGAACAAGAAGCAATGGGTGGAAACTAATCAAGGAGAGAAGCAACTTAGAACTAAGGAGAAATTTCCTGACAGTTAGAACAATTAATCAGTGGAACAGCTTGCCTCCAGAAGTTGTGAATGCCCCAACACTGGAAATCTTTAAGATGTTGGAGAGCCATTTGTCTGAAATGGTATAGGATTTCCTGCCTAAGCAGGGGGTTGGACTAGAAGACCTCCAAGGTCCCTTCCAACTCTGCTATTGTATTATATTGTGTATAATCAGGGAGTTTTCAGAATTGTGATCCTTGCGTCAATTGCAAGCTGTTTCGTCTTACTATCATGTTTTGCAATTTGCTTTGGAGAAACATTTACTTTGATGGTATAAAACTCATCTTAGGTAAACAGAAGAGTACTTTCACAATCTGGGAAAAAGTTTTTGCAAGCAAACTTTTTTATTAAGATAAAACATAACAAAGATCATTGAGTAATTGTTGAAGAGCTGAAATAATGCAAAATTACAAAATAATGCTGCATTTTGGATAACTCTACATTTTTCTTTAGCATTTCTCCTTATCCTGGAAGTTATTAGTGAAACAGTACCAGGAGGGTTTTGAGAATGCATTATGTAACATGACTCTACAAGGCTTTGTAGATGCTGCAACGTAACTGTCAAATATTTCAAAGTGAAGGTAACTATAATGTATATATAATACTTTATCACAAGCAAGTATCTTCCCCCTCAAATTTCTTTTTCCAAGACACACAACCTTCTCTGGCACCTGGATGGCCGAATATGCTGACATGGAGTGACCCTTATGAAGTTTAACTATGTTTCATTTGTATGAAGAATAGAGACATAAAATTAGGTTGTTTCCCAGTGACCAGCTTTTGACTTTAATTAGCATTCAGTTATCATGATTAGGAACAATGGTAAGCTATGCCATCACAATGTTTTTTAATTTTTAGTGAATGGTTAAATATTTTAGAGGATTTTCTATAAATACAATTTTCTATGAATACAGAAAGTATTTGCAAAGCAAATCTCCAAACATAAAGCAGGCTTCTGAAATTTAATTGGAATATATTACATATTTTACAGTAATAAACATTTATGTTCATTATTTAATTTTAAGAGCCGAGGTGGCGCAGTGGTTAGGGTGCAGTACTGCAGGCCACTTCAGCTGACTGTTATCTGCAGTTCAGCGGTTCTAATCTCACCGGCTCAAGGTTGACTCAGCCTTCCATCCTTCCGAGGTGGGTGAAATGAGGACCCAGACTGTGGGGGCGATATGCTGACTCTGTAAACCGCTTAGAGAGGGCTGAAAGCCCTATGAAGCGGCATATAAGTCTAACTGCTATTGCTATTTACAGCTGGATACGACTCTTTTCCTGGGACAACGCTATATGACTGAAATAACTTTGGACACAGAATTCTTGCACATACATTCTGTCTCTGTATATTAAGAACATATATACTTATGTGTATACAAATGTCAGGAAATGTATTCATAGCAGTATTCACTTCTGAATCTCCTGACTCTCAAAATTGTGGCTGGCTAAACTAAAAGTGAAGGAAATTTTGATGATGAATGAAACTTCTAATTAAGCAAGCAAGCATGCACACCCAGCAAATAGGAGTTTAACAAAGGAATTTAGATGGGCACAGTCATTATTGGTAGAACTAACAAAATGTTATCAATCCAACCAGATCTTCTTCTTTTAATAAGAGTGACCAGTTTAGCTGATTATGGAATATAATAGACATAATGTACCTTAACTTCAGTAAAGCATTTAGCAAAGCTTTCTGTGACATCCCCAAAGAAAAGATAGCAAAACATGGGTTAGAGTATGCTCCCATTAGAAACAGAGTTGGCTGAACATCATACCCAGTGGTATATTAATGGCTGTCTGAGGAGTGGAATGAAGTGTTTGAGGTGTATTGCAGGGCTCCATTCTGCACCCAATGTTGTTAAATATTTTTATAGATACCTTAATGGAAATAGTAACACATTTGTCAACAACATAAATTTGGGGAAGGGAAATAGCAAATTCCTTGGGGGACGATATCAAAATTCCAGAAATTTTATTTCAGGAGGGAAAAATGCAAAAACCTTGTTTTGCATAGGAAAACTTAACTACATGAATATAGAATAGGGAGATCATACTGGGTGACAACACCTATGAAAAGGGTCTGGCACTATTGATGGATCACAAGCCAAACATGAAGGTAATATAATTGCTACAAAAGGGAAATGCAATGTTGGGTTGCAACTAAGTTATATAAGATCAAGATCAAGTACATGTAGTCCTTGATTTGTGACCATAATTAGGACAATAATTTCCGATGCTAGGTGATGTGGTCAAAAAGCACAATTTCAAATGATCGCATGGCTTAGCAACAGCAACCCCATTTGTGTTAATCAAATTCCATCAGTCATTAGCCAAGGACCCATCCCAATCCAAGTCATTCTGGGCTTGGGCCTTGATTCTTCCAAGGTGAGAGACTGTCTCCCTTTCAACTCTTGGCCCTTTTGGCCTCACAAACATTGTCTTGCAGATTGGCAAGCAACCCTAGAACCTCACAGCTCTGGGGCTGCTTACGTTGTGGCACAAGAGTTTCTTGGCAGCTTATGCCTCTGAGGCTAGAAGAAGCCCGAGCCAGTGTCGCATGAAGCCTCAGCCACCTCAACTCAGCATCACAGTGGAAAGCTGCAGCCATCTCAGGAAGCCCCAGCCAGAGTTGCCCTCATTACTTTGCAAAGCCCCTGCTACCCTGCACTCTGCCACTCCAGCTGACCTTCGCCATCTTCTTGCTCCACTGTTAATAGGCATATCCAGCTGGCCCTTCCTGAGACAGCTGGTGGTCACATAAGGCCATCTTTCCCTGGTCTTGTGAGGAAACCACCATGCGTGATCAGGAAAACAGAGTCTTGTGTGGCCAGCTAGCTGCCTCACAACTGGCCAAACAGAGCATGCTTGGTCAGCAGCAGAAGCAAGATGGTAGATGTCAGCTGGGCGGGTGGAGCACAGGGGCCATGGAGGTCAAAAGACCATAGATGGGGAGAAAAAGGCAGGTGGGGTAGGTTGAAGTGCCCCTCCACTTGTAAGTGAAAGTAGGCTGCCAAACACCCTAATTTTTTATCACGGGACAGTGGAGCTGTTGCAAAAACCGTAACTTTGGAGACCAGTGATAGGTTCCTTTGTTCAGCACTGTTGTAATTTCAAATAGTCACTGAATGAATGGTCCTAAGTTGAGGACTACTTGTAACAATTCACTTGTATATGAGTTGGTTAGGCCAAACCTAGAGTAACATATTCAATTCTGGCCATGCAATTTTAAGAGCAACATTTACAACTGGAATCTGCAGAGAAGAAAGCAACCAAGACTGAATAAAGGGCCCTGAATTGGGGGGGGACGGACGGGACCCTATGGTTATAGGCACTGGGTACCTTTAGAAGAGAAGATTGGGGCTAAGCATAAGGGGATGGAGAAGGGAAGCCATTTGCTGGGATGCACGACAGTCAATTTTTGAAGTTAAGGCAAGACTAGGTTATTTCCAAGGCCTCCTTTAACTTTTACACCCTATGTGGCTGAACCTCTTCTCCTGCCCAAGCACATTAAAGGTTATTAAAAACCAGGCAGTGGGATACCCTATTTGTAGGGAGTTCGCATTTGTGGGGCTCCGGTTCCTCCTCCATCCAAGGTTCCCTCTCTGGCGGTGGGGAGGGGCTTTCACTACGGAAAAGACTAGCGGCCGTTAGCCTAGGACTTCCTGGACGTTGGAAGCCACAAAACAGGGCAAGGGAACCGACTCTCCAAGGCATGTGACCCTCCCACGCCAAGGGAAAGGGAAGTGTGGGGGGAAGCACTCGGGTAGCGAAAAAGGCGGCTGGCGGGGGGAGGGGGAGCGCAAAGTCCGCTCTGGGCGGCGGGGCGCACGAGTGGGAAGAAGACTCACGTTCCCGCAACCGGTTCTTGAAGTTGGGGTCGCTCCTCCTCTTGCGGTCGAAGTAGATGCAGTAGCCGATGAAAAGGGCGCCGCAGACGCCAGCGGCGATAGCGCTGCTCTTGCCCCCCATCATCTTCTACCTTCCGTGCCTGCCTCTTCCCGCTTCTCCAGGCACCTTGGCCAGGCACGCAAGGAAAAGGAAGGCCCGCCTCGCGCAAGGCACTTCCGTCATCAGCCGGCGACGGCAAAGAGGCTCACTTTGCCTTAGGCCCGGGCGAGCGCTCGGGAAGCCGAGGCGCGCGACGCACGTCCCGCCTGAAATGCGCCTGCGCACGAGGCTCCTCGATCACCTCCTCAGGGTGTTTTGTGTTACGCATGCGTGAAGGATTCCCACGGGGTTCTCCGTTAATTGTAGAGGGGTTGGTTGCATTGACGAGCTCATTCATCCGTCCATTCATTCAGTTGGTCTCTCATGTGCAAGATAACAGGAATAAGAATAAACATGAATAAGAACACAGGGAATGGGTACAAATAAATGGGACAGTAGGACAGGGACTTTAGGCAGGCTCGTGCACTAATGCACATCCCTACTGACCTCTTAGGAATGGGGAGAGGTCAATACTAGACAGTTTAAGGTTAAGGGGGTTTGAGAATGTAACAACAGAGTCAGAAAGAGCATTCTAGGCATTGACCACTCTGCTGCTGAAGCCGTATTTTCTGCAATCAAGTTTGGAGCGGTTTACCTTGAGTTTGTATCTGTTGTGTGCTTTTGTATTATTGAGGTTGAAGCTGAAGTAGTCGTTGACAGGTAGGACGTTGTAGCAGATAATTTTGTGTACTACGCTTGTTGGGTCAGACCAGAAGCACCGTAGTTCTAGATTCTCCAAACCCAAAATTTCAAGCCTGGTGGCATAAGGTATTCTGTTGCGAGCAGAGGAGCGGAGTACACTTCTCGTGAAATACCTCTGGACTCGCTTAATTGTGTTACTGTCCCATATACAGTGCGGATTCCAGATGAGTGAGCTGTATTTGAGAATTGGTATAGCAAAGGTTTTGTATGCCCTAGTTTGCAGTACAATATTACCCAAGAAGAATCTTCACAAGATTAAGTTAACAACTCTTAATGCCTTTTTGGCAATGCTATTACAGTGAGTGCTGGCTCTTAGATCATTTGATATGAGTACACCAAGATCCTTGAACTAGTGGTTAATTGTCTATGGAATTGGTCTGAACAGAAATTGTGCAAATCAACCCATTGCGTCTATCAGCATTAAGTTGAAATTAATGCTGAATGATTTTTTTCCAGTATCATCAGTGATAAACTGGAGCATACTAATGTGGGCGAACAGAGAAACCTATTCTAGTTTTGTCAGAAACAGGCCATAATTTTACGCTTTCTTAGAAACCCCAAGACATACATTTTATTAGAATACCCTAATCCCTCATAGCAATTACAATAAAAGGAAACCCTACTACAAGCTGCATGCTTTCTTCATGTTATGAATAAAAAGCGGCAACTGGATATTAAATACAGGGTTTGAAAAAGAAAAAAAAATCTATTGAAACAAAATTAATATAGGTATAATCTGTTTTTTTTCCATGGGGAAAAAGTCTCTAATCTTAGAATTCTGACACAATTAAATCGCTATCAGAATAATCTGTAATCAAATAATGTTAATATAATTCATGTAAGAATAGTAAAAAAATATTGTCTAAAAGAAAAAATATTGATGACTGTTGAGGATTCACAAAACTTCCCATATCCGATTAGAAATTGAATAAATTCTCTTTTGCATTTATTCAACTTCAGTTCAACCTCGAAAGAAATGCTTGTTGATATTGTACAACAATACTTTTAAAGATTTGAAAGCTGCAGTATAGATACTAAATGAAGGCTGAGTTAAATAGCATTTAATCCCTACACAATATTCTTCAAAAGAATATATAATTACATAACATTATAACCAGCAATGTGAAAGTTGGGGATAATCAGATTAGATTTAACAAATGGCCAGGTTATCATAAAAAAGATCTATTACTGAATTCATAGAAAGACCAATAGCAATTAGCACATAACCAAATACTACAGGTACCTTTGTACCACGGTATTCCAAAAAACAGGGCCAACATGAAATAATTTAAAATTGTCCAGTGTAAACTTTAAACCACTTTTCAACTTATTCATAATGTTAATGTACACATATTTAACAGAAAAGACAAACATTACAAAGAACACACTTGTAAATAATTAATTGCCTGTTGTTAGAACTCTTTAAGAAAGGCTTTCTGGTATTTATTTACATTATAAGGATAATAGATGAAAAATATGAAAACAGTCATAAATTTCTGTGACGTTTTTAATTCATCTTCCAATGTTACATTTACAAATTAGATGAGCTTCTGAATTGTGAAAATGGAGATAAAATATATAAGAAATTGAAAAGATTTTCTATGCGATAAATTTTATTTAAAAGCATCTTAACATTACAAAAATATCTTAATACTGTATCATTTAGGTTTTCTCATTTTCATGTTGTTTTTTGATTTTGCTTTTTTGCTCTTTTTCACTGGGTCTGCCTTTTCACCAACAAAAAAATTAGAAGATCCTTCTGATTTTTTTAGAGAAGTAGTCTTTGTGTGTTTCAATCGAACAGAGCTCTTTGCATTTTTGTTTGATTTCTTCTGTTCTTCTTTCTCTCTTTTTACACAACGTTGCACTCTTAGCTTTCTTCCTTGTAATTCAGATTGGTTTAGTTTGAGAGCAAGGTGTACAGCATCTATGGTCTTTAAGGAGAAAAAAAAAAGCAACTCATAAAATTCCTCTTACATGGACTGAGAATGGGAGGGCTATTTCCTCATCACAATACTACCCCATGCATTCTTAACAGATGATTTGGAACAGGGGTGTCAAATTGGTGGCCCACGGGCCAGATGTATCACCTGCAGGCCACGCCCACCCCAGCTCCGTGAATGGGAAAAATGTCACGAGACATCATGTGATGGCAACGTGACATGGCGAGTTTGACACCCATGATTTCGAGGGTAAGGGACATTTCAGAGCACATCTGCACCGTACACAGTAAGAAGACAAGAAGTAATTCCTTCAAGGAAGCAGTCCTCCGATCACTTAATGCCACATTCTACTCTAATAACTGCCCTTTAATTTCAAGCATAGCATATCCATTGGGAAATCCAACTATGTACAAGAAGGATTTGTATCATGACCTTATGAATCAGTTTTGCTGTTCAGACTCATTAGCTATAGTTGTCACAAGAAGCAACACAGAAGAACTTTCTTCTAATGCTATTCTTGATTACTGCAAATGAAAGGATGGTGATTTTGCTCCCCTATTTTCTCCAAACGATCGATTGATAACTATGCAAAGTATTCATGCTTTGGGTTACACTGCAGGTTAAGGGTAAATGTGCAAAAAGTGAGAAAGAATGAAATAAGCTGTTAAGTGAATGATTTGAAAATTAGTGTTCTATTATAGCATTGCCTGCTGTTTTCAAAACTATTTGTGCCATTCAAGGAACAGAGTGGCATACCCATCTCATCATTTTTAATGGCCAGATTTTTAATTACGGCTGTTCTTTCAACAGACAGTAAAATAATGGCTAACTTATTGAGCATTCAACTCCCAGATTATCCTGTATTGCTGGGAGAACATTACTGATGACTGACTTATGCCCACAAATGCACCCCTTTTGCTGAGTTTTTCTCAATTTAGTTTTCCAGTAAAGTTCACCATTCTAATCTTCTAACGTATTTCATAACTATTACTGGATGATAAAATATTACCATTATCATCAGTAAGTGTGCAAGATTCATGTAAATACTTGATGATTAGTGCTCTCTTTGTGAAGTTACAAGGGAGATGTCTACATATGGGTATTAGTGGGGTTCAGTGCAGTTTCAATGAATTATTTAGAAGATGCTTAATTATTCCTAATTGTTTACCATGAGGTTTTACTGTGTTGCTATCCCCTGAGTGCAATACTGAATGCTAGATTAAATAACCAATATAGTTATGATTTAAAGCCATGCTAAATTTGTTATTGCAGCCATTGAATAACTAACGTACCTCAAATAGAACATAACCAAATCCTTTGCCGATGCCTGTGCTTCGATCTCTCACAATTCGTACACCTGTCACATTTCCACATTCCAAAAAGTGATTTCTTACAGTCTCATCATCAATTTCTGTAAATACAACATCTTTTATAAATGTGCAGTTATTAAAACACAACCATTTTAGCGACATGACCAAATTTCTATTACTATTTAAAGTTTCTATTCTTTTTTAAACAAATACAAATATGGTTGCCACCTCTATCTGCTTAAAAGAAAGATTAAGACTATTGGGACCGTATTGGCAAGGAAATAGCTCTATATCCCTTACTTATGTTTTAGTTATCCTATTATGGCATACTTCATGAACTAGGTTACAAATTTACCAATTCAAAGCACCTTTTTTTGCTTTATCTGCATTTGTAGATACATTATGTTTATACATAGTTATAAATCAAGAACTTACAAAAACAATGCAGCTCAGGACTAAAAGAAACAAGTAAGCTGAGACATTCTGGTTTGAAGAGGTGTTACTTAATGTTAATTTTAAACCAGTCTTGTACATTTAAGTTTGTTAACATCTTTACAGATATACTCACTCCATTAATCTGCAAAAGTATAATTTTCTACCAAAGTAATGGACATTTGTTTGAATTGATTAACATTAAATTATAATACATACCATAAGGCAGATTTCCTACAAATATTGATCTTTTGTTATCATGCTGTAAAACAAACAACAAAAAGAACTGACTTAGGGACTTAAAGGAAAAGCTAGAAAAAGTTATATAGTATTTGAATTATGTTTATGGAGATTCTAAATCATGTCATGGTTGTCCCAAAGGGACTTTTCAAAAAACAAGTGAACTTTGTTTTTCCTTGAAGATGTTTCGTTTCTCATCCAAGAAGCTTCTTCAGTTCTGAAGTTGCCTTTTGAAAAAGCAACTTTGGGATAGCGTTTGAATTACTTACACAAGTAGATTTTGAAGCAAGGTCAACTCTGATATGGAATCCACTGGTAATTTCTGTTCCATTACTATGAAACCGTAAAAAATGAAATAACGATATAAATTACCACTAAATTTGATTTGAATATTGTTTATTTTATAAATAGTATTTAATAATTGACTGATATCTTAATGTGGTAATTAAAAAAATACATACCATTTTAAGGCATTATTTGCTGCAGATTCCTCCTTGAAAACAACATAAGCATTAACGTATTTCATATTAGGGTGTAGTTTTTGCCTAAAGGAAAAAAGAAACCATAATATTTGTTATATTTTATACTGCCAGACTCAAAAATAACTCGATATTTTACATCATAAAAATGTATCAAAATAAACAATCCAATAAAAATACAGCAACAATCTCCATTTATTCCAACAATGCCCTCTAAAACAATTTAGTCCAAAATAATTTCCAGAAGGCCAGCTTTATAAATGCAGCCTAACCTCCAGAGGATGGATATTCTATATTATATAATTGAAGGTTACATTATCACATAAAGATGAACTTTTATGCATTGGGACACTAGTCGTAACAGAACTTGGGATTTGTTGCACAACATTTAAATTTAAATCCTGTTTAAATTTAGAATTAAGAGGTAAGATATGTTTTCTAAGGAATACATTATAATTTCCTGAATCCAGATTACAGCTCAACCATGGAGAGTCTACAGCTGTCCAGATTTTACTGAACTACTACCAGATTTCCCCAGCAAATTGAAAAGCCACAGGTTGCTTTCTATAATCCACAGAGTCAACTTCTTTTACTCTTTTAGTTACAATTTCTCATAATATAAAGAAATATAAATAACTCAATTGTGCTATGGTCAAGGAACAGGGCCATTTCTTAATTCAATAGTTAGCATTTGAAGGGGCTGTTATTGGCACCAGGTCTGTTCCAGTTTTACAAGTAAAACTTTACTATAATTTGCAAAAGTAAGGTTACATGTTGCAAAACTATTTTCAATTTTTACTTTGGCCCAGAATAGCTGAAAGATGCCCTGATATAAGCAAAAGACACTAGTATGATACATCAGTATTTTCTGTTATAATCATTTTATTTTAAATTAGGGCTAACAGATCCAGGCTGCAAAAAAAACATTACCAGCAACATAATTAAATGGCAGCAAAGAACTAGACATTTAAAAAAAAATTATTTGCAGCTATCTAGTGTCATCCAGATTTCTAAAGCCGAGATGTAATAGCCCCAATATAAGAATCAACAAAGTATAACCTGTAAATCTATTCTCATGCACAAATTACAATACATACTTTATAGCAGCCATTTTTTTGGATATTGTATCTTCTGCTGGAATCTTAAAAGAGAAAAAATAATATATTATTAAGTAGGTGTTATTTAGCAATATTATGAACATTTACAATTTCCTTTAAACACAGACAGGAGAGATAAACTGGATAAGGATTTCTAGCCACACTAGCATTCACCATATAGCACTAAAATCTCTCTCTCTCTCTCTTTCTCTCTCTCTCTCTCTCTCTCTCACTCACTCTCTCACTCTCTCTCTCACTCACTCACTCACTCACTCACTCACTCACTCACTCTCACTCTCTCACTCACTCTCACAATGAAGCAGCCCAGAACCAAGCCTTCAACTGAGAAGAAGGTATGCAAACATTTCCTCTCTCCCTTTGCCTGGGGGAAAAATAACATTTTCTTATATTACGCTGCTGACTTCCTGCCAAGTTCAAGGTTAAATGTGCTGTTGGAGATCTATCCTGAACTCACTAAGAAACGATGGAAGGAAATTATTTGTTGTTATTAGTTGTGAAGTTGTGTCTGACCCATCGTGACCCCATGGACAATGTTCCTCCAGGCATTCCTGCCCTCTACCATCCTCTGGAGTCCATTTAACCTACTGCTTCGGTGACTCCATCCAGTCATTTCATTCTCTGTCATTCCCTTCTTCTTTTGCCCTCAATCTTTCCCAGCATTAGGCTCTTCTCCAGTGAGTCCTTCCTTCTCATTTGGTGGCCAAAGTATTTGAATTTCATCTTCAGGATCTGGCCTTCTAAAGAGCAGTCAGGGTTGATCTCCTCTAGGACTGACTGGTTTCATCGCCTTGCAGTCCAAGGGACTCGCAGGAATCTTCTCCAGCACCTTAGTTTAAAGGACTCAATTCTTTGGCGCTCAATCTTTCTTATGGTCCAACTTTCAAAGCCATACATTGCAACTAGGAAAACCATAGCCTGGACTATTCACACTTTTGTTGGCAGGGTGATGTCTCTGCTTTTTAGTATATTGTCTAGATTTGCCATAGCTTTCCTCCCCAGGAGCAAGCATCTTTTAATTTCTTGGATACAGTCCCCATCTGCGGTGATCTTGGAGCCCAGAAAAGTAAAATCTGTCACTACCTCCATCTCTTCCCATCTATTTGCCTGGAATTGAGAGGACTGGATGCCATGATCTTAGTTTTCTTAATGTTGAGTTTCAAGCCAACTTTTGCAACCAATAATTTTTAGTTAAATTATGCACATCTCCTAGACACAGTATTCTCCTGTTCCTCCTTATCTGCTTTTCCATTTGTGTCATAAATACAGTATGGTCCTACTAGCGGCAGTCATTTAATGTAAGTATTACACAGATAAAAAATCAACAAGCAGAAGACCTATCGGTAATCTTTTCATAGGGGTCAGTAAAAAGAGAATTAAAATAATAGAGTTCAAACAAGGAATTTGTATCTTCCAAACGTGTTAATTTGGAGCCAATTCATGAAATATTAAGTTGAGAAAAATCCTAATGAAAAGAACCGAGTTGTTTAAAACAATGTAGTATTTATGTTATCCAGTAATCTGTCATTCCACATGTAACTCTATACATACTTTTCATACCATCATAAGACTTGAGGCGACCTTTTAGAAACAATTGAATTGTCTTACGTACTCTTATATATAATGCATTTAGCAGTTGGCCAAATTACATTAATTTGCTAGTTTTACATCATAATCAATTATGAAACTTGAGATGATTTCTTATAAACAGAATTGAATTATCTTACATACTAAAATGTATTCAGCAGCTGACTAAATTAATTTAATATGCTGGTTTTACACCCAACCATAATCAATAGGCTCACTGGCTTATAACAAATACTATGAAATGATAATTTAAACATCGATGTAACATATCAGTAGAAATGCTTATCAATAAAGAAGAATGAAATGAAAGACACGGCACCATAAACTAACAAATTCATGACAATTTTCTCCACATTAATTTGTATTTTAATAGCTTCCAAAGGCCAGTAGAGAGAGGGCAAGCTTGATTTTCAATGAGACACTATTCTTCAGCAGTGTGTCCCTATAGAGAAAGAAGCTCCACTAAGCCTACTGAAATATTCAACATTATTTGGTTTCCAACAAAAACCATTTAAATGACTGGCTTTGCTTAACAACCCATGGCATTCACTTAACAACCACAGCATATGCTTAACAACTGTGATGTTTGCCTAATGACTGCTGCAAAAAAAAAAAAAAAGACTGGAAAATTACTTTGTCACATGGGTGCCTCAATTGACTAATGACTATAATGAGTTATGATTGGATTTCTGGTCCCAATTACAGTCATAAGTCAAGGACTATTCATATATGGTACACTTTTGGTGCAAGCCAGAAACTGAAATTATTTACTAGTAAAGAATCACAAAATGAAGTAAATAACATACCAAAGAACGGAAACGAATTGATTCAATTTGTCCATAGTCTTTGAAAAATGACTTCAGCATCTAAATTAAAAGAGGTATAATTTTATTAGGTCAAGACGTATACCAGTGTTTGAGAAGCAGCAGCAAACACTTAATCCATATACAATGAATGGAATACCAGGAACCCTAAATAATATCTATTTGACCAATGATTAAAGGATACAATAAAAATAAGTAGTTGGTTGTTTTTTTTTGCAGAATTATTAAAGATTAAATCAAACTGAAAACATTATGCAAAAGTAACTGGGGGTTTCTTTTTAAGTTGAAAGAGTAACACAAAAAATTCTACATAAAATACTTTACCCTCTTTCCCTATGCATACTGTGTTACTCCAAAAATAAAATAGGGTCTTATTTTCTTTTGACTCCTGAAATAAGCACTTGGCCTTATTTTCGGGGAGGTCTTATTATTTTTGAGGTGCAGGAGGTGGCGAGTATGGTTACCTCATGGCTGCTGCTGTGTTGCATCTCACTGGCCCTGCCACTCCTTTTGCAGCAGCCATTAGCGTGACACAAGAGCCATGGTAAGGGCCATTAGGTAAGGGTGTGTGGATTGCATAGGGCAAGTTCCCCCCTCCCTTTCCGGCCCCTCTGGCCTCACCTCACATTGTTTGTGCGGCAAGCAGCCAGAAGAAATGGTGGAGTTGCACATACGGTTAAATATTTTCATGGAGGGCTTATTTTGGGGGAGGGCTTATTTTAGCACATGCGCTAAAAATCCTGATTGGGCTTATTATCCAGGGAGGTCTTATTTTTGGGGAAATAGGGTAATTACTCACAAGAAAATGTGCTTTACAAAATCAGTAGGCCAGCACAATATTATGTTTATAGATTAATGAGGGATCTCCACCCCCCACCCCCCCAGTCTGTGGACCGGTAGCAGGCCATGGCATGCTAGAAAGTGGGCCACACAAACATGCGAAGCACACAAAACCACACCCCCTCTGGTCCACAGAAAAATATATCTCCACAGAACTGGTCCCCAGTGCCCAAAAGGTGGGGGCTGCTGGATTAACAGATTCAGACTGCAAAAAATTGTCCACGTTGTGGATAGCAAATGTGGAACTCTTTGCTTTCATCAGTGAAGGTCAATACATGCAAGCCACATCTATATTATTGGATCAGAAGCAGGGACCCATATGCAACTCTCCAAACATTCATAAAAACACATGATCCAGAGCAACATGTTGCAGAGATAAAGTGGAGGGCGAGATAGAATCATACTGAACAATTTCGCCCTGTGGCAGAAGACAATCAGAAATGTAATTAATGAATTAAGTATTCAGAGCAAAGGTAGTCCTTGATTTAAAATCATTTGTTTAGCTACTGTTCAAAGTCATGACGACACTGAAAAAAGTGACTTATGACCTGCCCTCTCACTCATGATCATCATGCATCCCCATGGAAGAGCCAAGGTGGCGCAGTGGTTAAATGCAGCACAGTGGTTAAATGCAGCACTGCAGGCTACTTCAGCTGACTGCAGTTCAGCAGTTCAGCTGTTCAAATCTCACCGGCTCATGGTTGACTCAGCCTTCCATCCTTCCGAGGTGGGTAAAATGAGGACCCGGATTGTTGTTGGGGGCAATATGCTGACTCTGTAAACCGCTTAGAGAGGGCTGAAAGCCCTATGAAGCGGTATATAAGTCTAACTGCTATTGCTATTGGTCACGTGACCGAAATCCAAGGGCTTAGCAACCGGCATGAATTTATGATGATTACAGCATTCCAGGGTCACCTGATCACCATTTGCAATTTTCCCTGTCAATGAGTGAAGCCAGATTTGCTTAACGATAGTGTTATTCCCTTAATAATTGCAGTGATTCGCTTAACTATGGTGTGAAATTGGGCACAACTCACTTAATAATCACCTTTCTTAGCAACTGAAAGTTTGGCCCCAATTGTGGAAATTGTGGTCCCAGTTGCATAAATCAAGGATTAACTGTATTAGCTGAATGATGGCGATGGTGTAAATTAAATCAGTTATACTGTATTTCTTTTTCTTTAACTTATGTTTTAAATTTTTGGATACATATTACTTCTTTATTTTGCTTAAAAGTTGCTTATACTAGAACAGTGATAGGCACTTATTTATTAATGTAACTTTTTAAAAAATGCTTAATATAATCTGTTATTTTAAAGAAAGTACAAATAGCCTGCTATCAAAGTTACTTACTTGTGCTGTATAAGAAACAGGTAAATTCCCCACAAAAAGAGTCCTCTTGTTCTTTAAATTTTCTTTAGCCTGGTTAACTTTAATTTTCTTTTTTTTAATTTGAGCAGCTTCCTCTGAGATTGGAAAAAGTTTGGTAGCCTTATTTTTCATTTGTATTACTTCTTCTTCTGCTTCACTTACATGAGCGAAAGCATATTCCCTTGACAAGAAATTTATAACCAAATTATTAAACTGAGCATATGTAAATAATTGTGTGTGTTCACGTAGTCACAAAAAAAATCAGCATTTTAAAACTAGCTTTTCACTGACAAATATCAGTTCTAGAGAGATTGTAATTACCTACATTAAAAGCATGCAATTATGATCATTTAACTAACATGCAATCAACAAGCTTTGAGGAAAAAGGAAACACAGAAAAACCATTGCTACAATTTTTAGCACGACACATACTTACTAGTAAATAAATCCTTCTTATCAGATTTATTTCTAAATAACCATACAAAGTACTGACTTAAGAGACAGTTCATGTTACAAACAGAATGAAGCGTTATCACTGTAATGGTATGTGGGAATGACCTTGGGAAACTGGGTAAAGAGATACTGCCTAAGGCAGCGGTCCACAAACTTTGCAGCTTGGCAGCCCAGATGGGGCAGGGAAGAGGGGAATCAGGCTGCGCAAGCAGCAGGCTGGTACACACACTCATGCACACACAGCTTGAATGCAAGTGTAGCTGCATTTGCTGGTCCTCTGTTCCGAGTCAAGCTATGTGCATGTTGCCAGCTTGCTGCTCACACAAATCAAGCTGCACAACAGCATGTGTGTACCAGCTCACGGCCCAGTTATGAATAGGCCACAGCCCAGTAGTTGGGGACCCCTGGCATAGGGAATGGTCATATAAGAGGAAACATAGCCCGTAGCTGCATAGTGGGCAAAGCCAGAGGTTCATGAGAGATCCTCCCTAGTTATCAATGTGGAAAGGAATTGGTGAGACAATTCTATTTTCAGATTTGTAAGATTCTGTTAATGTAGCTTTACGATGAAGTCAAATTAGTCTGATTATCTGGTAAGGTTGACAATCATTTTCAACTAGAATACAGCACACATACAGTGCTTGACTTACAACAGTTGATTTAGTGACCATTCAAAGTTACAACAGCACTGAAAATTGACTTATGACTGTTTTTCACACTTACGACCATTTCAGCATCCCCATGGTCACATAATCAAAATTCAGACTCTTGGCAACTGACTCATATTTATGACAGTTGCAGTGACCTGGGGTCATGTGATCCCTTTTGCAAAGTCAACGGGGAAGCCACTTAGCAACTGTTACTAACTTAACAACTGCAGTGACAAGATATGTCATAAATGGGGCAAAACTCACTTAACAAATGTCTCACTTAGCCACAGATTTGGGGCTCAATTGTTGAGGACTACCTGTATTTATTTTAATAACAATAGGGTCTTTTAAGAGGCATGCTACATTTTAACCTGCTAATCTGACCTTTCCTTAGGACCCAGACAGTAACTAACCAATATGGGAAATTAAGCATAATACATAACAGAGTATAGTTTTTCATTTACCTGTTTGCTACTGTTTCATTTGCTAGAGAGGTATCTTTCTTAGATTTCTTCATTTTTTTAAAAGGCTGTTTTTTAGTTGAAGAATCTTGAATTTCTGTGACACTTTCCTCTTCTTTATGGTTACGTTTTTTACTTTCCTTTTAAAATCAATACACAGTCAAACATGATAAAGTGTTACACAATCTCAGGAAGGTTAGAATATTCACATATAGTTTTGCTAAATTTGGCAATTTGCTAGTTACTAATGCCTCATAGCATTCCAGACTGTATACCTTAAACTGGACAATTGCTCATGTTAATTGTTGCACCTACGAATAGTAGCCAAGATCTTCTATCAGATGGAAGTAAAATGGAATCTGGGCCCATCTTTTATTAAAGTCCAATGATCACAATGGTCCAAAAGCCCCCAATCGGACAGAGAGAAACATTTATAGAAAACAATTCAAATCCTAAAAATGAGGACTGTATCTGTGGTCCTTCTGTTCTAGGTCTCTGTACTAAAAAGTACATGCATTTTTGTTTTTGTTTTTTAGAAAAAGGAGGATATGATATTAAGTTGCCTAGTTAAATTTTCCTTTATGTGACAGAGCCTAAGAAAATGTTGGAGCACCTAGAACCAACCACTTTTAATTAATTTCAATTTAGTAAGAAGCCTAATAGGCAGAAAGCCAACTTTAGGCTAGTTTCTTGTCTCTTTACTAAAGCTATTAAATGAAGAAGCGAAAGAGCCCAATCATTTAAACAGATATTTCAATTTCCAATTCATTTCTATTTCTAGAATTTGGGATAAGGATTTAATTACATGACTTTTGAAAGCATTATTACAATTTCAATCATAAATCACAATCTTGGAATTAAACTGTGAAGAAGACTTCCAAGAACATAACTTTCAATTTAGGTTAAAAAGCCTTTTTAAATTGAATTTTAAAGCAGCAATTATTTAAAAAAATTAAACAAGGTTTAGAGTGAATGAAAAAGACCTAATGGTATTGTAAAGATCCAGTTCAAATTCCTATATTTTATATTCTAACATGTTTTCCAAGTGCAATTATGAAATTCTTGCCCTTTATTGTAGCAGAGATTGGAACTGGATTGAGTATTTTTTAAAATTTGTTTATACACAATTTGGAATACGGAGTGAATACTGTAGCAAACAAATGTGCTGATAAAAATTATTTATGAAAGGTAAAATGAGAAAGAAAAAAATAATGCGAATAGCACCAATTTTTCCAAAGTGGGCAAGTAGGAATGAAAATGGGAGCCACAAAATAGGCAAAGTGATGCATATTAGCACACAAAATCCAAACATCATTATACTTCCATGGCATCTCAACTGACAGTGACAGATCATAAAAGGGATTTGGGGATCAGGGTGTACAAGTCAAAAAACTTAACCCAATGTGCAGCTATACTAAAGCAATCTCCTTCAAAACAAGCTTGAATCCCGAGGCCTCATGAACATATTTGTATAATTTTCTTAGCAACAATATGGGAGAAACTTGCTATTATTTTCTTCTGGGATGTTTTTTCAACTTCCCAATGTAGCTTAGAGCCTATAGCCATGTGCTCTTCCACTCACAATAAGGTCCAATTCTGCTTAATTTTTCAAGCTGAGTCACAGTCATATAGGGCAGCTATAGTGATCTAAAAAGAGCAAATGTCATTCTTGGCATCATTAAAGGAAATGAATGTACAACAGGCAATATAATAATGACTTTATATGACCTCTCAAAGATGAGACCACATTTGGAAGGGCTATGATTAGGTTTTACACCTAAAAAGAGTGTTATAAAGTTAGAAGACAGATAAAGAATACATGGTGAAAATATATAAATGACATAAAACACCTGATGGGGGCATTTATATCTCTAAGTGGTTGTTGGACTAAGAGAGAAGGTCCCACCTCCATACTGTACCAATTAAGCACCACGTGTATCAGAAGTGGGTTCCTGCCAGTTCTAATCTCTTCTATAGAAGAGGTTCCACAAATCTACAGTGCCATTTAGAACTGGTTCCAGCTCCCTCCCCCTGCCCGTCTGCACATCATCAAGATGAAGAGTGAGAGGAGGAATTCTGGGAGTTGAAGTCCACAAGTCTTAAAGCTGTCAAGTTTGAACACCCCTGGGTTTTTTTTTCTAAAGGGTTAGGGGTGCAAGGGTCTTGTAACTTGACAGCTTTAAGACTTGCGTGCTTCAAATGCCAGAGTTTCTGAGCCAACATTTTGGTTACTAAGCAAGAGTGTTGTTAAGTGAGTTTCACCACATTTTACAAGTTGGCCATGCCCACCCAGTCACATGGCTGGCAAGCCACCTCCCACCCGGTTACATGGCTGGCAAGCCACTCCCACCCAGTCACATGGCTGGCAAACCATTCCCATAAAGCGGCCACACCTAGAGGTTCTAAAAAAAATTGAAGCCCACCACTGATGTGTACTTAATCCAATGATGTCTAATGATTTGATTGTTTTTTAATATTTTTATATCTTTACTTTAATTCTACTGTAACAGGCAGCATATAAAATTAATAAATAATATAAAATCATTCATGGCATGGAAAATATGCACAATAAGTTCTTTACACAATACACAAATTGTACAATTTACTATTAACAGGTGTCACTAAGCTAATTTTTAAAAGGAAAATTTAATGGCAGTTTGGGCTACTAGCACTACTAGCAACCTTTCAAATTAGAACAGGAGTGTCAAACTGGTGGATGAGTCATGCATAGGACACCCCACCCGACGAAGGGAAAAAATGGCACGATACGTCATGTGATGGCAACAGGTTGGACACCCGTGATTTAGAGGAAGAAGTCTTTGAATACCAGCTTTTATAGTGGTCAGTGATACAAAAACAGAGGACTACTCCCTTCCTGTCTATGATGGTGATCTTAATGACTGTATCTATATGGCTATGATATGATAAACTATGGATTACACAAAACTGGGGCCCTAATGCAACAGGGCCTTATGAAGACTGGAAATCAACTGTGATTATAGATATGCTCTTCTGTTCAGATATGTCTGAAACTGGTTCATAGGTCAACAGCATTTTCATGAGGCTTTTGTCACACCTATTTTAGAACATAAATTAGTTAACTTACTTTTGCCACAGCAACATACATTGGCTGTTTTTCAACACCAGGAGCACTGAAGAGTTGTAGGAGGACATCTGAATCACATGCTGCAGATTTGTTTTGAAAGAGGCTGCTAGCCACTTGCCCCACAATATAATCTTCACTTGATTCAGCAACAGCATTCATGCCACATATTTTCCTATTTAAGAAAGATCAAGTCAGTCAGGATTCACTACAGGAAACAACTGCATCCAAAAACATTAACTGTTGATAATTTTCTCCAAGGTTTTTGAAAGGTATAAAAAGAGGGGTGAAATGTTATCAACTGTGAAATCATGTATGATGAGAAACTTGAATGAAATTTGCCAGTTTATAGGGCATTGGTACTTAAGAATGCAGTGTTTATTACTGTAAACTGTAATTGTCCATGTTTTATTACTAGCCTGTCATCCCTGTTTCTCTGTGTGTGTGTCTTTGAGTCAATGCTGACTACTGGCAACTGTCTGTACTAGTAGTCCAGTACTCCCAACGCATAGGGGGGCAATTAGAACCATTAAACCAAGTTAATGGCCTTTTAGGCTTCCTCCTCGTGAATAGAGTTCACTTTTTGAGTAAAGCAAGAATTATATGTCATGGGGGGGGGCTCATGATTTTAGAGATGCTTGGATGGGGCATGGCCAGAAAAAGGTCGGGAACCATTGTACTAGTCCTTGCAGTTTTCTTGGCAATATTTCAGAAGTGGTTTGCCATTGCCTCCTTGCTCTTCCCAAGAATGTCTGGACCAAGATCACTCAAGGAGTTTTGTGTCAAATGCAGAACTAGAATTCCCGAATTCTAACTTGGTGTCTTCAACCACTTCATCAAACTGGCCTTGAATCGTTTAATTGCCACAAATCAGATTTCAAGCTACAGGTGCTTTTTCAGCAGATCAGCAGAATGGGGAAAACGGGGAAGCGGGCTTTGAGAGCGAAACACGTGGTACCCCCAGGCACAGCTGGCGCTCCAGCAACTCTCCCTTCTTGGAGGAGCCACCACAAACATGATCCTAGGCAAAACGATCTGGCTCCGGGACCAAAGAAACAAAGGAGTCGCCAGAAGCCCCCCAGACCCCTTTAGGAGAAGACGGGCAAACAACGAACATCCCCACAACCGTAATCCTCACCCTGCGGCTGGAGAAACTTTAACCTTCCGGGCGCGCTTCATCTTCGCTGGAAAGCTGCTGCTGCTGCAGCCACTTCCGCCTTCAAGCATAGATCTAAACTAGCAAAGTAGAGGAGACTTCAGAGCCTTTCAAACTTCGCGGAGGATACAAGAACACGGGTACATTCGCTTTCGTGCGGATTTTTTCCTAGGCTATATTTGTGCGCGCTGGCTCTTATGGCATCGTTGCCGACAGACTGGAAAAGACGTCTCGGTAGGGTTTTTTACGCATTCCGGTTGAAACTCAGAGAAATTGTTAAGACCTCCTTACAAAAACTGGTGTGGCTCCCATCCTTACATTGTTCAGAGGAAGTGTTTGAAGATCTGGTTATTTTGTCACGCAGGGTGTGATCCCGGAGTCCTCCCCCCCCTTTTTTTAAATACAGTATTTGGTTTTGCTTTGACTTGCTTTTCCAGCCTTGTTTTTTTCTTTTTCTTTAATCAGTTGTGTTTTTACTTGTTAGCTGCTCAGAATGGTTTTGGAGTCAAGCAGTCTCTAAATAAAATTTTAAATGTTTAAGCAAATCAATAATGAGCTGAAGGGTTGAATCGTGTTAAATCATCTTTATTTAACTATGGTTTGTTGAATAAGCTGTAGTAGGCTGGCAGCTATAAGCACTGATGCACTGCAGGAGTGGATGTTCCTAAGCATGGGTATGCTATACAAAGTAGTTGTAATTGAAGTTCTGTAACTAATATAGGAGGGTCAGATTGGTGTAAACATCAGGTTATAATTCAGGAGGCATGAGTTCTAGTCCTGCCCTGGGCACAAAGCCAACTGGGAGCTCTTGGGCCACTGACTTCATCTCAGCCCTAGGAAGAGGCAATGGCAACTATTTCTGAAAAACATTGCCAAGAAAACTGCAAGGATTTGCCCAGACAGTCTCTGAAAACTGGATATGACAGAAGAAAAAACACAAATATATTACTTATTTACAAGGCTCCTGGACCATCAAGCCTAGGTGTACTTAACAGGTGGATTGACCTGCCTAGTGTGCTGAGTTTAATGGTGTTCAGAATGACCTCTGTTTTATAGTAAGGAGATTGAACTGAACTCCAACCCAGCCTATCTCTAGAATAGATCATAACATTAGGAGTGAATTACTTTATGGTAGTGTTTTTCAATCTTGGTAAATTTAGATGCATGGATCTTATCTCCCAGATTTCCCCAGCCATCCTATTGGTAGGGAAAATCTTAAAGCTTAAATTTACATATCTTAAAATTGCCAAGATTGGGAAACCTTGTGTCAGATTGGGAAACTTTGTGTCAAGCGTTTGTCTTTAAATGACTACCTCTTTCTAATTATAAAATAAACCCATGCAATCGAATCAGCATATTTAAAAAAATACTTTTAAAAATGTAAATTAGAGTGAAGTATTATATTTTGCTCCTGGATAAATGCAAGGTCTGCGATCACTGTCTATTAAGACTTGATTTTTCCATACTATTTCAGTGAATTGTTTTCACTTCCTCTTGTAGACAGAAATTAGAGATTTCTGTCCCGGAAGTCTGAGCTCGAAAACGAGGTAAGAGCACTCTAACGTTTATGTCTTCTACCTAGTATGCAAACGTTTAATTACGGTAGTATTTCGACCACAAGACTGAAGTCGCCGGCGTTGTACGTCATTTCAAGCTAATAGACTCGATCGAAAAAGAACTTGCGCGCTCCCTGCTGGGTGTCCTATTCGGAAATGCTAAATGGCAGCAAAGGGACTCTTAAGAACAAAAAGCAGGAAACGAGAGAGCTACGGTACAGTTACTTAGTGTTTTAAATATGTCATTAAAACCTTGACCCACTATTCTCTCCCCACTCCCAAATGCTTAAGTGGTCTTCACCAATTGTGAATCCCTTGTTTCTCATATAATGATCTATTCCATTTTTAACACTGATTAAGTGCCATCAAATCATTGTCGGTTATTTTTTTCATATATAGTTCAAAAATACATCTGTATCTTTCAAACTTAGGGAACTTTATAACAAGTATATTAACAAACATATTAAACCAAAAGGGAAATATAGCAGGGTATATCCATATTGTATGTTCTCATTATCAATTTTACATTTGCAGAATAAGGTTGACCAATCAAGTCTTTTTAAATATTTTCTCAGGGACCAATAAACACACAAAAATGATAGTTTGAATTAATCTCATACTTAAATCATGCTTTATATTCTTTTAACCCAACCTCTGATTTTTTTATTGACCAGTTTTTTGTAAATATTACTCTTTACTCCAGTTTTTGTAAATATTAATATCTACTTGAATGATTTCTAAACTTTTATAAATATTGCAGATTTAAAAGTATCCATTCCCCATAACAATCCTGAAAGTTTTAGATGACTCGCCTTGCTTACATTGCAAATTTAAATGATATTTGATTAAATATATTGCTGTATTTCAGGCAATCAAAATAACTCTTGCACAAAGCAAATAAGTTTAAATCTTGATTGGTTATAAGCTGATTCAAGTGTTAATACCTCTGCTTCCACAGGATTTAAAAAATAGGAGTTCTAATTTTCAAACTAGGATTGTCCCAGAATTTATAAGAACAATACTAACAAATATGCTTTCATTTCTACATGTTTAGGGTAAGTATGTTTTGAATCATCTAATGTAGGAAATGCAATAAAGCTATGTATTGCTAATTATAGATCCAGACTCCAAGATTTGGAATGCAAGGGGCTATCTGGAATACAACCTTTAGGAATATAGTTTGGACTGTTTCAAGAGAAGGAAGTGCAAGATCCTGACTGGGCATCACCAAGTAGTTATAAACAAGCCTTGCTGAGGTACAGCTTCAGCCTGCTGGGATATGCTGGCTTCTCTGGTGAGGTAAAAAGATTAAATTGCAACCAGTGTTTTTTTTAAAAAAATATACCACTTAAATGTAATTCTTTTACTTGAAAAGCATTGCAACCTTATAAATGGAGTTTAATGTGATGGTTATATGACAACTTTTAAACTCTTCACAAGACACAGTTTGTATCAAACAAGTTAGGTTTTTTTTTACATTTATAAAGCTCCTTTTTTGCATTTGCAACCAGAAAGCTCAAATGACCAGTTTATCAAAAATTGATTTATTGTGAGTCCCAAAGGCCAAAACCCCATTTAGAGCCACACTGGTTTAATATTTTATGAGAGAGTATTGCCAAATTGTTTTCCACATTCTCTTTATTGTTAAATCTATAAATTATGGTATGGAGAAATGAATAGTGCTTATTTCCCCCTTTTTTTATTGGAAACAATATTTTAAGAAGCCATCACAGCTTTCTAAGGATTGGTCATAAGAGCACTTTGTAGCAAGTATCCTTTTCAAGTAGAATACAACATTTCAAATGTAAAACACCTAGATGCTGAATTGTGTGTGAATGCACTAGAATTCAAATTAGTTTTGCTAATAACAGGGGCATTATTTTTGATAAACTGTAATCTCAGCTCATGTGAACAAGTTTGAAAAAGTAACAGATCTAGATCTCTTCCAAATTGTTTGGAAAAGATTTAGTCAGACAGCCCCATTATGGTTTACTGATGAACAACAATGTCCTGGTGCACACTACTTAAAATATATGTTTGCTTCATCTGCAAGTAGGCAACATTAATAATAAATTATAGGTATCTCTATCAGTGGATTATTCAGCATATCTAAATCATGCCCTCTGCTTTATTCCTCTCAGGAAGAAAGCCAAAGGAAAAAAATGCAAATATACTGCATTTTATTTGAGACATATGTTCCACAAGAATTCCAAACTTTTCTTTGGACAAAAAAGCTTACAAAATAGGTAACTACCACAAAACACAACAGTCTGCTCTTTTTTCTTATTTTGTATGTCATGCAATGCAATGCAAAATTAGTGATACTAATTTCTAATTAGTTCAATTATGGATTATTGGGGATTTTCTTCTTTTTATATAGTTGCCACTTCCTCTCTTAGAATGGGAGGGAATATTTAAAGGTGCTTACCCAAATCAAGATCACAGAAATCTTTACAGGTATGAAGGACTTTGAAAGGTTTACCGCCTACCTAAGGGTATGGGCTCCTTACCTTGTTCACTGATCAATGTTTACATATTCCCCTTTGTGCCCTTTTGATATTAGGAACTTCTAATAATTTATGGAGGTAGGAAAGATAATTTAAGCCTGAAATTAACTGCATTTTAAATTTGATCAAAAAGAACATTTATGTTGCCCCAATAACAAAGGTTATTATGACCAACAAATGAACAACACTGGATTTATAGCTGAAACTGCTGAATATGCTGAAATGTCTTAATTAAACTGTTAGAAACAAAATCCAGTATTCACAAACTATGGCATTTTATTTCAGAGGCCTTTGCTTACATTTGTACAATATATTACATAATTCCATTGTCTGCAGAACCTAATATATATTTTATAGCTTTTCTTTATATGCCTTTCCTTCAATGTTTGTCAACAATTTTTACAGTCCTGTACATATCTGAAGAGTTTGAAACCATTTTCAATAAAATCAGTTACCTTTAAACACACACTACTAAGACTGAAAATGCTTTTCTTAGAAAAGTCAAATGTAAAGATTCGGACACTCTAGCATCTACAAACAGAATGTTTGAAATTCTTACATGTTGTATTGCCAGAAAAAGAAAAAAGAAAAAAACATGCCAGCCCCCATAAGCCCAGCCAAAAGAAGTACACAGAACTACAATTAAAACAGTAAAACAATCTGTACAGTAAAGTACTGTGTATTAACAGTGCCAGGTATTAAATAGCTCGAATGAACACTCCCGCAATATACAAATGTCTTACAAAGTTGTGTAATTAAATACAAGTGCCAAACGAGAGGGCATGGGTTCCATACAACATAAAGTCAATAGAAGTGAAAACAGCTGAGTTGATTTTGGATTTTATACAAGGTAATTAAAAAAAAATCATTTCAACCACTCTGTTAGCTATTTATATTATAAACAACTATCCTTTTGTGGCAATGTTCTTCTCAACAATGACTTAATATTAACACCCTTTACTCCTTCTTGAAGACCTCTCAATTGCAGCTCATAATAAAATAAGCATTACTAATGAAATATTGTTTGCTTTAACTGAAAAGAAACTTTTACAAGAAAACACAAAAATATAAGTGTTATAATTCATTATGAATAAATATACACTTTAAACTGGCTAAATACAATCTTTGTACATTAAGATTTAATACAGTTTGTTAGCCGTTTTCTTCCTTTTTCACAATTTATCAAAATTAAAAAAAATACTGATTCGTAGAAAAATGGCGAAGTACAGTAGTTTCATTCCAATTCATGGGCTATCAAAAACCCACGATAACCTATTTTGCCTAATTCAAACCTGTAAACATTAGTCAGCCTTTTAAACAGAATCCTTATATTTGGTTGTCAATCTGATGAAAAACATCCTGTTAACGGCAGGTTTGGAACTGAATTACCTGTGCTTGACTTGTACAGTTATAGTCACCATTAAGGCAACAGTTAAAAAACAATTATCTTGTAAAAATGAAAATAGGCTCATTTTTCCTAAAGAATGGAAAAATATCAAATGTTCCAGCTTTAACAAAATACCAGGGAATACGTGAACAGTAAGCCACTTTAATGTTTTAATTTGGCCTACCCAACAACTGCACGCTTACCACATTGATTCTACTGGCAGTGAACAACTTCCATTTGCCACAGTGGAAGGCCTTCAATTCATTCAACATACAATTCCCAGACAAGTTGGAAACAATTATTGCTTGAGGAAAAGCAGTCTTTTGTACTTTTTCTTCATAAAAGTGCACTTAAGTGCAAAGTTAGCTTGTCAAGATTTTTTTTAAATACAAAATAGTGCTTGTCTGAATTTTGTGCCACTGTGCAGTATAAAAAGTGGCTCTCAGCAGCCATTAAGTGCAAAGTGCTTCGGCAAGTCTTGCTGTCACCTGCACTCGACTGACATTCCATTCTGTGATGAATTGGACACGGGTGGATCTGCTAAACTTAACATAACTGCTGCCGTAATGGTACTGGAGGAAGGCGAGGAAGAAGAGGAGGATGTGGTAGCAGCACCTGCAATGAGAGTAGTAAACAAATCAATTGACCCATCTGAATGTCAGCTACTGTGAATTATTGTAAATTGTAATAGGCATTTTATTAAGTGAGTTTTGCCTCATTTTACGACCATTCTTGCCACAGGGGTTAAGTGAATCATTGCCGTTGATAAGATAGTAACATAGTTGTTAAGTGAATCTGGCTTTCCCATTGACTTTGGTGGTCAGAAGGTTGCAAAAGGGGATCATGTAACCTTGGGATATAGCAATGGTCGTAAGTATGAGTCAGTTACCAAGCATATAAATTTTGATCACATGATCATGAGGATGCTACAGAGACGTGAAAAACGGCCATAAGTCACTTTTTTCAGTGCCATTGTTAATTTGAATAGTCACTAAATGAACTGTTGTAAGTTGAGGACTAGCTGTAGTTATGCACAATTATGGAAACTCTTATTCTGAAGTAAGTTAAGAAAAGGGAAGGTTATTCCCTTAATAAGGTTAACTATCCCTATTTTTTATAGTGGATCTCTGAGAAATCTTGTAGTGTTACATTCTGCTTATTTAAAAGTAAGAAAAAACATGTGGGATGACCAAGTTGCTTATTTTATATTTTTGAAGAAATCCTGATAATTTAGCACTCCTTTATAAGTGCACTTCCAACTTATAAGCAGTAAATCAGACAAGACTTAACTTCTATAAAAAGCAATTATCAGAGTACTTTTTCTGAATTTAAAACTGCAGCATCAGGCAGATCCTTTATTCAAACAATGCCCAAATCCATACAAACTGCCCCTAAGGCATGTCATACAAGGCATGTATGTTTTCAGTTGCTTTTAGAATTGAATATTCCTCAAATGCCTGTGTTCATTGTTATCAGTCAATATGTAAAATAATGTTAAATACAGAGTTGGGAATACACAGAAAGAAATTGGCTCAGTTCTAAAGAAACGGCATTCTAAAGAAACGGCACTTAGATCAAATAGTTAAGGTCGTCTGTGTTATTACTACAGAAAGTGTAACTTTTTCTTACACATGCCAGAAGTAATTATCAGAAATATAAGAATAAATACTAGAATGTGACAGTTCGTTGATATTATGAAAATTGGTTGCTGATATTTAGATAGTTAAAATATTAGTCTGAATCCTGCCTGTAGTAGCTCCATTTTTAAAAAATCTATGCATGAGGCAAAAAGTTGGCTAGTTTTTCCCACTAATCCCTCCATAAATGTATGTTGTTGACTAAATAATTGTAATGAAATAACTCTCTTTCTTCCAAACTTGTTTGCATCCCCCCTGCCCACCAATACTAACAAGGTTAAAACTTAAGTCCACTTGTGGACCTTTGTTTCACTGTGGACCTTTCTCTTATTGTGTCTCTCCCTAGGAGAATTTTTAAAAATCCATCTGTATTTGCAGATTTTAAGCTTGGAAATAATAGGTGAGATAAAAGAGAGGTATTGATCCTTATTCTAGACTCTAGAAGACTCTAAAATTCTATAAATCTAAAAACCCATATGGAACAACCAAGCCTGTTATGAAAATTTTTCTTACAAAAACATTTTCTTTTTTCAAACAAGAAATTTCAATTCAAAGTCATTAAATATAACCCTAACAGTTACAGAGTAAGACCTAATATTTTAAAAGACAATTATGGGGAAAATTCTAAGTTTAGGAACTCTTTAAAAAAAAAGGTGGGGTGGCAGCATATTTAGGCCTAATCACTTACTTTCCCGCTCTTTTTTCTTCAAACGCTTTCTTCTTCTATCAATGGAAGCCACTTCAGATTTTAAAGACATGTAGTGTTTCCTGATTTCCTGAAGTTTTTCTTGAAGGATTGAAATGCGTTCTGCACTGGTCATATTTTCTAGGTCAGCTGGAAAATAAAGCAACTTTTATTAGCCCAAATCAAAATCCCAGTTCGTTTGTATTTAATGAAAGCAACATATATACAGCATTACATTCAGCATCTCACAACAATGGAATCCAATCTATGCTAGTCCCTCAACCCTTTTGGAAAAAGCAATTATTGACAAAATGAATAGATAACTGTTGCTCAGGCTTATAATATTATTCTTATTAGTCAGTGGACACTAATTTTCAAAACTTACGTTTGTTCAATCCCTCAGAACTAGTTACTTAAGCATTAGAGTAATTACAATATTTATACCAGTATGTCAATTAATTAACAATTACACATCTTATGATTGAACTGTTACTGTGAGCAAAACTTGGGGGAGGGGGGAAACAGTAGGAAAGGCTATAATAAAGTGAAAACTTTTCCCCATAAATGTGTAATTGAGAACTCCTTGCTGAATCAAGAAATATTATGTGAAATAAAACCTGTGTAATAAATGGAATATTTAGTAAAAGATTCAATATGGAGTGGAGAATAAGATAAAAATATGCAAAATCCTTTTGGTTGTTTAATTACTTATAAAGGTTTAATGAATCCTTGGGGTTAGGATTAGGTTTGAAATTTAAGAAGGCTGTATGATGCAATGAAGAGTGTATAATGTAATGAAGAGTATGTATCTGAACGTTAACCTTAACCTGTCAAGAGTGAAACTTTGGGAGCTACATGCCATGTCATTTCAACTTGTCATTAGAGGAAGGGGGTGTTGGTTACAAACAGGTTAACTGGAGCAACAAAACTTCTACAGCTCCACTGAAGTGAAAAGTAACATAGGAAGCCATGTATGGATATGATAGAAATAACACTGATTTCCAATAATACAAATTCATGTGAACAATGTAGGTATAAATTAGGTGTAATTAGAGTTAATCTCCTCCCACTTTAATTGAGCTTTTATTACTTCTTATACTTTTTAGAGCTTTACATAATAATGCTTTTTCATATAGTTTTACTGACTGTATTTTACTGCATCATATGGAAATGAAAGGTTATGTCCATTCTTGGGAATTCAGCAGTTTTGAATTCAAAACACTTGGTACACTTCCAGAATTCAGGAGAGGCAAACTCAACCACAGTTAATCTTTACTTACATAATTGGAAACTCCATTTGTAAAGTTTTGGCAAACGACTGTTCTGTTCTTTGAGATCAGAATCTTTTTCTCCATTTTTCCCACATTTTCCAGGAGACTGTATTCTAGCTTGAGCTTTTGTATGCTGAGATTTCACCCCTGTAGAAACTGATTTTGCTGGCTGAGTTTTGGTAATACTTTCTCCAGCAGAAAGTTCTTCACTATCACTACTGTTTGCTGAAAGAAGAGACAACAAATGAACTTTATAGGCTTAGATTGATAAACATTTCAGCACTTCAAATGCTTATATACAGTCACTAAAAGCATTATCTTCTTGTCCTCCAATAAAATATATAATGGAATATTTTCATAGATAAATTAAAAACTTGTATTGTTTTTAGAGATAAGTAAGAATAAGACTCACTTGGGGGGCACTGCACAGTTTCCTAAGGGTGGAAGCAATCTTTAAGCAGGGTTCAATTTAGAATGTTTTGGCAGGCTGAAAGAGGAAGGGGAAGTACTTTTAAAGGATCTTCAATGCTTTGGGAGAGTTCAGAAAGGGCTGCAGAGAGAAGGAACCAGCAAATATTGCTTCCTCTCTATTCTGTCACTATAAATACAGGTATGAAATTTTTATTTCTCCTGATTTCAGAAGGATACTTTTGGATTCAGCTCATGATCTATTCATAAGTTTTAAGACCAAGTTTTACACTCCATCGATTTGCCATACTTACTACTTTTGTTCTTCTTTTTGTTGTTCACCACAGATGTTTTATGACTTCTTTTCTGCTTTTTCGAGGGACCACCACCCTGGCTATCTTTAAGTCTTTTCTGGCCTGTACAAGCTTTATTAACATAAAACAAGATATTTTTACATGAATATATCAGAAACACATTTCAATTTTGATTATATCATTTTGCAGTGACAACCTTTTATAACCTAGTTGGAAACAGGGCAACTGGCTTCAAAATGGCTGCAGCTTAACATAAAAACATTTTAAAATGTATTAATTTAATTTTTAAAAACAATTATCAGACAGCTTCATTAAGCTATCAGTAAATAGGATAATAACATTTTAAAAGGAAGGGAAAGAACAGAATTTTCAAAATTTATAGTTAAAATCTTACTCATACTAAATAGGAAGAGATTATGAACCTCACATAACTTCTCTCAAACGAAGATTCTTGACTAGACATAAAGGCAGCCCCACATAGAAACCAATCCACTAATCAGGCTTGAATGTAAACAGCATATGAACTAATTGACATTTTATTCTGGGAAGATATATAATTGACATGTCAGCTGAAGTGAATTAAGGCACTCCTGGCCATTGCCTCCTCCAGAGAAAGATTGGGATACACCCACACGCCGAAACTCTTCATTTCCTCTATCTGGGACAACTTGACTTCATTCAGTACAGGAAGATCTACCAACTTTTTGGAACTGTGACACCCTCCCTCCAATGGGCACCTCCATCTTGTCTGGATTCAATTTCAATTTATTGTCCTTCACTGAATCTACTATTGACTGCAGTAGGCTTTTAGAAGAACCAAACCATTATTTGATAATATTAAAGAACTATAAATTTGGGGATTATTAGTATATTAATAGTGCCCAGCTCCATATTTTACAGAAGAGAGCTATAAGGAGCTCCTTATAATATTTCCCCTTTCAAACAACAACTATCCCCAAATTACATAATTTGAAAGCTATAAAGAGAGAGGAATAGAGCCACTTCAAAGCAATTCTTCATATTTTAAGAAGATAATTCTGGACAAGGGATTTCAGAAGCAGTAGAACAGTTCTCTGTTCCACTTTCTAGCTCATTCTCATTTCTACCTCACCTTCACCAAAGGGTATTCAATGAACTGCTGTGGGCCGTCTCAGAATATCAGACCTTGTTACGGTAGGGGGCTTTCATCAGATTATAAGATCCCCCAGACATATGTCTGAAATCACCTCCCTCCAGGCAAGCTGAACAATATTTATCTAGCTCACACTGTATGCCCTATCCTTGGAACATTAAAGGCTGGAAAGTCAGAAGAAAATATCCTAGTTTGTATCTCCAATTATGATGGTTTTGTCACAAGAAACATGGCATGTGGGAGCATTGTGCTTGGAGGAATATAAGTATTGTGGAAGCAGAGTTTGGAGTCGGATGGGGGAGCTTTACATTTGTTTTGTTTGTTAGTTCCCACTTCTTTACAAATCCAAATCACTAGTTTGCAATCCTTACAATATGTCATAGCAATGTGAAAGAATGAAATGCCCTGCATTATTTAAATTCTTCAAGAGTCATTTTTTGTTAATATATTCATTTCCCCCTTACTTATTTGAGTTCAAATCAAAACTGTGGGAAGAAAAATAAAATTATACTTGGAAGGTTTATTAAGTAGGCTTCCATCAATGTATTTTATACAGGCTGGAAACTTCAGTGCAAAAACTGAGATTTATGACGAGGAGCTTATGATCAAATTGCATCAACCCCCTGATCAGATAATATTGCCACTGTTATTGCAACAATCCAATAACAAGATTGGGAATTTTAGAGGGTTCTGTTTTATAACATTTTGCTTTATACAAAAGTGCTTTTTAAACAGAATTTGGCAGTATTAAATGGGTCTATTACTAGTGATATTGGCAAATATATTACTATACTGGTAGTAACCCATCTTTGGTTGGTAATAAAGTAGTGTTGCTGAATGGTACTCATTTAAGTGTACAGTTGCCAACCGATTTGATCATTGTCCAAATATATTTAACATTTGATAGAATTCTTTTACTATCCTGATATTTTTGTAACAAAACTTGCCCAGGTGTTATTAGATAAGTCTTCTTAGATTGATGGTAAGATTGATATAGTCCATGACTTACTACCAGTCGCATAACAACCATTTAAAATTATGATGACCCATAAAGCACTTCTTGGCATTGTAAAATATCCCCTGGGCACATGATCACATTTCGAGCACTTGGAAACCTGCTCCCCTTTATGACTAGTTGCAGTATCCTACAATCATATGATTATGATTTGTGACATTTTTTGCCAGCAAAAACTGCCATTCGGAAGTATGAGTTAGCACTTATGACCATGGTATTTGCTTAATGGCTGCCAAATCAGTAAAATGCAAACTAAGCACCTGCAAATGAAATTCCTAGATTGACTGGATATGAATTGATCCTGAGAGATAAACGGGGAAAAATTCAGGGATAGAAGATTTACATTAATTTATGCTACAGTGCTCAGCATCTAGAAAAAAAGTATTCTTTGAAATGTGGTTTATCCCTTTAACTGACTTAAACTTGGATTCAATTCAATATACAGGAGCAAACTGTGATGCAAATTTAATGATTCCCTAATTGATAAGTATCTATTCCTATGAATATTTAAAATATATGAGAACACAAGTAAAAGTCAGATGTAATGCACAAGGACATCTAACCAAAGCAGTGAAAGAAACAGAGGGTGCAGGGCAGTGGTGGGTTCCAGACCCCGTTGACACCTCTGTGAGCCTCCACAACACTCCAGCTGCTCGGCAGAGCATCGTGCAGGCACTGTATGCGCCATGCACGGAAGCCCTGAAGAGTTTAAAGACAGGTAAGAAGGGCGAGTGAGGGGGCCCTCTGGAGCACCAGAACGGCTCCGGTACGCCCGTACTGGGGCGTACCGGCTGCAACCCACCACTGGTGCAGGGCTGTTTTGTTACCTCCCACTACTTAAGCCATTTTAAGCAACCGGGTTTTCTATCCTAAGATGGCCCAATAACATGCCAACTCACTTTTATATGCTGATTATGTGGTAGTTTTACCTTTCAATCCTGTTAAGGCCTATAAGTTTCATTTATTTCATTTATTAAATTTCTATGCCGCCCAATCCTGGAGGACTCCGGGCAGCTTACAGAAATGAAAAAAATTAAAAAGAATTATTAAAAACAATTGGACACAACAAGGTTAAAAAGGGAAACACAACAAACACCCAATCAGGAGAGGGCTGGACCTCAATCAAGGGGTCAACAGCCCCAAGCCTGCCGGAAAAGCCAGGTTTTAATGGCTTTGCGAAAGGCCATGAGAGTGGGTAGGGCCCGGATCTCAGGAGGCAGCTCATTCCACAGGGCCGGAGCGGCAACAGAGAAGGCCCTACTCCTAGGCGTCGACAGTTGGCATTGTCCCGCTGACGGCACCCGAAGAAGGCCCATCCTGTGCGATCTTATTGGTGTGAGGGAGGTATGTGGCAGTTGATGTGCTATATACAATTCTAAGTCTAAGAGTTGAGCATCCGAGTTACACAATTGGCAAATAGGAGAACACATAATCAAACAAGTCAAAAAATTTAAGTATCTAGAGCTGGCTTTCCAAGCTTCTGGAGCCTGAAATGCCCAGGGGACTATGTATCCCAAAGAACACAAAGATCCTCAGCTATACAAACTTTCGATTTTAACTGAGTTGCACAGTTTATCCAGCTGCTGTTAAGTTATGCCCAGCTATTGTATGGGATTCAATTAGAGCTTTGTAGCAGGATGGTTAGTTAAACTTAAATTCTCAAGAAATGTTTTCCTAGTCCCTTGTTGTCTCCCCAATATAATGCTTCACTAAGAAGCAGAAGTAATTTAGAGGCTCTGGATTCTCTTTAAATTTTGGTTGAAAGTGTTACATAGCTCAGGTGGATTGGCCACTTTAGTTATAGCATATGATTTTGATTCTTGCTAGAAAAGGTATAATTGCATGACATTTCTTTTTTTTTTTCTGGGATGCTTTTTTTCCTTTGGGGTTACAGCATGCAAACTTAATTTTGAGAAGGTCAATAGGACTATGCACTTGTCCCCACAATGCATTTATTAACCAGTTTCTAAATTTTAAATCAGTCAATTATTTGTACAAGATCACTTTCAAAATTCAGAAGAACCTTATCCCCGATCCATTTTAATGTTCTCCTCACAGCAGTATTGGAAGAGAAAAATAGGAAAATCCCATTTGATACATGATGGAGTCCTATAGCGTAGGTATGATAAGAATTACACCCTTTGTTTTGTTATTTCTTGCAGTTGTAGCTGTTTCCCCTCTCCTTTCTAAATTCCTATGGTATTCTGACTCATTTTACTTATTGTTACTTATTAGATAATAAAGGCAATTATCTGTCCTTAAATTATCAACAGTTATACTATGTGCATGAGCTGTGCCCTATTATGACTTGTAATCGATAATGATTATGCAATGTTATACTGTGCATGTTTTTTCTTTTAGTCCATGAATGGGAAAAAAGTATATCACTTAAAACTGATGAGATGTCAATAGGATCTTCAGACAGAATTATCCTCAGGTCAATAAAGGCAGTCAAAACCTTAAAGCTTGATCTGAAGATGCTTGAAATTAACCAAGCTATTTTGGGGGGAATTAGTTTTACTAAAGCAAAGATTTATCACTGATTTTCAACGGGCCTTTGCGGCACAGGTAATCCTTGAACTCACAACCATTCAAAGTTATCACAGCACTGAAAAAGGTGATTCATGACTGTCCTCACACTTATGACTGTCACAGTATCCCCATGGGCATGTGATCAACAACAGCTGCAGTGTCCTCATTTGTGACCTTTCTAGCCAGTTTCTAACAAGCAAAGTCAATGAGGGAAGATGGATTCTCTTAACAACAGTGGGATTTACTTAAGGATTGCAATGATTCACTTAACTATGCTGGCCAAAAAGGCTGAAAACTGGGTGAAGCTCACTTTAACAACTGCCTTGCTTAGCAATAGAAATTCTGGTCACAACTGTGGTCATAAGTTGAGGATTACCTGTATTTTATTTTTGTGAGGTGGGCTAGAATGCAAGAATGTGCAGATTAAAAAGAAAAAGAAAACAATAAAAAAGCAGAAAATATTTTGGTTCTATTGATGTTGTTTAACTATCAAAATAAACTAAATTAAAATTTCAAAACAGTAGTTTATTAAAAAGAGTATTGCTAAGAATAAAAATATTTTATTACCAATTTCAGAGTACTCAATTTTGTAAAAAGATTACTAACCTAAAAAGATTACTAACCTAATACTGAGACCATATAACCCTAGCTTTTAAGCATCTCATGTTCAACTAGGATATGAAAAAGGTATTTTGAATAGGTGGTAATGTAAGAAAACTCAAAAGAGAAAACTTGAAAGGAAAAAAAAAAACAGCAACACAGGATCTACCAGATTTGCCATGTTAGCAATGGCAAATAAATACTGCATAGTTACAATTACCTTCGCAACCAGCTGCATCATCATTTAGCAAACTCTCCACCCAACCATGTCCATCCAGACAAATACTATAAATAATGCCACTCTGAAATCTGAAACTATCTTACTCAATACCATAGTTGGCTATAATGAAACAGATTAGCCTTTCTGAAGTCAGCACTGCCTGAATGTATTGGACTATAATTTCCATAATTCCCACCCATACAGATATTTATTTATTATACCTTTTTCAGTGTGTTCTGGTTGATTACTGCTGCTGGAGCTGACACTGGCATCAAAGCCTGTGGGAGATACATTTCCTTCAGACTGAAGGTCCTGCAGTTCTCCTACAATACTGTCCACCTCAATTGTGCTATCTGTTTCACTCTTGATGCTTCGTACTTCTTCTTGACTCGGTGCCAGAGCTTCAGAAATAGATATGCCCGACTGATGCCTGCTGGAATCTGCTACTGTTACAGATGGGGGTGATTCAGGTGTGGTGGGTGGGGTGTTTAGAACTGAATTACTGCCACTACTTGGGAACTCAACTTTCTTGTCGTTCATTTCAGTTGGCTTTTCCTCAACAGGTTTTGCATCTGTGCTTAGTGGCAAAGATCTTTCAACTTTAGAACTAGACAAAGAGGTATCCTCTTCCTCAAGGGTTTGCAGATGCTCCTCTGGTGTTGCCTGCTCAGGAGAAGCATGGGGTGGAGAAGCTGCTGCTTCTGTGTCAGAATCTGAAAAGAGTTCTTTCAGAGTCTTTTTAGGCCATTGTCCCTGAATACTTGACCACACATCTTTCCGGTCTTTTGCTCTGGTATTCTGAAGCCTTTCATCAGAATTACTTAGAAGCTTTATTCTCTTCTCTGACACTTCAGAGAACCCAGGATAAAAAGCATTTGTCCGTAAAGATTTCCTTTTATCATCTAATCCGTTATACTTCTTATTAGGTGTTAATTTTAACTTATTTTTTACTTCATCTTCATCTGAAGAACTATTACTGCTGTTTTCCAAGCTAAGTATATCTTTTCCATTTGATTTTTCATCTTTACTATTAGGCGATCCAGTTTTTAAACATTCTTCAGGTACACAGTACCTTCGTTTACCACGTTTTATTTTATCCGTTGGCTCTTTTTTTATCTCTTTCCTTTTCTTGGCACTTGCATGGTCACCATCACAGTCAGTATCATCAGATAATTCTGTCAATTCTTTCTGGGGTCTTTCTGGGGATTTTGATACTGGCTTGGATACTGTAGCATCTCCAAGGGTTACTGCCTCTTCTGGCATGGATAAGCTGATTTGCTCTTTCAGACAAACTTCATTATTGTCTTGGGTCAAAGCTTCAACTTGAGGATCCTCCTTCCCATTGCTATACACATTTGGAGCACTTTGGTCATCATCTTGTTCACTATCGTCTGAGCTTTCAGATGCTATGGGAGGAAAAAAAGTAAAAAAATCAACCCCTCTAGCATCCATATCCTATGTTTAGATATGTTTCACACAAATCTGAATTAGCCTTTAACTTCCCTGTGGGTAGAATTCCCTATTTGGATTTATTTTTTAAGAAAAAATATATATTTAAAAGTCTATTTGAAAGTATGACAATAGTTTGAACCCAAAGTTCATGTTCCATAAACAAACTACCACTTAAGGACAAAGGTTTCTGTAATAATCAGAAGACATGCACATCTTTCAAATGAACCCATTTTTTTACATCATTTCTTGGAATTAATAACAAAATGTTGTCCCTCCCTAACTTTTGGTATCCTAAACAATATTTGTTATATTCAATATTAATTGGATATGTGCATACAAATAATAAAACAATTACAAATATGGTACAGGAAGAAATATACTTTCATTAAACAAACAAAGTCAAGTGATGAAACGTGCTGTTGAAATGGCAATCAGGCAATAGAAATGAGAACTATTCTGAAATTATTTATGCTTTGAAATATAAAGGCAGATATATATGCTGCATACAGAAAGAAACAGTGAATGAGAAAAGGAGAAAGATCCCCCTTCCCCACCAAAAGAAAGCATTCTTAAGGCATCCACTGTACCTTTTAGCATCTCCCAAATCTCAAAAACCAACTAATAATTTAGGGCATGCTAATTTATTAGCCACATTTTCTGCATCCCTCAGAGAAAGCAGAAAGACAAGATGTTATCATTCAGGTAAAAAAACAAAAAACAAAGATTGTGTACCCTTACTATATGAGTTTATATCCAAAGAATCAGGCAAAAATATATATGTCCAACAATGGTTTATCATCTTATTCAGAAACCTGCTGTTTCAAATAATTTTTCAACTAAAATAGATTTCATGGAGATCATTTCAATCAGTCGAATATCTGATAGACAAACACAAACTCTTGAACTCATCTAAAGTTCTGATTAAAAATTGGAAAGAGGTGAATACTAAAAGGATACTCAGGTTAAACAAAATTAAAATTGGGAATATAATTTAAATATAAACACAGGAACAGATGAATCCAGAATGATAGGAAGCTAACAAAATAAAAACAAAAAAGGAGATAAAAATAATACACTGGTGTAGAGCACTATAAATTTATTCTTAAACAAGGAGATAAAAAACAAAAGTCAAACTCTTATCAACATTATAAAGAAGTTCAGTCTAATTTAAAAAAAAAACAAAGATGGCCTAAGTAAGTAGCTCAGAAGGTTCCCATGTAATGGGAAGCCAAAATCACTGAAATTTTGGTATGCCAAATCACAAGCTATGCGATTATGCATCCTGCTCAAATTATGGCCGCTCATAGGAGCAGCTTAAAAACCACAAATGGGTCTGCCTTTGGACCATCATGAAAATCAAGGACTTGGAATTGTTTCTCTCAGAAAGAAATACATTTTTGTGCTCATTACCTTGCAGTCCATTAAGGATAGAAATAATCTCTAAAGATTTATTTGGAGCTAGTTCAGAAGTTTTGGCTTCAGCGCTGTCTGGTTTGGATGCCATCTCAGGTGATATACCAACATGAAATGGTGGTTTTGATGAACGACGTAATTTAAATGCTTTTGGGGAATATTTCTCATCTTTATCAGCTTTATTCTAGTTTAAAAGAAAGAAATATTCTATTAATATAATTTATCTTATATCAGAGTTAACAGAATGTTGAGAATAAAACAAAATCAAATGGCAAGACTTCGTATAAAGTAAATCTAATTGAGATGCTAAACATGTGTTTAGAAGAAACATCTAAAATATATACTTGTAAATCTTTTATAGATCTTAATATTGTGCAGAACCATTTCACTTCTTATCTGATATATATCTACATCTTTTAGAATTTTAAGTATCTATTTTTCAAACTGGTAATTAAGAGCCAACATTATTATTGTCTACAGATGAGTTCTATTCAATGACTTGGAAAGCACTGAAAATATTTGAACAGCTTGGGGGCAATGTTTAGTGGTTGGGAAGAATTCAAGTTTACAGTGGCAAAATAATTATGCAAACAGGCAGGGTAGGATTTTTGAATGTCTTCATTTTGAGGGACAAATTGTCAACAAATCAGCAAAAGACACTAATATGTTACTTCATAATGAGTGGAATAATGATAAGCAAATATGAAAATGAAATCCCTGTGTAACTCTTCTTCCTCCCGCTAGAACAGCTGCTATCAATAGTAAATCACTATGACAGTCTATTTCTTTCTATTTCGATTAATATTCAGTATCAGCCATCTAAAATAATCTACCTTTATTTTCTTTCGATGCTTTATTTTGGGTACATTTTTGTCTGCTGGTCTCACTATCTTGTCCGCTTTTATCCATTCATCATACCTAGAAAGAATTGAAATACATACACTTACTTTTTGGAGATAATTAAATGTAGACTACAGAAAAACATTTTGTAAAATATACAAAATATATAAAATCTCTAACAATTTGATATATTTTCATGTTCATTAGGTAACAAAAATAATTATTATTCTGGACATATTTCAGGATGGCTTACTATTAAAATGGAGCAGAGACATGAAGCATGTTATTAGCATTAGCAGTGTTAAAATTGTAGAGATAAATCCAGTGACAAATTAGCAAACTTTTCACCAGGCAAAAGGAAGTTCCCTTTCTCAATCCATTATCTGAAATCTGCTTTACAGATTCTACTCAACCAGCATTCTAGAGCAGACTTGGAGGAGAGAAAACACTGAGGAATTCAAGACAAAGGCAAAATCCAACCGATCTACAATATCTGTTCCAGAATATGAACTCTAGAAATGCTGTGCTTCCATACTCCTATAATACTTATAATAGTTCTGATGTAGAAATTAAGGAAATTGTCACTAAATTCTTTCTCCCATCAACAACATATATTTAGAATTTAATTCAAATTACACAATCCAAATAAGCATTGATATAATCAGAATTAACACATTCTCTTAGCCACCCTCCCCCCTTCTCCCAGACTAAAAAAGACTAATGAAATAAGAATGTTATACTACTGCTAAGTAATCTTTTTGATCAGAATAATTCATACTATTTTAAGTCATCTGACAATCATGTGAGACAGCTATATAGTGATCTTAACATATTCTGGTAGAACGCAGAATACAGTGAATTACAGTAGCATATTTTTATCACAAAAGAAGAACATAAAGGAAATACCCAAGCAATTAGAAATACAATCACCAAAGCAATCTCATTCATATAAACACACATACAAACACATGCTTACTATACGATTTATGTCAAAATAAGGCACTACTCTAGCCTTGTAATCTAAGGTAAGTCATCCAGGGTATATGTTTAAGGTTTGTGGTACAAATAGAAATTTTGCTGAGTAGAAACACAACCTCAGTGGGAAATCTGAATTACAACCACATGCTCCAGCATGAGTACAAAAGCTTGGAAGACTTAATCTCTGGTCCCCATGAAAAAGCATTTTGGATCCTGCTACAAACACATTACTTTGCCTTTAAAGAATGTATCTCCAACTGTACACAACATCTCAGTATCATACTGGAGAGAATCTAGCATAATAAAAGCCCTTGTAAACACTAGTATCTAAACAATATCAGTTAAAATTAAAATCATTCTGAAAATATATACTGAAGTACGAAGGCTTCCATTCACACTTGAATTCTGAAAGTACATATTCTATGACATAAAATCCATTCCTTTGCTTTTCTGAAATAAATATCCCATGAAGTTAAAAGAAACATAAGTAACGCACAAGTTAAGAAAGCAAAAGAAAATAAGAATCCTAACATTCAGGATCTTCAATACCAGCTTTTTGTTCATCTGATTAGTGGTGACTTCATTGAGCACAATTCAGTTATAAAAATTAAGATGTAAGCATGATAAGGTTTTTCAGTTATGACTCATGTTTGGCCAACATCCGAAGAGTTTAGGCCTTTCTTAAGTCTTCCTAGACAAAATTACTGATAAAAGTAATGCAGATGGTAAGCAAAGATGATAAGGAGCTTATTTAGTAATATCAAGAAATAAAAAGCCAGTCAAAGTCTTTGCAAAGAATATTTCAATAAAGAAAATGTCTGAAAGATATGAAGAATTGAGAAATACAGGAACTGCATAGATTGGAATACTTAGTTAATGGCATAAAAGATGACAAGAATGTTTTGGCAAAAATATCAAATTTACCGTTTCCCCAAAAGCACTAAAGTTATGGCAATAAGCCAGAATAAAGAGAAGATGTTCAGACATAGAACTACAAGATTATGTGAAGATGGATCTTCTTAAGAAATAAATGGCAACAAGAAGTTTGACCAAGTGAAAGTAGAGATCAAGATTCTAGGTACTCAGAGATAATGGTTATTCGATTTAATCCAGATTTTCCAAATGAAATCTCATCTCACTTCTACCACAAATTAAACTGTTTGTCTTTATGTTTTGGAAAATGTGAAGAACTAATTATATTTTGTTCAACATAACATAACAGCAGAATAAGAAATATTCAAGCTATTTCACTGCTCAATATTAAGATAAAACTGAGGCAGGAGATTGACTCAATGAGATTTTTTTTTATTTACAGGTAACTCACTAAGCTATTTTGCTCTTAGAATAAAAATGAGTTTAAGTAGTATGATGATCTTCACAGATCAGTAATATTCTATTTGTTTTAGAACACACAAGTGTATTTTAGAGTATTTTAAAGGAAGTAATCACTAGCTAAATCTCAATTACCTCACATTCCATCCGCAGTAGTGCACCAAGTAAAGGACTTCTCCACCTTCAATATCAGAATCTTTAATACTAGCTTCATACATTTTTTGATTTTTCCCTCGTCCATACCGCACTTGGACTTTCATGCCTGGTGGATAACACTCAAACTCTTCCTCTTCATTTTTGTCATCTTCCTCCTCCTCCTCCTCCTCCTCATCTTCCTCCTCCTCCTCTTCTCCTTCTTCATCTTCATCTTCTTCCTTAATGGTGACATCGCTTGAAAGGTTTAAAAAATGTCAGTTAATAAAAATATTGAAAAAATGTTCAGTGCCAAATGGTGTATACTGATTAATATTGGGAATGCACAGAAAGTGAGGAATAGTAGGTTCCATATATATTTATATGTATAGCTAGAAAGGTATAGCTATATACACACATTTATATATGTTTGTGTATATATGTATACATACAATGAAATCCTTTAAAGATGAGTGATTTTTAATTAGAGTTGGCAACTGACAAGAAAACAGCAAACAATCAGAATAGTGACAAAAAGAGGCATTTTACGGAAGATTTTAAAAGATGACTTAGTTTAATGAAAATGTTTCATTACTATCCCTGGAAGCTAAATATGAATGTTACAGTGCTATGGGGATAAATTATTCTTAGCTGAAGAATGTTTCCATCTCTTGAAATTGTTATCAATTTAGTATGTTTACATATGACTAGTTTTTAGAGGGGTGTGTGTGTGTGTGTGTGTGTGTGTGTGTGTGTGAGAGAGAGAGAGAGAGAGAGAGAGAGAGAGAGAGAAGAGAGAGAGAGAGAGAGAGAGAGAGAGAGAGAGAGAGAGAGAGAGAGAGAGAGATTTCCCTTTGTTATGATGGCTCAATCGGTAACAGATTGTTTAGAAAGTTCATTTGATTATTCTATTTCATTTAATTGTGATTAAAATCTTAGTTTAAAATTAGCACATTCAGAAATGCTTTGAACTAGTGCTTGTCAAAGTTGAAGCAGTAACCTAAGCCTCAAGAGAGAATCAGAGTATTATGACGTTCAAAGAAAAAATATTTCTAAACAATAGAATTATTAGGGGTTTCAAAATAATATAAACTTTAAAACTCATTCATCGTACTGCATTTATTGTGTTTTCAGACTTTGTAAGAAATATTTCATTATAGGTTTCCATCCCTATTAAATGTTGTACAGGGGCTTTATTTTCTCAACTTAATTTCAGTTTGGGAAAGGAAAGAACTCAGAATTAACATCTGCATTTGATTGGATAGACCAGAAATGAATACACTAGATGGCAGTGAACTTTGCCTGCTTCTGCTGAAGTCACATTATTTTACCCAGTACAGATAATCCTTGATTTAACAATTCATTTTGTGACCATTCAAAGTGATAACAGTGCAGAAAAAAGATAACCGGTCCTCACATTATGAACATTGTAGCATCCATAGTCACATGATCAAAATTTGGACACTTGACAACTGGCATGTTTTCACAATGGTTGCAATGTCCCAAGGTCACGTGGTCACCATTTACAACCTTCCCAGCCAGCTTCTGACAACCAAAGCCAAGAGGGGAAGCTGGATTTGCTTAATGTCTGCATGATTCACTTAATTGCAGTGATCTGCTTAACAATGTGGCAAAAAAGATCGTGAAATTGGTTGTGACTTACTTAACAACCACCTTACTAAGCAGCAGAAATTCTGGTACCAATAGTACATCAAGGATTACCTGTACAAAAAAATTAGCCTGATTCTTAATCTGGGTAATAGTTATGACAAACAGAGAACAAAGCTCTAGTTACTTCTGCAGTTCACCCCTACTTTATATTCTTTCTCTATATTATTCTCTAGTAATGTATTTAACTCATGGCATTAAAAACGATTATGTTTAATAACTGAGCATTAAGTTAAAGAAAATCTCAACCTACAATAAACATGGTTGAACAGATTACAATTCACAATAGAAATGAGAAATCTAAACTGTAATTTTTAATTTGTCCAAAAAACATCCCAATGTTTAATTTAACGCAATTTAATAGCTTTCTCCCACCAGTGATGCTATGAAAGTTCATTTTAGTACATATTTCTTTCTTAGTAATATAACCAGTCTCCCAAAAGAGATCAAACCATACCTTAATATTTTTAGTACTATTGAAGACACGTTTAACAATACTGAAAATATTTGGGTATCACTTCAATTCCTTTTCTTATTTAAAATGCTTTTAAACAGAAAACCCTTTTTTCTCATACTACAATATAAAAAAGTACAGCATTGCAAAATTGGTTTGCTGATGCAGGCAAAGGAGAAAGCATAAAAAGCTCAAATATTTTTAAAAACTGAACAGAAAATTGCCATTGAGTGTGCAGAACTGTTTAAATGATTCTCAGTACTGGACACTGGAAATTATAATTATTATTCTTAAAGAATATTAAACAGATCTAAAAACAACAAATAGAATTTATCTCCCATTCCCTTATTTTCCTTTATACTAATTTATATCACCAGTATATTTTAAGTCTTATTTTAAAAAACCTAAAGTTATATGCTATATGAATGAGATTGTGTTAATTGATAATTCTATCCTTTTAGCATGACAATAGTTTAGTATTATGGTAGTATGAAATAAAAATGGCCAATTAGTGGAGTTGGAGCTACTTCTTGGTAGATGCCTAGATGATTTGCAATAAATCGGAAACAATGGATCAGATTTAGGTTATTACTAAATTTTACATATTTATACATTGATTCTTGTTTATCTATCAGCTCTTAGAAAAATTAGGAATATAACATAAACCTTAGCAACTGATGGAGCTACTGTACTTAAAAGTCTACTCCCACATTCCCTCAAAATGTAGTTACATAGACTTATGGGCTTGTATTTACGCCACTATTTATTTTCACACATTCCTTTGTTTTGTTCACCATGTTGCCCTAGTGATGGCCTAATAAAAAATACTGATCCAAAAGAGAACTTTATTTTTATTTTATCTTGACCAACTTGAGTACTTTTCTTTTTCTTGTGTTATGTCCAACTATTTAAAACAACAAATGATTAAATTGTTTCTAGCAATGAAAATAAAGACAAATGGATGGAAAAGGAAACTAAGAATGATTTGTTTTGTTATTAAGAGCTCAGTTCTGTTAATGAAAGCAAATTCCCAGGCTGCAGTATGTTTTCAGTAGTACTCTTTAGCTTATGTGTTCCACATTAAGTTATAATGAAAAACTTTAGTTCTGGATCCAGAAAAAAAGCCAAACTAGAATCTGCAAGATATGTCTCCAGCCCTCTGTAGATAGATAAAAAAATAATAAATATAATATAATATACATTACATTAATCTCATTTTTTCTTGTTAAGGTTAATTTCTAAGATTCCTTGTTGCAAATAAATGTTTGCAAATCATAAGATTGTAAAAGCAATTCCAACAGTCCTATCAGGCAACATTATCTCTTGAGAATGTGTGTGTAAAAAAAAGATTTGTGCTTTAACTTTATTAGAAATATATATATATATATATATATATATATATATATATATATATATATATATATATATATATATATATATATATATATATATATATTTCTAATAAAGTTAAAGCACAAATCTTTTTTTTTACTATTGATAAAGAGTGATTAGCAATTATAGATGGAAGATACAAAGATGTAACTAAAATCAAGAATGTTCATTTCAAGGAAAAGCTGAATGGTTAAGAATACATACATATTGTATGTTTTTAAATAGATTGCTGTAATATGAGGACCAAGCAACCTATCCCCAAATTGAAAATCCTGAATTATAGATAGGAAGCGAAGTATTGAACATCCTGAGATAGAAGTCCTTAGAAGAAAAGTCCAGTATGGCTTTGAGGAAATTTATTTTGCCATGTCTGCATCCAAGTAAAAGCTCATGTTCTTGGATTTCAACTTTGATAAACCTAATACAAGAAGGATTTGTACAGCAGCTGATATCCATGGCTCTTAAACATGTTTCTTAAAACTGATGTGTATTTTTTTTACATAAGTAAAAATGCAAAAGTTGTAGTCTTAGAGAGCAGTGAACCACAGGCTTAGAGCTTTACAGCATTAGAATCAGAGTTCAGTATAGCAATAAGATTGCAAAGAAAGATGAGAATGTAAGCAGGACCCATATAATTCATTTGAAGCAAATAAGGTAAATATTAAGGAAAATCTGAGATTTAACGATCAGAATAGGAAAATGAAATAATCCAGTAAGCAGTAACAAAAGGAACTATATTAGAACGTCCTTTGGAAATGAAGACACATGTTTCTTGATCATAATTGTATATGTTTGGTATTAATGAATTGTTCAAAAGAATTCTCCATCAATTCTAGAAGGATTCCTATAACAATAAGATAAATTCCTATAACAATAAGATAAAAAACAGATAATTTTTATCTGCCATGCACTTGTATCTTAAAATTGTACAAGACCTACTTTTCTCTATAACAGTCACCTTTTCTCCTGGTCAGAGAAAGAGTTACTAGCCACCCATAAACTTCAATAGCTTCGAATGGTTAAGAATTTGGGTCTCCCATCTATCATACCAACATGTCAACTCTACAGTATTTGGAAAAGGAAAAATATCAATTGCCACAACATTTCTCCTAAGCATATGTCTGTCAGCAAAGTTCAACAGAAGCTCAATAAGTCAACAGTCCAACATTATAAAAAAATTAACTATTTAGCTTGTCTCTCATATGTGCAAGAATACACAGAAAGAAGCATTTAACTGTTCTGCAAATTAATGAGGTAAATCCAGTGACATATTTTAATCTTTGATATTCTAGTAGATGACTATCCTTCTTGGATATTTTAAAATGTATCCCATAAAGTTTCATCAGTTCATACAAAGCATAATCAACAACAATATCTGGAAGAAGTCAATATGATCCTACTGGTATTAGCATAATTCATCAGAAGATTGTTCTGTATGTTATGCTGCTCAGATACTTTTGTCACTAAATATAAAAAGTAAATTGAACATTTTTGCAAATAAAAATAAGTTTGCGTTATAGGAATAAAGATTCTGATTTCAATAATTTGTTATTCATTATAGATATCCTGACTTCAAATTATACACTTTCAAAGGAAAATGCTATTTTAATACATTTAAATCTCCCACTTAGTACAATAATCCCTAATCCTTTGTCTTTAGTTTGAATTCTGTCATGACATAATTCTCAAACGATAGTTTTTTAAAAGAAATTATTAAATAAACCTATCTTTCAAAATATATTTTAAGAAATACAGCCTTATAATTTTCTTCTTCTGACTCCAAATATTATTTTAACTAAAAATCTATCATGAAAACCCTTTATAAAAATTTAAACAAAACAGTGATGTAATTCAAGACTTGATTCCATATAAACATAAAGAACATTTTTCTAAGTGCAAAGTAAAAATATTTTGCTTTAAATTTTTACAGTTCCTTTCTCCAAAGCTACATGCAAACAGAAAATTGTCAGTAAAGCTCAAAACACAATCCTAAATCTCTTACTGCATTTCAGAGACTAATAAAGTACAGATTATATAAAAGGCAAAGTGTTATTAATTACATTATTAAAGCCAAAACCATAATTGAACTACATTGCATTTCAGATGCATGTATGGATTTGTAATAATAATAATAAAAAGAGAGAATGCAGACTTTAGGAAAATATGATGCCATGGTAAGGGAAGAATGGAACACCCAATATGCCAGTTGGGAGTGCTACATTCTTACATTAATAAGGATATAAATTCTTCTAGGAGGAGAAGAGAGGGAGAAAGGGAGAAGGAGAAGTTATAACTTAATGTGCAAGGTATTTTATTGCACTTAAAACAAAATCCAACAAAGCTATTACTCTGGCATCTTGCCAGGCATGATTTAGAATTGGAAGCCACGTAACCTCTGTTTACTAAACTCAGATTATGTTCACACAAGTGTAATCAATTAAAACTGAACAGTTCAAATTTTAGCTGCTAAATATACATGCCACTCTAACCTTGGCCATGCTGATTTTGGGAATGTGTTCTCACATTTGTTTTTTTTTGACTGTCTGTTTGTTTGTTTAAATTTTTTATATAATTACCCAACTCTGGGTGGCTCATAATATATATAGTACTAAACTCTGGTGTCAGTCATATATATTAGCCAGCCCCTTACATTTTTCAACTACTTTCTACTCTGAAACCCAGTGTAAACCAGTTCCTCCTCTGGCCACGGGAAATCAGGTAGACTGTTACCAATCTGCTGTAATCCCTAGGAGTTCACATGATCCTATATTTAAAATGTCTCTGACAACTTCCTACAACTCCATGGAAAGCCAGCAGATATTCTACGTTGTTCTGAGGTCAGAAAGGCAACATACAACATTTTGGTTAAAAAATTAAATTATTAGCATAATTATGCCATGTGGAAAGAGACAGGGAACATCATGGTCAAGAGATGAAATCAAATGTCATTGGAATACAACGAGGAAGAAGAGAAATGAAGAAACGGAAGATGAAAGGGCTATATGTCTCAGAAAGGTACAGAATGAGAAGACAAGGGAAAATCAAATGAAGAACATGTGGCAAACACTAATTACTGTGAGAGTTATTCAACACACCAATACCCTTCAGTAGGGATTGAAGGTCCAATAAGTGGACCTCAATAGAGCGAGAGAGTGAAGCAAAATCCCTGCCTTGTACAATGTAGTATTTCTGGTGCTGTTGATTCCATGGCCAAAATCTGCCATCATTGCCTTCTTATTCGAGGGAGGGAGAGAGGGTTTTCAGTTGCTCCCTGCCAACTTCTCACAAGGAAACTCAAAGGCGAAGCTAGCAGGAAATCTGATGTTTCTCCAGCTCCCTCAGGTTTTTTGCTCACCCTTGATCATTCTGTTTCTGTTCTTAGGTAAGGAAAAATATCTTAAATAATGACCCAATGGGACATGTGCTGTCTAATAGGAATTATAATTCATTGTAAAACTTATAATGAAGTTAACAGCCACTGCAGAAGCAATGCCCAAGCATAGGCCTCCATGTTTCCTTGGGGGGAAAAAAGAGTTCTTCCCCACTTCATTGGAAGGGCAGGAAAAAGGCAAAAATGTAACAATTGCTGGTATATAAGACTCACATTTGAAACTAGAGTATTTACTGAAATTCGTGTGCATTTACTTAAAATACATATTTTATTTCATCTAATCAAAACTCAAAAAAACTTGTTCCTTGACTGTTCATTTTTCCTCCTGGTTCTTGCCGAGAGGTTTGGCACTAATCTGCTGTGTGTTGGGGGAGGGTTAATTCATTAATAAAGTTAAGAATGAATGTAATCTTATTTTGTTGACTTTGAACTATGAAAATCATCAGAATTTGTAAGCTCTAGTATTAACTATACTTAGCATTGGTACAAACATGCGGATTAAAATCTCAGCTAAAATGGGGAGTGTGTGATTATTTTCTAGAAATGAGAGAAGAAATAGGGAGGGATATTCCCAAGCATATCACTATAGGAACCTAGTATTATATAACCAATCCTTAAAACAGACAAATAAATACTGGTCACGCCATGTTAAAAGTTCCTGTCCTTTAAAATGCAACCCGTGCAGAGTAAAAGAATAGAATAAATCAATCTGCAGATGCTGGCAATATTCAAAAACTAGTAGTAAAGAACATTTTGCAATTTCAACAAATTTAATTGTAACAGAGTAACACAAACTTCACTTCGTAAGTCCCTTCAATGCAAACATACTATTATTAATTTCCAGAATGGAGCAGTTACTACAAGATTATTGCGATAGTAAATTTTATACTGTTTTTAATGAATTCCCAGTAAATTTTCTACAGGTACCTGAAATTACAGATATATTTCAATGTTAGTTTCAGTAAATTGTCATATCTTCTAAGAGAAGTTACATTAAATCACTAAACCCTTCTTTCCCATAATAAAATAATGCACCTTTGTCTAAACTTCCTAATTTATAAGTCAAGAGGTAATAGTTGCATACTGCATTAACAAACTTGCTGATGCACAGACAAGGGAAGACCTTGGGATTAATGAATCAGAGTTGCAGAATGTTAGAAATGAACGCAGATTAGTAAACTGATTTTAAAAAATCTAAATCTGCAACTATAAGATGATAGAGACAGAGACAGACAGACAGACATATACATATAACCTTGAAACATTAGATTATATGATAATCATATAGTAACTTTAAAATGGATCCTTTTATATCCCATTAGATTAAATATCTTTATTTAATCACAAAATTTGAACAGCCGTCATTATATGCTGTAATCTAATACGACATATCAAGTAGAATTCTGCAAAATTCAGTAATGAAGGCCTAAGGAGATTCTTGGTCATCCAGGTCATCGTTGTCCCAAAGGTGCTTTTTAAGGGCAACTGGACTAGAAAGCCCAGTTGCCTCTTGAAAAAGCACCTTCGGTTCAGTAATGAATACTTTATAGCTATGTAGTTTCAAAAGCTTGCTTTTATTGTATTACAGCCTAAGCCTAACTTTGAATCATCCTATATATTTCCATAAAGCTGCAACAAAGATGTAAAATGTCAAATTCTGAAAGCATTGAGTAAAAAGGCCAGAAACCTAATGGCAATAATTTTGCAATTGTATTTTATATTGTAACAGTTTAGCAACAGGTTTGCAACTTATTTTTTTTAATTACCAAACACTATATCTTAACAAATTTTGATAATGAAAGACTTTATTGTGATCATTAACCAGCATAAGAATGAAGCTTTGATGAAAAAAGCATCCTCACAGTGTTTGCAGTGTTCCGTCCACAGACACAAAAATAGGTTTTAAGTTTAAAGGCATCAGTACATTTTGGTACTTAGGGGACTGAACAGCCAGACCAATATATGCAAGCTATGGAACTGAAGTAGAACAAAACTGCACACTGAAAGCAAATCACTAATGCTTTCTATGTTAACATGAGTTGTAAACGTGATCTATGAGCCAGTATCTTCCCATCTAAAACATCATATAAACACTACATTGACAATGTAAATTGTATGTATCTGTATCTCTGTCTCTCTCACACACCTACACATACGTACACACACACGCACACAAACACATAAAAATAAACATTCTGGAGCAGTTCTATTGCCCCAATATCCTAAAACAAAAGAATGACACTGCATATTTCAATCACATGACTAACATATTTTAGGTGCATAGGTAATATGATCTTTGTATGATAATGAAACTCAACCCAGAATCAACATTTCTACATGTAATGCCCAGAATTTTCTAAAACCTTGAGAGCTGTAAAATAACTTTTTTTAAAGGCTGAAATTCAATTTAATATTTTTATTAACTAAAAATATAAATGAGTCACATCACATTTTGGGTTAGTAAGAGACATTACCATTTGTATAGTACCAATATACAGTGAAACTTCATTTTAATGGGAAAAGTATTCATTATTCACAAATTTCCATTAAATAAATCATAATTGGATTATGTCATTTTCACACTGACATTACATAGATTATACAAATTATATCATTTGCATCTATTGTATTCACACATATGTGAGACCATTACATGAAATGACACAAATTATGTAATTTGTGTGATGGTAATGATGCAAATTATGTCATATGCATTATGTCATTTAAACGACGTCATTTTGTTAATGACATAAACTGCCACGTAAAGTCTATCAAACTTCAGTAAGTTGAGGTTTCACTGTATTTAACATTACCATGGTTACAGATACATTGTTAAAACATTTACATTCAAATGTAGCATATGCTAATGAATTCTAAAGTAAAGTATGCAAGGCAACTTAGTTTTTCCAAAATGATTTTCAAGTTTATTCCATACCTACAGTGCTTCCCTACATTTTCTAAAAGGCTCCTTTTACTTAACTTCCCTACTTTCTTAGCAGGTTTTTGTCACAATCTAATTTCAAAAGTCCACCAACAAAATCACTGTAAATATGTAATTATGAAAAGGTAATAGAAATTCTCAATAAGGCAGTTAGTGCAGTTAACTGAGAAATTAACTCACTTGTCTTATTAATAATACAATATAAAATTTGAACAGAAAACTCCTACACATTAGTTCTGGGAGTCCTTTCCTCCTCAAAGTCTAAATGCCTTAAAGATAAATTTTCCTACTCTAGTAAATGACAGCAAAATCACAGACACTGGCTATATACATTTACAAGTGATTTTGCTTGAATCATTCGTTCTGTCAAATACTGACCAGCCAAACACAATGAGTGAGGAGTGAAAGAATGAATAGAACTACTTCAGCAAATGCTTCAACAATCTCCTTAATACCTACTGTCATAGGAAAATTCTAATAGAAAACAAAGGCAACAACACAAGCAATAATTCTTACTTTAAGATCAGAGGTTTATTGTTTCTAATAATTTGGAACATTAGAAATGAATAGATATAAAAGAAATAATAGTAGTAATACAGTTGCATTAACAAGCCAATGCAGTGGGCCAATGACAAATAGCAAGTCCTACAAGGACTGCTATAAATCAAAGGGCTCCAAGCTGATCTTTAACCCTATCCTTTATACTGTTCTTCTAACCACATACACGCTTCACAACTTCACTGTCACTTTCCGTGAACACCTGTACATTACTTTCAATTCCTCATTTCCAACAGTTTCATTCTTCCTGTTTTAAATGAATCCATACAAATGCATATTTCAAAAAAACATATTTCACAGTTAGCAACAGCTCAGCAGGATTACAAATATTTTTGATAAATTTTGAAATCATCCTAGCTAAAAACTTTGGTTCATATCTCTTTCTTCTGGGCTGCTATCATCTATAGGATTTACTGAATCTAATAGATCAATAGGCTATATTTCTTGATTCTCACACTACAGAATTTCTGTTAATCAAAGACCAGAATAAAAATTCACACTGATGCAAATAAAGTGGATATCCATACAAATTATATCCAACAAAAATTTCTAAGTAAGGCAGAAAAGTGATAAGAAATGTAATATCTATCCTTCCATAGTTTTTTAAAATTTACATCTTGTTAAAGTCTGTTTTAAAAAAAGCCTTGCTCCTCTCATAGAATTTAAAGGAAATAAAAGAATCTTACTTTGATATCTCTCTCTCTTCAGTTTCTGGAATGGTGTTCTGGTTTTCCAGATTTTTACATTCTGTGTCTTCTTTACATTCCATGTTGGTTTCATCATTTGTTATGGTTATTCTTAACTCTTTCTCCTGGTCATTTGGAGGTTCCTGAAAACATTTTTTAATCCCCTACATGAAAGAGGAACATTGCTATCATTTACGATTAAAGAAACCAAAAACCAACAATCAATTAACATTACATCCTTACTATTCATCCACAGTAAGGGTCCATTTTCATGTTTTGTTCTTAAGGTGTATTGTGGGTAGGCTTATGAATCAGCTTCATTGTTAGGTATGAAAAACTGCACGTTTAGAAATAAATTTGCTTGAAAATTGGTGCCCTGCCCAGCATCTTTAAGAGAGGATGTACATGACCGCAAGCAAGAAATAGGACGGAAGTCTATCATCAAAAGAGCTACAGAATAGACTATGTGGTAATTAAGCTAAGCAATCACTAAGAGAAAATCACATGACTGTAACTGTACTTATGATTTTACTTCAGTTTTCCTTTGCTTTATAGCATCAGAAGGATACAACTCAAACAGCTGAGTGACCCAAATGACGAGAGGTGCTTCCAAAATTTGATTTACAAGGAAACCAGATAAATGGGCAAATGTTATATAACCTTTTTCTCTCACTCTGCTCCCCTTTGGAATGCTTATCCCAACGCTGGGATAATTAGCAGGAAGAGAATTGATGTTTGTATTTACATTCATTGGTATTACAAGTGACTAAGCAGCATGTATTGGGGAGTACACATTGAAAGGAATGTGCTAGAACCATCTGTTTGCCTACTCATTGCTCTTAGCAGGGAACCCACAGGGCAAATCTGATTAGGATTTTGTCAGTGTCAGACAGCAAGCGAGGGATCTAACTCTAATTAAGGTCAAAGACCTGAGCTTGTTAACTTGTGATTAGCACTTTTCAGGGAATGTGCTGTTTTGTGCACAAAAGCAGCTCAGGAGGAGATAGCTTGTTTAAGCAATCCCTAGGCCGGGGGGGGGGGGGGGGGGAGAGACATAGGTCAAGCATAGGACAATACTACCGGATTGTAATGGTGAATATGTGACTATAAGAGACAGACACAGCAAAGGTCATAAATATGAGAATTGGTTGCAAAATTATTTTTGACAAAATTAAAATTGCCTGCAAAATAAAACGTCCTTTTATAAAACTAATTTGATCCTTCATTAACAATGATTGTATCCAAAGATTATCCTTCTCTCTTTACAGTAGAAAACATGAAAAGAAGATAAGTTTTATTGGAAAGAAAAGATTAGAAAAGGGGAGGGAAGAAGGAAGGGGCTCCTCCCAGGCAATGACTAATCTTCAAAGACAAAAGCGTCTTAAGACTGCTTAGAGTCTTAGAGTCTTCTGAATGAACATTAAATAAGCTACTACTCAATTGCTGCCCCATTCACATCCAAATGGAATAGAGGAAATTCAGAATTTCAGTTAATTATAGCAATTCATTGGAATAGAAAATAATATATCTCAGTTTTAAATATTAACTTCTCCCCTTATTTTTGATGAAAAGGTTGTTTTAAAGAAAGCATTCCTATACAGATAGTTATTGTTTAATGGCACTAATTAAGACAGGATACTCTATTGTTAAATGAAGCATAAATAGAAAGAACATGTAAGTGCACCACTTAGCAACAGCAGTTCCAAAAGTCACAGTTGCTGTTGTTAAACAAGGAATTTGTAGATTGTTAAGGAAAGACCTCAAGTGACTGCAACTTCCTCATTGACTTTGGTTGTGAGAAGCCAGCAGGGTAGGTCGCATGACTATGGGACACAGCTGTAAGGTCTGGTTCTATCTACAATTCATTCAGCACCATTTTAAGTGCAAATGTGTGCTGAATGAGTGATCATTAAACAAGGACCACCTGTAAGATAAATCGGTATTAACATATGTTGATTTTCAGTTATTGTAATTGCTTATAATGTCACTGAACTCAACAGGATAACATCACTGATGATCATCTTCAAAATGCTTGTTATATCCCAATATTAATGCAACAACAAATTCATTATCAGCAGCAGTATTTTGGAGGCATTTCCGATTGAAATAATGAATGGGATTTCATGATAAAGTTGCAAAGTATCTCACTCAGCCATCACTGAAGTACTAATAAAGGAGAATATTTGTAGCTTAGGGTTGACATGAGGGGTCCTTGGTGCTCTCTTAGACCACCTCCACCAACCCTGACAAGGCAAGCCACTAGAATATAAACTGAGACCAAACAACACTCTTTACTGATGAAGTTACCTAGTTTGGGTAATGAAACGTCTGCAAGAAAACAAGCAAGCTCAGAAAGCACTAAGGACTCCTTGCATCACTGAAGTGTTACAAAGTTTGTCTTTGTCTTCTCGGTTCCTGCCAAGTGCCAGGACAACTTCATACAGTTCTCTTGGTAAGATTTTCAGAAGCCGGTTGTCAGTACCTTCTTTTATAGGGCTCAATGATTGGCCCAAAGACATCCAGTTGGCATTAATTTTATTATTTACTCTGCCTTTTTAAATATATAACTGAAGATGACAAACATACTTAATACTCCCATTTTTATCCTGTGGTTGAACTGAGAGTGATTGGCCCCAAAGTCCCTCAGATGGCTTTCATGTCTAAGGAAGACTCAGAACTCATAGTCTCTCTCTCAAAACTTGGCCCAGAAGGATAATTATATCCATATTAGCTAGTTATTTTCTAGAACAAGGACATGTTCTTCTTTTGTATTCCTCACACTGGAAGAGAAGAATCATTCCAGAAAAAAAAGATTAAATTCTTAAATAAGTAAACTATTTTAGGGAGAAGTTTAAAACTACTATTAGTAGAGTTACCATAAAAGTAATTCTACTGGTAAAAAGAGAAATTTAAATTAGTATATAAAGGCCTAGTTGTGTAGTGATGGAGACATGGAGAAAAGTCCGGAAAAATCACACTATATCTAAAGGCCCAAATGATATTTTGAGATCTAGTTTGGAAGGATATTAAAGTACCAGATTAGAAACTACGTGTTCATTTGTACTGCAAGTATCATTAGTATGATACATTAGTTGTTGATTACACAATAACACTACACTGTGATGAATATTTGTCTTGTTAAAATAACAACTGCAAGATTAGATTAATGAAGTAATTCCAAGTCCCAAATCTTTTCTAATTTAAAAGCTTCCTGTCTACTTTCCCCCCCTTTTAAACTTTGAACAGAAAAATGTTACAATCTATGATACATTATCTAAAAAGTATAATACTAATCAAATATAAATTATGCAAATGTATCCACATTTAAATATATCACATGAGTATAATTTGTGCAGGTAGTATGGAATCCAAAAGGTCCTAAATAACATTTTAAAAGAATTGTTAAACTGATAAAGGCACAAATAATCTGTGATTTGGCCTTATGAAAGTTTCTCTTAAAAGTTAATATTTATTCAGAAGTGTAAATATTTTGACTAATAAATCCTCCAAACATCTATTTTGTCCAAAATAAGTTGAAGCTCTTAACTCTGCAAATGCCATTTATTCCCTGAGATATTTAATAAAAATATTTTTTTGCACTAAAACCAAACTTTTTTTGGGAGAGGAGCCCTTACCAAAGAGGTTTTATCATTTTCTTTTTTTTCATTCTCATTCTCAGTTAGTATGACTTGTTTGTTCATTGCCATTATTTCGTCATCTTTTTCTTCATTTTTCACCTTTGTTTCTTTTATATTTAGCTCAACTTCTTCCTGCTTTTTCACCTCTTGTTCATGCTCCTTACAGGGTTTGCTTGGTGTTTTCTCTGGCAGTGCCATTTTAAATTCAACATTAGCTGATGTGCAGTATTCCTCAAAGCCATAGAGATATCTAAAAAATGACAGCAGCAAGCAAAATCAGTCTGCATTGGTTTGCTTTACAATTACACTTTGATGATATGAATTCATAAGTTAAATTATAGTAGATTAGGAATGAATCACAAAAGATTCAGATAAATGGCTTAAGGATGGAAGACTGAGATTAGTAAAAGCCTAAAAACTTGTGCCAACGTCTAGGGCAGCTTTAGACTCAAAAAGAGGCAGTCCTCAACTTAACAGCCACAAGTAAGCCCAACATTTCTGTTACTAAGCAACAGTTGCTAAGTGAGTTTTGCTCCATTTTATGACCTTTCTTGCCATAGTTGTCAAGTGAATCACTGCAGTTGTTAATTTAGTAACAGAGTTGTTAAGTGAATCTGGTTTCTTCACTGACTTTGTCAGAAAGTTGCAAAAGGTGATCCCACGAGTCTGGCATACTGCAACAGTCATAAATACATGCCATTTGCCAAAAGTCTGAATTTTGATCACCGTGAGGATGTTGCAATGGTCATAAGTGTGAAAAATGGACATGGCACTTTTTATTAGAGCCATTGTAATTTCAAGTGGTCACTAAATGAATGACTGTAAATTGATAGCTGTACAACTGAATGCACTTTTGGATTAGTTAAACAAATTCATTTTTGAGTGCCAAACTGAAGCATTCAGTGTTATATTAATTACTTACTTTTTGTAAGCACATTTGACATTGTATCCAGCAGCAGAATTCAAGACAGGAATACCAAGGTCCTGATATACTTGCTTCCAAACAGCTCCACTTTCAATCTGTAAAATATCATAAGAATAGCTTTTAGGCTTACATAAATAACACCCTGATGATTGAAGTAACTCATTCTACAAGGTCTGAAATTTGAAGAAAAAATTTGTTGTAAACAAATAATTTCTTATTGCTGTGAGGTACAGAAATTTTATTTTATCTGTCCAAGTCTGTTCACTAGAGATGTACTTGAGAGGTATAATATATGTACAAGTGTAAGGACATATGATCGAATTGCCTCTTTCTCTTCACTTGAATAGCTAGCCCTTTCCAAATATGAATTGCCCTATCCTAGAAATACTGTAGAATATAGGGGGAAAGGGATGAAACAAGTTTATAAGTGGACTACCTATATTGTCTACTATATCAAAAAAATTACATCTACATTGAACAAAGGACAATTTATTTATAGGACTGCCTCTCTCTGGAGACATCTGCTTGCCCCACCAGATCTGATAGTGTAGGCATGCTTTTGGTTCCTTCTCTTAAATGTTGCAATCACATGGAATCTAAGAAGTATGCCTTTTCTATATTAGCTCCTGCCCAATGGAACACCCTTCCCCCTGAGGTCCAGTAGGCCCCCGTATTTTTAACTTTCTGAAATTCACTTAAGTCTTTCCCCCCAAGTGCTGGGATAGGGTGAAACTGGCATGGAACAAATTTGTTGGGCTACAATGGAAAGTTTAGCTATAGTGACAGGACTTTATTGTTGTTCTTTGTTTTATTGTGTTGTGTTGTGTGTTCTTTTATTGTTGATACATACTGCTTTTATTTTGGCATTGTGAACCACTCAAAGTTTGGTTTAAGACGGACAGCAATATACGTAAATGTTTTAAATTAATTAGGAAACTAAGATTATCAATTTTTTCATGTTTCAGCTTTCCTGTGGCAGATGACACATTACCCAAATAAATGTTAAAGTGACTTGGAATAAAAGAAAGGTAGCCTAAGCTATACAGTTTAGTGAGACATATCACTAGAATCCACTGATATCTATGTTATATAGGAACAGTATGTCAGTAGATAGCAGAACAGACTGATGAGACTGACCGCAAACAACCTTTTTTTTTTACTTTTAGCCAAAATTAGGTACATGTGAATTCATTTACACAATCTTGCTTGTTCCTCAAATGTTACATGAAAGTTAAATATTTTTAGCTTTGTTATTAATGATTCAACAGCTTTAATTATAACAACATTTATATGATACAATAGCAGAGTTGGAAGGGACCTTGGAGGTCTTCTGGTCCAATCCCCTGCCTAGGCAGGAAAACCTATACCTTTTCAGACAAATGGCTACCCAACATCTTCTTAAAGATTTCCAGTGTTGGGGCATTCACAACTTCTGGAGGCAAGCTGTTCCACTGATTAATTGTTCTAACTGTCACGAAATTTCTCCTCAGTTCTAAGTTGCTTCTCTCCTTGATTAGTTTCCACCCATTGCTTCTTGTTCTACACTCAGGTGCCTTGGAGAATAGTTTGACTCTCTCTTCTTTGTGGCAACTCCTGAGATATTGGAACACTGCTATCATGTGTCCCATAGTCCTTCTTTTCATTAAACCAGACATACCCAGTTCCTGCAACCGCTCTTCATATGTTTTAGTCTCCAGTCCCCTCCAGTTGCTTTGTCATTTAGTATAATTGCTTAAAATGGTCTTTGTTATAACAAAGGGCATTTTAAGCAATTATATTAAATGACTAACTACTTCCCTTTTATATATTATTCCTCTGGTGTTTGAAAGCTGGATTTACAAATTATTTGGAGAAGCTATGACTAACCTTTCCTTCTCCAAAACAAACAAAAACCAGAATTGAAGTTATTAGACATTTTTGCCTAAAGGCGTGCTGGGTGCTTCAAGAAGAGACAGCCAATTTTACTGGCTGTTATCTCCATTCATTACAATTTAAACTAAGACTTCTCTTCCTATCAAAGGAACAATATTCTTACCTTATCAAAGAATATATGTTATATCTAAGTGATTACCAAGTTCCATTTTAAATTACATATAAATTAATCAGTGAATTGGTAACCATGAATTAACATTTATTTCAAGCATCTATTTTATAGATAATTAAAATAAATTCTGATTTTGTAGGGTGTAAAATAGGTTTTCATTTCTATAGGTAAAAATATGTAACTCTTAATTTCAGATTTGTTTTTAAATTAATGAATTTATTAATACAGAATACATTATAGCTGCAAATTATCATTGGAGCTGCCATTTTAAATCCCACTTAGAATTAATTTCACTGCTTTAAATTAATCCACGCAAGCCCTATTTCACAAATTGTGATGTTAGCATTATATCCAGTAAACCACTTATATGTTATCCATTTTAATCCCACTCTTAAGAATCTTACCTTTAATCTACTCTATATTTGCAGATTATTATTTTTAGATACACAAGCAAGCCTTACCTCAACAGAAACATTAAATTATCAAAAGTGAAATCTAAACCATACAACAACTTAATTTTTGAAATTTCTTGATCTTCTCACTTTTCAATAAAATTTATGAATGGACTTCCACAAGCATAGTAACTATTTTTCCAGTAAATGATATACAAGTATTCCTTGATTTACAACAATTTGTTTAGTGGCCGTTCAAAGTTACAAAGATACTGAAAAAGTTGATTTATAACCGGTTTTCACACTTATGCATGTTGCATCACTTCTACAGTCACATAATTAAAATATGGATGCTTGGCAACCAGCGTGAATTTATAACTTTTGAAGGTTATGTGATCATCATATGTAAACTTTGCAGCAAGCTTTCAACAGGCAAAGCCAGATTTGCTTAATGACTGCATGATTCACTTAAGAACTGCAGTGATTTGTTTAACAACTGTGGCAAAAAAGTAAAACGGGACAAAACTCACTTAACAACTATTTTGCTCTTCCAAGGAAATGTTGGGCTCAATTGTGGTCATATGTTGAGGACTACCTGTATATTAGATTGCAATTCTATCATTTGTTTAGTTAATATTTTTTTTAAAGTATCAATTAACTGTCATTATCATAAATTACATTACACATAATAATTCACTAATGTACAATGTCAATTTTGGATATTGGTAAACAAAATAAACGTTGCTGTTGGAATATTTATAATTAATAAGCACCAGCTTATTAATAATTGACAAAACCTAGCTGATTCTTTAAAAAAAAAACCAGCAAAAGAGACAACATAGGAAATTATAGGCCAACAAGTAGTTTTGGTCTTGTTGTTGGCTTATAGTTATATTTATATTACTCGCAGTCATTCAATATTTAGAAGAAAATAACAATTTTTCAGTAGAATAGAAAGGAAATAAAAGGAAAAACAAAAGATCACTCTGATTGATAAAATGATTCTGGAGAATTGCAAAAGTCAAAAAACAAATGTACATATACGTACTATATATATATATATATATATATATATATATATATATATATATATATATATATATATATATATATATATATATATATATATATATATATATATATAATTTATTTATTAGCACAAATACATACACACACACACACACACACACACACACAATGAAGCAGTCCCAGTGATTATCAGCATTTAGCAAATATTCACATTGACAAAATTTCCACATGTCATTTTCAAAAGGTCACTACTATTACAATATCCTAGGTTCTTGGGAAGAACTCAATGCATATGAAGGCCAACACCAGCTAAAGAACTGACTGGAATTTCACATGTTTGTATATGTAATAATATGTCACAAAAACCCCAGCAAAGATAGTGCCAATAGTACTATCAATGAATAGACAACTTGTAAATAATTCCAAACAAATGGAGCACCACTTGAATGCTATTGGCATTGACAAACTCGCCATCAGTCAATTGCAAAAGGCAGTTTTACTTGGAACAGCTTTCATCCTGCAATGATACCTTTAATACCATTAAACAATAACTGCTTATCCCTGATCTTGGGATCCGCACCCTCACCACTATCCAGACCTTCCGCGCAGCCCTCAAGATCTGGCTCTCCCAGCAGGCCTGGGGATAGGCTCCTAATTACCCGCCCGAGTGTTTGACTGCTGAATGAAAGTTGGGTTTTTATTACTTTTCTGTTGTTCACATATTGTTTTGTTTTGACCTTGCACCTCCCCTTCCTTGTGGTTGTAAGCCGCCCTGAGTCCCCTCAGGGAAAAGGGCGGCATATAAATCCCAATAAATACCTAAATACCTAAATTTGATAGATAGATAAAAATGCCAAATCCAGTCTAAACATCTGACTGTGTGACAAAACATAAAAGGAACCAAATTCTAAGCAATTGCTATACTTGCAAAAAGCACAAAGTACAATCAGCCCATATTCCATAAGCCACAGCTTTGCTGTATAAATATCTTTTTACTTTAATGCTCCTTTAGATATTATTATTCTATTGCTAGGACTTCTTTTGTATATAAAAAGGATTGCATCTTGTAGTATTTGTTTAATGACATTTTTGTCGTATATACAGTTATCTCTATAACACAAGTGGGAAAATGTTATGCAAATACTATGTTACATTATTTCCATAAGAAAAACAAATATACCCAACTGCACTTAGAAGTTGTGTTCTCATCTTCTGTACAACTCTTTTTATAGCTGTATAAAGTGACACTATTATTATTTTAGATTGTTATTTTTTTCTTTTTACAATAGTTTATAGTACTTACATTATCAAATCCTCCAAGTTTATGAACAAGTCTGAATAATTTGAAGAGATTCAAATTTCTATATCCAAGGACAGGCCGTTTATTAATAGGAGTCCCTATGAAAGAAACAATTTTAAATTAAGTGCTTGAGCATGATGAGAAGTGTTCATATTAATGTTACTGAAAATAAATCAATTTAAAAGTTTAGTCTCACACAAAATCATGTAACATATATTCCATGCATATTTAGCCAAAAATAATCACAATAAAGTTTGGTGCTACTTATTACAAATAAATGTGTAGAGAATTCAACTAAAGCTTTGTCTTCCCAATTAAACTACGTAACAATTTAATAAAATAAATTTCCAAATAATTACAGAAGTTTGTACCTATAAGGCCCAGAGGTAGTCAGAACAAAATAGATCTTAGCAGCACTTAATAAGATACCTTATGATAAAAGGCTTTGCAAAACAAACACAAACTCGTGTTACTGGAAATTTTGGCTAACATCCTGTGTTTACTAATGTGCATCTGGCAAATACCCCGAGAATTCATATTTGTCCTACAATATTCTTGCCAACATCCCATCTGATCTGGATAATGGGAAGACCTCAGAGGAGGAAGAAATTGGAATTGCATGGATGATTTTTCTTCCTACCCCCATAATTCTTTATTTGTCATATATAGGCACTAGCAAGGATCATCTATTTTAGTTTCCTGCTTAGATCTGCAACAATTGGGGAAAAAATCACTTGATAGGTGACACTACTGCTTGGTGGGCCACCCTTGGTTTTGATAACCTGGAAGTTGTGCACATATTATATAAATACATTTGAGAGGGTTTAAAAAAAACATGTAGCCTTTTAAATTAATGTTTTAACATGTAACTTTAACAGTAAGCTGCCTTGTAACACTACATACTAAAATATTTGTAATTACCTTTTATTCCTATACACTTTATTAACTAAGAATGCAAATCTTAAAAAGGAACACCCTCAAGTACCAGGAATGAAAAGAAATGTGATTCATAACTATACTTAATTCTCATACAATTAAACAAGCTGTACAGTAACCTAATGAAATGCTCACCTCTATCTTCCATGAATTTATAGAGTTGTTGCAAAAAGTTCTCTCTTTCTTCAGGAAAGGGTTCTATTTCTTCCTAATAAAATAAATAAAGAAAAGACATTAATATAGCCTACTATCTCAAAAACCACCAACAAGGAAATCAAATATCATTTTCATCCTATAATGTTTTACTCTAAAGTTCAATATTATTTTTATCTTTAAACTAATATTCTTTTTTCAAATCTATTTTATTTCAAAATATTTAGAGAGTTCCACTGTGGGAAAATATAGAAAATTTAATACATACAAAAATTACAATTTTATGAAGTTCTACTGAGAAATTAGTATTGCTTTCTTGGGATTACTCCTAGGAAAGCTTCTACAGGACTGAAACTATAGAGTGCCAAAATGAACACTCTGGTACAATTACATCTGACTAAATGCAATTTAATCTGTTGAATGTTATTTGAGTAAAGCTGTGAACTGGGAATAAAATTTTCTCCTTTAAAAAACAATATGGTTTATTGTGGATTTCAATCTGATAAACATTTGCTGATAATTCAAGATCTCAAGTCATAATTATGATTGCAATGATGACTTCATCAGCTCTATATTTACATATTCCTTCTGTTATTCAAAATATTTCCTGAATAAAGGATCCAGGTATAGTTCTCCAAGTGACAGAGAATTTCCCCAAATTTCCCTTTGATCAAATACTGATTTTCCAATTCTGCTTATACAAAGCTTGACTAGCTGACTTTGAAATGACTAGCAAGATTTACAAATACAAATTTTGACACGTGCAGTGCAATACAAAGTTATTACACTATAAGATTATACTTGCCTCTTCTTCACTGCTATCATCTTCTTTGTCCTTTTCATCTTCATCCTCTTCTTCTGCTTCACTACTGGAACTTTCTTCTTTCAACTCGGTCTTCCAATTACTAGGAACAGTTCTATTTTTACAGAACTCTAACGCCTGATCAAAAGCTGTAAACAAAATAATTTTATCAGAATAGAATGACCTCCCTTAAAGATTTGTCATAATTGTAATTATGGCTTACAGCTCATGAAAACCCCAAATCCACAATCTCAGAAAATTAGAATATTACATGCAACCAATAAAACAAGGATTGTACATAGAACAATATCGCACCTCTGAAAAGTATAAGCATGCATATGTACTCAGTACTTGGTTTAGGCCCCTTTTGCAGCAATTACTGCCTCAATGCGGTGTGGCATGGAAGCTATCAGCCTGTGGCACTGCTGAGGTGTTATGGAAGACCAGGATGCTTCAATAGCGGCCTTCAGCTCTTCTGCATTGTTCGGTCTCATGTCTCTCATCTTTCTCTTGGCAATTCCCCATAGATTCTCTATGGGGTTCAGGTCAGGTGTGTTTGCTGGCCAATCAAGCACAGTAATCCCACGGTCATTGAACCAGGTTTTGGTGCTTTTAGTAGTGTGGGCAGGTGCCAAGTCCTGCCAGAAAATGAAGTCAGCATCCCCATAAAGCTCGTCTGCGGAAGGAAGCATGAAGTGCTCCAAAATCTCCTGGTAGACGGCTGCGTTGACCCCGGACTTAATGAAACACAGTGGACTAACACTAGCAGATGACATGGCTCCCCAAATCAACACAGACTGTGGAAACTTCACACCGGACTTCAAGCATCTTGTAGCGTGTGTCTCTCCATTCTTCTTCCATACTCTGGGTCTTTGGTTTCCAATGAGATACAAAAGTTGCTCTCATCAGAAAAGAGGACTTTGGACCAGTGAGCAACAGACCAGGTGTGTTTTTCTTTAGCCCAGGTAAGACACTTCTGACGTTGTTTGTTGTTCAGGAGCGGCTTGACAAGAGGAATACGACATTTGAAGCCCATGTCCAGGATCTGTCTGTGTGTGGTGGCTCTAGATGCACTGACTCCAGCCTCAGTCCACTCCTTGTGAAAGTCCCCAACACTTTTGAATGGCCTTTTCCTGACAATCCTCTCCAGGCTACGGTCATCCCTGCTGCTTGTGCACCTTTTTCTTCCACACTTTTCCCTTCCACATAACTTCCTATTAATGTGCTTTGATACAGCACTTTGGGAACATCCAACTTTTTTGCAATTACCTTTTGAGGCTTTCCCTCCTTATGGAGGGTGTCAATGATGGTTTTCTGCACAACTGTCAGGTGAGCAGTCTTTCCCATGATTGTGATTCCTACTGAACCAGACTGAGAGACCATTTTAAGGCTCAGGAACCCTTTGCAGGTGTTAGCTTAATTAGCTAATTAGAGTAGGACACTTTGAGACTAGAATATTGCACCTTTTCACAATATTCTAATTTTCTGAGATTGTGGATTTGGGGTTTTCATGAACTGTAAGCCATAATCATCACAATTATGACAAATCACGGCTTGAACTATCTTGCTTTGCATGTAATGAGTCTATCTCATATATTAGTTTCACCTTTTAAGTTGCATTACTGAAATAAATGAACTTTTGCATGATATTCTAATTTTCTGAGTTTCACCTGTGTGTCTTGGTTTGACTTGTTTTTTATTTCCTAGTTTGCTTGCAAGTTCTTATCCATAGTTAATTTAAGTCAGAAGTTCTCATTATGCTGAACAAAATTCTAAATGGCTATAGGGATTCAAGTACCTGAAGAAATACTTCATTCCATGAAAATATCCCTTATTACAAAGTTCAATTAAAATTCTTCAGTTTCTTAAAGTATAATTGACAGCAATAAGGAATATGGCTTTTTCAGTTGTAGTTACTAACCATGCCATGTTTAATCATCTTTTAAGGTACCAATTAAAGATACTGCTTTTGGCATAAATATAATGGCTAGGCATAGAGTTTCTCAAATTGTTTTTAAGCATTAAAATGTTTTAATTCTTTAATTACTATAGCTTCATTTCTACTATTGATTTTCTCTGTTTTTAATTATGCAGTAAACTTAGATTAGTATCAAGGTTTGATAGACTACTCTTTTATTTAATGGTGAAAGTAGGCAGCACAATCACTGAAAACTGCTGGCATAATTTTCTGTCGTTTTGGGGCAGGAAGCACATAAAAGTTGTAGCATAAAATCTAAAATAGGCATGATGCAGTTTTAAAAACAAAGAAAACCCAATCCACTCAATCCAGGAAAAGATTAATATTTAGATTTTAACATCTGATTTTTTTTCTCCATGTCTCAGACCAATACTACCTATTTTCTCTCATAAGGCACTCTCTGTGGCCCTTGCCTCCAATGCTAATGTAGAAGGCAGACCAACGTCCACACTTGTAAAAGTAAAGAAATTCTGATTGAAAGGTTGAGAGAAAAAAAATAAAAATATATAAAATAATAAAATAAAATATTGACTCATGGTATTTTGACATTGCTAGAAACATTTTTCAGAATTCTCAGTTTTGTCTAACCCTAACTCATTTCTTTTCTAGCTAATTATAACTAAGAATAAACACAGTCCCTCCTTTCTAATTTTGAAGTTAATTTTTACCTTGTTTTAATGCAGCATCAGGTTTTGGTGAAGACTCACTAATTTCCCGTACATCTTTTCTTGGTATTGAAGAGCTAAACAAATTATGATAACAGTATTTTAAAAAATAAGTATTTAAATATTTTGACAATAAAACAATCTTCATTTAAATGAAGTATAAGTATTTAAGTATTTTGACAATAAAACAATCTTCATTTAAATGAAGCAATCTTCTATTATTAATTATCCATAAAATGTGGATCTCCTACTAGTACAAAGCAAATAGGATTTTTTTTAAAAAGTGAAAACTTTGGAATCCTTATGCCTTAAAACTACTTTGTACAGATCTTGTCAGTTATTGCTAGAAAAGGAAATTTAAGATTTATGATCTGCAATTTTAAACAGTGCTAAAATGTTTTCTTAAACAAGAAGAATAAAAATATAAGAGCTATAAATCCAAACTCAGAATGAAAAAACAGGAAAGGGAACACCCAGTTTTCCTAATGAGGAAACACAGATAACTGCCTGGTAGAACAATTATATTTATATCTACTTCAAAATAGGTTTCTTTACAACAAACTACACTAAAGTGAATTCAATTCAATGGACTTTACCAAAAGATTACATGATTGGACCATGGTATCCTAGACTGGGTAACCCACATGCTAATGACAATGAGAAATAGAATCAGCTTATCTTTTCCCGAAATCATATAGTAGCTGCAAAGCTCCATGATTTTAAGTCAAAAGAGGGAGTCAGATTTGTTTAAACCATATGATTCACTTAACAAGTGCTGTGATTTACTTAGCAACAAAGCAAAACCTGGCAAATAGGTCATAAAATTGGATGCAATCCACTTAACAACCACCTTTGTCAACAATGGACATTCTGGTCCCAATTATGATTAAAATAATACCACATTATTATTATCATAATTATTTACAAGCATATTATACAAGGGAATAACACTTTTTTAGAAATCCTACATCAGAAAAATTATTTAAATTGTAGAAATATTCTATCCATGCACTTCAATATTAACACAAAATGGCACATTGTTTTCTGTATTTATATATCCATACTCTCTGTGAAGTAGAAGGCAAGATGCAGAATTATTTTGTTCATTCTATCCCACTCCTTCATTCTCATGAATAAAACAAATCTGAGTCCATCTGCCATCTCTGTTAGTTACATCATAGTATTTAAACAAATAGTAATTAAATCAAACATTTTCACTCACAACTTGCCATCCTTGAAAGAACGAACAAGAATATTATCTTTCTTTACTGCAACTTCATCACTACAATTTGAACAAACCACCTGTAAAGAAATAAAAAGATGCATTTAATTATTATATAGAAACTTTATTTAATATTATGTAAGAGATCACAAAAATGTATTTGTATGCGTATTATACGGTCTACACATCTGGTTGTTATTGTCATGGATGTTGAACATATAAAAAACCCCTTTTCCAACTACTATATATATTTCAAGTAATTTGGATGGGGGTGGAGTGCTGGTCTTAAATTGCTTCCTGCATGAAAAATAAAATCCTTGGCCTCCATCATCCTCTGCCATCTGACAATACCCAGCAGAGGGGGAAAAGTAATTTTATATAAGAAATAAAAAAAGAAGAAACTTGAGGCATTGCAGCTTCTATTTTCCTAAAAGCCCTGTGTTAATTGAGAGAAAAGAGGTTGTCTGCCTCTGGCTGCAGCATGATTTTGAGCAGAGGGCTATTTTCTTTTATTTTTGCCTGCTTTTCAGAGAAAAAAACAAACTGCATTCCTTTAAGTGGAATTCTCTCTCACCAAACCCTGATGTTAAGTGAAGAAAAAAGACTCTTGCAATCTCTACTTCTCCAAAATTCAGCTAACAACAACAACAACAACAACAACAACAACAACAACAGCTTATATCCTCCGACCTTACCTTAACAGCTCCTAGGTTCTTGGAGCTACCAACCAGCCCCAAAGGCTGTGAATCTCACCAAAGATTAACCACATAATAATAATAACTTGAAGAACCTAAGGCAAGGTCAGCTAAAGAACAAGCAGGTCAAATTCAGCCTGGAAGCAATATATGATTTGGAGAATAAAAAGATTGCGATAGTAATTGAAGAGTTGAAGCAGAGGGTTGTTGCCTTTGCTGAAAAGATTAAAAGATATGAAAACCGAGTAACTCAATTCAAGGAAAACTCAGAGTTCAGAGCAAATCAGCACCAGTTTTATAAGAGCTTAGAAAGTGGAGATGGAGTAACAACAAATGAAAAGCCTGATAAAGAGAAAGCTCTGAAATTCTGGAAGAATTTGTGGGAAAACAACAAAAAGCACAACAGAAATGCAAAATGGATCAAATAGATTGAGGATTCTATTAAAGTGCACAAAAGGTAAGATGTGAAAATAACAAAAGAAATGGTGCAAAGACAGTCAAGAAAAGTGAAGAACTGGAGTGCACCTGGACCAGATGACTTACATGGCTTCTGGTTAAAGGCACTTACAAGTGTGCACAAAAGATTGGCAGCCCAAATGAACCAGATCTTAAAAACACCTAAAAATGATGAATGGATGACAACTGGAAGGACATTTTTGATCCAAAAAGAAAAAGGAAAAGGAAAGGATCCTGGAAACTATAGGCCGATCACCTGTTTGCTAACAACATACAAGCTCTTTACTGGTATCATTGCAAACCAAACTTATGAATATTTGGAAAGAAAGGACTTGCTTCCTGTAGAACAGAAAGGATGCTGCAAAAATTCAAGAGGAACAAATGACCAACTGCTGATTGACAAACTAATCCTAAAGAATTCAAAGAAAAGACAAACCAACCTGTTCATGGCTTGGATAGACTATAAGACAGCATTTATTTCAGTTACCCATAGGTGGATCAAAAAATGCCTGAAAATCTTTGGCATCAGCAGCAACATACAAAAAATCATAAAAACTTCAATGAACCTCTGGAAAACGAAGCTTATAGGTAATGAAGAAGTACTGGGTGAAGTTGAAATTAAACAAGGCATTTTCCAGGACAATTCCCTTTCAACCCTATTATTTATACTCTCAATGCTACCACTGACAATCATTTTGAAGAAGATGAGCTATGGATACGAACTTGCCAAAAAAGGACTGAAAATTTCACACTTGGTGTACATGGATGATTTGAAGCTGTTTGGTAAAACAAAAGCTGAACTGAATTCATTAATTGAAAGCACAAAAGAATTTAGCCAAGACATTGGTATGTAGTTTGGAATTGACAAATGTGCAACAAGATGATGGGATAGAACTTGAGAATGAAGAAATGATAAAGGCAATAAAACCAGAAGAAGGTTACAAGTACTTGGGGATTTTAGAGGCCTCTGACTTAATGCATAATAAAGTCAAGGAGTTAACTTCAGTCAAGTACATTTGATGAATTTGCAAGATATTAAAGTTCAAATTGAGTGGCGGAAACATCATAAAAGCCATAAATACCTGGGCTATACCTGTGATTCGATACACTGCAGGAATAATTGACTGGACCCAGATGCAGTTGGACAATTTGGATAGAAAAACAAGGAAGCTTATGACAATGAATCATGCTTTGCACCCTAAAAATGATGTTGACCAATTATATCTAACAAGAGCAGAAGGTGGTCGAGGACTCCTACAAGTAAAACAGACTGTGAAAGAAGAAAAAAACAGCTTGAATGATTACATCCAGAAAAGTGAAGAACCAATGATTAAGGAAGTAAATAAAGGAGGCCTTTTAAAAGACAACTAAGTCAAAAGCTGAATATAAGAAAGAAGTAATTGAGAAGCGAGCTGAAAATTGGAAAAGCAAAGCTATGCATAGCCAACACTTGAAAAGTATTGAAGGCAAAGCTGACCAAAAACTAACTTGGAACTGGTTAAGATCAGGAGTTCTGAAAAAAGAAACAGGAGGCTTTATTCTGGCAGCTCAAGAACAAGCCTAAGCCACAAACTGCATGAAGGCAAAAATTCAACATGTTACCACCAACAGCAAATGTCACCTCTGTAATAAGAAAGATGAGACAGTCGACCACTTTATCAGTGGGTGCAGCAAAATTTCACAAACTGACTACCTACAACGCCATGACCGTGTTGCTAAGATCATTCACTGGAAATTGTGCCAAAAGTTTGGATTTGAGTACAGCAAAAACCACTGAGAACATCAGGTTCAGGTTTTAGAGAATGAGAAAGTCAAGATCTTGTGGGACTTCAGAATTCAGACTGACAGACACTTGGCCCACAACACACCTGACATAACAATAGTTGAAAAGAAAAAAGTATGGCTCATTAACATTGCAATACCTGGAGATGCACAAATTGAAGATAAACAGCAAGAAAAAATCACAAAGTACCGGGACTTGCAAATTGAAGTTGAGCAACTGTGGAAAAAGAAATTGTGTGTTGTCCCGATTGTAATTGGAGCCCTTGGAACAATACCTAAAGGGCTACCTTGCTATTTGGAAATTTTAAATTTATCAGACTTGAACATTCTGATTCTACAAAAAACCACCCTACTTGGAACGGCTTATATCCTCCAACGTTACCTTAACAGTTCCTAGGTCCTTGGTTAGGACTCGAGCTGTTGAGCTACCAACCAGCCCCAAAGGCTGGTAATCTCACCAAATATTAACATAATAATAATAACAACAACAACAACAACTCCGCCGTTGCCGGTCCCAAGCCCGGATGAGAAAGGAGGAGGGTTTAGGTCAGGTTGGCAACTGGCCCCATAAAAAAAACCCGCCAACCCATACAATATGGTGAAAGAATAAACGAATAAAAATTTTATACCGCATCAGTCGTTGTGCGGGTTAACAAGGGCCGCGGCGGATGTTGGGGTCCCTGGACATCCGTCGACAAGTGGCCTACAAGTGGACCAGCCAACAAAATGCCAAAAATATAGTGCAGATGAAAACCGTGCCATAATGGCCTGTTACTACAACTCAGAGCCAGAAAAAAGAGGTTATTTAAAGCGAATGTATGAATTATGGAAAGAACAATATCCAGATTCAAATGTTAGTAAACAACGACTAGCAGATCAAAGGCGATTTATTATACGGAATAAAGTGTTTAGTGAAGTTGAACATGAGGAAATTCAGGCAAATTGCAAAACCAAAAAAACAATATCACAAGCAGAAATAACTGATATTCAAGACACAACTAAAGACATTATAATAGAACTCCCAGAAGAAGCTCTCGGGGAGGAAATAACACCACCACCACTAGAACCAGTTATCACTGAACCAACTGATGAACTAACTCAAAAACAAAAAGAATTGAAGGATAAGATCATGGAGCATTTTCTGCTTAATGAGGAAAGGCAACGTTTACCATCACTAAAAACTGTGCCTAAGAAAATTTTGGCCCCTATCATGAAAATGGTTAATGCAGTGTTTTCAACAATTGAATCGGGATCCATCTTGGAAACGAACCAGTTAATGTACAGCACAGCTGTAATGGTCACTAATGAACTAGGCATTAAAATCAAAGTACCTAGTCACACAACAGAAAAAGCACCAAAGCCAAAGTGGAAAATCCGATTGGAACAAAAAGTCAAAAAATTAAGGGCAGATGCAAGAACATGCATGAGCAACGGCTTAAAAACAACAAAACCATAGATCGGCTAATCAGAAGATATAGATTGGATACAAGAAACATCAATGAAGCTGTAGAGATTGTAAAACAGCGGATAACAGCAACAGCTAGAAAAATTGAAAGATATGAGGCATGAATCATCCAATATAAACAAAATCAGCAATTTCGATCAGACCAATGGCGTTTTTATCAAAGTCTTAATGTGAATGGTGACACCAAAAGTGAAAAACCAGAAAAGCAGGCCACAGTTGAATTCTGGAAAGAATTGTGGGAAAATGCAAAGGACTACAACAAGGAAGCAAAGTGGATACATGACTTTGAGAAAAGCATTGGCAACAAACAAATGCAAGTATTAGAAATAACAACTGAGATGGTCAAAAATCGAGTTAAAAAGGTAAAGAATTGGACATCACCTGGAAAGGACCAATTACATGGTTTCTGGCTCAAATATCTGATCAGTTTACATGCAGTATTGGCCAGGCAACTGAATGAAATTTTACAAAAGGGCCAAATTGATGAATGGTTGAAAACTGGAAAAACATACTTGATTCAGAAAGATGAAACTAAAGGAACAACACCTGAAAACTACAGACGAATAACATGCTTGCCAACAACCTTCAAATTACTCACAGGCATTATTGCAGATAACATGATGGATTATTTGGAAACAAACAACATCTTGCCAGTAGAGCAAAAAGGCAACAAAAGAAGGAGCAGGGGCACAAAAGATCAGCTCCTAATTGATAAAATGATATTAGAAAATTGTAAGAACAGAAAAACGAACTTGAATATGGTCTGGATTCATTACAAAAAGGCATTCGACTCATTGCCACATAGTTGGATCATAAAATGCTTAGAAACAACTGGCATTAGCAAAAATATTACATCCTTTACTGAAAAGGCGATGAAACAATGGAGAATTGAGTTGGCAGTAGGGAATGAGAACTACGGAATGGTTAATATCAAGCGAGGAATTTTCCAGGGTGATTCACTTTCACCTCTTCTCTTCATCATCGCCATGATCCCACTATCAGTAATCTTAAAAAAAATGAAATTAGGCTACCAAACAGCCAAAGAAGCTGAAAAAATTTCGCATTTATTATATATGGATGATTTGAAACTCTATGGAAAGTCAGAAATAGAAATCCAATCACTGACAAACACAATCCGAGTATTCAGCACCAATATTTCAATGCAGTTTGGCATGGAAAAATGTGACACTATATCCCTAAAAAGGGGCAAAATCACTACATGTGAGGGAATTGAAATGCCCAATGACCAACTAATTAAATGCAGCAGAAATGAAGCCTACAAATACTTAGGCATTCTACAGTTGGATAACTTCAAGCATGGAGAAGTAAAAACTATTGTCAGGGGAGAGTACACCAACAGAGTTAGGAAAATTTTGAAATCTAAATTGAACGGTGGAAATACAATTAAGGCCATAAATACCTGGGCAATACCAGTTATAAGATACACAGCTGGTACAGTTAACTGGACACAAGCTGATTTGGACATTTTGGACCGAAAAACCAGGAAACTAATGACAATGCACTACAGTTTACATCCACGTGATGATACTATACCTGCCCCGAAAATCAGGTGGCAGAGGATTATTACAAGTGAAGCAAATAGTTGAAGAAGAAAAATATGCACTGGCTGATTATTTAAAAGAAAGTCAAGAATATCTATTAATCGAAGTAAAGAACAAAAATCTACTGAAGGCCCAACAGACGAAACAAGAATACAGAAAAGAGGTGATAAAATCAAGAATGGAGAGTTGGCAGAACAAAGCACTGCATGGCCAATTTCTGGAAAAAATAAAAGATAAAGTGGACAGTGAACAAACTTGGTTATGGTTAACAACAGGTACATTAAAGAAAGAAACAGAGTCGCTAATCCTGGCTGCGCAAGAACAAGCTATCCGCAGAAATGCCATTAAGGCCAAAATTGAAAAATCCTCTGATGATGCCAAATGCAGACTTTGCAAAGAAGCTGATGAAACTGTTGATCACATACTCAGCTGCTGTAAAAAAATCGCGCAGACTGATTATACATTGCGGCACAATTCAGTAGCACAAATGATCCATTGGAATTTGTGCAAAAATTATAATATTAAAACAGCAACAAACTGGTGGGAACATCAGCCTGAAAAAGTCACCGAAAATCAGATGGTCAAGATCTTGTGGGATTTCCGTATACAAACCGACAAAATACTGGCGCATAATACACCAGACATCACACTGGTTGAGAAAAATAAGGTCACAATCATAGACATCGCAATACCAGGTGATAGCAGGGTCGCCGAGAAGGAACATGAAAAAATAGCAAGATACCAGGACTTAAAAATCGAAATTCAACGACTATGGCACAAACCAGCAGTGATAATTCCAGTGGTAATTGGCACACTGGGTGCTATTCCAAAAGCACCGGAATTACATTTAAAACAGTTAAAAATTGACAAAATCACCATCAGTCAAATGCAAAAAGCCGCACTGCTTGGATCTGCACGCATATTACGAAAATACGTTACAACGTCCTAGGCCCCTGGGTGGGGCCCGACTAGTAACCAATGCCAAATCCGGCGAAACAACTGGCCGCTGTGATACAATTGTATAATAATAATAATAATACTTTTCTGGATGGTGCAGAAGTGGAAGTTAGACACAAATAAAGATATGTTAGTAAGCTATTTCAACATATGCCAACCTTCAAATGCATATGATATTTCTGTCAGGATTTAATACATTTCTGGGCACTATGGACAATTTGCTGTAATCTCAGGTCTATTGAGCTATTATTTAAATTTTACTTTTTAAATTTTACTAATTTTACTGCTATTTCATAGCAATGTATGTATGTATGTATGTATATGTATATGTATGTATGTATGTGTATGTGTATGTGTATGTATATGTATGTATGTATGTGTATGTGTATGTGTATGTGTATGTATATGTGTATATGTGTATATGTGTATGTATATGTATGTATGTATGTATGTGTGTATGTATGTATGTATATATACATACGTATATGTATGTATGTGTGTATGTATGTATATATATATATTCTGTAAGATCCTGGTCATGCAACCCTACTATTACCTGGTTATAAAGTCAAGTTACCAAACTTAGAGGTCTGATTCATAAGTGACCTAGAATTTGTATTCTAAGACTAAAGCAAAATTTAAAAATGTACTCCAGGATTTCTCTTCAAGTCTGTAAGTATGCTCTAAATTAGCAGAAATTTTATTTATCTGTCACTTCCCAGTGGATATGGCAATGGCATGATAGCATTTAAGATCATCTCAAAAAACAGAAAGAAATTCTACTTACTCCTTACTAATGTTGCTATATTCTTACTGATCAGTAGCATAAAATATCTGTTGGGACTGCATCTGCAACACAATCCTAAAAGCTCATCCTACTATTTGCATCCCAGCATCCCAGGTTACACCATCTCTGTATATAAGCACTCCACCAAAATATAAGTTTTGTATCATAATACAGCAGATTTTGACTTTTCAAATTCTCTATGTAGCTTGATGGACCAACAGCAAAAAATGTTAATAGAGTGTACTTAGTATTTAAAAAAGAAAATGAGAAAGTAGAGTTCCATGTTTCATAAACATACACTCTATATTGAGTACAAACAAACACAAATTTACACATTTATAATTTAAGCATATCAAAAGTTCAAAATAAGGCCTTTATCAATATAGTCTCCTGCATATATAATAATATGTGTGCTATTCTGCATTTATTTGTTTTGTATCAAAGCACTAATTTATTAAAGATTGCAACTAAAATTGCAATCTTATTTCTAGGATTGTATTATCTTAAAAAAAATTAAACAATGCAATAAGTAAGTACTTACCAAACCTGGAAAGCAAATATTTTTCTTTTTATCCGTACTAATAGTTTCTACACATACAACTTTTCCTAATAATTCATCAGTTTGTTTTCTGTCATCTTCATCCTCATCACTTGAAGATGAGGAAGATTCTTCTTCTGGGCTGTAAGTGAAAAGATGTCACCATTTAAATGTTTATTAAACAATTCATAGTTTTAGGATTAGTATGAAAAGTGAATTTTTGTTTAGCTATAGGCTTATGGTTTATGACTTTAGAGAAAACTGGAGGGGAGAACTATAGAATGAGTGAATAAAATAAATAAATGAATTAATTTGGTGGCTGATCCTGGAAGAATAGCTTTCCATTAACATAGTAATAGAGCATCAAAGGGCATGTTGATTCAGCCTTAATTATGATATAATACTGTAAATTATGTTATCCTGGTTTGACAATTGCCATCATAACCCTGTAGAAATTCTTCTAAGTAGGAATTATTTTCTAAGTTATCCTGATGCTGTCATTTCTATTGTACAGGATTTCATAGACTCCTTAGATGCCTTCCATCTTTTTTTGATCTGGGAATTAATTACTGTCTGTTCAATTATGCCCTTAGCACATCAATTCAAGTTTGGAATCTTCTTCTGAGTTCTTTGGAAATTCTGAGATTTTTTTCTTGTTATTCAATGTCTATTTCAAATTTCAATGTCTTTACAATAATATTCTTCTACAAGCACACCTAGAAATTCTTTGTCAAGTTCCCTTCTAGCATCTTTTAGTAATGTACACCATTTGTTTTGACATCCGGCTTGCTTTCTTTCGCTTCTTGGTCTTTGGTAAATCTCTTTTCACATTCATCCTTAAGAACTTCTCTGACTTAAGTGTCAGTTTCCTTGTCAATGAGATGTAGGACTTCAAAGTGATTCTGGAAATTCTGTTTGAAAATGGGTTACATCTAGTCAAGATCCTGGGAAATGATTGGCTTTCTTCTGCTGCTATTTTAGCTTAAATTGGTATTTGCACGTATGAAGTTTATGATCCACTCCACTGTCAATCATTGACCATGTCTTCACTGTTGTAGCTGACTTGCTCCACTTCTTTGTATCAATAATATAGCCAACCTGATTTCTGTATACTCCATATGGTAAATGATACAAGGAGTCGTATGGTAAAGACTTGTAATGTCAGTATTTGTGCATGCATGTGTGTGGTTGGGGGGAGGGGGGGAATCATTGATTCATAGAAGTTGGTAAGTCATTTTTAGAAATTGGTCAGTCTCCTACATTATTTCATTTTCTTGGACAACACTTTATTTTCTTCCTTAATATCCCAGTCATCAATCAATCACAAATGGCACATATTTTGCTTGCATATTTTTGTCAATTTCATTTTGAACTCATCAGCTCCTCCTAAATCTCATCAGTCTCCTCTTCTTTTGCATCAGTGTTAGACCATAAGCTTGGATAATCACTATAGTAAAGTTTAATTGTATTGTTAGGTCAATGATTGCATTGCAGTTAAGTCTATATCTCTCCTGGTTATAAAAGCAATGCTATTCCTTCTCTGTTTGGTTGGGTTTTTTTGGGGGGGGGGGGGGAGACTGGGGGGGTTTGCACCCAGAGTGATTTTCTATGTCCAATTCTAGTCCATCTTAATTCTCTGATGCCTCAGATGTCAATGTGTGGCCAGTTTATTTTATCTTTCACTGTGTTGAGTTTTCCCATGTTATATTCAGTATATTCAGAAGTAATCAAAATCATTTTCAGCAGCTTCATGCTGCTTATGTTGCATGTTTCCACCATAATTCTTCACTTCAGCTTCTTATATCAGCAGCTATATAATGCTAGATGATGGGCCTCGCAAGTCAGATGACATTCAACATCCTACTGAGGTAGAGTTGTGGATCTTTTAAAGTGTTTATCATGAGGCTAGATTAAAACCTTCAGGGCATATTTTTCACCAACATCCTATGCACAGTAGTGAGAGTAATAATTTTGTGGTACTAAATACAAATAAAAGCTTATGCTTTCATATTTAATGCACCTCCAACTCCCAGCCTCCAAAAGAGGAGTATTCATTTGAATGAATGAATAGTATATTCAGAGGTGATCAAAAGCATTTTCAGCAGCTTATGGAACACGCCTTCATAACACTAACCAGTTTCCTCCTAAGTTTGTAAACAGTGGAACAGAACATCTTCCTTTCTGCCTGGTTCTCAGAAATAATGGATCATCCTTTGAATAAAGCAAGTAAGTGAACTACATAGTTCTTCCACTAAGCTTTTGCCAATCTAAACTGTAGATATAAGAGATTAATAACAACTTTTTTCCTTAATCATTCTAAACCTTGCCTATATTTAAAAAAAAACCAAAAGTTGCTCCTTTTTTCCCCAGGTAACTTTCCACAGTTTCAGCTTCTACTTTGAATTATATGTTGCTTTTTTTACTCAGTTCAAATAATTTTAAAATGAAGGTAATCATGAACCAGATAAATATAAAACTTACATGTGATTAGATCTTCTTCCTCTATTAGTTTTCTTTCCGATGACAGGAGTCCCAAAATGTTCAGGATTGGTAAGAGGGAGCTGATCTAATGTCTGTTGACAAAAACATTATATTTTCTATTATTGCAGAGAATTTCACAACACATATTTGTCAGAATACGAACAAACACATTTGTTTAAAAAAACCAAACAAAGAATAATTCAGATAATGGGCCCCATTATGAATTCAACCTGCAAGGAGCATGAAAATAGAAACAAACAGCACAATACAGAGTGTCTATAAAGAGACACTGTTTTATAGAGATCATAAATCTATCTCGAATGCCATCTTCTCCTTTCCTACCTTCAGTAAGGTAAATATCATAAAAGGGCAATGTGTCTGGAGAAGAAATCTCTATTCAGAAGGTAGAGCCAAAGCCCCACTTTCTTGTGGTCATCTTTCCCAAAGGAAGGGGTCTAGGGCAATTCACTGTGGTCAATCTGCCATAGCCATCTTGCTGTATGACAACTTGCGGTGGGACAATCCACGTGGGATAATTCCATGCAATAAATGTTAGCCACCACGATTTCTTCTGTATTATTTCCATTTTTGTCATACATCTCATCCCACATAAAATACTTTTTTGTGTGCAGGAGGGAAGATGTAGTGTAGGAGCAATCAAAATGAGGAGACTGTACATTTTAAGAATTAAAACTACAATACCTCATATTTTTTGTTTTTTAATTAAATTAAAGGTTCCTATTATTGTAAATTATTAAGCTGTAAGTAATTATTTGTTCTTAGTATGAGTTATACAACATTGTTCTATTCTTTTAACCCCTTTTACCATAATTGAAATCTAATTATAATGTCCATTAAACACACATCTTATTGTACAAATAAATGTCTTTACCTAATTTACCTAATTTTAAAATGTATGCTACTCAAGCCACTGACACATGAACACGTGACAGTAACAGAGATTTTCTTTAACAGAATCACATATTTTTCTAGATTTCACAACTACACCCCACTACTGACAGTGAAGCACAACTTATACATTCCATTAATCAGTGGGCAAATATTAGCAGAGCAAGCTTAATTTCTATTGCACAGCTAAATTAAAAAGAAAATGTTTACCTCACTTTCAGCAAAATGTCTTTCTCCTTTCAAGCAAAGTGAAGAGCGTCTAAGAGTTTTCTCATCTCCATCATCAAATACTGTTAACAATTGTAAAATGAAACACAATGTAAAATTTTGTACAGTTTTTTTAAATTTCCTTAAGTTTAATTAAATTTCAATTAAAGCCTACTTGTTCCATAAATTTCACACATCAATTTTATCATGACTTCTAGCTAAAAGTAAATGTACATTTCCAAGCTATATTGACAGAGTTTCACTTAATCAGAAACACCAGAAATACTATGAAATACTATAGGCTCTAACCTAAGCAAACCTGTGCAGTGTAAGAGTCTAGCCTTTAAGAATTCTTTGTAGAAATGATTGTTCTTTTTATAGAGTATTTTACAGAGAAAATAAAAGTAAGTTGAGTACAAATTATACATCAATTCTACATGTTGTAGTTGTGTCAGGAAATAATATCATAGCCACTGCTTTAATATTTTGATTGCTTTAAAAAATGGTATAGCAGAAAGCCAGAAAAAGGAAGGGGACATAGAATACAAGAGACAGAAGAATCTTAAAATTTTGATAGATAATACTTTATATTAGTTTGTGTGTATGTGAGGGAGGGAGGGAGGGAGGGAGGGAGGGAGGGAGGGAGGGAGGGAGGGAGAGAGAGAGAGAGAGAGAGAGAGAGAGAGAGAGAGAGAGAGAGAGAGAGAGAGAGAAAAAAATAGTACTGAACTATGATGATGGGATACATCACAACTTATTAATGGTACGTACTACCAAGTTCAATCCAGATCACATGGCTATTTTGTCCCCTTTTTAGGTAACTTCAAATGGTTGCTAAGTGACCAGTCAAGAACTACCTGTATAAGAGAGCTAGTTTCATTTAGTTAAGCATCAGGGAAGAAACCGGAGACTGTGAGTTCTAGTGCTACTTCACAAACAAAGGTATTTGGATGACCTTGGGCCAGTCTCAACTCTAGGAAGGAGGCTATGGCAAACCACTTCTGAAAAACCTTGCTAAGGAAACTGCGGGAACTAGGCCAAGCAGTGTCTGAGAATTGGATTCCAATTCTCAGACACTGCTTGGCCTAGTTCCCGCAGTTTCCTTAGCAAGGTTTTTCAGAAGTGGTTTGCCATAGCCTCCTTCCTAGAGTTGAGACTGGCCCAAGGTCATCCAAATACCTTTGTTTGTGAAGTAGCACTAGAACTCTCACACAAACACACACACACACACATATATACATACATACACACACATATACATATACATATACATATATACATACATACGTACATACATACACACACACACACATACACAACTGGAATTTGTTCTAGAATTTCTAGAAGCAGCTGGGAAGATGAGATGCCCCAAAAGCATAGAATTAGTACAATATTCAGAACAATCAAAAACAAATCAGAAAAATTAGGACCAAAAAGGCCTTAATGCAACATATACCTTGAAGTTTTAAAATGTTACAAGTCAGATTCTAAATTCTATGAATTGGCAAGAAGTTATTATTTAAAGCTGTTGCACAATTCTCTTGTTTCCTATTTCTATTTGTCTTTTTATCATCATCAAGTAGATTCTGTCTCAAAACATTCATAAGTGATTGCATGTCAATGGAAATGTTATATTGAAACTAAAAGTACTCACTGAATACAAAGACCAACCCTTGGTGAATATTACAGGAGAAAGTACATTTTTTACAAACTTAATTTTTCAATTGTGTAAAAAGTAGTTTTCCTTACCTACAGTATACCAACTAGCGTCTGTCAATTTATTGATGACAGCCTCCTGATAAGTTCCATCTGGATTCCTGACTTCCACCACAGTTCCTACCTACAACAAAAACAACTTTAAAGGTTTTTAAAGAGGCACTTGGTTATGAAATACTGAACCACTTCACGTCTTATTTTATTGAATTTAGTTTTTATACTAATGTAACAGTAGCATATGAAAACCAGTTTGGTGTAGCAGTTATACCACCAGACTAGAAATCTGAGGAAACCATGAATTCCTTTCCCACCTTAGACAAGGTGACCTTGAGCCATCCACTTTTTCTCAGCCTTAGGTAGAAAATAAAGGAAAAATTGAAAATCCCACCAATGAAACTGCAGGGATTTCTCAAGGCAGTTGCCAGGAATCAATACTGAGGACACACAAACACACACCATATAAAAATGATTTTTAAAAAAGGCAAAATATGATGTGTTGAAGATTCAAAAAATTGATGGGATGGAGGGAGGGAGTAGACAACTTTATTTTCTGATTGCATATTACAGACTATTTTTATGACAATAGTTCTGTCCTTCAGGAATATATACACAAGGATAAAAAACCACCTGAGTAGCAGACTTTGAATGCCAGCTTGAACAAGCTGCAGTTTTGCAATACGGATACTAATTTTATTTTGGACATAAAAATAATTTTATTATGATTATCTAAATTCTATTACTAAAATGTTCTGAATAATTAAGAGTCTTACACTGATAATTCTTCAAAACAGAAGAAAAGTTATAGCAGTAACATTCCTGCTATTGAAATGTGACATATATTACTGAAATGTACCAATGCAAGGATGGCTGAAACACCCATAATACATATCTGCTTAATTTTGTCACACAAAGAACTGTATGGATAGCAATTCAAGGAGTACTATAAATAAATCCCAATGTTCAATTAAGTTATAAAGCAAAGTTAATGTATTAAGATTTGAAAATTATTTTACCCTTATTTATAGCAGTGTGAAGTAGTCTTTAAAAATTCCCATTGGAATAAGGCCAGAATTTATAAAATAATCATTGATCAGCCTGTTCAAATTATTTGTAAAAGTATTGTTTCTAAAAAAATCTATTTTCATGTACAGTGATGCGCTTTATATTACTTCCTTACTGCCAGCAGATGGTGAAAAAGAGTTGATGTCAAAATGGCTTACTAAAATAGTATGTAAAACAAAAAGCAGACAAGCTTATTAGTACTTAGGGTTAAAAGTCTGAAAGAGTGTGCAATATAGTTTCAATTTCTCTGCATATCAAAAAAGATCGAAGAGGACATCTCTAATCACTATAAAAGACTTATTTTGGACAAGAAAGAAAAGAAAGCACCAATTATTTTTAAAATGTTCAATTTAATATTCATATATTCATTTTTATTAACATCATCTTTCCTTTCTTTCTAGTTTTATATTTTCTATGAGTACAAAGGTAAGGATCAATTAATATTCTAGCCAACGAAAGGAAACTATTTTCTCTCCATCGTAGGAGACGGGTTTTCCATAGATTTGTGCAAAAGCTATTTGCTATTGGCAGCTTTATTTTCAGTCAATTTCCTAATTAGCATGGAATATGCTAGAGTTGTTACATTTTGGATTGATAACTCCATTGAGCTATCCAACATATCCAACATTCTTTCTATTAGTTGGTTGTAGGCAATCCAATCCTATCAGTTCATTTGTTGACTTTTTTGCCCAATGTATCACATTATATTTACTTAAATGAACTGAATTGCATTTTCCATTTGACTGACCATTTATTCAGTTGAAACAGACCCTTCTTACATCTTTTTGCAATCACTTTTGATTTTCATTACCTCAAATCATTTGGTATCATCTGCAAATTTTGCCAATTCATTGCTTACTACTACATTAAAATAATTTATGAAGCTATTCCTGTTATTCCTATTATTTGCTTTCTGTTGTTTACTCAGCTAGCAAGTCATAAAAAGACAGATTTTCTTGGTCTATGACCATTGGGTTTACTTAAGAGCGTTTGATGAGTAACTCTATCAAAGCTTTGTTATATGCTACTGACACCAGTCACCTGACTGGTGATTCTCTCAAAAAAGTCTAGAATTTTTATTTTTTTTGCAGATTTTCTTTTACTAGGAATTTTCCTGTATGTGCTTAGTTGTTGTTGTTTTTTCTGTGAAACTGATGAGCTCTGTGGTTGGCACTTGTGAAAAAGAGATGAGTATTTCTTTCATACAACAATAGCACTTCTTCCAGCCATGTTTTATGTCAAGTCTGTAAGAAATGTAATCCAGAGATGGGGATGTGTGGCAGATTGAAGCCAAAGATTCTGAGAGCTACGTGCAGCCTGAAGTTCACTGGCTGCACACTGGTCATCTCAATATATCTTTAATAAAAATATACAGACTGCTAAATGAATTCCAAGGAACCTTATATGTAGATAATGATACTTTCACAAATATTTAGCAGAAAATGTTGCCTGATCCCCCCCAAATATTGAATTTATATATCTACCCAGAGTCACTTATTTGAGATGGGCAACTATATAAATTGAATAAATAAATGAATGTACATTACATATTTTTCTGTACTATTCACTACACAGAAAACAATAAAATCTTACCAAAGAATAGACTCTTAAATTCTACAACACACAGCATTAGTTTGCAAATTACATTTCAGTGTTTTTAAATAACAAATGTTTCTATTCAGAGGATGTCAAACACTTGATAATGTCAAGTGTTGAACTGTTCAATTCTAATATATTTCAACTACGCTCTAAATTTTCCAAGAATTTTTTTTTCCAGCAATAATTCAAATATATTACCTTTAAAGGGCCTTTTATGTGATCATCCTGAACTTCTAAAGTTGATGAATCATGCCTAAATGTTACCTAGAAAACAAAATTGTAGACATATTTAAAACAATTTAAGAATGGTTATCATATTTCTGAACCTGAGTTAAACCTATTTGCAGTAGTTTATGCTACTGAAGTTCAAATGAAACTCACAATGTCCATGTTTTTTCATTTGTTACCAATTTTCTCTTGTAGTGGAACAACTAGATTGTAATAGTATTAATTACACATTTATAAAGATCAGTTGATTTAATATCCTTCTCTACTTTATAAAGGAACACAAGGATATAGATGCAGACACAGGAAACATTTCTTTAAATCTCTGCATCTATCTTCCAACAGTAAGTTACGTTAGGTAATTAAATTATTTTGAACAAGTAACTCTCAGACCAACCTAACCATTACTGTTGGAAGACAGATGTTTCTGAGACTTTAAAAGAAAACATATAAATCCAATTATTAACAATATCATTAAGTTACAATTATACCAGTAGTTCATAGCATCAACTATTCTTTCATCTTCATTCTCTACAACTTTCTTTTGCCTTGCTTACAAAATATCTGAAATATAGATGTAAGCAAAATTCTGTGGTTCCAACTTAACCACATAGCCACAGCAAGGTAAAATGAAATCAAACTGTTCACATCAATTTATCATTCTCTAAACCATATGGATAGAAAACAATTAGGATGTAGATGCAAAGAGATATGAGTATTCCGCTATCAATAAGCATTTCTCATTGTTACTCTAAAAATATAGTGTCTGGGGAATACTCAGGCCCTTAAAAACTCCGCTTTTTTAATAAAAAAAAAACCTGGAAGCCAATGAACTAAGTAGGAAATAGTCAGATTTCACTATCTCTGGTAAAATAACACCAAAAATTGCTACAAGACAAAGATTAAATACTATTCCATTGATACATGTAGTGTCAATGGAAGGTCAGTACATGGAGTGAAGTCCAATTCCAGCATCAATAAAATGAACCCTAAAGTCTTCAAGTTTGCTTGGGGGAATTTCTGGATCAGATTTTAAGATTATGTTAAAAGGAGTTTCATGAGGTGGAGCCAAAAATTCCTGAAACAGCAATCTAAATATAGCCCTAAGGATCTTAAAGATTAAGATCACAAAGGCTATTATTCTTACTGAGAGTAGGTACAAATTGGCTAGTGATAAGTGTGCACATTTAATTTTTGTGTGTGATAGCTCAAATTAGCTTCCCATAATTGGAAAAAGCAAGAAGAAGAAGAAGAAAGTTTGCTTTAACACAACTGATAACAAGAATATTTGAAAACAAGAGAGAGCTTACTTCAAAGTATGCCAAATCTGAGATTTTTGAAGGTGAGATTGATTTTTGTTTTGGCCAAAAGGTCTAATTATTTTGTCCTACTTGGATTACAGATACTTAATTAAGAAATTGATCACATTAAGCAATTCTTGCTTTCAATCTTGCAAACAGGATTACAATCCATATGTTACTTATTCAAGAGTAAATGGAAATAGGTCCTAGCCAGATAGCAAACACAATATTTGAAACAATAAATATTTGGATTTATGGAAACAACTGACTCAACTTCTCTTATGCAAGCCTATGTAAAATAAGTGGATTTTCTGCAACTGCATGCAGACTATAGATTAGAAAGCCAGTATTTTAAGAGTATCATATAAAAGCTACGGTGGCGCAGTGGTTAGAGTGCAATATTGCAGGCTAATTCAGATGATCACTGGCTGCCAGCAGTTTGGCAGATCAAATCTCACCAGGCTCAAGGTTGACTCAGCCTTCCATCCTTCCAAGGTTTGTAAAATGAGGACCCAGATTGTTGGGGACAATATGCTGACTCTGTAAACCGCTTAGAGGGCTGTAAAGCACTATATAAGTTCAAGTGCTATTGCAAAGTGCTATTGCAATCATAATTAGAAGGATTCAGAAAGTTGCTATTATATGGGAATGCATGCACATACAATCATACAGTGCTGTTCCTTTTATCCAGATTCATTATATTAATGTTATAGGCAAATTTAGCAGAAATAATTACTAAATTTCTATCCAAACTCTAATGTTCTTTATTTTTTATATGCCTTCAATTGCTATGAGCCTAGCTAATCAAATGAAAGAAAAAGTGTAGACTGACAAACATTTACTCTGATGGAAAATAGGTACAAGAGATTATTACTCAAAAGTTCTTTAGATATGTATTCTACATATACCTAAAATGAATTTTAAAATGCATGTATATACATACCTTGACTTTAACCAGTCTTTTTGCTGTTTTTATCTTGGCTTCACAAAAGGCACCTCTATATTTTGCACTCACATCAGTGCCTACTGTCAAATATGGCGGTTCATCAAGGGCCTAGGAAAGAAGTGGAAGTGGGCTTTTAACCTTTTCTGGAATTTCTGACTTATTCAAACTGGAGTCTTACGTCACTGTGAGTCAGGTTTTGTTTTAATAATTATTTATTAAATCACAATAACTGAATTCATAAAGCACTCTTAAACCACTTGATTTATGTAACACATTAAGACAAAACAAAATAAGCAAGTGTTGTGAACCCAGTTTAGACAAGTCCTTTAAAAAGTACAAAACTATCTTAAAAATAACATTAACATTAAATTTTAGCCCAAGCTTCTTCCAAAACATTTATCTATCGGAACAATTAAATTCTTTGTAATTTCATAAATATTAAAATGTGAATCTTTTTTTAAAAGAAACAAGACTGTACCACTTTATTCTAGTGGATACAATCAAATGTTCATTCTATTAAATAGAATGACAAAATCCTTTTGGAAAATATTTTTCATTTTCTATATATTTCAAGAACAAATATGGATTACATATATGAAATTGATAGAAGAAAGCAAAAGGGGAGGGGTGTCCTGCATTTACCAAAGTGAATTGTTCAAAATGAGGCACTAGTTTAAGCTAATATTCAGTGTAAAAGTTATCATAGACTGGAAACTCCAAATGCAGGAGTGAAAAATAACTGTCTTTGAAGATTATGTGTTTCACCCAGGAACACCTAGAATAGTTGCACAACTTCAATCTGAGGACAAACAGTCTGCTGCAATAAATTTCTGAAGTTTCTGTCTCACCTCTGCAAGTTCAGTAGGTCCTTGAGAAGCCAGTTTTCAATCTTAATATCATGGGTCTAGAACAAGACTGTGAAACTCGCGGCCCTTGGGCTGGATGCATCACGCACTGTCCATGCCTATGTCCAGTTTAGTGAAGGGGAGGGAGTCCCGATACGTCACATGACACCGACGTGATGACATGAGTTTGACATCCCTGGTCTAGAATATGATATCAATCTGATATCAGTTTTCCTGATATCAATAAACTACAATTCTCAATATCCCTCACTATTTCTGGGACAAAGGAGCTATAATTGGGATCCCACACTAATATCTGAATCCTGTTGTCTCTATGCAAACCTCAAACTGTACTTTTCAGCAAGTCATAGCTTCAAGTGTTGTATCAACATAGCCCTTAAATATTGGAAATTATGAAACTCTTAAGATGAACATATTATTGTACTGTATGACTTCACAAAGGCATAGAAAAAATCTTTGTTCCCCTCTGAAATAACCCTGCATTCAGTGACCAATAACAGCAGCACTTGCGTAATTTATTATTGTGAAAGTAGTTGTTTTACTTTCGACAAGAATTTGTGTGTGCGCGTGCATGCACACAGATATCCACACTGCTGAATACAGAAATCTCTGTATGCATGTCATCTTTTTTTAATCATTAAAACAACTGCATCCTTTCCCAGCTTGTTTCTGCATGCATGGCTGCTCAGCTGGGAAAAAGCTGCCTGCTTTAATGATTTAAAAATAAGTGCTTTGTATGCACAACTGCAGGTTGCAAAGTACTTATTTCAAAGGATATTCATAACTCTAAAAATCACCACCTTCTCATATATGGACAGGTAGCTAACAGAAGATTGACTTTTGAGTTCATACATCATATTGGGATAAGGGATTTCAATCATTTCTACCTTGAATCATTTTTCCCATTATAAATCTATTCATTATTCCTCAGAGTAAGGGTGCATTTTGCCAAGCACCACATATTGTCTCAGAATCAAAACCTAAACCCTTGCTGATTGATATTTTTTAAATAAGCTGAAAATCCACCTCTATTTTGGTTTTCAGCCAAATATTTTTTAACCTAGTTTCTTGTTTATAGTTAAAACATATTTTTAAAATAACATTCATTTGAATAGCTATCATTTTAGACTAAAGTTGTGTCATAAAAAAGAAATAACTGAAAATAAAAATACTATTAAACACAAAATCAATCTAGCAGTTTCCAGCTGTTTTGGATTACAGCTCTCGTAATCGACTATATTTCATGTTGGATGGAGTTTATAGAATGCAATGTAAACACGAGTAGGCACTAGGTTACTCACTCCTAGGCTCCTGGATCCACTACACTTTTCCATAATTGTTATTAGGTCTAACAATGTAACTTGGTGAGACGATATGAATGAATTTTTAGCTTTTAAATTTTTAATGAAATTGTAATGAGATCTTAACAACAAATATATATGGAAAATGCTAAATACACTATTGAAGTATTATTTCTTCAACAGTTTTGTGTGCATTTCAATAACTGAAATATGTAAGATATACTATATATCTGGGATGGCGAACCTATGGCACGCGGAGCCATTTGTCAAGGCACTTGAGGCATTGCCCTTGTGAGCTGGCTAGCGCGCATGTGCATATTGGCCAGCTGAGTTCAGCCTTTTTTAAAACCATTTTTCACTCCCTAGGCTCCAGAGGCTTTATAGAAGCCTGGGGAGGGCGAAAACAGCCTCCACCCCCCCGGAGGCCTTCAGGAGATTCCCTGAAGCCTCCGGAGTGCAAAGAAACAGCCCTATGGGCAAACCGGAAGTTTGGGAACAGAACTGGGTCGTTTTTCGTCCTCCGGAGCCTTCAGGGACCTTCAGGAGGCTTTCCTGAAGGCTCCAGACGACTAAAAATGACAGTTGATCCACGCCTCTATGCTCTATCCTTGACTTCCAGTTTCATCGAAGTGAGCTCAATGAGTTGTTGGGGCCCTAGGGAGCCTGGGCGGGAAGGCGAGGTGAGGCTGAAAGGGGAGGGGTGAATAGAGGCCAGCAAGGTGCCCCGCAACGTGAGTGACATCAAGTTGGCCACACCCATCCAGTCACATGACCACCTAGCCACGGCCACCCACCAAGTCATTAGGCAGATCATATCAGTGGTCCATAGGATTTAAAATTATGAATTTAGTGGCCCCAGTGGGGGGCCCTGATCTAAAACAAAGTACTTGATCATCACATTTCTACTACATACTACAAACTATAGTAGCTTTACACTAAATAAACATGTCCAGCATTTATTAAGAAAAAGTATCAAAATCATTATAAAACCCCTGTTATGCAAGGACTCGGGAGACCAAAATGCACTGAAATAAATTTATTTCTAAGTACACATCCATATAATTTTGCATTATAAAGCATTAAGCCAAAGGAAGAATAAAGTATGTGGTAAATTCAGCCACAATTTTAGCTTTTCTTCTCTCCTCCCTCCCTGCCCCGAATTACTGGAGTGTTAAATGAGATTGCCGAAATGGGTGAGAGACAAGCATGAAAACAATGAGGAAAACAAGACCTCTAAATGCTATAAACAGCATAGAAAGTATCTCTTTACCTGAATTTTAGAAATAGCAAAGTTCCACAAGAGTCACTAAAGGCATTTTAAGGAAATATTTTACTACAGATTATATCGCTTGGAAGAAAAATGCAAAACATAACTGTGCATGTGTGTGTGTGATTCAAAATAAAGATTTGATTTAATAATTCTTTTAAAATGTCGTAGCAGAATTTCAGGTGTATGTTAAAATTTATCACTTTATTGCTTGCATTCTTTCTGGACATTTGTGACCTCTGTGAAAAATTTTAAAAACGTATTTTTAGAATTTTGGAAAAACTGAATTTAAGAATGTCTTGTATGTGGGTAATGTATAACTGATAGTGTAAAATAAAATAAAGGACCACCTTTTTATCATAGCGCAGTGTAATTTATTTAAAAAAGTAATTGCCAAATATAATATAATGAAATATAATGAATATAATGAAAATACGTTGGACAAAAATGTAGCATATGCTTCAACCCACTGTAAACTCCGAAATCTACCAAAACAATTTATCAACAATTAATATGCAAGCATCATGTTGCATGATGGGCTAGTATGCATATATGTGAATGACAGTTCTCCGGGTTCAATATGTTCAAACCTGTGATATAAACTAATAATTAAATCTGAATATTTGGTGGAAAAAATAATAAATACAAAATATATACTTATATGATTAAAAATATGAGTCTGTTCCCGAACTTCCGGTTTGCCCATAGGGCTGTTTTTTTGCACTCCGGAGGCTTCAGGGAAGCATATTAATTGTTGATAAATTGTTTTGGTAGATTTCGGAGTTTGGTACATTTCCTACAAAAATCAATGTGGTTACTTGAGAGTTGATCATTTTAATTTTTTCCACTGTGGTGTTGTCTAAATCTTTTCCCAGCCCATTAATTTTAACAGCAATATCCTTCACATGTCTACAGGAGACAAAAGAAATGTCAGAAGAGCTACTCATATCATTCACCTTATATTTCAAGTAAATTAATGTCTTTCTACTAAACCTAGCCACTAGTTTAGGTTTTCACAAAACAGAGAACTATGGCTGTATCAGGTAAGCCTAGAATAAGTCACTGTTTCAGGCTCTGATTAAGATGAGGTAGAGGTTTTAGTCTTTCCAACAGAATTCTGAAAAGAAATTCTGTAAAGGAACTCAAGAATCTGTCTAGATGTTTCCTTCTATAATAGCAAGATAATTGTATTAAAACTGAATTGGTTGGAACCAAATATAGTATGGGAGAATAACTCAACCAATGAAAATTGGGCATATCAGGTCAAGGATTATAAAGAAAAAAATGTCTCAAATTCAGTGTATTCCTAGAAATAAAGCAGCTGGGCACCTACTTAGAACTGACTGAAGCTGGAGGGATATGACTCCCTATATAGAGGGTTCTATGACTCCCTTAACTACGGGTATAACTGCATTATTTCTACCTTTAAATAAATATGCAAGAAAGGTGAGCAGATGGACAAGTTTGACAGTAGATTATCCAGCTAAATTATTCAAATTGAAAATATTCATTCCCAACTAGTGTCACTTCAAACCCTAATGAGAATCAAAACAAGAAATTCAGCAACTAATCGTTATTTGCCATCACTTTATCACATCTCACTAGACTTTCAGTAGGCAAAAATTCAATATGAACTAAATCAAGAATGCATCCTATTGTCAATATCACACAGTCCCACTTTCCATCTGGAATTACTTTTGATAACAGGATCCTTAATGATAATTTTTTACAGCAGGGGTCTCCAAATTTGGCAAATTGGTATGGCTAGCTGAGGAATTCTGGGAGTTGATGTCCACAAGTTGCCAAATTTGGAGAACCTTGTTTAACAGAACTTAAGTGTATAGTGAAAGCTTGATTTGGGGACCTTGATATAGCAAATGTAGATGCAGTGGGCAAAATCCTCCTTGTATTTATAGCATTTTAAATCATTTGTAATATGACACAAATATGGATGACATATTCTCAGCTTAAAGGAGAACACCCACCCCTCCTTTTAATCATGATCCCATTGTATATAATTTTCTGTCTGAACGTCTGAAAACTTTAGATAAAATGCTAAACTATGAATAATAAATCAGAATGGCTATGATATGCAAAAAATGCTAAGCCAAAATAAACAAGTACACATGGTAATTCAAGATAATAGCCCAGCTCATATAACATGCAAAGACATAATGTGTTTCGTTTAATCTGGGGTTAGCCAATGTGGTTTGTAAAAATATAGTTCAACAAGTTTTTGTGCTTTCACATATATGCTAATGCAAACCTGTTATATCATTTGTGGTTAATTTCTGTCATTTTCATTAAAAACAATTAATTTATATTTAATGTTGGAATATCATGCATTGGAGGGTGTCATATATATCAATCCAGGTTATGTGGCAATCCTCAAATGTTTCAATGTAGTAATACATATGAAAGAAGAATGGAAAATGTTCATTCAAAGAAATTCTAATTTTCTTAGCTCATATGCAACACAGAAACATAAATTACCACAATAACTCAATAGTTTACATGCAGTCCTAATCCATACCTGGCACTAACCAGGGCTTATTGAAAACTCATAATCATGATTTATATATCGTCATAAAAAGCCAAAAATTAGTGCTTTGTGAGATACACTATTCCAATTAATAACTGAAATTCAAAAGGGGCTGTTTATCAAAATAGGATATCATGTTAATCCAGGATTTTAATTATCAAGATATTGCTGTTTATAAGCCATGGTTTATGTGATGTAAGGAAATATAGCAAACTCTGGTTAATTCAATAAAACTCAGTGAAGCAAATGATGGCTTAGCACTCCATATTCCAAAATTCTGTTCCCAATGACTTGGAAGATTCCAAGAAAAGGGCAGAATGTTCCATTGCTTGAGATCAAATTATTTATTATTACATATTGTCCAATGCAGAAATCCTGCATTCTACTTTATTCTCTGCAGAGCTAGTAGAGCCCTAGGTGCACTGGTAGTATCTATAGTACTGCCAAGCTTATCAGCATATATACCTGTAGCTGTTTCTCCAACTGCTCTTAACTCCTTATGGCTACAGCCTACTCATTAGTTTACAAGTATGTCTACTGCTCAGAAAAAAAGGGAACTATACCAGAATGGTAAGAGAGTTTTAAAATGAGATGCTTCACTAGTTTGCCTTCAGGTGAATGGATACTTTAGGACTGGCCATACTCATCAAAATGTAACAGATATTTGGTCTACAGATCAACCTCCCAATGGCAACCATCCTTCCCACAAAATGTGTTCTCAAAATTCAAAATGTGCCATCAGAAGACATAGTGCCTTATTTTCTGAAGGGTAATAATATGACTCGGGGAATTGCAAACTTTATTTATATGACTTTATTCATATTAAGAAATTGGAAAAGTTATAAAATTAATTCAAAAGAGCAACATCCAGTAGTCATCACATCAAAGACACTATGCTTAAAGTTTCATTTATAATAAATATTTCTTAATTTCTATAAAATGTTTTGAACCTGTAGTTACATTATGATTAGTGTTGGCATACAGTCACAGCTGAGATTGAGATTGATATAAATTGGTGCTGTCATAAATCCAAGATATTGCATGACATGGACTTAAAATGGCAATCCTGGCATTCCCCCCATTGTGATCACTAACTGAAAATCACGGGTCATTACTTGACTATCTACCCCAACTGAAGCTATTCTGAGCTTGATCCTTCCCAGTCCTGAGCCACAAAAAGGTAAGGTACTGTCTCCAACTCCCCCAAACTCTTCCCTTTGGCTGTCTTGAACCCTGCCTTGTGGTGTGGTAAGCAGCCTCAGAACCATGCGTCCCCAGGAAGCCTTAACCACCTCAGCTTGCCCAACAAGTGTCATCAAGTACTCAATTGCCTTTTCTCTTACTTCCTGAAAGTGATCTTTTGCCTTTGCACCCAGCTGAAGCAAAAGCACCCTACTGCCTGTGCTGCTGCCTTTTCAGACAGTGCCACTATGCTACTCCAAGTGCTTCAGCTTCTTTGGCTTCCTGTATATGGCTCACCAGTAAAACGGCACCAAGCCACAAAGTCCACGAAGTTCCAGCAGGCATTCATTTCCTCAGCTGTCTTCTCTCTTAACTTCCGTGCATCAACATTTGGCACCCAACTGCCATGGCCAAACTAGAAGTGACTCGCTGCCCTTGTTGTCTCTTTTTTAGATCTGGCTTCTCTGGTGAATGTTTTCTATATGTGACTCCCTAAGCACCATTTTCCAGTTTCTGAAGACAGCACAGTTTTACAAAGACAGCACTCTTAGAGAACCACAGGTGGGAAAATGTTCATCGGAGAAAATAGGTCAAAAAATGAGACAGCAAAGACAGTGAGGCACTTCTGCTGCACCTGCTAGATGTAAAAGGCAAAAGGTTGGTGCAGGAAAGTGAGAAAGAAGGCAGCTGGGCAAATGGATGCTTGCTGGTGTTTGTTGGGTCAGCTGAGGCTCAGTGGTGTATGGCAAGCAGCTGCAGAGGCGCATCATTATGGTGCTGCTGCTTACTGCCCTGCAAGGCAGAGTGCAGGCAACCAGAAAGAATATACATAGGGGAGGAGAGATAGATAGAAAGCAGAAGTTGAAGTGCCCGTTCAGTTACAAGTGCAGGTGAGCTGCCAAGTGCCTGAATTTTGTTTATGTAACCATGGAGGTGCGGGAACTTTGGTCACAAATGCCCAAAATTTGAGTACTACCTGTAACAATGAAACTCCTCACAACTTAGTGTTCAGCAGGTGTTTACTATTTTTCACATGTTTGGGAAGACTACTGTACTGACATATATTCACAATACTTGTTCTGACCTAGGTTCCCAAGAGCATGAAAGCAAACTTCTGGTCCCGACAAAACCCCTTTTTATAAATTGCCTAGGAATTCTGCTAATTAACATACAGCAAAGTATTTCAAGAGAGGATTTGCAGTCACAGATCTTATCTGACGTAGAGAGCTGCCAGGCCGATATCTGCAAATGTGGCAAGGAGTCTTGGAGAATCACAGGTCACTTAAGCGAACTAATTGTCTCCTGCAACTCCACTACCCTTTTACGCCTCTTTTATTTCCTCTGGGAGGGGCCATTTATCATTCACTTCTGGCCTTACTCCCAAGTCGATCCCTGTTCTTTAGATGTTCCCTTCGTCTGGCAACTATGTACATACACATACTGGGAACAGGCTCCAGCTATTCATCTGCCTCACTGCTGTCTGATTCTGAAAACAGCTGATAACTGGCATAAGGCTCTGGCCCCCTCTCTGCCTCCGATACAGAGCCTTCATCAGAGCCTTTCCCATACTCTAGGACTGGCCCATGTTCCTCCCCAACCTCATCACTGTCCGAATCTGCTGCCAGCTCTGCTGGCCGCTGACAGGCTACAACAATACTTCAGACTCACCATAAAATTCTATGACAGAATTTAAATCAGACAAAAAATTGAAACAAGAAGCAACTGAGGAACTGGTGTCCCCTTCTTTCTGTTCCCTTCCAAATTTATTTTCTTTGCCATTGTTGTTCTTGTTCTAATATTTTGCCTGTTTTATGGTCCCACCAGTTTTAGCTTGCAAGCAAGTGATATTTCTTGCAGATATTCCAATAAACTACTGTTGCTATTTTGTCTTAAATACATCATTGTTGCTACTTGTTGCAACACATCTATTTATATATAATTTTGAAATTTACTGTTATGGTTGGCACAAGTTAGCTAAATCCTTAGACTGGAACTGACATTTTTATCCACCTATTGAAGCAGATGATATTATTATTAAGATAAAAAGGTGCAAGGCAGTAATCCTAGAACTTTGTATGGCCTTCTCTTCTACATCATCACATTCAGCTTCATTCCCCATTTTCATTCCTCCAATTTCTACATCTAGAACAACTATGAGAAGACATAGTGTCTTGATAAAATCCAGCATGACCATTAAAATGAAGGCATTAAACTGCTGGGATTCTGCATAATCAGCCACATAGTAGTGATTTGCAATAGGTTGCGGGCAAGATACAGGCTATGTTTACCACACGACAAGCTATTATTTGCTTTACTACAGTATATACCAGGGGTGTCAAACTCAAGGTCTGGGGGCTGGATCCGGCCCTCAGGGTGCTTAGATCTGGCCCACAGGACCGATCTAGAAACAGCAAAGGATAGGGCCGTGCTGCCTCTGCCAGTGAAAACCGAGCTCAGGAGGGCCGCGAGCTGCTCTCCCAGGCTCTGTTTCTAGCTGTGATGGCCTCTGCTGCCCTGTGTTAATTAGCTCCATTTTAGCTGGCAGAGGGCAGCAGGACACTGTCATGGCTGGAAACGGAGCCTGGGAGTCCGTTTTAGCTGGTAGAGTGCTCAGGCCACCACAGACGCCCCCGATACGAGTGACGTCAAGCTGGCCATGCCTATCCTGGCCCCCAAAATGAAATCAAGTTTGACATTTGCATGAATCTTGTCCACGTGAAACAGACATTTATTTCTAGTCGTACAGGATTCATTCACAGATATCATAGTAAAAGCTTTATCAATAACCTACCCTCCATTAATAGCTTATATTTCAAAGGTTAAGAAGTCATTGCTGAAGATCTGGTGAATCATGCTTGAATTGAAATTGAATTGTTTCAAATTCTCTATTTATAAATACTGTACAAATGCACTAGCCCATTTTGTTTTTGGTAGAGGCAGTGGAGACAGATACAGAAAGTGAAACTAATTAATGAATTACTTTGTGAAGTATATGAAATAGTTGCTTTTGTTAGTCTTCAACATATTATCAGCAGATCACTTTCACTAGATGTCTTGGTTCCAATAATAAATTGGACCAATAATAATTTCTATCTATAGAACTCTTTCTTGTTACCTTTCTTATGAACTTTAACTGAACTTTTTTATAAAAAGAAATAATTACAATTTCTCAGGAAGAAGCGCCTCACAATAAGATACACATGAATAAATGTAAAGCTATAATACTCTCTAATCATGTGCTTAATGAAACATTTTTTCCATTTTTGTCTATTCATAATAAGAGATTCAAATCCCACATGCTCTATGCTCTATTACAGGATTTCAAACTTGACAATGTTGTGACTTCTTTAAGGTTTTTAATGCTAATTCCAGGACATCTATATATTTCTTTACAAATCTACACAAGTCTAACACCTCAGATGTAAGCATAGAATACAAGTTGTCATTGCCAAGAACAGTCAAAATCAGCTGACTTGAATGACTACTTCTCAACTCTCACTTGTCCTTTGTTGAACAATCTTTTTGAAGTATTTTAAGATATTTAAATTTTTACCTGGGAGCTATAATTTTGCAGTATGTTCCATGGATTGTGGACTCTCTCGCCAATCTAAATTTAAAACTACATTGAATAAAGCATATTACTATATCAATTGAAATACTATTACGGTATTAATAGCATTTTTCCTACAAATGATAATATTTTCTTATATCTGGCCAAAGATTGGTTCAAAAGTTACTTCTTTCATCACAGCGATTTTTCATTAGATTGGATTACTTTGAAACAGGTTAAAACAAGCTTACTAATATAGGACACTTTTTATAATATTTGCATTTTCCCTTAGAAACCGGAACTATTTGAATTTTGAAAAATTATAAATAGTAATTTCTATAAAAAGTAATTTTAATTTATAAATTAAGACAGCATCTTAATTTATATCAATAATTGAATGAATAGTTGCAATCTCAAAAAACCTTTTACTTTAAGAACACATTCATAGGAAAGGCAGTGTCTCTTATTTATTGGGAGAGAGAACGAGTAGGGAGTGCAGGTTCATTTTGCACATTGATGCTGGATCTCAAGAATAGCATTCCTTAGTTTGGGGTTCTTTCTTTCTAATCAGCACAGCCAAAATCAAAAATAGCCACTGACATTAACAAGATTATAAAAATCCTTAATAGTAATTTCTGTAAGCATTCTAATGAGATTAAAGAGATATGTGAAAAGAACTTATTTTGTTTAAAAAATTACTTACTGCCTAATTTTCTGATTAAGAAAAATAATACAAAGATATTAACCAACATGAAATATTTTTTTAATGGTTTAATAAAAAGATGAAGCTTTAGAGCTATTTCCAGCAAACATGTAAAAATTCATATCAGAAAATGAGTTAAAATGTATATACAGAACCAGCAATATCACCATATTGTTGAAATCAGTATAAAAATACTGAAAAATGAGTACTTTCTTTCAAACGCCTCAAACTCATATTCATTAAATGACCGTTGGCTTACCTGAATGATTGTTCTCTAGACGCTGCAGAAGTGTCCAAGCATGGATTAAATTCAGCTTGCTGCCCAAGGACTGAGTTCAAATCTTTGTGTAGCCACGCCTCCTGTTCCCCACAGAGGTTCAGTTTTAAAAAGGAAGGTATCTGATCCAAAGGTTGCTGTATGGAAACGTCCATTTCTTATAGATGCTAGGCCCTGCACCCTCATGAGAAACCCCGGGTGGGGTTGGACACTCCTGCAATGCCTAGAGAACGACCACTCAGGTAAGCCAACGGTCATTCTCCTAGGCGCTGTTGGAGTGTCCAAGCATGAGACATATTCAACCTATGTGGTCCCAGGGTGGGAAGAAGGAAAGTCCTGGTTAACAGGGGCCGTGAGGACCCGTTGTAAGACCCTCCTTCCAAATGAAGCCTCAGCCGAGGCAAAGGTGTCCAGTCTGTAATTTTGAATGAACAGAGACAGCAAGGACCAAGTGGCCGCCCGATAGATCTCAATAGGTGCTTGAGTGGCCCAGGCGGCCGTCATCGCAGCGCTCCTTGTGGAGTGCACTGTTATATGAAGAGGAACAGGCCTGGCTTGTTGTTCGGAGGCCAACTTGATGGATGCGCGCAGCCAGCGACCTATGGTGGAAGATGACACTTTCCTGCCCTTGGAAGTAGGTTGGAATGAAATGAAGAACGATTCCGACTTGCGAAAGGAAGACGTCCTCTTTTTGTATACCCGCACAACGCGACGCACGTCCAGTTTGTGCCAGACCCGCTCCCTGGGATGGTTAGGATGCAGGCAAAAGTCAGGGAGGATCACCTCCTGTGTTCTATGGAATAAGCTGTTAATTTTTGGTAAAAAGGCTGGACCTTGACTCTGTCTGAATGTATGATACAAAGGTGCTCCCTAACGGACAACGCAGCCAGCTCTGAGATTCTGCATGCCGAGGTAATGGCTATGAGGAAGGCAGTTTTGAACGACAAATGCCATAGACTAGCCAAGCGAATAGGTTCGAATGGCGGTGATGTTAGGGTCTGCAAGACAATAGACAAGTCCCAAATTGGGTAACGGTGCAACATAAGAGGGCGTAAGTTGGTAGCCCCTTCAGGAAGCTGCGAACCCTTGGGTGTCTCCTGAGCCGTTGAGAATCATCTCTGGACAAGATGGTGGTCAGGGCTGCTGTCTGCCTCCGAAGTGTGTTGGGGGCAAGACCCTTGTCCAAGCCCTCCTGTAGAAAGACCAGAATTTGCAGAATTGTCGCAGTTGTGGCAATGATTAGATGGGAGTGACACCAGGAAGAAAAACTGGTCCATGTTGCATCATAGATTTGCACAGTAGGTCTCCTGGACGCTGCAGATGACCCTGTCAGAGAAGTTGTCCTGCCTCAGGAGCTCCCCTTCAAGTGCCACACGGCCAATTGAAGCCATCGAGGGTCCAAGTGAGGAATGGCCCCTGGTAGAAGGAGATCTGCTCCTGAGGTATGTGCTAATGCTTGGTCACCGACAGACTGACAAGGTTGGCGAACCAGGACCTCCTTGGCCAGTGCGGAGCCACAAGCAGTACCTCGGCCCCCTCCAGCAGGATCTTTCTGATCACTTGAGGTATTAGTGAGAGGGGCGGGAACGCATATAGCAGTGATGCTGTCCTTCATTCCTGTGTGAGGACAACCCTGAAGGTTCTGGAGGCTCTTCTCCAGATTGACGGAAAACCTGTGTTGTTGTAGTGCGTGGACGGTGGCGTTGAGATCCTGGCACGCCCTCTGTTTGGACGCTGACATTAAAAGGATGTCATCCAGGTAGCAAACGATCCTCACTGGATGTGTCCTGAGGTGTGCAGCGACACCAGCCAGGAGCTTGGTGAAAGTCCTGAGGGCCGATGATAGGCCAAAGGGAAGAGTCTTGTATTGGTAATGCCGGTTTGCAAACTGGAACCTCAGGAACTTGTGATGCGCTGGATGAATGAGGACATGCAGGTATGCTTCCTTCAGATCGATTGAAGTCAGGAAGTCGTCCTACCTGATGCAACCCAAGATGGTCTGGAGTGATTGCATCTTGAAGCGCTTGTACACTATGTGGATGTTGAGTTTCTTGAGTTCCAGAATGGCTCTCACCCCTCCCAAGGCTTTGGGAACCAGAAAGAGGATCGAGTAGAATCCCCTGCCTTCTTGACCTGAACCTGCTCTATGGCTGCTATGTCCAGTAGATGCTGGATCTCTGCCTGCGTCATTTGTCGCTTGTGGGGCAACTTTGGGATGGGACTACGAATGAAGGACCGAGGAGAAAGGGAAAGGAAGTTTAAGGTGAGGCTGTGACGAATGGTGTTCAGTACCCAAGTGTCCATCGTTGTCTCCTCCCACTGGTCAGCGTAAAGCTGTAGCCGACCCCCGATGGAAGGCGACCGGTGACGGTCACTTGGGTCTGTGAAAGGAGCGGTTGGAAAAAAACCCTCGAAAGGACCTGTCCTGGGTGTGGTCCTGTGATTGGGAATAGGACCTGGTAAAGCTCCCCGAAGTGGAAGGGGAGTCATTGTTCCGAAAAGGCTGCCTATGAAAATAGGAGCCTTTGCGGTCTGGTTTCTTGGTGACCGCTGGTAAGATCTTTCGTTTGACCTTGGACTCAATCAGGACAGAGCTCCGAGCACCTGTTCCACGCTTCAATTAGGAGTGAACGTTCATCCAGTGGAAAAATAAAGAATCCTAATACTATATGCTAAACACAAAAATAAGAAAAAAGGCTACACTAATTTCTTGGAGAGTCCAATTTGCTGTTCAAGGACTGGAACTCACCAACTGCATCCTTTCAGGGCGACTGAGTTTTTAAAACTGAGACTCTGTGGGGAACAGGAGGCTTGGCTACACAAAGATTTGAACTCAGTCTTTGGGCAGCAAGCTGAAGTTAACCCATGCTTGGACACTCCAAGCAGCACCTAGGAGAATCACAAGTTTTCATTCACTTCTTAGTTCTGTGACTGAACCCAATCCTTTATCACTTCTGATCCAGAAAGTATATGAAAGTATTCATATATCTAGATATGACATGCTATGGAACTAAACATAGTGGCTGTTCTATGTAATGGATCTGAGAATACATTGGGCAAAATCAGTAGTAACTCCGCAAGGTATTCTCATTTGCATCAATCTTGTCTCCTTAATATAAAGTTATGAAACTGTTGGAAGAAGATTTGGAATTGTGGGGGTGATGTACTATCAGTATGCTAATGTTGATATTTAATCCTATCATGCTTTGTTATTTAAGAAATGCATACTGTGAACTCTGCTGGGATGCAATACTGGATTACATAAAGGTGAAAGTGAGACTGAATCTCACATGGGAAGCCTGCCTCACAATTTACACAAACTCTTGAAAAGTTCACAACTTGGGAGTGCTCCTTAATCAGTAACAAGAAGGTACCATTGTACAACTTCATTTTAAAAATATATTCTTTAGTTTTATATTTTATTGTTTATAGACTTTAACTGAATTATTCTGGCAATTTTGGCATGGTATAGGATTATATGCTTAAGTACATCTTTATCATTGTATGGAATTATAATATCATTCCAGCACAGATAATTTACTAGTTGTTTTCCAAGTTCAGTTCAAAGCAATGTTCTTAACCTTTAAAACATTAAACAGTGTAGGAGTTGGCAAGATGAGGCACCTCTCATATTTGCACATGGCCAATTGCTAATCTCTGCAGAAAAATCCTTGAGTGCAACTTAGATTGCAGAACCTCACCCTGAGTTTGTGGGAAAGAGTATTCTTTTGCTTTGTTCTTAAATAACAAAACACTAATTGTAATTTGGAGTCATTCTCTTTGTATTTTGGAATGAAATAAAAGTATTTTTCTAACTGATTTCTTTAAATTGTTAGTAGATAGGATTTTATGCTGTTTTAGTATGTCTTTCATTATTTTTGTTTTATGTTCATTACTTTGCTATTTATTAAAGCAACTTATAAATATTAATAAGTGAAACTACATAAGATACTGTTGTCTCCATCTACAAAAGTTGGAAAGAATTATAACAATTCAAGCATCAATCACAATATAGTATAGCATTTCAGAGAAACTTTTAAAGAAAAACTTAAGCAAGAGAAAATGGCTGCTGTGTTAAAAGTTCAGCTGTTACAGAACTTCTGATTTCAGAACAGGACAAGAGAAGAATTTGGTGATAGAGATAAATAACCATATCTAAATAGGGATACTGACAAAAATGGTCAGGACACACAAAGGCAAATTATTTTGCACATGTGCAAAAGAGGTATGTCCCTGCACTTAAAACTCTTAAAAATTCTGGGCAACTCAATACAAAATTAAAATCAAAACAAAAAAACCTGGTGCTCTAGCCATCCTTGTTAAATACACCCAACAAGATTATCCACAGCAGTGTTTTTCAACCTTTTTTGTGCAAAGGCACACTTTTTTCATGAAAAAAAATCACGAGGCACACCACCATTAGAAAATGTTAAAAAAAATTAACTCTGTGGCTATATTGACTATATATAAAGTAATTTTCCCACGGCACACCTTACACTATGTCACGGCACACTAGTGTGCCGCGGCACAGTGGTTGAAAAACACTGATCCACAGGATCCCAACTTACTCTACCTAGCTGCCTGAGGAATAAACCAGCTCTTTATAGCCTTCTGGAAAGTTAAAAAGGATGGAAGCTTGCTAGATCCTGAAATTCCATAAGATAATAGCTGCTACAGAAAAGGGACACTTTCTAGGTCTCATTAGCAAGTAGCATTTAAGGGCAAGGGAGTCTGGAATATGTCCAATCTTAACTAATTTATGTTCGTTAACTGAGGGAGTAGGCAAATGCCCTCAGGTCTCAGAAGTGGTCTTGCAAATAACCTGACTCCATTATGGATGCATGCACTATTCAAGTACTGTATATTAGAAAATGTCATTAACTTCAATAAACAATATATGAAAGGTTACAACTTTGCCAATATAATAAAGAATGTTATCTACCACTCTGATTCTCTGCTACTATATTATTATGTCACATTTGCTTGACTCATAGATGAAAGGCAACCGTAGATTTAAAAATTTATAAAAGTTCTGATCAGAATATAACTGGCTTTGTTTTCAGAGCTAGAAACAAACTAAGTCATCTATTGCTTGCAAAAAATAATTCTCCCTTTTTGATCAACTTTATTTTTTAAGCGTATGTGTACCTGGATGCATTTTTCTGTACAATATCTACCAATGCATTCATTTTTTCAGCACTTTTCCATAATATATGCCATTCAGTTTTCTCAATGTATTTTCATAATTTTATCATAGATTGATAAACAAAACATATGAATGATGACTGTTTTACTATTTGTAGAAGAGTAAAAAAAGGAATAAAGCTTTCTGATTTCTTATACCAGCAACACTCAATTTAAAAGTGCATTTAAATTGTATTTAATCCAAACTAATTCAGGAAATATGAAATAGTTTTTACTGAATACAATTTAAATAGATTTTCTACCTTCCCTATTAAGAACCAACTTGAATCCAACAAAATTAAAAATTTGTTTAACTTATAATTACTTTTGAGAAAACATTAAAACACACCTGACATTTTTAGAAAGGGTTTTTTTTAGAAGGGATCAAAGAAATTACTTCAGTGAATTCATGATTCATTTGAAAACAGTGTGCAATTATCCACACGATCCTCTCAGCAATAAAAGCAGAACATTTTAGCATTAGAAGTAACAAAAAACAAAAAAAAATTAAAAGGAGATCCACAAAACCTGTCACATTTCAACATTACTTATAGAAAACTACATGATTTCAATAAATTTATACATCCTTCTGAAAGGTATTTTTAGTGACATACTGCTGTAATTAATCTGAATATTTGCATAGACATATAAAACCTAAATACGATTCACTGAAAAAAAGGAAATGAGAAATCTGAAGCAATGGGGATAGGGAAAGGAAAGAAATAACATCATTTGCTGAATTTCTTTCATCTCAACACTTTCTCTTCTGGTACATGTTTGTTGCTCAACTTAGACTAAGATAAGCTTCTCATCTCATTCAGCCACATATTTATCACAAGTTCTTAGCCTTGATTCTTCTAAGAATGAATGTAAACATGCACTACTTTAAAAAACAAAGATAATCCATAAAGTTGCATCAACAAGAATGAATGTGTGTGAGGGTTCAAACTGGGAAAATGCTTCCTCCCTTCACCTTCTTCAGTTTGAAGTAGGAGAAAACATACATCAAACTTCAGTTTTATTTTAGCTGAGTCCTGATTTGTAATTATTTATTGTTATTTAAAATATACTGTTATGTGTTGTAAGCCACTGTTTCATTTTGTATGCCACAAAGAGTCACTGACTCTATAAATTAGATAAGTAAATAAAAGTAAGCCAGAAAAATTACTCATGGTGCATTACTTAAGAGACTAACTAGAATGTATTTCATCAGGATTCTGTTTGCCCACCACAAAAGCTAGGAAATATGCTAAAATTAAACTAAATCCTAATTTGTTTGTCTTTAGGGTCAATTCTAGTTCCTATGTATACCTACTGTCCTCTACAAAGGACAAAATTAGCATAATCAGATACAAAGTAGATAGGGATTCTGAAATGTTGAAGCATTAATGTCTACAGGTGTGCTTTGAATGTAATCTTCTTTCAATCTCAAATTTCCTCTTTTTCCCGCCCACTTTTGTATCTCTATCTCTAAAAAGTTACAAAGCTCAAAATTTGGCAGAATGTAGTTCTTTTATTTCTGTAATTCAAATTTAACTCTAAACTTACAATTACATCCCTATATCACTGTACTTTATAAACAGTATTATTCCACTGTTAACTAATTGGGAATATATTAGAAACCAGCTTCCAACTAGACCCAAGGGACATTGTTTTTGTCCCTACATTAATTGAAGATTGTTACTGCCAGAAGTGGCTCAGCAGATGACAGGACCTAACTGACCTCTCAAAAGTAAGCAGTGTTGGTGTTGATTACCTGGATGGGGATTACCTGGGAATCCTGAAGCTTTTGGTAGAATAAGGAAGTAAAAAAAAAGAAAAGGCAAAGCCAAACCACTGCTATCATTGCCAAGAAAACCGGATGGATGGAGTTATGAAGTGACTTAAGAAGGTTTTTTTTACCTTTTATTGCCAGTCATTTGAATGGTTGGATAATTGACTAGTAGCTGGGTTATTCACCATTTGCAAAGTTAGAATGCTAGGATATGACCAAGATCCTGAGACAACTCTTACATTCTATCGACACATAATAGAAACAAAAAGTGATCATATCCAAGCAGTGTTTTTTATTTATCTGGCAGCCGATGGCCAACAGAACAGGCTTGGTTAAGCCGAACTTATTTACTGATGAAAACAAAAGAACATGTTGTTCTTTATATAAGCTTAAAATATAAATATAAGCACAGCAGAACAAATTCAAAGAAGAGTACTAGTTTGTAATTTTAATCCAAAGAAGAGCATTCATTTCTTACTTTATATATTCTGAAAACTATATCCATTCCACTCTCTCCTATTCAATATTATTTTAGCTGTATTAACTTAAAATCATAGCTTCAATTCACACACTATGCAAAATTAGGGAGAAAGAAATTCAGGTTAAATCCCTATTCATACACAAGGTTCACTGAATAATCTCCAGCTAGTCATTATGTAAGCATGCTCGCCAACAGGCATATAATTGCCAGGATAAAATAGTAAGAAAGAAACAAGTACATCAACTTTCTGTCACTGAAAGAGAAGTCAGACAGTAAAATAAACAGACTGAGAAATCTCTCCCAGCCCTTCAGTTCAGCTGTGGCCAAGTTTAGAGAAATGTGTTCATGTATGCTTCTAAACACAAGAGATACCAGATTCAAACAGGAGTATCAAAGTGCTGAGACTAGTACAAATACTATTCTGAATTCTGCTATAGAAATCCACAGTGGTATATAAAAAGTAATGGATGGGGGATAATTCATTTGCAAAAGTGCAGCTCATTCCTTAAACAATCACATTGTGTTCCATATTTATAATCTTTTGCTACTTATTTATAATTATGCAGTTTCTAATTTTTAAAAATATGTTAATGTTTATATCAGAAGGCCACTTGTTGAAGCATGGATTAAACATCAGTGTCATATAAGCCACCATCTGAATTGTAAAGTACTTTGTAATGTTCATTTTATGCATAGTCAATAATCCGTTAAAAATATAACTACTTACTTTAACTGTAATCATAATTTCTGAACAAAATAAATTTCATCCTAAAGCAGTCTTAAATTTCATAAACAATGAAAATAAGTTCTATAGTTAAATGAACAGACATTGCACTAAAATATTCATTTGTTCTCATTATTGCAAACAACCTTAATACTAATTTAAGAAAGAATATCATATGGAAAAAAGAATCATTATGAAGCTTAATAGCTGAAAACAGCCATACTTGTATGAAACATTTAATACGTTATTCCTAGAGTTTCCGGCACAGCTGATGTGTGATTGCAGCTACCCATATCTCTCAAGAAAAGCCTTCCTTAACAGATGAAGTAACTTACAATATTTAATAACAAAGCTGGTAGACAGGGCTTATCAATTGCCGTATTATACAATGTTTCATTTTCAGTTTTTCAAAAATGTCTTCAGCAGGCTATATGAAACTCAACTTTACCAGTTTTTTTAAAACGATATTCATGATCAGTATTCTACACCAGATTCTGTACTTGTGGTTATTGCAAGTTTAAAAATAAGGAACAGATTTTTTTTCATCCCATTTACTTTTAAGATTCTGATCACCAACTGTCAGTGCCTTTTAATTAACAGACAAATATACAAATACTGTATCCCGTGGTTAAAAGCTTGCGTTTTTTAAAGAACACAAAACACGCTCTACTGCTTGCAGCAATATTTATGCAGCAGATAAATCTTTTTAAAGATACTTCCGGGAACTTAAAAAAAAATTACTTCAACCAGACTCCAGAACAAAGAAAATACAGTACACCTATCCTTTAATTTCAATGAAGGAAAACAAAACAAGGTAAAGAAAGCTCCCCAGCACCCCAGAAATAAAGAAAATCCTCCCTTTTTTCCAGCAAGCTATCAGTTCTGGCCTAAGCAGCCATGTCCTCATTTCCTTTGAAAAGGTGTTGCAGAAGAGAAACTCCAACATGTTGGATTTACATTTTGCTTTCCGCACACACCAAGCAAGAGTGTTTAAAAACAATATATATTATATATACATCACTGCCTGAAAGCTAAAAGGAGGGAAATAATCCGCAGTCTAGAACTGAAAACGGCCACAATATGCACACCAGGGAGTGGAGCTCGGAGAAACATAACCCTCCGCGACGCCCCATTTCTTCCCCCCTCCCCTCCCATAAGAGGTTTTACCTTCATGATGAACTCAGGCTGCAGCAGAAAAATCCGAAAGCGAATGTGCTGCCAAGGCTGGACCTGAAATTTAAAACAAAGCACTGAGCCAACGCACCATCCTCCTTTTTTTCAACAGGGCGCACTCGGCAAGTGCTGGGAGGGGGGCGTTTTGGCCCTCTTTCTCCCCCCCTCCCATTCCAGCCTACCTCGCCCGATGCCCCCTCTTACAGTTCTCCCTTTTCTCTTACGCCGCCTCTTCTCTCCAGCCACAAAAAGCCACTGCTCTCGGAGCCTCACCCCCGCGGCTGGCTTCCCCCCTCGCCCGCTGCCTTTGACGCCATTTCTGTCAGAGCAGAAACTTGCCACAACAACAACCGCTTCTTAACAACCCCCCCTCCCTCCCTCCGCTTCCCTCCGTGCAAGCGACTCTCCGGGCACCGCCACAGAGGGCACGAGCTCTTCATCGTAGGCTGACGGGGAGCAGTTTCTATTCCACCCGAAGAAACTGGGGCTAAGTAAGGGGGAAAGAGAGGTAGGTCAAGAGGTGTCCAGTCCGGACTGAGGTGCTTTTTCGCCCAGGCGCGCGCGCACACAGGAACGAACACACACACACACACACAAACAGACTTCCCTGCGGGAGGGGAGGTTTCTTCATTGTACTAGGGACAAGAAGCGGGGATGGGGAGGGGGGCTCGATAAAGCTTGCCCTCCTCCTTCTCCGCGTCCCCCTCGCTGCATCCCGCGTCCACAGCCGCGGCTCCCGGCTGTTTCCCGCAAACTGGCCCCTCTTCGCTCTCCCCACAGATTCCCTCCCCTCCCCCGGGCTGACTCCGCGGTCGGAGTTTCAGCAACAGCGGCAGCTCCGGGCTCCAGGCGAGCTAGTCGGGGAGCCGGAGAAGCGACGCTCGGGGGCGGCGATGGGGAGCGCCTCCCTCCGAAGCCGGCCGCGGGACTCCCCGCTTCCTCCTCCCACACTCGGAGGTCCCGCTTCCCGGGAAGCTGAAGCCACCAGCACAGCCGCCGCCGCCGCCTCAACCAGCAGAAAAACAACAATCCCAAAGGCGAGTCGCTCGCCCGCTCCTTCTCCGATCTCCCTGCCGAAGGGCTTCGGCCTTCCCCGGGGAGCTCGGCGAATCGCCCAGGGCCGGGGCCCCGCAGCCTCTTCCCCGGGGCAACGTTACCTTTTGTTCCACGGCTGTCGCCCGCTCGCTGGTCCCCCCAAACCTGCCGGGGGAGGGGGGGAAAGGAGGACGGAACCTCCTCTCGACGCCGGGCCCAATCGCCCGGCCCCCGCTCCCACCTCCGTCCCTCCAGCGATCGCCGGCCTGGCTCTGGGGCAGGCAGGGCTCGCCCAGAGAAGGCTTCTCCCTCCCGTCCGAACCCCGGTGGCGACGGCGACAGCAGCGGCTCAGCTCCAAGCTGTTCCGTCCCCTCCCCCGATCCGATGCCTGATTGACGCATCGACGCCCGCCCTCTGCCCGCCTTGCCTGCTTCGCATTGGCCCGCCGCCCCACTGGCCCGCCTACTCGCCGTCGCCATTAGCCGCTGCCTCAGAAACGCTGATGTAATTCCCACTCCAGTTCTATGGAAACAGAGACTCGGATTCGTAGCGCCTTCTGGGTAGCATGGTTTTGTCCCGCCCATTTGCCGCAGTCTATGAGGGAATTTTTCTTCGCCGTTACTACAGCTCCCGAGATGCCTCGCGAGGACGGAGAGGAGAATGAGAAAATGGAGGGGGAGAGAGAGAGAGAGAGAGAGAAACACGAAGAGGGCTTTCTCGAAGCGGGAGGAGGGGAGGAGCTCGCGCCTGCGCCAACAAGCGCCGGTGGCGCATTTTCCCTCCATCGGGCGGAGGAGCAGTCTAGGCGGGAGGGGAGGGGTTTGCGCTTCTCGCTACTAGAATGAGGCGGGCCGAGGAGTGGCTGAAGCCGGTGAGGAAGCCGAGGAGGCCGCGGTATGTTGAAGCCGTCGCGCCGCTGAATCTCGCTCTACTTGTTTTCTCCTTTCCCTTCGAGAGCCTCTAATAGTCGAGCGGCGGGAGAAGCAGTAGATCTCCCCCCCCCCCTCTATTTGTTGTCAAGTCTCCTGTCGCTTCAGTTGAAAAGGCCGGCGGTCCTTTACGAGAGAGAAGTCGCCCCGTGGTAAACAGCAGGGGGGGGGGGCGCGCTCGCTTGCCTGCTCTTTCTCTTTCGGTGTTTTCGCTTGAGCTTGCAGAAAAAGGGGGCCGGCTCTTCTGTGCAAATATGACTGCCGGCTTCCGGGGCTTGAGAGGCTGTTCTCTCTTAATGTAACTTAAGAGCTTTTTTGCCTCTTCCTTTGCCAGTTTGATTGTTTCATAGATGTTGGAGGAGGTGTAAGCATTTTTATTGTTCAGTTCGAAGTATTGATTATTTAGGGTAAAGAAAAAAACGAGGATCTATTTTGTGGATTTTCTTTTAAGTACAAAGTCTCGTTATTTCCTACTGGCAGGAGCAACTCCAGTTAAAATATTAATATCTTTTGCGTTTTTATTCAGTTTCTAAAGAGTATTTTGAGCTATATTGATATAATATTCTTAGTTAAGTACATTATCGAATTATGTCTTGCTTTCACATTTCTAAATTGTAAGATAAAGATGCCTAAGAAAACAAGTTCAAATCTTCATTGTGAAAGGGTTAAAATTAGGTAGGTCTGTATTTTGTCCAAAGTTTTTGTTAATTATAAAGACAGTAGACAGGAAGATATAGTAGGGTTAAGTACTTTAATTAACCATGTACTGCCAAATTCTTAAGCTTGAAATTTTTTTTCAGTAGTCAATGTCAAATTTATTTAAGATGTAAGTATTTTAATAAATTAAATTGATACTGTTTCATTACACAAGCCAGTGTGGAGTTTGTGGTATAAGTTTTAAAATAACATTCACAAACCATGGAGCTTTGAAAATACAATACTAATAGTCCTAGCTTTCCACCACAACTGAGCCCAAAAATTGTATTGATAAGCAAAACTAAAGTGATTTAGTTAAGTGATTTTGTCCCATTTTACAATCTTTGTTTCTATAGTTAAGTGAATCACTACAGTGAAGTCAGCAACAGGATCATTAAATGAATGTAGGTTCCTAGTTGACTTTGCTTGTCAGAAGGTAGCAAAAGGTGATTGCATATCACTGGGACACTGAACCATCATAAAAATGAGTCAGTTGCCAAGCATCCAAATTTTGATCATGTGATCATGGTGATGCTGCAATTGTCTTAAGTGTGAAAATAAGTCACTTTTTTCAGTGCCATTGTAACTTTGAATGGTTTCTAAATGGACTGTTGTAAGTCGAGGACTACCTGCACTATAGCTTCCATTTGACTCCCAATGACTACAGGGAACAATACAGTATTGTATGTAAGTGCACCTCTTCCTTTTGCTGTTTGATAGTTTTGTTTTTGAGAGCTCAATCAAGTTCACTATTCCATGAAGAACTACAGTTCAAATCCTGCTGAAATTTCTCAAGCCACAATTACTTCATAAAAAGGACATTGGCAAATGTGCAGCCCCACCCTTGTATTGAGCTCATCGTGTTAATTTATAGTTCACTTAATTTTGGCTTACAAGATTTTTGTGAATTCCATATTAGGCCACTGTTCTGACCCCCTGGCCTGTGAATACACCAGAACACAGGCTTGGCTGTTTGCCACTGTTCAATTACTGGGATAACGAATCCTTTGGCTGTTGTTTCCTGCAAATGTCCTCTCCCAATGCCTCACCTATAACCTCTCTTGGGAGGGGCCAATCAACAACCACTTGTGCTTAATCATCTTCTGTGAGTCTGCCTACAGAGTTGCTGCTTCCGTTTCTCAGCCCTTCTCAATCTAGCATCAGGGACAAACTGCCTCTGATCCTCCCCACTGCTCCATGCCTCAGGCACCTCCTGGTGGCCAACCATCCTCTCTGGTCCCTGCTCTGAGTCTGAACTCTGCCCAGGGTCCTCCACATCTTCCATGGCAGACTCATATAGTTCCTCGCTATCCGAGTCCATCAGCAGCTCAACCGGATCCTGCTGGGCCACAACAGGCCCCTATTTAGTTTAGTGTGCATTAATATAAGTTGAGGCTTTATCAGTTCAGGTTTTCATACATGGATTTTGATGTTTTGTGAATTTAGAGTAGATTATTAATCTGGTCATTTTATTAGAGTTAAAATGCTGCAGTAGTGTATACTATTATCTTTATTGTATATAAAATTTAAACTATTGAGAAATTAGAAGTTATCTTCTAGGAAACAATTAGTTAAATGTTAGACACTCAACAGTGTCATTGGCACAGGCCATATTATGGCTGCAGATTCTGTATTTAAATTGCCTGAGATAAATTGTTTTAGTGCATATCAGCTGCAGTGCAGTAAAAAACCTTCAGAGAGAAGGAAAAAAGAGATAACGCTCAAACAAGAACTCTATTAAATATTTGAGAATGTTAAGTGTCCCATATGCAGTACTTCAGATGAGGCATTATTATTATTATTATTAGGCTTATTTGTTTATAAATAGGTACATGCTCATAAAAAATTCATTGTAATATTTTCTGAGTAATATGATGATTGGCTGATCTTGAATAGTGTATTTAAAGTGTATTTAAGTTACTTGAAATGACTTCATAAATACTTTAAAGAAGTACCTGCCACTTCTACACTGGCACAGTATGACATTTCCTGTTGTTTCTCCCGCCTACATCATATGTTATTACTACAGTAATACTTTAAGACTGTTTCTTCTTTCTTTCTTTCTTTCTTTCTTTCTTTCTTTCTTTCTTTCTTTCTTTCTTTCTCAGACTATAAGGCACTGTTTGGAAAACACATTTTTAAAATGGAAGAACTAGAAGATTCATCCAAGAGAATTCTTTTAGAGCCATACAACTATCTGCTTCAGCTCCCTGGTAATATATTATTGTTTGAATTATAGTGATGTATGAAAGTAATATATAAATTGGGATAACCATAGCAATATCTTGAGTCTGTGAGCTATGCATTTTTCATTTAGTCCCCAAATTAGCTTTCACTTTGTTGCCATTGGTATCTAATTTTCATTTTATAGTCTTCTGTTTTCAATTTACATCACCTTGTTCTGCAATGATATACCTCTTAAAATATAAACTAAGATTTATTTTAACAATGATTTGAGCAAATTAATCTGTCTTGCAGATGAGCAAATTAATACTGGTTGAATCATTAATTTTTTTCAGTCAAATATAGACAAATTTCTGGGTTAAGTGATAGCAACAAACATGGGATAAAATAGCAGTTTTAAAAAATTCAGAACACTTACGTATGGTAAGAAAACATTAATCTGCTTTGTGCATTTTATGAACCTAGCCTAATACGAAATGTTTTTCATTTAAGATGTATAAACCATGCAAGTTGTATTTTGTTAATAAACTATGGCTTAGTGGAATATGTAAATCCACCCATTGTGTTTTGCATAAACCTATATTAAAGTCAAGATTATGGAGTAAATACCAATCTCAATTATTTAAAATATTATGGGATACATGCTACTCTTTCACTTAAAATCAGTGACATCACTGTGTGTGTATATGTATTTGGAGAGAGAAAGGTGATTCAAAAAGTGTTTTTAAAACTGGAATTTAAACTTTTAATTTACATATTTTGTCTATTACGTAGCAAAATAAGAGAAAATTTCATGTTTAGGATAGAGCTAATATCATATGAATATAATTTTAATCTTTAATATGGTTATTAGCTAATAGCTTGATACACACATCATTATCAAAGCCATAATATAATTGCATTTATCATTGAATATATAGACTTTAATTTTATTATCTACCAAACAAAAGAAATAGATGAAGGAAGCAGCCAGGGATTGAAATTGCTCTTTTGGTGTGTGCACTTTTTTACCAAGACAAGCCCCAAGGATATAAAGATGTGGAAAAAAAGAGTTAACTCAGATGTTAATCAGTTTGCTTTTAAGATCTTAATTTTTTTTAGTCGACAAGATGTAAGAATGATGGTTAACTGTTTAAAATCTGTCTATTTTAATTGTAGTTTTACAGATTTCTATATGAAATCAGATTTTTCTCTCCTATCTGCTTTTTGTAGCATCCTCTAAAAGCTCTAAAATTTTTAAAAGCTTAGTTTGACTTTTGAGTTTGTCCTAACAAAAATTACTCTTTATGAATGTTAAACCTGGTATAGGAAAAAAAAATTCCCTGTCCATCCTTCTGGAAAGTTCCAGATATTAAAGCTCAGTACCATGCACATTTCCTTTTTAAAAAGCCCAAATAGAGAGTCCAATTTCAGCTTTCTGGTAGCAGTGTTTTGGAGTTAATAATAGGAAATAGTATACCAATATTACATTTATGAAATATGCTAATTACAATTCTTTGCCTAGTATTAAGAATTGCAGCTGTCTTGTGTAAAGTTCTGCTGAGTGAACAAAGGCCAATGGTGATGATTCACAAAATAAGGTGTGGTTTGTAAATAAACTGGTAGTTCATCTGCCTAAGCCTATGTAGAATGAAAATGTATAGTGTTATCTATGTACTTTTTAAAATCATAGGTAAACAGGTCAGAACTAAACTTTCCCAAGCCTTTAATCACTGGTTGAATGTTCCAGAAGACAAACTACAGGTGAGTTGTATAAGTTAAATTGATTAACAGATAATAGTTTTAAACATAGCAAAGGGAAATATAAACTAAAGTTATTGCAGTAGTGTAGCATGTTAACCTCTGGTGGCAAGGTATTGTGCTCTGTGCAACTGCTTCAGATTGTGATATACTGCAACAAAACGTTGTTTGCAAGGAAAAGAGCAGTTTGAGCTTTCCAAACATTTTTATTTTGTGCGCTTAATGTGATACCTAAATGAGTGAGGACTACTTGATAAATGTTGGATATATTTGTTCATCAGGGCCAAAGATCTCTTGAAACAAATCCCCTACTTTGCACTCTAATTTGTACTATGCAATGAGAAAGACAGTTTTCCACACATATCACAGCCTATTTGTCCCCCAAATATATGGGTATGATATATGGGCATGAGAAAACTATTTATTTGCATCACATCAAATATATTTCTGCTGTAATATGATGAAAGAGGGTTGATGAAGAGCACAAATAACTTGGTTAGCATGCCATGCCAAAGCATTCATTTCTTGATTGCTGTTTTCACACATTTTGAATACTTTAATCATTAAGACTTTGTGTGTGTGTGTGTTGTAATATCATAAATATTAATTCTGTAGTCAGGTGTATTATGTTTGGTGTGTGTCTGTATGTGTGTGTGTATACACATATATACATACGCACACACACACACAGCATATCATTTCATGTGTGAGTTATTGTGTGCATATAAAGGTTATCTGTCACTAATTATATTGTGTAAGTTTGTTCATACTAAAAAAGCCTCTTTATACAAACAAATATATAGAAACACAGACAATAGGAGTGTGTAGTCCCAGTGAGAATAATAGTCAGTAAGATGGAATTGAGAAACTAATTAGCAGAGAGAATTAACATATTGCAAGAAATGAAAATAGAAATAATCAGGGAATCTAAATATAGAAGAATAACAGCAATATAAAAGTTTATTTTGTCTTTTTTAATAGATCATAATTGAAGTTACAGAAATGTTGCACAATGCAAGTTTGCTTATAGATGACATAGAAGACAATTCAAAGCTACGACGTGGTTTTCCAGTGGCCCACAGCATTTATGGAATACCGTATGTGATAAACTGTGCAAACTTTGTATATTTCCTTGGTCTACAAAAGGTTTTAACGCTTGATCATCCAGATGCTGTAAAAGTATTCACCAGTCAATTACTTGAACTCCATAAGGGGCAAGGCCTGGATATTTACTGGAGAGATACATATACCTGTCCTACAGAAGAAGAATATAAAGCCATGGTTCTGCAAAAGACAGGTGGCCTTTTTGGACTAGCCGTGGGCCTTATGCAGTTATTTTCAAATTATAAAAATGATCTGAAACCACTCCTTAACACTCTTGGGCTCTTCTTTCAAATTAGAGATGATTATGCAAATTTACACTCCAAAGAATATAGTGAAAACAAAAGCTTTTGTGAAGACCTAACTGAAGGAAAGTTCTCGTTCCCAACTATTCATGCAATATGGTCCAGGCCAGAGAGCACACAGGTTCAAAATATTCTGCGGCAGAGAACTGAAAATGTGGATATAAAAAAATACTGTGTACATTACCTTGAGAATGTGGGATCCTTTGAATATACCAGGAAAACACTAGAAGAACTTGAGTCTGAAGCTTATAAACAAATTGGATTGCTTGGGGACAACCCTGAACTTACAGCATTAATTAAATATTTAAGCAAAATGTTCAAAGACAGTGAAAACTAACAGTTATGAATTGAATATTTCTGCAGTTGATTTTTAAAGGATCAAGAAAAGTTAGATTTGTTTTACAGTATCTAATTGTTCATATGAATTGTGCTGAAACTGATCATAAAGAGTAACTGGAGATTTGTGTATATAGTATATTACTTCAAAATTTCAATTTTCAGTTGCTTATACAAAATCATGTGACAAAAGTCAATTAAAATAGCTTCAAAATCTCTTCAATGATTTTTATTTCTAATCCCTTTTATGACTTAATTCTGATTGTATGACATATCAAAAATTAACACAATATGACCAAAGGGGTAAAAGATGGTAGTACCCCAAAACCACAATGCTACATTGAAGGCTTTTGACAAGAGTTCCAACTGCTGTACAGGTAGTCCTCATTTACTGATCACTTGTTTAGCAGCCATTCAAAATTATGATGGTACTGAAAAAGGAGTTTTACACCCTGTCCTCAAAACTGTCACAGCATCCCTGTGATCATGACTTGGTTGCTTGGCAATGTGCATTTATGATGGTTTCTGATAGGGTGGATAAAAATTGTTTTTTAAAAATAAAACAATGGGTTTTTTTTATTTAAATTGGAGTTTTTGTTTTTGATTAAATTTATTTTAATAAAATGATTTTGGAGTAAAAATGTAAAGACAGTTTTCTATTTAAGATACATTATTAATTTAGTTTATTCAGCATGAAATGGAGTTTAGTTATGTAGTATGAGGCTGTATAAATCAAGCCATTTTACTAGTGATTCAAATCCACCCTGTGTTTGCAGAATTTCTCAATCATATGATCACTATTTGTGACCTTTACAGCCAACTTCCAACAAGCAAATAAATTGGGGGGAGGGGTCTGGGAGTTGCTGGTCATGGCCACTTGATATTAACTTATTGATTGTAGGTAATTCATTCAATGACTGCAGCTGGAACTGATGTCATAAGTTGGCACAATCACATCACATTTCATTTTACAACCATGTTTTAGTGATGGAGTTGCCAGTCTCAATTGTAGGAGGACTATTTGTAATACCATTGGCAAATGAAATAAATGGATATTAATTTTCCTTTGCACTCTGAAAATGTATCCTGTTTCCCCCAAAATAAGACCTCCCCGTATAATAAGCCTCAGTGGCCTTTTGAGCCCATGCGCTAAAATAATCTCTCCCCTGAAAATAAGCCTTTCCTGAAAATATTGCAACACAGCAGCAGCCATGAGGTGACCTAGAATCTCACTTCCAGGGCAAAAATAATAACTGCAAAGAAAAAAAAAGTAACTAATCAATTATCCCCACACACCCCCAAGACAAGATAGTTTCAACTGATAAATCTGACTTATAGAGGTTCTGTAGGATAGCTTTATAATATAAATAACATAGGCAGACAATATGTATTAAAATACATAATTCCATTAGCTGAAGGCGATAATATTTTACTACCATCTTTGATGTTAATTTTTGTGGGTTTATCAATATAACATATTACATGTATGCCACCTCTATTTGGAGTCTCATTTGCCGCACTTCAGATTAGCTAAGTTTGGATTTTGCTCACTCTTGATACTACAAATTGGCTGATACTGCCACACATATGTAAAAAATATACTTGATACAAATGTTTAAGTAAACTGCATATTTTAAAAATAAAAAAGCTAATATAAAAGTCAGGTATTTATACAAATCAATAAAAATGGTTAAATATTAGCGATTTTTGCAGAATGAAAACACTTTTTATAATTAACACAGCCAGTAATATAATTACAGATTCAGTTCCAAAATTCAGAGCAGAAACAGCATCACTCTATAATTCTTTAAAATACATGCATCTTCTCCCAATATCATGCTTTTACTATATGATCCTGGAAAAAATGTAGCCACAGAATGTATATTCACACCCAAAGGATCTGTTATAAATTCGAAGCATTGCAGAGCCTTCATAATTAGCATGTATTTCAGCCTGAAAATCAAATAATTTTATACCACTCTCTCTCTCTCTCACTCTCCGCCTTAGGCAGAAATGTGGGTGTGGGCAACTTAGAGCTATCCTTCCTCTTCAATAACATTGCAGAATGGCAGTAGTATAGTAATTTATTACAAAATAAAATGTTATTTACCAAAAAGCATGGGGAAATCTCAAACAAAAGCATCCAGTATCACTTTGGTGATATTGTAGCATTAATCCTCTACCCAAATATTGATAATGATGAAGTGATTCATGGCTGGAAATAATGCTCATTGTCCTTACCATTCTGAGACATTCCTAAAACAATACCAAGGTCAAATAGTTGAACATACTGTAATCCTAAAATTCAAATGTCCTCTATCCCTAAAGATAGTTCCTACATTTAATGGAGTGTTGATCCTTTTCAACTCATCAGTCTTAATAATTCAATTCCAGAAATATAGCTGGCCAATATTCCTGAGAGACAAAGACAAGCTTAAGAGTGACTGGTTTCTTGAAATTCCAGCCTACTATACTGTGGAAAGAAGAAACAGTATTTCATGAGCTGGGAAGTAACTAACTCATGAAGACATGTGTTATTTCCATAAATAGATGTCCTCCTTTTTCAATTAGCAGAAAAAGTAAGAAACACTTCAAGTGCAAAAGTATTGGTCCTAATTAAGCCAGCTGAGATCTGCAGTAGGCAGGTGTCAGGTTTTGTTTGTCCCCTTTATTAATTGCATTGAGTTTGGTGGTTTGCCAGTACCTAACTTAAATTCCACACTGAATGCCTCCCAAATTTGCTCTGAAGATTTATGGCTTTATGCATCATTACTAATTCTAGATTTTTTTAAAAATCTGAACATTTTATTAAGCAGTAAGCACATTAAATATAATAATCAGTGCAGCATGTCATTGGAAAATACCCAAAGTATTTAAATGTAAGCCGTAACATTTGTTGGAAATGAGTTTGAGACCATGATGATTTTACAAATAGTACATTCTTGAAATATTTGGTGGGTAAATTAAAGCATACTGTGAAAGTCATAAACACCTGTTTTAATTGTAAAAAACTACAGCTTTCAAGTGTTCAATATTTATCGGCTTTTAAAAGTTTTTGTTTTAGAATACCTGTCCCAGGATAATAAAAACTATCTAGAAAAAACTTTCCTGTTAATTAGCTCATGCTGATTTAAATTGTTAGCCAAATGAATACTTTTCTGGACAGAAATGCAAAAGTTTGTTTTGTGGACCAAGAATTTCCCCATATAGTACCTTATTATTTAAAACTTATATTAGTTTTTATTCACTACATTGCATAATATTCTGGTCTTGATAATTATTTTCTCATCTTAAAATTACTTGAAATTAGATCCTAAAGTCTTAGTAAACTACTACGATACAATAGTTTTAGTTCTTGACTTACAACCACCATTGACCCCAAAATTTCTGTTCCTGGAGTTAAGTTAGTAACATGGTTGTTAAGTGAATCTGGCTTCTCCGTTGACTTTGCTTGACAGAAAGCATAAAAAGATGGATTATGTGACCCCCAGTTGCCATGCATAGTGTGAACTAGTGACCAAGTATCTGAATATTAATCACTTGATCACAGAGAGGCTACAACTGTGGTGTAAAAAACAGTCATAAATCACTTTTTGAGTGCTGTTGTAACTTCAAATGGTCACTAAATGAATGGTTGTAAGTCAAGGACAACCCAAAGTATATACCAAAGGAAGAGTTTACCAAAATGATTTTGACTAAACAGTAATGAACTATTGGGCATATTATGTTCTTGCATACTTCTGCAGCCATCCTAGGGATCTGTCAGAAATACTGCATAAATTTCAAGTTGGTGCTGAAACGTTCGGCACGTACAGAATATTCATTTGGGTACAGGAGAAACCTAACACGACGGTCACATCAACAAAATAAAGTCCAAAAGGAATCATATTAGCCGTACCACTAGAAAAGGGTTTTCAGCTCTTTCCATCCCCGCAAACTGGCCCCTCTTCGCTCTCCCCACAGATTCCCTCCCCTCCCCCGGGCTGACTCCGCGGTCGGAGTTTCAGCAACAGCCGCAGCTCCGGGCTCCAGGCGAGCTAGTCGGGGAGCCGGAGAAGCGACGCTCGGGGGCGGCGATGGGGAGCGCCTCCCTCCGAAATCGGCCGCGGGACTCCCCGCTTCCTCCTCCCACACTCGGAGGTCCCGCTTCCCGGGAAGCTGAAGCCACCAGCGCAGCCGCCGCCGCCGCCTCAACCAGCAGAAAAACAACAATCCCAAAGGCGAGTCGCTCGCCCGCTCCTTCTCCGATCTCCCTGCCGAAGGACTTCGGCCTTCCCCGGGGAGCTCGGCGAATCGCCCAGGGCCGGGGCCCCGCAGCCTCTTCCCCGGGGCAACGTTACCTTTTGTTCCACGGCTGTCGCCCGCTCGCTGGTCCCCCCAAACCTGCCGGGGGAGGGGGGGAAAGGAGGACGGAACCTCCTCTCGACGCCGGGCCCAATCGCCCGGCCCCCGCTCCCACCTCCGTCCCTCCAGCGATCGCCGGCCTGGCTCTGGGGCAGGCAGGGCTCGCCCAGAGAAGGCTTCTCCCTCCCGTCCGAACCCCGGTGGCGACGGCGACAGCAGCGGCTCAGCTCCAAGCTGTTCCGTCCCCTCCCCCGATCCGATGCCTGATTGACGCATCGACGCCCGCCCTCTGCCCGCCTTGCCTGCTTCGCATTGGCCCACCTGCCCGCCTACTCGCCGTCGCCATTAGCCGCTGCCTCAGAAACGCTGATGTAATTCCCACTCCAGTTCTATGGAAACAGAGACTCGGATTCGTAGCGCCTTCTGGGTAGCATGGTTTTGTCCCGCCCATTTGCCGCAGTCTATGAGGGAATTTTTCTTCGCCGTTACTACAGCTCCCGAGATGCCTCGCGAGGACGAAGAGGAGAATGAGAAAGGGGGGAGAGGGAGAGAGAGAGAGAGACGAAGAGGGCTTTCTCGAAGAGGGAGGAGGGGAGGAGCTCGCGCCTGCGCCAACAAGCGCCGGTGGCGCATTATCCCTCAGTCGGGCGGAGGAGCGGTCTAGGCGGGAGGGGAGGGGTTTGCGTTGTAGAGTGAGGCGGCCGAGGAGTGGCGGAAGCCGAGGAGGCCGCAGTAGGTTGAAGCCGCCGCGCTACTGAATCTCGCTCTACTTGTTTTCTCCTTTCGCTTCCAGAGCCTCTTCTAGTCGAGCGGCGGGTACTTTCCGTGCCCCCTTTCAGCCTTCGCTTTGTTGCTGTGAGTTCGCCGCTTTCAGCGATGTGCAGCTTAGCTCTTTCTCCTGGTGGCTGTAAGCTAGGATGGGATGCAAGATCCAATTTGGGTCGGTCGCCGGCACCAGAGGTTTTTCCTGCGAGCTTTCGGAATCGTACTGGAGCCCATTTCATCTAAGTGTGGTATTTACAATCCACAGGAGGAAAAGTTCAAGCATGAATCCGACAGTTCGGAAGACAAAACCTCTCTGGTCCCGTTAACCGACTCAGATTGGATCCTGCAACATTATCCTGGGATCCCTATATTCGCCTTCAATCGGATGGGAAGCTTGGTTTTTTCCCTCTTTAAAGGTGCTCGGATTTCTAAAAACAGGATGTATGGTTTTCATGGTAACTGCCACTCACAGCATAGACTTTTAGTTGTCTATGTATGAAAAACTTCAGATCATTTCTTTTTTCCACAGAATGCAAGATTCAACATTGAAGTAGTCGTCTGGAGCGGGGGAATAGGGTTAGACAAATTATTTTGGGTATTGCACACCCACAAAGCCCGCTTTTTGGCTCTTGAAATGCTAATACTGTATTTGACAAATTTCTTGCAGTTCAAGACATTGGGGAGTAAACCTTCAGCAAAATCAGTGCCAGTGTCACTGTGGTGTTATTCATAGTAAAATTGCATTTTAGCTTAATTTTAGCAAACTCATCTTGGTCCTTACTATATGGGACAGTAAGCTGGCTGGGTTGAATAGTATCCTATAAAGATCCAAATATTGATAGAGGCATTACTATCCAGTTTCAAAGAATTACTGCATTGTAAATTACTGTATGATTATTTGATAACTAGATTTACTCATTTTGCTGTTAAACTTTTAATATGCTCTTTAGGCACCTTCAGTTTAAATTCCTTAAGGTAGATGATGTAAAGTATATGTACTATTGTCTCAGTAGTGGCAGTACATGGATGACCTTTCTTGGATTTAGAAAAGAAGCAGGATCTTTTAAATGGAAAACCATAACATCCCAGAATAATGTAATATCACTCCACTTTTGTATTGATACCCTAAAACTGCATGGCTAGTGACGTACATAGTGACTAGGTGTCTTGCTCAGTCTGAACCTAGATGTTATGTACTGTATGTGATTAATTTCATAAATAGCATAATATATCAAAAGTACTGTTAATTCTTTCCCTAGATCCATAAAGAAATATCCTGAACTCATCTCTCTTGATGAGTGATACCATTCCTTCTGATGCAGTTGGTCGAAGAATTCTCTGTAATGGAGAATATGGAACAGTACTTTATGTTGGTAACGTTCCTCCTACAACAGGTAGAAAAAATATTTTTATATCATATGTATTTTGTAAAATAAAAGGGTGACATCATTTAACTGTTTATTTGTTTTGTAATATTTATCAGTTGCTTCAAGACTCTGAGCAGTCACAAGGAGAAAATGGCACTAACAATCAAATTTCACAAGACATAATATAATCAATTTTTAAAAGTCACATTGATGTTCATTAACAATCATATTAGTAGCCAAAAGCTTGTTGAAATGATATGGTTTTGGAAGTTTCCCAGAATGCAGGGGCTTGTAAAGCCAAATGAATGTGTAGAGGCAGCATGTTCCATAGTTTGGGGGCTACTAATAAAATGGTTACTTTGAATTCCTTCTAGAAATTATTATTAATTAAATTTATATAATAGTCCATCTCATCAACAGCACCTTTGGTCAGCGTGCAATAATCAGATGAAAACAACAAATGTTAAAAACGTATATAAAAATCATATTGGTACATATTGCAAAAGCCAAAAATAAACGCTAAGAGAGGATAAAAACAGCCACTTTAACAATGGAGTTATCTAAGCAAGTCTTTCTGCCTGCGAATTATAGGCCTAATAACACAGGCAAGTCTTGATGGCTCTTCAGAATATCAAGAGTTGAACCTGAACTAATATGGGCCCGGGGTGGGGTGGGGTGTTTGATAAGGGAGGCATCATGGGAGAGAAGACATGTCTCTTGAGACTCATCAAATATAGCTCTCTAGTCAATGAAACCCTAAGCATGACTACTGTGTCAGGTCTAATGGGGTGGACTTACATAAGTGGGAAGAGGTAGTCCCTCAGATAGTCCAGTCCTATGCATGAAGTGCTTTAAATGTTAAAACCAGCAGTTTGAATTGAACTCACATGCCAACTGGAAACCAATGCAGCTCATGGATTAGAGGTGTAGCATGCACTGTTCTAGGAAACACACATAACTGCCCGCACTACTGTGTTCTGTACTAGCTGAAGCTTCAAGGGCATCTTCATGTGGAGCACATTGCAATCGTCCAATCTGAAGGTGATCAGGGCATGAGTGACTGCAAGCAGGGCCTGTTCATCCAGGAACAGGTATAGCTGGTGCACAAAACAAAACTGTGCAAAGACCCTTGTAGTTTTATTTGTTACCTGTTCATCAGGCAGGAGTTGTGACTCTAGAAGGGCTCTCAGATTGTGCACTGGGTCTGTCTGGAGTAGTGTGATTCCATCCAAAGATGGTATCTTGGAATCAGTGGACCCCAAAATACAAATATATTTATCTTCCCGGGGTTCAGCTAAAGCCTGTTGTTGCCCACCCAGACCCTCACTGCCTCCAGATGCCAGGATAAGATATTCACAGCATTGCATAACTCACCAGGGATGAAGATATATAATCAGGTTGTAAGCTCTCCCAGCAACGTCTTGTAGAAGTTAAGAGCAGAGAAAGCCCAAACCCTATAACACCCCCCCACATAGTAGAGGTCGAAGGCGTAACCTCTCCTTGATGCTTATAACTCCATCCTTCCCATGCCAGAGGTCCTCTAAACATGAGAACAATGCCACTTCTGTCCCATGCCCAGGTCTGTCTCCTGATTGAAAAGGATCAAAATAATCTGCCTTCTCCAAGGCCCTCTAAATCTGTTTCATGACCACCTTACCTACCAACTTCACCATGAAAGGGAGGTGAGATACTGGACAAAAAGTATCTAGTATAGTAGGATTCTGCAATGCCTTTTGGGGGTGGAGGACAAACCATAACCTGTTTAGGAGATAATGAAACCAAGAAAAATTAACTACTGTCAGAACCCATTCACACAACACTCTTCAGGCCACTGTAACAAGCCAGGAGGGGCCTGGATCTAAAGAACAGGTGGTTGAGCTCATAATCTGATGATTCTATCCATTTCCTCAAGGGTCACAAGTCTGAACCATTCCCAAATTAACCAGGCAAGATTCCTCCCTAGGAATCTCGAGACCTGTAACAAATTTAAGCATCTTAGTATTTAAGCAACTTTATCTGACAGGTACTATGCAAATTCCTCTGCCTGCCCCTGTAAGAGGTTCTCTAAGCTCCCTTGTCCAGGAGGAGCCATGCCACCCAAAACCGAGCTGCAGGTTTGCAATCTCCAGATCCAATAAGGGCAGAGAAATACTGGTGCTTCATCATTCTTACTACAATAACATACATTCTAACCTGTATTCACTTGAGTTCATCCTTTATTGAGCACCCATAATACTCTAGGACATGATCCAGCCATGACAAAGGAGAGACCTCCCAATTTCAGATCACATTGTCACTGCTTCAACAGGAACAACAGATCCAGAGTGTGACCACTATCCCAAGTCAGACTCTGGATGACCTGAGATAGGCCTTGGAAGCCATCTCAGTCTATTCCTATGGAAGGAAGATTAAAGTCCCGCTAAAACATAAATCTGGAGAATTCCATTGCCAACCCAGAAAAAGTCAAGGAACTCAGACAGGGAATTCCCAGATGATTCCCAGCATTCCCAGATGATCCCTAGAGCCCAACTTAATGATCAGGGGTCCACAAGTGGGGACAAGTGGAACAATGTCTCTGAAAACTAAGAGAGTCCCTGGTGACAATCACCACATCCCTCACCCCTGCTGTAGGGTCTTGGTTGATGTCACACTTGAAACTCAGACAAATTTCAGGGAGGGAAACTCCCTCTTCTGGACCCAGCTAGGTCTTGGTAATCGTGTCCTCTCATCCACAGTCAAATCATGGATAAGTGGGGTTATTATAAACTAACACAGCATTTAGTAGTATCAACCAGAGAGTAAGGTCATTGAAGGTCCATTGACAGAGCATTAGGGCTGAGATCAAGAAGCTGGAACTTGGAGCTGTTAACAAAACAATGGATCCATGGTTTCTGATAGTGACCCGCTTATGTCTCCCACCATATTTCTCCATGCCCATCATCATCATAGTACTTGGGGCTGCCTCCATTCCCCAAATAGTAACTCCATCCCATTATCCAAGACGTTTAGATCCCAGGCCTGGGAACCCATCTACTGTCCTTGCCAAGTATCCTTGGGAGGCAAAGCCAGCTACCCCGAGGCACTTACCTCCACCAGGTCTCAGTGCAGGGTACCCAGCAGTCACTTCCTCACAAGCTTGCTGTACATACATCACACAAGCATGCACACACACACAGTTTATGCAAGACACGTTCCCTTGTTGCTTCGACCAGTGGGTAGAGGCTCACTTCCTCCTTCACCTTTGTCAAATCTTCCTCCAGCTCTCACCTAGAGGAAGGAATCAACACTCTCATACCCACTAGTATCCAAGGGCATCCCTCCCCTTCTGCTATTAACTCTCCCCCAAACCTGGGGTCCCTTCAACACCATACTCCATAGAAGCAGCCAGGCAGTTCAACACACACTCACCCCAGGCTGCATGATAGACATTTTCCTCCTCTGGGAAATAGCCTGAGCGGTTGTCCAATCCAAATACGTCCCTGCAGTAGTGGATGCCTCAGGAATAGTCAGACCAGTCTGAGAATGTGAGAAATGCCACGGCCTAATTTTGAAGTTACCCAGTTCCCAAGCATGGCAAATGTGGTTGGCATGGCAGGCACATTTCAAAACAGCAAGTACTTCAGACGTCTCCCAGTTCTCCCACTGAGAAAACCTAGATTGGGCCAGGAAGTCTAATCCAACAGTCTAACCTCCCTGCATGTGAATATCAATCCTACATCCCACATGCACACCGCAAAGAGAAAACAAAGCTCCCCTAAAATCACAAGGACAGAAATTCTGATGCTTCTGTTCTCTCTACCATCTTAACTAGAAGCTGCATAAACTAAATCAGACTTCTTTTTGACATGTTTTACTGCCAGAGGTTTCCTTTCCAACTTTTTCTACTTCGAATTCAGATACAGATGTGTTAGTGTAAACACTTCTTTTGTTTGCTTACAGATTGGTATGTTTGAATTAATAGCTTAAAAATATAGCCGTCACCATAAACTGTTTTTTTTTAATGGCTTGCCCTTGTGCTCTTCAAAGTAGATGCTAGAATTATGAATCACACAACCTCTTAATGCTTTGAAAAAGAACTTTGAGTCTTCATACCATGTTTTTAATGAAAAGAAGTCTTCAATGAATCTGAAAGTGTTTTTCAATTTAATAAACACTATAGAAATGCAGGAATACCACAGCAGATAATAAAGTAATCTGAAGTAAAATAAATGTTAAAGATATTTTCAGTACAGATTGCTCTGAAGGAAGACTCGTTAAAATTTAAAACTGCAATTTAAGACAAGTTGTCTCTACAACATAAAAAAAATATTATACTGTATTTTAAAGCTTAAGTCTTTAACCTGAGTTTATTCTAGGTGATTTAAACTTGATGTGTGGTTTTTGAAAAACCTTTAGGAAAATGCCTTAAGTATGAAAGCCAGCTGGGTGACTTTGGCCCAGTTTTTTTCTCTCCCTCTCTCTCTTCTCTCTCTCTTCTCTTCTCTCTCTCTCTCTCTCTCTCTCTCTCTCTCTCTCTCTCTCTCTCTCTCTCTCTCTCTCTCTCCCTCCCTCCCTCCCTCCCTCCCTCCCTCCCTCCCTCCCTCCCTCCTTCCCAAGATTGTTATGGGGAAAATAGGAAGAGGATGGAATATTAGGTATCTTCACTATGTTGAGCTACTTATAAAAATAATAAAGGTGGCAATAAATACATAAATAAGTAAACAAACAAAGAAAAATGAATATTGGAATGCTAAAATCACAGTTGAAAAGGTTCATTTTGGCAATTCAAGTGTCAGAAAGAAATCTCCTTAAAATGAAACTATTAATTCATCAGCCTTATTGTTACAACCTAAGCATGCTGAAACTTAGTTAAATTTTATGTACTATTAGGAAACTCAGTTCTTCTGTTATTTGTGCAGTTGAATTACTAATTCGGGATGGAACTTGTTGATTCAGAGCATCAGACAAATCCTACAAGAACTTTCTCTGAAGCAGAGAAAGAATATTGCTCTAGAATATTCTTTTTCCAAATGTGGAATATTTGTTTTCCATTGTGAATGTTATGATATATGTTTCATACATTTGGGATAGCATAGCTTTTTAAAAATTAGAAGTAGCCCTTCTGTCAATATAAAAGTAATTTCATAAGGAAGAGGCGGACTATTTTGAGCACAGAGAGAATAGATCAGATCACCTGAGTAGCTATTATGACCTTAAATAGTTTTATTGATGAACCATTTTGAAAGTTGCATTATAAATCATTGATTTTTATAATATTAGGAATTTGGCTTGGAGTTGAATGGGACAACCATGAAAGAGGAAAACATAATGGTAGCCATGAAGGAATACAGTATTTCGAATGCAGGTGAGTTAATTCTAAAACACTATTTCCCTTTTCAACAAATAAATAGCATGTGCAAATTATAAATGAATCAGGCAATAAGATTATTATTTTCCTTTGACTCTTAATAATATTATCTGGTAACCAATAACTTGAATGCATTGTATTTTTGTACCAGTTAGCCTTAGGAATGTAGGTGTTTATTACCTTAACTGAATCTTCTTGGAAATTATCAGCCAACTGCCTGATTTATTTGAATTATTGGGGAATCAAACAATGAATTTAAGTAAAGTCTCTGTAATTTGTTTTTTTATTGCTCCCCATGCCAAATATTTCAAGTTTAATTTTGCTTTCTCCTCTTTTGATGGGGCTTTTAGAGCTTTGAAGATTGTTTTATAAAATAATGCTGAATATCACTCAATCACATGCACAGAATACCCAAAAATATACTATTACTAAGCAATAGATTAATTATACAAATAAGTACATATTTACAAATTCTCCTATTCACAAAAATTTACCGTTTCCCCAAAAATAAGACCACCCTGGATAATAAGCCCAATTAGGCTTTTGAGCGCATGCGCTAAAATAAGCCCTCCCCGAAAATAAGCTCTCCCCCGGAAATATTGCAACATAGAAGCAGCCATTAAGTGACCACACTCGCTGCCTCCTACACATAAAAAGTAATAAGATCTCCCCAAAAATAAGGTTAAGTGCTTATTTTGGGGGTCAAAATAAAATAAGATCCTGTCTTATTTTCGGGAAAACACAGTATTTGTAATCTCAAATCAATATTCATGAAGCCTTCCTGGTACATGTGGAGAATAGAAAAAAATATGAGCTGCCATTTTGTGCACGTCTTCTTTTATATTGATAATCTTGCTGGTTAAAATGACCCTTGAGCCTAATGTTCTGAATGCAAGGAGACTGTGGTGAGCCTTAAGAGAAAGTACGCATGCTAGATAGGCTTTCTTCAAGTATGACTTACATTGTTATTGGCCATGAGTTCAGTATTCATGATTTAGCAATACAATATATCCAGAAAAAGAAGGAGCAAATTTGCCAATCTGTATCTGAAACCACAACAGAAACTACCAAATTAACTTCTGTAATGTGAGGAAAGGATGGAAAGGTAGTTAAATTTGTAGATTCGTGAGATCATGATCAATTAAAAAAACAAACAAATAAAGTAGGGAGCAAAGTTGTGAAGTTTAAATCCAGAGATGTTTACAGCCACATTACGTACTTCAAGGACAATGCTCTTACCCTTCTTGGCTAGTGCTAGCTGGTTTGCACATTTCAAAAGGTGATACAGGTAGTTCTCAACTTACAATCACAACGGAGTCTGGAATTTTGGTCTTAAGTCTTTGATGTCATTAAGAGGGTAACCATATAATGACTCAATTTTACAGTTGCATCATGGCTTTCCAAGACATCGTTGTTAAGTAGTCACATGGGTCATTATGCAGAGTGTGGAGTGCCTCAGAGGTGGGGGAGTCTCTGGGAGTCCCAGTGGAGGCTAAGTGCAAGTTAGAGAAAAGGAAAGAAGCTGTATAGCTGCCCCAGACTGATCCAGCAGTGCAGTGAAAAGGTGTCACACCCAGGAAGCACAAAATTCTTGGGAAAACATAAAACACAGTGGGATAAGAAATCAGTTACCCTGACTGAAGGCTAAAAACCAGAAAGTCTTCCCACAGAGCACAAAGCAATCGCTCTACTAGAAGCTCCAGAGGCTCCAAGCCACAAATTCCCACAAAGTCCTGAATAGTTGGGAAGTTCCAGCTCATCTGCCCCGACCTTCACCATTTTCTTCCTTCCATTAAACTGTCCAGCCTGATCCTTTACAAGGAAGAAGATTGTTGGTATGCGCTTACTCAGAATTCATGATTTCACAGAACATTAGTGCTGTTAATAATATGAATTTATTGTACTAGTGTTTTTGTGTTTAACTACTCTGGCCCAGATTGGAGAATGCAAATATGGCAGCTAAAATAGAACTTTAAAAACATTTATATTCCTCCCAACTTTTTCAAGACTATCAGAAACAAATCAGCCCTGATTTGGTCCATATCTGGAACATCAATTAAAACACATGCATTTTTTATTCAGGAACAGGTCATCTGGAATCATCTGTTTCTCAAACAAGATGTTTTAAAACTGCTTTTAAACAACTGTTGTCACTTTCCCTCCAGGCATCCTACAGGTGGATCCTTTATCCGCCCAAACAAGGCAAATTTTGGAGTAGATTTCCTTTCCGCTGTTAAGGATAAGTATGGAGTGAATGAAAATGAGCACAATCCGGAGAGTGAAACAGGAATGCCATTAGTATTTGGAAGGAAAACTGTAGAAACAGTTGGATTTGATTCCATTAAGAAAAAACAAAAGCAAGTACAGTTCCTCTGAAAATTAGCAGCAGCATGTTGAATGTATTTCTAAACTATTGGAATGTTATTGATGCTACTAACACATTCATATGTTTATATCACATTCCCTATTATAATCCTTGCCCTTGTGCAACCTTTCTACAATTTTGCTGTATTATTTCTTAAATTTACCCTGTAGCTGTTGTTATTTTGTTATATGCATTGTAGAATGTTCTCTCTCAGAAAATACTCTGTTATACTGGTGCTGTGTCTGCAGAACAGTAACATGAAAGACTCATCTGAGAAGGGCTCCTATTGCTCCTACTGCTTTGGCTTGAAATATTGATTTCTTTATCTTAAGTAAAGTAAGGCAATGAAGCTTGGAGGGAAAGCATATTACTGTATTTTTGGACTATGGGATGCACCAGACTATAAGATGCACCTAAATTTGCAGGAGGAAAACAAGAAAAAAATAGTTTTGGGCCTCTGTGTGTCGCGTTTTCATCCTCCCTGGCTCCCAGAAGCACTTTGCAGTGCTCCACACATCCTGTTTTCGCCAAAAACATGCCTGTTTTTTGCCTACAAAGTACAGGGAGAAAACTTGACATGCAGAGGAATTGGGAGCCCAAAAACGGGATGTGCAGAGCACTACAGATTGCTTCTGGGGGCCTTGGAGGGTGAACGCGACACACAGAGGGTTTGGGAGGCCAAAAATGTCCATATTTGGTCTATAAGACGCACCTAAATTTTCACCCACTTTTAGGGGGAGGAAAAGGTGCATCTGATGCTTCGAAGAATACAGTAATTCATTTTCCTTGGGTTTCATTTTCTTTTTGCCTAAATATTTTCTACTTCAACAGCATTTTGCCATGCTTTGCATCACCTTGTCTAGCTTTCTTTTCTGTCTGTCAAAAAAATACCCTGAATGTTCTTCTAATGAGACACTTTTTTGTAGGCAATTGAATACCTTGCGCGACATTTCAGTAGATAGGTGTGCCGTGAGTCTTGCAGGTCAAGAAGAAGAAATCAGAAAATCATGCCCTAGTATCCTTTTTATATTGTCAAACTGTTCATAAAGTATGTGGTCTGAAGCATAGTGTTGATTTCAAGAATTAGATAAGGTTATATAACTACAGGAAACGTCCTTAGACAAAATTAGTAGTCTAAAATAAAAGCCTTTTGAAAAACACTCTAAAATATAGTAGCATCTTCCATGATCACAGCCTGCTGTGCTCTTTAAAACTACTGAAGAGAATTGGGGAAATTTTTGAAGATAATACAGAGGGAAAGTCCATTCTAGTAGCAGTACCCTAAGCAGCATAAAATAGATGACGATGTTTTGGGAAAATATGGTTTTGTCATTTTTGCAATTTCAGCCTTGAAAATCAGGATTATTTTTAATTTTTTTTTCAATTGAAAACAAGATTATTACTTTCATTCAATTTTATATAGATTTATATGATCTTTTAATGTTAAATATTTTCCATCTTATTATTTTCTTGATACATCGAATAGCAATAGCAGTTAGACTTATATACCGCTTCATAGGACTTTCAGCCCTCTCTAAGCGGTTTACAGAGTCAGCATATCGCCCCCACAGTCTGGGTCCTCATTTCACCCACCTCGGAAGGATGGAAGGCTGAGTCAACTTTGAGCTGGTGAAATTAGAACCGCTGAACTGCAAATAACAGTCAGCTGAAGTGGCCTGCAGTACTGCACTCTAACCACTGCGCCACCTCAGCTCTCTAATAGTTTGATTTTATTCCGCATTCCCAGAAATGTATTTTATTTAAAATCAGCTGTTATAAAATTCATTACTTTTACAATTTATTTGCAATGTAATATCAAAAAGTAAAACTTATCTGTCGGAATGTTAGAATGAATGTCTAAACTAAATTCTCTTGAGTTCATCCTGAAGTCCTTTATACAGCTCCTCTGACCAAAAATGCATAGTGTAGTTTCCTTGTCGTTTTGTACATAAGCTGTGCAATAGGGTTTAGATTGTCTTACTCCCTGTTTTAAATCAATCTCTTCTCAGGAAAAAATGGCAAGAATATTGGGCATGTCTGGTGTTGTCATGTGCATGAAATGGCCCAACCTGTAGCTCTAATTACCATGACACCTGTCCCCATATGGTCCCTGGTCAATGAAGTATTGTCTTCTCCCTACCTAAGCTCCAATATTTCTTGAGTCATGGAGTCCTTAAACTAGCATAGTGCAAGGTCATATTTCTTAAACTCAATCTTGAAAAAATTTTCTTAAATATATTTGCTCAGATATTCGGCAGATAAACTTATCAAGAAATCTTCTGTCATCTTGGAAAGAAGTGTTAGCTATTGCCTGCCAAGTTGAAAATTTAGAAACACTTAATATCAGGTATTCACAGATAATTTCAGAATGTGTAGATGAGCTTAGATTTATGTTTTGGGGAATTTTTTTCTTGGACCAAATGAGAAGACAATTTTTGCTGATTCCTCTTTTTCCACTTTGCCCGAAGAAAAGCTGCTCCAGCTTTTCCCTTGGTTAGAGTCTCCTTGAGCAATACAAGGTTCTACAAGGGAATTGTGGAAAAATCACATTTTTCTCTTCTATTCTTCCAGTGATAGTCTCTACTGGATTTCTGCCCTTCTGGAAAATGAAAGAGCCTTTTCATTTGTGAAAGAGAACTCTAAACCCAATCCTTTGTCTGTATCAAACATTGTCAAAGCATTTTAAATGTTTATGTTAATGGTACCAATACTCACTTTACACTGTGGTTCCTGCTAGTTTTTAATATAATCTCAAATTGTTTTTTTAATTCCCTTAAGTGCCATCCTTACATGGTAAAGGATGAAATTCTGAATATATGTGCACCACCAGTATGGGGCTTTTTATTTATTTTAGAAACAAGGCTTGCCTATAATTTGATTCTGGATTTAGGATCTTACACCTTAAACTAATACCATAGAGATAATATGACTTGAAAGTTATATTACATCTCTGAAACCTCAGTGTCTAACTCTGCAGTTGTTGCTAGCATGAAATATGGGAGACCAATGTAAACAAAAATGATAAATGAACAGAAATGTAAAAGAAGACCTAATATACCTTTGTCTTAAATTGCAATAGAAAAATTGATGTGCTATAATTGTTCCATTTTCTAATATATTTTTTCCTCAATTTTGGAATAGTGAAAACAAAATGAAATTTCCATCTGTTCTACCACCTGCTTCACAAACATTTTGTAAACTCAGGATTTTGGCACTTAATCAGACTGGAGTGACATGGACTGAGGTAATACAATTTAGATCTTTGAAAGTTTATGGTTAGTTGTTAGTCATATCATTTGTAATTCTAATAAAACACTCAAAGATATATAAGCCAACATCCTTCCAAAATATGCAATCTTTGCAAAAGTTTATACATTATTTTTTTCTTAGTAAAAAAGCATGTAAGGAATCTGGCTACCATCACAATTTATTCTTCCTATAGCTCCTGTAGGACATTACTTATGAAAACTGAGAGAAAAATATATCCATATTTTGCCTCATCAATTTTATCAATTGTATTGACGCTACGTAAACTTTGCTTAAATTGCATCCTGGAAAAATTAAAAGAACAGTAAATTTTCCAATAAAATAATGTATGGTACTTCTACTAGCTTTGCAGGTCATAATAGCAGATGTTCTTCTTCCCATTATGCAGATATGCACATGAAATTTTTCTCAGTTGTTGAATTGTTTTCCAGCTTTTCTGAGTCAGACATAGAGCTTGTTAAAAGTTTATTTATTTAATATCTGTAGGTGTCCATCTCAAACCAGTGACTCTGATCAGTGAACACCTGGCTTCAAAGATTTCCCATCTTACTCATGAAGTGCTCAGTAACATTTCCTATTCAATTTCCCACCTTTCCAACTCCTGAAACTTCCATTTCAAAATATGGGGAATATCATGAAATGTAGTTTTCCAGATCTTCACTGTTCTCTCACTTATCTGAAGGGGTTTGATTCCAAGTTATCTGCATTTATAGCAATAGCAGTAGACTTATATACCGTATAGAGATACATCTTATCTCTAGTAAGATGGCTCTCCCCATTTTTGAACCCAACATCCCTTCCAAGAATGAAAGGTTTTTTTAAAAAAATATGAAAGTAGATCCCCTAACCATGAAATACATTTCAAGGTAGCTCTAAGTATTATTGAAATAAATGTATAAAGTTGGTATTACTTGATTTTGCCTACAAAGGCAAGTGAAGTTTGCTTTTTGGACTAAATGGTGTTTTCCCGTTAGGTTCTTTTATGTGCTACAGGGTGGCCGGCTCTTGAAGAACTGTACCTTGCTTCCAATAGCATTTCACTTTTAAAAAGGTATGAGAGTAATTATTGATACAGCCATTGTTTTACAGATATGATTCAGGTAGTTGCCATTTACCAGCCAAATTGGGACTGGCAACTCCGTTGTTAAGTGATGCAGTTATAAAGTGAAAGATCACATGAATGGGCCAACTTACAACATCAGTTTGTCAGTTCCAGCTGCAATTATTAAATGACTCACAGTTATCAAGCATGACATCATATGACTGTGATCTGCAACTTTCTGCCTGTTTCCTCATTTTCTTTGCTTGTCAGAGACTGGCTGTGATGGTCATAAATGGCAATCATTTGACTGTAGGTCATTGCAACTCATTAATATGTTTTGTTTTATTAGTAAAGACCGTCTTCTGCCACATACCTCCCAGCGTCCGATAAGATCACACAGGATAGGCCTTCTCCGGGTGCCGTTGACTAGACAGTGTAGCTGCCCCGGCCCTATGGAACGATCTACCCCCAGAAATTCGGACCCTTCCCACTCTCTCGGCCTTCTGAAAGTCTACTAAGACCTGACTATTCCGGCAGACCTGGGGCTGTTGACCTCTTGAATGAGGTCCAGCCCCACTAAGATTGAGTGCATATTGTGTCTTTTTAACTTGCTTTGCCTCTCTATTTTAACTTTTTTTTGGTATTTTTTTAAAAACTGTTTTTTATGTAAGCCGCCCGGAGTCCTTCGGGATTGGGCAGCATATAAATTCATTAAACTTTGAACTTAAACTTTGAACTTGGGTTGGCAAGTGCCCAAATTGCAACCAGATGCCCACAACCCCAAGGACCCATCATACATTTCCTTTTTCATTGTCATAATTTCAAAGAATTGCTGAACAATTAGTTAGTAAGCAAGGACTCTATATTGCATATTTTTGGCATGGCCTGAAAATTTCTAATTATGAATCATACTGATTGATGTGACTGTAAGCATTAGACTTTTATGTTTATAGATACAATCCTGTGTGTGTGTGTGTGTGTGTGTGTGTGTGTGTGTGTGTGTTTGTGTATATTGTTTTTATATATAAAAACATCTTGCAGAGAATATTTGCCATCTTTAAAACATTATTACAAACGTGTTGACTATCCATTAATTAATATGTAAATTAAGGATGGTTTGCTGACATTCAAGATTCAATATCATTTCATTATGATATGCCCATCTTCCATCCTGATTTGAGAAAAGCCACAAACCAAGATCAGAAGCAGGAAATTGCCTTTGAGTAGAGTAGGGAAAGTAAATGGTGACAAAAGGAATGTGTAGTTCAGAGTAGGTCCACTGCTTTATCTGTCCACCTTCCTGTTAAACTGTAGGCTGTGTGATAACTGCTCTTCCAGGTATACTAGAGACTGTAAAAACTATTGTATATATATAGAATCAAGCACATCTAATCATTTAAATTCTTGATTTATCTTCAAATACATCAGTGAGGTTTTATTAGTAAAAATTGTATAACACTTTCAGTTTTGTTTTCCTTTAATGTTTAGTATTTTTCACTTATAATTACTGTTTGGTTTTGTATTTGATTTTCTCCTGGTGCTCTGTTTATATTAGTAAAGAAGAAAAGAATTGTCAAGATAACTGAAATTAATGGATGAAAAAGCTTTTATTTAAATGAAAATTATATTCCACTTATTTAGAGTGTATAAATTGTTTGGAGTAGTCAACCACAATCCATTTTCAAAATTGCATGAAATAATTACATAGAAGGGATAAATAAAACAAGCAAACATGCACACTATCTAAACCATTATTTCAGATTAAATTTACAATTCCTGAGACCCAACAACCAGCAGGCCTTGTTTTTCTCTCCCAACTAAGCTTCCACTATGGGAATACAGGAAGGTCATCTTATCAGATGTTAGCCAAAACAAAGCTTGTACGGCAATATCTAAACAAGAAATTTTGTTTTATTTAAGTACAATGACAATAAAGATTATACTTATAATCAAAATTAAAAAGTAATCAAGGCGGAAAATGATTTCTATATGATATAAGGTAGCAAACAGATAAAATAAGAATGGAACTGTATTTTCTAATTTTTTATTGTAAAGTTGTAATATTTTAAATAAGGAGTTTTCCTTGCAGACCTATTGATGTCCTCCAGAATCTGAAATGGCTAGATCTTTCTAACAATCAGTTAACTGATGAAAATCAACTTTATCTCATTGCGGATCTTCCCAGGTAACTGTTGTACAGCACTACTGTTAATCTCAATGTCAACGTAACTTTGTTGGTATTATCCAGCAAAATACATTTTTTCTGCAGAGCGGAATATGATCCTGATGGCTGTTTTCCTAATCTCTTACTCATGATATATTACATACTGTACCTCTTTATTGAACCAAGCCTGTATAGTGGTGCAGCTGGTGTTTTAGTTCTGCCAAACTATTTTCATCAGAACTCCAAAAATTGCTACCTTTTGCTGTACTTAATTAGGAATACTCAAATAACAGTGCATGCAGACTATGATGACATATTTGCCTTAAATTTAGTTTCTGCTTTTTTTAAAAAAACTTTTTTTTCTTTTATTCTATTTTACTTGATTTATTTTTCATTTCATTATACCATTACAATAAAGGATCTTAATTACAACATGTATCTTGCATTCTGATTTGACAAAATGCTAATTTCAGATTTACTACCATTTATTGGATATGAAATCCAGATTATTGGCTTTATTTTAATGGTTTGTCTTTTAAATTTCAGGTTAGAAAGATTAATACTTTCAAACAATGGAATTTATTCTATGCACTTTCCTGATGCAGCATTTGGTATGTAAATTAAATGCTGTTATATATGCTAGTAATTTAATTTTTCACTATTATTTCACTAATTTATTCTTCTCTTTTACAGGTAACAAGACTAGAATGTTTCCTTCATTAACTCATCTGATATTAAAAGACAATAAAATAGCAAAAGTAAGATGCTGTGTCGTGAATTGGGTTCTGAATTCAATTCTTTTCACTTACTACAGTTTTTACCTTTTCAAATGTCAATCATTTGTAAAAATGCGCAGTAAGGTAGCATAATTTCATGTCAGACTATTTGAGTTTTATATTTGTCTGGCAATTAGTATACAAAGATATAACAATTGCTATATCCACCATGTAACCTGCTATTATTCCCTAAGTCAACTGAAGTGAATGGGAAATTACTGACTAATATAAGCATTGCCAGGCCAAAATTGTAATAGATTTCAGTTTTAAATATAATCAAAATATTTAACACATTTTGGTTTTTTTATTTGTGTTGTGAAGTTTTTTTTTTATTTCTAATTTTATTATAATACGCAAGTACTATGCTATTTTAATAAATGGGTAAGATTGATATCTCTAAATCATTGCACTAAGGAGGTTTGGCTTAACTTTATGTAAGCAGTAGCAAAATGTATTTTGGTTTCAGACTCGGTGTTTTCTTATTCTCTGTGTTTCAGTGGTCTGTTATCAATGAACTTGACAAGCTACAAAAACTTGAATCATTTGACTGTCGTAATAATCCTTTGATGGATTCAGAGAACAATGCAAGGACTTTAGAACAACTTATTATTGCCAAAATAGGCCAATTAAAGTTTTTGAACAACTCACAGGTATATTTTTGTTTTCCATTAGCAATATTAAAAAAGCATATATAGTAGTGTTTTTTAAAAACTGGCAACTAGTCATGGATTCTACAAATTGGTTGGTGCATTAAGAATACTCAACAATAATACATGAATGTGTGACTTTCCCTTCCTCAATTAAAACTATTGGATGCATTCTGACAGGGTATTTCCTGTCAAATAGAATAGGGTGCAATCTGACAATGATTATATTGACTGCACTACTGCACTATGTTTGCAGAAGTCAGCCTGGCATACCAAAGATGAATAGTTGCCAGAACTCATTTCCAAGGCTACGGTTCTCCTTTAGCGGTGGCAATACAAATGCTGCTCAAGATTATCTAACTGCTTCAACCTATTTGAATCACTGTATGGCCCTTAGGATTAGGATAGAGTTCCTGCAGATACCATTGTGGTGAACACAAGGGCCTTTAGAGGAAAGCCTTTATATTTGGATCCTGGAGAGGACAGAGGGGGAGAGATTACCCTCTCGTCCCATTTGCTCACAACTCTTTAAGAGATTCTGGCCCACAGTTTAAGAAATCTTCCTTTAGGGAATAACAATGACAAATATTAAATGATATATACATGGGTATGGCTATTCAGATGTCATATAATACACTCTTGTTTTGCCCCAGATTTTTCCTGAAGAAAGGAGGGGAGCAGAACTTGATTATAGAAAAAAATTTGGAATTCATTGGTTAAAGGCTGGAGGTAATCAAGATCCAAAGAAAAATAAACCAAGTGAGGAATTCCTTGCTGCTCATCCAAGATTTCAACTACTCTGTGACCGTAAGTATAGCAGGAAGTTTTGTTTCTCCAACATTGGTGGAGACAGTGGTCATGCATGGGTTAACTCAGTCAGTAACCAATAGAACTGAGTCTACCAAAGTGATGTCATCAGCTCAGAGGAGTATCCTCCCGCTTTTTTAGACTCAGTTCGATCCGAACTGGCTGTGCTAACTGCATTCTCCTCAACTTTAGTAGATATTTTAATTACACTTAATTGGATATTTTTCTAAATTTCATCTAAATTACATTCAAATTGGAAGGAATCAGGGGATAGCTCCTCAAAGCTAAGTCTCTCAAATAGACCTGGGCTTTTTGGAGAGACTCACCAGGGCTCCTTCGAGGCTTCTGCCTCTTGAGCTTACCAGCAATTCAGAGGCTCACCTGTAAGCAGTGCCTTTCAGCAACAGCCGTTGGAGGTCCCACTCTGCGCTGCTGCCTCTGCTGGCCTCCAGGCCTCTCCCTCGTGCTGCAGCTACTCCAAACGCCACCAAGGCCACCAAACAGCCGCTAAAGACCGGTAGCAGCCGATAAAAAGCCGCCAGCAGCCGCCACCGCCAGGAAGTGCCGCCGCCGCCCCTTAGTGCTCCTGCCTCACCGGACTGCCGCTGCTGCTGCTCTCGGCCTCCGCAGCCTTTCCGCAGGGCCCTCGATGCCCTCACTTGTTCTGCAGCCTCGGCTACCTCGTGGCGCCCAGCCCATAGGCTCTGTAGCCTCGGCCATTTTGTTCTGGTGCGAAGATCTCTGGTGGCCATTTTGGAACCGTTCAACGAGTCATGAGTACAGACGATGGCCTCATCTCCTGCTCTTGAGTCACAAATGCTTCTACCCACCAACAAGACCCCTTCTTCTGGGATCCGCAAATGCAAAATGGCCCCAGAAGCATTCCCCATGGAGCCATCTCCCAAGGCCCCCAGGGAGTCACATAGGGGTGCAGCTAAGCCACAGGCAAAGGAGAGTGCCACTCAGGCCCCTTTCAGCAAGGTCAAAACTAACCACACTGAATCCCATCTATTTCAGTCCCAAAGGCCTTCTCAGACTAGTCCTCCTCCTGACTTATCATCTGATTCAGAGGATGACCTCTCCCCTCCTGCATCCATCATTCAGCCTGAGGAGGCCAGGGGCCCAGGCGACTTCACCTGCAGTGGGGATGAATCTGAGGGTGGCAGGAGCATCACTCCGGATGAGGAGCCCCTCTGCCAGGAGGAAATTTCCCCTCTCCCTGTCACAACCGCCGCTCTTACTCACCTGGTATGGCAGACATGATTTCTGAGGCCATTGAATGTGGCGTAGCAGCTGCCCTTAAACATAGGTCTTCTAACCACTCTACCCCACGCAGGTCTGCTTCTTCCTCTGGTTCCAGACACGGGGATAGTGATCTCTCGGCTTCGTCATCACATGAGCTCCCTGGCACATCCAGTCATCCTTCGGTTTTTGGCGAAGAGGAACGTCCAGCAAGAGATTCAGATCTCTCAAAAGACGAGGGTCTTCCCCCTGACCCACCTGCATTTGTCAGTTTATTCAAACCTGCTGTTTTTCATTCTTTCCTCTTTAAGACCAAGAGAATCGCTGGCATCCCTTCTCCTAAAGCACCTCAAGGAACGGAAGCGGACAAGGCGGACACTACTGACCCCCTCTTCATCCAGCCTAAGGTCGAAAAGGAGGTGATTCCGTCTCCCAGACTCTTCATAGATGTGGTCCAGAACCAATGGGCATCACCAGGTACAGGTCCCCTCGCCAATACCTTGGACAAGCGCCTGTATAATGTGAGACCAGAACTCACCAAGGCTTTAGAGGTACCTTCTATCGACTTACCTATAATTGGCCTTTCTTCTCCCAATGTGGCCTCAGCAGCTCCTGAGGAGGCTCTTTGCCCCGAAGACAAGAGAATAGAACAAACTCTGGTCAAGAGTCACCAGACCTCGGCTTATGCTGTTAGGGCGGGTACCTCTGCTTCTTTCTTTAGTCGCTCTGCTCTCTTATGGCTGAGGCAACTCCAGGGAAGGCTTCTGGCTAGGGATTCTAGGGTTCGCAGGGATATTAACAAAATAAAGGCGGCCCTAGAATACACTGCAGATGCTTCCTTGGATGCGGCCCGTTTTGCATCCAAAGCCATAGCATCCTCCATCTCCACCCATCGCCTGCTTTGGCTAAAGCAGTGGCAGGCAGAAGCCTGGGCCAAGTGGAGGCTTGCCTCCTCTCCCTATTCTTCATCTCTTCACTTTGGGGCCCCATTGGATCCTCTATTGGTAGAGTCCAAGGATAAGCGGAAGGTCTTGCAGCCGGCCACTAAGAAACAAGAGAGCCGCAGTCAATCCTTTTATTGCAGGCAGCCCTTTAGGGTCAGGACGGGGGTCCCTCCAGCTCCCTCCACAACATCAGGCTCCCCTCAGACAGGGCCCCTCTTTTTCTAACAGATCAGGCAGAAACAGCCAGAGATTCCAGGCCAGAAAGTCATTCAGGGACAATACCAACCGATCTTACAAGAGGCAAAAGTAACTGCCTGGAGGATCTCCCCATAGTGGGACATCTGTCGACCTTCGCAGATCATTGGGACAACATCACCAATGACGCGTGGGTCAGGTCCACGATCAGATTCGGCCTTCTCTTGGATTTGTGCTCCAGCCCTCCGAACCACTTTGTCCCGTGTCCCATATCCAGGGACCCTCATAAGAGACTCCTAGTGGAGCAGGCCATCCATCATCTGCTCCTCACATGGGCCATTCAACCTGTGCCTCCAGGCCAGGTGGGACAGGGGTTCTACTCTCATCTCTTTATCGTGCCGAAGTCTTCCGGGGGCTGGAGAGCGATCCTCGATCTCAAATTCTTAAATTGATTCATCAGGTACAGGAGGTTCAAAATGCACACTCTCCTGTCAATTCTAGAGAGTGTACGCAAACACCATCTCCTAACATCAGTGGACCTCACGGAGGTTTACCTCCATGTACCCATTTTCAAACAACACAGATGGTTCCTCCAATTTGTCTATGCGGCCTGTCACTTTCAGTATCGGGCCCTTCCCTTCGGGTTATCATCAGCCCCAAGGGTCTTCACCAAGCTCCTGTCAGTCGTAGCAGTTCACTTACGTGCCAGACCCATTCGGATCTTTTGCTACCTGGACGACATCCTCCTTTTTTCCAGGTCACGCACCCAGGCCCTGCGGGATCTGCAAGACACCTTGCAGGTACTTTAGGAGGTGGGATTCTCCATCAATCAGGAGAAAAACCACCTTGTTCCCACCTCTCGTCTAGTACACTTGGGGGCCCTCATCAACTCTGCTCAGAGGAAGGTCTTTCTGTCTCGGGAACGACAGGTCAGCCTTAGGGAATTAGCCTTTGAGGTACGGAGGAAACAGCAGGCACCTCTTCTTCAGCTGTCTCAACTGCTGGGGAAAATGGTCTCTTGCTTCTCCATCGCCCTTTAGGAGCGGCTTCACAGCCACTGCCTCCAGTGGTTTCTCCTGCCATTCCAAAAGACCAACAGCAGCTGTTCCCTAGCAACAGTCAGGTTGACTCCAGAGGCCCTTCACTCTCTGGACTGGTGGATCTCCCCGACCATCTCTCAGTGGTCCCTATTCAGGAAATCTCCTCACCTCATAGTTACGACTGATGCGAGTTTGATGGGTTGGGGCGCTCACCTGGAGGATCAGATACTTCAGGATCTCTGGTTAGACTCCGACCTTTCCCACAGTATGAATTGGATAGGGTTGAGGGCCATGTATCTAGCTCTCCTTCAGTTCCAATCTTCAGTTCGCAACACACATGTGCTAATTCGGACAGACAACACAACAGCCAAGGGGCATGTCAACCGCCATGGGGGGGACGAGAGCGGTTTCCCTCATGGAGTCTGCCTTTCACCTAGGGATCTGGGCGGAAGCCAACCTTCTCTCTCTCCATGCCAAACACATCTCGGGCTCCAACAACACCAAAACAGACTGGTTGAGCCGCACAACAATCGACCTTGCGGAGTGGACCCTCAACCGTTACATCTTCAAACAGCTGTCGACCAGTACGGGACCCCGGTCCTAGATTTCTTCACAACGGCATCCAACAATCAGCTGCCCAGGTATCTCTCACTACACAACACCAGGCGCAAGGCGAGCCACCTCTCATCTCCATCCAACATCATGGCGCATTGCACATGCAGCGTGGTTGTGTCAGCAGCGTGGACAAGGCAGGCCTCAGTGGAAGAGATCTGCAAGGCGGCCAACTGGGAGACCCCAATTCCTTTATCTGCCATTATAAGGTGGACAGATACGCGTCGGCAGATGCGGCGTTCGGATGGAGGGTGCTTCAACAAGTTCTTCCCTCTTCAAGCTCCTAGCCCAGTCTCATTCCCACCCGGGGACACGCCCAGCTTTGGTATGTCCCATGCATGACTGCTGTCTCCACCAACATTGGAGAATGGGGCGTTGGTTCTTACCTGATATGCCCCTTCTCGAGGCAAGTGGAGACAGCGGTCATCCCCACTCTTGGTTCCTGGCCTAGTTGTGGAGGGAGTTCTGGAACTAGGTTAGTGTTTCGGAGGATTGAAAGCAGTCGACTAACACACAGCAGTCTACTTATCTCCTTCGTCCCAAAAGCGGAAGGACACTCCTCTGAGGCGATGACATCACTTTGGTAGACTCAGTTCTATTGGTTACTGACTGAGTTAACCCATGCATGACCGCTGTCTCCACCTGCCTCGAGGAGGGGCGTATCAGGTAAGAACCAACGCCCCATTCTCTCCTCTGGCATCTTCTCTCTACGTTTCCAGCTGTCTGCCTGCCTGCCTGCCTTAATTCTGTTTCTTTGACATATGAATAGGAAGAATGAAATTTTGCATGCTTGCCACATTGAGTGAACTGCTTCGCTGTGGTTCTCACTAATCTTACTGTCTTTCTCTAGCTTAAAAATTCTTGGATTAGCCAACCTGCTCCCTCCAAGCTACTTGCTATCTTAATTTTCTTAGTTTGAACATCAGCCACTAAAGTGTGTTGTGGAATGCTATAGTGAATATTGATTCTTGTGTAGCTGTCATTCCCATATTTACTTGCTTCATTTGAGACCCCTGGATTGCAGATCTTCTAGATATCTGTCATAAAATTAAGTTCCAAAGGCAGCCATTCTAAGTTCTAAGTTTACATTCGCATTCTGAAAGGAACGACAGGCAGAGTTTTCTCTTCAATCTTAACACTTTCACTTCCGACAGTAAAGTATTTTGCCAAGAAGTAAATGTATCCAAAAATGGATTTTTGTTTCAGTTTAATAATATGAATTGTATCTGATGGGAGAGAACATGATAATTAAAAACATTAGAGAAGAATGAGAAGAATTGAATAGATGATTTGTATTTCCCTTCATAAAGAACCTCAGATACTAGTCCCCAAATTTAAAAGATGGTAATAGGCACTCATCAGAATTGATTTTTTTGCACTCATGTCAGAAACACCGAGATGCTTCCAAGTTGAAAGAATTAACGTGACATCACCGTGGACCAGGAGATGCTTAGTTGGGGACTCTTTTCATGTTCCTGGCAGGAGCTGGAGCAAATGATGAGAACTCATTTCGCCTCACGGCAGCATTCAGGACTTGAACATGGGCTTGCTAACTTCCAACCCAGCATCCTAACTGTGAGAGCCACCATGCTCCTATCAGAATTGATAACAAAAGATATTGTTACTGGACGTTTGAATTTTTTTTTTAAAAAAAAAGATCATTGATCCAGATGGCATCTATTTTCTATATATTTTTAAACAAACTAAATGTTGTTCTTAAAAAACAGTGTCCCTATGAGAAGATTTACATGCAGTCAAGGTACTATTAAATTTCAAGAAAGGATTCGGAACTGCTAGTTAGTTTAATTAAGGATGTACAAAATGTTCCAAGCCTGAATCCTTCCATACACTGAGCAGCTGGTTTTAAATAGCTGATGCCCAGTCTGAACATGTAGACAAAAGTGTTTCAGGGGAGTGAAACTGGGCAAAAGCCAAGAATGAGAGTTATCCTTGGTGACAGCATTGCAAATAAGCAATCATGGCAGTGAAGAGAAAGATGAGAAGGTGCTGATGAGACTATGAAGCTGGATTGCCCAGTGGATATATTGTTCTGGAACATCAGTGCTTAACTTAAGTTAAAGCCAAAGTGGAGGAAGAAGGTAGCTGAACACTAGCCTTGACATACTTACGCTGTAAAAATCACTCTGCCACCCCTCTAGATCTAAATTTGGCCCAAAAGCTAGAACCATCAAACCATTTCAGGTTTTGTTTCTAATGAAGAAAAGAATTTCTAGCTCAGGGTTGAGCTCAGGAGTTGGTGCTCTCTGAGCTTGGTTGATTTCTTGCAGATGTTTCATTACCAACTTTAGGGTTAGAGAGGACCATTGATTTGAAAGAGGGGGGAAATAGAATATTTCTATGTATGCTAGAATTGAATACTCTTCGCTCAACAGAGGGGGAGGAATAAGACACCACTTATCTTCAGTTTACAACACAGTCTTTGCAGCAGTTCCAAAAAGATTCCACAGCCAATTGCACCCTGATTCAGATATCTGACACAGATAAAGCCCCAAGTGGCCTCAACAGCTCTCAGAAAGTGCTAAAGACCAGATGACTGCAAATAAATAAAATTCTTTCACCACCACCCATCCTATCAGAACCTATCCTTCCATACCCCCATCCCCATCAGAATTGATGACGCTTCTTGGATGAGAAGTGAAGCATTTTCTTCTTCCTCAAAGAAAAAATAACCAGTCCAGTTGCCTTTTGAAGAAAAGAAAAGCACTTTTGGATCAACTATGACCTGGATAACAATCCAGACAATCATCAGTGCTAGGTTTTGTTTCTGCCACTCCAGGACAAATCTAAAATGGTTCAAGAGGGCTTTTATAAAACTATGTTCATTTCTGGTTTGAAACAGGACCTTTCCATTTTGCATACTGTATAATTTGAGTTTTAATATCTATTCTGGGTGAATTGGAGGAATTGTTAAATTACTAACCATCTAGAAGGACATGTCTTCTGATTTAGAATCAGTATGTCTCTCACAAGCAAACCTAGGTATTATATTGAGAAATGTAAATTATGCAACATCCTTCATTTTCTGAAACATTTGTGCTGGTTAATTTGATTGAACAACTAATTTATACTTGGATTTCCTGAATGTTGCTGACAATTTTTTTAAAGCAGAGTTCAAAACTAGAAGTAGATATTTTCTTCCAATAGGAAAAATCCTGCTCCAATAGGAAAACATTGAAAAATTTTTTACAACCCACAGATGGCACGTGGAGCACGTGAGGCATTGCCCTATCAGCTCCAGCGTGCATGTGTGTGCTAGCCAGCTCCTTTTTCATGCAACACACGAAAATTGGAAGTAAGGGAACGGACTTCAGGGAAGCCTCCTGAAGACTCCAGAAGGAAAAAAACAGCCCTACAGGCAAACCAGAAGTCACCGTTCCTGAACTTCTGGGTTGCCCATGCGGCTGTTTTTTGCCCTCCAGAGCTTTTGGAGGCGCTTCCGGAGGGCGTCCGGGGAGAGGGCAAGGGAGGCTGTTTTCGTGCACACCAGGCTCCTAGAAAGCCTCTGGAGGCTGGGGAGGGCGAAAAATGGGTCCATCATGAGCCAAAAGTGGGGGGGGAGGGCAGGGGCCACACATGCATGTGAACCGGGGGGGGGGGTTGCATGCATAGCATCATGGGTGTGGCACACCCGCATGAGACCCCTGTGCTCCCTCCGCTTTTGGCATACGATTCGAAAAAAATTAGCTATCACTGACCTATAGACATTTTGTTCTTTATACTATAACATTCTGGCTCAGTATATATTTTTGTTATTGTTTTCTCTCTTAACAGTCTATGGTGCCCCAGAAGATGGAGAGCTGGAAAGAAAACAATCTTTTTCTCTAAAGAATCAGCTGTTGAGTAAGATACAAATGTATACTAATTTATTTAAATATATAATATTATGCTGAGAAATCTACAAACTCTGCTAGTTAAGTTTTCCCACCAATGCAAATTATAACTCTAATGTCTACATTGTATTCCCATAGCTATTATTTGTATCTAGTTTGCATTCTGCATATATACTTGCAATACCTTCTGAGCAAACATGTCTTAATTAGCAGTGATGTGATTGTATAGACCAGTGGTTCTTAAATTCTTTGACCTAATTATCCCTTTTCCTGGTCTTCAATGTCATTACGCCTTAAACATTAAAAAAAACTTGTTTTACATAAGTGTTTCAGCAGTGGCAGTCCTAAACTAGAGCCTCACCTCAGGAACAAGCAATTAAAAATTGCTTCATTACACCAAGATATGCCCAAATTATCCCTTGAAGGTAATTACCCCCAGTTTCACCCCTGTAATTGACAAAGATTAGTCTTTGAAACAACCCCAATTCTTCTGGAAAATGTAATTGTTTCAGTGCTAGATAAAGAATGCTTTACCAGCTCCCATGCATGTTGCAAAGTACCCTTTTCAGATGTTTTGTACAGTTGTACTCTTTGTAAACTAGGAATGGCTGGGGGGGGGTACATTAATTTTGTAACCTAATTAGTATTTTGATTCCTGCTTTTGGTATAAAGGTAATTTTGTTATAGTAGTAGTTTAGTAGTTTATTGGTCTTGTATGCCGCCCACTCCCGAAGGATTCCAGGCGGCTTACAATAAACAGGAGAAGGGGATAAATAGACAAAACAACAATTTAAAATACACAACATTCATAGTTACCGTGGGGCTGGATACTACAACAGCCCCCCAGCCTGCCGGAGCAGCCAGGACTTAGTGGCTTTGCGGAAGGCCGGGAGAGTAGTAAGGGTCCGGATCTCCACGGGGAGCTCATTCCAGAGGGCTGGAGCTGCAACAGAGAAGGCTCTCCCCCGGGGAGTCGCCAGCCGACATTGGCTGGCAGATGGAATCCGGAGAAGGCCTAGTCTGTGCGATTTGATCGTTCTATGGGAGGTAATTTGCAGGAGGCGGTCTCTCAGGTACCCAGGTCCGATGCCATGTAGGGCTTTATAAGTAACGACTAGCACCTTGAAGCGAGTCCGGAGACTAATGGGTAGTCAGTGCAGCTCGCAGAGGATAGGTGTAATGTGGGTATACCTGGGTGCACCCACAATCGCTCGCGCGGCTGTGTTCTGGACTAGCTGAAGTCTTCGAACACTCTTCAAGGGCAGCCCCATGTAGAGCGCGTTACAGTAATCCAGTCTTGAGGTCACAAGGGCATGACTGACTATCTGAAGGGCCTCCCGATCCAGGTAGGGTCGCAATTGGTGCACCAGGCGAACCTGGGCAAAGGTCCCCCTGGTCACACCCGACAAATGGTGTTCTAGAGTCAGCTGCGGATCCAGGAGGATTCCCAAATTGCGAACCCTCTCTGAGGGCATATAATTTCACTCCCCAGCCTGAGAGATGGAATACTTGGCCAATTTTTGGGAGGGAACATCAATAGCCACTCGGTCTTGTCGGGATTGAGAGCAAGCTTGTTCATACCCATCCAGACCCTGACAGCCTCCAGGCACTGGCCCATCACTTCTACCGCTTCACTGAGTTGGCACGGGGCGGACAGATACAACTGCGTATCGTCTGCATATTGATGGTATTTAATCCCGTGCCGGCTTATGATCTCACCCAGCGGCTTCATGTAGATGTTAAATAGGAGGGGCGACAGGACCAAACCCTGCGGCACCCCATAATTGAGGGTCCTTGGGATCGACCTCTGCCCTCCGACCAACACCGACTGCGACCTGTCCGAGAGGTAGGAGGAGAACCACCCAAGGACGGTGCCTCCCACTCCCACCTCTCGCAACCGTTGCAGAAGGATACCATGGTCGATGGTATCGAAAGCCGCTGAGAGGTCAAGGAGCACAAGGATAGAGGGGTGACCCCTATCCCTGGCTCGCCAGAAATCATCGATCAGCGCGACCAAAGCAGTTTCCGTGCTGTAACCAGGCCTGAAACCCGACTGAAAGGAATCCAGATAATCGGTTTCATCCAGGGACCGTCGGAGTTGAGAGGCCACCACTTTCTCAACAACCTTCCCTACAAAGGATAGGTTGGAGACTGGACGATAATTGCTCAAAATGGCTGGGTCCAGAGAAGATTTCTTCAGGAGGGGTCTCACCACCGCATCCTTTAGGAGGAACGGGAAAATTCCCTCCCGGAGAGAGGTGTTAACAATCGTCCAGATTCACCGCGTGTCACCTCCCTGCTGGTCGAGACCAGCCAGGAGGGGCACGGGTCCAGTATACAAGTGGAGGCACTCACCGCTCCCATGGCCTTGTCCACTTTCTCAGGAGAGACAAGTTGAAACTCAATCCATGAAATACGCTCAAGACCTTCCCCTGGTACCTCGGCTGGTACTGTGCAATTGGAGTCCTGCTCTGTCCGAATCTGAGCGACTTTATCCTTTAAATATTGAACAAATTCCTCAGCTCTACCTTGTAAAGGGTCATCCGCATCCCTCCCTTTCAAGAGGGAGCGGGTTATTCTAACAAGGCGGCTGGGCGCGATTCAGCGGATGCAACAAGGGCGGCAAAATGCGCACGTTTCGCCGCCCGTATTGCCACGAGATAGGCTCTGATAAAGGCTCTCATCAGTGCTTGGTTTGACTCAGATTTACTGGCCCTCCAGCGGCGCTCTAGGCGTCTCTTTTGGCACTTCATCTCCCGGAATTCCTCGGTGAACCAAGGGGCCCTCCTGGATCCGCTGCCTCGGAGAGGTCGCAAAGGTGCAATCCGGTTTAGAGCCCCGCCGCTGCTGTATTCCAGGCAGCGACTAAGGACTCCACCGGATTGTGGACAAGAGTGTCAGGTATTTCTCCAAGCGCCGTCTGAAATCCCATAGGGTCCATCAGGCGTCTGGGACGGAACCACCTAATCGGTTCCACCACCCTACAGTGGAGGATTGGTTTCCGAAAGTCAAGCCTCAGTAGGAAGTGATCAGACCATGACAGGGGCAAGGTCTTAAAGCCCTTCAACTCTAGATCACGTCTCCACTGCTCCGAGAGGAGTACGAGGTCAAGTGTGTAACCCGCTGAATGAGTTGAACCCCGAATTACTTGGGTCAAGTCCATGGCTGTCATGGAAGCCATGAACTACTGCGCCCCATCAGAGCGTTCACCAAGTGTAGGCAGGTTGAAATCCCCCAGCACCATAAGCCTGGGGAACTCTACCGCCAACTCGGCTACTGACTCGAGGAGCAAGGGGAGGGCTGTTGCAACGCTGTTGGGAGGTAGGTACGTTAGCAACAAACCCACTTGACCTCCAAGGTCCAACTTCATCAACAGGGACTCACACCCAACAAGCTCTGGAACAGGGATCCTACGAGGAACTAAAGACCCTCGGTCGATGACAGCCACTCCCCCACCCCTTCTCTGGGGTCGCGGTTGATGAAGCACCTGAAATCCTTCTGGGCACATTTCAGTGAGGGGGACTCCTCCCTCTGGGCCCAGCCAGGTTTCAGTAATACATGCCAGGTCTGCCCCGTCTAAAATTAGGTCCCAGACGAGGGGAGCTTTGTGAACCACAGACCTGGCATTTAGCAACAACAGCCTGAGACCAGGACCCTGACAATTCTCGCCATCTGGCCCTGGAGTGGAACTAGCAGGGCCGGAAGGAGGGATCTCTGTGATGTAGCGAACCCTCCTTCCCCGGTAATGGCTAGCCCTGAAGTTCCCGCCGTACCAGCCCCTCCCCATCGTGACCGTAATGTTCTGGCCCACTCCTGCAGACCCTGTTTCCCCCCTCCGCTCTCTCCGACAGGCCAGTAATCTCAAACATTCTAGGACGGGAGAAATGGATGGGCCCCCTGCCACTTCTGCAATGGCACTCAGTGGCGGAGGTACCCGGTTTCTCTCCCAGTCCCCTCATGCATACACAGTCACTCACTCATCCAGTCCCCACACGTCAGTTGAAAATTATAAAATACAATGACAATAAAAGATAAAAGTGGGCACAGACATCGCACATACCTCACATACATACCACATACATATCCCATACAAAAGAAAGAAAAAAAGAAGAAAAGAAGAAAAGAGAGATTGCGCAGCTTTAAAGAAGTGTGCAAGTTCAGGTAGTGCAAGTAGTTCTTAACGTTTAAGATGATTTAAATGATTGAAACCCAGCAATGGTCCAAAGGAGGCGTACAGGGGGGTGTCTCGTATCCCCCTCTCCTGTAGGTCTGAGAAGGTCCAAGAAGTCTGGGGCGGTTGAGGGGAGCAGAGGGCCTTCCTACACACTGTGAGCACCCCCACTCATCCAGAGTCCAAGGCACTGTAATAGGTGGAATTAAACAAGTGCTGTCCGAGATGGTATTCCAGGGGCAGTCGTGGATAATGATAGTCAAAGTGACTGGGGTTGAGGCAGCAAGTCCAGAGGCCCTGGGATTACAGTTCAAGAAGACTGGATGTTCCAAAGCCCAGATGGAAAGGAGCCAGATGGCAAGCAGGGGGTGGTGGAAAAAGGCTCCACAGCAGCAATGATGGGCTGAGGGAGAAACTCACCAAAGGAAGAGGTCCAATCAAGCAACAGACGGAAGAAAAAGGTGGCAGCGTTGATGCAGAGGCTGAGTCAAACAGCGGGGGGGGGGGGGGGGAAGGGGCGTCCGGAAGGGCCATGGCGGCGGCAAATATAGCCAGCCACCAAATTCGCCCATCCTCAGCGGGCGCACAGATCATTCTCCCCCCCTTCGGGGTGGTGGCAATGCAAAAAGATCTCCAAAGGCTCAACAAGCCGGGCAGGCGAAGTCATAAGATGTCGCAAGCACCGCGAATTAATAGAAAACGCCGCCGCCGCCATGTAGATTATGACCTACATGTATGAGTAACTTTCACTGTGAAATGGCCATTTGCATAAGAATTAAGGGTGAGATACCTTAACATTTGTTGTTTCAATTAAATGTGCTAAATGTTATCAGCCAACCAGTGTGTGAATATTACCTTAACTTACTTGTTTTTGTAGTCAATACAGCAGAATTTGAATAGAAATGGATTTGTGTACTTTCCCCCGGTAGGTAGGGTTGTGTGTGTGTGTGTGTTGATGATTGGAATAAATTCATTAAAACCTGTGGGGAATTTTACTCTTGACTAATTTCTGCAATTGGCTTTACTAGGTGTACTTTGTAAGAAATTCTACATTGAACTCTGTTTATACAGATTTTTCTTTTTTCAGCTTTGACTTTTAAATGCCCGGACAAAGCTGACCAGAAACCCATAGAGAAGAAACTTCCAGGTAAGGGAAAGTATGTCTGTATTCCATATTTCCTGCATGTTTCAGTTATTTTGGTGATTGAGTGCATATTGCAGTAAGATAGGTAGTAACACCAGATAGGGATATTTTCCCTATCTGAAGTCATTGCAAATGTAGCCTTCAAAACAATGCAAACAAATATCTGTTTTGAAGCAGAGCAAGAGAAATCAATACATCAAAAATAGATTATAATTTAATCCACAGTATTCTAATTAGATTTCTAGGTCAGTAAGGTTTCTTTGTGCACCATATAGATTCTTAGTATAATATAATAGAAAATTAACATCTCCCCCTCTATTGTTTTTTTTTTCATGTCAGTGGAAAGGTATTTAGAAATGTAAAGCTCATTTCAGTAAAACACCTAGTAAAAATGTATGCCCTCTGCTTCACTCATCACTGAGAATGGATTATTATAACTAAAAGATGAGATATCCATAAACCCTTTGATGTTTGTATTTTGAAAAGTATTTATTCAAAATAAAAATCACATTTATCACAAGTTGCATAAAATGATACAGCTTTTTCAAAAGGTTAATAGAAAAATACTTTAAAGTACATTTTTGACAATAGAGGACTATTGCTGTGCCTTCAGATAAAGCTTTAAATGAAATAAAGGGGAAATTACCCAGCATAGCCAATTTCTAGATGGGTCAAATTTTTAATACTTTTACTCCTTTAAATCTTACTATAAAAATACACTTTCACGTTCATATTGTTAATTTGAAATACAAGTGCATAAAGTTAATGGTAATCTGGACAAATTAGCACATAAAGATTTGGGAGCCTCATACCATGAAGTAGAGGAAAAGGCTTCACTCATAGTGTTAAGGTACAAAAGAGCTAATGCCATAAATAGTATTTTGAAGGTCACTTAGGTCAGTCAGTGTGTTGTAGATATAAAGTAGAGACTATAATTTGGTAAACTTTTGCTTAGGAGGAGTACGGTTTTAATATCAAATTAAATTATTCTAATTGGTTCCTGTGAACTGCAGGAGCTCAACTCCCACAAATCTATTTCAGTATCAACTTTTGCTAGAATTTCAGTTGCTGTGGCATCAAGTATTATCTATCTATAGTTAAACAATTCTCTTTTTAATGTAGATTCTATGACTATCCAGAAGGTCAAAGGATTGCTGTATCGTCTACTTAAAATTCCAGGCTCAGAACTGAAACTATCATATGAAAGTTCTAAAGTAAGCTCAAATTCAGTAAAGCAAGTACATGAATTGAGACGTTCCAGAATAATACAACTCATTACCCTGGTAAAATCAATACATTGCACTCTATAATGTTGGATGATTGATTTCTTTATAAGAAAAGCAGTACTATTGTTTTAAAATCGATGAGCTTCCTTTTCTTTATATTCCATCTTAGTCTTTTAAGATATACTAGATTAATATGTGCAAATCTAATATCTATCTCAATCATTTTCTTTAAATCCCAGATGAAAGGCAAAGAAGTTGAATTGGACAGTGACCTAAAGCCCTTGCAATTCTACTCTATTGAAAATGAAGATTGCATTCTAGTACGATGGTAAAATCTGCTTTTGATACATTTTAAGATAACTTGCACACTGCTAACAAAGTTTAGGCTGATTTTTAATTGTATTGTTGGGAAAAGCTTTTGTAAAAATGTATCACTGTTTGGTAGAGAAGCTTTTGTATTCTTGTTTTTTTTAAGAAATATCATGTCTGTAAGAGAAAAATGAAAGCTTTTGCCAGCTTCAAATAAAAAGTAATTCATTTGTGCTGTACTAGTAACTTACGGAAATCAGTGGGAATCTCAACAAGCCTTCCATTCACTACTATACAAATAACATATTTTAGAGAATTAAAAGCTGAGGTATTTCATTACCAACCCATCCCAATAGCTACAGAATACCAGAAAGCGTAAAAATCACTCAAAGTGGGGGGAGGACCCTAGTATTTAATATGCACATTGGAGAAAGGGCCGCTGTCTCACTCCCTCTACATGTTGGCTGAAAGTACACAAGAGATAAATAGAATTACTACAGCATCTAACTTCTTTCTTTACAGGAATTATATGATAATATATCAGTATTCCCAGCAAGAGGCACTGTTTCCCTCATCTTTGAAATACAGACTGAAATTAAAACATCAGTCTGATCCCAATTCATTAGAAGCCAACACATGTGTGCAGTCTGCCTCGGTTAAGTGTCTTCTCTAGCAAGGCATATGGGCAGAGAAGTGCAAGTTTAATATGCAATATGTACAGTATTGTATCTGCCTTTTTCAGTTTAGCCTCAGTCCCTTGCTCTTGTATACACTAAATGCATGAAAAGTCAAGTTTATCTACTTCTGTAATATATTAATAAAAGAATTCACATTCATATTTGGCTTCGTAAAAGAGTATGTTCAAAAATGAAATGTGTCCATTTATTAAAAAGGGGATATGTGTGCAAATATAGCCCTAAGGGCCATTTCACACTAGACAAATTATCTACATGAAACACTTCTTTAAAGAATGTGTGAAGCTTTTCTGTAGTTTACTGCCATACTGAAATGAACATACACTGTATGTAACCAGTGGAGTAGAAGCATACATTGGCCAGCGACATACTCTTAGGTTTGTCACCAGTAACAGACTACATAGGAGACTGATGGAACATCTGTTTTGAAGCTTTCCCTTCCTTTCCTCTATAACATTTCCTTAGAGTGTTTGCCACCCTTCATTTTTCTTCACATTTGCAGGGGTCTCCACAGCGTTCCTTTATTCTCCAAAGCTCTGCAAGCTCCTGAGCAGAATACTGAGGAGAGGACAGCATACCACTCTCACAAGTCTTCTCACACAACCAGAGATCATCCTATTTTAAAAGAAAGCAATATACTGTTACTATTGCTACACTATTACAGGCATAGCTTCAAAATCAGTTTTAGAGGACTTGGTTTAATTTAATTTATAGAGATTAAGAAAATAACAGGTAGGCAAAAATCCCAATGTATATACGTTGCTCTTTCCTAGTTTAGGAAAGCACTGACAAGTTGAGCAAACAAATCAAAGAAAGGAAAGAAGGGCAGAGGCAATATTGTATTTAAAATTGATTTTTGTGTTGTCCTTCCACAAATCTAAAGTTAAAAAACATATGAATTCCTTATGATGTGGGCCTTATGTTAAATAATAAATGTAGTTTTATTAGATTATATGATGTTGCCTGAATAAATATAAACTTCTTGAGATATACCATATTTTTTGGAGTATAAAACGGAGCAAGATTTTGAAGAGGCAAATTTTAAAAAAAGTTTTTGCACTCTGCAGGCCTCCCAAAAATGGCCCATTTTTCGCGAAAATGGACCTGGTTTTTTTTTCAGGACATGAATAGCCTTTAGAAGGCTTATATAGAGTGCTCCTGTGAGGTGGGGGAGGGGCAAAAACTGGCCCGTTTTTCGTTCATCTCTGTTCTCCCCAGCCCCCAGGAGCACTCTGAAAGCCTCCTAAAGGCTAAGCATGGCCATTTTGGTGAAGAGGGCAGGGCTTCAGGAGGCCAAAAATTGTTTAGTGGTCTTGAATCATTTTATAATATGAACTTATTTGTATGTTTCTTTCTATATTTTTAATTGCCTTAAAGCAAAGGAATTTGGCAGATTTTTCACCCTTCTTTTATTTCTTCATTACTGTATTATAAATTGTTGAAACCACTCACATTTCAAAGCAATTTGCCATGAAACTGGAGGGAAAAACAAGTTAGTTAGCTGACTTGGAAAGAGCTGGATTCTGTCTTAAATTATATTATTATTTGATTAATCACTGGGGGCCACTTCTAGGTAGTAAGACAAAATTATATGAAGTATTTATCAAAGCCTAATTGTTAAAACTTACAAATGTTATAAGCATAGGTCAGTAGCTCTGAAAAAATCACTTCTTGGGGCTTTTATGATTCCTCCTCATCCTTGAATGTATATTTCAGAAGTCCACAAAATTGATTTTAGGATAACTGTAAAATGTTGGGGTGCGCTAGGCACCTGTAAAAGTTACTGCTATCATTCATACAGATTTATTCAGAAATTTCATCTGACAGTAACACATACCTGGTATCTTTTTGGCCCGATGGCTGCCATCCAAATACCCATGCTCACATCTTCACCCTAAGTGTATAAATTAAGTCAGAACCAAAACAAGGAGTGTGTAAATAACCAAAATCAGAACTGAAACTTGCTGCAGAAGGCACATGCTTCATAAAGTTTGCCTTGTTTTTAAACACTGTTTGCAACGTTTGTTTAGATTACAGATGCCTCAACAACTCTATACTAAAACAAGCATAATAAAAAACTTAAGCACTTTCATAAAGGACTTCCTCAAATCACAGCAGATTTCCAATACTTTCATAGATTTAACTGTGGGTTTTTTTGTTTTGTTTTGGCAACAAAATGGAACTGGTTTGCCATTGTCACCTTCTGGTTTTTTTTCAATTCTCTGGTCCTTCCTATGATCTCACATCTGTATTAATCAGGTCTGAACTTGCATAGCTTTTTGCGGAGGGGGGGGGAGGAATAAGTCAAGATTGTCTATTGCAATATTTCTCAACCTCAGCAACTTTCAAGAAGGGAGGACTTCAACTTCCAGAATCTCTCCAGCCATCCTGCTGCATGGAGTAATCCTGGAAGTTGAAGTCCAAACATCCAAAAGTTAGTGAGGTTGATAAAAAACTGGTCTAATGCAGTATGAAAATTCTGTCCAATTAGAATTCTATGTATACCAATCATTCACCTATCTACCAATGTGCAAATGTTTCCATTATTTTGATTTTACGTACAGTTTACATTACAAAAGAGAGAAAGTACAGGTAATCCTCCAGTTATGACAGTTCACTTGTCATAACTGGAGCTCAAAGTGATGTGATAACCCCAAATATTTATGACACAGTCCCGAAATTACAAATGTTGCAGCACCATGGCAGTTGTTTGCCCATACGAATGACCGCAGAGGCATTGCAACATTCAGCCTATTCTCCCCCTCACTCCCCACAACTGCTTCCCCCTCCCACACCAGACAAGAGTGAAAGGTCCTGGAGGCCGTGATCTTGCATGCCTTCAGGCACACATTCTCTGCAAAAGCGGATGAGTGCCTGAAGTCGCATAAGATAAGGCCCCCAGAACCTTTCACTGTTGACACAAAAGGCATTTGTAAGCTGACTAGACGCTGGAAGGGAAATCATCCTGTTCTCTCCCTCAAAGACAAAGAAACTGTGGGAGAGAGGAGACAAATCTTTGCAAGGTGAGCCCAGTGCAGCAGGATGGGAGCAGGTAAGCATAAGGTATCTCGGCGGGGGAGGCCTTAGGTAGCCTGTTCCATCATTAGCCTCCCCACCCTGAGATACCTCATGTACTTAATGACCCAGGCATTTGATTAGCAAATGTGTGAGCAAAAGGGAGTGATCAGGTTACACAATTCACTCATACGAATCATCAAGTTACAAATGTAATTGGCAGGCTCCATTACATTCATAACTTGAGGATTACCTGTATGTGAATTTGCACAAAGGAACTTAAAGGACTACTCATCTTTAATGTCAATTTTTTAACTGTGATCCTATTTATTCAAAAGGTAGAATCCCACTTTGCTCTAATCATACCCTCCCCTTCTATCAAAAGACTTACCTGATATATTTTGAGTCTTTCAGAATTGCTTGCTAGCCATTCTACAACATCTTTGGAAATAACATAACCAGACCCACAAGCAAAGGCTGGATATGCAGGACTTGGGTACTCCAACTCTTGCCACTTCCCAGTCCGATCAACTGCCCAATTTAATCTGAAACTTAAGCCAAAATGTTGTAATTTTGATACAAAAATTAATAAATACTCCTCTAACCTATTTGAGCAATTGAGGAAGCTTTCCTAAGCTCTCTTTCTCTAGCACTGTCTAACAGACATTTTAATTCTTTAGTCCATTTTCTTAGAAGTGCTGTGCTCATTCCACAGCTTGTCTCTTGGTCTCTTATAGGGTGGATAATTAGATCCCTTTAATAATCCATCAAGTGGCTTAAGTAACAGAAGAAGCCAAACTCGTTTCATGGCTTTGAGAGGTTTGCCAATAGACATAATTTCAGTCGGGCTTTTATAATGTGAAGGACAGCATCCGTGTCACCATGTTTTAACCTTGGGATACAACCCATTACTTAAACTCTTCAATTAAAATACATTCCAAAGAGGAAGAAAATAAATAAATAATAAATAAAGCTCCATTGGAATATTATTCTTATAACTTCAGTAGACAGGTTCAAGATCCTTAAAGGAATAATTCAATTATTTGGATCCCCCCCCCCCTTAATTCCAGGGCAATTTAGGAATGTAAGAAGTAGTTTATCACTGTCTTCTGCTGAGATGTTTGTCTATTTCCCAGTCTAGACTACAATCCCAGAATTTTCTAGAAGTCTCCTAACCAACTAATCATGGCCTACCACTCTTGAACAAAGTTAAAAAGACTAGGGAATTTTGGGAGTTGAAGTGTACACATCTTAAAGTTAAAAAACAATGTGTAAATTGAGAAATTATATCAGTGTACAAATTACATTGAGCCACACAATACCCTACTTAGCAACACAACAGACAATCTAGAAACACCGCCCCCCTCCAATCTATCTTTTAAAACAAGATTTCACTGTTCGTTCACATTGTCAACATCTGCACATAGTAGTAAGTCAGGACTGAGGAATCTACAGCACTTTATTAACATTAAAGTTCCTTTGTGATAGATGAATTCAGATTTCTGATGACTATTTGTCCTTTACCAGCAGCTTGCTGCTTGCTAAACAGAAACAGGCATTGGAAGAAAAAGGAGAATATGAGAGAGGAAAAATCCTGTCAAAGAAATATTAGTTTTTTGGCTTTAATCCCTTCCAGCTCCTTGATTAAACATCCATGCATACTTCTTGCTGCCTTAAGGACTTGACTCTACAGATGGACACGCAGAACCATTGAAAATAACTCAATATAGTTTGGTCAATGAAGCAAGACATTTGGAAACAAGGTTCTTAGATTTGTTTTAATCATTGTTTGATGTCTTCTCAATAGTGTTTTACAGAAAAGAACATTAACATAAAACCAGTTTTTAAAATGATTTTTTTAAAGATTTTTCCTTCTTTCTTTTAACAGCCAACTCACTTTAACTGCATCACATCTGTTTTGATTACTGTGAAATTCTTTACACTAACTGTATAAATAACACAACATATTAGAAAACAATACTCACTTTCCCCACCAGATATTTGGTCTGCCCAAGTTTTTAAGCTTTATTCTGTTAAATATTGCCTCTAAATCTATGTAGCAGTCATCATCTGTCTTCAGCAGGACATCAAAACTTGCAGCTTCTACAGTCCTATATCAAAATCATCAGTGTTATCATGATCTGGAAAAGTATTTGTCAATATGCATCCTTATCTGCCATGAATGGCAAGTACTCCAATCAAGTTTTAATTAAACCATTAATAGCAAATAAAACAATAATTTTATTCTAAGAATATATTAAATGGTGACCCAGCACATCGTAGAATATCTCATTCTTACCCTTGAAGGCTACATTAAATAAAGGAACAAAGAAAAAGAATCTGATTTACAACATTTTTGCCAGAAAATGGTATTTACTACTTTCCGGCAAAAAAAAGCACCCCATAGTGAACAATGGGTTCATTTAATAACAGCTGTGTTTGCTGACCATCACATTTGCTTAATGACCACTGCAAAAAAGGTGATAAATCAGTCATAGTCATGTGATGACCCATTTAACCATCACAACCCACAATCAAACTTGCAGGCTCAACTATGCTCCTAAGTTAAGGACTATCTGTATTCAGTAGCATCGTGCTAATTTTATACCAGAAATCAACAAGCAAAACCCATATGATATCACCATCCCACACTCCAGCTTACCATCGATAGAAATTCAGTAATTTGGCTGGAACGTTTCTATAAGTATCAACAACATCAACAAAAACTATATCATCGTAAATGTTGCTTTCTTTCTTCAGTAAGACATCCTCCTTTTCTAGTTTGTTCATATGGTTTAGGAATCTTTCAGAGCGACTCTGCAGGGTTTGTAAAAGTATCTCACCTTCTGAAATAAAAGCAGGAAAAGGCTATCTCACATTATAATCTTCTACTGTCCTTACACTGAAGGGTTTTTAATATGCTTCCTTTGAACTACATCCAATGTTACACATCTTGTGCAATGAAGTTTCTTATTCTTCTCCCACATCCAACCAAATGTGGTGTCACAGACTCCCTCAACCCTCCATATCTTATTCGAAATCTGCAAACATAAAAGGAGCTCCTTTTGCTATCAGACTTTGATCAACAAATGCATTCAATAAAAGACAAAACTACGTAACTATAGTCAATTTATTATTTCAATAAACTTTGTACTTCTAAAGTACAAAGTACAAAGGCCAGTGAAGAATTAAGCAGCAATAAAATACTGAAAAATGATTGGGCAAAATATCGAGCCACACAAATTGATTTCCATGAGTGCAAAATGCCTTTTCCTATCACTTCTCCCTCTGACTTCCTGACACAACAATTAACTAGTGGAATGATTTGCTTTCAGAGGTTGTGAGTACTCCTCTTTATAAGAAGAGATTGGACAACCATTTGTCTGAAATGGTATAGGGCACTGATTGCGAGCCTTTTAGGCACAGAGTGCCGAAACCGGAAGCCGTGCATGCATACAACCTGACGACCAGCTGTTCAGCACACATGTGTATGTCAGAAGCCCAATGACCAGCTCAATGAGCTGGGATTTGATCCTAATATATGCCATAAGTTTGCCATCATGGGTATAGGGTTTCCTGCTTGAGCAGGGGGTTGGAATAGAAGATCTTCAAGGTCCCTTTCAACTGTTATTCTGAATACATGGTCAAAATTTGCAGCTAGTAATCAATCCCAAGTATATTTTTGGATAAACTGGCTACAGCAGAGTGGTGAAATTGTCTCTTTCCCTTGCCTCTGATGGAAGTCCTTATGTCAGAAGCAAGGCTGTTTCTTTAAATTCATACCATTTTGCATAATAGTAACAAAAAAATTGAGAGATGAGAAAACTCAAATTCAAACATATTCGACTAAAGATGTATTAAAAACAACTTCCTTCACAAAGTGAACCACAACTCCCAGAATATTCTTCCCCTCCAGTTGGTGCAAAATGGTACAAAGACAAATTTCTACACAAGAGTCAGAGTTTGGGCACTTCATATCACAATAGCTCTATACTTTTCACCATCCACATTTTAAGCAGACAAGTGCAAAAATTCTCAGTGAGGCAGGATGGTCCAAGATAGCTGATCAGAAGAAGCACGTTCACTAAGCCACCTGGGCCTGAGGTGTATTTCATCTGCCTGCTTAGCATTAACAGAAGGAAGCGTCAGCATTTTTTGCTGCTTACCTTGAATAGTATAAATAAAGCCACCTGCGATCCCCTCCACACCCTGTGTAAATTCATGTGGTAGTGATCCTTCTCCTGCCTATTGTGGACAATTTAAAAAGATAATTAAAATTTATACCATGATGTACTGTATTTATTCTATTTAGCCCAATTAATGTGATATAAATATAAATTCGATTGCATTGTCAGAATTCGTTTTTAACAATAATTTCTTACCCCCAGAGGGGAGGTAACCTTCACTCTTCCAGTTTTCCAGAAGAGCCTTAACACCTGGGTGTTGATACTGAAGATGATATAGGTCTAGCCATATTTTATTGTAGCCTTTGTATTGTTTTTTCCTCCATTAGCTTGGGCTTGTAGTAGCTGCTTTTAAAAACTATTTCAGGCTCACCAAATTCTAACTGCTGTAAGGGTGTGTGTGAAAAGATAAGGGGGACTGTTGTGTCTAGGTAGCATTCCTTTCTCATAAGAAGAAAGAAGATGCTTGCAGCTGGCTGAAGGTGGAGTTTGGAGTCACCAGGGTATTGGACTGAGGATTGATTGGCGATTGTGTTTGAGGGGGTGGTTCAAACTTTTGCTTTTATTGGGTGTAATTCTGGATCTGGTTCAGAGTCAGAATTACACTGAGTCCTTGCCAATTTAATGTGTGCCTAATAAAATAGATTTGAAAAGGATGGATGCCTTGGACTTTTTAGGACGTGTTAGTTGGAGGCTTGATAAAAGATGCATTCTATGATCCTGAAAGCATCATCAAGTAATATGTCAGACACATTTGATCTAGATAAGGTATCTTTAAATACTTACATAATGTGTTCATTATAGATTAGCATCATGTGATATATTTTTTTACTCTAGCATTAAGACATCCAGAAGTTTTGTCTTATTTTCAGTGCTGCTGAAGCAATGTGCTGGAGCAAATAGCAATTATATTTTAATAATATACAAAACGTATTGTTTATTTTAAATGTTTTGTAACACCTGATTATATTTGTAGGGCTTTTAAGCAAACATAAAGTTTTCTGTTTTAACCCTGTCTTGTTCAGAGTCTATGATTCCAATAGCATTTGCAGGGCCCCTGGTTTCCTTAACCCTTTTCCTTAAAATTAGCAGCTGGTGTCCCAAACCCTGAAACTGGTTGTTCTACGGTCCATGAGGCTAAAATATTCATGCAGACAATGATAAAAAGTGGAAGAAAGGAGAAAAGCTAGAATGTAACTCCAGTTCATCAGTAGTATGTTGAAAATAGCTACTTTCACCAGACAGAATGGGCTACATGGGACAAGATGCAGGACTCAAGAGTACTGAAGTACATGGTACCTTAAGATCATCCTGGAAACTATACAGTCAATTGTACCTGTAACAAACCTAAATGTCTAATATTTGATTAACAGCCCCTTCATAATGGAAAAGAATATAAATGAAGACACTTCCTTTGAAGCAACTCCTTGGTGATGTAAATGAGTTTTGCCAGAACATCGTTTTGTTTGCAAGGTCAACTTAGTTCATTGCAGTTCACATAAAACAGATGCATAGAGAGAATTGCCACTCCTCTGATTTGAAATAATGTGCCATAAATCACATGAGGAAATTAGCAATGTATATAAAGTACACTGTGCACAAAGCACTCCCATGCAGGAATAATTATTTTCAAGTGTTCCATGTTTGAATCAAAATATGCATGTTTTTATCCATATGCTGGAGTCTTTTTTTTTCTTGAGACAAAACAAAACACAATTGCTTCAGAGAGCAGTGGTGAAAGATAATAGCAGGAAAATCTCAAGGCTGCAGGCTTTTCTTGGTGGTGGCATATATACTGACATAGACAACAGAGGAAGGCACTGGGAAGGCAGGTCAGCCAACGGAATATTTCTTATTGGGACATCAGGAGCAGAAATTTGGGGGAGAGGCAGGCCAGCTGGTAGAATATGCTATGTTCGAGCCTGCCTTTGCTGCTGTGACCACTACAGTAAGGGGCAAGTGTCCATAAATGCACTGATGGCAGCAACTGAAAAGGGGCCAGGAAGAAAGGCTCTGGGAAGATGGTAGACTGGCAGTCTGGTGGAATGTGTTGAGATGGGGGAAGAAGGAGGAATGTATTGGGAAGATAGGGGATGGTGCACAAGCTACATGGAATGGATGATACATAATAGGCTTGGCTTCTCAACCTCATAAAATCACGCTGAACCAGTCTGGTTTTTGTTTCAGCCAAAATCTGGGACAACTAAAACACTCCAGCTTTTGTTTCAGTTACACTGTGTCCAAGCACAAATGGTTTGGCAGATTTTCTAGATTACATTGGCTTGTGTCAGAGTTAGAACAAAAGATGTTTTCTATTTTGTACATAACCTTCCTCGAATTCAAACTTGCACAGTCTAAACAAAGTTAACTCTGAGTAAAAGAATGATTTTGGATTCAGAGCCCTCTAGTTTATTTCTATGATTTGTAAATTACAACTCAAGTTACAACTGCCTTCTGGTAGACAGTGAATTAGAACTGCAATCTAACTGAAGATATTTTAGGTGATAACTCATGGGTCAACCAAATTATGTTTGTAATTGAGTAAGCATGAATAAGAGAGTTCCAAATACTCCTGCAAACAAGAAGTTGAGGGGGGTGTAATCCACTTTTTTGGATGACCTCCAACACTCCAGTAAAAGAAACAGCACATGCAGCTGTTTCTCACAGAAGTCATACATAGAGTTTTGAATGGTTACTTTGGTCTCAAATTAGCTGTAGTTATGTAGGGCATCTGCATTTGAAAAATAATTTCTTTGTTATTAGTCTCTGCCTTGGGAATGCTTGCAGTCTTTCAAGAATCATGTTCTGGTCTTATGGGAGAATTCCAATCCCAATAATTGCATTCACTGAATATTTCCATGTACATTTTAGAAATAAAGAATAAAAGGGAATGCATAAAGTGGTGGATAAATGTTGGAAAAACAAGGAAGACTTGCAAGTTCAAGGAGAAGCCAATATATAGGGTTACTGAAACTAGATCTAGCTATGTTTCTCTTCATTTACTATATCTCATGCCTTTAATTTATTTGGTTTATTATTTCTTATACCTTTTCTATAGTTGACATACATTGCTTACCACAAAAGAGAAGAGCATAATAATGTATACCATATATTTTAACAACCTAAAACTTCTACATTCCCCTATTCTCCTACATACATATTTATAGAAAACATCCATCTATGTAGTTGGTAGGAGTTCAAAACAACTTGATAGCACATTATCAATCAATTAAATGCATATTTTATATACCCATATATTGAAATGCAGTCTTGCACTTTTACAATGCACTGCAGATGTTACCTAGTTAGGTAATGAAACATCTGCAAGAAAATAACCAAGCTCAGAGCACCAAGAATTCAAAAATGTTAGTTTTTTTTAATGAATATAACATTCAAAGTGAATAGTAACATATAAAGGAATTGGGGTATTTTATTACTATTTTACACTTCAGCAAGTTCTAATTTTCTTAAAACTGTTTTGGTCTATTGTTCAGGAATAGTTCCTAGCTAAATTATGTCTCCTTCTTAAATTAAAAAGATTTACATGATTAGTGGCTTTAAATAAAGTACTTAGAGAGGAGCTACAAGTGTTGGCGACATTAGCATTTAATATCTGGATATATATTTCAACTGTGAATAAGCACAGCTATCTAACACTGAAAGAGGAAGATACGTGAAACAATATGGACAGAAGGGGGAAAAATATTTAAAAATCTGAAACATTTACAGATTTGTTCATTCGAAAAAAAGTTATTTGTTCGTTTCAAAGAAATGGGAATAAAAAGACAGACCGTAATAATTCTGAAGACACCACCGCCATCATTCACCATCACTTTATGAAGATTTCTAGAAACAAGGCCTTGGAGATCCTGGCTTTCCCATACAATGGTGCCTTCAAAACTCTGTCAAAACAGCCAGTATATCAATATGTGAACACATTAGATAAATGTATTTCAGAAATCTTTTAAAATGCTTTGAAGACACACTAAATCTAAAGCATTACAATTTAACTTTGATACAGACACAGATATAGACTAGAGCTCTGCAAAGCATTCAAAAGAAGTACTTTGCAATGGATGGTCAGAGTGTGCCAAGCACCTGTCTTCAAAAGCACTGAAGAATCCACATGTTTTGGAAGGCTTCTGCAGCTGCTTTCCTGACTGAGTTTACATACTGTATGTATGTAGGCCCAGCTGCTTCACTAGCAACACCAAAGGAAGTCTTCAAAGCAACTGAGCAAGAATTCCAAACAATATGGCTTCTATAGTGCTTTGCCCAGATTAAGACTCTTTACAAAGCACCTGTTCCAAAGGCTTTCAACAGCCCAAAATATATGCCTAACTGAGCTGACAGCTGCACATTATATTTTGTAATGAAAAATCAGTGATAAGACAAAGTTTATCAATTGTCCATCATGGGGAATAATTCTTAAGTGGTTAAATAGAATCCTTAACAAAAAGTACTACCAGCTAGTTGAACACCAGAGTTCTTCTACATGTCTGTTAAAGATACAGACCACTGATATCTGTAGTTCCTAAAATATAGCAATCTTCAAAAATCAACAAAGAAATCTAGCACTTTTAGTATGAAAAGATGACAAAATGTTTTGTAAATACAGTACAAGGCAAAGGATGTAGGCATCTTGATATGTCAGCAAGTGCCTAAGACATTTTAAAATTACAGTTAACTAACCAGGATATGATAGCCTGATTTATTTAATGTTATGCTTGAGTGATCATCCTATTAGCAATTAGAGGAATTCCTACTGAAAATGCTATAATTTCCTTTTGACAAAGCATATACAGAATTTTATGTAAATTGGTAAATTTTCATCTAAAACCAGAATACTCAATCTTGTAAGTGTAACTATTCTTTTATATAGGCACAAGTTTGTAACCTCATCTATTAGGGCACAAAACTATATTGCTATTTTTCTTTATAATAAGTTCAATTTACATTATTCTATATGATATTATTCTAGGCAGATTACTATAATACATAGTCACCATAAATCCATAAACATATACTGGTCCACTCATTAACTAAAATGCTAACAGTGGTGGGATTCAAACTTTTTTACTACCGGTTCTGTGGGCATGGCTTGGTGGGCATGACATGACTTGGTGACTATGGTAGGGGAAGGATAATGTAAAATCTCCATTCCCACCAGAGGTGGGTTGCTCCTGGTTCAGCCTGGATTGGATGAACCGGTGGTAGCGGCAGCAGGAGGCTCCACCCACTCACCCGGACGCTTCTGTGCATGCACAGAAGCGTCGTGAGTGCATGTGGATGCACGCCCAAACCGGTAGTAAAAAAATTGGCAACCTAGCACTGATTCCCACTCCACTCCAGAGGAAACTTACTGCAAAATCTCCATTTCCTCCTGATCAGCTGCGACTCAGGAGGCAGAGAACAGATGAGGCAGGGCCAGTCAGAGGTGGTATTTACCGATTCTCTGAACTACTCAAAATTTCCGCTACTAGTTCTCCAGAACTGGTAAGAACCTGCTGAATACCACCATTGGCTGACAACTGTATATGAGATTTTCCTCTAAAAAGACTGTGTAAAAAAAAAATCAGAGTTTTTTCCTAAATGACACAAGGGAAAGAACTATTCTAACCTCAAGAGCAAGCTAGTCCATAGAGAAAACTATCCTCCAGGCTCTAACTTCTAATCTCCAGAGAGGATAGAAACCAGAACATTCTCCTTGGCTTGCATGAATTGGGCAAAAAGATTCTACCTGGAGTAGACAGTGACAAAAGTAACAAGGACCCAAATCATAAAAGGTTTTGTAAGTAATTACTAATACTTTGAATTGAATCTGGAAGCCAATCAGCAACATAGCTCCTATAAAAGTGTCATTCTAATGTATCAGATCTACCAGCTGATGGGAAGGGAGTTGCATTCTGTGCCAGTTCTGCCTTCTAAATCATCTTTATTGACAGCCCCATATTAAGTGCAGTTATCTTGCCAAGAGACAAATATATGAGCACTTCTGGTCAATAATGAGAACTTATGAACCAGCCAAACTTGACTAAATATTTTTCTTGTCAGAACTTCTACCTGCCTCTTGGGTTCCTGGTTATATATACAGCCTCAACTCCAGCCATCTACGGAGCAACATCCGGCATCAATTTCTCCAGAAGGATCATCACCAACCCTGCTCCCCAATCTTGGTGTTGAAGCTGATGCAAAATTCAAAACCATTCCATCTTCACTCAATCAGATATTAGTAATGTAGGTTACGTCTATTTTCTCCTCCATCACTAAGGGGGCAAGATCTAACCACTCAGAGATCTCTAAGTATTAAGCTAAATTTGAGGCCACGGCTTCTAGAAATCCAGTATCTTAAGGCCCCAGAAAGAAATTTGACAAGAATGCGATAAAGAACTTTGTAAGCTAAGAAGCTCATGGCTTCTGCTATGTTCTTGGTTGGTAATGTGTTCCCAAGTTTTTTTTAAAGAGACACACTATTCCATTATAAACTACAGTAGCACAAAGAAAAATAAGAGAAACAAACCATCTATCATGCTCCCAAGTGCATGGCACACTAGTCTCATTTATAATATATACATTCATGGCATGGTTACTTGTACCATGGCTTATACAATTAACTTGATTTATCCAGGTATTCGCACAATACTGAAAATGCAGCTAGCCAAATTGAATTCCATTGTTGCTAGGGTTCAAGGCAATTAATGCACATTAAAGAGGAACAGCTGACATAAATAACCCCAAACTAATTTATAGCTGGATTTAGTTAGATATCTCTCTTTCCTTTTGGTAATAGATGCTCTCTTCCGATCTACAGCTTGATCAACAAAATAAAATGCTGAGCATTTTCCCAGGGGCAGCAGTGAGACTGACACCTTCACATTAATAAATGAATTACATCATAGCTTTTGCAGAGTTGAACATATTCCACAAGATTCATCTATCAACTGTATATACATTACTAGGACGCAGGTACTAAATAGAAAATGCAGAAAGGAAATGCAATAAGCATTAGTGATAACCATGTATGACAGTGATAGATAGAGCCCGAATATATTCAGAATAGCATTCAGACCCCCAGAATAGCAGCAACAGTTTGAAATAATTCAATGTATCAGTATTAGAAATGCTGACTCAGATCTAGGTTCCATGTGTGCACAAACCCTCACCCACCATTTCTGCGGCCCAGTTCCAAATGGCCCAAGGCTAGGTAGTAGGCCAGGGCCCGGGTTTGGGAACCCCTGATGAAGAGGCAAACTACTTTAGTTTATCAAAAACTGCAGGAGAAATAAAGCCAGAATCTTAAGACTATGAACTATCTGTACATAACTGAATTCAACCTTTTTAAAATGTAAAGATAATTGCTTCTTCTCTGATTATTATGTTTGTAGGGAGATCTGCCAGTCTTTCAATGACTTTCCAATGATAGCTCTATGTATCTCTATCCTGCCCGCCCACCTACTTCCTTTTCTTTCCTCCACCTGGCTAAGCACATTTTCCCTAGTCTACCTTATACTTGCATCATAAGCATAAAGCATGAGTTTCTTCTTGATCAACATCACTTTAAATTAATCAGCCTTTTTTTTTTTTGCAGTTCATGACTCTCGCAGTGACTGTCCATTAATTCAAAGACATTTATCTTCTTTCTTTCATTTGAGTCCATATTTCTTCAAACTCAGTTCTCACATTAGTTTCTAGTTCATTGTAAAGAATCTTGAAAAACCTAATCCGGTGTTCTGGCATACCATTAGCTCATTCCTCATTTTGGCATAATTGATACAATCCTTGTTATAGGCCTTGTTATAGTCAATAAAGCAAAGTTAAACCACCTTATCATAGGACCAACTTATGTATATCTTTCAAAAAGGCATACTTCAATAATGTGACTTTTAAAAATGTCCAGCAGCACAATATCTATTTTTGTTCCACAGCTCTTTTTTAAACACATTAAAGCATTCACAAACAAATCAATATTACTTTAAACTACCCTCTTATGGAATCAATTTCTATAGTTATTTCTTTTGACAGTAATATACTTAATCAATCTGAAGCTTCCAAACACTGAAGCTTATTCATCTTCCTTTCAGTGACACCTTTAAAAACATGAAAAAAATCAGATGATTGACAAACCTCACCTTCATTTTCAACAAACTATTGTTGAAATTGCTATCCATATTATATACTATATTATCATATTATCCAGGAACTAAAAAGTTCAAAGGGATAAATCAATATCTAGTCCAATACAAATAATATTAATAATGTAAAATCAATATTTTAGAACATTTTTAGAAAATCCATATTTTAATTCAGGAAAGGGTTCTAATTTATAAAATGGAATGGGCTGGTTTTTAGAGGCAGGTGAACCTAGGAGATATTTGGGGGTGGGAGGAAGAGAGAGAATGCTAGGGATGCTGATGAGAAAGCTCTAGTATGTCTCTTCTTAAGAAGACGCAGACAAGTACTGTATTGTCTAGTCTCTAATCTCCACTTTTGTAAGAAATTTATTGAAAAGGTGATGGTGTTTCAACTACACAAAACTGTAGAAAAGATTATCTGGACTCTTTTCAATCAGAGTTTATATCCAGGCAGGGGGTGCAACTGATCACGCTTGTCAATGAATATAAATGAGACTTAGGTAATGCAATATTCCTCATCCTGCTGGTTTTCTCAATGGCCTTTATTACTGTCAACCATAATATCCTTCTAAACCAGGGGTGTCAAACTCACAACGTCAGGTTGCCATCACATGACGTATCATGACTTTTTTCTCCTTTGCTAAACTGGGGCTGGGCGTGGGCAATGCATGAAGCATCCGGCCTGCAGGCTGCAAGTTTGACACCCCTGTTCTAAGCCATCTGCAAAGGTTAGGGTTGCAAGCACCATTCTGCAGAATGTTGTTCTGTTCTTTTGAGAGGGTAATTCCATTTGATGCATGAGAGAGATGAGTGGTCAAGCCCTCTGGCACTGTAGTATGAAATTCCCGGAGCTTTGACCCCACCCCACTCCTTCATTTTATTTAATACCGATATGAAAACTCTTGGAGAGTATATTATTTGAAAGTTTGATGTGTACAATACATTATCTTCCATAATCAGATGATATCCAACACTACAACTCTACCCTAGGCTGAATAGCAAATAGCGAAAGTCTTGACCCAGTGTATGGAGATTATAAGGCTATAGATTGGAAGAACAAGTTAAGATTTAACTCAAATAAGGCAGGGAAGCTAATAATATAGAAACTGAGATGCTGCAATTCCAACATTAACTCTTAATGGAGCTAGTCTTCCCAAAAAAGATATGATACATATTATGAGGATTCTTCTGGACTCACACCTCCTGCTATATCAACAGATAGAAACTATAAACAGGAGACTCATTGCCCCACTTTGGCTGGTGTACTAGTTGTGTGTGTCCCTGAAACAGGAGGCACTGACATAAGTCATTCATTTCCTCACCACCTCCCGACCAGACTATTTATAAGTCAATCTACATAAGTCTCCCTTGAAGAGCATCTAGAAGCCACTGTTAGCACAGAATGCACATCAATGCTCCCATACAATATCTATACTGAGAGAGCTACAGTGGCTGCCAGTTTGATACCAGGTGCATTTCCAGGTGTGGTGGTAATTTATAAAATTTTGCATGGCTTAGCTATTCATAACATCATTTGCTCTAAATAGAGCCTGCCTGCCCAAGATCTGCAGGTAGATAGCATATGTTAAGAGTCCCCAGAGGTGTGTGGGAAGGGGCCTTGGAGGTGAGCAAAACTTTTTTCCTGTGGCACCAACTATCCTCTTTGCGCAGCATCCTTCAATTTAACATCTGCAAAGCTCCTAAAGACCAGGTGGTTTAAGCAGGCACGCGGTGGCTGTTGAGTTCCAAAGGTAATTTTTTTCAAGAGGCAACTAGATTTTCTGGATGACTGAGAACCTCCATAGACAATGACTCTTGAGGCAACAAAATCTCACCTAGGATATGTATGAGTGCTGCTTATTATGGTTTTGTGTTTTTTATAGCTGTGGTTATATTATGATATTTATAGTTGTTGTTTTTTTATATTTTTCTCAGTTGTTGGAGCATATTATTCATTTAGAGTCACTTGAAGGGTAATAGAGGGAGCATCTATATAATAAGAATAAAATGGGTATTTAAATGTTTTTGCTAAAACTATCAAGTGTCTGAAAATTATGGCAAATTTAACTTTTGTACTTTGTTCTTAAAAACAATAATGTGACTAAACTCTAATTAATGGATAAGCATTTAATTAGCATTCCTTGTGCTCCTGAATTAATAACTTAGAAATGTCTTAATCCAACAACATTGCTGTCTGAATCCACAATCCTTTCTTCCATCCCTAATCTCAGAATTTGAATAGCTGCCTGGCAGTAAGTGCCGTGGCACAAACTGAACGGAAACGCTCTCTTCCAAACAAAGCCCTTTGTGTTCATAGTTAATTATATTCAGTCGGCAGCATCTTCTCAACATATGAAAACCTAATTTCATTAAAAACAATGTTGCCATTCTCTGAAACCAGGACAAATGTTTTAAAGTTCATTTTTGCTAAAGTAAATACTTCAAATGTTCTGGAGTATAATTCTTACTAAATTCCTAATTAAGGGGTGGGTTGCTACCAGCAGCATGCGCATTTACACCAAAAAAAGGCTGTGCACATGCAGAATACTAGAAATGGGGGGGGGGAATTACATTTCTGCAGTGGAGATTGTTCTGCGCATACAGAACCAAAAATCAAAATGGCGCCGACAATAGAACCGATTTGGGTGCATGGGCGGCCGAGTTACTTTCTATTTGGCCGAACTGGTAGGAACCCACCTCTGACCTGATCAGAGATTATAGGATTTATAACCTATAATGGAAAACCCTTCATTGCTTATTCTTGTGACCTCATGTTACTTTTCTCCTCTGATAAATCTTTAAGGACAACAGATTTTTAATTCCACTTTTAAATTAACAAAACTTTTCCATTACATCTAAGCCCACTGGCATGTATTTACCTTAAACTATTTATTTATTAAAGTAAGCCAGATAAAACGATGGTTCATAATTCTGTCATAATTCTGTCTTGTTCAGCTTAAATCAGGAGTGGTCAACTTGTCACTTCCAAGAACTATCCAGCGTCATGCCATGTAAATTTGGAGGGAAAAAGTACTGTCAGCAGAATTTTTGTTCTTTTTTTATTATTTCAACTTTAAAATAAATGTAATCGGTCTCTGGGAGATCTCGGCACCAAGTTAATCTTGTAAAATCTCAGATCAACATACTTTTTCTACACACATTTTTGTTCACGGAGAATGATTTCTATACCGCTTAGAAGATTTAGAGCCATGAACTGTTGAAGATCAACCATCCCAGTCGGGAGGAGGGCTGAAGCAGGGAATTAGCCTGGACTCACTACATAAATGCAACAGGGCAAGGTACGACCTCTCCCAAATGCCTTTGAGCTTTATCTAGTTTTTCCCAGGTGAAAGCTTCCCTTTTGGGGAGATTTCTGTTTTATGGGCAGAGAACAAAGCAGCTAGTTTGAACTCCACACATATGGGACTGGTTGTTCATGCCTGAATGAATAAAGTTGGCCAGCTTTATAGAAATTAGGCTATGAAACAGAATTTTACTCCAGAATTCATAAGTTGTCCTCACTTGATCTTGATTCCAAATCTAAATCCATCTGGTTATTTTTCCTGATCTAGTCACCATCTACTCTATAATGATAAAGGCTTTAAACTTTATAATCCCAGAATGCAATATAATACCTTTTGTTTTCACCTCATGAGGAAAACCTATGTAATATCTTCTGCTTCTATACCACATGTGGAAACAAATTCAGAAAAGCTTATATTTAATTTCTATGATGTTATTAAGCTCTTAATCAATTACTCTTCGAGAGAGATGGTTCAGAAATGTGAAAAAAATGAATAGTGTCAAGATCTTTAAATTTCAAAACAAAAAGATGACTAGCATATCCTATGTGAGTCCTTAATTAAATTTTTTTTATTAATTACAACAAAATGCTGAGCAAATATGAATAAATGAAAAAAGAATTGAGAAAGAATCAATGTACAGTATGCCCCATAAATACACTGCACATACCTCTGGCAGAATGAACTGTTCTACAGGTTTGTACCAAAGTCTGCTCACTTGTACTCCACAACTAGGTGGACTAAAACGAGCGCTGAAGAGTGCCTCCTATGGAAATAACAAGTAACCCATTTGTGAGCCAGGAAAATCATTCATGAAAAGTCACATCTTCTTGGCCAGTTCATGAAAAAAAAAACATAACTGGATCTTAAAACAACACAAAGCACGTAAACCACTTTTATGTATGATGATGCAATTTTGATAAATTTAGGCCTTTTAGTATCCTACTCTTAACAGATACAAAAATGCTACTATGTTATTGAAAACAACATAATGAGATGTTTGAACAACTTGCCTCCAGAAGTTGTGAATGCTACAACACTGGAAGTTTTTAAGATATGGGGCAACTATTTGTCAACTATTTCCTGCCTGAGCAGGGGGTTGGACTAGAAGACCCCCAAGGTCCATTCCAACTCTGTTATTCTGTTAATACATGCTTTAAGAAGTTTTTTACGTTTTGGAGACTGTGGGAAAACTTCATTGTTATAGTCAATTTCTCTCACACCGAAATGGATCACAGTCAAAACAAAAATAATTGTGGTATTTTAATCTATTTAACAATCATTAAATATAACTTTTTGAGATTTATGTATAGGTCTATATAAAAATGCATTAATCCACCACTGCATTAAAGTATATTTTTAATTACCAGTAGTAATTCAGTGTTACTATTTACCAACCTAAATATTAACTTTATCATAATCCATATTTAATCTCTTTAAAACTAGCACATTCTAGTATATGCAGAAGATTCCTCTATTATTTGTCCTGGAGAAAAAACAGGCAGCTCACACAGCTCAGAAGACAACCACTTCTTACCATATCCAAGTTACAACATAAATAAGAACTCTTTAGAGCAGAGTTCCCCAACCTTTCCAGGTTGGCAGCCGGGGGCGGGAGGAGGGGGGAAAGTGGGGATGATTTTGTGGGAGGGACAAGCACATGTGTGTGTGCGTGCACACATGAGCACCTGCGACATTCGCAGTCATGCAAGTTGAGCCGCAAGCACTGGCAATAACTCTCATGCTAGTGGGGCCGCGAGTACCTATGATTAAGCTCGCGTGAGTGTGGCCACAAGTACCCACAACGAGGCTCACAGGAGTGGGGCCATGTGCGTGGCTGGCCCATGGCCTGATAGTGGACTGCAGATCATAGGTTGAGGACCCCTGCTCTAGAAGGTGATATGCAATACACTTCTTTGCAAAGGGCCAGGCATTCACCCCAAGAGAAGGAAACATGTTAATCTATAGACACCTGGTGATAGTGAATTAACATTTCATAGCCATAGAGAAAAAAAAATAACAATAATGAAACCAATTTTCATGTCACACATATCCCTTGGCTGTGTTACACAGTAAAAGTTATTTAGCATTCAAATACAATACTCTTCCCTGCATTAAATCAAAGTTGAATTGTATTTGAATGCTAAATAATGTTTACTGTGTAACACAGCCAAGGGATAAGTGTGAAATTTTTAAAATCTTATCACACAGTCAGCCACATTACTCATGAACCTCTAAGTATAAACCTACCTATAATGTCCTCTCAAGCTGCTAATTGCAAGCTTGGGAGGGTCATCTTGGTCTATTTTGAAAGCAATTCTGAGATTAAATTCTATGAGAACCTGTCCTTTCAAATAATCGTGTTAAAATGTATAACAGTAGCAGAATGTTGACCACAAGATTGAACTTTGATTCACAATGGACTTTTGAAAAGCCATGTAGCAGAATTCATCTGCTACGGCAATGCATTGACAGAACCAGAGCTGAGAAAAAGATAAAGAATTTCTGCCTTTAATAACTACTGCAAGGCAAGGGAGTTTATTTAGAATTCATATTGTGGCTGCAATGCTTTACATATCTACTTAGTGGTAAGCCCCACTGAGCTTTGTTGGATTTACTTCTGAAGAGGCTACAAGATCACATTGCTGCTGTATTTAGATTCCATTTTACAATGAGCAAACTTTTGAGATGCAGTTTACAAAAATCCAATAAACAAAGCCATCCATTCAAAAGGGCACTTGGAAAATAACAGCATTCTTCTATACTTAGTGCAGATGTAAAACAAAGTGACTGAAAGTCGTGCAGTCTCCAGTTACCTCTTCACATTGCTTTGGTTAGAAATTCTTGACAAACGGTGGCTCAAGAGCTGGATGCTAAGTTTTATTGTTTGCTTTAATTTTTTTCCCAGGTGTGTGTTAAAGTGCCATGAATACTCCAGTACAGAATGAAGACTTCAAAAAATTTGAACATAACTATTGTTCCTACCATATTGCTATAGTCAGACTTCTAAATAGCAATAGCAATAGCACTTAGATTTATATACCGCTTCACAGAGCTTTACAGCCCTCTCTAAGTGGTTTACAGAGTCAGCATATTGTCCCCAACAATCTGGTCCTCAAATGCTCACACACTGTGTATAACATTACTGATTACTTGTCCTTCATTTACCCACCCACCCTCATTATTCCCACTTATTCTGTCTTAGTACCTACTTCTGATTGCCCCAATTAAAATAATGATTAAGAAACACACTAGTCAAATGGATTGTAGATAACAGCACCACAAGTCATTTTGCCTGTTTATTCTTCATGAGTATCTACTATGACTTTAATAATCCCTGCTTATTTCCACACTTAAAGAGGCTATGGATTTGGGCTATTATATTAAGACAATTACTGGAACATGGCATACCTCTTGTTCTGCTTGGTATAGTTTCACTGTAATGTTTCTCTGGAATCCAACACCCTTAGCATCGTAGAATACCCCAAGACTGGTGATGACAATCGGATAAAGGACTTTGAAATGCACACTGACAACTCTGTCTTCTGAGAGCACCGAAGTATCATCCTCTGGCAAAGTGAAGGCTTCAATTTCTTGATTCAAAACTAATGAAAAAAATTAAGAAAGAGGGCAAACCAAGCTCATCTAAAATAAGAAGAAAGCAGTCAAAACTCAGTAACTCTTTCAGATATTCTTATTTTACCATAAAAGGAAACTTTCTATATTTCTATACCATCTAGAGCAGGCACAGTGTATAAGTAGCATTTACATATTAATCCTTAATGTATTAACTTAGAACAGGGGTGTCAAACTTGCAGCCCGCAGACCAGATGCATCACGCACTGGCCACACCCACCCATTTTAATGAAGGGTGGAAGTTGCAATACGTCACGTGATGATAACGCGTTGTCATGAGTTTGACACTCCTCGTTTAGAATTGCATATACTTCAAACATTATTAAAGTTAACATGGATTCGTCAGATTGTAGCTTATTTTCTGGCTCATTACAATGAAAAAGTTGTTAACTATCACAACTACTTGAAAATATCAGAGCTCCTATTTAAATGCATTTAACAATACATCTGTGGATAGGAAATTGTAGCAGCTACCATATTTTTTATGACTGATTATAAAAATGTCATACAGTATATCTTTCCCCCCCACAAACCTTCAGTTCTTACCTGGATTAGAGATATTTAGAAGTTTGCATGAATAAGGATCTTCTCTATCTTCTAGTGGCACATCACATCCATGTGTACCAATTATAAACTTCACAAGGACACTAAAACAAGATTAACATCATTTATTTTTTCTTCTATTATCCCAGTTCTGCTACCTTTTTTTCAAACAGCAAAATGTATGTATGTATGTATGTATGTATGTATGTATGTATGTATGTATGTATGTATGTAAAATTCTAATTATACAGGCTAATTCTGAGAAATTCATCGAAACTATTAAGAAAAACAAGATTTTTCTTGATAAGAACATACAGGAAAGGTCACATAAGCATTCTGTTTAATATACATTTTGGGCTTTTATTCAAATGATGTTAAAAATTTCTTGAAATAATTCATTTAAACCAATGAGAACCTATAAATGTTAGATTTGTATCTTCTTGAATCAAGGCAGTAAGAATGATGAATTACCGATGGCTTAAAGTTGGATGCTGCTTCAAATGCCTAAACCAAGTATTCCTTATAGCATTCCGCAATCCATCATTGTGTCGTGCAGAGAGTATCCCTACAATAACATCATAATGTTTTGGTTTCCAGTGAGGAAAGAAAGCCAGTAGACCTAGGAAGTATAAATTAAAAATATTTTAGCAAAGAAATAAGCAAACAAGTATGCAGATCAATATTATAAAAAAAGACATTTTTCAATTATTTGTAAACATTTTAGCCAAATCCATGTAAAATGAGAAGAAAAATTTTAGAAGAAAATATCTAGTTAAATTTAGAAAAAGATACTGGAAATAGTTTCACATATCCTGATAACTGAAACATTAATACAAAGAATTGAATATAAATATATAAAAATACAGAATATGAGTACGTGTGTGTGTTTCCTATATTACAAAATACTACATTTTCTCCCTTAAAAGATTAATATTTATTTGCTGTATTTTAACACAAACAGATAAAAAAAATTAGATCTGGGATGTCAAACTCGCAGCCTGATGGCCAGATGTGTCACGTGCTGGCCACACCCATGCCCAATTTAGCAAAGGGGGGGATCATGATATGTCATGTGATGCTGCCATGATGACGCGAGTTTGACATCCCTGAATAGATGGTAAAACAGATACAGCTTAGATGTAATGAAATAATTCTAAAAATGAGAAGCTAAGCTGTTAATACAGTCAATACAACTGTTAATCAGGAAGCAGAATATGAGCATATGCATCATAAATATTTCAGGAACATAGGAAACAAGGCTTCCCAGATATTACTGAATTACATTTCCCTGCACAGTAGCTTTATCTGGTAGTAACAATGATGAGGAATGCTAGGAAATGTTCTTCAGAAACATCTAGTGAGCCACAGGTTCCCAACCTGCAGATACATACTATATTCAGATATACATATCTATACCTGACCATCACTAAATGCAGTGATTTAGTTTTAATTATTATGGTTTCATAAATCCAATAAACAAGACAAGTAATTTACATTACATCATGGGTGACAGCATGTATTCATGGTTTATTTTTAATAAATTATTGTATAATAGATATATTCAGATTTATATTTAGCCCTGGCAAAAGATCAGTTTCATCTCATTCTGCTTAATTTCAGAATAAAAAGAATTAAGTGTCAAATCAACTAAATGCCAACTCTGTTTAGAAAAATGACTGCACATAATGTACAAGATATAATTTCAGAGTTTTAATTTTAGTGTGAATGTCAAAAAAAATCAACAAATTGTGTGTTCCAGATCTAGTATGGGTGTTTCCAGATCTTGAAGATCTTCCAACTTTATCTATCTTTTAATATAGTACATTTATGAAGATTATCAACGCTGCCCTCTTTTTAATTCAGAAAAATTGGTGGAAAACACAATTGAATTCCTTTCAACTAATATTTTATCATTCAAGCAAAAAGAAATTATTTGCTGATAGCTGAAAACCAATGTACAATATGAGTAAGAACATATGTGGTCTGAATTAGAGCTATACACATTTATGTGTTTTGAGCAGCTATGTTAACGGAAACTGCCTGCATTTTATAATTCTTCTTTGTTCATCAGTGAGAATTCCATCATCCCCAGAAAGACTGATCAATTACTTTGTCATCATAATACATTTCTATGGATGTATTTCATAAAAAGAAACAAAACATAACAGAGTTCAGAGTTCAACAAAATCAGTGTGAAGAATATAATATGTATAAAAATACAATTTTCCCAAAAATAAGACCTTCCCGGATAATAAGTCCAATTGGGCTTTTGAGAGCATGTGCTAAAAGAAGCCCTCTCCAGAAAATAAGCCCTCCCCAAAAATATTGCACACAGCAGCACCATGAGGTGATCACGCTTGCCGCCTTCTGCACCTCAAAAATAAGAAGACCTCTCTAAAAATAAGGCCAAGTGCTTATTTCGTGGGGCAAAAGAAAATAAGACCCTATCTTATTTTCGGGAAAACAAGGTAGCATTTACTTAGGTTTAATTATCTAAGACAAAGGACTGTGCTTTTCCATAAATCAGTTATTTAAATCAACAATGTGTGAAGTGACAGAAATATCTCAATTTTGTATTCAAAATTGAGGGGACCAAACAACCTTTTCTGAACAGAACATTTCATGGACAAAATGAAAACAGCTAAAACGATCACACATTCTCTTATAGTCATTTAACTTCAGTCAACAGAGGTATCTAAAGAAGGAATTCCAAAGATGGTCCAAAGATATAAGTATACAGGGGGAAATAATTCCTCCAGACGCTGTATACTGCCCCCTAATTATTTGGGACTTTTAATAGCAATAGTCATGTTTTGAAATGCGCTCAGAAAGAGAATGGAAAGTGGTGCAGCTTATGAAGAGAAAAACCTGGCAAATTTCTCACTAAACACACATCTAACTTTCTGGACTGAACTTTGGTCTCTGTCCAGTCCATTAATCTGTTGGACACTGATTCAGGACATTCACTGTCCCTATTAGAAAAGTGCTGAAATTACAAAAATAACTGAACTTCAGCTATCTGCTTAGGATCTCTCAGCCTACATCCTCAGATACCGTAATCTCTGCAGCAGTTACATGTAGAAGTAATAAAACAGAGATCTAGAAAAGCCTCAAATATTACCTTCTAGTATTGGTAATACTTCAGCATTATTATATCAAATTAGACACCTGAACAGAAGCAGAATCACCCAACAATTAAATCTGTAACTTAGATGTCCATTTCAGAAATAGACTGTGATTGATGATAAGAAAGCTACTGAGAGATACAGGGGGAGCTAAAAGAGTTCTGTCTCTTTATTGGTAAATGCCATCCTTGGGGAAATCATGGCTGTTTCTGTCTCAAAACTGCATTTAAATCTGGGCTGAAATGGATCCTGAGAATCAACGTCATCCAAAAATGCCTGGAGTTGAATGTTAATTACTTGAGCATCTTGCTTATGCACCTGCTGTTGGAAGAAAGGAGACAGATATTGTTGCTGTAGCTATGAGAACATTAAATGGAAAATCCCTAAATCCCAGAGAAACTCATTACCAAAAGAGGGCTGTTTTCCTTTCCCCATTCCTAGACTAAAGTTGGGGAGTAAATCAGAGATTTTCATGAATCTATGTGTGGTCAAGAGAAAGGGACAGGATCCAGTTACATGCCAAAATCTACAGATGATAATATATAGCTATTTTTATGTAAGAATTTGTCTTGGGTTCTTTTTTTTAAAATCAATCTAAATAATGAACTGGAACTGGATTCACATATCACACACTATAGTTTATTCACTATGATTTAAAACACTGATCAGATGGGTTTGCACAGCTGCCAAGCTATAAACCATGGCTAGTTCACACAACTTCTTAAATCAAAATGGAATGAAATGTATTATTGGCACATAATGAGCAAGCCCAGCTCCAACTGCTATACCTGTGTTTTAGCATTGAAATACAAGGGATTGTTTTTGATGAACAATATGTTTTATTTCATCATCTGGGGTATTTGAAAAAAATGTCTGAGAAGACTTTAATCAGAAGTGGCAAGTAATAGCTCATAATGCTCAATTGCAGAAGCTCTGTCTGTAAACTTTAATTCCTTAGAGTATCTATTTTTCTAGACACTTTGAAAAAGAAAGAATATACAGGTTCCAAAAACAAGGCCAGAGACCACTAGGCATTTCTGCACTTCTAAGAGAAGAAGAAAATAATTACACAGCAGAGTGTATAATGTAATACAGTTACGTTTACTACAACTATATGTTTAAGTCTTATACAAAATACTTTTCAATACTTTACATGACCATATACACAAAAGATACAGTATATTATACACACACAGAGCAGGAAATCATGAGACATTATACACAACTGCATATGGTCCTAGTTCTCCTTCCAGACTAATGGTAGAAGGCAGAAAGCTAATAAAAAATACAGACCTCCACTAACACATTGAAGTTTTCTGTTACAGATTATTAAATAGAAGCATGAGGGAATTGAAATCAAATTCCCCAAACCACTTATGAAGCAGATATAATGAATAATTTAAATTCTAGCTACCTTTTCAAACCAAATATTACTTGAGTACAATTCAAGATCTTGAAAAGAAAAATTGCTTGGCCAAAATAAGAGGAAGGTGATATAAACAAATGGTATTTACCCAACAGGAAAATGAAGTTTTCTCCCATATAATAATTGTGAATTGGAGGATGGGGGGGGGGGGGACACACACATAATCTTAGAACTGTTAAAAATAAAACTTCTATTTACTCTCTTTTTTTACGAAGTCTTTGTTCTTTTTCTTTTTCTTTGACTGTTTCTCCCAAAGAAGACAGTACTTTGAGAAATATGTGGGTCCAAAAAAGAATGATTGCTATATATTGATAAGGATCATTTATTTTTTTAATATGCAGTTTTTTTATTTTATAGCTAATTAAAGTTATTAAATTAAACAATGTATATTTTTTTGTCCTGGCCTTTCCCTTTTTGGGGAGTTTTTTGGCTTCTCGTTAATACACCCACACACAAGATATTTGCAAACTTCAGAATGATTTGAAGAAACAGTTAGGGGACTGCAAACACAACCACTTTTAAAAACAGCTATACCTTTTTTTCGGGCTTGTGTGAGATCCTAACAGTTGAAATTGTTGAGAAACATTGCTTTATAGATATTATGCTTTTACGTTTTAAATTAGCTTTGATTTTAAAGAAAAGTTCATTCCTTTATCACCGAAAAAATTAAATTCAGGCAAAAAGAATACCCCAACCTTCTCAAAACCTGATTAATTATAACTGCTAAGATTGACATAAATCACCCATCACAATACTTAATAAATAAGACTCTTAGTGTGACATTTACTAGCTCTTCTTTACCCCATAACCACAACTTTCTTCAATACACACACACACACACACATATAAATGCGCGCACACAGGTTTTATATGTATATATACAGGTTTTATATATATTCATTATAATTATTTACTGATGTATGTTTAGGATTTTATTTCTCAAACATCAATGCATTAGTTGCATGATAAATCTTCTATTCCTACTTTATTTTCCTACAGTGAATATGTCTCAAAAATCGCAGTATATTGACAACCCAATGTGGATCAAAGCTCTTGGGAACACTGAACTATAAATTACTCTGGGAAGTGGAAATAACATCCCAAAAAGCAGTAAACATCTCCTTCCCTACAGCTGTCAAAAAACCCTCCATGAGATCACCAGAAGCTAAGGTCTGATTTGAAGGAAAGTCTCTATGGAAAGCAATCTAATTTCTTTTCTTTTCTTCTGTTTCTCAATTCCTGCTCCATATTTTACTTCACAACAGGAATGAGCAAAAATTATTCATATCTACTGGCAGCTGTATCTAATTTACAGTAGATTAGCAAGGAGTTTTGACCTTAACTGCTTGAAGAATTGCAGTTATGCAAACATATGCCTCCAGCTGGTGGAACTGGTCAAAAAAAAAGCAACCATAACAAAATTCAAAGATATTATCAAGCCCACTCTGTTCTTCAGCATCTGCCATTTCCCTCTTTTATCAAGCCTCTCTCCAAACGTTTGACTGTATATCCCAATCCTGCACCTCTTCTCCTACCAGGTGAAAGGGTATCTCCCCTAATCCCAACCCTCTGCCCTCCAAGCTCTTTCCTCCATGAAAGACAAGGTGCTTTTTTTTCAAGAAGCTTCTTGGATGAGAAGCGAAACGTCTTCAAAAAAAAAATAACCCCTGAAAGTCCAATTGCCTCTTGAAAAAAAGCAGCTTTGGGACAACCATGACCTGGATAGTTGAGAATTTCCAAAGACACCAACATACTCGCGCTTATTTCTCGCTTATTCCTCCAAGCAGTCTTGTCCGCTTGGAAGGGCTGCTGGTCATTCCCTTCTTCTCGACCGAGATTGAGGAGCTGCCCCACCTCTTCTCGGTTTGCCCTCCAGAGCCCGGGCGACCCCCGCCCCACCACTTGGCTGCAAAGAGGAGGAAACAGCGCTGTCCGCCTCCTCCTCTACCTCCTGCCCCGCTCTCCGAAACCGTGAGCCGGACGGACGGCACAGCGGCGCCGTGCAAAGGAGGCCCTCCCGCAAGATGCCTCTGCCCCCTCGCCTCCCCTGCGGGAGGGCGGCAAAGCGTGCAGGCTGGGTGCGATCGACACCCCCCCCTCCGCCACCTACCTGCCGGGTGTTGCTTCCCGGGGCCGCTGGCCGGGCAGCTGAGCAGGAGAAGCCAGAGGTGCACCACGACCCCGACCGCACACGGGCAGAGAAGAACCAACCAATTTCGCATTGGCCGCCGGCCGCTGCCCAGCAGTCGCGGCCTCTCTCGGAGCAGAGACGGGACGGACCCGCAGAGACAGGCAAGGTCTCCTTCGGCTTCCCTCGCTCCAGCACCAGAGACCCTCGCCGGTCCCTCCCGCGGCCGGCCCAAAGCCAGAGTCCCGCCCCGGACCAGGAAAGCGTGTGCGCAGAGCCGGGCCTCCGCACGCACTACAATCCCCACAATGCCTCGCCGCCGAACGGAAGCGGCTTGACCTTGGCGCGATCCGACAGCGCCTCTCCCCCCCCCTCCCTTCTTTCTCGCAAGAGGCGAAGGCTGGAGGTGAGCAAAGGAAACCGCCCCGCTAGGTGATTTTTTTTTAAACTCCTGGTGACTCTGTGGAAAGGAGAGAAGAAAAAGGAGGTAGGAAAAGGCCCGCGCGGTGTTTATAACTGCAGGTTATTCCCCCCCCCCTTTAAATAATAAGAGAGAGAATTCTTCGACGTGAAGATAAAAACAGGCATCTAATAGGAAAACTTTTATTTAGCACATCTGGCCTTTCCATTTTTACACACGGCCCACTTCAATTGCTGGCCTGAGTGGGACAAATCTTTTTAAAAGAAAATTTGCAAATGAATAGCATTTGATAAACGAGGTAGGTTTCGCCCAATTCTTTGGGAAATGTGAAGTCTGTAAGGGGAACTGTCACTTTTGTTTGAACAGGGAGAAATCAAGAACTTATTCTCAAGTCCCAGTAATGATGCATGAAGATGCCCTGCTTACATTTTAAAGGAAATGTCACTTTCATCTCATAACTAGCCCACTAAAAAGGAAACCTGCCGGTGCAGTTGTTCCAGTGTTAAAATAGTATCTTCCTTATTCTGGTAAGGAAGCCATAAGTACAATCTATTGTTATTGATGTTGTTGATGATGACAAAATCTGGGATGGGATCTGCCCATTGGTCACTTGAGGCTTCTCCCTCCAGTTCATGGCATGGCCCTCCATGATCATTTTGGCTTGGATTGTTGGGAAGACTGGACATCCAGCTTCTTCAAGGGCTTTAGTCTAGGTCAGGGGTGTCAAACTTGCATCGTCACGTGATGCATCACGACTTTTGTCATCGTGATATATCACAACTTTTTCCCCTGCACTAAAACAGGTGGGCATGGCTAGCGCATGACACATCCGTCACGTGGGCCGTGAGTTTTACACCCTTTGTCTAGGTAATGCCTGACCAACACTTTCATAAGCGTTGGTCAGGAATTACAGGTTCCTTATGTACATAGATATAGCATTTCTTTGAAAGAATGCAAGACCACTTTTTAAAAAAAAAAAGTGTTTAGAAGTTGGTTGATAGAGTGCTAGACCTGATTTTTGGGGGGGAAAACAAGATCAATTTAAGCTAGGAAAAATCAAGTTCTGCTCATTGTTAATTTTGACTCAAGTTCTACGTTTTCTGTTCTTCAGGAAACAAGGAATATTTTCATTACTTTTGTGGGAAGCAATGGCACTATGTTGTGTACTACATGAGCTACTTCTGAGTACTACTAGCCATGGCATTTCACTGCCAGCACTTCCATTGAAGTGGGAGGGAAAGTGCCCATAAGGGCAACCCTCATGCTGTCACATATCAACTTTAAATATGTAAAAGCTGGGATGTGGTTAATTCAATTCTGCCTTCTCTTTTAGCCCAAAGGGGGACACAAAATGAAATGGGAGGGAAATCACTGTGTTCCTCTCAAACTTTTATCACAAGTCACTAAAACTATTTCTGGACATAGGTCTAGTTCTCTTCTGGGAGACTGTTAAATTAATGTCATAAATAGCTGATATGTTTGTAGAATAAGGGAGGGCCATGGGACCCAATGACCCAACAGTCATTTAAACCCAGGTTTAGTAGCCTTCCAAGAGAACATTAACCCCATGTCTGGAAATAGCTTTTAGGTTACCGATGCAAATAAGTTCTTTGTGTGCAATTTGATACCTTAAAAGATTGTGGTTCAATAAGAAAATGCATCTGCTCAATGCAAAAGAAAGTAAAGAAAGGGAAATAATAAAGAAAATACCTGATTGTGCAGAATGTGATAGACTGACGTTAGAATTGAAAAATAAAGGAGAGACAGAGTACTACGAGATTTGGGATAGATTTTATCAGTGGTTGGGTTTAAGGAAGGGAAGTCGGAATGATTAAGCACAAAGATGCATAGATTGAAACATAAAGCAATATAGGTAATATATTATAATATACTAAAAGTATATTATGCAATTATAATTGTAATTGCAACCATGTAGAAGTGGTTAAGTAGGTATATATAATCAATAAGTATCAATGTGTATTGAATTTTCATTGCTTGTATGTATTGAAAATATTTGTGTGATTTGCTGTATGGCGGAGAGACTGCCAAGATGTTGTCCATTTTATTTTTTAACAATGAACTTTTTCTTAAATTTTTGAAGAAAGTAATGCAAATGGGCTGATAAGAAATCTTTACAGGGAAGGAAGAATTGAAATTCTCCTCTTATTTGCCAAATACGTATGAGGAGGTATTTGAGGATTTTTCTGCTGGAAAAATGTGGTTTCTGAAAGCTACAAAAGATATGGCGACTGATGGTATTATTTCATCAGAGTTATTGGTTTTTTTTAGCTGATTGGAATCTGGACGCTCATTAAAGAGTAAATTGAGTGCCTTAATACCTTAAGTTTCTCTTAAGTTAGTTCAAGAAGTGGGGGGGAAATGCACCATAAAAAATCACTGGAGTTATCACTAAATTTTTGAAAAATAGCAATGAGTTGTTAGCTAGAAGTTGCCACCCCATGTTTAGAATGTGTTAATTTTTTTTTGTATGTAAGTGGCATTTCTTTTATTGTGATGGATTTGCATTTTATTCTTTTAGAATAATTTCTCAAAGATTCAACATATTATGATGCGATTTAAGAAATATAAATAAATCTAAACATTTGAATTAGGGCTAATACCAGTTTTGATAGCCTGATGTTGTTGCTGTCTCTCTACTTTCCACTATACTACCAGATGTTATTTCCAAAGTCTGCAAAAAATAAAGACATTTTTCTTGATATCAAATGCATATCCATGCATTTATTTATTTATTTATTTATTTATTTTCTCCACATTTATTTACATGAGGAATTTCTCTACAATTTATTATTATGGAACAAAACATAAAATCTATGGTCAGCTGCATATTGACTTAATAATGTTTCTTACTATAGTTATCCACCTCCAAATTTAAAACATCTGTTGTCCTCATGAGTATACAAATTTGCTTCAGTTGATGTATATAAAGCGTAAAATATTACTATAATAAAAATAACATTCCACAAGGAGTTAAATATAATACATGATTATACATTTAGTTGCTTATTACTTACTCCTGAGGTCCTAATGGAATTACCTAATGAAATTTGGGGATCATACACATAATTATTATTTCTTTATCCAGCAGATGGCAGCAATAGTTCAGCTTATAAATCATCCGAGAAACATTTTGATAGCTGTAGAATCTTTATTTTGGATAATATTCCTCACCAAATATTCCTCTACTGATAAATCACCGAATAAGAAGTAAATACATATTATTATGCAGCAGAAATTTTAGCTTGCATTTTTCTGTAGCTACTAAGGCTAGACAATTATATTATCATCATAATTTATTCCTTTCATGTGAAGCAAATAGGGCAGCAAGCTTCTTCCAATTATATAAAGAAAAAGGTTCCCCTCACACATATGTGCTAATCGTTCCCAACTCTAGGGGGCAATGCTTATCTCCGTTTCAAAGCTGAAGAGCCAGTACTGTCCAAAGATGTCTCCGTGGTCATATGGCTGGCATGATTCAACGTCAAAGGCACACCAAACGCTGTACCTTCCCACCAAGGGTGGTCCCTATTTTTTGACTTGCATTTTTACATTGCTAGGTTAGCAGAAGCTGGGACAAGTAACTGGAGCTCACTCCATTACGCGGTGCTAGGGATTCGAACCGCCAAACTGCCGACCTTTCTGATCGACAAGCTCAGTGTCTTAGCCACTGAGCCACAAATTGTATACTTCAGTCTAAATAAATTAGCTTTTAAAATGACGATTCAATATATAACTAGACATACTTTGTGTCCTGTCCCAAATTCTTGCTTTTTATCTGCAAATCAACTATTATTTTAATACTAGAAACTATTTAAAGCCTAGCCCAGCTTCTCCAGACAGTACATGACCTTCTCTATCAGAAATCAGACAGCAAAAGTAGATAGCAAAAAAGTCTTAAAAGCTGTTTGCTAAGCTGTTTGAGAATCAAATATCAGGTCTGCAGAATTTCTGATGCCAATTTAGATACCCTCATGAGGACTGGATTAAGAACATGGCTGAACTAGATTTAGAGAGGAAAATCAGTTGCAGAGAGCCATGGAGAGCCAACAAAATGCTTAAAGGGCCAGTTTTCTGCTTTTTGCCCTTTTATAGCAATCTGAGTAAAACTGGTTGGTTGAATACAGGTACTTTTAAATGAATGAATCCTTAGTATATATGTACTTAATTATCCAGTTGTGTGTCAAATACCTTCCTGTAATCAATCCAAGCTACATTCAAGTTGCTCTTCTTTTATAGTTTTCCAAAATCATCTTGTCAATTAGGGGCTGATTTTATGGCTTTGATCTTATGTATTGCACCAAATACAATGCCAGTTAGTAATTTGAAAGTTCGTGGTAAGCAGGTTATTATGATTATCAGTATTTTTCTTATTTATCTTCTAAAATTATCTCATAACTGTCGATATATTGGAACACTATTACATAAATGCACTTTTAATCTTATAGTTTCTTTCTTACATTGGGTAGGAAAGAGAACAACACTGTGCTTATAATTTCGAAGGATAAACACTCTGCTTAGATTTTCAGTGTTCATTCTGCCAGTTAAGACTGCTATCATTTGGAAAAGCAGAAGTAAATATGTTGCCATGGGAACTGATGCAGTCTTGTTAAAATTAAATCAATTATGATGTTGAAAGGGTTCCCAAGTTCCCGAGTGTCGTAAGCAACTAATATATATATATATTGCTTTCTAAAACCATATTTAAATATTGCCATGTTTGCTTAAATACAAGTAGAGATTGAATACATAATGGATGTAAAGAGATAACTCTTCCAAATGCATGCGGTTCTTGAAACCAAAGCTATTAGTAAAATGAGATTTTACTGTGGTGCAGAAACACACATTAAGAAGTAGTGTGGTTTTATTGTTATGCTAGGATTGATGATGAAAGAATAATATGATGAAATACTAACAGTATAATATAGCCATTCTTCTTTTTGCAGTTATTTGCATTTTGTGATTTTCTCCCGGTTCTTTCTCTTCTCTTCTGTTGTCTCCAGATACTGCACATTTACTAACCAGACTTTTTTTGTCTTAACAATTGCTATTATGGTTTGTTGCATAGTCAGCCGGATGTTTAGACTGGATTTGGCATTTTTAATCCACCCATTGTGTCCTTTCTAAAGACCTACATTACGCAGGTGTTTTTGTTTCATTTTGTTAATGGATATAAGCTGTTCCAAGTAACCTGCTTTTCACAATTGACTGAAGGTGAATTTGTCAATGCCGAAGATGTTCAAGTAGTGCTTCACTTGTTTGGATATTGTACCCAAGGGACCTATTACCATTGGTATTGTTTTTTCTTTCATTTGCCCCATTCTACTTCTCTTTGGAGGTCTTCGTATTTTGTTATGTTCTCCAGTTCTTTCTCTCCTGTTCTGCTCTCACTGGGTTCTTCCATGTCTACTCTCAATTGTTAAGTCTGGAGTGTTATGTGGCAAGTGCTTGTCTGAATTCTAAAGTTCCAGGGCACTTTAGCTTCTTCATTTTCATTTATCAATTTTGTGGTCCCACAAAGTTCTTGCTTGCAGGCAATTGGTATTTCTTGCAGATCTTCCAATGCAACATTGTTGCTACATTATCATGTTGTTCTTTGCAGTCAGTCAGTGCAGAATGAGGGTCTTAAAATATTTCCCTCTTGACATTAACCTCTCCCAGTCTATTACCATTGACCAGCAATTGTATCTTCCATTGTGACCTTGATCTTTGCACAAACCTGCTGTTTCTGCTGACTCCTGTCATTTCAAGGCACTTGATTATCCAATCTTGGCACAGAGTTAATGCTGTTGTTTGTGGTCAATCTGTGCAATCTTCTTGCAGCAACTTATTATTATGCTCTTCAAGGCAGTGTTGATTCCTGGAGACTCTCTGGACAGGTCATTTCAGTTTTCTTAGCAATAGTTCAGAAGTTTCCATAATGGCTAACCAGACCAATGGGAAACCTAGTAACATGTTTACTTTTAAATGGCTTTCCATTGGTCTGGCTGGCCATTGTGGGAACAAAATATGAGATTAAGCAATCCTCTAGGTATACTTATTTATTTGTAAGCATCACAATTAAAATAAGGTATAATCCATGACATAATATTTAAAATATAAAATACAAGATTAAAGTAAGTACATATTAAACAGATCTTGCCCATATCTTGGTCTCTAAGTGACTTTGCATTATGGCTTGTTTGTACACACTCCATACCCGTAATTTTGGAACAGCTTTCACTTTGCATCACTCAAATTTAGTTGTCTCCCTCCAATTTAATCTTAATCCAGTTTTTTTTCCCTTAAAGGAGGTATCAGCTGACTCCTCAATTTGCCTCCAAGCTTCCTTTTCCTACTGTAAATTATTGAGGAGGTAGTTGACTCCTGGTTGTCCCTGATCTCTCCATGGCTTTCAGTGCCATTGAACATGCTGTTGTTCTGGATCTTTTAATTGGGGACAGAACTTTGCTTTGGTTCTCTTCCTTCCTCTGGAATCAATTCTAATTGATGTTAACAAGAGGGGTGGGGAATTAAGCCCACCCCCCCTTTTTCATGAAGTTATTCAGGATTCAACAACACTCTCCCCACTCTTATTTAACATATGCATGAAGCTATTGGATAAGGTCATCTGTCAGAATAGGTAGTTCTGTCTTGGGTTGTGGAGATTCTGCTTCTATGTCTGAGTGGGCTCCAACTCAACCAAGCAGGACTGAATGGTTCTGGATTTTAGGGTATCCAGAGTTCTGGACTGTAGATCTTCTGTTTACAGTTCTGGATGGAGTTGTGTTGCCTCACACAGAACCAATGTACAATTTGGGGGTTCTCCTAGACTCACGGAGTTGATGGCTGCAGCAATCAACAATTTTCTACAATTTCATGTGCATTAATTGTCTCCTTTCCTGGATCAAGAGGAACTGTGCGTGGTCACTCATGCTTCTTTCATCTCCCAACTGGATTAGAATGCAATGTATTCTAAATGGAACGCCCCTTTCTTCAAAACAAAGCTACAATTGGCAGCATGAGCAATTATGGGCATATATTAGTATGCCCGTACTACATTATCTGTATATGCCTTTTAAGATGCACTGGTTCCCAGGCTTTAAGGTGCAATTCAGGGTGCTGGTTAGTACCTATAAAGCTGGTCATGGCATAGAGTCAGAATATTTCAATGACCACCTTCCTCTAATTGACTCTACCTGCCCCATCACATCTGGCAAAATAAGCATGCTCTGGGTCTCGTTGATCAGGAAACATGTCTTTTCTCTCAATGTTAGCCCTTTGGAACACAATTTCTCCTGAGATTAGATCCCTAAACTTGCTGCACTTCTGGGCTGACTTTTCTTTTAGGCATAGGATTTCAGAAATAGTGGAGCTTGTGAATTTATGATTTTTTTTGTTTGTCCAATTATCTTTGCTGCCTTTTTTCTTTTTGATATGTTTTTATTTTTTCTTTTGTTTTGGTGTTTTATTGTGTTAGTTGCCTAGAGTTAGAGCCCAGAGGTGGCAGCCATACAAATCCAATAAATCCAATAAATAAATGAATAAATGCAATCTATTGCTCAATTTTGGGCTGAGGTTTTAAACATCAATTTATATGCAAATTAGTTGCATTTTAAAATGTTTTAAAACTAAAAAAAAACCACATGCTTATTATACAAAGAAGATTGCCCATATTTAGAGTATTAAAATACAGCATACTTACTTGGGATCAGAAACAGATTGAAAAAGAACTATTTCACAGAGTCATTCAGTGAATATATGGCATCAGTGGAATTTTAACCCCAGGTGAAAAATTGATGCACAAATAGTTTGTATTATCCAATAGACAAATAAGTGACTAGAAATACAATCGCAAATGAAAAGTAACTTTTATTAAAATATTCAAGTAAGGAAAATGATTAACAGTACATTTTATCATACAACATATACCAAATGAACTATATAACTGATTTCAGACAAACAAGCTTTTACCAGCACAGACTTAAGATTTTTTTTAAAGATAAGAGCCAATATAAAGACCATAGAAATCTATGTTACTTAATACACACTCAACTGTACTAGAAATCTGTATTTAGCATATTACAAAGGCTAGAGGTATATAATTTGAAATATTAAGGAACATATCAAGATGACATCCTTTGCTGCAGGCTGCATAGTTTTTAGTATGAAATGGGAATCGGTACCCAGAGAAACTATAATTAACGTGTTAAATTTTAAAAAAGAATTCTTTATTTGAACTGGACTCCACACTGTGCCAGTTTGACCTATGGAATAGTATCAGTGTGCTCTTTATTTGGCCTGCAAGTTTTTCATGTGCTGGTTCTATTATTAGAATGATTATTAGTGCTACTGTCTGCTGCAATTAGCATACTGCAATACAAAACAGAAGAGTAACATCTTAATGGTAAAGAACATATTTTAGATTTTAAAAGTACTAAATTTAATCCTTGGCATCTCAGGTTGGGCTTAAGTAGGCTCCTGTTCAAAACCTGAAAGTGCTGCCCATCAGTACAGATAATTCCAAGTAAGTTGACCAGTTGTTTGACTTGGTATAAGGCAGCTAATTGGGAAGATTTGATTTAACTTTAGTATCCATAATTCAAACATTCATCAAGCACATTCTCTTCTGCAATCCCACTTTTTACATGGAAATAAAATAGTTAAGAAATTGATGGTGCATATTGCTCATCATAGTTTCAGTTCCTCTGAAAGACAGCCTGGGTTGGCACACAGCACCCAGGCTAAAAGGCGATTGGCCAATTTGTGACTCAGTGTGTTGTGCAAATCTAACCTGTATGGTTGATTTATGATTCACTGTGTGTTCCGTCAGGCAATTTGGTTAATTCATAAGCCATTATTATATAAGCTATGGCTAGTCTACTATGCAAACAAGCCAAAGACAGTTCATGAAATTTAACCAACAAAATCTAATTATCGCATAAGTAACAACAAATAGGATTCTTTTATTACAAAACACAAATAAAGAACAATAGAAATGTTGAGCACATACCACTGATAGAAAAATTGACATTAAAAACCTTCACTTAAAATGTATTAACTTAGAATATATTGTGTTCTAGAAAGGTTGACTTTTCGACTGAATTACTATATGGGAGAAAACTTGAGGAAAAGCATGCACCATCAGTAATGTATTTTCACAGATAACATTTTCAATTGCAGGGTGAATCATAGAATAGTACATAAGAGCTTCTTCTCCCGGAAGGGATTTTCAGATGCAGGCACCGGTATAATAAGGGGATCTTCTCCCATATGAGCATCACAATATGCCAATAAATCAGCAGCTGCCTTGGATACCTAGGAGCATTTTAAAAAGAACAAGAAAAAGAACAAAAGAAAAATGGGAGAAGGATTATCTAAGTATTATTACTATTGCAAGAGTGTTAATAGATTGATCCAAGCAATATTTTCTATGTAGTAGTCCTTTATACCATAGCTGGGGAAATAGATGTCCCAGGCTTGCACATGCGTTTTGAAAGCTTTCTATGTATATCCCAGCCTCTCACCAAAATTCTCTGTATTATAATTTTGAATAAGGCAGAAACACAAAAGTTTTAGGTATATAAGCAGTAATCATATAATTAAACAATGTAATGTTAAATTATTTTAAAGCTTTTGCCTTGCCCCATCTATTTTTTTAAGAATATGATTTGCACATCATGCATACATCTCAGACTATCATTCAGTATATTATTTATTTATTAATCTCTCTGAAATTATAGTAAATCCTTAAAAAATAGTACATATATGTGACAGAGCTGCACCAGCCATAGGTAATGATAAAGGTTCACCTCGCACATATGTGCTAGTCGTTCCTGACTCTAGGGGGCGGTGTTCATCTCTGTTTCAAAGCCGAAGAGGCCAAAGGCACACAGAATGCTGTGACCTTCCCAAAGAACAAAGTCACTCCAAAGAACAAAGTCAATGCTATAAGGAAGCCACGTGTAATGTTGCAGTAGAGCTGGAGCAGCAAGATGCACCAAAACCAAGCATTTTTTAAAATTCATATGTAGCTCCTTTACATGTTTTATTTTTAGTCTATGATAATGTACCAAATGGTACATTCTGGCATAAGTCCAAACGTTCAGAGAAAAAAAGAAAAGCTCAATTAGATTTGTCAGTTATTTTTTGTGCTAGCGGATTGTAAAATAGTAACAGAAAGGAAAACAAAGAAAAATTAGATTAGAAATTTATATAAGGAAACTAAATTTTGAAATATTCACCAAGCAATGTAACTTAGAATCAACAATTTCCGATAAATTGGTTTCCAGATCTCACAATCCAAACAATGTGACTACATTAAACCAATAATTGATTGAATCTCTTTTTGTTTATTATCGATGAATATTACCAAAAAATTCTACCTCGGAGGGTTGTTACCAGATATTTATGATTTAAGTCAAAGTTAGCAATCTCTGAAAGAACTAGAGAATGTTATCATTACATTTCAGAGTAAAGAAGGTGATTAAAAACAGCCCAAGTTAGAATATAATCCTGTTAGATACCCTATAATTATAAGATTCAGTGACAAGACAAAATGCTGCAATTACTACAGTCACCTTCCATGAAAAGACAGACATAATTACTGTTCATGCAATGACACCCACTCTGCTTTTGCTTTGTATCTAAAATGAGCACATCCACAAACATCTCACTAATGCCAGTGTTGATTTCACAACACTATTTTAGAAATAATTAACAATTCCATCTTTAAAGGAGAATGGGAAAAGCACAATAGCTGCTGTATGCAATTGTTCACAGTCCTACTCATGTTAAAAATCAGTGTTTCTTGACTGAACGTCAGCGGCATAGTTTTGTTATCCTAAAAGGTATCTGCAAATTTTAGTTATACCATACAAATTTCTTCTACCAACATTGTTTCTAACTTTTTCAATTTTACTGTTTTATTTTAAAAAAGGAATTTTCTTTCAGCAACAATATTTATCTACAATGCATTAGTTTCATCTCGATCATAGCTACTGTTTTTAATTAAGATTCTAATTTTTTAATATATTTCATTCGCTATTCTGAATATTTTAAGAGCTTAATTTATCAGTTCTTGGACAATCAGGTCTTTGCATATTAACTTCAAATATACACAAGTCTCTTGTTAATACAAAAAGTGATTAAATGAAGTCTCACATAGTTTTTTAAATTATTTTTGCTGAATTGAGAAACTATTATCACACACTGAGAACAAAGCAAAATATTATGCTTTACAATATTTTGAAATTATTGTAATGGCTTTTTAAAGTTATTAGCTGTTCAAAACAAAGGATGCAATAGTTAAATTAGAGGCATTTTGGTTTACTTATTAGCTTGGTATACATATTAGCTATGTAAATAAGCTCTATATACTTAGAAACATCTATGTATTTCTCATCTTAGTAATCAAAAACATATTATCTTATCTGTACATGCCCTGGACATGCATATGGTTTCCAGATGTGTGATTATCCAAGTAGTATATCAAATTAGACCTGTTTAGCTTTAAAAATAAAACTAGGTTAGATAATGTTCAACTTCTGGAAGAAAAGAAATGGTAGCATATAAACAGTATTAAATCCTCAGTCTCTGTTTTCCTTTCCATAGTTGTTAGATCTAATCTGTCTGCTCTTTGCATAGATGTTCTTTATAAGCATATTTTGACTTAATTCACTGAATACAAAGAGCTATGCTTGGCTACTAGCCTAAAATATACAAATCTTAAGTTTTGTGGTTTTTTTATGTCACCAGTAATGGTTTAGAATATTATACAAAGCCAGCCAATGGTGTCTTTTCAGTAAACCATGATTATATAAACCATAGCTAAGTACATGGACTTAATTATGAACTCAATTTTATAAGGCAGTAACAGTGTTTACCAATGACATAAAAGATTGTATATAACATCATGAAGCAATATAATTGATTGCACTGATTCTGAGCATCGGCTTTTTCAAAATGTCAATTTAAATGTATCATTCAAAATGTTTTGTACATGTGAAAATGAGTCATCTCTGTTTATGCATATGCAGAAATATAGTAATATTTGCGTGGGAATGTTATTTGAACAATAATAAAAATTATTTTACAATGTATGTGTTTCATTTCCAAAGAGAAGTAAACATGTATAAATTCATTTTACTTATCTCATGAATATAAAAAATCACAATCTAATATATTCAAGCCAAAAATTTGTAATGTGCAGTAGTAACTTCAAACCAGAGAAAAATCTGCTTAAGCAGTGTTTTTGGAGAATGAGGTCTTTGAGAAACAATTTTAGAACTGCAATTGACAGGACACCACAGCAAGTTAAGTGTTCTGGGGAGGGTTTAAACTTCACAGAATTGTCACTGAGCCAACTTGTACCATGTTTGACAGAAAATAAGACAGGGTCTTTTCTTTCCCCCCCCCCAAAAAAAATAAACACTGGGCCTTATTTTTGGGGAGGTCTTATTATTTTTGAGGTGGAGGAGGCGGCGAGCGTGGTCACCTCATGGCTGCTGCTGTGTTGCCATATTTTCAGGAAGGGCTTATTTTAGCGCATGTGCTCAAAAGCCCAAATGGGCATATTATCCGGGGAGGTCTTATTTTCAGGAAAACAGAGTAACAACATTTAATTAATTTTACAAGCCAAGATATATTGTGGAAAATTTAAGAATTGTCAATAGCTTTCAAACATTCTAAATACTGCTTTGTTCACTCAAGTACTCCATAAAATTGCATTATGTAAGGATGTATCACATCTAACATTCGATAAATCTTCTAACTCCAGTTACAATGGATATAATCTACTTTTTTCCTAACTTAAAATGAGAGTCTTTTCTCAAGAGAGAAAAATATATCAACAAACTAAGACAGTTACAAAGCTGCTCAGGAAATAATTCAAGGTTAATCTGATCCTTCACGTGCAATTAACTTTAAAGCATAAATGCTGAACCCTATAAGTAATAGCAATATGTCCTAATTTCAGCATAACCTAAACATATATATTTATGCAACTTGAGTAAATTCCAACATTATCCAAATGGATTTACATTTGAACAGTAGGTCTTTTCTCTTTTTAATTCCACAGTGCCAACTTTAGCTTCATTCTATCCTGGGATTACCCCAAGGTTTCTGCATCAGATTTTGAAAATCCAGCAGGTTCTAGGAGAAAGAGTATCTTCCCCTTTTGTAATGCAATAGATACTGATCCATGAACAGTGAAGGCAATTGTAAACAGTTAAAGCTGTTTATAACAAATATCACAGGATAATATCTGTAGAAGTTACACTGAAAACCAGAGGGTGCCAAGGAAGGAATAATCATTGTGATCACTGCCACCCAGTTCCCTGCCTGAGACATGCAAAACATGTGCCCCTTAAGCTATGAGAAAATTGGTGATGGTGGGAAAGCTAGATTTAAACTGAGCTGGACAAAAGGGGAAATTGCACTCTCATATTGACAGGTGGCAAACAACTAGTTTCAGCCTAGTACGGATGCCAGTGTGCCATAAAAATTCTTTTCTAGCTACGCTTTGTTGAAAATCTGAGTAGCTTCTGCAGATTTCTAACTAGTGGGTGGTCAGAATTTGTAAATATGATTACAAGTTCAAATTTACCTTTATCCTATCCAGATATGCTTCCATTTTTAACTGCTCCACTGCTTTTCTTGCTTGAGATATATTTGTTGTACTGTTATTAGGCATTATCTCCTTCATTCTGATTTTCCTAGATCAATAAAAATGAGAGCATTACAAATTGTTTATTTTCAAAAGATAAACCATTCTAAGAAGAGATATATTTTTCTAGCTCCAGATTTTTCTTACATACTTCTTTCATTTCACTGATCAGTCCTCATTCAATTGCCAGTATGGAATGTTATCTCTACAATCTTGCCCAAGGCGTTTCAATATAATCAGTATCAGGTTACCTAATAATAACCCATCATATTAATAATTAAGTCATTTATTATAGCAGGAGAGATAAGACAACTCCCTAAATTGAGACTGAGTAAAGGCTGCATTGGCAGAGCAGAATAGTAAGGATCAGGAAATTCAGGGGTTCACCACCACCCCCTATTTATTTGGACAGGAGAGGTTTTTTAATTTTGCTTTGTTTTCTTTAATTGGCCTATTTCTATGTTTCCTGCTTTAAAATATCAGGAAACTTCATGTCCTCAGTGATAAGTAATAATACCACTGATTTTCATCAATCAGTTTCAGGGCTTCTAGGATTTCAAAAATGCTTAAGGAGGCCACAAGTTACCCATTTCTGTATAATAACTTTGGAGAGAAAGAAAAAAAGAGAAAGACTAATATTGCAATACCCAATACTCAAAACCTGAATTGGTTTTACAAATCAGGGAACTCTGCATTTGCCTGTCAAATAAAATTTCATCTTTGAAAAATTTGTTCATTTTAAAGAATTGCAGGCCAGATTTAAGGGTAAAAGAATGCCCAAGGTGGCTTCTGTCCTATCAAAAGACAAAATAAAAATATAAGACATAAATCACACTACAAAAAATTTCATTTATTCTGTTTCATATTTTCAATTCCAAATCCAGTAATGTAATTTTTAGAGCTAATAGTGTTGAACTAAACAGTTTAACATCATGTATGGTTTTTTTCCTGCTAATTTAGTTTTAGATTCTCAGTACATTTCTTCTTTCATATTAAAACACAGAATGTTTCCTATTCTCCTCTGCTTTATTCTCCTTTATCTTACCTATTTTGTAAACCCAACAATTATAATTTAAAAATCATAGTGTTGGAAGAAATGTCCATCTGGATTCAGTTCCAAGTGGGAAGAAAGACACTGGAAACATGGAGACTGCTTGGAAAGATGGTTTAATGGTAGACAGGACCATATGTTTTGAGGTCCTGAGCAAAAAGAAAGCACAAGGGTGAGAGAGGGAGAGATTTATACCCTCTGTTGGGCTTTGGATTTGCTTCCTATTCCTGTGGCAAGAAATGTATCCTGATTGGTTGTCAGACTCCCATGGGGCCATGCAGGGGTAACTTTGTAGATTGTCTTGAGTCCCACAGGCTGGGTTGAATCTTGCTGGGTGATGTAATCTGCTCAGTGCCATGTGGTGAGATAGGTAGAGGGTGAACCCTATTATGTCCTGAGGGAGAAGGTCTTTTGTGTTGTAAATTAGCTTGCCCTGCCTTTCTGGGGCTATTAGCAAAGGTGAGGGCTGCTTTCCAAGAGCATGTTTCTCCTTTTCTCATTCAGGGAGGTATAATATTCTGCCTTTTTAATATTTCCTAGAATATTTCATTCTTCTAGGAGAGGGATGGGGTGCAGCTAACATCCTATAATAGCTTATGGCTTAACATATGCCAATTCATCCTATAGCAATTGATTCAATCAGTAATAGTTAAATAGAGAGCCAGTTTGTCCACTGGTTAAGGTGGCAGGCTAGAAACTGGGAGACCATGAATTCTAGTCCTGCTTTAAGCATGAAAGCATGCTGGCTGACTTTGGCCAGTCATTCTCTCTCAGCCCAACCCATCTCACAGAAAACAGAGGACAAAGGAAGTATTAGGTATGTTCACAACTTGGGTTTATAAAATAATAAAGGCAAGATTTTTTTTAAAAACCTCCCTTTAGACAATATGTGAAGTAGTACGGAAATACTTCTAAATGGTTAAAATGTCTGCTGTACAAAATTGATGTATAAAAGGTTGTATCTAGAGCTAATACCATATCAGAAACAAAATCACTACAAAAGGAGAACTGAAAATGAGAATCAGTTGATTTATTTGTACCTTAAAGGAACCAATTTATTTCTGTCATAAAAGAAATCTCATGACCAGATTTTGAAAGAAGTCATAAGTAAAAACCAGGCAGTCAGTGAGAAGCAATGGCAACCTGTAATATGAACTTCCCTATAATTTGCCTGTCTATCTCTCCTGCTATTACTGATAGTTAGAACGGTTTGCTTTTGATGTTAAGGTATTTTATATATTATTTGTATTGTACTGTTCTGATGCAGGCTTTATTGCAGCATTACAGTTTTACCTGAGATATGCTAATTTGAGGGAGGTGGAAATATTTTTATTTCAAATAACAATGAAATAAATAGCAAATCTACCTTAGAATTTCAATTTAAATTCCTGGGCTATTTGATCTGAAAATCAAACGGATGGTTAAAGAAAAACTTGATATGAAAGATGTAATGCTCTCCTTCATCTTTCTAGTTCTACAGAATATGAGAAGATTAACGTAGGATAACGGGCTATTGTGCAGGCATATAGACCAGGGGGGAAGGGAAGTGCTACAAGAGACCTGAATATTTGTGAGTGACAGGATTAAAAAAAACACACAGCAAAATCTCTGCATACTCTCCTACTAAATGAGGTACCAGAGGGTTATATCAGAGTCAGATTAAAGCAAATATACTCAACTCTTTTAATTTATTGCGATCAGTTCTGAGAATGTGGCTTCTTAAAAAGATTTGGAAAAAAATAAAACCAAAGGTAAACTGGTGCTTTGCTTGCTTCCACTCAATATGAATATGAAATAAAAACAGTAAGAATGTAATGTTTTTCAGAAATTTTGATTTCTATGTTTTTCAAGCAAGATTTCCTTTCCTTTAATAATGTATTTTATTTGATTCATGTTAAAGTTTTGCGAAGAAGCTACATTACATATCTATATCTCTTGAGAAAGAATTCCAAAGGCCATAGTGCACGTCAGGTTTTTCCCCTTTGAGGGAGATTTCATTTCATTTCATTTATTTCATTTGTTTGCTACCTATCTAGCTGCAAGGCGACTCTGGGTAGCGTACAACATTTATTTTTATATTTGCCCTTCTGGACTCTGAGACCAGCAATTCCTGAAGAGAGAAATAGAGATATGAAAAATAATGAAAATGGATATGGTGTGGCTGAGGCAAAGAGAGACCTTGGATTTGAAAGCTGTTAAATCATTTCCCAAACCAGTAAAATATTTGGATGAACAACCTTACGGTAATTAATCAGTTTCTCATAACCACTCTCAAAGAGTAGTTCAAATGTCATTAAAAAACTACTCAAGCACACATAAAATTGTTCTGTGGATTTTTTGTTCCTTTTTGGCTTCTACTCTCTTGTCTTAAAAAGTTTTTGCCTGCTGCAGACAAATTGATGCAGTGTACTTGTGATTACAGCATGGATACATACATTTGCAGTTATAAACCATGAATCAATAACTCTAACATTAACTTATCTGGTGGGAAGAAAGCAGGGGTGGGTTCCGGCAGGCACTACTGTTGGTTCGCTCATGTGCACGCTACACGCACTGTATGTGCCCTGCACATTCATGCACAGTGGAATAAAAATTGTTCTACGCATGCAGAAGTAAAAAACAAGATGGCAGTGCTTATGGTGTCGCCCAGACAACCGGTTCGGGGTCATGGCAGGCCTGGGTCACTGCCGGTTCCAGCGACCCAGGCTGCCAAACCACTACCAGTTCACTCAAACCAGGTCAAACCGGTAGGAACCCCCCCACTGGAAGAAAGCAAAGGACAGGCAAAAGAAGCGGACATAATCTCTGTACTTTCACTTTGGGGACAAAATAAGCCATTTTGCAAAAAATACTAACCCACTTTTCCCTGGATATTTTTGCCACTGAGTATTGTAAAAATGACATATAAAGTGAGAAAAGTGCATGAGCAAATAGCAATCAAAGTTTTGCGCTTGATTCATTTATTTCATAAACAAAGATACTATGTAATGCCCCAGTGAATTGCCCTCCCTCCCCTTAGATGCAGTAACTAATTGTACCACTTTCAACTATATTAATTACAACCACAAGCTTCCTCTCATTGGTGGTCAATCTCTCATACAGCTGGGTAGAAATTCTGGCCTATTTCTCCATAGCAATCTGCTTCAGCTCAATAATGCTTGAAAGTTTACTAGCATGAATTGCTAATTTCAGACTCTACCAACTTTCTCTTAAAGTTAACATCAAATATGTTCTTCTGCAGCCATTCTCTTCCAGATTTCTTTGTATGTTTGGGGTCAGTATCTTTCTCTATGATCTAATGCTTGAGAAGTGACATGAGTCACTCCTGGTGAAATGGGAAGCTATATAAATTTGACAGACAGATGAGAGAGGCAAAGGGAGGGAGGGAGACAGAGATTTTCATACTGTTGAATGGAATGTTTGTTTTCTGCCAAACATAACAATTCCATGTAATTGCAAAATGTTCATATTTGATTCATCTGTCCATAAATCTTCCTTCTCAAATCTTGAAAGCTGTCCAGGCGCCTTTGGTAAATTTGAAACAAGCATTACTATCCTAAGCAGTGGCTTCTACCTTGCTTACCAAACTCCAATAATGCCTGTTTAACCATTTTTTTCCAGATGGGTAAATTGTAAGACTGTTTGGTCAAGATAAAAAAAATCCTTCAGATCCCTACATGCTGTCCTGGGTTTTAATTTCTTGTATGCTGTGCTCTTGGTTTTGAGAGGATGGCTGCTGTTTAGTGTTCACTGATCTCCAAGCCTTCTCCATTTCAAGACAGTTTCTGACCGTGGATTAATGAAGAAATAGTTCTTCACTGTTTTCACACTAAACATGTTTAAACATCCAGAACTGATATTGTAAGACTTTCACATTGATGAGGAGCCAAGGTTTGTGAGATTTACATAGGGTAGGGTTGCTGGCACACATCAGCTTGATTGTTTAATGAAGCACTCACATATCTAGCCCTAGATACATCTGTAAGGCACCTGACTGAATTAAGGTTTAGGTTTAGGTTTAGGTTTATTGGGATTTATATGCCGCCCTTTTCCCTGAGGGGACTCAGGGCGGCTTACAACCACAGGGGAGGGGAAGTGCAAGGTCAAAACAAACACTTTGTGAACAAAAGAAAAATAATAAAACACAGCTTTCATTCAGCAATCAAACACTCGGGCGGGTAATTGGAAGCCTATCCCCAGGCCTGCTGGGAGAGCCAGATCTTGAGGGCTGCGCGGAAGGTCTGGGTCGTGGTGAGGGTGCGGATCTCCATGGGGAGCTCGTTCCATAGGGTCGGGGCAGCAACAGAAAAGGCTCTCCTCCGTGTGGTCGCCAGTCGACATTGACTGGCAGATGGAATTCGGAGGAGGCCCAGTCTGTGCGATCTGATTGGTCGATTTAGGGAGGTAATCGGCAGAAGGCGGTCTCTCAAGTACCTAGATCCACTACCATGGAGTGCTTTAAAGATGGTCATCATTATCCTGAAGCGCACCCGGAGACCAACAGGCAGCCAGTGCAGCTCGCGGAGGACAGGTGTAACGTGGGCGAACCGAGGTGCGCCCACTATCACTCGCGCGGCTGCATTTTGGACTAGCTGTAGTCGCCGGATGCACTTCAGGGGCAACCCCATGTAGAGCCCATTGCAGTATTCCAGTCTAGAGATCACAAGGGCTCGAGTGACTGTTGTGAGGGCCCCCCGATCTAGGTAGGGCCGCAACTGGCGGACCAGGCGAACCTGGGCAAATGCCCCCCTGGTCACAGCTGACAGCTGGTGGTCAAAAGTCAGCTGTGGATCCAGGAGGACTCCTAAGTTGCGGACCCTATCTGAGGGGTATAAAATTTGACCCCCCAGCCTAAGCGTTGGTGTATTAGCCAAATTATTGGGGGGGAAACACAACAGCCACTCGGTCTTATCCGGGTTGAGCACCAGTTTGTTAGCACTCATCCAGTCCTTAACGGCCTCCAGACCCCGGTTCATCACGTCCACCGCTTCATTGAGTTGGCACGGGGCGGACAGATACAATTGTGTATCGTCCGCATATTGATGGTATTTTATCCCGTGCCTCCGAATGATCTCGCCCAGCGGTTTCATGTATATGTTAAATAGTAGGGGGGATAGGACCGAACCCTGAGGTACTCCACATGTTAGGGGCCTCAGGGACGATCTCTGCCCCCCCACTAACACCGACTGCGACCTGTCCGAGAGGTAAGAGGAGAACCACCGCAAAACAGTGCCTCCCACTCCCACCTCCCGCAGTCGTCGCAGAAGGATACCATGGTCGATGGTATCGAAAGCCGCTGAGAGGTCAAGGAGAACCAGGATGGACGCATAGCCTCCATCTCTGGCCCTCCAGAGATCATCGGTCAATGCGACCAAAGCGGTTTCTGTGCTGTAACCAGGGGAAACTACAATTTTTCACACTGACACATCATATGGATGATCTTTGTTTATGAATGAATAAGACAAAAATGAAACTTTATTTTTTCACTCAGATTCCATATATACAGTACGTATTAGTCAGACAACATGAAGCTCTGATTGATAGAGAATTATGCAGAAATTCAGAAAATCTTCATACTTTTTCACAGAACTGAAATTATTCTCTTGCCTATTTCATACAAACCGAGTCTTCCAATAGTGGCTGCTCTGGGCGTACGCTCTACGGTTGTGGGCCAGCTGCCGGCAGAGCATACAACCATAGAGCGTACGCCCAGAGCGGCCACTGTTAGAAGACTTGGTTTGGAAGCCGCCAAAAAAGCCATGCTGGGATGGCGGCAGCAGCGGAAGTGCCCTGGTTCTGCAGGGAGAGCTGGGCCAGGGCATTGTGAGGCTGGGAGGCTCGTGAGCGAGAGCAGAAAAGCCGATCATGCAACCCCCCCTCTCCAGCCATGGAGAGCGCCATTACTGGCATTTTGAAGGTGCCAAGCCGTGGGAGCCGGGTGGCGGCGAACAGGCGCTCACACAGCTTGGCAATACCTCTAGGCCAGTGAATGGCGCTGTGCCCAGCTGGAAAGGGGGTTTGCTGGGTGGCTGCTTGTGAGCGTGGTCGCTTCATGGCTGTTGTGTTGCGCTGCTGCGCAACACAGCCATTCGCCCATGAGGCTGTGCCCAGCTGTTTGGGAGCCCGCTTGCAAGAGAGCAGCCGCCTGGCAACCCTAAAACAATAATCCCTCCCCTCATAATAAGGCCCAAGCCGTATTTTGTGGGTAAAAAGAAAATAAGACCCAGTCTTATTTTCGGGGAAACACGGTAAGTGTCTACACAGCCTTTGATTTCTAAGATGTCTTGCTACTGGATGAAAATTTAAAATTTAAATTTGGTCATGTGTTCAAAACATTTCTCCTTTAGGATCTGCTCACAGAACCATATCTCACTAGTTAAACTAAGGTTATTAAACTAAAGTTGTCCTTAGGCAGAATCTACAAAGAAAAATACTACCCAATAGCATTAACCCTATAAATACCAATCAGAATTGAAAACCCTGTAATGCTGCTCTGATTTTTTTTATTATATCATGATTACAGGTTTTAATGGGTATAGAAAAGGAAAAAAAACACATAATCAGGTGCAGGCCCTATAAATGTTAATAACTGTAAAGCTATTTTTATTTTATATATTTTCATTATCCAGTATTTAATGTAAATCAAATAAATGAACCATTAATATAGACCAACAGCACCATCTAGAGAAAGAACAGCAACATGCAATGGTTTGTGGACCCTTTTTAATTGTACAACTAAATTCTGGCATAATGGGCAGAAATTAGGTATATAATTTGCCACAGTTCTTCAGTGAAAAGTTAGTACACGCACTGTATAAGATTAATGTATCAACCCATTTAACATATCAAAAACAAATCTTATTTAATAATATTTAATAGGGTCCACAATTGTGCAAAGTTTTGCTGTCTACCCTATAACACCAACCTGACCAATCTTTGGGTTACAAAAGATTTGTTGGTCAGGAGGCATGCAAGTCATAGAATCATAAGATAGGATTGGAAGAGACTTTGGTCTTCTACTTTAATCCCTGGTAGAAATCCTCAAACCATCTCAGGCAAATGACATTCCAAACAGTTTCAAATATTTGTACTACCGGTTCAAGCTTGCTCCCACACGCACTCGCGTGCACGCATAACGCTTCTGCTCATGTGCAGAAGCATCTGGGCAGGTGGGTGGGGCCTGCAGCACCGCTACTATCGGTCCGGCCGAACCAGGCTGAACTGGGAACAATCCACCACTGATTCCAACCTTTGCTTGAAAACCTCCAGTGATGTGGGATATTTATAACCCAAGGAAGCAGACTGTTCCACTGCTTGACCGCTCTCATAATCAGGAAATTTCTCATGTTTGACTCTCTGTCTGTAAAGCTTCCACCCATTGGTTTTTGTCCTCCCAGAATCATTGGATTTCAGGCAGCATATACATATAATATATAATGTTGTGGTTGGTCATACAACCAGATGTTTAGATTGGATTTGGCATTTTTATCCACCTATCTTTCCCAAGGACCTGGAATGGGCAGATATTGTTATTTGATGATGTAAGCTGTTCCAGGTAAAACTGCCTTTTGACATTGACTGATGGTGATTTTGTACATGCCAATGGTGTTACTGCTCCAATTGTTTAGAGATTGCACCCAAGGTGCACTACTTATTAATAGTAGTACTACTGGTATCTGTGTTTTCTTTAGCCACTACTTTTGCTGCTGCTGCTGCTGCTGCTGCTGCTGCTGCTGCTGCTGCTGCTGCTGCTGCTGCTGCTGCTGCTGCTACTACTACTACTACTATTGTATCACAGCGGCCAGTTGTTTCGCCGGATTTGGCATTGATTACTAGTCGGGCCCCACCCAGGGGCCTAGGACATCATAACGTATTTTCGTAATATACATGCGGATCCAAGCAATGCAGCTTTTTGCATTTGACTGATGGTGATTTTGTCACTTATTATTATTATTACCTTGTCTCCAAGGAGAATAACCCATATTATGCCCGTTCTTTTAATTGACTTCTATAGGATTTAGCCTCCAAGTCTGTTTTGACCTGCACTTTTCTTCTGTGCCCCCCCCCCTCCCATGTCTCTCAAGCAGAGCTTCTGACAGACTGGATCTCTTTCTCATTTTATAAAAATAGAAAATTAAAACAGGAATTAAATAGTTCAGCATTCTCCTTTACGTCCATCACCATCTTGCTATCTTCTCTGACCAACAGACTGATCATTTTTCTCTTGTTCCACACATAATTCTAAGCCACTTTTTGTTTATTTTTGGCATTCACAGCAAACCTCAGCTCATTCTGAGCCTTAGTCTACTTGTTCCTTTCCTTATAAATTCAGGCTTTTTCCTGAAATTTTCCTTTTCTTACATGTCCCTCTTTTCATTATTTTAAACTTGTCTTTATTGTTATTATTCTCAGTTTATTATAGAACTGTATTTTTAATTCCAGAATCCTCTATTCCTCCCTCAGGCCTTGATCTTGGAAGTATGGAAAAAAATATTACTTGTGCTCCAACCATTTTTGCTTTCCTGCCTAACCCCTGATAGTCCCTTGATAATTATTCCAGGTTGTTTCTGGCAGTGTCTTTGTTCCAATGTGAAATAGAAGAAAAGGTCTATGATCAATACGGTAGGATTGATTAATCAAGTTAGTGTTTCTCCATCACTCCTGTATATTCACACTTGGGAAATAGCATTATTTCCCTTGATATCAAGTCTGTAGAGTGCCGACTCCGTTTATCTCAGGATCAGGTCATCCATCAACATCACATACCTTTGGGACAGTGATTGGATTTCTTACCTCCATGGAAATTCAAGCTTCTCTTTTCCCTGTCCCTGGAATTCTGAGAGAAAAGTCTTTTCCAGAAGTTAAAAAAAGTCTGTTTCTGTACCCATGAATACTTGCATCTTTAATCTCTTTCTAACTCATACCTTCCCATCATCTCCCTTTATCTCAATGCCTCAAGCAGAGATATCCCAATCAGTCATCTATTTGTCACACTTATAGAGTCCCCCAAGCTCTTCACTTTCTGGTTTGGAGGTCAGCTCTTTCCTTTCTATCGTCTGGTTTGTTATTTATTTTTGTTTCAGCCAAAAACATTTTTCAAAAATCTGTACTGCAGAGCAAGGGCTATTCCCATCCCATTCATTGAGTGGCACTTGGGGGGAGGGAGGAGGTGAAAAGAGAAAAAAATATGCAGTAGGTAGAAAGCATCCATTTTCTGAGCCTTCTACTAGCACTTCAACTCCAATCCCAGGAAAGGAGTCAATTAACCTCCACTGACTCTTCAGATAATCCCAAAGAACACAGTTGATCAGGACCAACTTACTTTAGTCTAGAACAGATCCAGAACCGTTTGGGGTAAACAGTTACCTCTCAAAATTATTCAACTAAATCAGAGGGCCAGAGCATGATCTTGTTTTGCTTTGTTTTGCTTGATAAACTTCATCATCCCCCGAACAATATGATATTGTAAACAATAAGATATGTTTATTTCCAATTTTTAGTATTAGATTATATGATGAACAATATATGTTAATTATATGCTGTGCCCTTGTAAAAATAGATTTATGTGTGGATAGGTACATTTACGGACACACGTAATATGTGCAGGGTTTTTTTCCTATTCGTTTTGGTGTCTTTGATTGAAGGATTATATGCCCTCAAGTCATTTTCAATTCCTAGTGACCGCATAGATAGATTTTCTCCGTGACCGATATCTTTAAATAGCTATTTGGTTTTGTATACTTGTCACTAAATTCTGAACATTCTGAAACCTATCCATAATTTTTTAAGGGATATTTAACTGGATGTTCCTCATCCCTTGCCTGAAAACAGTTTAAAATTTCTCAGATCTTTTTTTTCTTATCTAATGCTAGCGCCCTGCTTTCATTACTGTAGTACAACTGGAACAGTCTGTCTGTTTTGCACTAAAATCTGTTCTGGCACTTTTTCATCGGAACAATTGAAATTTCTCAATGTTGCCTGTCTATCAGCTCCCAAGTAGAGAAAAAGGAGAAGAGGGAGGGTGGGAAGCAACCTTTCTTAAAATGCTGCTTTGAAGGTTTGAGGCTTGCAGCACTTTTCTTTCTTTTTCCTTTCAGGAGTACCCTAACCTTCTGCACATTGCATTCAGTGGCTAATCATACAGTTAAAATATTCATCAGAAACCAGCTTATTCTAATAAACAAGCATCCGCTAACAAGGCTCTTCTATCCCCAAAACACGCAAACAACAAACAGTGCCAGTTTGCAATCTCTCCCACTTCCTCAGAATATTTGCCTTCTGCCCACAACCTTCATTCTCTGATGGATGCACTGCTACTACCTCCCTAATATATGTGTTATAGACACACATACCCTCTCTGCCTTCTCAGATTTTCTAAATCAGGTGCCACATGGCCTGGAATACTGTATCCAGCAAACTCAAGATACTAAATTCAGACACACACAAAAACACACAACGCATATAGAAAGCTTCTGTTCATTAGAAAGAATCATCCATGCCAGTTCTTGTCATACTCTTGATTTTATATGGTGGAAGTCAGATGAAGGCTTAACTATGTGAGAAGTCTGTCTGTGTAGTGCAGAAAGTGGCAAAAATGAAAAGCAGAAAATGAGCTAATGAAATACAGCCTTACTGCACGGTTTCTGGCAATCCTAGTGACAACTTCTTTAAAACAAATTATTTCGACTAAGACCAAAAATTCAACATGCACGCTTTGAAAATACTTGCGACACACCCCAATTCTACAAGCTGTGAATCTGCCACCGGCCAAAAGTCTCTCCCCCCCCACCCCCATCTTCTCAACCAAACCAATGGGTTTGAGACCCACTGCCATCAACCGGAGCGGGGGTTTTCCCTATAAGTTCCCCATCGCCCCAGTGCGAAGACTTACCTTGCAGCAAGAAATGGAGGCTTTTGGCTGCCAGGGAGATTCGAACAGCGAAGCCACGACACTCACGCCTCGAGTGCAAGCAGCAGGGACGTCTTGAGGTTGCACATGCCCGGGAGGAGGGGAAAGGGGGGGGCTCTCTGACCTGCCTTGAGGCGAAGATACCGGTTATGTGTTTGGCGTGCGGTTTATTTTGTTTTGAAAAAGAACGCTACCTGTCCGTCACGCCCCCTGGCTAGCGGAGCAGCCGATAGCCGACTCACCCGCTGTGGCTGTGCTTGGTTGAGTCTCTGGAGGCGCGCGTGCGCGTCTCCGCGCTTGCCGCGAGGAGGAATTCCAGCTAGTGACGTCAATCGGGGCGAGGGAAAGCGCGCGTCCTCGGGCGGCCGTGGACTTCTTTCCCCTACTCTTGGAAGATGTCGGCGGTCGGGAGATGAGCGTCATCCGTGCCGTCCTCGGCTGCATGAAGAAGGCACGTATGTGCTTCGTGGCTGGAAACGGCGGCAGAGAGGATTGACATAGCCGGAGAGAGGCGCGCGACTACAAGCAAAAGAGAGAGAAAAGCCGGGAATTCCGAGCCGCAGGGAGCAAAAGGCTTTTTTCCCTTCACGTCTCCGGAGAGACCCTGAAAGGAAGGGAAGGGCTCCTCTCCCAGCGCTGGGGGCCGAGTGTTTATCTCTGTTCGTCAGCGGTGCCGCGAAGGCCAGCGACCAAGGACCTTCAGCCGCAGATTTCGGGGCCACGTGGCCCGGGAGCTTCCAAGGAGAGCCGCTGGTTAGCCTGGCTGTTGATGACAGCCGGGTAAATGGGCTCCGCACGGACACAATAAGACTCAGCTTTGTAGCTGGAAGGACATGTATGCCTCCATTTTTCGTGATAATAACTGCCATGTAAAACGAAACACACAAAAAAGAGTTTGTTTCCAAGTAAATGCGTTCGGTGTCAGGGGAAGCAGAAACAAAAGAGTTTCAAAGAGTTTAATTTGTCATTTTTTGTCAGCAAAAAATGAAGGCCAACAGGAGTGCAGAAACAGGTGTAAAGCTGGGAGGAGGGCGGAGAGGGATGGAGGCAGAAGGGAATGAAGGCTTACAAGAGAGACAATGCAACAGAGCTATACTAAAAAGAAATTAGCTGTCTCCCATGCCGAAGCAATCTAAAGCTTTTTAAAGATGCAGAGTCTGACTCCAGTATTTACCCCATTGAGCCTAACTTTATAAATACAGTTCATATGACATACGTAAAATGTTTGTTACAACTTAAAAGACACATTTAATTTGGAACTAATGTTATTTGTTTTACAAGGAAAAATGGACTTAAAAATTAGTCTAAAGTTTATCCTGCAGTAAGCAACAGAATCAAATTTGTTTAAAAGGAAAAAGGTCATCCAATTCCAGTCTATAATTTAAGAAGACAAGTGAGGGGTGAGTAAGAGCCTGTTTCACACTTTGGGTAAGAATCATGTTTGCAAAAGATATACAGATGGTTCCCATATTAAACACAAAAAAAGTGTGAAGGACAAGTGTTCCTCAACACTTCAAAACGCAGGGCATCCTGGTGCATTTGTGTGTGTGCGTGTGTGTGTGAATATCTAGTTTTCACATATCCTACAGAAAGCACTAGTTAAAATGTAGCTTTGCAAGAAACCGAATCCAATTCAAAGCATGCTGAACTGAACATTGTGTGGGCAACCCTTCAGTTATTTCTTGTGAGAAAGACAAATCTAGATAGAATATTAAAATGGAAAGTATTCACACTGACAATAACGACACTATTATTGCAATCTTCTTCCCTGTTTTAATATGGTTGTGAAAGCCAGACATCAGAAAAGCTGAATAAAGAAAAATTAATGCCTTTGCATTGAGATCCAGGCTGACGAAAATGGAGAATATCGTGGGCTACAAGAACAACAAAATAATCTAAGCCTAGATTAAGTAAATGCAAATTGATCACTGAAACAATTATAAAGCTAAAATTTATCTATTTTGGATATGATAGGCACATAGTTCTTGAAGAAAGCTTGATAGTTGGTGAAATGGAAGCCAATTGAAAAATAAGCTGACAAAACAAGATGGCTAGACACTGTTACTGGTTTACAAAAATTGTTTACAGTCCTGGTGAATTGTTGTCTATCAAGTCATAAATAGTCAGAAGTAACAATAATAGAACCTTCCCTCCTCCTTGTGGTTCCTTTTCTGTATAACAGCACTGAATAAAGTTTAGCATGCTACAATTTAAATAAAATAGGCTTTTAGTTCTAGTTCATTTCAATATCCAATAATAGTACACCCTGTTCTAATAGCCCAGTTTGATTCCACCCATGATCACTGTCCTTTTATTTGAATACCCTAAGTACCCATATGTTCAGGCGCCCAGCACTTAGTAAGCCAGCCCGCAAGCATTGGAAACTTGTGGCCCGGCAGGAGCCGTTGGAGCTGCCACCAGACTCCGATAGCGAGGGGCCCTATGAGTCGGCCCTGGAGGATGTGGAGGACCCTGGACAGGGTTCTGACTCCGAGCAAGGCGCAGAGAGACTGGTTGGCCACCAGGTGGCGCCTGAGCCTTGGATCAGTGGGGAGGAGACGAGAGAGCGATCCAGAAACCAACTGTGAGTTGTTCTAGGATGCACACCGTTGAAGGGCTACTGGCATCAAGAACAACTACGTAATTACAGGAGGTAATTACGCTCAGCTAATGGTCATTAAGCTCCTATCCCAGATTATAAAAGAGACTACTTGTGCCATGCCCTTCTTGCAGAAGTCAATGTTTAACTAAAGAGAAACAAACTTGGCAGGCTGGATTGCTGCCAAAGTTTGTTTGCATTGCTACCAAGGTTGTCGGACTTGCTGCCAAAGTCCTTATCTGTTTGTTTATTTGGCTTTCAGCCACCAAGAGTCTGGTCTTGTTATTAAAAGACATTCCATTTTACACTTGTCTCGGCTTTCGTTACTGGACAGAGGAGGTCAGAACAGGTAACACTCTCTCAGATTCTCTAGTACCTCATCCAAATTTCACAAGCCCAAGATCTCTGCTGTTTTATGTGCCCAGATAGTTTCATTCTCTGTCATGCTCCACAGTGTTCACAGTATTTCTACACAGGCAGCCCCTGAAACTGGAAGTCCAAAACAAGGGAAACCCCCTCTAGGCATTTTGTTTTATTGCAGGGATGTCAAACTCAATTTCACGCATCAGGGTTGTGTTTGACCTTGGGACGCCAGGGTGGGCATGGCCAGCTCAATGTCACTCATGCTGGGGGTGCCTGTGGTGGCCCGAATACTCTACCAGTGAAAACAGGCTCCCGGGCTCCGTTTTTAGCTGCGACGGTCTCCTGCAGCCCTCTGCCAGTGAAAATACCTCGAGGTCCTCATGCAGCCCTTTCGAGCTCCATTTTCGCTGGCAGTCACCACAGGCCGGTCCTTCGCTGTTTCTAGGACGGCCCTATGGGCTAGATCTAAACACCCTGGGCTTGATACCCCTGCTTTGACATAAAGCTACAAACCCAAACAGCCTCCCCATATTGGATGGAAATCATAGTATAATTTATCGTAGCCCTTAAAATTCTTGTGCTTTTTTATGTTCAAACACAGAATTTGAGGTGTAGGTCAAGATTCTGAGACAAGCTTAGTCATTTTTATACCTGTATTCCTAAATAAATTTGCAGATATCTATCTCATTAAAACATTCATTCTGAAAAAAAAATGACTCCAGTACTATAGGAGCCTTGGAAAGAAACATTATTTTCTAAGAACAAGAAGAATGAATGCATGCATGATAATGTTTGCCATGGCAGACATTTTAATAAATACTTGTTTTCAAATTTATTTTTAAAATATCTGGTGCCCATCATGTTTTATTCCATTGAAAGTTTCTACAATATAGTACTTATTTTTAGAAAACATTTTTAGTTATTTGGGTTCTGCTAACCTGCAGGAATCATTTCTTTCAAGTCATGGGAATTCAAGTCATTGAGAAGAATGTATAATACAGCCCATGGTGAAGCCATAGTGCATACTACTTTTATTCATTTTTAAAAGTGTTATTGGAATGCTGAAAGTTATTCTGATATAACAAATAATATTCCATCTATTCTTGGCATATTTTCTGAGTACTAATTATGCTAAAGGCAAGTCACATTGGAGCATCAGTTAAGGAATAAAAATGCATCTATATAATACGATAGAGAAATAATGCATTTTTTTCTCTTTTACCTTAAATCCTGTAAGGGTTTATTTTGAGAAATTTCAGCAGCTTCATTTTAAGCCCTTATATGAGTGATTATCTGCAGAACTTTAGATTTGAAATGGCTACAAAAGGCAAGTTTTATATGCTATAAAAGGCCAAAAAAAAAAAAACCTGTTACAAAGCATCTGTAGGGAATGGGGGGAGGAAACTTCCCAGCAATTTCTTTAAATGGAGGTTTGCGCAAGCATTAAAAATCTTATTTCTTTTCTTTTTTTTAAGAGGGGGAGGAGATAAATAAACAGTTTTTATGAGAACAAGGTCTTCTGCAAACTTCCAGATACATTTCAAAAACCATGTCTGGAATTCAGGAGTTGAAATTTGGGGTTACTAAGGCTGTCAAAGCAAAAAAGCATAATTATTTAAACTATATGCAAGGGCAAAAACTAGCCTAATGAAATGCCAGACATGGTTCAGAAATAATATCAGACAAGACATTTTCAAACAGTTGTTTCTTAGACTGTAAATTGTGGCCTAACCATATAAACCATTAAGTAATAAAGGACTTGAACATCACACTAATAACAAATCACCTTTTTGACCAACATTTATGGACTAAGCTAGTGTACTAGTTATATCATTTCTCAGTTCCTGCATGATAAGTCCAGTAAAAAAGTGAACTAACAATTTATTAAAAGGCACACAAGTTCATGAAGTACAGTTTGCTTCATCCAAATTTAAGCTCATGAAAACTTATGCCTTTTTTTAAAAAATCTATTGGTCTAGAAAGATGGGTAAAAATAATGTTTATAGTTTTAATAAATATATGCATTATGCTGCTTTTATTGATGTTGTTTAATTGTTAATTGAGAGCCACCCAGAGTTTAATACAAGATGGGAGGCTATTTAAATTTTTAAATAAATAAAATTAAATGCATAAATTCAAATAATTTTGGTGGCAAGCACCTACTAAATTTATCAAATTCTCCATAAAAAATTAAGCATTTAAAACTTTAGTTTTAAAACACTTGAAATGGTGATACATATGTATGGAAGAACAAGGTGGATTATAATCTAATAATGAATTAAACACAAACATGGGTTTTTATATAAACCTTGAAATATTTTAATTATATTTTTACATAACAGATGAGCAAAAGTTACCACTAGTGCTTGAAGATTTAGAATATGTATGTCCAGGAAAGTATCCATAAAAATATGTTTATGTTACATAACATATTGCAGCATATATACTTTTGAGTTAGCGCCCTTAGTGTCCTCTTGGTACCAAAAAAGGCAAGCCAAAATTTTCTTATCACTGTGATATGGTTCATAAATTTGGTGCATGAGCATGTGTAGCAGCTTTTCGTTGACGTCATCAATGATCTACTTGCTGATGATAAAGTCATACATGTTCTTCAAAATCTAGCAAAACCAAAGGGGCTCCACAGTCCACTCTGTATTGAAAGTGCTTCATAATTTACCAAAGCTGAGAAACTGAGAGAGCTGTCAACCAGCTGCATAGCTGCTAAGGAATGAGTAGAACATAGGAAGCTTCAAGCGTTGTTGGTCCTTGCGACACCAAGAGATCACCGTTCCTTCGTTATTTGCTGTGTACAAATGTTGGCCATCACACGAAAAGGTAAGGCTATAAAGTTTTCAAAAAGACACAAATAAAAACAAGTCGGTCAGATAGCCTACATTCTAGGGTATATATGATTAAATGAGGAGAGGAAGAGAAAGAACAGTATATAGCCTGTAAATGGACTAAAATCTCACTACCGTATTTTTCGGAGTATAAGACACACCTTTTTTCCTCAAAAAAGAGGGTGAAAATCAGGGTGCGTCTTATACATTGATTGCAGCATTTTTTTGCCTCCCAAAGTACCGCCCTTTCACCAAAATGTCCGTGCATATCCTTATGGAGGCTTTCAGAGAGCTCCTGGGGCTGGAAAGGGCAGAAATGAGCGAAAAACGGATCATTTTTATCCCCCCCCCAACCCCCAGCAGCACTCTATAAACTTCCATAAGGCTTTGCATGCAATTTTTTTTTTGACAAAAAACTGGCCATTTTTTGCTCATTTTCAGTTCCCTCCACCTCCCAGGAGCACTCTGCAGCCCCCCCCCCCCCACAAGGCTATTCATGCCTTTTTTTAAAGGGGGCCATTTTCACAAAAAACTGGCCATTTTTAGGTTTGCAGGGTGCAAAAACTTTTTTTCCCCTTTTGGAAAGCTATTTAACTGATTGATGAGAATTACATTAATCAAGTGCTGTGCCAGCAGAAACAAAGGCTTAGGTGCTGCAGATTGTCAGTGATTTCTTTCTCCAGCACATGGATAAATATACCTGGAAACATCTACCTACCTACCTTCTCTCTCTCTCCCTACATACCTACTGTATTTCTCTCTCTCTCTCTCTCTCTCTCTCTCTTTCTCTCTCCCTCCCTCCATCTACCTATCTACCTACTCTCTCTCTCTCCCTCCCCCTACCTACCTACCTACCTACTCTCTCTCCCTACCTATCATATTTCTCACTCTCTCCTCCATCTACCTACATACCTACCTACTCTCTCTCCCTACCTACCTACTGTATTTCTCTCTCTCTCTCTCTCTCTCCCCCCCCCTTTATCTTCCTGCCTACGTACCTACCTAACTTCTCTCTCTCCCTACCTACCTACTGTATTTTTCTCTCCCTCTATCCCTCTATCTACCTACCTACATTTTTTTAAAAAATTGCCTCTTCAAAACCTTGGTGCATCTTATACTACGGTGCGTCATACTCTGAAAAATACAGTAAGTCTAGCCAGTCCTACTCGGGCCAGCCTGCTGTGGATCTCTTTGGTCAAAGAATTCCAACTGTCAGGATACAGAAGAAGAGCCTTCTCTGCCACTCTTTGGAACATCCTGCCCTCCAGGGTAAGATCTGCCTTCAACCTCATATCATTGTGTAAGAGCCTGAAGCCCTGGCTCTGCAAGTTGGCCTAGGGACTCAATGGGAAGTTCAATTCTGAGATGGCTGCTAGACTGATAGCAAAGTCCATCTCCCACCTCCCTGCGTGCTATTCCCCTCTTAACCATCTTTTTTTAAAATTAATGATATTGATGTATTTTGTTTTTTTCTTTGTTTTTCTTTCCCTTGGTTATTTTATTCTATTTTACTTTCGCTTTGTTTAAATTTCCTTTTTATTTCTTCAGGGTTTTGGTTTTGTTTTTTTTTTTGGTTATGTGCTGCCTACAGTAGTTCCATGGTGAGATAGGAGGCAAATAAATTTAATAATAAAGACAATACAAATGTTAATCTTACTCATTTTCTGCACTGAATAAATATATTTCTGCTTACATTGAATTTTATTGTTTACAAAAAATATCTCTCTACAGCAAACTGGCATGTAAGCAATCACATATGCGGCATCCAATATAGCCTGTCAAACCTTACTGATGTGATCTGGAACCCCATGGAATAGATGTGCAAAAATTACTTGAGGAAATATAAAGCCTCACTTATTGATTGTCTCATTTAGCAGGCTTTTATACTGTGATATAAAAAGATAGCTTTGCAACCATTCCTCTCTTTCATAACCATTGCAACAGTCATAGGCATTTGGCAACTGGTTTGTGACAAGCAACGTTAATACAAAAGATGGAAGTAAAATCATAAGTCACTATCATGCAATGTCTTGCTTAATAACTCTGATAATTCACAACCAAAGAGGAAATGAGATAAGCCCACCATGATCATATGATATTTGGCTTAGCAACCATGACAGTTAGGGATGGAATAGCTGATCCTAATTGCCATTGCCAAGCAAGGACTTATTAATGCAAGATGTTATATTAACATTTTTGTAACCTCCCCCCCCCTTTGATTAATTCTGCATTTTAATAAGGAACACATTATGGGAATAGTTTAATGTCATATTAGGAAGTGGGCACGTTCATTAAAACCAAAAGTTATTAAGTGCTATTTCCAAAAGAGAAGCCTTAAGGGAACTCTAAAGATATGCAATGCACTCCAACAATTATATTAACTTTTTGGAAATGGCATAAAAATAAATTGCTAAATGCTACAAAATGATCTTTTTTCTTTACCTGACAATTGGTTTATTTGATTTAGAAAATGTAATTTCTCGGACAGGTTTCAAATCCCATGTGCTCCACAATCTAAAGAGAAAAGACAAAATGAATGCTACTTTGTGCAACCTAAATGACAGAAATTGCTTCTATATCCTGCCATGATTTTTGCTCAAGTTATGTTGCAGATTTGCATAATCTGTTGAATTAAAATGGAAGAAAATTGCATATAATACTGAAAAACATGATTCTGATGCACTAATGCATACTGTATATACATTTTGTTTTGACTTTTACATTTTATTGTGACAGAAATCAATTTGAGAGAAGGCCTGCTGTGCTGGAAAAGATCAAAACCCTTTTATTATATCATCTTATTTCCAAATGTGTTCGTTGCACCATTGGTCTACCCTGAACAAAAACATTTTTTTCTGGTTGTTCAGAGATAGGATCCATCATTATAGTCAAACAGATTCCCTTTCACCAAAGTTCTGCTTTATCTTCTGAATTTTTATTGTAATAAATTATTCCCGGATACAAAGTCTGATTTAAATCTTTTCATTAAGCGAGACAGTCCCCATATTTGATCTCACAAAAATACTACAAGACCTCCACAGCATTCAGAAGTTCATCAAGTTGTTTAGCTTTCATTACAATCTAATGATTCATGACAGACATCATCCTACAATGGGACAAACGAACCAGTCACTAAGCATAATCATCTATGGGCATAAATCAATTATAAAAACACCCAAAACTAAAGAAAGAGAAAATTTCAATTATCCAAATATATTTTTTAATATTTGGCTGTCAGGCTTCATACTAGAGAGTCCACAGCATATTTGAGCCCTACAGATATTTTAACCTCTTAGTTAAGAATAGGCTTACTTAGCAGAAGACTCAGACATGATTCAACAAAATTAAAAGATTTATTATAGACAGGAATTAAGTTATGTACGCACAAATAATTTTAACCATTGCAGGGCAAAAGAAGTCAAAGGCATTATATTCATCTATTCTCCAGAATTCTTAGACTCATAGTTTTCCAGGTTAACATACTTATGGTTCATTTAGTGAACTTGTATATTCAAACATGTTTTCATCTAGTTCCTACCTCATCAGATTCACTTACAAATGCCTTAATCCAGGAGTCTCCAATCCCTGGGCAGCAGCTCAGTACAGGCCTATGGACTATTCAAAACTGAGCTGCACAAGATCGTGCATGCATACAGAGCTCAACTCTTGCGAGTGGTGAGCTGACACACACATACATGCGTATGCAGCTCTACTTTGCAGTCAAGCTGCATGCACTGGCCCACCGCTTGCATGAGTTGAGCTGCAGCATGTAATATCACTGTGCTTGCGCGACCCAGTTCCCCTCTCTGGCAGTTTCCCTTTATTCAAATAATAGCAATTTTAGCACTTGGCAACTAGCACACATTTGCAACTGTTACAGCATCCTGCAATCACCATTTGTGATTTTCACAACTGACGACCAACAAACAAAGTCAATGGGGAAAGTGGCAAGAAGTGACAAGTCATAATCATGTAATGTGTTTAATGACTCATGATTTGCTTAACAACCACAGTTGGAACTGACAAACTTACATAAGTTGAGTAACAAACTTACGTAAATCAAACTTACATAAATTACATGACATTGCACCTTACAATTGCTTCAATGAGTGACAGAGTTGCCAGTCCCAATTATAGTTGGTAAGTGAGGACTACCTAAACCTCTTACTTGGTGAGATGCAAGCAATATTATGTTTGCCTGTGATGTAGTCCTTAGATTAGCGATCCAATTTTACATAAAATAGCATGAGCATATTGCTTTAATTATGAAACACTAAAATATATGCCAGAAGAATTATGTTAATATTTCCTTCTACAAAGAGAAAGTAATATTGAATGTACAAATTGAAGATAATTTGTTTATAGTGCTTGGTAAAGCATTTGGTAGTATTCTGAATGAAAAGTTCAAGAGGTAAAAATAAGCAAAATTTGCGAAACAAAGTTTGGTTTTATGCAAAGACTAGAGTTTTGCTTTTCAACAAACTACAGAAATGTACAAATGTGAAAAAACAAGTTTAGTGCACATTGTTGCTTTAAAGAAAATATGATAAAGTGAATAGATTTGAATTACAAAAGTTCAATGTGTATGGAATTGAAGGTTGGTTGCTGAGGTAAATGATGGTAAAACTTTGACAAGTGTAAAATGCTAGTTTGCATAAATGATTCAGCTCCAAGCAAGAAGTAAAATAAGAATGTGTAATGTTCCCTGTGTGTTTACAGTCCTCAGGATGCCCATGCATCTGAGGAAATGAGCTACAGTGCGTGAAAGTCATGCCATTTAAGGGCCACAATTATTAGACTTTAAGATTTCCAAAGGTTCTTTGTTCTTTGTACCGAAATAAAGCTATAAAAATAGAATCTTTGTAGAACAATGAAAGAAAAAAGTTTTCACTACACAATAGAACAAAACCAGAAAGCAACCACATATATCTTAAAATCAGACACTTTGGAGTGAAAACAATGCACACGTTGAATAGTATCCAAAATGCATTATTTTTATAAGTGACATATATCTCTAAAAACAAAAATGCTCTATTAAAATCACTCACCTTACAACTCCATTTTCTAGCCCTCCAGCAATCACATTGATAGAGATTCCTTCAGGCTGGTTGGAGAAAGCAACAGAGCATATGATTTCTCTGCAATGCACATGTCCCACCAGGTCACCATTGACTGTCCAGAGTCTGAGATCACTACCACCACCAACTGAAATATAGTCAAGTTATTGAGTAAGCAAAGTAAAATCTACAACACAATTAAGCAAAGTAACATATAGGATCCAAATAACTTTACTAAAACAAAGGAAAGGAAAGTTTATAGTCATATAGAAGTGAACTATATACCACCATCGGATAGTAACAATGTCTACAAGATGTAATGAAAATAGGTATAATTGGTTGATATAAAGGTAAAAGTTTTCTCTGTCCACTCGTTTGATTCTAGGGGCAGTGCTCATCTCCATTTCTTAGCCAAGGGTATCAGCATTGTCTAAGACATTTCTGTGGTCATGTGACCAGCATGACTATATGCCAAGGCACATGGGACACTGTTATGGTCCCACTGAAGTGGTACCTATTTATCTACTCACATTTGCAGTCTTTCAAACTGCTACATGGGCAGAGCTGGGGCAAATAATAAAATTTCCCCCCATTGCGTGGCATTCAGGTCTTGAACACGGGCTGTCAGTTTTCCAGCTGACAAACTCAGTGTCTTTAATCACTGAACCATCACACCCTCAATTGAGTAATACAATCAGCACTAAAAGATAAAAGATGTCACTGGATTTTGTGAAGACTTTTTGCCAGTGGAAAAATAAAAACTTTATTTCATTTGAGGATATAAAAAAACATTTGAGAAATTAAACTTGTGAAAAAATAAGTATGCCCCATTTAATTGTTTTTTCTTTTTCCACATATTTAACATACACAAATTTGAACTTCATTTCAATAATATTAATTAATAAATTGAATATAATATAACAAATATCATGCACCATTTACATTTTGTAATCTAATATATAATGATAAGTAAACATAAATGAAAATTTCCCATGTGGAAAACTCTGAGTACATTCCTCCACTATCATGTCTTCGGATATCTAAAATTAGAATCCATTGCATCACATCAGGTGCAAATAATTAGAACACTGTTAAGAGAGGATCTGGGAGGAACCTGTCTTATTTAAAATTCAAGTATTTAGTCTGATTTGTTCTTTGTTATTTTAGTGTGTGTTATTACCATGCCTAGATCGAAACAGCTCTTTGTGGTCTTCAGAAAAAATGTTATAAATCCCTATAAAACTGCAAAAGAATTTTAAAACAATAGGATATCAAATATTCCACTGCCCAGAAGATCATCTACAAGTGGAGAACTACCAGCTTATCAGGTCAGGTTAGGCCAGAATGCAAGTCTCTAAAGTCACTCACACATCACTGATCTGCATGACTCTATCATTAAAAAGAAGCTACACAAATTAGATCTACATAGAGGTAGGTCAAGAAGAAACTTCTATTGTCCAGAAAGAACATCAAAGCAAGAGTAAAATTTAATCGTGAACATCTAGACAAAGACCAGGACTTCTGGTACAATGTACTCTGGACAGATATAGCAAACAGATATTTGACCACAGAACCAAAAGACACGACAGGCAAAAGTCAAAGATATTTCAGGAAAAGAACCTGATTTTAACAGTAAAGCAGGGTGGCAGAACTGTTAAGATATGTGACTGCTTTGCTGCATCAGGGCCTAGGTAATTAACCATCATAAGATCCATTATGAATTCTTTATTCTACTACAGAGTCTTTGAGGGTAATATGAGACCATCTATCAAAATACTGATACTGAAAGTGGACTATGCAATATGAAAATAATCTTAAACATTCCAGTGTATCCACCATTGAATGGCTGAAAGAAAAAAATGGAAAGTCTGGAATAATCAAGTAAAAGTATGGCTCAAAATCCCATGGGTGCTTTATAGGGATTTGAAAAGGGTTCTCAAGGAACCTCTCAAATATCACACACACAACTGAAAAAAATCATCCTGTCAGGATGCCGCGACAGAGTACTACATGCCAAAACAGCCAGACATAAAGATATTCTCTCCCTCCCCCCCCCAACCCCGGTGCCATCATTCTGCTGAACACTAAATCCCCACAGCACTGCCTCATATCTCATATTTTCCCATCTTCTCATCTTTCCTACTATCTTCTATTGATTTCTTATGATTTATCAATTGTTGTTTGTAACTTATGATTAATGATTGTAACTATAATTATGATTTATGACCTATTACTTGCTGTTTATATGTACTTATGCACCGTAGACAAATTCCTTGTGTGTCTAATCACACATGATCAATAAATAATCTAATTCAATTGTATTCTATTCTGCTCTGCTCTACATCTTTAATGTTGTTTCAATAATATATTGATATATCCACATACGTTAAAAAATAAAACACATGGGGTGTACTTTCTTTGTCACATTATAGTATTTACATGTGAAAAACTACAGAAATGTTCAAAATGAGTTTCCTCAAAATACTCTGAAAGAAATAGTTATGTGAGTCTATTCATGGTGTGCAAACCTTCAACATAGCTTACTGGGCTATTATTCTACAGAATTAGCATCGCTTGAAGTTCATTTAGCTTCCTGTGTTTTTTAGGAAATAGAGAGATTGGGGATCTCAAGAAATTTACCGCTACTCTAATGGTTAAGGCCCCAGGCTAGAAAGCAGGAGACAGTCAGTTTCAAGTCCTGCCAAAGCCATGAAAGATGCTGGATGACAATGAGTCAGTCACTCTCTCTCAATCCATCCCACCTCACAGGGTTGTTGTTGCGATGATAATAGGAGGAGGAAGGTGTGTTGGATAGGTTGTAAACTTGAGTTATTTGTAAAAATAATAGAAGGCAGAATACAAATAAATAAAAATACTTACTTTGGATCAGGACTCAAAAATGTGTTTCCAGTTTTGTGCCACTACATGCACAATATGTCACACCATTACCTAAGTTTGGATATTTATTTATTCATCATATAATATTTTATTCTCTTTTATTATATGTACTCTTATTTATCTTTATATTTTATTATGCTCATTTTTCTGTGTATGTGTGTAGTCAACTTACAACAGTTCGTTTAATGGCCATTCAAAGTTACAACAGCACTGAAAAAAGTGGTGTATGACAATTTTTCACACTTACAACCATTGTAGCATCCCCATAGTTATGTAATCAAAATGCAGATGCTTAGCAACTGACTCTTATTTATGACAGTTGAAGTGTCCCAGGGTCATGTGATGAAATTTTTCAACCTTCTGACAAGCGCTTAACAACTGTGGCAAAAAGAATGTAATATGGAGCAAAAATGCACTTAGCTGTCTCATTTAGCAACATTCATTTTGGGCTCAATTGTATTCATAAGTTGAGGGCTCTGTGTGTGTGTGTGTGTGTGTGTGTGTGTGTGTGTGTGTGTGGAAAGAAAGAAAGAAAGAAAGATAGATAGATAGATAGATAGATAGATAGATAGATAGATAGATAGATAGATGTTACAGTTCTATTATTGAATATTTTATTCTATCTGACTTTAATGGCTGTAATAAATAATCTGATACGATCTGATTTGATATTGGGGTTTAATCTTTGAAAGTAGTGATGCAACAAAGTTATCATAACAATTTATTATTATGGTGGAGAAAAGACATCCTATACTTGAAAAGTCCTCTACCTTGCTCTGGTAAGAAGGTTGAAGATTTTAACCTTGACTAAGTAGAAAGCAGTTAATGTCCAATTTCAGATTACAGGCGAAGAGAGTGCCAACAAAAATTTAATGGAAAAAGAGAAAGAAAATATGCAACATTGCTGCAAATTGTCTATGATAGATATCCCCACCATAGAAATGAGGTCTTCACATTCCAATCCAAAGAAAGCATTTGAGAAAATAAAATATAATGGTATAAATGATGGCTATAAGAAAAATTTCAAAAAAATTGATAGAGTTGGAAAGCTATAGTAACTTCCAAAACACTGCTCGCAAGAATGGAAAGAATAAATACTTGCCTCTTAAGCATTATTAAGGTTGAGATCAGGAAGAACATTAATATAAACCTGGAGCTAACTTGAGCTCAGTCAGCACTGGTTCTGTTAGCATTTAGAAAAATTGCCATGACTTGGCTATTTAAAAAGCCTTTGGATATGATAAGTGATTTCCTCTCTGAACTATGGGATTGCTGCTTTCAAGAATGACATTCCTCAGTACGATGGAGGTAAAGCCTGAAATTATTATTGCAGGATTTTTATTGCATTATTATTATATATACTGCAAGATGGAATAATAGAATTAATATTGCGCAAAAGGCCAAAACCTCTACTTTAATAGATTTCTTCCAGCAAAAGTATGTGGAGAAAGACAAGCAATGTAGCTCAGCTCAGCTAAACATTCATTTACAGTTCTAGTGAGTGTTAAAATCCTGATCCATCTTATCAGAGCAAGGAAGAGCAATCAAGTATGAAATTCCCTCCTCTCCACAATTTGAAATAAAAAAAAATCAGAATGTTGTTTTCAGCTTTAGGAACTAAAATGATTTGGATGAAATTACTTGACAATTTGGCCAGTCTGAAAACATCTGTGGTTATGTGGCCAGCATGACTAAACTCTGAAGGCACATGGAACACTGTTACCTTCCCACCAAAGATGGTCCCTATTTTTCTACTTGCATTTTTGCATGCTTTTGAAAGGCTAGGTGGACAGAAGCTGGGACAAGTAACAGGAGCTAACTCCGTTACTCAGCACTAGGGATTCGAACCGCTGAACTGCCAACCTTCTGATCGACAAGTTCAGCGTCTTAGCCACTGAACCACCACGTCTCCTAAAGGATCTGATAAATTGACTACACACTGACATGACTGAATTCAGATTTTGTTTCCTCTTAGAAACAAATTAGATTGTATCTTACAATTTCACCAAGGATCATTAGGAAAGTATGTTTAGCTCCTGGATCATTTCTGATTTGCTGGTTAAACCCAGGATATCAAGTATCAAAGCATTTTTATGTTTGGGCATAGCAGCAGACAATCTGCTCAAAAGGGCTGGCTTTCCATAATTATTTTCTATTAGAAACTAAGAATTGTGCTGAGAAAAATAAATTTCTGAGCAGAAAGCTGAGAGAAACTTCTTCAGTAATCTTTTGTGTAACAAGTGATGAATGTGGACTGAAACCCATCAACTTATTCAAGCAGATAAAATGTAATTTCTTTGGCTAGTTTGTTTGTAGTGATTTTAGCTGGAATTTCTTTGTATGTTTATTTTCCTATTGTTTTTCCCTGATTTCCCCCCCCCCCCCAACAAATCTCATTTTAGAGTTGTGGTTTTATTGGTTTAATAAGTAAGTCTCCTATTAAAACTACACAAGACTGGATGGTTGCATCTTGCATTTAAGGACTCGTGCATCGTTTGTTAAGTTATGTATCAAAGTATTTTTCTTTGTATTCTTTTTAGGACTGTTAGGAAAGTCCTGGACAGACTAAGAACTCCAAGTGGTGCCAGAAAATTCAGCCTAATATATATTGGCTTTTTACAAGAATTCATTAGTCGCAACCCAAAAATCTATTACAGGAAGGAGAAGTCCTCCAGTGATATTTAAATATAATCCCCATCTCCATTTGTAATAATAGCAAGCTATTATTACAACCTATTATGAACAATGTGCTGGACCTTAAACTATTTTCTGATTCTCTTGTATGCCAATGACTTTCTGATATGTTAACTAGTTAGCCAGTCACCCAGCCTTACAGCAGGAGTGAGAAAGTATGACAACTTTATAATCTATGGACTTCAACTCCCAGAGCACGGTTGACTCAGGAATTCTGCGAGTTGAAGTCTACAGGTTGTAAAGTTGCCACAGTTATTCACCTCTGCCATAGCCTGAAGACAAGCACAGCAACCACATTTCCAATTCTAAACCATCTTCCTAGGTTATTTATTCTACACTTTTATGACAATGAGGGGCTATCGGGTAAGCCAGTTTTCCTTATAGACACTCATCCACCAGAAGTTAATACTGGAAATTAAGTTATTTAGTTAACCTCTTCTCAGCATAGTTGGAAATCAGTCACATTTTTATTCTGACCAATGAAGACTTCTACACAATGCAAAAGCTTGCATATCTTGATTGAAGTCAAGATAAAGATTTAACTTCTTACTATTTCCTTTGCACTTCTATGAAAAATTGTATAAAATTAACTCCATAGGCTTATCATTGCTAGTTTGCATTACTTCCACTTGATAAGGCACCTACCTGAATCACAAACAGTTGCAATGTCCCCTGTTGTTTCACTAGCAGACACTGCCGTAACAGGACTTTTGTGCCCAGCAAGACTTTGCACATAGCAGAGCCTGTAAAAATGATTTGATTGTTCAAAGAACCACTCTCATCATTAATAGCAGTTGTAACATTTTAAAGTAATGCTTTAAATTCTTATTTCCGATACTAATATTGGAATATCACTCTTAACTATCAACAGTGTATAGATGGGGAAAAATACACAGGGTTAAACAATCTTACTGTTAATTTTATAAGATGGAACAAATCAATCTTCACTTATAATTTAGAGTCTGGGGACATTCAATACAGTAAGGAGTGTGATTTAAAAATGCTTATACCTGTTCAAATCCCATATGATACAAGTTCCATCTTTGCTCACACTTATCATGATGCTATAGGGTTTGCAGACAAGCAAGCTGGTGATCTCTGCAGTGTGTCCATATAGATGCATCTGAGACTCCATGTCGATTTCAGAAGGCTACGAAGGAAAATAGACAACCATAAATTTAGCAGAAGGCGGGAACAAATGTACTATATTACAAGTCAAACTTGAGACTAGATTTAAAGATACACCTGCTTCATTCATTATTTTACTGATTAGCAAGTGCCATTTTATTATCTTTTCCCTGAAAGGAAGGTATCCCCTGTCCAGTTGTGTCTGATTCTAGGGGCGGTACTCATTTCTGTTTCTTAGCTGAGGGAGCCAGCGTTATCTGATACTATCGTGATCATGTGGTCAGCATGACTATGTGCCAAGGTGCACAGAACACTGATACCTTCCCACTAAAGGGGTACCTATTTATCTACTTGCATTTGTATGTTTTTAAACTGCTAGGTTTGCAGGAGCTGGGACAAGGAACCGGAGCTCACTCCATCAGAGGGTGTTTGGATCCCGAACTGCCAACCTTCCTGTTGCTAAGTCCAATGTCGTAACCATTTTAGTCCTGTATAATTGTTTTTCTCAATTTCAGTTACAAAAACAGTAAGCCAAGACTGCTTATGTCTCAATTCAAGCTTTTCTTTAAAACTGAACGCTTGATTGACAAACAATTGCTACTATGGCATTAACTGTGAAAACTAGCTCATTTAGATCTTTCACGTAGCTATTAGCACAGAGGAAAGCTCTAAATAGCTGCCTATTTTACAGCACATGTTGTTGCTTAGTAATTCATGAGAGGATATATACAATATACTTCTTTAGCTGTAACCAAATGGTGTGCAAAATCAGAAACTTTTACCACATGCTGTTTTTTAAAAAAAAAATTATGCTGTTTCCTCTATTAAACGTGAGAGAGCTAATTAAGATGCAGGAATGTAATAAAATAAGCTGATAATGACGGAAAGCAGAGGTGATAGACAATAGCTTTGATATACCAGGTACAGCATTGTCATGTTGGAATCCCAAAAGGAAGGCTGCTAGACTTCAACAACCCATTAATATACCAAATCCCAAGATTTATTACGCTGCAAATAATTTTGGGCAAATAATGCATATTCAAATTGTACACTAAAAACAGTGTTTCAGCATCTGACCTATCTTTTATAGATAAGAAGGCCACTGAGAGGTATTTAGACCAAGTTCACTAGTTAGTGCATGTAATTGACAATGCTTTTCCTTATTTATTGCTCTGTGCAAAATCTCATTGTTTCTCTAAGTTAATATTCATTTTAGAAAAGAAACCTAAACAGACCTTAGCAAACATACTGCCATATCATATGGCCTCTTCTTATGCTACTAACTACACTACTTTACTTTACTGTGATTGTATGTATATACACAGTTTACACATACAACAAAATTCACATAACACCTAAAGACCAGACCCAACACACATAACAATCTCCAAACACACCCCCACCCACCAAAAAATTCACTGCCCTGTCCAATAGCTCACTGATGGTGACCCCTTAGTTCATTGTTGAGTGCAATTATAGTTCTGGGATAAAAGCTATTCAGAAGACGTGTGGTCCTAGTTTAAATTGTTCTGTATCTTCTGCAACAATCTAAAAAAATTAAGCAGGATGGGAAGAGTCTCTGAGAATGTTATACAACTTCGTCAAACAGTGAGATGCGAAGATGTCATCCAGGACTGGTAACTGGAGCCCGGTGATATTCTGGGCAGTTTTAATGATTCTCTGTAGAGCATTTTTTGTCCGCTTTTTGACCAATCCCCAGTCCATGGCCAATACCAGACCACAGCATGTTGGGAACCAGACCAAACAAGTGGCAGGTGAGCACGCAAAGTTGCATTTGTGCAAGTGGCGCACATGTGAAACCATCCCCTCTCCTCCCCCACCATTTCCACAACCACCGGTCCACAGAGCCAGAAAGGCTGGGGACTGCTGCTCTATATGGTCCAGAGTGTGAGGCTCCCAAAAAAGGCAATCCAAGGATCTACAACTGAACAGCAGTGATACAAATGTTCTCATTTATCTCACTGACTGACTGAACATGTTTACAAACCAAAGCAAAGTCTGTGTTGCAATAATTTACTTTGAAAAAGTACTGCTGTTATGAAAGTACAACTTTCAGATTTCAGAATCACCCAACAAACTGCTTAATCAGAAGAATAAAGAGACTTTTCAAAAAAATTCAAAAATGAAAAGATTATTTCCCATTTTAAAAATCACTTAATAACAGCATATTTTTGATACAATCATATAAGGATCATGTATTTTCTAAATCAGAGAATAATTACTTAAACTGACAAAATCTCTTTGACATGTGTAACCCAAAACCTGGCTGGGGAATTTCCCCCTAAGATGAAAATCCAAAGTGTGATTGATTGTAGAGACCAACTCTACATAGAGAATTTTATGGCTTTCAGTGCAATACTCAGAAGTGGGATTTGTTGGCTGTTTATATATAATACCTTGCTCTGCCAGTTTTGGCAGGGGTCCTGTTTCTTCCTTGATAGTTCCTTGATTAGAATATTGTCTCTTCCCTGATGGCTTATCTGGTGTTGTTCCCTGCTTATCAGTGTTATCTGCTACAAAAGATGCATTCTAGCTTTTTGTTTCCTTCCTGGAAGCTTGCTATTCGAACAGATCAGCTATCAAAAGCCAACAACATAGCGATAAGCTCCATTTACTTACCCTTTAAAAGATACAATCTAGAACTCAGAAAGGAAACATACATAAAGCTTCTCCACCTCTGCCTGAATGGAGTGAAACATGTCAATCCTGACAAGACTGAGTTACTATAGGTATTTAGGACTATCCCCTGCCCACCCTCAGCCACCCTGAGCTGCACCTTTAGTTTTGAATGTGGTAACACTGATGTACAATTCAGGGCTGTTCTGTTGTGGCCTGCCAGCAGCCAGTGGAGCTGGTGGCAGACTCAAACAGTGAGGAGGTTGGGGAGGAACATGTACCAGTCCTGGAGTCTGGGGAAGATTCTGATGAGTGCTGTGCGTCAGAGGCAGAGATGAGGCCAGGGCCGTCCGACAGTTATCAGCTGCTTTCTAAGTCGGATATCAATGGGGCAGAAGAACAGCTGGAGCCTGTTCCCAATGTGCGCATGCGCAGAGCTGCCAGGAGAAGGGAATAGCTAAGGAACAAGGGCCGACTCAGGAGTAAAACTAAAGGTGAATGGCCCCTCCCATAAGGAATAAAGGGGAGCGAAAGGGCAAGGGAGTTTGCAGGAGACAATTAGTTCAATTCATTAGGGTGAAGATCTGTTTCTGACTTCATGCCAAGTAATTGCTGCTACAGCATGGAGTTTGCAAGATATAGACCTGGCAACTCTCCAAGCCTGATAAAGGTCTGTAGTTGTGAAATCTCATGAGACTGTTTGCAGGGACTTTGCTGAAGAGGAATTCTCTTTAACCTAAATAAAAGAGGTTTTATTGTGATGAGGAATCTGCTTCATGATCTTGGGAAGTCTGGGTCAGTACATGTTCCTAGATTCCTGTCTCCTGCAGATAATAGCCATGACTAGAGGATCTTTGCACAAATGCATCTTGTGTGACAATTCGGCGTATACCTAGATCAGAAAGCCCTATTCACTTTCACTCATGCATTGACCACACCAGAGGTGGGTTGCTGCTGGTTCGGTCCGGATCGGGCAAACCAGTAGTAGCAGCGGTGGGAGACTCCGCCCACCTGCCCGGATGCTTCTGCACATGCACAGAAGATCACGTGCACGAGCAAACCTGTAATACAAATTAAAGAAACCCACCACTGGATCACACCCTGTTTGGATTGCTGCAACATACTCTAGATCAGGGGTGTCAAACTCACATCATCACAGCGGCGTCACATGACACATCTGGCCCATAGGCCATGAGTTTGACAGTCCTGCTCTAGATAATGCTGTTCCTGAAGATCATCTGAAAATTGCAGCTAGTTCTAAAATGCAGTGACATGGATCCCTCAGTTCACCTAGATATTGTGATATTTCTCAAGGAATTTCACTAGTTTCCACTAGACCTCCAGGTGCAATTCAAGACACTGATTATCACCCTTCATTTTTGTGCACTCCAATTACAAGGTCTAGCAGGGTAGTATGCTGCTAGTACCCTCTATTAAACAGGGCCATCTAATGCAATCCAGAAAGCAGGTCTGCTCTTTGGAACAACATACCCTTGAGATTTGGATGGCCTTAATCTTGCCAATCAGCCTTTTTAAAGTAGTAAAAACAAGTCTCTTCAACCAAGCACTGGCTGTCAGCATTGGGATAACCCCATTGTGGTGTAATTATTATTTTGCTAAAGGCAAAACTTGATTCTAATTGTTTATAATGATTGCTGTGTTTATTTTACTATTGTTAGCCATTCTGAGTCATATACTGATAGTATAGCCATATAAGTCTAGATGATAAATAAAGAAGAAAGAAAAAACATGATCCTGGAAGGTTTTGGGGTCCTGCAAAATAGAACTGAGTGCCATGTAGCCCATAGGTTTGCTTACTTTTAGGATAATAGATGAGGACCAAAATACTTGAAAGTTGAGAGATTCCTAACTAAATTACTAATTATAAACTTATATTTCAAGCTCATATTTGAAAGGAGCAACAATATTTGGTGGTTATATACCGTATTTTTCGGAGTATAAGACACACCAAGGTTTTGAAGAGGCATTTTTTTTTAAAAAGTAGGTAGGTAGGTAGAGGGATAGAGAGGGAGACAAATACAGTAGGTAGGTAGGTAGGTAGGTAGGTAGGGAGAGAGAGAGAGAGAGTAGGTAGGTAGGTAGGTAGGTAGGTAGGTAGGTAGGTAGACAGACAGACAAAAGGATAGAGAGAGAGAAATATATAGAGATAGGGAAATACAGTAGGTAGGTAGGGGGAGAGAGAGAGTGTAGGTACAGTAGGTGGGTAGAGGGATAGAGAGAGAAAGAAAAAAATAGAGAGAGATAGAGAAATACAGTAGTAGGTAGATGTTTCCAGGTATATTTATCCATGTGCTGGAGAAGGAAATCACTGATAACCTGCAGCACCTAAGACTTTGTTTCTGCTGGCACAGCACTTGATCAATGTAATTCTCATCAATCAGTTAAAGAGCTTTCCAAAAGGAAAAAAAAGTTTTTGCACTCTGAAAACCTCCCCAAAACGGCCCGTTTTTTTAGAAAAACGGGCTCATTTTTTAAAAAAAGGCATGAATAGCCTTGGGAGGGCTTGCAGAGTGCTCCTGGGGAGGATGCCCCCCCCAAATGAGCAAAAAACAGCCCGTTGTTTTTTTTTGCGAAAACAGGCCCATTTTTTGTCAAAAAAATTGCATGCATAGCCTTATGGAGGCTTATAGAGTGCTGCTGGGGGCTGGGGAGGTAAAAAACAGGCCATTTTTTGCTCATTTCTGCCCTCCGCTACCCCCAGGAACTCTTTGAAAGCCTCCATAAAGCTTTACACAGCCATTTTTGTGAAGGTGTGGGGCTTTGGGAGGCAAAAAATGCTGTATTCGATGTATAAGACGCACCCAGATTTTCAGCCTCTTTTTTGAGGAAAAAAGGTGCGTCTTATACTCCGAAAAATATGGTATACATGTATATACGGTATGTAGGTAAAATTACACACACACGTTTTTATAACTATTAGCAAAATGGCAGAGGTGAAAGTTAAACATTTCTTTTATAGATGTCCAAACTTTAATCTAGATGTTCAAATAAAACTGGTACGTTTGGCAAAATAAAAAAAGTAAAATCAAATTATTTAATAATTTAGCTGAGGGATGGGCAAGAAAGACACAAGATCTAAGATTGGGAAAGTAGACTATATTAGGGAAACTAATTCAACTAAACTACAGGCCGATTTTAAGCAGCTACAGCCTCAATTTTATATACTTACAGTGCTACTAGTGAATCTGTTGATATATGCTGTAATAACTCCACATTTACTTCCAGTAAAAAGTTGGCAGCTGTCTGGCACCCAGGCACAACTTGTTACCTTAGATACAAAAAAAAGTGAGACATTTAAACAGCATTTATGTTTTATCTGTTGTTTATCTCAAAGACTGCCAAAGTGGATTATATTAAAAACAAATACATTTGAAGAAAAACATTTTGTTTTGTCTTCAGCTGTTTTGCTCTTGAACTCATTCCACTCCTCCACTGGAAAAAGCCACAACCACACTTACAGTAATCAGGTTGCAAATCTACAAGCATTGACTCACATATACAACTAAACTTTCTCCTACTGTAGTTACTCTGCATTATATAGCAAACTACACAAGAAAGTTATAAGGATGCTGGAAATAAGCTTTCTAAGTAACAGGTGGAAAACTGCAACTCTAAACTCTGCAGCTCAAGCTTTTGATATAATGCGTATACCATGCACATATAACTGGGCTCTGGAATCAAGTAGTTTTGCTCACTTAATTCAGACGGAGAATCATTTTCTGCTGACTACTGAAGTGAGCAGTGATTCCCTAAGTCTGATAGTATAATAACCATAAAGTAGCAACTTTATCTATTTAAATAGGATCAAAAGCAAATACAAATTTAAGAAAGTCGGAGTAGCATGAATGCCAGAGCAGTTTATTGTGGTATTAATTTGCCTGGACCAGAGGCCATATACACCTACATTCTACAATTGTGTGGACTAGGTAACAAAAACACTTATGAATAGTGTGATTGATGAGAAGCAGGAAAAACAGCAGCTGGCTCTTTGTTTGCAACTAGGAACATTCATCCTTTAATGTATTTGATTAAACAAACACAAAATCATAAAAGTTCACATCCTACTGATGACTAATTGTAACTGTATGGATTGCCTTCTATTTTCTTTCTGTGTTGTACTACAATAACACTAGCATAGACTTAATCATTTCCATTATTAAGAAATTAAATTATGGATTATGACATTACAAGTGTTTAGGAAGGAACTTGTAGCAAAGTTACAGGTTCATTCTCAGTTTGATAAACAGTGATTTATTAGACTAGGATCAATACATCTAAAGCAGACTTTATTTGTTAAGGCTTGCTTCCCCCCCTCCCCCCTCCAAAAAATGCTAAGTTAGTCAAGCAGAAACAGAATTAACAAGTCTTACCTGGTGAAATTGTGAACTCTGTATAAAGTTTACTGGAGGTTCACTTTGCTTGCTTTTTAATCTTAAGATATTATCTGCATATCCCCAGCTCAGGATGGCTGACCACTGGATATCTGTACTATGCATGCTTCTAACACCTGCAACAGATCCAGAATTCAGTTGACATTTCAAGGTATTCTATCATGTATCTTTTTTTTCAAAAAGCAAACACTGGAATCTCTTCTTTTACTTAATTTTATTAAAATCACAGTTATTTTAACAATGCCTTCTGTTTTACAAACCTATTAAGGCCTTACTTATGTGGTCTTCATAAGATAAATATGTCAATCCTAGTAATGATATGTAGCTAATTAAGATGTGAGGGAATTATATTAATATTATTAATTGTGGAAACTAATTAAGTAAAATGCTTATTACATAAAACCTGAATTTGAAGATATACCTATAGAAAATAGATGGAAATGACATGATAAATTTGGTTTACTTCTGAAGGGATAAATAATGACATTGTTTATGTGTTAAGAAAAGATTAAGTCTAAGATGGATAATATGGGAAGAAAATAATACAGCTAAAATTGAAAATGGAAATATAATGTAACATGAATTGTGTATGTGAGAATGTTAAAGGGGAAAAACTGGACAACCCTTTGTTTACAAAAGAGTTTCAAATATGTAACAAAAAATAAAAAACTTTGGGGAAAAAATAAGATAAGCTTTCCATATTCCCTATGTTAAAATCTGAAGCAATGAACTTGTCATAACAAGAAAAAATGTTGGGAGTTCTAACGTTTCCTCATATGTTTTTGTTGCCTAATGAATCCATAATAAAACAGAATTACATTACTTATACAGGAACTGATTCCTGTGGGATCCAAAACATATGTGAGCCATCTACAGGAAGCTTACCTATGGGCAATAATTTCAACATGGAGTAGAGAGAACCTTATTACATCTGCTGAGCCACTTCATTGTGGATGTTTCTACAGTTGTCCTCAGAATTGCTATAGCTCATGTGGGAGCCATTTCACAAACTTCTACCCAATTTAAGATCTCTACAGCAATTACGCCACTCAGTAATATACAGTGTGGGCCTCAATAACTCAGTTGTCATCGTTGGATGACTGAACTAATGGATAAAGAGGATAGTTTGGCCTTTTTTGAACTTTGGTTTCCAATGTTTCTGCTAGGACTGTGTACTAGAGTCCTTACCTTGCTCTTTGCTGTAGATCATCAGAAGGCAGAACTTTCGGGACAGACCACAAATTGCTCTAGTTGGTAAAGCCTGCAAGGAGCCAAATCTTTCTCCATGTGGTTGGCTAAAGCAGACAAGTGGATCAGGGGCACTAGGAGAACCTACGTACTCCCCCCATTTTAAGCCTCTGATCCAAGGTAAAGGACTCTAAAACAAAACAAAACAGCAGTCAGTTTTAAAACAATTTTTAAACACCAGGTTTAATGTGTTTTTATTTCTAATGAAATTGTTGGAGAACATATTTACCCATCCAATTTTTCTCCCAAACACTTTCCTGTGAACTAGAGCAGAAGTCTCCAACCATGGCAACTTTAAGCCTGGCGGACTTCAACTCCCAGAATTCCCTAGCCAGCAGTGAGCAAAGCTGGCTAGGGAATTCGGGGGAGTTGAAGTCCCCCAGGCTTAAAGTTGCCAAGGTTGGAGACCCCTGAACTAGAGGGTAGTTATTAGGATTGCATAGTGCTTCTCATTAGAAAGCACAAAACATGCTCCAGAGCTTGTGAGGCGCTAATGCAGCACCTGTGCCTGACTCTTTACCAAACACGCCTTTCCCTGGCACAGGGCCCAAATGCCAATGGCAGCCATGTGATCCCAGAGAAAAGGTTAGAGACAGCAATCACAACTATGTCTGTCCCCATCCATTCCAAAGTGCCTTTTTACCTTGCATTCTGATGAGCTGCACAGACCTAGTAGTCATCTTAAATTGGCCAATTTGCATAAAAGAAGCCATTGACACAATAATTGGCGCAGATAACTACACCATCATTATTACAAATGATATCAGCCTTTGAAAAATAAGCTGTTGCTTAGGAAGAGTTGTTTGATGAATTTAAATCTATAGTCTTTTAATAATACTTAAATACAGTTTCTCTTTTTTCTTTGCTGTCCAATTGCCTCTGCCTCCCTCCAGTTTTATTTCTCCACTTTTTCTTTTCTGCCATTTCCAGTTCAGTTATCTCTTACTCTAACTTCATCCTTTCCTCCCCCCAATACCTGTTAGAAGGAAGGAAGGAAGGAAGGATGTTCATATATTTGTGCAAGTCAGAGTCTAACTCTGCATGTGGGTAAAAATGGCTGCCATGTGCAATTGGGGATCCATTGATTACCTGTATATTTTAATTAATTTAGTTGAATTAGTTTAACTTAATTGTTCCAATTAATATACTGATTTTATCTTGATGCTTTTGGTCAGGTATTTATGTCATTTGTTGTGCAATGGACAGGGAATCTTCTTCACTGGTTCAGAATTGATAGTGCCAGTCTATTAAATCATTATTTAGTGATTTGGGAGAGGTCACCCATAACGCACACCCAAATGTGAAGAAGCCATTGTATCAGACTGGGACCATTATGTCTAACCCAGGTCTAAAGGTTTAATAAAGCTGGATCACAACGCTATCTTTATTTTCTGAGTTTTAAAAATGTGGTTGGGTCTTTTGATTAAACTTATCTCTACGGAAATTGAGTATCAGTATTTGAAGAACAATGCTACTTTTAAAGTATTATTTTAGAAATAGCAGCTCTTGACTTCTCCATTGGGAGACACAGATAACTGTTCTTGCAGAAATATATATGAGCATAAAACGAACAAGGAATCTAAAGCAGAAAAAATTATTTGATGCTGTTCCAATGGGGGGGGGGGGAGATGACTTATTGAAAGAAAATAGGTACTTAGGTAACACACAGCCTTGACAGACACTTTAACAAAAGCTTTAAAAACAATATCGATTTCTCTACAGATCTTCTCCACCCAAGATCCTCCTACCATTAAAAAAGCAATAAGAGATAAACAGATAGATAGACAGTGTGAGTGTCAGTCTGTCTGTCTGTCTGTCTGTCTGTCTGTGTGTGTGTGTGTGTGTGTGTGTGTGTGTGTGTGTGTGTGTGTTACATTGCAGTATGTTGCAGGAAGAAGTTCTGTTATATAATGAACACAGTAGCATTATGAAACATACTGGGTAGACAATCTCTTTCGTATGCTCCCTTGTTTCTCTGAAAGCAAACTGCACTAATAATCCCATTGCAGCAGGGAGTTCTCCTTCCATAGGTTTCGATCTGCTGACGTGAGCCGTGTGGAACAGCTGGCGAGGAGTCTGCCCATATGTTTTTATCATAGTCTCCAGAGCTCTTCTTTGGACTGGATCTTCAACAGCTGACACATCCATTCCAAAATATGTCTAAAATGTAAATCAGAAACAAACAAATTATATCTATGTAGATGTATAAGCATGTGTGTTCATTAAAGGATAAGAGAATAATTCATTCTTAGGGCATGTATATGTTCCTTTTGTTAGATTTTTGTTTTCTTTTATTGTTTTAAAAATCACGGTAGTGTAAGCAATGCCTTCTCTTCCTATTTTCCCCACAACAAGCACCCTTTGAAATGAGTTGGGCTGAGAGAGAATAACTGGAGTAAAGGCACTCAATTGATTTCTCTGCCTAAGGGAGGACTAGAATTCAGTGTCCCTATTTCTAGTCTAAAACCTTAACCATTACATCAAACTGGCACACATAAAACTTTTTAAATAAAAAAATTAAGCAGCCAAGCAAGTATACTATACAGCTGAGGCAAAACAGTAGCACCAAAGTTCCAAGGTAACAAAAGTTCTTCAGACTTCCACTTGGTTCAGTTATCAGCAAAATAAAAAGATCCAAAAAGATCCAGTAGGAAAGAACTGTAGGTTCCACACATAAAGCACAGACATAAGAGACACCCTGTATCTCCCAGCTTCTGAACCTCTGCAAATTTACCTTTGATCTTTCTGTAATTTAGTCACTCTAAAATATTTTAATTTTTATCACCATAGAAGCCATCTACACCTTAATGTGAGCATCTTGGCCTGATTTTAGAACGGATACTGCTATGGATGCCTTAGGGTAGTCGCATCCTTGGCAATTTTTAAGATATGTAGACTTTTAGGATTTGAAGTCCACACATCTTAAAACTGCTAAAGTTAAAAAACACTGCCTTAGAGGATGACATTTATTAGGCACCGTTGATTCTGCCTGACCTCCTCACAATCTTCAGTTCTACCATCTTTAGTATCCTGTTGGATTCTGAAATAGGAACTGACCAATAATTCCAATTCTATCTAACACATCCTAAAAATGGATGCTGGAAGATTGCTCTTTGTTATTGAGGGCCAAGGAACAGCTGAAGAGGACATTCCGGAAATTCAGCAACGTATGGCTAACACACAGTTTTCTTTTTCTTTTTAATGCAAAGAAAGCAGTGATAGCTTTGAACTAACCAATATAATATATATACTATACGGATATAGTAATGGGTTGGTTGCAGCCTAATAATGTACCTTAACACATATAAGACACATGTGCTATACTTCAGTAGGAATCTCCAAACAAGAATGAGAATATGCTACATTTTAGATGAGCCTGGATTCCTTGTACATGCTGGATCTAATACTGTTATTGAATGAAGGGCAAATGTATTATTATTATTATTTTTAAAAGGATACTTACAGCAGGATGAAAGACATTAATCGCTTGAACGGAGGTCTTGCCTTTTTGTTTATACCCAAATACTAAATCAATCCAATGGCAGATGGTTTGGGAAACATGGTCAGACTCTAAAGCTTGACGGTGGATCAGAATAAATAATCTTGGATCATTTCGAGCCCAGGGTGGGAGGTTCACATGGTTTACTCTTTCACCATTCTGACGTATCCCAAAATCAAAACCTATAAATAGAAATAATTCATATTAGTTGGCTTAAATCTAAATAATTAATATAAAAATCATTTTTATCTTCACACAACATTTTTTAAAAACCAACTCATGGTAATTGTTGCAAAATTATGTTCTCCAAAATTTTACATTAACAATTGATTAAATCAATTGCATAGTTTGCATAGCTTTAAATCTGAAAGTGAATCTTGGACTTGTGCACTTCTCCTGTTTCTCTCCTCCTCCAGGAAAAACCTCTTTTTTAACCAATCTGCAGTTTATTATGAATGAACCAAACATTTTGAATCTATTATCTATTACCCATTTTTTAAACAATGTTTTTCAGTAATAATAATGGTCCACTTTCCCTGTGATTAGATGTAAAGTTTAACACAATTGAGATCTATGTTTTGTTTACCAACAGTTGAAAGTCCATTTTTTATTATTTTTTTAGATTTCTGGATCACTGCAACTATATGACTCCCAGCAAACAAAATAAACAATACTGGCATAACAACAATATTATTAGAAAATTAAAACCTACTATGCAACTGGAGCAATAAAATACTAGCATTTCACCAAAGGAACTTAATCTTAATTTGCTTTCAGAAGGGGCTCAACATTGGAACCATTTTTATTTGGGGGGGGGGGCTAATATGGAGACCATTTTAGAGAAGCCCTTCCTTCTGGCCTCAACCCCCCCCCCCCTGCAATTTCATGATAGTGGGGAACTATGAGGGAATGATCCAGATCTAGCTGAGAATCTTGTGAATGAACAGCACTTCATCTTGCTTTGGTTCAACTTCAGTTTGTTACTTCCCAATCATATCAAATAGCCTCTGGGCTCTGAAACAAGATGCTAACTACGGGGTGTGAGTGGCAATGTACAAGATACTGCACCCTAAACTAATTAATGACCTGGTCTAGTAGATAAGATTAAAAAGTAGGGTGAAGAACCAAGCTCTGCGACACTCTGGTATAGCAGGCCAGTGAGCTAATCTCTTCTTATCTACAACCACTGTGTCAGGCCTGGAAGCCATCTTTTGCATTTGGACCTTCAGGCCTGCGACACTTAATGCTGTGTGAAAATGGGAGGGGGGAATTATATGGAGTATGGGAGATATATAGTCTAAATAACATTCCTTTCTCAGAGAGTCAAGGACATCTTGCCCTGTACCTGTAGCGGTGTGACTAGGAGGCATCTCCAGTAGGGACGGGATCTGATTGGACCATGTGATGGACATGTGAGTGCTGAGCAGGGATTTGAACTTTCAATTGGATGGGGGAAACCTGGAAGCTTTCAGATTTGGGTTTTCCCAGATGTGCCTATATGACATTTCTAATAAAATGGAACTTTGAGGAAACTCAATCCTCGCAGTCTTCTTTTGTTAGTGGCGTTACTAGGAACAATAACTCACTGATTAGAAACACCTACTAAAGGATTGGAAGGAAGGAAGGAATGGACCCACTGGAGCACAATACCCCAATCCCCGCAGATGAAAGCATAGCATGGTTAACAAAGGGTCTAGTGGTTAAGACACCAGGCTAGAAAGCAGAAGACCATGAGCTCTAGTCCTGGCTTAGCCGTGAAAACCAGCTGGGTGACTTTAGGCTGGTCACTTTCTATCATCTCAACAGAGTAGTTGTGGAAAAAAATAAGAAAAAGAAGAGGTGTATTGGATATGTTCATCAACTTCAGTTACTGTATTTTTCAGAGTATAAAACGCACCTTTTTTCCTCTAAAAAGAGGCTGATAATCTGGGTGCATCTTATACACCGAATACAGCATTTTTTGCCTCCTGAAGCCCTGCCTCTTCACCAAAATGGCCATGCATAGCCTTATGGAGGCTTTCAGAGCTCCTGGGGGCTGGGGAGGGCAGAAGTGAGCAAAAAATGGGCCATTTTGTGCCCTCCCCTCAGCCCCCAGCAGCACTCTATAAGCCTCCATAAGGCAACTTTTTTGACAAAAAAAGGCCCATTTTCGCGAAAAACGGGCCATTTTGGGGAGGTTTGCAGAGTGCAAAACCTTTTTTTCCCCTTTCAGAAAGCTGTTTAGTTAGAGTGGTTGATGAGAATTAGATTGGTCAAGTGCTGTGCCAGCAGAAAGTTTTAGGTGCTACAGATTCTCAGCGATTTCCTTCTCCAGCACATGGATAAATACATCTGGAAACATCTGCCTACCTACCTACTCTCTCTCTCTCTCCCTATCTACCTACTGTGTTCATCTCTCTCTCTCTCTCTCTCTCTCCCTTTATCTACCTACCTACCTAACTACTCTCTCTCCCTGCCTACTGTATTTCTCTCTCTCTCTATTTCTCTCTCTATCACTCTACCTACCTACCTATCTACTCTCTCTCCCTACCTACCTACTGTATTTCTCTCTCTCTCTCTCTCTCCCTTTATCTACCTACCTACCTACCTAACTACTCTTTCTTTCCCTACCTACCTACTGTATTTCTCTCTCTTTCTCTCCCTCTCTATCCCTCTATCTACCTACCTACTTTTTTTTTTTTTTTAAATTGCCTCTTCAAAATCTGTGTGCGTCTTATACTCCGGTGCGTCTTATACTCCAAAAATACGGTATTTGTAAAAATAATGACAGGAAATAAACAAATGCAACCAGTATAGTTTCCATCCTGTACCTCGACCTGATTCCTGGATGAAATGTGTCCATCTCCACTTTTTTATTTTCACCACCCTCACATGAGTCAAGGCTTTTTTTTCCTTTCCCATTACATCTGCAATCTACCAAATGAGTCCAAAAGTTCAACAATTCCAGCATTCAGTGTGATTGAATGCTGGATGGATAATAAAAAAAGTCTTTTTGAAGCATACCTTCCCTATTAACTAAAAACTCAGGAAGATAAAAAAATTCTGGGATGAGTTCCTTTACATCAGTCATTGATTCGTAAGATGAAAGGCGCCAGGTTGTATTAGTAGAATGGAATGTTCTGTCTGGAATATCAAAACTCTGATCTGAAAATGAGGAAATCATATTAAATTAATTAGAAATTAATATAACACACTTAAATATTTGGTGATCAATAAGGAATACATTTAATTCTCTGTTATCTATGTGTATGCACTTTTACTGGTGCAAACACACATGATACATTTCAGCACTTCTATTTCTAAGGATTATAAAAAAAGAATTAAAGTAAATATTTGCAATGGTTTGTTGGTTCTGTGTTGTGACTATCCAAATATTGCCGATTCAAAGCTAGGAAATTAAAATTATTTACATCATAAAAACCTAGGAAAATGTACCTTGATAAGCTAAAAACATCTTTGTGAAAGGAGGCATTCTAACCAGAAAGTGAAGAACTGTTCCACTATTTGAATAATGAGATCCATAATGATAAGGTTGTACAGGAGGCATCGGATCATCTTCTCTAGCTCCTTTACGATATTCTTCTTCTAGGTACTGCAGCAGAAAAAGAAAACAGAAGAAAAAACATGCTTGTCTTATTTTTAAAAAAAAATTATTTCCAAAGTTAAAATACAAAATTTTTAAAAAGTCATGCATTTCTGGCAATTAAGTGCTTGATTTAAACTGTAATTCAGCCCAAACTTATGGTTGTAAGTCATGCTGGTTGTTAAGGAGATTACCATTATGGCGAACTTATGACACACGTGCCATAGGTGGCACACAGAGCACTCCCTGTGGGCATCTGAGCTGTTGCCCCAGCTCAGCTCCACTGCACATGTTCGTGCGCCTCCCACCAGCCAGCTGGTTTTCGGGTCTCTGCCATGCTTGCGCAGGGGGCAGGGGGCAGGGGGCATGCGAAAGATGTGCATACATGCATGCGGGGTGGGGTCCGCGTGTGTGGGGGTCATACATGCATGCGTGGGGGCAGAGCGCACACAGGGGGGCCACATGTGCATGTACGGGAGTCATGCGTGTATGCATGGGGGTCACATGTGCATGCATGGAGGTCACCCACAGGGGGTTACACATGCATTTCATTGTGGGTGTGCGCATTTTTGGCATGCGACGGCAAAAAGGTTAGTCATCACTGCCTTAGACTGCCTGATTTTACAATTGTGGTCATTTAGCAAATGGGGTGGTTATTAAGCGAATCGATTCTCTCTAACAGGCATTTTTTTTGCTGAGAACTAGGAAGTAAACATAGCTTTCTGGCAAAAAAATATTGTAAACTGTAGTCATGTGACCGTAGGACGCTTCAAAGGGCCATAAATAGAGGCTGGTTGCTGAGTGCCCCAAATGCAATCAGGTGACTGAGGGAGTGGGGGCAGGGGGAAGTCTTCAGAACTTTGAATCCAGGACATGTAGCCTTGGGGAAGTCCATCATAACTTCAAATGGTCATAAGTGATTCATGTGCAATACTAAAGCAGTGCTGCTATTTAAATTAGCAATATAGTGAACTAATTACTTAATCATATCTTTGGACTGATAATTTAAAAATCAATTTATTAATCAACATGATCAAAATGAAAATTAAAAAAGTAATTGCCTTTAGATAAAACAGATTAAAACTCAGATATGAAAATTGGTTGTCATCAGGACTAAAGAGACCATTGATAGTGTCAGTGAAGACATCATGCAGTGACCATTTCGTTCAAGACAGTCACAAAGAGGAAATCTGAAAAAGTTTTCTTCAGCTGCTGAGTACGTAAAATCATTTATTTTTTCATAGATTACTTAGTAATATTATTACCAAAGCAGCAATTAATTGAAACTAACTCATCAGACTCAAAATTGGTTGGACTCTAAACTGTAGCAACAAAGAAAAGTGGCTCCCACAACAAGCTTGTGATCACTTGCGAAGACAATTATCTCTTATCCAAAACTAGAATGAGGAGGATTATTGAATATTTTATTCCCTTTTGCACATTTGAATAATCAAGCAGGCAGTTAGCAGAACACAAGGCATTCATGGTTTAATACTGTTCTCTGTCTCTCACCTCTTTGATTATAAATATGAATGATATGAACTGAAATATTTCAGTACCTTGTAAGTGTCCACGTAACGATCTTCCTTTTCTTTTGACTGTACGGCTATTGGCTTGATCAAATTTCTGAAATTATACCAATATTACAATTAGTCAATTCCAGAACGTAAGGAACACAACAATGCAATCTAATTGATTTTTTTCCCACTAGCATATGTGAATTTTACAGAAAGTAGTATATCTAGTAAATCATTTTAAAAAGCAAGCCATTATATTTTTACCTATAAACAGATGGGTCATGTAAGTCCAATGTTTCATTAGTATAGTCAGAAAGTATAAAGGGAAATACTGGATACTGCATGAGATCATTGAAGGAACGGCCAGCATGTTTATTTAAATGAGTGAGGTATTCAAAATTAGTGATCTGTCCAGTATACCACAGATGGGTCAACGCAGTAATGTTGCCATACTCCAAGAGATTAGGAAGATTGTTTGTTAGAATATTGTGGTACACATCATCCCGCACCTAAAAAGAAACAAAGAAAATTTCTACCAAGTCTTAAATCATGAATTTTTTGAAATGCACATTTTCAATATACTTGACCAGTCATGTGTTTATTTTAGAACTGTAGCCAGAGTAATACATACATATCTTCATGCCTCATTCACCTTTTGATATGTAGTCTCATGAATAGATGCTTGTCTTCTTTCCAAGATAAATTGCGTACTGGTAAAAGTCCTCTACTTAAAATGGCAATTAGGACCAGAATTTCTGTCACTAAGCAATGCAGCCGTAAAAGGGAACAAAAGTGTGGCACGACTTGAGGAAGGTGCACAAGACTGCACAATGATGTGTGAGTGACCAGTGTGGCACAAGCACAGAGGGGCCAGGGAAGGGTGTGCATATGAGGGAGACTGATCTCAGCAACTTGCAAGCTTCTCCGTCAGCTTCCCTATGGAGGTCCTGGGAAGGCTGCAAATGACAATCACGTGACTGTGGAGAACTGCAAACAGTTCTAAGTGTGAGTTGGTTGTCAAGTGCCCAGATCATGATCACGTGACTGTGGGGTTGCTAGGGTGGCTGGAAGGTTGAGGACCAGTCATAACCACCATCTGTTTAGTCCTGTTGTTATTTCTGAACTGTCGCTGAATGAATGGCTATAGGTTGGGGACTACCTATACATGCACAAACCTGTTCGTGCTATATGTCTATGGAGATTCTCAGTAATCCAGGTCTTTATTGTCCCAAAGGTGCTTTTTCAAAAGGCAACTGAACTTTCTGGTTTTTATTTGAAGACATTTCATTTCTCATCCAAGAAGCTTCTTCAGCTCCGACTGGAAGGTGGAAAATGAAAGGATTTATAATCTTTGCAGACAGCTGATCATTTGCATTCTTTTAGTGAGTCATTGAGGCATTTAGTTAAAAGAATGCAAAAGACCAGCTGTCTGCAAGGAGTATAAATTCTTCCAGTCCCCACCATCCAGTCAGAGCTGAAGAAGCTTCTTGGATGAGAAGCAAAATGTCTTCAAAGAAAAAACAGAAATGTCCAGTTGCCTCTTGAAAAAGCACCTTTGGGATTGTTCATAGTATCACATAAAATGCCATCACTATGACATCTATGGAACTTTTCTACTATAATCTCTCAATATAATATCATCTGAATTAAACCTTGATCATTTCTTTTCTCTTGTGATCTTTTAAAGTATATATTAATAGACTGGTTTTAAATACTTCTTGCTATACATTGGTATGGGTAACCTTGGGGGCAGAATATAACCTCCTAACCTCTGGAGGGAGACATGGGATATCTTCTATGACACACAGTATACCTATGATCAAAAATGAGACTTTCCATCTATTGGATTGCAGCAATTTCTTCAGGATGCCTGGGTTTTAGCAAAGAATTGTTCCTTTCCCAGACATACATGCAAACCAACAAACGTTGGAATTCAGAGATGGCTCTACTGCTCAGTTTTTCTCTGCCTGGACTACTTTTGATTTCCTTTGTAAATTTTCATGCATATGAAACAAAATTACACAAAGTTCCATCCAGCTTTGCTGTATAGTAATCAAGAATACCTACCTTTGTGTTGTCAAAAGCTAATAGTAACGTTCTGCCATTCGTTAAAAATATTTCTACAGCATTGTCTCTTAATTGCCACCAACGCTTGTGCACTTCTTTGATTTCCTCAAATGTCCAAGAAAATGATGCTGGCTCAGTTTCTCCCTGAAAACCCTAGAGAAAATTCATCATATTAAAGCAATTAGCTTCTTCATAATAATAATAAAACCCGGAATGTACTTATTTGACATGGAAATATTTTAATGTTTTGATATTTTTGCTACAGGATCATAAATTCTTATTGTTATTGTTTTATTTGATATTTTATGGCAAATGTCAGTGTTAATCAATACAGCTATTCCATGCATTTTAAATAAGTAACAAACATATCTAACTAACTTAAATACTTTCAGATGCCAGAGAAAGTCAATTTATGAAATTTACCTAACTAATGTTTTAAATTTTCTTTTACCAAATCACATAAAAATGTCTGAATTCCTAGGATTCTTACATATTATAGGTTTTGCTTGAATCATAACTAAATCTGCATAAGCATATTTTAAAGAATGATTTAAAAACAATTCAAAACTTTTACTTACTGAATTTTCAATAATTTCAGAAGCATTGTCTTCCACAAAATACATTCCACATTTGCCTGCAAAGTGAAACATATTTAAGAAATATTTTTAATTTATACATTGAGAGTTATCATGGATTATATTTAACCTATATGTTATATCAAAAGACTGACATAAAAATAAGTTTAATTTATTAAACTTAGGTATTACCCATCTCCAAAATGACTCTAGGCATGTACAATAAAAGCAAAAAATATACAAAACACAATATAATAAAATCATAAAAGAGAACAAGAACCATTGGCAAATGGCCTACAACCCAACACGTGTTGTTTTTAATGTTTTAATAGCAGTAGCAATAGCAATAGCAGTTAGACTTATATACCGCTTCATAGGGCTTTCAGCCCTCTCTAAGCAGTTTACAGAGTCAGCATATCGCCCCCAACAATCCGGGTCCTCATTTCACCCACCTCGGAAGGATGGAAGGCTGAGTCGACCTTGAGCCGGTGAGATTTGAACCGCTGAACTGCAGATAACAGTCAGCTGAAGTGGCCTGCAGTACTGCACGCTAACCACTGCGCCACCTCGGTTCTTTTTAATGTGTTTAGTTTTATAGTTTTGATATTTTATAGTTTAATTTTTGATTAAGAGCTACCTAGATTTGGTTAGAAGATGGGCAGCAATATAAATATTTTGAATGGATGAATGAATCATTCAATCAATCAATCCAAAAAGTGTTCCAACCACCTTAACCCAAGGCTTGGGAGAAAAGTCAGATTTTTAAGGCTAGCAGGATGGGAGTCACAAAGATATTGGGGGTGGGGTGGGGGGGTTGGAATCTCATTCCATAGTGGAAGGGGACAACTCACCACAGCCAACTTGCTGCGGCCCACTCGCCATGGACAGCTTGTCATGGTCAGCATGCCACGGGACAATTTAACAATTTAATTTAATTCTTTAAAATAAATTTTAAAAAATTACATTTTTGTCATTCACATTTCATTCTGTTCCTCCATTTGCTTCCTTTCTTTAATAATTGTATTCCACCATTTCTTTGATACTAGTGTAACTCTTGTCCTATAGCAAGCTGTCCCATGGCGAACTGGCCACAGCAAGTTGTCCTGCAGCAAGTTAACCGGACAAGTTGGCTGTGGCGAGTTGGATGTGATGAGTTGGCCATGGTGAATTGTCACAGACCCTTCCTACTCTGTAAGCTGCACTAGTTTACCAGTACCCTTTCAGGACTGTTTCAGCTCATTCCAGCTGGGCAGACTACATACCAGTACCTTGAATCACACTTGAAAGGGTACTGGTAAAGTAGCGCAGCTTACAAAGCAGAGGAGTCACATTGGCATAGTCAAGTATGCCCATCACTGCCCATACACCACTGCATTTTGGACTAATGGATGGCAAAAACACTGTTAGCAATTCTTTTATACTATGTATATTGTCTTTTATTTTGTAAACTGCCAAGAGTTGTTAAGAGTCAGCCAGTCTTGAAGTGGGATAAATAAAAATGAAATATATTGATAACAACTTTAAAACTTAAATTTGTAAAATATAATTCTGTTGTAGCAGAATTCATAAATGAAAAGAAGGTATTAACTCTACCAAATATGGAGTTTTACCCTTTAGCTTTTAGACAGAGAATCTAGTTCTGTTACTATTACTCATAAGCAAAGAAACAGGCAACAAACAAGATAAAAACAGTTTAGGTAGTAAAAGAATGGAAAACAAAAGAAAATAATCACCCAAATCTAATCTAAAAACAAGTCTCACTTAAGCAGTTTGTACTTATTTGGTTGCCAACTATTCTCAGCCTCAATGACAAATCTGACATTTTAAAGTTGCACATTTATAAGAAAAAGCACTAGTTAGCATTTAGAAATAAAGTTATTCACTAAGTGCCAAATATGACCCAACATTAAAAGCATTTTCCCTTCTGATCAACAGCAACCCAATCAGAAGTGAGACTATCGCTCACCTCAAAAAGATCATCATCATGCTACTTTGATCCTATTATCATTCCTCTCTAATAAAACTGTTTTTAAGACTGAGATGAAGGTGATTTTTGAAAGTATGGAAAAATTCCTACAGGCTAAGTTATATGCATCCCCTGGCTGTTATTCAGAAGAAAACAGCTAGATTTGCAATTTTTGCAGGTATCAAAAGTACTCATCTCAAAATGGCTGCCTGTATATAAGAACTAGATTGTTTGGTCAAATACAGAATTAAGAGTAAAAGATTTACCTAGTAACAATTCACCAGGGGTCTCTCTGGAGGGGGCCACATTTATACACCTTCGATTAACTCTGCAAAGAGATACAGTAAAATATGACAAATTCAAATACTACGGTAATATAAAATCAAGAATGGTAAATCCTAGTTATCACAAGTGAAATTTACAGGCAGAATACTTCTTCCTTCTCCCTCCTATTTCTTCTACCACCTCCTTTCTTCTGAGATGTAGAGACTGGCTGATGGGATCCATGCAACCCATAGTTTGGGTTCAAACCTAATAGTTTTATTATGGTAAACGTTCTTTTGTATTATAATCTATTCCTTAGATATTAACAGGATATACATATACATACATACACAGAGAGAGGGGGGGAGGGAGAGGGAGGGAGGGAAAATACCTACATAAATACAAGGGGAGGGGAGGAAATGTAAACAGTTAAGTCCAATGAATTGCATTACTAACACAGGCTAAATACATTAAAAAATATATGTATGTGGTAATAACTGAGCCCTCTTGTCAATTAAGTTAGCCTGAGCTCCCCCCTACTTGCTTCTCCATTTACTTGTTCAACATGCGGTCATATTTCTATAACTCGGCCTAACTTGTGAGAAGCTTTCTAGTTAGACAGATGATTCTTAAGCATCCTGTGTACAAATACTGATGACCCTGCATTATGTTACTTTTTTCACAAACCCCCTTTCCGGAGAACTGACCTTATATGCTCGCTGGCAGCTTTGTCTTTCACTGTAGAAGAGTGAGATGAATGTGTTTTGTCTTCAAACAGGTAGGCCAGAGGGAGCTTAAGAACCTCTATTAAGAAACAAAAACAAAACTTTTACGGTTTAATTTTTTTTAGAGAAAGTAACTGGACTCATAAAGAATACTATAACCTACCTTCCAATTTTTGTCTGTCTTTGAGGAGGTATTTATTTGGAATTGTTAAGTAGCACCTCTGCAAGCGGCGTCTCTCTCTGTTAGGTCCTTCGGTTGGGTCCAGCTGCCAAGATGTTGGGTAGGAGGTAGGGTCATACCAAAGAGCCCTGCAGAAATCAACCCATAGAGTGTGGCTGCAGTATTATAATATATTAATTATCTTATTCAGTTCACGCTTTTATTGGCATTATTATTATTTTCTCTGTTGTCTTGCAAGTACACTGAGTGCTTCTCTACTTCTGTGTCTAATCAAACTTGGCCAAATAAAATATTCAATTCAATCCCACCCAAGTAGAAGCATTGGAGTAAGCAGTGGCAGGTGCAGGTAGGCAGAGGGTCTGTACCTTTCCAATTTCACTTTATACATCAACAATTCCATTCTAATGAGCTTCAAGAAATTAAGAAATTCAAGAAATTACATATGCAATTTTGCTAAGCACGGTAAGAAACAGTCAATCCCTCAGGAAAGAGAAAACTGGAGATGATAATTTTGAAGGCCAAATAAATCAGCTTGATCTGCTTGCCTCAATGATACACTAATTTGGAATGAAATAGATGAGATCCCCCCCCCACACACACATTTTACATTACTATAACTTGACCAAATTTTTAGGTTGTTACAGAGAAAAGGTTATTTAGCTTATAGCAGTCTCATCCTGTACCGATTCTGAAGAATTGCAGAGTTTGCTTCTTTTAAAAGAAATAAAAGCAGCGTTTCAAGTGAATGTTTGCAACCGCTCTTCTAAAATGCAAATCTGAATGTGAATCAAATTCTATTTCACAAATGGGAACAGCTATCTCAGATTTTTTTTCTCATTAAGCAATAACAGCAGCCATTAATTTTTTGAAAAGTAGAAAGGTAGCTGCTTACCTATCATGTGTAAACTGCTGAATGAGCTCCTGCCAGTGTCTGCTGGCACTTAAGTCTGTTTTATACATCCCCCTGATGTGCTGAATCACCTTCTTTCTTTCCATTCCCTGGGACAGAGAGGCAGCCTGAGTGATGTCCCCTGCAATTTTAGAAATCTCCTTTGACTTTGCATCCAAGCGCTGAAACAGACTAAATGGAAATAACCAATTTAAAAGGACAGCACCATTTACATTAAGGAACAAACAAAGCAAGCACTGTATCAATTTGTAGCTGGGACTTTCCATTTATAAGGAAATGCTTTTTTTCCTGTTCTTCTCTTTTAGTTTAACCAATCCCCAAAATGTCTCCTCTAAAGTAAGATTTTTTTTTCAAATTAGGATTCAAAATGGATTGTAGGATTCAGAAGAAACTTCTCAAATCACCAACTTCTAAGATAATGCTGACTATAACCATAATTTAATTCCATAGCATGGCATTGAAGCTATCCTACTGTGAAAAGACATGGTTAAAAAGAGAAGACCTTGGATGCTAGAAAGAGCAATTTTATGCTGTTTGACTCTTCCGTCCCACATTGTATAATAATGAAGCACATGGCATTTTGTAAGTTTTTTTCTATTCCATGCGTTTGCCAAGCTGCACAGAGATTAAAAAGGAAAAAAAAAGCACAGTGCAACAATGTCTTCAGAGGGAAGTAAACTAGACTGGTGCCTGTCTTGATGAAGGCTCAAGGGCTGAGGGCAGCATATATTTTTATTCTTAGTAAAAGCAGTAGCAACTTACGTTTGCCAGTTGTTGGCCATTATCTTTTCCCAAGCAGCTTTATTCACCTCTTCTTCACCCATGTATTTCTTATGGTCCTGATAAGCAGTTTTAAAAAAAGTGATTCACTATTTCATCTATTTTCTTAATATTGCTGCCGTATTAAATACAGTGCTTTGGTACAGCAACCAACTAGGACAGGTACAGACTTCAACAGATAGTTAAGACTGCTGAAAGAACAATTGCAACCAGCCTGCCTTCCTTGGAAGATCTGTATATTGCATGGGTCAGAATGAAGGCTGACCTCTCACATCCTGGACATAAAGTGTTTCAACTCCTTTCCTCAGGACACTGCTATAGGGCTGGGATGAGAAACCTATGGAACACATGTCAGAGGTGACACACAGAGCCATCTCTCCAGGGATGCCAACATCTCCCGTTGCTCTTCCAAGTGCCAGGGTGCATCTTCACATGCACAGGAGCACCAGAAAGTGGAAGAGCAGCCGATTGGCACTCATGCATGCGCAGGGAAGCTGAGCTTCCGGTTTCCAGCATGCCAGCTGGTCTTTATGCACGCATGCATGCCAGAAACCAGAAGAACAGGTGACCAGTGCACATGCACATGCCGGAAACTGGAAGCTCAGCTTCCCGGCACGCACATGCACATGCATTTTCCGAGTCTTTCAGTTTCTGGTGCTCCCGCACACTCAGTGCCGAAAAGGTTTGCCAACACTGCTATAGGGTATTGCATGCCAAAACAACTAAACAGAGACAGGTTTTTTTTCCCTCGAGAAATACATTTACTGAGACAGAGAAGCTCCAAATTACAGTGAAGACATTACACGCATATACATTTATCATTAGTTTTGCATATCTGCATGCAATTTTCCTACAGTAGTATATGTACTTTTTGCAAACAATTTTCTTCAATTAATTTCCTTCCCTTATTTTTCCAAAACTATGGGGTTTTGTGCAAATCTTTTCCTAGTATGTTCATTTTTACACATATTTCTTTTTGAGACAATTGTAGTTCATAATTTGGAGAAAAATGTGTCTTTGCATGAATCTCAGTGTTTGTATTGATTTGAAAATGCAGAATTGTTTAACTTCTTATTGAAATGGGAATTTCAATAGATGCCCCATATCTAATTTTGCAAATATGTTAATGATATAAATGTAATCAAGTGATACAGTATATTCTGTAGATTTACATACCTCTTCCATTGCTTTTATGAGGTCAGGTTTTGGTGGAGCATTGAGAGGAATGTATTTGTACCCACAAAGCTTTAATGTATTCATGAATGCTCCAACCGATATCTGTTCTTCTTTGGTTAATTCATCTTTATGATCATGCATTAATTCAAATAAATACAGTGACAACTTAGGCCCATGCTGCAATAATAATAATAATACAGTTACAAATTAAGGACTATAGGAAAAAAAATCAGATAAAAATACTCATTTACATATTTTATAATTATTCAAAGCATATTCAACATGATTATGCACACAAATAGATTTTAGAGTTTGTGCCATTTGAACAACAGTTCCTTGTGCAAAATAGTTAAAGCCTTTTAAAGCTGAAGCAACATAGATGATTATATACTGTAGCTTAATACAGGTAGTCCTCGACTTACAACCACATTTGAGCCCAACATTTCTGTCAGGGAGACAGTTAAGTAAGTTTTGCCCCATTTTACGACCTTTTTTGCCACAGCCGTTAAGTTAATCACTGCAGTTGTTAACAACACGGTGGTTAAGTGAATCTGGTTTCCCCATTGACTTTGCTTGTCAGAAGGTCACAAAAAGTGATCACATCCCTGTCCCATTCGTATTGGAGGCACCATTTAAGCCACTTCTGGGTTGAAAGGATTGGCCAAGGACATCGCTGTTGCCTGGAGAACGCCCAGAGAGCTATTTTTATATCTCCATCAAGGAACTGAAGTGACGCACCCTGCCACACTGCAGCACTCGGGTCTTGAACACGAGCTTGCTAATGTCTGACCCAGCATAATAACCACTGGAGTCACAGTGCTCTGGGTGATCACATGAACCCGTCATACATCTGAGTCACTTGACAAGTATTTGAATTTTGATCATGTGACCATGGAGATGCTGCAATTATTGTGTAAAAAGCAGTCATGAGTCACTTTTTAGAGTACTATTGTAACTTCGGATGGTGTCTAAACAAACTGTTGTAAATCAAGGATTACATGTATCTACTATTCACAAAACCAGTATCAAAAATTCCACTGAGATCGCATAACTCTTTGTCATACCTAAATGTCTTTACAACCTATTATATAAAGATAGTTTCAAGAGGTCCATATTATCATTGATGCAAGGTGACAACAAAACATGGGCCACGGCCGTTTCTTAACATGAATTGGTTCTTTTACCAGACGTAACTACTAAAACACTTACTAACCAAAAGACCATAGCACAATGGCACAGCATTGCTTAACAACTAAAAGAAATTCAGATACAGAAAAAGAGCTTCCACTGTACTTCAGGGTCAACAGAAATGAGCTAAATGGGACTGCATAAATAGGCGCTCTCTATTGCTATGCTGAAGTGCTCTCAATTCACCTTGATTTTCCAGATCATATTCCCATTAACAATCCTGTTAAGAACTACTTAAAGGCATGTCATGGAGACTGGGGGGTGGGGGAATGTCATAATTAGTTGTAAGGGGGGAAAGCCCTCATAGGTGCCTCAGCTATACCACATTTGATCTGAAAAATAAGTAGCTGATATAGAACACTGTTACTTATTTAATGACAACACAGTATAGCTCAAAAAGAATACTCTATTAGGTATGAAATACCTGCGTTGCTTTTTGTTTGCCTCCAGGTACAATCCAAGACAATAATTTCAACCAGAAATGAACTTCATATTTTAAACCCAATTTCCTCAGGCAATAATTTAATCCCATGTGATTTCCTACTTCTTCCAAATTTTGACAATGTGGCTCTAGTTCAAAGTCCGTCAGTTCACAGGATAAAACTATCATCTATTAAGACCACATTTTTTCCATATAAATTTCTCTTATCAAGATTATGTTGAATAAATAAAAACCTAGAGAAAGCCACTGGTAGGACTAGAAATCTAAAATAACATTTCTCATACATACAACAGACTATTAACAAATGCCTCTCTCTCTATGGAGCTTGGGCATTTTAACCATACTAGAGCTTAAATATCTGAATTTTTGAAAAAGAAATTAAAGCAATTTCCCTTCTAGCTTTTAAAAGCACTAGAATCCTTACCTGCAAAGTTGTACTTAAACACTCTCGCAAAATCTCCTGGTGGTTAATTTCATGTAAGAATTCCAAAGTGTGCTTTCGTTCTTGCAAAGTGCGTGTTGGAGACAAAGCGTGCACAAGGAGTCGTCCAAGCTGTACTCTAAAAGTATCCTTACAAGACAAGAGAATTTTCTTCCACTGCTGCTTAGGGGTGCTTAATCTGGAAGTGCCCTAGGCATGAGAAAAATTAAGTTATCTCCCAAGATTCTTCTTTCTCATCTAGGAACAAAACACATGACTAATACAATACAAGCATTTGACTAAAATGAAGTACTCTTAAAGGGTTGGGTTGTTGTTGTTTTTTACAAGATACATATCACACCTTGGTAGACATAAACTATAAACATCCGGAAGGATTCCAACCAACAAAACATTGATTCTAGTTAGATTGAAAACTTAGAAAGTTGTGATTCTGAACAGTCTGTATTAAAATAATGTGCAATAGGTAAACTGTTATTTACCTGCTTATTCCCATTCAAAGTCTACTGCACCTCAGGCAGGTATATTGACACATTCCAATAGGTACTCTATAGCGGAGTTCCCCAACACCAAGATTGTGAACCAGTACCGGTCCATGGCCTATTGGGAATGGGGTGCACAAGCAGCAGCCAATCATGCAAAGCTTTATTTGCACATATGCAGGATTAGGTTGCACATGCAAAACCATCCCCTCCCCCCGCAGCCAGTCCATGGAGCCTAAAAGGATGGGTACCATTGTTTGGTTAAAAGTGATGTGAGGAAATAAAAAAGGAAGAACTGTCTGTCTATAAAGGGGGTGGGCAATTAATTTTCCCAAGGGGCCACCTGAGAAACTGGGACTTTGGTGAAGAGGTACAGCTGTCACCCTCTCCACCGCCATCCCTGTTACCGTGGACCAGACAAGTATAGTCAAAGGGCTCAATGTGGTCTGGGCTACAATAAGCAGTAAGAATGGATCAGAGGAATTGATGAACTTTAGGAGGTAATACATAGCACAACCACTTACAATAGATAATCCGATTCCTTCAATCATTATTTTAAACATTTCTCTCAAGAAAGTGTTTCTTGGGGTAAGTTCCTTCTGTTCTTCCTCCTTTTCAGTCTTGTCCTGTTGGGAAACTATTCTGGAAGATCTATTCTGGAATGGGATCTCAATCATTTCAGGGCAATTTTCAGAAAGGTCTGCAAATTTGAAAAAGGATTATATGGTCAATGTTAAAACAGATTGTCTTGATCCAAGGCATCCCACTGTCCATACTATACTTGCATGGCTGATAGATTACAGGAAATAACAGTTTTGAATGCAACTGAATTGAATACAATTGAATTTTATTCAATTATTTAATTTGCATTAAAAGGACTTCAGGCTATCATTTTCTTTGCTGTAAAAATGAAAATAGACTAAGAAGAGTTTGTGGTAATTGAAAGACACATAAAAATAGTCATTGCTAAAATGATGCCAGCTGGCAAGACAAGCAACATGTAATTTTTTCACATCAAATTTTAAACTGTACCAACATCTTGCATTTAAATGTGCAAACGTATCTAAATAAAGGATTTGGAATATTTTAAAAATACAGGGAGAAGAAAAATACAGTGAAAGTTACTGAAAATAAAAAAGGAGCTGCAGACTAGAGCAACAGCAAGTGCAGCAAGACGCTCAGGCACCTGAAAGCAAATCCTGGCTTTTAAGAGTTTCTATAACCCACATCAATGATCGCTTCAAAGGACAGGACAGGGGGCAAAGCCTGAAATGAAAAGCCCTGATTTCAGGATCTGGGCTCAGGACCACTAATGAAAAGGGCTGCTAAACTCAGGTCTCACAATGGGATGCATGCATAACAAAGGTTAATGACACCAAGAAATCAAAACCATTATGAGTACTGTACATGATCCAGTATGGTATAATATGGTATTAAGGTAGAAGAAAACAATGAACTGTTTTTAAATGAAGAACAATATTTCCTCTGCAGTTCTTTATATGGTACAAAGATCTAGGTTTAAGCAAAAATCTATTTGTGCAGCACTGCTCTCCTGCCCACTGAATCCTTTATTGCTACTAAAACCTCTTCCTATTCCAGGGGTGGTGGAGAACTGAATAGAAATTAACCAGTCTTTTGTGCAAACAACAAATACCAAACTCAATATGAAAGCTACTGCATTCCATAAAACCCAGAGTCATAAACTGGATTAGAAATGCCAAACTGTACAAAAATGGAACTTTAGAAAATACTGGCTACCATAGAAGATTTGCCATTCACACAATGTATGTCACAGATTAGCACATAAAGACGAAGCTGATGATGGTAAAAGGCAAGTAATTCATCCAAGAATCTAAACAAACTATCAAGGTATAATCAGGATCTCTAAAAGCATGTGTAATATTTCTATCATTTCTTACTAGACCTCTCTCATATAAATGCACATTCATTGACCCTCCCTCCCACAAGCAAGACATAGCATAGTCTACCACATTCTGCCATTGATCTTTCCACTTCAGTCTTTCTGTTTCTAGTTTCCTCCTACCCTGAGGCCTGTATTCCCCACCATTATCCAAATATCTGCTTCATTCATCCTCAGCTTTTCCTTAGTTGCCCCAAGTCTCCTGGTTTACTAAATTATAAAAGTGGAATCTGATATACCTTTTATTCCCTAAGAATAAATCTATATGGGGTTTGGAGATATGCTGAAGAATTTAATGATAGACAATTCAAAACCAACACTTTAAATCACTTTTGCCTCTATTATTATTATTTTAATTAAAAGCAATAGCCAGACATGCAAAATACCCTGCCACACAACTTCCAGCATTATAATGGACCATAATCTGCATAATCCTTCTTTAGGGCTACTTTTGATATATTGTTTGGTAAATAATTACAATATATAATTATTTCTGCTGTAATTCGACATATTGCTCAAATGATGTGTCTTAATGGATTCCAAAAATTCCTTAAGAAAGCTGATATTAGCACATTTTCATAAAAATGTTGGGAAATATTATTACCTTGATACATGAATCTATTGGTGGTTAGTACAGTAATCCTCTGTAACCTCTGTATAAGCTCTGCTTCAGTGGCACAAAGAGAACTGTCTTGACTCATTCTATGCATCATCATAAAATCCAGTTCCTCGTTTGCAATTGTGTGCATTCTCATTAGGAATGTCTCAGACTGAGCAATAGAAAATGTTCTTGGTGCTTCAAAAATGAAAAGGAAATGCCAATAAAACTTCACTGATAAAATTCCTTGATGAAATTTTAAATTGTAAACATCAAGTATCCACAGCATTAGCAGGGGGGAAAAGATTTTTTTTCTTTTGACAAGGATTTTTACATAAGGCAGAATGATTTAGCAAAATGAATTAAAGGTTAAAAACAGGTCAAGAGATTCTGCTTGTAAACTTAACTAACATAATAACAAACATTTTGATAATACTTTGTTATAGAGATATATCTTCTTTTAATGTTTACTCATCTTCAATAAACTTTTAAACTTTAAAAAAAACCCTGTATACTTCATCACAGAACAGTGACTAACCAAATAATTGTCGAAAATTGCTCAGTTAAAAAACTTACCAGCAATGCTTTTACGTTTTTGAAATATAGCCTGATGATCTTGAAATGATAAATGGGGTGAATGGCTTAAATGCTCGGAATCTGGATTTCCTACAGTTTTTATATACTTTACAGCTGATTGCAAGACTGTGAATTGCAAATTAACTGCCATTTCTGAAAGCAATAGAGATTAAATGAACAATCCATCATTTCTTCTGATTATTTCAAAGATTAAATAACTCAAACATGTTATTCACACAAAGGAATTTGGAGCTTACTCCGTGTTCTGTCATTCTTGCTCATCTGTAGATGTCCAAGTAACACCATAAGATCTTCAATAATCCGAAAATATTGTGTTCCTGAACAGCTGCAAGCATGGATTGTCACTGCTGCAAGTAACTGCTGTATATCATACACAAGCAATCTGGAGTCATTTGAGAGAATGCTGTGGGAAAGATGAAATCAGTTAATTAAATCCCATGTTTTAGTCCCACCTCCAAGTTCAACTGACTTCATTCCAATGGCTTACTGGGAAATTCTGAATATTTTATTTAAAACTACATGTCGTAAAAACTGTAAATTTTCTAAAAAGGACTCATGAACCTGCCTAAGTTCAAGCTACTTTTAGTGACTACATTCGAAATTACATAATATGTAACATGGTAATTAATCAATGGCCCCATGTTCATACTTACGATTGAAAGTTGAAAGTTATTTCTTTATATATTTATATACAATATATAAGAAATGTATATTTCTTTTTTCTTTACTATATTTATTTTTCTTTTTTTCTTTATATTCTTTTTTTAGTTTCCATTAGTTTTTTTTTTGTAATTGTAATCTCTAATTTATAATTAGAATTAACTCTAAGTTTCTACAAAAAAAAAAGATGGCATTGAATTGATGGGACTTGGAGCACCCCTATTCTGCCTGGACATACCTAAGACAGCCAGCCCTTCAAAAAACCAGAGAAACAGCACTTAGATTTACCGTATTTTTTGGAATATAAAACGCACCTTTTTCCCTCAAAAAAGAGGCTGAAAATCTGGGTGCATCTTATAAACTGAATACAGTATTTTTGGCCTCCTAAAACCCCACCCCTTCACCAAAATGGCCGTGCATAGCCTTTAGGAGGCTTTCAGAGAGCTCATGGGGGCTTTTTTCGGCGAAAAACGAGCCATTTTTGGGAAGTCTGCAGAGTGCAAAAACTTTTTTTTTAATTTGCCTCTTCAAAATCTTGGTGCGTCTTATACTCCGGTGCGTCTTATAGTCCAAAAATACAGAATATACCGCTTCATGGTGCTTTACAACCCTCTCTAAGCAGTTTACAGAGTCAGCATATTGCGCCCAACAATCTGGGTCCTCATTTTACTGACCATGGAAGGATGGAAGGCTGAGTCAACCTTGAGCCTGGTGAGATTCAATCTGCAAACCTGATGGCAGCTGGCAAGCAGCAGAAGTAGTCTGCAGTACTGCACTCTAATCACAGCTATGACATAAATGGTTTTATGTCTTCTTCCAATTCATGCCATTCCATGCAAGCCTGTACCTTACATGAATATCTCAAAAGTAATCTAAATTATCTCATGTTCTACAACAGAAGAAAAGTAACAATGCCACTTACTTGGCTTCAAGTCCATTAAGTGTTGCTAAAGTATTACAGAGCACATACAACAAGCCATTATCCAACAGCATGTCTGCCATTTTAGGACAAGAATTTATGATTTGCAGCAGGAAACAAAAGGAGTTATGTAACAGGATGCAATCATGGAGGGAATTCTCAATAAGGCCCAGAAAAGGAATGACACACCACTTTTGAAAATGTCCAGCATTTTTCGCTTCTTCTAGATCAAAGCTATAAAAACAATAATAATGCAATCTTAAACTCAAAGCAGCAAGAAGACTTACATTTTAAAAATAGAAATATTATGCATTGCTATTAGCACTAAGAAATAGAAATATAATATGAATGTATCAATTTACATGTAATAACTTTTAACTCAGTGATAAATTGAATGGATAAATTGAACTTTTAGCGGTGAATAACTACACAACATGACTCACTACTTTACCTTTAATTACTCATTTAGCTACCACAGCAAGTTTTAGGATTTAATTCAGCTTCCATATTATTATAAGCCATACAATAACTACTAGCCTGAAATGGCTAATGAAAATGCTATTAGCATAATAATGAAATAAAGCTTTGCTATCAATAAAATGTATTGGCCATGAACAAAGGTTACACTGAACAATACTGAAATAATACAATTATGAATGATAAACTTCTTTCCTTCCTTTCTTTCTTTCAGTGATTTAAAAGCCAGGGTAGTCTAATGACATTCTGTGAGTTTAACCTGGAAATTTGCTGAATTCTTCCTTTAGGTACAAAACCTAGAATGTTAGATATTTTTATATTATTTGCAAGATCTCAAAAATTATTTCTCTGCCTCTTAATATGAAAGCCACTAAGGAAAAGTATCACCTCTCAATCATCTTCAAAAAGGAATCTGAAGAAGAGTAAGGGTGGTACACTGATTCTTCATAATAACTGTCTCAATTGGTTTAACTACGGTAATCATTAAATTACTCAGAATCTCTAGAAATAAAGTGGCATAAACATAATATGCCTACAACAATTTACCAAATCTTTATTTTTCCTGAAAACGCATTATTGATCAAAAGAGGGGGAAAAGGCTATAGTTACTCTTCATCCAGGCCAACTGAACGACCCAAAAGCAATTCTAGAAAGCATTCCATAAGTTCCTGTGTTCCTTGGTGAAGATACAGCTGATTAGCTAACAAGGAGAAACCTCGGTTCTTCAAAAACTTCTCTTTTTGTTCTCTAGTTGCTCTGCTGAAATAGGTGTTCAAAAGCTAGAGAGAGAAAAATAAAGATCTGGAGTTTGTAATATATTCTGAGTTTTCGAACAGGACTTGTACTGTCTCACTGATAAGTACATTGTTACTATACATTATTTGTAAAGCTCTCAAGCATTACTTAGCTTTCATAAAATAAATTAATAAAATGAAATGCTCGAAGAAATACATGGGGGGGGAGGGGAAATCCCATCCTAAACTATTTTATATATTACTAGCAGATAACCTAGTGTTGCTCGGGAATTTATTTAAAGGAGGAAAATGGCCAATTTTCTAATTTTGGATTTTCCCCCTTAGCAGAGGGAGCCCCCTTGTGGAGTAGTGTGAAGCCATCATGGCAACTCCACTGTGTTATACAGTAGAAGCCATTTTACGGCAGTACAATAGAAGTCATTTTAAGGCACAACAGGCTGTATCTTAACAGAACACATACACACACAAGGGGTGTTAGGGGTATCTTACCCCCACACTATTTTTTTCCAGAGAGGAAATCATCTGTGTACCAAGTTTGGTTGAAATTGCTTGAGGCATTCCAGAGTTATGCTGGCACACACACACACAAAAACACACACAGAGACATTTTTATAAATAGATATAGATAGATTAGTAATAGGAGAGTTTATCATGAACCCTGAACAGGTTTATCTTGTTAGATTAACTTGCAGTCTGATCTTTTAAAATATTGTACAATGTCTTCTCCAGATAAGAAACACTGTGAAAACTGTAACTTTATAAAAGAAAAATTTCTCTCAAGTGTTTTTAAACAATAGTAGGTAATTGTGCAGAAGTAATTAGCAGAATAGTTCCAGGAAATTAAGTTTAATTTGTTCTTAGCAAAGAAGTACCTCATGAAGATTGTATAATGTTGTTTCAGAGTAAAATACATGGGTTTTTTTCAGTCTATGTCAAATTAAGACTAGTGTGGTGTGACATTATACCATTTCCACGTAACAATTACAACTTTTCTGCTGGTTAACTTTCCCCAATGAAAAATTATATAGTAATTCCAAAGCACAAGATGGTTATTTAAGATTATGAAGAATTAAATCTAAAATAAAAAAACTGAAAAAGGTTCACAAAGCAGATCATTGCTGTAAGAGAAACAAATTAACAATAGTATTCACTCATATTCACTCTCACCAAAAGGAATGTTCTACTAATTAAAGGAATATAAATGCCACAGAAAGAGGTGTTTGGAAAGATACATAATTCAGCTCATACCTGATGCTATTTTGATGTTTCAAAATACAGGCAGTCCTTGCTTACCAATGGAATTGCGACTGGAATTTCCATTGTTAAGCAACATGGTTCTTTTTTCCCCATTTTTTTTATTTTTTATTCTCTTACATACCATTGTAAATATACATTCACATAATTGTTATTCTTCTTTATCGTTTATCATTCTTATATATTTGTTATTCCATTTAATAGGTTATAATATACAGTTTGGGTTGCTTTATTTACCATCCCTTCCGCCTGTTATAACACCACCTTATTTTTCCTTTCTAAGTAATGTGGTTCTAAAGCAAATGTCATATGACTTAGGGCTGCTTGGGGATGGCAGTTTCAGCAGTCCCCAATTACTGTTAAGCAAGGACTATGCAAGTCATTAAACAAGAACTTACTCATTTAAGTTAAGAATTTGCATAATTTCAAATTCTGACATCCTGCTAGCTTCCCCATTCACTTTGCTGGGTGGGAAGCTGGCAGGGAAGGTTGCAAATTGTGATCTTGTGACCACAGGATGCTGTAATGGTTGGAAAACAGGGCCAGATGCCAAGCACATGAATCACAATCACATAACTGTGATTGGTCGCCACGATGTAGAAAAGATGTGGAGACTCTAGAAAGAGTGCAGAGAAGAGCAACAAAGATGATTAGGGGACTGGAGACTAAAACATATGAGGAACGGTTGCAGGAACTGGGTATGTCTAGTTGTATGTCTAATGAAAACAAGGACTAGGGGAGACATGATAGCACTGTTCCAATATCTCAGGGGTTGCCACAAAGAAGAGGGAGTCAAACTATTCTCCAAGGTACCTGAGGGTAGAACAAGAAGCAATGGGTGGAAACTAATTCAGGGAAAGAAGCAACTTAGAACTGAGGAGAAATTTCCTGACAGTTAGAACAATTAATCAGTGGAACAGCTTGCCTCCAGAAGTTGTGAATGCCCCAACACTGGAAGTCTTAAGAAGATGTTGGATAGCCATTTGTCTGAAACGTTTCCTGCCTAGGCAGGGGGTTGGACTAGAAGACCTCCAAGGTCCTTTCCAACTCTGCTATTGTATTGTATAACTGTGTGGGCATGCTACAATGGACCCAACTTCAAAGACTGGCCTTAACTACCACATAACAGTTGCTGAATAAATAGTTTTTAAAGAAGTGGCTTCTAATCTAATTCAAATAAAGTTGTTTTACTGAATGAAACATATAACGTATGTCAGGCTCTCCTCATTGTAAACAGTTTTGGTAAAACAGACAATCTCTGCTGTAAAGGTCCTGTCCTCTCATTTCGAGGCTGTAAGGATTGGACAAACAGATTCTGGCTCCACCCTACCACGATTCAGTGGTTGTGGATCTTTAGCAACATGATCCCAGAGAATTTTCACCTTTAGGTCTGGATGAGATAGCACTTCCCCATTCAGAACAAGTGCGCAATCTGGACATAGCTCCTACTTGAAGACAAAGTGGCAGTTGTGGCTTGAAAGGTCATTGCACAACACAAAAACGTCATTTGATCCAATTTGTGATTCCAGTTACACTTATAAAGACTTTCATGTGACTTAGGAACTGGATATCTGAGGTAGCTTCTGCCTATCTTGTTCAATCAGACATAGTTGGCATTCTGTATGTTCCATCAGACAAACATTGTCATCTGATAGGATTCAAAAAGCAGGCCTTCTCTATCACTGTGCTTGCCCACTGAAAGAGCATTTTCCCCAGAGATTCATATCTCTGTTTTCTTTTTAAAAGTTTCTAGAAACATGGCTCTTCCCCAGATTCTGCTTAATGTGGATAGTGGGTCTCTTGTAAGATTTCTATTTCAGTGGGATATCCTTGCTTCTTAATTATTTTAATACATAGATTTTTCTCTCTAGCCATTTCACTCATTCATTCATACACACACACACACACACACACACACACACACACACACACGTCCTTACTTTAATGACTCCTTGCTGAATGAGAGTAGATGGATGGTTCACAAGAACTATGAGAATATCTGGCTGAATCAGCTTGTCCAATACATCTGGGAGCATCACATCTGGCAAAATTAAAAGAATTCTTCGCAGAAGATGATAAAGACCATGGCATATGAGTACGAGACAATCTTCTGTTGATCTGCTGAAAATAAAACCCTGTATTTTTAGGATATCCTATACTGGTATATAGTGAAAGGAGATTGCAACTACCAGACAGATTTGGGAAAGTGGAGATTACTAGAGTCTGAACAAGGCCATTTCCTCCATATTTTTACCATAACACAAGTACTATAGTCCATTAGTTGGCCTTTATTACCATCAACAATTAGCAAAAGTGAAATAACAGATGTACAGTAAAATACTAAACACTGATGCCATTTTTAAGATGACTTATTGTACTGTTTAATTAAATTAAATAGTTACTAGAATAAAAGAATTCAGTTTGAAGTATATGCTAACACTGTTTCAGAATATACTGTAATTGCACGGTATGATGCATTACAATCCTAGTTGTAACTAGGCAAGAATCTAGAAATATTCTTGCTAGGTAGATTTTTATTTTACTGGCTTATGTAGAGGAGAATAATTCAGGCTCCATTTGTTTTAACATAGCACTTGTTATTAACATATAATTTATATTTCTGTACCACTCCCAATGGGAGCAGTTTGGTGCAATAGTTATGGTATTAGGCTAGAAATCAGGAGATGGAGTTTTATTCCTGCCTAATGCACAAAAACAGTTCAGTGACACTGGTCCAGTCATTCCCTTTCAGCCCTAGGATGCAGGCAATGGCATACCACTTCCAAAATCTTGCCAAGAAAAACTGCAGGGACTTGTTCAGGCAGCTGCCAAGAGTCAAGACTGACTCCAAGGCACATAATATCCCCCCCAAAAAACCCACTGGGCTCCAATTCACTCAGTAGCTAAAATTAAATAGCATGAACAACAGACTATTCCAAAACATGGCAGCCTTCACTTACCTATTGGACATGCTTTCAAATTTTTGTGGAGCCCATTCGTTAGCTGAAGAAAAGGTGAGATGTTCCCAATCTTCTGAAGGCACATTCTTACAGCTTGGCCAGCGATATACAGTCGCTCCAGTGTGAATGGAGAAAGCTAACCCCAAGCCTGCAAAATTGCCATGCCTTTTCTGTACAGGAGACAACCCCTTCAGATTATCAGGCCGCTTCAGAGATAACTCAGGAATAACATTATATTCACTGGGTTTCACTCCTGGGACTGTTTCCTGGTTCTCAGAGGTTTTATCTAACGATTCTATCTCTTCTCTTGAAATACCCAGTGCTTCCGCAGGAGTTACTTCTCCCAATCCTACAACTGTTTTTGCAGATTCACAACTACTAATGAAATGTTCTTCCTCACTCCTTTTGAAGGCTTCTGTGTGCTTTATCAAATTCTTTTTCTGGAGTGGCTCAACTCTTTTAAGCTGTGTATCTTCATGAAGATTCTCAGCACTCCAGCCTATATTCCTAAAGAAACCTCCTTGATGCATTCTTGGGGAGGATATAGGAGATGATGGTAAGCTTTTACAGAGCCTTTCAGATGCTTGATGAACTGTGCTTTGTGAGTTGCTTGTTTCAGAAGAATCATTTCCTGAAAAAACAGATATGCCAAATTTTATTCACATTTCTTCCAATGGTCCATAACAAAAATCATTGTCATGAAACCAGTAGGTTTATTAATTCTGTTCTTGCATTTAATCTGTAAAGCACTCCTAGGGAAACTTTAAACACACTTTGATAGTCTTCTTTGTCAAGAAATATTTGCACGTTTCATTCATCACCTTGCTTTCAATTTATTAAAAGCAGGGAGATGAATCCAGTCCTTACAAGCACAAAAGACTACAAGACAATAAAAAAAAAACAATGTACATCTCTGACTTGTTGACAAGAGTTCCTATGACTCCTGAAGTCTACTTCCAACTTTTTCTGCTGCCATTTTCCACAAAGAGCCTAGCTACTACTTCTGACAACAGTACAGCTAGTATATCCTGTAAGGAGCTAAGATGTACTGTCAACTACAGCCCTTGACTTGTGCTTTCAGCTCTATACTTGCGTCCTAACATAAAGTAAATCAGGAGAGTAAATATATTGATTTCACCAATACAAGCTGGAACAATGTGCATGTTGTCTTTCAAATCTGTGTTTAGTTTTAACAACTCCAATACAAATAATGTTCCAGCGATTAACTCATCTGCAGCCTTTTTAGGAATGCATATTATTATTATTTTGATTACTTACCTTGGTGGACAGCAGAAAATATAACTGGGCTCGTCATAGCTAAAACTGGACTGTCCACAGATTTTCCACCACTACTGGAATTTCTCATATACATGATGGATTGAACCTTCTCTTGAAAAATATTGCCATCTAGAAAAAGTAAACATGGTGAGTTAACACCTCAAGATGATTTCCCTCTTAAAGATAAAATTAAAAACTTAGAAGCTTAGACTATGAACTATACTTGTAAATATGATCTTAAGTCAACATTGTTATCCATCAAAGCCCTCCTGAACAAACATACAATATTTATTTACTTCTGCTGACACTAATCCTAAAAAAGAACAAAACATATGTGTCCTTTGCTCTAAGAGATGGGAAGAGGGCAGAAATGTGCAAGGCAATCATATGCATATTTGCTCAGAAGTACGAGTTCAGCGATGCATATTAGCTATAGAAAGAATTGCATCACAATATCTGTTTGCATAGTAAAGATCTTGAATTTTCAAAATTAAATTTTCAAAAGTCAAAAGACGAACCCTACAAATAAACTGCTGGTCTCACTGAGCTTTTTAATAAATATGTTTAGCTATTTAAGGCTGTAAAAAAGAGGAGCTATGTGCGCCAGTTCATTATTTTTCCACTTAAAATTAAAGGTAAAACATTGAGGATAGAAAAAGACACCCATGGGCATTTTACTATTTATTTCAAGAGCAAAAATAATTTACCATCTGCAATATATAATATAAATGTACATGGGGGCTACAGTGTTTCCATTTAATCAGAAAGCTTTGCAAATTCCTTCTATACACTGAAGACCTAAGAAGACTCTTTTGATTAAGTAAAGTTTTTGAGAAGATGAAAATGAGAAACTTTCTAGCAGAATTTCACATGAACATAAGTGTCCTCATACAATAATCTATCAAAAAGCTCTATGGTCATATTACAGCTACAAGGTTATTCTTTATAGAAAATTGCAGCTCGTATCAGCTAGGTGTGACATTAACACAACTTTTCCAGAAAAGATTCTTGGTGACAAAATGTCATGTCACAGCTACTCTTCACATTTACACTGCAATGTTTCATTTTCACTAAATCATTCCTTTTAGCTTTTTAAAATTACATACCTTTTTTCCTAATACAATACATTTTTAGAGACCACTAACATTTAACATAACAGAACTAATTATAGATTCAATGAAGTTTGGGAAGAATAAATCAAAGCAGAGGTTATAGAATGACTGAGATGGAAGAGTGGAATAAAATATTATTGGCAATAGTTCTACTACTTAGAATGATAACCTACTAGTGCAGTGGTTCTCAACCTGTGGGTCAGGACCCCTTTAGGGGTCGAACGACCCTTTCACAGGGGTCGCCTAAGACCATCGGAAAACACATATTTTCAATGGTCTTAGGAACCGAGACACCAATTTTATGGTTGGGGGTCACCACAACATGAGGAACTGTATTAAAGGGTTGCAGCATTGGGAAGGTTGAGAACCACTGTACTAGTGTCTTTCTCAATGGAACAGCATGCTTTTATACAATAGATTCTTGCAGACCTTTCTACCACAAAAATGCTTTGGAGGGTTAGAAGACTTGACAGATCAGATCTTGTAAAGGAAAGAAGGCAAAAATTATGTTGGGTGCCTAAAAGCCTCTACTGCAAAACTGTCATTTCCTGTTATAACAAATGTTATAGTTCATCTACCTATATGCAAGGAAAAATAGAAATCTCTGGGATTGTGACAAACATATGTGTTGGTAGCAGGGTGAACTGCTACAAGGAAATTGAAGATCAGGGTCAGCAGTTCCAGATCTGGTGGAGATCCAAGCACTTCTTCAATTATTTTCACAAATGAAGTACAAACTTCTGAAGGAATAGATGTGAAATGTTCTTCTTTGTGTTCCTGAGAAAGAGAGAAATATAGGCAAAAAGCTGAAAATATTTTCCTACAAAATTAGTATTGCATTTCATAGTTTATCCAAGGGTAAACTCAGAGTAAAATATTATACCTGATGATAGCGTTTTCCTTAACTTTATGTTTTAATCATATTCCTTGAAAATATGTAGGTAGAGAACAAGAGAGGTTGCATCATGCTGTTACAATACATCTTTTCTTGAAAATGTTGCAAAACTTTAAAGTGAATATGTTTTTCTCTCTAGTATATTGGATTACATCTGCTTGTCAATTAAAAATCCAGATATATAAGGTAATTTATAAGGAAATTGGATAGCAATCACAATTCTCAACAATTATGGTCAATATTACCTGACAATACACTGCACAAGTGTAGCAATAAACTCTCTAAAAAGCTTCCTCCCACTGTTCCAAAGAATTGGATCTGAGGGACCAAAGGACTTGCAAAACTAACAGCTTTTGATGATTCTTGCCCTCCATCCTCATGATGATGTGCCAGTAGCAAAGCAACAGCATACAAGGTATTTGCCACATAGACTAGCAGTAATAAAGTGAGTTGGAAAATAAGGATATATTTCAATAGTCAACAATTTCTGCTTATAATGGCATTCTAGCTACTTGTCATTTGTAATATATGGGGTAAAAAATAGAAAAGCATTATTAAAAGCTGAGAGAGATAGGGCAATCTCACAGATTTAAAATTATATTCAAATAAAAAATGGCACGGTACCTGCAGAACTTGACATGTCCTCAAGAAATGATGCACAACTTGAGCTTTAAGAAGTTGTTTAATGTTAAACAGCTGTTGCCAGTGATTATCTTGGATAAGTGTTTCTAAAGCTGATAACAGTGTTTTCCACACACCTTGCTAAACAGAACAAAAGAGGAATAACATAAGCAGACAGAAAAATCAATAAAGTTAAAAGCAAGTTACCTTAAAAACTGTACTAAAAGCGGAAATTTTACTTTGATGCAAAAAAACCAAAACTATATACAAGTGTGTGCAATTTTATGATCATGGAGCTGCTTTTCACAATTTTATGTCCTAGAATTAGAACAATATTTATATATGTCCTTATTGCCATTTGGCAACAATTTTTGGAGAGGCTGCATACAAGGCCTCAAGGGATGCATGAGCCTGCATTCTACATGCAAACAAGGAACTTTTTCTCTTTGTCATTTGTCTGCTGTTAATGAAGAAAACAGATAATAAATTTCTCCCATCTCCTGACAAATGCACAATTTACTATTGCAACATTTATAAAAGAATGGAGAACCTCAGCCAATTATGTCTATGGATATTCTCAATCATCCATGTCATGGTTGTCCCAAATGTGCTTTTCCAAAAGGCAACTGGACTTTTTTGGGGTTTTTTCCCTTTGAAAATATTTCACTTCTCATCCAAGAAGCTTCTTCAGTTCTTAATGAGAAACAAAACGTTTTCAAAAGAAAAAAAATCACGAAAGTCCTGTTGCCTTTTAGAAAAGCACCTTTGGCTCAGAAATTACCTCTGTTTTTTAGATATTTAAGCCATGGACTCCCATATGCTTATCTGCCCTGGGAAGCTGAAAGTTCCTAGCAGGTTAAGGGTGTAAATGGGGCCTGATGCATGGGTTGTTTCAAGAAGCCAAGACCGTTGAACTACTGGGGTATCAAGTGATGGATACCTTTACAAAAAGCCTTTCCATTCCATTACAAAATTGCATCCTGTGAGTCTAAAGGCAGATGGCACTGAATTAGCTAACATAGCCAAGGAGTAACAGAGGGGAACAAAGACTGAATATACCATAGAAGTGTTTTCTCAACTGGAATTTATGTCTACTTCTGTATAAATTAAGTTCCCATGGGCAATTATAGTTTTAAGAGATTGATTAAATATCGGCGACAAGGGGAATGACCAACAGAAGGTCATCTTTCTTTCTAATAATTATTTTCTGTGGACAGAATAAAGATACATTTTATCTTGGGCACAGTAATATTTTACCATGTTACAAAGCAGTTGTTTTCTGATTAGTGCAACCTACCTGAGCTTTAGACCATATCTTCCAATCAAACAGTATCTCTTCCAACAATTTTATATCCTGGATTATTGCTCTGGATTCCACATCAAGCATGAATTGTCCATTGTCATCTTGATGAATTATTTTCTCATTACAGCATCCTTCAAGAAGAGTCTTTCAAAGTATAAAAACATTTAAAATTGAAAACATTTTAAAACACCTTTCAGAATTTGGGCATACACTATACTGCATCACTAGTACTCGAGATATTTATTTTCAAAGATTACAAACTCAAACACAAATTATAATAATTGTTGGCTATTGAACTTATATTATAGGTTTAGCTCTAAATCTAATATGATGTTTGTCTGGCTGAATAATTTATTTTAGTGATAAAGCATAGATTGATATAATATACTATAAGATTAATATAATATACTATGTGTCTTTGCTGATACAAATCCCAAGAGTTCAAAGTCAGAAAAATAATTTATGAAAACTGTATTATTATTATTATTATTATTATTATTATTATTATTATTATTATTATTATTATTATTATTATACAATTGTATCACAGCGGCCAGTTGTTTCGCCGGATTTGGCATTGGTTACTAGTCGGGCCCCACCCAGGGGCCTAGGACGTCGTAACGTATTTTCGCAATATGCGTGCAGATCCAAGCAGTGCGGCTTTTTGCATTTGACTGATGGTGATTTTGTCAATTTTTAACTGTTTTAAATGTAATTCCAGTGCTTTTGGAATAGCACCCAGTGTGCCAATTACCACTGGAATTACCACTGCTGGTTTGTGCCATAGTCGTTGAATTTCGATTTTTAAGTCCTGGTATCTTGCGATTTTTTCATGTTCCTTCTCGGCGACCCTGCTATCACCTGGTATTGCGATGTCTATGATTGTGACCTTATTTTTCTCAACCAGTGTGATGTCTGGTGTATTATGCGCCAGTATTTTGTCGGTTTGTATACGGAAATCCCACAAGATCTTGACCATCTGATTTTCTGTGACTTTTTCAGGCTGATGTTCCCACCAGTTTGTTGCTGTTTTAATATTATAATTTTTGCACAAATTCCAATGGATCATTTGTGCTACTGAATTGTGCCGCAATTTATAATCAGTCTGCGCGATTTTTTTACAGCAGCTGAGTATGTGTATAATAATTATTATAATAATTATTTGAATAATAATAATAATTATTATTATTATTATTATCATTATTATTATTGGTTTATCTAGCTGCCTCTATCACACACACATCCCCACACTTCCTGCTCCTCCTCCGCCCATCTTTTTAATTTCATATTATTGTACTTCCACTCTTTTTTTTAATTGTTTTGTTCCCTTGCTATTGTTACATTTTCATTTTTTACCTTTTCATTGGTGTAAGCTGCCCAGAATAGCCCCAAAGCGAAATGGCCAGCAAATAAATTTAACAAATAAATAAATAGGTTATCTTACTAACTGGAAAAGGGAATGTTTCAGTACCAAATCTTACCTGCAAAATGTGAAATCCAACAATACACTTTGACTTTATCAACACCTGATGAATCATTGAATAACCATTGCAGTTTTCTAACTCATGTATTCTCTGCTGATTGTGTTTTGTTAAAACAAGGATAATTTTCAGAGCTAAAGCTTGTGTTTCTTCACAACTGCTGATCTCTACAACCTAAAAATAAACCAGTGTGTCATTGAAGAAAAGAAGCGTTTTTGACAAACTGCGATTTGCCGTACAAGTTGCAGCTAATTTTATTTACTAAAAATCTATGGTATATATTTTACTTGCAAACATTCATTTTATCAAAAGAAGTGATGCACGAATAACTTCATCAGATGGATTGTTTTGTAATGAAACCTGCACAATGCACTCTTGAAATGGGGCATTTAACATAAGAAATAATACTTAAATAGTCACCATTTACAGAGCTGTTCAGAGAATCCCGAGAGCCCCAAATAAGTTATAAAGACTTTAAAATAGATACTCCTATTACTAACTTTATTATGGTCACTGACCAACATGTCTAGGAAAAGAGAGACTCAATTTCAAGTTCACCCTCAGTGCTGCAAACTTGGTAGGTTATTTTGGGTTGTCTCGGTCTCATATCCCAAGTCTGTTTCTCGGGGGGGGGGGGGGAGAACTATGTGTACCAATGCAGTGCTTGCAAGGAAGGTGGGATAGAAATCTAACACATACGTAATACTGCTTTATTTTTTAAAGGATTGTTTGGGTTTGTTTAAATTAATGCTCTGACAAACTGGTCATTCCTCTTCCATACTCACCGCAGTGATGTCAACCCATTATCATGCTAGATCACGGCAGGATAAATACACAAAAATAGAACCCACAATGTGAGGATTCCATGTCATTTTTACCTTACAGCAAAAGAGCAATGTTAAGTTTAATTTCTAGATCACTAATTCCTATGGAATGCTCTTTTTATACTGATTCCCATACAACAACAATAGCAAAAACCCTGAAGGCCTACCATAAATATACTATGTAATGTTTTTAACATCTTACTCTGGCAAATAGGAAGACAAACGACCCAATTCCACCAATCTCATGAAGAATGCCTTGGAGACCTTTGTATACAGCAGGCTGCAGCATTTTCAGATAATGAGGATCTGATAAATTGCTTTGTACTTCTTTTGAACTGAAAGGTCTTTGAGAAGAAATGGTTTTCGCTTGACCTTTAAGTCTGATTACTGGCTCATAGATTGTGTAGTAACCAGGGCAGCAAGTGGTGTATACTGTAGCAAGGTTTTCCTGAAATATAATAGACAACATTTAAGAAGGAGAACCTGTGGAAGATTAATAGGATTAAGTTGTTAGAAAAATGCATGTAATATTTCATTCTACCATCCTTTTTCATTTATACAAGTTTTTGCATCTTCAGATCTGGGACCAGGGTAGGTAATGTCCAAGATGGGAAATCAGGACTTCTTATGAAATATAGACCTTCTCACACCCAGACTTCTTGATGACAGTTAAGAGACATAAGGAGTACTTTTTTCTCTACGCTATCTAAAATTTCATTCTGACACATATTCTAAATTGAGATGTTTAGGACGTCCGAAATCAAACAAAAATAAAGTAATCCAAAACAGGTAATAAAATGTATTTGCTGTTTCATAAATACATATTCCATTTGATTCAACTTCATTTCTCATGATGGATCTTTTGCAGTGGTGCCTTAACCTAAATTGCCATACGAAAGATAACAAGTACCAGGATTACAAACGTACAATTAAAGGCGCAGTGTCTACTTCTTTTTTGGTCAACAGAAGTTCTTTGATTTGTTCACACTGTAGAATCTCTTTATCTATATATTTGGAGTAATTAGGTATTGACTTGCCGTATTTACATGGCATTACAGACGTGAAATCTGGCCCACAAACATAAAGATAAAATGCCTCTTTGGGACCAACGGTTGCACCTACAGAAAGACAAACACACCACACACTGTGTTTTAATACATGTTGTTTCATATACATAAATTTATATTAATGTGGAATTAATACTATAACTGAGTTCCTAAGTCAGCATAAAAGATTACTGTATATAAACTTCCTACATGGGCAACATAAGAAGCATTTAAGAAAGTAAAGTGGCTTAGTCACAGCACACTCCAAGACATACAGTGTTCAAAATAAGTGTACTCATAACAAGTACAGGGGTTGAAATCCATCTGTTACAGGCTAATAATTATGTTGCTTCTTATATTATTCCAGATGAATAAATATAATGCACAATGTAATATGAACATGAGCCTGAATTATAATTGAAGTTTTTATCAACGATGTAAAAGAACAAGTTCAAGCTTCATTGAAGGAAGATAATGAGGAATTAAACACTGAATAGACGCAGCTCTCAGATGCTTGCAAAACTCCCTATAGTAAAATTATAAGAACAAAAACATTACATTTCCTCCGTAATGCCATGGTGACCCTGGGAGAAACTCATGATCTCATCCAGAAGCTTTCCCCTGATGATTTTCTTTGGTATCACTGTTTGTCAGCCATTTTCAAAAAAGCAGCCCTTTATTTTATTTTCTTAAGAAAACTCATATCCTGCTGCTTTTCTATTTCTAGGATGGAAAAAAGCTTTTGAGGTGGTTCATTAAAATATATAAGATTTTTTTTTAAATCCTAAATGAACTGCAGCTAATTCTTTACAGATATACACAGGAGCATAAATATGTTGAGCACTCATGAGGCTAAATGCTGAAAAGTTTTAATAAAGTAATAGAAAATCTTCACAGAGCAGGAAGGATGACTTTCCCATTTAAGAAATTTCATAGCCTAAGCAAATCATGTAGTTATCTTGCATGCTGCAATAAATCTTATACCTGACACTGGGATGGAGGAGAGCTGATCTTAGTACTTTTTCAGGTTGAAAAGCAGTCCTTCAAATATTTTCTTTGCAAGCAGAGTTCTGCCTTGTAACTTTTGGGACATTTCCAAGTGCTTTTCAAACGTTATATTACAACACTAGATTTCCTTTCTCTAGAAATAAAGTACAGTTGCTGACATAGCCAGAGCTGGATAAAAACATTTCAGATGAACTGAATATCCAAAAGTGTTTTCCCACACTGAAAACCTGAGTCTTAATATGGAACCCACTACTGATTCAGATCCTCAGAAGACTTCTCCCAGTAATATCAGGTAGATATTGACAAGTATTGGGAACTCCAGAGGCCTTTATTGCTGTGAAATGCTGCTTAGTACCACTTTCCACAACTATTGCTCCAGGAAAATCAGAACATGCAAACATTGTATGCCTACAGTTTCTTCCCATCAAGTGGCACAGAATATTTCCAGAGGTGATACATTTAAAGATGTCTAAGGAAAGGATTGAGAAGCTTGAACATTCTGGGGCAAGGGACTGAGAAGCCAGAACATTCAAGGGAACCCTGTTGTCTTGCCAAAGAAAACAGAGCTATAAATGAATAGCTATAAATTTATTTCCTTAAAGTTTGCTGCTTAAAAGGCTATTCTACTTTTTTTAAAGCATGGCTAAAATTAACTGGTCTGCATTTATAACTTTTTGTAACGTTATTATAACTATTTGATAAAATCAAGTTCTTAAGATTTCTGGGACAACTAATAATAACAGAATCACAGAACAGAACAACAGAGTTGGAAGAGACCTTGGAGGTCTTCTAGACCAACCCTCTGCTCAGGCAGGAAACCCTATACCATTGCGGAGAAACTGTTGTCCAATCTCTTCTTAAAAACTTCCATTGGTGGAGCCCTAATCATCTTTGTTGCTTTTCTCTGTATTCTTCCTTTCTTTCTTTTAATGGCTTGCCTGATTTTATACACTCTAAATTTATAATAAAGCAACATGTATCTTTTCTTTTATGTACACTGAGAGCATATGCACCAAAGACAAATTCCTTGTGAGTCCAATCACACTTGGACCATAAAGAATTCTATTCTATTCTATTCCTATTTCTATTCTATTCCTGTAAATAAGCCTTAAAACCAATTGCAATAGAAGGCACAAATTCGGGACAAGATAAGAAGCAGTTTATAAAGAGCAAAAATTATAACATACCATTGAAGAGAAGCAAATTCCCAAGGCTCCACCTCCCAGTCAACTGCAAAAAATCATCTTGGGATGATGTATAATGGCCTGTCATACAGAAGGTCTTATTACAGTCGGATGACAAACTCATTTTTCTTGGAAGTGTATAATCTAAACAAATGTCAGGTTTTCTAAAAGCAATAAAGAGAAATAATAAATAAATAAATAAATAAATAAATAAATAAATAAATATTGCTTTTTATATGTCCTAAACATTTTTACTGAGGAAAAAAGATAGTAAGAGCTTTATGTTATTTATTCTCTATCATCCATTAACAGAAGTAGCAAGAGATTTAAGAAAATTTGAAGTGCTGTCCAACAGTCCCATCTATTCCTTTCTTTTCTGCCTTAGAGGGTTGTGATTGCTGTAATCCGCGTCAGTAAATTTCGCTTTTCTGCTTCTATTCAAGTGTCCCACATGTAGCAGTAGGGATTTGGCAGCAATTCCACATTCTAGTTTCAAACAAACTGAGGATACAGGCATCCTTTCAAGGATACCTTTCATCATTATCTCTTAAATTTCCCCTGCATTATGCAGTTAATGACATGGAAATAACATTTACCTGAACCTGCAGTTTCAATCACTTCAGTAACATTTCCTATTAATCCCCAATTCTGACTGATGAACCACTAAATAATGAGCTAATTTATATCAATCTCATTAAAATATGAAAAAGGTTTTAAATGTCTTCTGCCAAAGAACAATTCTCAGTGAAGTACACGAAAGAGCTACTTTGCATTTATCCATCCAAGCACCTCGTGGTTTCCTAAATGCATTTCAAGAATTTTTCATTTTGCCTGTTGTGGATTAGCAATTTGGTCATTAAGCGAAGGAGTTGCTAAATGAAAAACCACTTTGACTTTGTTTGTGCTTACAATTTTACTTCCGTTTTCTCTTCACTTTACAGCATTAGAAGGATAGGATCCCAAACAGCCAGTGAACCCAAAACACAGGGAAGGGTTTTGGGAACTCGGTTCAAGAGGAAATTGGGTAAAATCTTACAGCCCTTTTTCCTCCACTCCACCAGTCTTTGTAACCGAATAGTTAGCAAGAAAAATAATTGATATTTGTGTTTATATTCATTAGAGAGAGGAAGGGATTACAAGAAAGTAAGCAGGCACACAATGGAGAATACACGCTGAAAGGAATGTACCTGTGCCTGCTGCTGTTTGCCTGGTGTGCTAAAGATCTGGCCAATTTCAGGCAGCAGCTGCAGTTCTAATTAACGATCGAAAATCATAACGCTGTTAATTTGCAGTCTCTACTTTTTAGGGAAGTACTGCAAGAAAAAGCAGCTCAGGAAGAGATTGCTTCTTTAGGCAATTTCTCCATGGAATGGGATAACTTGACACAGCCAACTCGCTGCAGGACACAGCCACAGCTAACGTGCCATGGGATGATAATTCAATGCAGGAAAATTTAAAAATTTAAAATAAATTAAAAAATATTTTATTTTTTGTCATTCATATTTCATTTTGTCACTCCTTTTGTATCCTTCCTTTAATGGTTTTATTCCACCATTTTTTTAAATATTAGTGTAACTCATGTCCTGCAGTGAGTTGCCCCATGGTGATCTGGCTGTGGTGAGTTGTCCCGCTGAGAGTTGGCCGTGGCGAGTTGGCAGCAGTGAATTCTCATCAACACATTTCTCCATGCTGAGTGGAGTTGGGAACAGATCAGGCACAGGACAACAAGTAATAATTGACTGTAGTAATGGTGACATGATATGTGACTGACACAGAGAGACTTCAAATGCATGCATTTGACACAGTTACTTTTTCATCACCATTGTAACTGCAATAGGACATTGCTTAAGGCAGTCATTGACTACCTTCAATGCCAATGCCCACAAGCCAAGGTGGCGCAGTGGTTAAATGCAGCACTGCAGGCTACTGCTAGATCAGCAGGTCAGCGGTTCAAATCTCACCGGCTCAGGGTTGACTCAGCCTTCCATCCTTGCGAGGTGGGTAAAATGAGGACCCAGATTGTTGGGGGCAATATGCTGACTCTCTGTAAACCGCTTAGAGAGGCCTGAAAGGCCTATGAAGCGGTATATAAGTCTACTGCTATTGCTATTGCTATTGCTAATCCTGTTAAGAATCTCTTCCTTTTCATGGAGCCAAATCATTACCTTGATTTACCAGGGAAACAGACCGAATAGTGCTCCAAGTGCCAGTGGAGAGACTCTCGATAGATCAGACTGTGTATGGAGTACATCAGTACTCAGAATCTGAACACTTAACTCTGCAACTAGTGAAAGTAGGTTACTGCTCTGAGTCCATTGCTGCTATACAGAATAAGCAATTTATTGTACTGTACAGCATTCCCTTTACCAAGAAAGCAGAGAACAGGAAATATAACATATAATGGCATGTCCTAAACAAATTGCATTGGAGCTGTCAGAATTACAGCAGGTCCCAATCTCATCAGTTTGTGACTCTTGAAAATGTGGAATGTGGAAAGTTGAGGACCTCATCTCTTGTCCCTTGGTTGATTAAATCAGGTCCATGGTTGACAGAGATGAATGATTCCTCTTTATGAGAGGAATATATTCCCCTGTCTAAATGTCAACAAACCTTTACTGAAGACCTGTAGAATTATAAACCATTTGAAAAGTTGGTGATCCTCACTCATCCAGGTCATGGTTGCTCCAAAGATGCTTTTTCCAAAAGACCACTAGACTTTTGGGGTGTTTCTTTGGAAACATTTTGCTTCTCATCCATGAAGCTTCTTCACTTCTTCAAAGCTTTTTGAATGAGAAGCAAAACCTTTTCAAAGAAAATGTTATTGTTTACTCAGATCTTAAAAGAATAGACAAGGCTTCCCATGATCTCCTTAGTTATACGTATACAGGTAGTCCTTGACTTACAATATTTCATTTAGTGACAGTTCTAAGATACAGAAGCACTGGAAAAAGTGACTTATGACCATTTTTCTCATTTATGACCATTGAAGCATCCCCATAGTTTCATGGTTTACATTGCTTGGCAATTGGTTTATACCTATGATGGTTGCAGTGTCCCAGTCATGTGATCCCCTTTTGCGACCTTCTGACAAACAAAGTCAATGGGAAATCCAGATTCGCTTAATAACCGTGTTACTAAATTAAGAACTACAATGATTCATTTAACAAGTGTGGCAAAAAGTCATGAGATGGGGCAAAACTGCCTTTACAATTTTCTCACTAAACAACATAAATTTTGGGTTCAATTGTGGTCGTAAATTGAGAACTACCTGTATATTATTTATAATCTTGGGAGAGCATACCTCTGACCACAAATCCATAGAGAGAGAGTTCCATGGATATTTTTCTTTTTTTCTGGTTGTTCAATGTAGGTTAGTGCCAAATGCTGCCATTTGCCTACAAGGAAGGTATTCTCTGGTGTTTCAGCTTGTGCTAATAATCCAGCTTTCATTTCATCATTTGGATCCATACACATACTATGAAAATAAAAAAAGAGAAAAATCACTAAAAATTTATCAAAATATCTTTCAAAATATATGTTACCCCTTTCCCAATACTACTTTGCTTATGTTGTTCTATCATGTGCTTTATTGATCAAGGCATAACACAGGAGTCTGATATACACTTTAACAATGGACCAACATATTTTTCTAGAAGCTGCAGCTCTATTGTATATGCAACATTTTTAATGTTATAAAACACTATTTTCATCCAACTGATTTCTAGGGCAAGTAAAACACAAATGCAACCACTTAAATTGATTGAGCAGAAATATCATTTTACACATTGTGCTTGACTCATTGTTTGAACTCGATGCAATATGATAAAATCAGAGTACATAAAAGTACAGAACATGGCAACATTTCATTGGATGTTGTAGCAAATCCCTGATGATAAAAGGCATAAATAATCTGTTCAAATGCATGTTTTTCATCTCTAAAACAAGATAATGGTACCGAAATGTGAAAGCTCCTGAGTTCACATTAGCCCAGACTTGTATCATCAATGCTTTGGAGCCCAGTGAAAATATATGAAGGTAGCCATCTTCAAGAAGTTTGTCTCCCAAATTGAGGTAATCAAATCCAGGTTTGCTTTCTTCTGTAACACATAACAATGATAAAACCAAGCGTATCATTAATCAGAATATCATTCCACAAAAGAGAAGAATCTGGAACTTTGGTTTATTTTTAAATTTAACTTATAGACATGCAGAAGGATTATGCACAGGAGCATTTCATTTCGTATTTCTCATAATTTGGATAAAATTAAGACAAGTTTACAACAGCTGTATAAGTAACAACGTAACAATTGTATAAGTAACAAAGAATGAAATTATTGCAGTGTTTTTTTTACTAAGTATTAAAATATACAGTATATATGTAAATTTTAAAATGGGAGCCAATTAAAAAAAATGAGAATGCCTCCAAAGCAAGGCCAATTATACTTTTACACCCTCATCCAAACTGATTTAGAAAGAGTACATCAAATTAAAATTGTGAAAAATATTAAAGAACAAGCAGATCAAATGGCAGTGATATATGAAAATATTAAAAGTATTAACTTAAAGTTACAATTAACTGGTTTTGAGCAAAAATGAAATGCTTTGTTTTTTGTACCAATAATTTAAATCTTTACATCACTAAGTACAAATACATCAAAAAACTGATTAAAAAGTCTAACCGTGCCAAAATTAGCTTCCTCAAAGCTAATAATGTTATAACAGAACTTAATCTTAGCCCTCATCAAAATTAATAAGCAATAAATAAAATTAAGCAAATGTCCCTGTCATTTTGTGGGACCCAGAAAATGAGCCTTTTTTGTATGGTACCTGTCCTCTGAAATACCTTACCACCTGAGAATGGATTTACCCTGAGCCTTTTGACCTTCCAGAAGGTGCTTAAGGTCTGTCTGTCTGCCCAAGAATGAGATGGAAGTATGGAAGGTATAGACACTTGTCATTATTTTGAATTTTTTTCACATTTGGATGCTATTTCTTTTTCTTTTAGTACATATTGTGTTTTTGGCAGTTTATAATTGTTTTAATGTTTTAATGTTTAATTCTCTTCAACACTCAGAGGAACAGTCAATTTTAATAATTTCCACAGCTTTACATGTGTGACTTACCTGCTTCATCAAAACTTTCATGTGATATTAGTGACTTGCTCCTTCTTTTCATTTTTTTGCCTTTCTCCAAGGAGCTGCTTCCTCTGGGAATACATTCAGCGCTAAACCACAACGAGATACTGAATCCTTCAGACATATGTGGCCAACAGTTTTGTCCCACCAGAGGTAAATGGATTGGAGCCACATGCCATGGAGAGAGAAGATGGTGTGGCAAACTCTCACCCTCTGGTTCTTTCTTTGACTGGACTAATTTTGCTCGCCTTAGTAATGCTACAGTTTTGCTGCCGAATGTAGGGGCTGATTTTTGGCAAGGGCTGCTTCCTAAACTTAGAAATTGGTGCAAAGGAAATACGATATGCTGTAAAGGCCTCATCCTGGTATTTGCCTCTAAAATCTTTAGGATTCCTTTAAGGAGGATACCCTAAAAGAAATGAACAAAATAATTAACAAAGGGTCATCATACCACATATTTGGCAACACTTATGAGTATCAATGTGCTTGCTGATAGCTCCTGCTCACTTTCTAAAAAGTTTTTTTAAAGAAATTAATAGACGCATACTACAAAATTAAGTACAACCCTCAAGCATAATCTATTTCTAACAGAGCTTCTGAACTTCAGACAGAATACAGAGGCATTCTGAGAAAATAAAACAATAGGTCAGTGGTTCTCAACCTGTGGTAGATGGACCCCTAGAGGGCCATGATGTCATCACAGGGGGGTCCACTAAGGCTTGAAAAAATGTTATTATTTAAATATTGAATTAAATCTTGTGGTCCATGGCCATGGCCCATGACCACAAAATGTATTTAAAGCGAGTCCGTGGTGAAGAAGATTGAGAACCACTGTACTAGATGGATATTGCCATATAAACCCTATATGGACTGTCTTGCCCAGAAGAAAAGCATGGCAGGGTAAACAGAGGATATCCTGCAAATCTAGAAAGTATAGTAAGAAGTGAACTCGCCAGTTTGCTGTTCAGTGAATGAATGTCTGGGATTTACCTATGTGCTATCTTCCCATCATTGGTCTTTACCCATGCAGCCAAAGAAACAAACATAAACTATAATAATAATCTTAAAACAGCACTATTTTCAAACCATCAAATTATCTTCCCTGGCTACTTTCCCCTAAATTTCTAACATTTTTTTTTTTTTGCCCAAATCTATGCAAACTATTAATATATTTCAGTTACAGCAGCGGTTTCCAACCTTTCTCACTTGGCGAACAGATGTGGGGGGGAGCGGGGATGGTGTGGTGCAGGTAGCAGGTATGTGTGTGCAGCTCCATTTGTGCAAGCGGCAGGCACATGCATAAATGGAGCTGAGCGTGCAAATGTGCCACTTGCACAAATGGAGCAGTGCGCACAAACATGCTGCTTACACAAGTAGAGCTGCACACACATGTGTACTTGCCTGTCGGTGTGCTCTTGGGTTACAAAACGGCAGAGGCGTGGCACCAGGCCACGGCCCAGGGGTTGGGGATTCCCGAGTTAAAGGATAACATACTAATTTGACAATCTTAGTAATAAAACACAGATATGAAATCAATAATTAACTTCAATTCAAAGTACTTCCGTTTATTGTTAAAATCTTACCGTAGCAGGTGTTTTTTCTAAAAAGATCCTTAGAAGAAGTGTGAGTTCTTCTGAAGATGTGCTTGAGCTCATCAGAGAAACCAGCAGATCCACTAATATTTTCTGACATTCTGAAAAGCAGAATCATGGTTTTAAAATATTATTCCATATTATACTAAACTCTGTTAAATCTGTTAAAAATTGGATGCAATCCAACAGATTTAATCTAATAAACAACTCAGTGTGGCTTCTAGGCTTCTTTTCTTATTTGTCCCAACAGCAATCCTTACAATGCTAGATATTTTTCCCCTTACATCAGAGGAAATAACTGAAAACAACTTCATAGACTTGTGATTAAGGAAGAAGTATCTTGCTTCATATCCATCTGCTGTTTGTTCACTGCTACAATTTGTGGTGTGTAATCACAAGCGCAAAGACTTGCTGCTCTAGAAGATTTCACACACACACCATAGCAATGTAAAAATGTAAACAAATATGGTGCCATAGTGAAGACATAAAAAAGGGCACATGCATTTTAAACCCTTTGGGTTATATTAGGAATAACAAAGGCAAAGCAATTTCCAATAGCTACAAATAATACTAAATATTATATTCAGCATCTTTTGCTTGTGGAACTACATAAGTGATATTAGTTTTCACCTCAAATGTGATATAGATTGAGATACTTCCCCCGCCTCGAGGGAGATACTAATAGACCCTCTATCTTAAACAATGTTGTGAGGAAAGCCAGATAGCTTCATACCTATACTCTACCCAAACCTATGCTAAAATAAGTAGAACTGAAGCAAAATCAAAAGTTTCCAGAGAATAAGTAAAATAATCTTTGCAAAATGTAATTTTTCAGTCAAGACATGCAACTGAAGTCACATGCTTATATAGTAAATCATATATTATTAAGACAATATATACGAATCAATTTTCTTGAATTAGTGTCATTTATTTCATTTTCCTTATATGAGTTTTAAAATATCTACCTATTTATCTGAAGAGATTTATCAAACCAGAAAAAAATCAATACAAAATGTTATTGATTCTGTACCTAATATAATAGAGGCTATTACCTAAGAGTGATGATTCCCCTCTCATGGTTATACATCTTTCTTAAAATTGAAGATTAAAACTGGTTCTCTTCTGAAACCCATTAGAATATGGATCAAGACGGAGAGAGTTTGAAAGACAGTTTACACTCAATCTAATCATTATCCTGGGGCAAATATGAAGTTACATTAAATACTCATTTACAGACAAAAGCTGTATATAATCCAACAAAACAAAGCACAATTAAATCTCAGTATTTTATTAAGAAATTATTTTATTACTGTAATGCTCTCTCACATAAACCAATATTAGAATATATTGAAAATATGTCACTGAGTAGGAACATGAGAGTAGCTGCCAAGTGTTAAAGCAAATCAAAAGGAAATATCAATTTTTATATACAACTCACCATGAAAACAGGAATCTGTTTGTGTCAATACATGGAGGAATCCTCCCAGAAGGCTCTTTACAGCTCCCTAAAAACCAACCAAGATAAAATAAATTATACTCATCATGAATTAATAAAATATCCAGCAGTGATAGGGAAGTACTGTCCAGCAATATGTTACAGCTAAATGAGTAACAACCCCAGCCCCAATGTATTTTTAACTAAATCCTTTGTATTGCCCTGTTTCCTCAAGTTCGTAATTATGTTTTCACATTATCAAGCTCATTGCCAAGTTATAAGATGCAGAGACTGTAGTCTAGATATATAAACATGTCTAACATGTGAAACAATTTGCTCTTGTTCACACCTCTTCTCTAAATTCTACATTCTCCATCAACACAGTGTTTTCACAGCAAATGGCCTCATCCATTATTCCCACATTTATTTCCAATCTCTTGTTTCCATGCCTGTTAAGAATGTCTGTGTTGCTATTTAATGTAAAGTTGATGGGTATATGACTAGATATGATATAAGCCTGGGCAGTGACTTCCCAAAGGTACTTTTTCAAAAAGCAGCTGGACTTTGTTTTTCCTTGAAGATGTTTGGAAAAAGCACCTTTGGAAACCATGACCTGGATGATTGAGAATCTCTATATAGACATGCAGTGACTTTGTTTACCCAACACAATAAAGCCATCCAACTGAACAATAAGACAATGTGCATTGTCATTTGACTCCTTACACAAAAAATTCCTTTAAATGTGCTTTAAGTCCTCCCTAAGGCCAGGTGTGACAGTTAAACTAGCAGTAGCAATCATTTCTAGTTAGCAGGAGGAGGAATTTGAAACCAAATATTAACCTGGTATTTGAATGACATCCCACTGTTTCATGGGATATTTCAGGTCTGGAACAGCCTGATTTCAGAGATGCTGTCTCAATTTTTGGAAGTGAACTCTCTACAAAAAAGTTATCTGTGATCTGGAACCCATGGATTAGCATTATGAACACATTTAGAACACAATGGATTACTTAGTGTTCCAGAAGACTCACTTCCAGAAACAAACCATTCCTGGATTAACACATTCCTTCCTTGTCATTGGAACTAATTATTCTCTTAAGGCAGAAAATGACAATTGTGTGAGATATGGAAGCCTTAGGATAAGGATTCCTTGAAGGTTTCCTCTAGTTGAAATGCTGAAGGTTCCTCAAATTGTCAATTGATTCCCCTCTTTTCTAGGCTTTGTAGGAATATCTCTCTTGCTTCTTCTGTCCAAGCAATATATTAACAGACAGAAATATGAATATAAAAACAACTTATAGGTCATCTTCTATTCTAACTATGTTCACAATTTAACACAACATAACCCATAACTAAAACCATGTATAAAATAATAAACAAAAATTATCCACATCATCTGATAAAACAGGAGATACAGTGGAAAACAGAACCTCAACTAAAATTTATACTCCATGTGAAGTGAACATCTTTTGCAAATAGAAAGTCAGACAATGAAAACGAGTGTCTGCTAGCCCAAGACAGAAATTTTTTACAGCTTAATATGGTTACTGCAAGGCTATTTTTTTGTTCTCATCAACAGAGAGAATATTTCTCCATCAACTCTTACAGCATAAACAACCTACTGCCAGTCTCTAAAGTAAAGTATTATGCATCAAACTCTTCATCACTAATATGTTGAACTATGTCCTCAAATAAACCAAAACGTAACTGGATTAAAATGGATTAAATAGTTTGTGATCAGAACGTGGTGAGAAGCCAATCATTGTTTTAATACTGGGCTTCTGAAATTTTGCAGTGATGCGACCCCTTTAATTAATTTAATTAATAAATTTGTGTGACCTCCCAAAATAAAACTCTAGGCTTAGAGTTTGGGCAAGAAATATACTTTTAATAAATTTTATTTAATTTTATTTAATTTTAATTTAGCAAATAAAACAATGATAGGCTCTTCCCACTTCATAAAAGAAAACAATGCATTGGAAATAAACAATAAAACAACCAAATTTTAAACCATATTTCTAATAGGAAAAATGTTGAGTTTTGCATTATTTCTAAAATCTGTTATAGTTGAGATAGCCACTCATACTTTTAATTCTACTATTTTGGAATGGTGCCTGCTCTTTACAGCAGCATGAGGAAGTACTCCCAGTGATCCAGCTTAGTATCTGTAAACCAATGCTCCAGATTCACCCTTGATTTGCTTGGACAAGCCAAGCAAAGTAGGAATAAATGTGACAGCGATGCAGCATTGGCTGTCCAAATCATACAGGGTAAACATATAAAATCAGAACTCACTTGGCAGCTGGCTTATTCAAACAAAGTAGAGAGAAAAGCCAGAGTCCTGCCTGACAACACCAGAAGCTTTCCTTCCCATTTTGCTTGGACAAGTCGATAACTTGTCTAAGGAAAATAGATGCAAATTATGACAGCAATACTGAATTTCAAGCACAAATCCTCCAAATTTGCAGTGTAGCACGCTGTGTGAACTGGGGCATTGTATTAAGCAAATTACTCTCTTTGTTTGGGCAACTAGATTTTGTTAAGTTGGTTTTAATGCTTAAGAGACTCTGAACCAGACTACCATAATGTGGTTTCTTTGATTAGGATAGATGGATTTTATCAAGCTGTGTCTGTGCCACAGGGTTGCGTGAATCCAGCCACAAGGATATATACCTGTTCCATTAGTAATGTTGCATTTTTTTCTTTTAGCCTGACTACTTTCAAGAAGCTGTGGAAAACATGAGTGAGCACATCTAGGCTCGGACTGCCAACAGAAAGTAAATGTAATTCCAGCATACATAGTTCAGGATATATCAATTCTCCTTGAATAATATTTTCAGCAAGATCATTAGGAACACTGCAGTAGCCAAAACATCCTTGCTCTCTTTTAATGTCTGTTCCTGGGGGGGAAAAGAGGCACATCATTATATATAGAAATTCCATTATTCAGAGTCTGTTTGCCCTACCCATCTTTTTGTGTGTGAGAGTCTTATCCTGCTACCCAACAATAATGTTAATTACCGTATTTTTCAGAGTATAAGACACACTGGAGTATAAGACGCACCAAGGTTTTAAAGAGGCAAATTAAAAAAAGTTTTTGCACTCTGAAGACCTCCCAAAAACAGCCTGTTTTCGCAGTTTTTTTTTTAAGGCATGAATAGCCTTTAGGAGGCTTGTAGAGTGCTCCTGGGGGATGGGGAGGCCCCCCAAAAAGCAAAAAAAGGCCCATTTTTCATGAAAACGGGCTTTTTGTCAAAAAAAATGCATTCATAACCTTTAGAAGGCTTATAGAGTGCTCCTGGGGGCTGGGGGGGGGGATTGAGCAAAAAATGGCCCATTTTTCACTCATTTCTGCCCTCCCCAGCCCCCAGGAGCACTCTGAAAGTCTCCTACAGGCTCTGCACGGCCATTTTGGTGAAGGGCATGGGGTTTCGGGAGGCAAAAATGTGCTATATTCAGTGTATAAGATGCACCCAGATTTTCAGCCTCTTTTTTGAGGGAAAAGGGTGTGTCTTATAGTCCGAAAAATACAGTACTTGACAATAGAATAGATGACTAGAAATCAAATATTCTACACAGTCCAAAGTCCCAAATCCATTTGTAGCATACTCTCAGTGAAATGTGAAGGGTAAATCACATGCACTCATATTCAATGTATGTCTGGCCTTAGAAAAGGAGTTAATTAGATATAGAGGCATTGTACATTACATGACAATAGGTTGACTATTTTGATGGCTTTTTATTTATTTATTTACGTCTTCATTAATAATGCTGCTTACAAACCCTGTTATGTCAATTTGAGTGAGAGTTTATAAAGGGTTGCATTGTACTAAAAAAACACCACATAAGGTTTGTAACGGAGGTTTCCAACCCCAGGCCATGGCCCGGTTCTGGGCCACAGCCAGTTTGTAACCAGAGATTACGCTGCTCGCATAAACAGAGTTTCACGGTACACATGAGTGCCCATGGCATGTGTGAGCACATACACCTGCAGGTCACACAGAACCATATACTCTTCTCCCACCCCACCGGTCCACAAAGCTAGAAAGCTTGGGGACCACTGGATTATAACATGGAGCTCCCATAAACAAAAAATAAAAACTCAAGTTGTATTCTTGAGTGACAAAATTATGAAGCAAACAAGAATGGAAGAAATAATGTAACTGCTTCTATTTTTTCCTAATAACATTATTACAGAATTTTCCAGGGATTCAAACAGCAAATTATAATGATGAACTAGGAGGTGGGAGGAGCGAAAGTCTAATAGGGTCAGTTTTAAAAACTGTTACACAACACTTGAACAGGTCTATATCCTAAAGGACCTTAGGATTATCAACTATGGAAAAAATATTCTACAATTTACTATTTCAGTGCAAAAGGGATTACTCAGAGCTCAAGTACTTGCCTTCATCCTTGCTTTCATTGTCATCTGAATTACTTTCACTATCAGCATCATAGCCTTTTTCTTCAGCAAAAAATTTAAAACAATAGCATTGTGATTCATCAGCTTCTTCAGATATATCATCAGGCCGAGATACAGGCTCCTTCTCAGACTGATGGGTCTGACATGACATTACAGAAGTTTAAAATGTGCAATTAGAAATTAGACTACCGTCTATTTTCATAGATTCTAGACTTCATAGCACTGAAAACTATGCTGAAATATTGACAGGTAAAATAGGATAGAAAATATCTGTCTAAATATACTAACCCCCACTTCCAATTAGGTAATACATTCCTTAATATTTTACATTCAATGTACGAAGAATATAACAGACGAAACAGAAATGCAGGGGAATGCAGAATAAATAAATGGGAAGGCAGCATTTAGACTAGTAGGTTTTTGAAATTCACATTCACATTCTGGCTTAGTCTTTTAGTTCACCATGCATCCTAGCTTGCCCAGTTGTTTTGCATACTTAACACCCCCCCAAAAAAAATTCTAGATCAGACTAAAAATCCTATCTAGTCTAGTATTCTGGTCCAGCTATTTACAAAACTTCTGAAAAATGAGACTGTATTTAAAAAGAACAGGAAAGAAGAATCAAATTGTTGCAGAAATCTTGGAAGTTACTCAAAGTTACCACAATAGTAGCTCAGCTAGAATATGCATGCTACCCATTTCAAGAGGATGGTAATATGCCTAAGAGCAACCCCATAACTGCAGGGCCTGGGACAAGTAAACAAACAATAAGAAACATGCAATTTGAGCCAGTTATACCTTTTCTTTCTTTTCTTCTGAACGATCCAGATCAGTAAAATATGTTCCCAATGCAACTCGAAGCAAAGAATCAAATAAAGGTTTCACCAACTCTGTATCCATTACTCTAGCTTTAGTAAACTGTTCCCTCATTTCAAGTAATATATCTTCCACACAAATGTTCTAAATTTAAGCACAAATAATTATTCACTTTTAATTCATGGAAATGCTATCAAAACCAACTACAGTTTCTTCTCTTATTTGCATTCTATGGTAAACTGTTGCTGAAAACAAGAATCAACATTCATTTCTCCAAGGATTTTTTTATATGCTGTGCTCCCATTACAATTATTATTTCCAACTAAATATCTTTGTTGCATTCCAATATAATATACATGGTTTCATTTTAAAAAACCCTACAAAGTTACTAAAACACTATTGTATTAATTTTGAGTAAGGGATACTACAATTTCCACTACATCAGAAATTGAAACGTACACTTCTTATCCCTTGGCAGTTTTTATTTTGCTCTCATTGACTTCTTTATGGAAATATATTTCTATCCATTTTTGATAGTTATTTGTATTAGTCCTCTTTTGTATTATTATTTGCTATCTCCTCAGGATTACCTTATTAAAAGGAATTACACTCCCTTTTAAACGCTGGTTCTCAGCTGTCCATTTATAATTATATTCTTGCAACTCATCCAAATTACTTGCACTTATTATTCACACAGGTTTTCCCCTTGGTTTTATCTTTGCCACAAACTCTGCACTACACTCAGCCCCTCCCCTCCGCAAAGCTGTTCAAGAATGTGAAGACCTCACAGCACAATAGATGGCATGGATTGTGGGGCTTGGGGAGAGTTGAGAAATGCCATTCTGTCATTCTGATACATTTGGTAAACTTCATTAAACTTATAAATTCTGCTTGTCATGAGATACTTGTTTCAACATGCCAAACAACTGGCTTTTTTAATCCACTTTCTAAAGCATCTGTCAATTAGAACCAGGATTGTCAATATTTCATGAGGTTTTAATGGCACATACCTGAAGAGACTCCATTTCAGCCTTCTGCTGGAAATTAGTTGCACTGTGTAAACAAATTGCCACCAGAGCTTCCAAAAGTCTTATGCCATGCAGCAACCAGTCATTCTCTTGCATTAAGACATGTTTTGATTCTGCAGTGCCATCAGTCGAAGCTTGCTCTGCAACTGAATGCTGGTGAGAGATCGATTTCTGTTGACCTATATTGTCAAGATTTCCATCAGTATTATTGTCCGACTGCCCTTTCCCATTGTTCACTATCAACTGCGATGAGCCATTTTTGAAAAGGAATTCAGTAGGTTTCTCCTGCATACCTTCTTCCTTTTCTTCTTTCACGCCAAGTTTCTCAATAATCATGGCTATTAATCTGTGACATACTTCAAAACCACCAAGTCTATGGAATTGTCTTTGGAATACTGCATTACACAAATAGATCGAACGACACATTGACCAAGTATCTGCTGCCCTGTGTATATGTTCCAAGGAAGGTAGAGTCAAACTTTCAAATGACAGACATGGAAGCTTATGGCTGAAAGGTTCACTAGCAGTACTATCATAACCTGAAGTATCTTCAGAATCATTTGTTGAATCTCGATCAGCCTCTGCTTCCTTACTTACGCATAAAAAAGTAACACAGAGAAATATGTTTATCATGTTGAGGTGAACATCTTGACTGACTGATTTCTTCCTTTTCGGATTCACTTCTTTGAGCCCAGCATAAAATTTACTTAGGCTCTGAGGCACATCAGAAACCATTTGCTGTCTATGAACAGAAGCATCCAAGTCTAAGGCAGGCACTTTGTCTTCACTGTCCAAACCATCCACATCTGGCATCAATTGATCTGTCTGCTGATCTCCAAGGGAAAATATTAATGTTTCAAATACTTTCAATGAGTATGCTCTCACACTGTCCAAGTAGTTTAATTCAGTTATTTGATTTATTCCATTACAGCTTAAAAATAATTCTTGTATTATTCTGTGGAGAAAAAAAATATTTTAAACTGTTATCAACTAAATGAAAGAGAGAGAGGGAGGGAGGGAGGGAGGGAGGGAGGGAGAGAGAGAGAGAGAGAGAGAGAGAGAAATAATTTACTATAATGCCATGTGTTATTGGGGGTTGGCTTATTAACGCTAAACTTCTAAATTCCTTTACAAACATTTTTTTCATTAATATATAGTTTCTTGTAGTTAGTACAGGATAATCTAGTGGGAAGAAGAAAAGGATTCAGTCAGCAGCTATTCCATACTTGGAGATGACAAGAACTGAATTTGGATCTTTTAATCCAAAGCATGTACTATGCTGCCAAATTATGCTATACTATGCTATTCATATTTCAAAGCACAGCTTCGGTAACTAATTGCTACATTTTTAATAACATACATGAAAAAAGCAACTGAGAAGTGGGATGCAATAAGCATAGTAACATACAAACTTTTATCAGAATACTAGACTTTGGTCTTGAACATATACTGTGGGAATTATGGAATATGGGCTTATATATTTCCAAATAATACAAGAGCTGATTTTTCTATGAAGCAATAGTTTTTCAGAGCATTGAGGAGGTCTTTTGGCAGGACCTTAACTATCTGAAAACATATGTGCTTATTTATCTTTAAAGATGCAAGATTTGTCAAGAGAGAAGAAAATAAATGTGGCCTCATATAGATTTAGTGTAGAAATAAATTCCAAAATTGGGCATTTATGTAAATCTAGTATGGAATATAATCTTGTAAATACAACAACAATATAATTTCCTTAGTAGGACCATAAGAAGTTTAATCCAAGGCCAATTTAAAATGGGAGCTATCCAGGAGTAAGAATTTATGACTTTGCCGATCTTTACTCATCTTCCTTTACTATCACCAGTTACGTTCTTAGCTTCCAATTTTATTATGCCAAGAAGATGTATGGAAGAAATTGGCCAAATATATTTATCCCCTCCACAATGAACAAAATGAACAAACCTGGATTTAAACAGTATTGGTAGAGTCTGTAAGTAGATCTGAAGGACTTCCTGAGGCAGACATCTTTTTTGATAGCCACTTGTTTGAATAAAAGCAGTAGTTGCACCAGTTTGTTGGGAGTAATGAGCCAACTCAACACCTCTCTGGAGCACTGGGCTGAATATATAATTGTACAGCTTCCACTGAATAATCTCATTGCCTTTTTGGATCAAACTGCAAATATGACTAGCAATCTGCATGCAACGCAGTTTGTCATCATCCTCAAAAACAAGGCTCTGATATGCTTCCAAGGCATCCCATTTCAGAAACATATTTTCAGATCCTCTGCTAGGCAAAATTCCTTGAAACCTGTATGGAGCTGATGAACTTGACGCTGATACTTCAGCAGCATTCCCATGTAGGAAGTCATCAAGTTCTGCAAGTTGATCACAGTCAATGCTACAGATGTTGCAAGAGGCATGTGTCACTTTCTGAGAAATTTGTAATCCTCCAAGTTGTTCTAAAATAAACTTATTAAGGATGCTTAATATATGTGGCTGAAAATTTTTGAATGTTTGTGATCTGAAGGAATGAAGCAAGGGGCTAATTACTGATTTAGGATCCATGCAGCAACATATGCCTACATTATGGATTCCAGTTAAGATCTGAAAACACGTACTGTTCAGAGAAAGTTTTTGCAACAATCTCAGACACTGGTGAGCACAAACAGCAACACAGCAACACCGGTCAGGATAATGAACTTCCCCATCAGCTGTTTCTTCAAAAGGACTCTTAGAAGCTTGATTTTTAAAAGTAGAAACTGGCAATCCTGAGAGATCTCTGTGGTGATGCATGAAGTGAGAATACTCACACCGCCTGTGCCGTTTTCTCGTACACACAGACTGATGAAGTTGTTCCGATTTCACCTTTTTGATAGTGCTGATTATTTTCATAATGCTGTTGATGAGGGCTTTGAGATACTCTGACGCTTCTGTGTTAACCTCTGGGCCCCTGGCGCATAATCCTTCCATCTGGAGTGCTGTGGTTTCAAACAGTTTGAAACCCTGCTGCTGTATGAATTCGTGAACTAGATCCATTGCTTGGCTAAAATAAATTGGATTAGAGGCTGCACTCTGAAGGCAGCAGATTAGAATTTGCAGAACTCCTTCTATGAACTCGGGCAAAAGAAGGAATCTGTGGCGATTCTGTGAGAAAAGATTAACTTGCAATACGTTTTGTAAAGTTCCTTGCGATCTTAAAGGAAAAGGAATAAATAGTGCATCTAGAATACATTTCACTTTTAAGGCTGCTTTAAGTAAATCAGTAAGACTTTTTCTCAAATTACCAGGCATAGTATCAGCATTAACATCCACTGCCATAAGATGCAGCACCGTCCTAAAAAGCATTCTCTGAACCAGAGCAACTGATTCTTCTGTCCAACTTGATGAAACAGCTTCATTTTCAGCAGCACTATTTATATTATAACAATCTCCAAGTTTAGACAAGAATTCCGTTAAAGTGCCTATCACACTGGCTGTCAATGCAGACTTGTGGTTCAATGCAATATCAAACTTACATATTTTTTCCAGCAAGGACAGTAAGATATGACACAAATCAAAGGGAGAGTTGTCTAGATAAGTGGCAGATGGTGTAACTGACTCATCTGAAGCCTGAACAATACCTTCTTGAACTGGAATGAATTGTTGGGAGTTCTCCCTTCCATAATTACAGCTCTGGACCATTTCAGATTCTAGAAAGTTATATCCACTTGTTACAGATTGCTCTTTAGACTGGTTTGCTGGAAAAGGCTGCAGAAGCTGTGGTCTCCTGTGCCTTATCATAGCGCTAGTCTTCTCATCTGAATTGCCTTCTGAATCAGAGGTGGAGATTTGGGATTTCCTAGCATCCCTCACAGAATATCGATGAGTAGTTTTGCGCTGGCGTCTGTTCTTCCATGAAGAATTTAGCTTTCCAGAAGCCTGAGCAGACAGATGAACATTTTCTCCTATATTTGGTTTTTCCTGAGTAGGTTTCAGAGAACTTAGGGTTGTCTCTTTGGTCAAACATATTTCAACAGAGAAGGGCAGATTAAAATCTATAAGAAAACAGGAAGGTTATTTAAATTGATACTAGAATCTCACAGCTTGAGAAACAACTGTGTCATCATACAGTATCATCTAGATGTAAATTTATATGGCCAACCTATTACTTAAAAGATCTTTAAAGACTTGCCACACAGAGGGCAAAACCTAACTGTCAACAACATATATGCACCTAAATGATTTTAGAATGATCTAAATGTATGTTATTAAGATTCACCTTGTAATAAATATAATCTATCTAGCTAATTCAAAAGTGTCCTGACCAAATCCATTTTCTTTTTTTTCCTCTTTGTTATATATAACAAGAACTATAGTTTTTAAATATGAAATACTACAGATTATTTATTTTGGGAAAAGAATTTAATGAAACTAGCTGTAGTACAAAAATTAGCCCTTGAACACAAAAACTGATGCCAAACTTTGAATAAGAACTCTTTAAATCAAAGCTAAACAAACCCCTCAGTTTAATTTCAGACACAACTCGGTTCAGTACCCTGTCTACAATATATGACTCTTCATTTTTCCAAGTTGTCATGAATATTTATGAAGCACTTTAAAAAGTACATTTTATAAGGCAATGGAGAGATGTAGAATACAATTGTAAAAAAGCTCTACGATACCTATTAAACAACCTTGCTTTTATATGGTTATATGCACAGAAATTTTAGATGATCACTTATCTGGAAAAATGTATTTCAACTTATAATTATAAAACATATTTTAAATTTATGCATCAAGATTACAGAGAATTTACCTATGGCCTTTTCTTTCTCCACAGGTATTTTCCATACTAGTGGCAGAAGCGATAGAAGGAGAGTAAGAAGGTCTTCTCGACAGGTAAGCTCCTATTAAAGAAACAAAAACTCATGATTTGGGGATAATTCTGAAAAATAATTTACCATACATTCATAATCAAACCTGGATTAAAGATTTATTGGGGTTTTTTTTCAAAGCTTCTAATACCAATTTACAGCATTCTGTATTAACATTTTAACCATTTAACCTGAAGTGAAAAAAGTTACAGGTAATCCTCAAAGTAATAACTGCAATGGAGTCCCCTTTTTCAGGTCAGTCAGAAACAGTTACTAAGTGACCAATCATAAATTGAGGACTACCTGTAATTCAATTGAGCTCTAATCCTGAGAAATTTTCTTTCTTCCATCTCTCAAGATTTTTCTCTAGTTCTTTCAATTTAACCTAAGGTATGGCTTTAAGACTGGAAATGCCTTACATAATCAGTGTGTTCCTTAGACTTCCCCTTAGATTTCAACACAGCTAAATTTACAATAACATTTTAGAACAGCTGGCAGAAGTTTGGAGTACTGTTTCATAACATTTTTGGACTACCGTATTTTACTATGGCAATTGCTTCACAGAATTCAGTTTTATTGCACGCCCTTTTTAACCTGTACATTAGTAATATAGGGGTGCCCTCCTTTACCTTTCTATTTAATCCAGTGAGACAACAGATACCGTGATTATTTTTACCAGTTATTTTTAAATGATACTGAAGCCTACATCAATTTCAATCAGGTTTTTCTTTGATCTCTGGATAGATTGGCCCCAGGACAGATTTTTCTTTTTATTAGCTTAATCAATTCCAGAAAATACTAGGAGTATAATGGGTTCTTGCCTTGTCTCCAAATACGGTTTAATATTCACATTAAAATGGTAAATGAAATAACCAATTTGGAAAAGAAATACCATTAGTGTGACAACACCAAGGTAAACAGACATATAACTGCAAAAATATTGTATAGCCACAAAAATAAAACAATAACAAATAGAAGTAATATTGTCTAAGACAGTAATGGCTTAATCAGGCTATTAAATTTGTACTGTCTGCATTTCCACACCAGGTTAAATTGATAAATTGCAACTCTGGTTTATTTTTAAATAGCAGGAAATTTAAACCTGCCTATTTACTTAATTTATGATTCAATGTATTATGAAAAAATTACCAAGTTTAGTTAACCTATGAGTGAACTGGCTGGAAAGAGATCCTATCCTTCAAATCATTCATATCTGATTACTTCATGTGGGTAAAATACCCACCATGTCCTACATTATTAGTACAGTGGCTAAAAGCTACAGCACTTGTTTCTATCTTACAATGTTGGCCTAATGCAGGGGCGTCAAACTCATGTTATCACAGCGGTGTCACATGGCATATCAGGACTTTTATCCCCTTTGCTAAACTGGGCGTGGAATATGGCCAGCCTGTGACGCATCCAGCCCGCGGGCCGGGAGTTTGACAGCCCTGTCCCAATGGAAGGCTTTTGTGTGAACCATAAAATACGACCAATAAGATTGTAAAATGCATCTGTCATCCTGATCCTGGCTGATATAAAAATCCAATTTCAAAACAGAATATGAAAGTGATCCCAATTAGTTAATCTTCTTTATAATTATACTGTAAGTGCAATGAAGGATATGTATCATATTTTTTCAATCAAATAGATATTTTTCCAGCTAAATGCATCCTATTTTGACAAATGTGAAAACAACATTTACCTGATCAATGATGGAATTAAGTTTAGTAAGCAAAATGAATCCACGACCTTGAATAAGGTAATGTCCAAGGGCAGCTATGTGTGTTTTCTCTTCCTCTTCCTCCCTGGCTTCCACCCTTTGGTCCACTGCATTGCAAAGATGGCTAACATCGGACAAAAACTCTCGTGCCAGAGAGTTACTCGCAGTGCTCATGTCTGAGCTGTCACGAATAAACAAAAGGTTTTCAACATTAATAAAAAACATGATTTCCAAAGATGTAAGGAAGCTAGAATAGTTTATATAGTTTGTACAGGTATCATTTTTTAAAATTTGTGACTTTGAGTCAGTTTTTGACTCCTGGTAACTGCCTCGGCTAGTCCCTGCAATTTTCCTGGCAAGGTTTCATTGGAAGTTGTTTGCCACTGTATGCTTTCCATTGAATAGTTTAGCAACCTAAAAGAGCGACACCATTTGTCAGTTAACTGGCTGCTACTATAATTTATACTATAGTACTAAATATTTTGTTTCCTAGATTAGAATACTTTCCCCATATATTAGAAAAAGATATGTGAGAAATCACCTTATATTGCAAGCCTATCAGTATTTAATCGATTATAATTAAACAATCTGCATATTATTGGCATACATACAGGACAGATACTGATTTTTTTTAAAATAAATAATTTATACAATAAGCTAACATTTCTAAAAAAAATGATCGACACATTCTCAACTCTTTAAATCTTTGCAAAACTATTCAGTTTCAAATAAATGGACATCAAAACATTTTGAAAAGCTATTAACAGAATTGGCTTTGGAAAAGTTACAGTATGATACATTCTGTTCTCATCTGAGGACAGAGAAAAAGAGGAGAATATTAAAACAGGAGTACCTTAGAGGAAATATGAAAGCATGTATTTAAAATTTATGCACAAATTTAAAATTTTAATAAGCTGTATAAAAATTAGGATGGTCCTCATATATCTTCCCTGATAAGAAAGCAAAATAAGGGTTTCTGCAAGGATTGCTACATTTAGCTGTTTAAAATAGTTCTCAAAAATCCTTCCTAGGAAATTACTTCTAATGCATTACATGCAAAGAAAAATAAGTGGAGAAGGAAGAAGAATGTCTTATGGTGAACCTATGGCACAGGTGCCACATGTGGCACTCAGCGCCCTCTCTGTGGGTTTAGTTCAGTTCAGCTCCACTGCACATGCACGCGTGCCTCCCGCCAACCAGCTGGTCGGCAGGTCTCTGCCACGCATGCACAGGGCAGGGCATGTGCACGGGGGGCATGTGCGCATGCACAGGGGGAAGGGCGCATGCAGGGGGTGCACACATGCACAGAGGCTGTGCGCGCATTGCATTTTGGGGGTTTGGCAGGTGCACATTCACGTGTGTGTACACTTTGGGTGCTCAGTCCGGAAAAGGTTAGCCATCACTGTCTTATATAAATTCAAATTTACATAATTCTGAGATGGAAAGGAGGAAATGTCTATACATGGAAACATTGGAAGCTTCAAGTTTGATTATCCATTTTATTCACAATTAAATTATGGTACTAATGAAATATGTTGTAAGGTACACACATTTTTTTTAAAAGGTCAAGTGAGATTCATGTCAGCAGTACTCCAGACTGTTTATTAGATACTATTAGTCTATAAAGTATCCCAAGTTTACTTCAGACACATGAAAACCTAAATAAGATTAAGGGTCATACAAATTATCCTGCATCAGAGGAAGACCTACTATTTAACTTCTATAATTATAATTTCGTTGTTATTACAAGCAGTAGAATTGTAAGGGAATTATCCTGTTTTCTACAATCTTCGACATCTTGATTCAGTACACTTTTGTGCTTATTTAAATATCTTAAAATACACTCAGTCCCCAAAACTCACCAGATTACACTTCCTCTCTCATTGATAGTAATTATCAAGCGTTAAATAGATATGTTCTCAGTATGTCTGTTAGCGACTGACCTGTAAAACAAGGCATGTATGAAATAAATAAAATGCATACTATGGCTAATAAAAAATGTACCTAAAAATAATTGTTAGAATCCTTCACAAATTAAAAGCTCGCTTAAAAAACACAACTTCATTCCTAAAGGCTGCATATTGTACGCTATATGTTTAATCTATACTGCTCCCATTTTTCTCCAAATGTATACAAGAAATCAGCAGAATACAGAACATAATTAATTATTAAAGACAGGCTGTGTTCAAAGTGAATATGTAAAAAGGTAATTAGAAAATGACCCAAAATGGACATTATAGCTAGTATTCAAGAATTGTGTGTTTTTTAAAGCACTTTCTATTGAAAATTTTAATTACAATAGTTAAAGCAAATACAAACTAAACAATTTAGTTCCCATGAAAATCTGATTATTTATATAATTATTTCCTGGACTCATGTGTCTTTGACCTTAAGACTTTTACTTAATTTATTAAGAAATAGAAAAGGCAATTAATAAAGGTTCTGTTTTAAAATGTGCTCTAATTTCTTTAAAATTTAAATATTCTTTCAAAGAAAACTGATTTAGAAAAAAACAGTTTGAACAGACTGGTTGAAAGTAGCTTCCTGCTACAACATCTCTCCCAAATTATCTCTTCCAAATTCACCTTTGCAAAATATTCAAATGTGACCAAAGCCTTTAAAGTGCTATATAAACTAAATAGTATAATAAATATATATAATAAAAATCACTTAAATATGAGCCAGCAGTGTGCTGCAGCTGCCCAAAAAACCCAATACATTTCTAGGCTGCATCAACAGAAGGATAGAATCAAGATCAGGTGAACTGTTAATACCACATTATGCCTTGGTAAGGCCACACTTGGAAAACCACATCCAGTTTTGGTTGTCACGATGTAAAAAACATGTTGAGACTCTACAAAGAGTGCAGAGAAGAGCAACAAAGATGATTAGGGGATTGGAGACTAAAACATATAAAGAAAAGTTGTTGGAATTGGGTATATCTAGCTTACTGAAAAGAAGGAATAGGAGTGACATGACAGTAGTGTTCCACTATTTCAGGGGTTGCCACAAAGAAGAGGGAGTCAAGCTATTCTCCAAAGCACCTGAGGGCAGAACAAGAAGTAATCGGTGGAAACTAATCAAGGAGAGAAGCAACATAGAACTAAGAAGAAATTTCCTGACAGTTAGAACAAATGATCAGTGGAACTTGCCTCCAGAAGTTGTGAATGCTCCAACACTGGAAGTTTTTAATAAGAGATTGGACAACCATTTATCTGAAACTGTATAGGGTTTCCTGTCTGAGAAGGGGGTTGGACTAGAAGACATCCAAGGACCCTTCCAACTCTGTTATTCTGTTATGTAACAAGAGTTTATTATACAAGGATTTTTCTGAACAAAATTTAATTAATAAGACAAGAACGCACATTATGAAATAGCATGAATGGAAAGTATACATTAACTAATTGCTCTGTTTTGTTTATATTCGTATCTCACATCTGAGGACTAAAAATAATCCATTTATCTCTAACTAAAATGGCATAGGAGCTGTTTTTCCTTTCCTTCAATTTGAACATTGAGATGGCATAAGCAACACAGAAATAATTGTACAAAACAAATTGGATGAATTACTTTAATTGGGTATCAATCTGGAAAGTCAAGCACTTTGCCCACTGATATGATTGCAACCTTGTTTTATAAGAGCAATAATAACATTGGGAGAAACCACAATAATTGAACTGTTTGCCAGAAATGCTTTTCTCTAATTGAGGCATGCATTGCTATGGACACTCAATTCAAGGTGTGTGACTAATAATAAACCTTCTTGGCTTCACTGCTTGTAAAAGCATACAAATATATTATCTTAATATTCTTGCCAAAAAAGGGAAGGCACTGAACACCACATAAATGTGCAGGTTAGGCCATAAGGGACACTCTAGAGAGAAGACTGACACAATGGCTTATGTTAACTCAACTTGGCAAGTTTCCTGTAACAGTGGACCTGACTAGTGCCCCAAGGCATCACATGCTAATGAGAGCTGTCCTCCAAAATTCTGGATCTGCACTTGCAATGGATTGTGGTCATTGTTTCTGGTAACTCAGAGCAAAGGGGCAATGAACAAGCAAGGCTTAATCAGCTTTGATGTGGCATGGCAACCATGGGTTGAAAAACTTAGCAACTTAGCAAAGCTTGCCATTTTTGCCTCATAGTGAACTTGAATCAATAATAATTCTGCATGAGAATGTGCACGGTAAAAGAGAAAAAGAAAGAAGAAGAGAAAAAGATAACTCAAACTGGAATCAGTAACTCTTGGACCAATTTATACTTCTTCTATAATTAGAATGCCTTCACATAACAAAGCATTTCTGGACTAAGTTGGTTTTACATTTGTTTGAAAAATCACCAGTCTCTATCTAAAAAAGCAATATTTCTTTGATTCATATCCCATGTTCTACAGCTTATCTGTAATCCCTTTACCCTTCCCATATGAATTCTTAATCTGGGTTTTTCTATCTGTCGCTCTGGAAATTCAGGTGCACAGGATTCCCTGTGGTAGCACTGATTTGCAAATAACTGATTTTTTTTTTTTATAAAGAAACCTGTGCTTATATTAGAACTACAATGTTCAGTCAAAAATATTTAATGAATTTAAAAGATGCCTTAATGAACTTGACAGCAGATTTTGAATTTGTAATAGAAGTCCTTAGAAAATGCATATAGTAAGCATCATTTTAAAGAAGGTAAAAAAGGAAGACGCTTCCTACAATAGTTCTGGATTTCTGGAAAATATAGCCTTTTTTTTCTTCAGAACTATTCATATTTTAGAGAAGTTGGAAATCTGGAGACAGGTGAGTTTGATAATTGTTTAAGAATTCCTTAACCTTATCTAAGTACTGCTTCTTTTTATAAACTGTATATATAATACAACTTCAAATATATGCTTTTGGAATATGTATACTCCAAAAGCACATATTTGAGGTTGTATTATAGCAGACAGCAATATACTCAAATCGCTATTAATTAAAAAGAAGTCACCTGCCTTCTATTCCATTTATCTAAGTAAATACTTATTCAACAAAACTGACATTTAGGGACCATTTTTAAATATATTTAAATTACTGACACATTTAATTATACATATCACAGAAGTATGGGCAAAAATAATTCTATCATCTATTTTCTTAATAGCTTCAAATATCTACTAAATTTAATTTGCACATATCATCTTTTAAATCATTATAAATCCAAGGTTATAATGTTCACCAGGGAAAACAGATGATGGAAAAAGTATCCGCATTCCCTTCAAATGTTATATAATCCACCAACTTGATATGCAAATATTGAGAAATGGTTATTTGTTTAGAAAGTGATTCATATATTTTCATGATCACATCTGCTTATTTCTGCCAGAACTCAGATAAGAAAACAATGAACTGTTTTAAATGTGAATTTGTTGAGAAGATGGCATGTATCCCAATGAACTAATAGAAGTACAGGTTAAAGGGATTCTAACCCAACTTTGATAGAAATTATCGAACATTTACTGACTGAATAAATTCACTTCTCCTGGGCAGGATTGAGTGCATCCCTACTAATAAGATTCTGATAAGATTCTGAACGATTTTTTCTGAAAAATCTTGAAGAATGTATGAAGAAAGTTTCAAAATGAAGAATAGTGAATTTGGGATGTCAGTCTGATAACAAAAAGCAGATTTTAAAATTGCTAATCCATAAGCATTTTGAAAATAATGAAGTAGAATTTCATTGTAAAATTAATTATATTTTAAAAATTGGATAACTATGTATACAGATTGTAGAAATGTTGTGCACAGAATTATTTTGACTTCAATAAATATGACATTCCAATACATATATAAAAACCCAATAATTAAGGAGTTAAATTTGGGCAAGGTAATTAGATATAGGGTGGATGGCAGACCTTTTTTATGGCAAAGTAATCAATTTAATAGACCAAGGGAATGCTGTGAATGATGTATATCTTGATTTCACTGAAGCATGTTATAGATTCTGTCATGATATCCTTGTGGACAGATGGATAAAGTGAAATAGAAGATATAGCAACACCGTAGGTTTTAAACTAAATGAATAAGCACACTCAGAAGATATTTTGCATCATTCTGAAAAGAAATAACTGTGGGGCTTTCCCAGAATTTTCTCTGTCCTTGGCCCAAGAATATTCAACATATTTACAAATGACTTAAAGGAACACTTATTAAATTTGTTAAGATATTTGTTTTTGTGCTTTTACACTTTTGTTTTTTCATGATGGCCTTAGCTTGCTATTAGTATTATGTATGTTACTATATATGTGTTCATGTATAACATAGGGAACCATTCTCTAAAGTCACGCAGAAATCAGAATACATGAGTTTTGGGATATAAAAATCAAGGAGCATAGTGTAAAAATGGGACTAAAATTAAATATAAACAAATCGAGATAACGACAATAGGTACAACTAGACTTAGAACTGACAATTAGATGTTGAAGTGATAGATAACTTCTGTCATTTAGGATCAACGGGTAAGGAACAAGCAATCAAGAAATAATTGCAGACTAGTACTTCATAGAATAGTAATCAAATCCATGGGCATGATATTCAGCAGACAACAATATGTCTACCTACAAAGATCAGAATCATGCAAGCAATGGTTTCCCCAATGACAATCTATGGAAATGAAAGTTGAACTTTCAGGAAGCAAGATAGAAATTGTATTGATGCTTTTGAACTTTGGTGTTGGAGAAGACTCTTGAGAATACCATGGGCAGCTAAGAAAAAAAATGGATTATTCAACAGATCAACCCAGAATTTGCATATGCAAATGACCAGGCTGAAGTTTTCCAACTTTGCTCACAATATGCAAAGACCTAACTCTATGTAGAAGGCTCTAATTGTGGGAAAGATGGCAGGAAAGAGAAGAAATGGGTGATCAGCAGCAAGGTGGATGGCCCAAGTTGCAGTGGATGTGGATGCCTCACTTGAAGATATTAAATACCAGATTAGGGATAGGTTGCATTGAAGAAAATCTATCTATGTGGTCACTGTCAACACTGACTTGGTGACATATAATCAATAGGAATGAATAATAGAGAGCAAAGCATAAGCCCAGTTCCAGTAAATTGCTTGGTAGATATGTCTAGCCCATGGTAATTAACCTGAATAGACCACTTGGTCTAAGTGGCTAAGACCACTTAAAACATTCTGTCCTTCCATGAACACACCATTATACTGCTTTAGAGTAAGTTACAAATATTTTGTGGTATGTTAATTATTTGTTAATTATAAAGTGATTCTTCAACTGGCTTATTACTTGACTTCTTAAAATGTTAAAATACAATGGATACATACCTATTTGAAAAGCTAATGTATCCTCAATCTTGTTTTGAAAGTAACAATACAATACTGATACATTAGCTTTTCAAACAGATGAAACTACCATCACTACTGGATTATTAGTCAATAATTTCTCATAACAGTCTCTATTCTAAAGATAAGCTTGAATGTTTCTTAAAGGCAAGCTTTTTTCTTTGTTTGTATGTGATCTCTAAACAAGCCAAAATCAGCATTGCATGATACTCATTATTAAGTTACACAACATGTACCATATTTCACTGCTTTTCACTTTAGACTTTCAGTGAAAATAACGATTTACTTCCACTTTTAAAATGCTTTGTGAGAAGGGATTAGATGAGCTACATTCCACTACACATGTGATCCATGGCATTAAAAGGAAATTTTATTTCTGCAAAAAGTGGAAATGTTCTTCCAGAGAGGGAATTCAGAGTAAATTTATTTCGTACACTGTAGTACTAGAGCAGCACTCCTGAATCCAAAACAAGGCACTCCCAATAGGAGCAATAATAACAAACTACAATTCTCTACACCAAACCAGAAAAATCAAAATGATCCTGCATTCATCTCACATTAACATACAAAAAATAATACTGACACATAAATGGAAGGGGGGAAAACTATTTTAAGTCAGCAGATAGATATATTGCAGAGCCTCTGACTCAGCCCTTACAACAAACAACTCCACCCAAAGCAATTATACAGAGGGAAGGTCAGAAAAGTTCTAGGCTGTTCTTTAAAGAGAACCAATCTAATAATAATCTAATGTTAGCAAAGACTTATCTAACCAACTTTCCTAAAGGATCTTACTATCGAATTTCCCCAGTAATATCTAGTTAGTGTTGTACATTCAGCTCAAGCAGAATAGCAACCATTGTAATTATGGTATCTCACACAAAATTAGAATGGTGTATCTTCTGGTATGCAAATCTGTGTGAAGAGGCAGTGTGCATAGTAATTAAAATTTTGAATAAAGGTTCAAGTCCAGCTTCAACCATGGAAGCTCATAAGGTGGCTTCGGATCAGCCATCTCTTAAAGGGTGTACTATGTATGCCAACATGCTTCCAAAGAAAAGAAAGGACATGTAGCTTAATCAACAAGCAAATGAATAAAAATCCTTGATAACACAACCAACATAAAAGAATCCAGTTGAAAGCAAAAGATTTGCAAAGAATCTTTCAATACTGTATTGAGACTTCATGAAAAGACTTTCTGAAAAGGAAGTAGGCACATCCTAAAGCTGTGGGTTAACTGACCACAATGCCAACAAGAAATGAAACTTAACACAATAAAAACTGGCTCATCAAGCTAAAATATAAACAAACTACAAATTCCACAATCATGTTTTAGAAATAGATATTTCAGATATTTAAGATTAGCCACCCTAAAATAACAATCTTTTATCTTAGGGTGGCTAATCTTAAACATCTAGAATGTCTATTTCTGAAACACAATTATGGAGCTTGTAGTTTATTTATATTTTAGCCTGATGAGCCAGTTTTATGGTGTTAATCCTTTTTCATTTAGTAAAAGGTTGGGGTTGTTGAAAATGCATATCCATTTGGATGCACCAAAATCTCTATCCATGTTAAACTATCTAGACATAAAATGTATCCTAAATTATACATAAAGATGTGCAATAAAAAAGGAACCATAAGTATTCCATTATACAACAATAAAGGTAGAGTATGGCTATTTTTAATAAATGTCCTTATGTTCCTAATTACTGCACTTCATAAAGAAATTTGGCAATTATTCAGTCTTTAGGTAGTCATGTTTTAGCAGCTAATATCTATCCAGCTAAGCTTTTCCAGCATAAAACATTAGGATGTTAACTGAATGACTATAGTACAAAACAAAGCCTGATGAAGACAAATATATTTCTGTATCAAAAAAGCTTTATTTGACATATATAACATCATTTGATTACAGTATATAAAACTTTACTGTAAAAGAGGACCAACTGTAGCCATATCCTCTGTAACTGCAGGTGATCAAAGTTTAAACAAAACAGCCAGTGGCAATCTGTTAGGACAACAGGAGTGCTTTCTTTGCATAATATTTCATTTCAATCTCATACATCTTCATATAAAAGCTCTTGGTAACAGAGAATGAGAATGGTCTTTGCTTGACATTCTATTTGTTTATTCTAACAATAGATAAAGTATAGCTGCCAGTCATAGCTATATTGAAACAGATAGGCCAATGATCCAGCTCAATAGAAAGCTATTCTAAGTGCTAATTTTTTCATTCACAACTACATTACAAGCACAGATATTTAGCCTTAGGCATTTTGCTACATTATAAAAAACTGAATTAAATCCACAATATGCAGGCATCAGCTAGTTCTAGAAGACGAGAAAGTGTCCCAATACCATTCAGATTAGAGGTTTTCCTTCCACATACATAAACATAACAATATATTAATGCTACCACTATGATCACAGGAGTACATAATGTAATTTGAGCCGGCAAATGAGCTGGGACCATATCTGTTCTTCTAGATTAGAATTACGTGAGTTTGAATTATTTCATTCCTTCATTTCAATATTAAATTGTGTTCTAAAATAGTTTTGCAAATAAATCTATAGAACGATAGCCTAAATAGATGATTATACCCTTTCACACACTGATATCATGAGCCAATTATTCTTTTGGAAGATTGAACTTTATAATTCTTTTCTTGCTTTGTTGACATATTGCTGATTTGTCACAGGGAATGAAGCAAATGATTCACAGGTCTGTGACTAAAAAGCTGTTTGATTATTTTCATCTAATTTCCCTGTATTTTGGTGTGCTGAAAACAAAAAAATATTGAAAAAACTCCTAGACGTCATGATTTGCCATAACATGCAAAATTGTCTTCAAATGTATTTAAAAAAAATATTTTTGGTATTTTTTTATATTATGGGTTTTTAACCAAATTTAAAGTCCAAATTACTATTAATTAATTCACATAAATGCATTTAAGATATAAAATGCCAAAAAAAAACCTTAAAGGGTTTGTCCAAGCTATGTAAAAAAAATATAGCACTGTAAATCTGATGGTCAGCAATATATACATAAGCTAAGCAAGTTTTAAGTCTGTGCTTCTAATGGTAGAAGGGGTTAATCTTTCCTGAAGAATCCAGTGGGAGACACAGGGCAGATAGCAGCATCTCCGGTCAGTGCAGGGGGCGTGGCCAGCACTGTGAAGTCTCGTGTAGAAACACAGAGCTGCTCTCTCCTGCATGCCACACTTGTGCATAAATCATCATCAGGTTCTTGGTTCTAGGCTGTTCACACTTTTTCATCACAATTCATGTTAGCTCGTCATTCTTCAACCGTTATGTTATGGCTCTGCGAAAGTGTATTAATTCACCAGACAGTTTCTGTTTCATTTGTGGTGAATATACAGTGTTGAAGCAACAGCAGAATATTACAGACTTTATGAAAAAAGTATACTTTGCATACTTTGGACTAAAAATTGGAGATCAAGATAAAGTTTGGGCGCCTCATAAAGTGTGCAAATGGTATGTTGAGGACCTCCAAAACTGGTTCAAGGGTAAAAAAAATCTTTCCGTTATGGGATTCCTATAGTAAGGCGAGAGCAAAAGAACCATAGTGATACTTTTGTTCATGCGATGTGAAAGGGTTTAATTCCAAATGGAAGCATTCCATTTCATACCCCAATCTTCACTCAGCAATTTGTCCCATCCCCCATGGCACAGATATATCAGTACCCAAGCCCCCTGCTACCTTGGAACAGATACCTAGCTCCGATGAAGGTGAAGTCATACCTGAACCAGATGACGAATCAAGTTCTGACTTTGAAGATGATACAAGACCAAAATTCTTTTCTCAGGAGGAAATGAATGATTTAGTAAGAGACTTGAATCTTCCCAAAGATGCCACTGAGTTTTTCGGATCAAGGCTGAAAAGCAGGAATTTATTGTTGCCAGGAGTGTGATCTTCATGGTTCGTGAAAAGGAGTTCGTTCCTTACTTAATCCAGGAAGATAAGTTGGTTTATTGCATCAATGTCGAAGGTCTGATGGGTCAATTTAAAATCCAATATGATTCAGAGCAATGGTGTCTTTTTATAGATTCTTCAAAAAGAAGTCTCAAAGCAGTTTTACTCCACAACGGTTTTTATGCTTCAATACCTGTAGGTCATTCCGTAAACTTGAAGGAAACCTACGAGAACTTGGAATTGGTTCTTCGTAAACTTAAATATGAAGACCATGGTTGGCAAGTGTGTGGGGACTTGAATGTCTTGTGCATGCTGCTCGGGCAACAAGCTGGGTATACCAAATATCCTTGTTTTCTGTGTCTATGGAACAGTCGAGACCGACAAAATCACTGGACCAAGAAGAGTTGGCAGCCAAGGGTGCTAACAGTCGGTGAAAAAAATGTTCTCCGAGAAACTTTGGTACCTTCCCATAAAGTTCTTCTACCACCTCTCCACATAAAATTGGGATTGATGAAGTAATTCGTAAAATCACTCCCAAGAGATGGAGAATGCTTCAAATACTTGGTCACCAAGTTTCCATGCCTGTCCGAGGCAAAATTGAAGGGAGGTGTGTTCATCGGACCAGACATTAGAAGGCTTATAGTTGATCAAGAGTTTGTCAATACCATGACGGAGCCTCAAAAAGATGGGTGGATTGCATTTAAAGAAGTCATACAGAAATTTTTAGGCAATAACAAAGATCCTCACTACAAAAAGATTGTCGGAAGAACGCTGAAAGCATTTCAAGCTTTAGTTTGCCTGATGAGTTTGAAAGTGCATTTCCTCCAGTCCCACCTTGACTACTTTCCTGAAAATTTGGGAGCTGTGAGTGAGAAACAAGGTGAACGATTCCACCAAGACATTAAAGAGATGGAAAGGAGATACCAGGGAAGCATTACAATGATGGCAGACTACTGTTGGATGCTTCAGAGAGACATTCCAGATACTACTCACAAGCGTAAATGCACCAAGAGGAGCTTCACAAGGAAGAAGAATCGAGTTTAGTGTGGGTAGATGAGCTCATTTCAGTTCAAAAAAGGATTTTCATGAAAATATTGTAATAAAACTTTAATTTTATAAGTCTATTTCCATTTATTTTGAGGTATTGCCTTATTTAACATAGTTACCTAAATTGTCAGGAAATGTGATGTCCTATGACAAAATGGAGGTCATTTTCGGATTCAGCTCACCAAAAAACATAAAGATTACGTCAAATAACCAAAACAGCTCTCGAATGTTTTTTTTTTTGCAGACCTGTGTTATTTATGCTTCATATTTGTATGTATTAAATTTACATGCTGCCCATCTCACTGTTAAGCAACTCTGGATAGTTTACACACTATGAAACAATACAAAACAATTTAAATGTTTAAAACATTAAACCTTAAAAATTAAAAGGTAACAAAAAAGTGAATAAAAATGGACCAATATGCAAACAGGCTGAAGATGATACCTTCTCCTAATCTACTGGCTTCCTCCAAAGTAGGAGACACCCCCCCATCAGAACCCCAAGCTGGCTGCAGAGCCAGGTTTTCAGAAGGCCAAAGAGTGTATCTAGCTTATCTAGTGTCCATGTGAGCAAAAGTTCTTGTTTACAATAAACAATCTACATGTTTCAGTTGCACATTTATTTTGGTGGTGTATATGTGTGTGTTTCATTCTTTCAATATCCAGAATTACATGTTACCATCCACTATCCAGCTAGAAAGGCGTTTGACTGGACTTCCAGCATTTGTTGAATGATCTAACAACTTTTACATCAAGAAAGAGGGAGAGAAGGAATAATAAAGCATATATTTGTTACATAATTACTATTAGGTATAAGAGATTTACTTTGATGCTCAGAACTGAAGCACCGGACCATAATTACTCTTTTTTAAGTTCATAATCTATTTAACGTGTTAACTTACTGTATTGCACTTCTAGACATTAGCTTATATTCTAAATTTGAATCTACATTCCAGATCTTTCGTAAATTTTCTGGATGTGAATGTAATGTAAATTCTTGAATTTAGCTTGAAATCATGTTTGTGTTTTATTCAATTATCTTCATCCAGAATTCAACACAAGGAGAGAAATGGTTTTAAAATATAACCTTTTAATTAGTATTAAAACACAGAATTCATAAGGTTTCTGATAGCACACATCAGGGGTTTTATTTTTAAACTCTGTTTTATATTTATGAATAGGCTCATTTTCATCATGGCACTGAAATGTCATGTGTAAAATGTAACTATAAAAAAATACACATCCATATTTGGTTGGAATTGCTGCAGGGCCCTCAAATGTAATAATTTGTTATAAAGTTAGGGTATCTCTTTTTTTAAAAAATCCAGTTAAAATTGTCAAATAAGAACTGCCCTGCACACTGCATGAGATTTGGTCTCTATATAGAGAAAAAACTTGTGGTGCCTAACATGTTTTTACAAGCAACACATTCAATGTTGTCTTCAGAGACGATCACTGGTAACATGCAAAGAATTATATTCTTTAACTGTGTTTGTTTAGTGTAAGAAATGACATGTCATGCAATCTAACAGAGATTAAGTTATCTAAATTAGTGGATAAATTCTTCATAGAACGCATAATGGCTGAAAAGATAACAAATTCAGATTATGTTTAAGATACCAAAATGAAGAAGATAAAACTTTGGGCAGATGTATAAAATAACAGGTTCTAGTATCCATCTAGCTAGTAGTTCATATAACTTAATACACAATTATTTCTCAACCTAACCTATTTCAAATTTATAGTCTACAAATAAAAAGAATCAAGCCCTCCTCAAAATATGATACACAACCATCACAGCTTTTCAAAGATTAAAGTACATAGATTATCTTCAGTATTTTTAAGCAGTCAGATATCTTTGCTATAACTATAATACAAAGCAAATTTCCTAAATCTCCATTAATCTCGGGATGTATTATCCTTGTGTTATATCATAATGACCGTTACATTAAAGTAAGCCATAGTAACATTATAAACCTTCTTTGTAAAACAATTTAGGATTGTACTAAAATTCACACAAAAAAGAATCAAGTGAAGAAGAAATACAATCTATTGCTTGCTTATCCCAATTTAATTCTTCTAGGCTCACATCAAGTCTGGATATAGCATCAACCAATTATGAGGGCTTGGCATTTATGCTGAGGGATAACTCCCAAATAATGAAGGTTTTTCTTCTTTTGGGGGGACTCTGATGTGAGTAAAGCATTCTTTAACTCTTTCTCTTTATTCCAAATTTGCTTTTACGCTTAAAGAGGTAGTCATATAACATGTTTAACCAAATCAGATAGCTTAATAAATGCATCTGAACAAAACATTAAGCCTGATTAGTCTAACATTGGTTTGGTTATTTAAGTTGCTTTTTAAAATTGTCCAACTCTGAAAAGTCTGGGCAGCTTTCAATATTTGAAACACATAATTTATTCCTTACGTTTTGTATTAACCCACTCTATTTTGACAGTTTATAGGTCAATGCATCATGCAAATATATCATCAATAACCAAGTTATGTGTTTACACGAATTGGCCCAAGTCTATTTTGTGACCTGCCGACTCTTGGGTTTTGTACAGCACAAACAAAACACTGGGGAATCATAAATTTAACCAAGGCAATTAGAGACAATATGAGGAAATTATCCAAGGCCGTACAGGAAAGGAAAAGCCCTAAGTGCATTTCATATTCAAGATTCCCAGCAAGGCTTGTGGTTTATCCTCTGCTAGAATGAAGTCCTCACCTTCACCTGGCAACAGCATTCTGCTGCTGCTTTAATGAGAAAAGGTGCCAGGGATTAACAGTGCATTGTTTTCCTTCTGTACCCAACTTCAGGGCTGCTACAGCTAATTAACCATCCCTGCTTTCCTACCATTTTCTTGCAGCCAGTCTGATGATCCCAGACAGAGGGGGGGGGGGAGGTTTAAGCCGAGTATCCGTCCCCTGGCAAGAACATGTCCTGCGTTCTGGTCAAAGCTGCTAATGTATCAGAGATGGTGATGATGCAGAGAATCCAAGAGGAAAAGCGAGACAGAACCTATTCTTACCCCCATGAAACAGTGATTTGCACTTGACAGGATGGAGGCAGGACCCTCTTCAGGAACAGCAAACTCCATCTGATTCTTGGTTTAAAAAAAAAAAAACCAACGCAAAAGTTACTAACTGTCCCAAAAGGTTGCCAAATCTAAAGGCGCCCCTTTCCTCTACCGGGAGATAAAAGGTAGAGCAAAAGGGTGGTCGTTGGAATGATGACAACCATTCAATGAAGAAATGCCTATGGTAAGCAGAAAAGACTGGGGAAAGGAAGGGCAAAGTGCCTGCAAGTTTTAAGCCCCCTTCTTCCCTCCCTTTTACCACCCAGCAAAGAGACAGTGTCCCACGCAAACCCGGAGGAAAGCGGCCCAACGGGAAGGTTGGCAAAGCCCGGCAGGATGCAACCTTAGCCCAAGCAAGTGCGGCATCGAGAGCCGCTCTTCAGGGGCGGAGAGAGCCAGCTCAAGAAGCGAGGCGGTGCAAGTCTGTCGGTGCCAACCAGCAACCAAGGAGAGATGCCCCCTCGCTCGCTTTGCTTTGCTTTTTAGGCCCCAGCTCCTGGTCGAATCCCTCCACTTCCTTCCCCGCCGCTTACCTGCTCCCGCCGCCCGCGCAAAAACCGCCTTGCTCAGCCCGGCCTTCCGCCAGCTTCGTCCTCCTCCCTTTGACAGCGGAGCCGGCGGCGGCCAACTACTGCTGCCCATGGCAGAGCAGAATCCGGCCTCCTCAAAGCCCTCCCTTTCCCCCCCCCCACTTCCCGTCGCCAGGGAAACCCGAAAGCCCGCCCACTCCAGCAGTTGCAACAGCGACGGAGGCAGCAACAGCAGCTCCCTGAACCTAAACCACCCGCCGGGCCACGCAAGGAGGGTCCCGCCCCCTCCCGCCCGAGACGCCCCCCCCTCCTCCAGCCTCACGTACAGCCAAAGGGCCAATAGGAAAGTAGCTCTAAATCTTGACCTCATTGAATGAACGCCCGTTTCTTACGCAGCGGCTGGGAAAAGCCTGCGTTGTTCTGCGGCGGAGGGTGGGGGGGGCTTGGATTCCCCTTCTCGGCTTCTTGAATTCGTGGCTTCCGGGATCTTGATTTCGTGTGACCTAGTTTTTGGACTTTGCCTTTACTATTCCACTGTTATCTCGATATGGGATCTCTCAGCTTTAATCTGATTTCTCGGTGACTTTTTTTTTCCTTCTCAAAGGTTGCAAATGCAGATGACATACTCATATTCTGTAGCCAAGCACGCTATAGAATCAGAATAGGGCTGGAAGGGACCTTGGAGGTCTTCTAGTCCAACCCCCTCTTCAAGCAGCAGATCCTAAACCAGTGATGGCTAACCTTTTTTGGACCAAGTGCCCAAAGCATGTGAACCCCCAAAATGCAGTGGCCCCTGACATGTACCCCACCCTCACACGTATCTATGTGTGACCCCCCACATGCACCCTGCCTCCTCACGCAGAGACCCAAAGAGCAGGTGGCCGGTGGGAGGCCCGCATGCATGTGCAGTGGAGCTGAGCTGGGACGACGGCTTGCGTGCCCACAGCGAGGGTGCTGCGTGCCCTTCAGACAAGTGACTCTCCAGTCTCTCCTTAAAAACCTCCAGTGATGAAAAACCCTCAACTTCTGACAGCTTCTGACACCAAGCTGTTCCTTTGGTTAATTGTCCTTACTGTTGGGAAAATTCTCCTCAATTCCAGGTTGCTTCTCCTCTTGATTAGTTTCCATCCATTGTTTCTTATCCTATCCTCCAGTGCTTTGGAGAATAAGTTGACCCTGTCTGCTTTTTGACAGCCTCTCAAATACTGGACTAGTGCTATCATGTCCTCCCTAGTCCTTTTTTTCTTTAGGCTAGCCAAACCCAAATCCTACAATCGTTCTTTATATGTTTTAGTCTCCAGGCTTTTAATCATCTGAATTGTTCTTCTTTGGACTTTTTCCAAAGTCTCAACATCTTTTTTGTAATGTGACCAAAACTGGATGCAGTATTCTACATGTAGCTTTATAAAGCGGTACTATAGCTTAGCATATTTTCAGAACACTGCCATGGTTCAACATGTTATGCAAACTTGGACAATTGGTTTGAGTAAATCATGGATCAGTTAATAATAGGAAAACAGCGGGAACCCATTCAGTAATACTTAAGAGATTGGACAACCATTTGTCTGAAATAGTATGGGGTTTCCTGCTTGAGCAGGTGGTTGGACTGGAAGACCTGCAAGGTCCCTTTATTACTCTGTTATACTTAATTTAGAATGCAGTATATTGTTCAAAAGTCATTCGGTAAAACAGTCATCCACAGGATCACAAGCTCTGTCAAAATGCTGAAAACTTTTTAAAGAGTTTGCTTTGATGCAAACACTGCCCCTTTGGCAGACATAGAGTATACTCTGATGCAGATGTAAACGCAGTGGAGCTTGTCTTGCAATACTCTTTCATCAGTAGTAAGCAGCAAGCTCTGCGGTAAGCAGGAGGGGCATTGTGATATTATGATGCGAACTATGTGCCTTCTCAAGCTGTTAAGATACAAATAAGAAAGGCTTGGATTTGTATTTTGATGCTGCAGTACAGTTTGTCAGTTTTTATCACAATTTGTATCAGATACCTATGTGTTGCCAATTATGAAATATATGGCTTATAAAAAATATTCGCAATTCTACAGTATTATGGTCAGGTGCTTACTCCTATCATCACCTTGTAAATCAGTGTAGCTGTATAAAGAACAGTATTTATACTATTAACATGGTATAATTATCCATGGTGGCCGCTCTCTCTGGAACATCATCCCTCCAGAGATTAGAATGGCCCCCACTCTAGCACTCTGGTTTTGCCAGTGGGCCTGGGGAACCCAGAACGGGATGGAGCCCATTAATTAGCTCGTGTGAGGTGTTGTCACCAGGGTGGGGGATGGGGTGATTTTATTATATTAATTTATTGTACAACTCTTTTTTATTAGTTTTAATTTTTATGTGAGGTTTTATATTCTGTAAGCCGCCTTGAATCGCCAAATAAATAAATAATAAATAAAGTCCAAACACTACAAAAATCCTTCAAGGGATTTAGTTGCTTTCTAAACTAACCAAGACGATCTTATGAAGATTAAACCGTGTGAACTAGTTAAATTCTACTGTACTAAATGAGAAGTTTCACCTTTGACTTCAAATAAAATACAAACATTTCTATACACAGAATTGTTGCAGGCAAGTCACACATAATAATACAAACATAATTCTATGCACATGTGCTTCATTTTATGAAATTGCAATTAAGAGGGATCAAAGTTCTGAGTTACATTACTGATAGGCCTAACAATTGGAACATGTCCGTGTCAATTTCTTAATAGCCCAATACAAACCTAAGCTTAAACATTGAAAGTCCTCTCTAAATAGTTGAGTAATAATAAGTATACTTATTTGCAGTCTAGTGCTAAAATCCTAAGCACAAATACCTGGAAATAAGTTCTTTTGAACTAAGTGGAATATTTTATTAGTAAATGTGCATATAACTGTGCTATAAATGTAGTCATTTTTAAGTATAAGTATAAGTATGTGCAAAATGTAAGAATTCACAATTTTCTGAAATACTTTCATATTATTCCATCTCAAAGATTACATTTGTATCTGTATGCATTTAGTAAACATTCTGGCCATCAGCACTCTTCAAATAACATGCTTTTCTTTTCTACTTAAGACAGATTTTTCAGGACAAACTCTTAAATTTATCTAAATATAAAATATGATCATTGTGCAGTATAATTGCATATTGAATTAATTTACTCAGAAGGTCCACTTTTTTTAGCTTTCACTAAATGTAATTAGGCAGCATCTATCCCTGAAAAATCTTTTCTGCCCCTTTAAATTATTTTCCCCCTCATACGCATTAACCATGGATAAAACATATAATACATAGGGAGGAGGTTCAGCTCAGTATATAACAAAATAGCCATAATACCTGTATAAACACATTTTAAATATTCCTCACCAAGTAACAAGTGAGCGACTTGCTACTCAGTGCATAAACTAGTCCAGGATGGGCATGGCCAGCTCAATGTCACTTGTGTTGGGGGCTCCCAGGTTGTGTTTCTGGCTGCGACGGCCTCCTGCAACCCCCCGCCAGCAAAAACAGTGCCGAGCACGGTCCTCCAGAGCTCTATTTTTGCTGGCAGAGGCACCATGGGCCACTTGTTCGCTGTTTCTAAGGCAGCCTGACAGACAACCTGTGGGCCAGATTTGGGCCGCGGGCCTTGAGCTTGACACCCTTGTTGCAGAGAATTAAAAGATTATAGTATTATACCTGTCTCTCTTTATTTTGTAAAAGTGTGTGTATAACTGTAACTTAACCCGATTGTATGAGTTTATATGAAAAATAGGGACACGGTGGCTCAGTGGCTAAGACGCTGAGCTTGTTGATCAAAAAGGTTGGCAGTTTGGTGGTTCAAATCCCTAGCGCCGCGTAATGGAGTGAGCTCCCATTACTTGTCCCAGCTTTTGCCAACCTAGTCATTTGAAAGCATGTAAAAATGCAAGTAGAAAAATAGGGACCACCTTTGGTGGGAAGGTAACAGTGCTCCATGCGCCTTCAGCATTTAGTCATGCTGGCCACATAACTATGGAGACATCTTCGGGCAGCACTGGTTTTTCATGTTTGAAATGGAGATGAGCACAGCCCCCTAGTGTCGGGAACAACTAGCACATTTGTGGGAGGAGAACCTTTACTTTTTTATATGAAAAATAGAACCATAAGCTAATTATATGGGCTCATTGTCTAGAACTTCAGTCCCCAAATTTTGTGGCTTGGCTGCCTGGCTTGGAGGAGAAGGGAGAGGGGAACTGGACCACATGAGTGGTGGGCTGGTGTGCATGTGTTTGCATGCCGGCCCACCACTCACTCACATGAGTGGAGCTGCTTGCACACAGGCACATTGGCCCACCTCTCACATGGCCTGGTTCCATATAGGCCACAGTCTGATAGTGGGCCATAGGCCAGGGGTCGGGGACCCTGGTCTAGAATATGATAGCCTAAAGTGCATTTAGTGAATTCAAGTCACTTTGCTGCCTTTTCTCCCTTGTATTTTCCCCACTGCAGCTAGTTCTAGAATTTCCATCATAGGGTAAGGAGAAGAGAAGAAGATAGATTGCTACTAAACTCTTTACCACCACAGTATAACTGTGACAGGAGAAACCAGACATTACTATTGCTCTTTTTCCCCTATTCTTGTGCTGCTTTTCTTAGAATGTGTATTTTCCACATTTGCAAGAGCAAACCATTTACCTTGCCTATCTTGTATGACTGAGCAAGGTTACCCATCTTCTTTAGATAATCCATGACGTTATTCCACTGCAATGATAAGCAATCTTGTTTACCTTTAAATGGAAATAATCCATGACTTTTACACAAATGTCACCTCTGAAACATAGGTCTTTATGACTCAGCAGTTTCAGTCAAGATTCAGAAACATACATTTTAAGGTTTATGTTTCTTTCACATCTCATCCAACAAAATCTGAATTATTGGAAGTGAACCAAAAACATAGATTTTATAGATAAAGAGTATATCTTACTACGATTGATTAACTGTTATACCAATAGCCTTGGTATTTTGAGTAGATAAATTATATACATGCTTATTTTTGAGATTTGTTGTCATTGTATCTGAATTTCAGACATTGCCTTCCATAATCAGAGTATCCTCTCATACAATGGATCAGTAATTTCCTCTCTTCATTTTCTCTTTCACTTCCTTGGATTAGGAGTTTAATGTAGCAAATTTTGCTCCAGACCATCTTGTATGAAAGACACACATTAGCTGAGATTTTACAACATGCTAGTCTAAATTATATTGTGGATGGTGGCTAATTAATGGTTCATTGAATGAAGGAAACACAACCACTTTGATTAATTTCTGCTTTGATGCATTACAGATAGTCCTCGAGTTACAACAGTTCATTTAGTGACCGTTCAAAGTTACAAGGGCACTGAAAAAAAGTGAGTTATGACCGTTTTTCACACTTATGATCTTTGCAGCATCCCTGTGGTCACATGATCAAAATTCAGATGCTTGGCAAGTGGTGCATAGTTATAATGGTTGCAGTATCCCAGGATCATGTGATCATCTTTTGTGACCTTCTAACAAGCAGAGTCAACGGGGCATCCAAATTCACTTAACAACCATATTACTAATTTAATAAATGAAATTATTCACTTAACAATAGTGGCAAGAAAAGTCGTAAAGTGGGGTAAACTCACTTAACAAATGTTTCACTTAGCAATATAAATTTTGGGCTCAGTTGTGGTTGTAACTTGAGGACTACCTGTATAGAAGTCCAAGAAATGGGACTTGAGATAGCCATAAGTAAGCCAATAAATAATTCAAGACACTGAACTACAGTGAGACAGAATAATTTCATCCAAGTGTCATGTGTGCACAGCCAGAAATATCATGCAGCAACTGGATTCATGCATTCTCTTAAGCCATAATTTGCTGAATTAAGTACAATTGTTAAATTCATACTTTACCAACTGAAATCTTGGTTGATACCCCACAAAGGCTGGCTTCACACAGCACACTAAGGCATAGTGCAAAAGAAGAGAAGACTGGAAGAGAAATGCCACTTTTGATTCAGTTTTTTCCGTCTAAGAAACAAGAAGCATATGCTAGAAAAGCTGCACTACATGTTCTTGGCTTTGTTTGTTAAAACGACGATAGGCTGTTATAATACAGCTTTTTTTATGGCAAAGGCTTTCAGCAGCAACTGTTTCATTATGGCTCAGATTCTGCCAACTTACAGCTTCTTCATTTTGGGCGGTAACCCCAGCTAATTTGTTCCATGCTTAATGGAGCAAATATTTATTACCCTAAAAAAATAACAAGTTTTAAAAAGAGGATGCAAAAACAATAATTCAAGTGAAATGAGAGAAGGTTATTACTGAAATCAGCCCTACTCATCAGAATTTATTTAAGACAATGTTCAATATTCAAACCTGGCAACTTTAAGATGTGTAGACTTCGTTTCCCAGAATTCTCCAGCCAGACTGAAGACCCAGTTGTAGACCCAGTTAATTACATAGAAAGCTCCATAATCAGAACCACTGTATCACATAGTTGAAAAATCCTGGAGCACCAGGAAACTACCAGAGGACTGGAAAAGAGCTGATGTGGTTCTCATCTTCAAAAACAAGTGGAGGGGAACAGATCCAGGAAGCCACAGACCAATCAGCCTAACATTAACATCCGAGAAGATACTGGAAAAGATAATTAAAAAACAGATCTGCCAATATCTAAAAAATGAGTTAAGTAATAACTAGTAGTCAGCATGGGTTTATTAAAAACAGATCATGCCAAACCAGGGGTATCAAACACAAGGCTCATGGGCCGGATCTGACCCACGGGGCCATCCTGAAAAGAACAAGACTGGCCCACGGTGCCTCTGCCACTGAAAACGGGCTCCCAATCTCTGTTTTTGGATGGGACAGTCTCCTGCAACACTCTGCCAGTGAAAATGGAGCTCGCAAGGGCTGTGTGCTCTTTTTTCACTGGCAGAAGGTTGCAGGAGGCCATCCCAGGTGAAAACTGAGATAGGGAGCCTGTTTTCACTGGCAGAGCACTTGAGCCACCACAGGCACCCCTGACACAGGTGACATCAAGCTGGCCAGACCCACCCTGGCCCCCCAAGGTCAAACACAACCCTGATGCATCCCTCAATGAAATCAAGTTTGACACCCTTGTGCCAAAGCAATCTTATCTCATTCTTCAACATAGTGGCTAGATTAAACCAGTGAAATATTGTGGAAATAATATACTATGACTTCAGCAAGGCATTTGACAAAGTAGACCACCACCTACTTGTTGGTAAGCTAGAAAAAAGTGGGATAGATAGCATCACCACCAGATGGATTCATAACTGGTTGACAACCATACTTAATGAATAGTCCTTAATGGGTCTATGTCTATATGGAGGGAAGAAAGCAGTGGGGTACCACACAATTCCATCTTGGGCTCAGTACTCTTCGATATCTTCATAAACAACTTAGATGAGGGAATAGAAGCTGTGTGAAAATAGCATTATATAGTACCCTTCCTTTTTTCCCTTTTGTTACATGTTGGATTTCTGCAGTAGCATTTCCTTCCCTTTAACCAACTTGCTTTTCAATGTCTCCCACCCCTTGTGTAATTTTTTGCAAAACTGTGAAAGCTTTGGGCAGTTTGCACATCTGGAGGATGGAGTAGGGTTTTTGTTTGCTAAAAAGCAACTTATCCTTTTATTCGTACTATGACACTCCAAATTTGGAAGATTCTCAATGACTATATGAAGGGTGAAAGAGAGCAAAGAAGGTAAATCTGAAGAGGCAAAATATATATGCTTAAGGAAAGAACTAGTATATCTGTTTACCTAGAAGTGTGGTGTTACAGAGTCAATCTATTAGCCATGTGATTTTATTTTCAAGAAGAATATTGACAGACTCTACTTTGGGTGGGAGAAGAAGCATAGATAAAAAGAACAACGCAAAGCCATAAAACTATATCAAATACACAGGAACTATTAAGCAGTTCCACAGTACAAACATTGCATATATTTTTATTGATAGATCCTGTATATATTTGTGGGTGTGAAACCCTTTCTGTAAAATAAACACACAAATGTGTATCCATACTGTCCAATGTTTCCCTAGTAATAAGTGTTTTGAGCCCTTGTGTTTGGCAAAGGAGACCCACAAAGTGGATGCCACATTTGAAGTAATCCATTTGATCATGGGGCTGTTCCTTGTGGTTGTGTTAAAGAGCTTTCCTCCAGGCTTTCAGTCAGCAGAAAAGTAGGTATTGCACTGCTCCAGCTGCCAAGTAATCGGGATACTAGTTGTGCTCCTGTTATGAACCCAAAGAACAAGTCTGGCCTTACAGCTTTGTCACACTGATGTTGTGCATCCACATTTAAAGAGAGCCTGAGTTTCAGTTGATATTATGCTGTATCCTTTGAACATGGTATAAGTCTGTGATGGCAAACCTATGGCACCTGTGCCACAGGCGGCACACGGAGCCATATCTGCCGGCATGCAAGCCATCAGCTGCAGCACGCATGTGCGTGCCAGCCAATTGATTTTCGGCCTTCTGGAGGGCTGGGGGAGGCCATTTTCACTCTCCCCAAGCTTCAGGAAATTCTTCGGAGCCTAGGGAAGTTGAAAAACGGGTCCAGAAGTTTGGAAACAATCCATTTCCGGCTTTCAGAGGGCCTCTGGGGAGGCCGTTTTCGCCCTCTCCAGGTTCCGGAGCCTTTCTTGGAGTCTGGGGAGGGCCTCCTGGAAGAAATACCAAGCTCATCTTGGAGGCAAGCAGTGTGGCGTGCATGGATGGGGAGCTTAGAGTGGGTTGTGCATGCATGCATATGTGGGGCATGTGCTTTGCATTATGGCTGCTGGTACATGCATGAGCTATCGCACACGTGCGCTCACATTTTTGCCACCCAACAAAAGGGTTAGCCTATCACTGGTATAGATAAAGGTAAAGGTTCCCCTCACACATACAGTACGTGCTAGTCATTCCCGTCTCTAGGGGGCAGTGCTCATCTCCGTTTCTAAGCCGAAGATCCAGTGCTTTCTGATGACAATTTCATGGTCATGTGGCCACCATGACTAAATGCCGAAGGTGCATGGGATACTGTTACCTTCCCACCAAAGTGGTCACTATTCTTCTACTTGCATTTTTACGTGCTTTTGAATTGCTAGGTTGGCAGAAGCTGGGGCAAGTAAGGGGAGCTCACTCCGTTATGCGGTGCTAGGGATTTGAACCGCCAAATTGCTTACCTTTGTGATCGACAAGCTCAGCATCTTAGCCATTGAGCCACCGTGTACCCTTGGACATGGTATAGTACCTTTGAAATCCAGTTTGGTCTAGTGGTTAATGTGCTGGCCTAGGGCCAGAAGACCATGAATTAAAACTTGGTGATTTTGGACCAGTCACTCCCTCTCAGTCCAACCATCCTCACAAGATTGTTGTTGTGGTGAAAACACAGGAGGAGGAAAGAGTATTAGGTATATTTGCTGTCTTGAGTTATTTATAAACAATTATAAAGATGGGATAAAGTCAACTAAATACATTCCAAAATAGGTATCACTGTAAAAGAAAACCAACTGATGCATGTGGGATGCTGCAGTGATGAGATGAAATGAGAGGAATTACTGAGTATTGGGAACAGATATGAATATGTGTATCTGTTAATTCATTCTTCCTGTCGATTTAAACATAATTAGTTCCCCCTTTCCCTTTTACAGCTAAAGGAATTCAGTGTAGAATTCAGTAATGGATTTCAGCTTTGGGGAGGTAATGAGCCCTAGGAAAAAAAGAACAGGCCAGCAATCAGAGAATTGTCTTCTCTCCCACCAACCTAGACACTGCAGCTCTTGCCAATTTCTCTGCCTTTTTATGGCTATTTTAGTATTAGCAATTTGCAATGCCTTCTAGAGTTATCCAACAGTCATTGTGCCAATATAACATTAAGGCAAACAGGGTTTTTAATTGCTTCCCTGGCTGGATTATCTTAAGATGCTACATCCATACATTTACTTGCATCCAAGAGAACTATAACTCCATTGCTTAAAGATGTGTCTGACACACTTTCAGAACAGCTGTAAACCTGGTTTTATAAGGAGCCCATGTAGATACCCAACACATATTTCAGAAAGCAACTGGGAAGGCATGACATGGGCAAGCCAGGTGTTGGCTCTCTCTTGCAGCCCAAATGGCCCTGTGGGAGACATGCTAAACAAGTTCTGGGAAATGCCTGCACCAATGCATTTCTAGCACAGCTGAAGAAGCATCATAGATGACATCGCAGTGGAAATTGTGTGTGAAGAAAAAAGAAACAGGAACAGTTAAAGATAAATGTAAGCTGCCTCTATGCAGTGGTGGGGTTTTTATTACCGGTTCTGAGGGCGTAGCTTGGTGAGTGTGGCATGGCATGGTGGGCATAGCAGGGGAAGGATACTGTAAAATCTCCATTCCCTCCCCACTCCAGGGGCAGGTTACTGCAAAATCCCCATTTCCTCCCGATCAGTTGAGACTCAGGAGGCAGAGAATAGATGGGGGTGGGGCCAGTCAGGGGTGGTATTTACCAGTTTTCCAAACTTCTCAAATTTCCACTACCGGTTCTCCAGAACTGGTCAGAACCTGCTGAATACCACCTCTGCCTCTATAGTAGATTGAAGATGAGATGAATGGCAATATCATGAGGCTCTAGCCTTCAAAATTGCTTAGGGAAGCAGTTTTAGGCTGAGTGCTAATCAGGGGTGGGTTCCTGCCAGTTCTAACCTCTTCTATAGAAGAGGTTCCACAAATCTACAGTGCTGTTTAGAACCGGTTCCAGCTCCCTCTCCCTGCCCATCCACACATCATCAAGATAAAGAGCGAGAGGAGGAATTCTGGGAGTTGAAGTCCTCAAGTCTTAAAGCTGTCAAGTTTGAACATCCCTTTTTTTCTAAAGGGTTAGGGGTGCAAGGGTCTTGTAACTTGACAGTTACAAGACTTGTGTGCTTCAAATGCCAGAGTTTCTGAGCCAACATTTTGGTTGCTAAGCAAGAGGGTTGTTAAGTGAGTTTCACCACATTTTACAAGTTGGCCACGCCCACCCAGTCACATGACTGTCAAGCCACTCCCACCCAGTCACATGACTGCCAAGCCACACCCACAACCCAGGCCACACCTATAGAAAAGGTTCTAAAAAAATTTGAAACCCACTACTGGTGCTAATTAACATTTAGGTTGTTCTTTCCAAGATGGGGTTTATTGGGGGAACCACAGGGAGATCAAAAAAAGTCAGGATGGCAATCCTGCAATTGAAGCTCTGCTCCTTTCTATTGTGTTTCATTGATATGTTCAAAAAGGCAGGGCTTCAATTGCATGGTTGTTAGCTACTGTTTTGACTTTTTTTTAAATTACCCTACGCACACCTCAAGGTAACAAACAGATAGAAGGAAGTAGTTTCTGACAGGCACTATTAACTCCTGAAAAAGTAAACAGATTATTTGACAGTCATTTTGACTTGTGTGGTCCTTTTTTATATATATAGCTCATTTAGATGTAAAAAAGAATTCCCAAAGCGAAGAACTAGGATAATGAAATGGGAGGCTTAAAGGACTTAGGAATGCAGATGTTATGCAATTTTCTTCTCACTTTGTTTATCACTTATGCTTATGGCATTTTATACTAATTAAATTTAGGTGCACATGTCCAGACTGAGTATAATTGGAGACAGAGTTAAATATCCAATAGCCCGTATAAAATCTCTAAAGAAAAACAACCCCATGACACAGTTATCTAATCAAACCATTTCTGATTTTCCTAAGCATTGCTCTGGCTTTCTTTTCCTGTGATCCATGAAGGCACAAGAAAGCAGAGGAATAGGCCCTTCAGCACTTTCCCCTTTGCATCCTGGCTGAGCATCTGCAGCACATTGACATCTGCTTACGCTCTATTGAGCCTGCAGAATTCAAGGCTACAATAAAAGTGGTGCAGAAATACTTTTAGAAATGCCCGTTAGGCTTGTCACTGCCAGCAACCTAAGTCGTAATACATGACAAAGACACTACATATGGATAAATAATTAAAGCACTCCCCAAAGTTTGTTAGGCTCTGATGAGCCCAGGTTCATAATAAACCAAACTATAAACAAGCCTTCAAAACCAAAATCTCTTTTGGTTTTAATTTTAAGTAAAAGATGCTTAGTCTTATTTGTTTTCACAGTTTACAGGGCTGTTCCTGCAACTGTGCAGCTCTTGTGCAAAATTAAAAAGCAGGAAACTTTGTGATTTATAATTGGGTCAAATTGAAAAGGGCAGCAAAACCACACCAGCCCAACTGACTCTGATGTTGGAGAGAGCCAGGCGCAGTTCCTGCAGGAAATCAGAAGGAGACAAAATTAATCACTTGATGAAGAGGCATGAGACTGGGTATCATGTGGTAGCTAAACCTCTAAGCTCCAATCTCAGGCATTCATTGGTACAGAAGAATGTGAATAGACAGATGGCAGAAATGAGCAAGCTTTCTATGATTATGTACAAAAACAGTTTGTGTCAATTATCCATGGAATGCACAACATTCAGGCATTTATCTAAACTGTTTTAATATGTTTCCATAAATCAGAATAAAACATTGTACAGTATCGGTCTATGTCCAAAGCTGCAGCATTTAGAGAAGGTCCCAAAGGGTCTCATTTGAGCAGAATAAAATGAAGTTTGTTGGTTTGAACTAGTTGTTCAATAAGAGCTACTGTTATTTGTCTTTTGACATATATTGTTTTTACTTTCCGAGCAGCCTATGAAAATGGAAAAGTTTGTTTGTAAATGGAATGTCAGTGGCATTTCTCTTCCAGTCTTCTCTTCTTTTGCACAGCATCATATGACATGGAGTTTGATTCTCAGATGTAATCCCTACTCTATCCTTCCACTGTTGTTCTCTGGGGTTTTTTAAAGGAGACATGTCAAAAATGAAACATGCTCTTTATCAAATAACAATGGTCTCTTCCATTGGTGAGATTCAAATAATTTAACAACCAGTTCTCTGCCCTAATGATTTCTTCCAACAATCAGTTCACCAAACTGCTCAGAAAGTTAACAACTGGCTCTCCCGAAGTGGTGCAAACTGGATGAATCCCGCCACTGGTCTCTTCCCCCAAATGAAACAGGACTTGATGTGACTGGGATCACATGACACAACCCACCATTCACCTTTTCAATCAAGGATAATAAGCTGCAAGATGAATCAGATCTCACAATCAAAGTAAAACCAGAGACTGAAAGATCAACAGAGGGGGATTCAGGCTGTGCATCCCCTTATATTAGCTCTTTGAAGTGGAGCTGATCAGGAAACCAACTCCATAGAAAGAACTACAGAATACTTTATTATACTGAGAGGCTGTAAGAACAAAATTTTGCAAGTCTGATTGTGCTTCTGCTTCCTTTCCTCTTATGCCCCAGTGACTCAGAGAAGAGTCATCTTGAATCTCTTCATAATACTATCTTCCATTCCTGCACTTCGGTTTGCCTAATAGTTTCTGAATATTTGCTTCAGGGCCATCTCTCTGGCTCTCTACACCTTAACAGAGAAATCAATGATTCAAAAGGCAAACTGCACCAGTTGCTTCTGGATAAACGGTGAGAGGCGGCATTGAAATTGTTCATATTTTGAAAATGTTTTGGAGCAAGCGCTTTGAACCACAAGTAAGCACAATGCTTCTTTGCTGTGCATTAATGGTGCACCTTTTTTCTGCCTTGTGCAGAAGGTGGGGTGGGGGGAAACCAGGACTCACTTTACTAAAAATATAAAGCTGCTTTGCTATAACAAGGTATAATGGACTTCTTTCACCCAAATCATTTCAAAGCAGGGACTGCCCTAATTAAAACAAAAACCTTCTTCCTAGGCTTGAGCAGCAAATGCCATTTGAAAAGGATCACTTATTTAATGGCAGGTTTAAATGTTTCTTCCTTGTGATTTCATTGCAGTTTTCTTGGAAATGGTATGGAAGTGACTTGTTTTGCCTTCTTACAGGATATCTTTTGATTTCTCAGCTCTAGGATTTCCTGTAGGCCTCTCATCTGAGTATTAATCAAGCTTGATTTTGCTTAGTTACCTTGCCCGATAAGGTCAGCCAGGAGGCAGTCTGAGAATGGAATTTTTTTAAAATTACAGATATTGAAAAAAAAATATTCAACAACATAGGGTTATATATCTGTTCTGATCTGAGTGACATTGGCAAGGCAGAGATCAAGCAGAGACCATTCATTGCACAATTAACATACCACCAAATGACCCACCAATGTTGCTGGTGAAATGCCACCCCCACAGTTTTCCCTCAGTTTGAATTCCCTGGTTCCACAAACTATGTCCTAGCCAACCCACAAGGCAAAGAGAGAAGTCCCAATATCCACACAAGTACCAAGTCCACAACACAAAATCCAGCTTTCCAAAAATCAAAGCACAGTCCAAGAGCCTGAAGTCCAAGAGCCAAGTCTAAAATCCACAAAGTCCACAGTTCAGGGCCAAGAAACACAATCCAATGTTCACAAGGCAGTGTCTACGTAAGCCAGGAAGATACATGTCAAAGCAAATAGATATTCCAGACAAACCCACCTTCCCTAATGTCTGGTTAAATTACCCCATCCCAGGTATTTCTTGAGAGGAAGGGTGGGCTGCTTCCTCATGAGCAACCTTGCTAACCTCTATGTATCCATCCAGTCTGCTCTCCATGCCCATGGATCAGGCAAGGAGCAGCAGGTATTCCTCAACGGAGACAATCTGTGTAGCCTGTTGTCACTGCTGACCCTCCATAGATGATCCTCTCCGGGCGGCTCCCCATCCAGTTGGCCACCCCTCCCAATGCTGAATGGCCCTGGACTACATCATCCTCAGCCCCTTCGGGACACTCCAGGAGGGATGGCTGCAACTTCTCCTCCTCCTCCAAATCAGGATCCAACAGGGCCATCACATTATCAATGTGGACTAGAATAGAACATAATATTTATTGTAGTCAATGACTACTCAATTTGGTCATACTTAAAGAGATAAAATTATTTGAATCTCAAAAGTTTAAATACATCTAAACAAAGTGACCAGGATAATACCAGATCTGGAATTAGCGCCACATAGAGCATGTTGGCATAAAATGAACAGTATGCTTTAGATAGTTCTTGATTTACAACCAGTTGCTTAGTGACCAAAGTTCCAGCAGCCCTAGCTAATAACTAGATTTGAAGTTGTGATTGTTCCCCCTCCCCATCATGTGACTGCACTTTGGACACTCAGTGACTGGGCCATGTTCACATGACCACATTTTACAAAACAATGGTTTTGAAGTAAGCTGGCATCCCCCCCCCCCACCCAGTTTTTGGAAAAAACCCTCACCCATAGCAATCCATTAGTTCACTTAAAACTGGCATTTGCTTAACCACCAGCAAATGTGTTCTATATTCTTAATGGCAGCCAGTGCAAAAAAGGTTGTAAAATAAAGGACTACCCTCTAAGACATGTTGGTGGTTTCTGTTACACATGGGCAGAATCTGGATAAATTGACAAGCCTTTGTATCTCCCTGCTAAAATTGCTGATGGAAATATGTTAAACCAGGCTAGGCTTAAGGCCCTCTTTAGTTTAGGGTCATTAATTAATTAATTAAAGCTGGTCTGTGGGGGTTTTGGTGTGAATATTCAGAACATTTCTTATTAAGAAACAGTATGATGATAAATTATATTCGTTTGCATCTCTTAGATATTATTTTTAACCAGTTTGTAGGTGTATCTCTATTAAAATAAGCCATTTTTAACCTTAATATTAGGAAGGCTTTGGGGAAAAAACCTTTTAAAAAAAATAGGAAATCATAACACGTTGAGCATCTGTAAGATAGGAATAAGTGCCTTTAAAAGACAAAGCAAAGAATTAAAAATACGCTAAATTAAGTCATGTAGGTTGGTACGCATGAAATAAGGATATGGCAGCTGAATAAATCTAATGATCCCTAAAAAGACCATGATGATTAACTCTACTATTTTGATTTATAATTATGAATTGAAAAGAGGTGAAGAAGCAAAAGAGTTGCTAAAAACCTCTCCAGGATTAAAGGTATAAACCTCTGCATTACATAATGTAGTTATGATGGAGCTTTATGTGGAAAAGATAAGCAATAATATATCTCCTGCTCTGCTTGCTCTAATTCTGTAAGCATATCAAGAAACAAATGTTATGCTTGAACTAAGCTAAATCTTCTGCTTGAGACAGGCCACAAGGTTCCTACCAGTTCAGACTAGTTCAGCTGAACCAGTAGTAACTTGGCGGCCTGGGGCGTTGGAACTGGCCGTGAGCCAGGCCTGCCACACCCCTGAACTGGTTCTCTCGGCAGTGCCATAAGCACTGCCATCTTGTTTTTGCTTTCTGCACAAGTGCAGAGCAATTTTTGTTGCACTGTGTATGCATGTGCAGCACACATCAAGCATACGTGCACAGCGCATCCCTGAGTGAACCAGCAGTAGCGGCAGCCGGAATGTCCCTGAGACAGGCATATTCCTTTAACTTGTATTAAGTGATGATTGATAGTTTACTGACATTTTTTGCTACTTTTCTGTATCTCTGAGATGTAATTTGAACTACAGAGCTGAAATAATGACAGAAGAGCCCTTCCACTAATTAGGCCTTCACTTAGTTTGGTTATTTAGGTTCAGAACTTTCCAATGCAACCTTTGTATTGGATGTCGCAAGAATTGCATCTACTTTCAAAAGGCATTACGTAGTGAAAGTGAGAAAGAAACTCAATTGACCAAGTGAGCCAACATTAATAATTCAATATCAGCCACACTTGAATACAGTTGATACCTACTACATTGTAAATGGTATTTGCAATAGATTGTGACAATCATTCTAACATTACTCCAGAGGATGGTTTTAATGACTACGGGTTTTTTCAAGTAAATTGTTTTAATTTGTTTTCAGATAATTTGTTTGTAGATTAATGTCCAGTATTTTTAACGAAGAGGATGTAATGGAAGCCAATTATTAATTGCAATCAATGATTCATCTTTTAGAAAAGCAACTAGGTTATGTATATAGCTGAAAAGGTCATATGCGAGGTACAAATACCCATTTCCTAATTGCAAATACACCTACATTGACCTAACTAATGTGCTAAAATCCTCCACATTCCAAATATTTTGGATTCTGGAGGTTGTTTTATAGCAAAAGAAAATGTCAAGCCATCACTGCTATCTCTTTGATCCTCCCCATCTATCATTTATCAGTTCTTATTTTATGATTTTTTTTAAAAATGTATTATTTATTGCTTAACAGAAGAGATAGAAAAATTAGAAAATAGCAATAGCACTTAGACTTATATACTGCTTCACAGTGCTTTACAGCTCTGTCTCTAAATAAAATAAAGCAAGAAAGAAATGCATTCATAAGTGCAAAAAGAAAGAACAGAGGAGGAAACTATTGATATGTCATGTACTAATCAAATGTCAAATAGGTTTCTAAATTTACCTTTGGAAATAAATAAGTATTGATTTTCTAGTATTACAAAATATCGTAATATCTATACCATAAAAACAAGCTATTTTTTTATTAGTAGCTCAAAATGTCTTTTGTCACAAGAAAGGGAAATGATCTGCACCCACAAAGAATTACAGATAATCTTCAACTTATAACAGTTCATTTAATGACCATTTGAAGTTACAACGTCACTGAGAAAAGTGACATGATGATTTTTCATACTTGTAACTGTTGCAGCATCCCATGTCACGTGATCAGAATTTAGATGCTTGACAAATGGTTATTATCTATGATGGTTGTAGGGTCCCAGGGTCATGTCATCAGCATTTGCAACCTTCTGACAAGCAAAGTCAATGGAGAAGCCAGATTCGCTTAACAACTGTATTAGTAACTTAATAGCTGCAGTGATTCACTTAACAACTGCGGTAAGAAAATGAGGCAAAATTCTCTTAACAAATGCCTCATTTAGCGACATAAAGTTAGTGCTTAGTTTTGGTCTATCTGTACTGAAAGTTTTGGAAATGCTACAGATATACTGTATTCTGGTCATTCTGAACTGCTATGACTGTTACGAAAAGCATCCTTTAACACTTCAAAACAATCTAACATCTAATAAATGCCAGTTGATTGAAGTTAAAAGCAGGTATCTTATGGATGTATTATTCAAGTGGATTATAAATATACTGTGTGTGTGTGTATGTATGTATGTATGTATGTATGTATGTATGTATGTGTATATGTATGTATGTATGTATATACATGTATGTATATACATGTATGTATATACATGTATGTATATACATATACATATACATATACATATACATATACATATACATATACATATACATATACATATACATATACATATACATATACATATACATATACATATACATATACATATACATATACATATACATATACATATACATATACATATACATATACATATACATATACATATACATATACATATACATATACATATACATACAGCCATACCCTTATTGGGATTCGAACCTGTGCTGTATTACATCTTAGGCAGATGTGTTAACCACTAAGCCACATACTTCCCTGGCTCAGCTGATAAGGAGGAGGACCTTGTGGCTTAGTGGTTAACACATCTGCCTAAGATGCAATACAGCACAGGTTTGAATCCCAGTAAAGGTATGGTTAGCTGATGAGAGCTAAATAGCTTGAAATAGATCTATACTGGTCTACCTTTATTTATTTATCAGCACAAATACAACACAAATGTAACAAAGGCAACAGTAAAAATATTGCGTTTCTGTCGTGATGGTCTCTTGTGACGAGCCGATAGACAGAGAATGGAAGCAGTTAGCTTCCTCCCACATTTGGGCATACCAGGGGTTGTGACACTAAAATACATACATACATACATGCATACATGCATGCATGCATACATACATACATACATACATACATACATACATACATACATACATACATACATACATACATACATATATATATATATATATATATATATATATATATATATATAATTATCTGCACTGGTTTCTGTGAAATTGAACAAATTTCCTCTCTTTATAACCCCCCAGCAATCCTGGAAATTTTGTCCCTTTTTATTTTTTTCAAAATATATATATATAAACAAGATTAGGCAGTTCCCTCCACCTTCATATTATCCAATAAGAGAATAGAGTTCATGACTCATGCTTCAGAATCAGGAATGAGTAGGCCTAGTGCAAATCCAGATGGGAAGGGCTGTTTCCTCGGTATTGGAGCCAGCCTGGAAGCAAATTAGCCATATTAACCAGTGCCAAAGCCCAGATGGTCCAGATAGTAAAGGTGTTTTTGACAATGCTATAATCCAGGAAGGACGCAGTTCCCAAAACCATATAATGAGTCTCAGATCCCCAAATAGTTAGTAAACATCATAAGACTGTGTAAAACACAATCTAAAACAATTATGACTGATGAAATCCTGGCTGAGTCATCCTGCTGTTAACACAATGGCATACAAGTCAGAAGACTTGCAAACAATTTTGTCTGCAAAATGTAATCCAAATTGACTGGAGAATGAGAAATCCCAATGAGCCTTAAATTTCCATCTCTAGGTAACAAATATATTAATAATAAAATAGTATATCAGTTTTATTTTGAATTATATTCTATCTTAATAACAGGTAAAATAGATGATGTGTGCAAAATGGGGTTGAGGAAAGAAAGTGTCTCTTAGTCTACAACAAGAGTAACATCAACAATGAACACACCTTTTAGAGGAAAAATTGAGGTACTGATTGCTGGAGGTGGTATTCAGCAGATTCTGATTAGTTCTGGAGAACCGGTAGTGGAAATTTTGAGTAGTTCGGAGAACCGGTAAATACCACTTCTGATTGACCCCTTCCCCATCTATTCTCTGCCTTCCAAACTGATCGGGAGAGAATGGAGATTTTGCAGTAACCTTTCCGTGAAGTAGTGAGGTAATGCAGATATTACAGTATCCTTCCCCTGCCATGTCCACCAAGCTATGCCCACAGAACGTAGTAAAAAATTTTGAATCCCACCACTGGGGACCACCTATTACCAAAAGATTTAGGAAACTGGCATTGGAAGAATAAGCAATAAAGTAAGTAGTCACCATTTTTTAACATTAATGTCAAACAGCTTTGTTGTATCATATCCAAAAATCTATTTTTTATAACATATCATTTGTTGGAATACAATTCTCATTATACCCAGCCAGCATAACCATCTGAAAATTTAAAAGTTAAGTTCTTAATATAGTTCAGCAGGTAGAATAGTTGATTCAGTGAGAATTCATTGCATATCTATTTTCTATTCAGTGTATTTATAGGATTTAAGAACACGGTTAAATTTTAGCAATTCTAATACAGACTTTTTCTTTGTGTGAAAAATAGTCTTATTAAGCCTTGTACATTAATAAGTGCTGTGCAATTCATATTAGTCTAGTGGAAGCAGATATTCATTTTATTTTGAATAATGCATATATATTTTAGCTGACTAAAATTCATTCTCCCTGTTTCAACTAAGCTCAGTTTGTCATGGTCCAAACAGACTGTCCCGATGAAGCCAAGAGAAAATAGCAGACTTATGTTTGAGGTTTTACATTATTCAATGTGCCAGCTTCCATGCTCATCCTAATGAAAAGAATGCCTTTGTCAATTATTTATGGAAGACAGCTTAGTTACGATCATTCACATGGATCATAAAATTAATTAATTCAAACAGCAAGCTTATTATCCAAAGCTGCCTGTGGCTATCTCAGAGCATTCAAAATATGTTCCATTTTTGTGCAATTGATGCAAAAAGGAAATCACAGGGAAAGTTTTAAAAGAATTATCTTATCCCCTGCATTTATAGCAATTACTGATTCCCATAGATGCCCAGAGATTGTATTTCTAACCAGCCTTTTTGTTGTTGTTGCAATTGCCATTAATAAATGCTTGTTCTATTAACTGTACAAAAGAGATAAGGCAAGGAGCTTTTCTTATTCATAGAAACAATTCAAAACAAATCAACTTTCCCTCAGGAAGAATTCATTATAATTAATTCCAAGGTATTATTTCAAACTTATCTGATTTGAATCCAATCTGTTTATAACTTTCTAGAACTAAAATCTTAATTAACATTTTGCTATTTATTAAAAAAATATTAAGTTCTTAAGCTTTTAATTAAGGCAGACTGACCCAAACTTTTCAGACATATGGATCCAAGGGTTTCTAACAGCTGAAAAGTAATTAATAAGCATTTTGTGCATGAAGTTAGAAAAGGAAGTATACAAACATTAGAGTTCTTTTAGATGCTAATTATGATTTGAGCAAGATTGCTATTTCTTCACCACCCAGTACTCAGATGTACTGCCTACTGTCTTGTGGTCTCCTCATGAAAAGCAACTGTTGGAAGCACTTGTGGGCAATCTCCCATCTTCTCTTTGTCCAGAGAGGTTTGCAGAGCCAGTCTACTTGCCGATTCTTTGTTCTTCACTGTGGTTTCAGTTCTGCTTTTCTCAGCACCATTTTCAGTTGCCATTTCTTCCTACTGTATTCATAACAGTACTACTACTGTATTCATAGCATTTATCCCCCTTCAATTGTTTTAAAAGCAGAACAAAAAGTGGAGAAATGTAATAGCTATTATACCGTATCTGTTTTTCATAAAATTCACAAATAATACATCTGCCTCTGAATTTGCAGACTGCAGCAGTTCGTGCTACGGTAGGAGTTTAGTTTAAGGATGGGGAACTTGTACATTTCCAAATGTTGATAAATTCCCAAAGTTGTTCTTTTATTATTATAGGTCCTTACTTACAGCGATTTGTTTGGTGACTAATCAATGTTATGACAATGCTGAAAAATGACTTATGCCCTGACTTCAGACTTAAAATCATTGCAGTGTCCCTGCAGTCATATGATCAAAATTTGGGGGCTTGGCAAACAGCATCTTTTTACGACCGAATCCTGGAGTTACACAATCCTCATTTGTAACCTTCCCAGTGGGCTTCTGACAAGAAAAGTCAATGAAGGAAACTGGATTTGGTCCATAACTGCTGTGTTTTGTTTAATGACCATGGCAAAAAGGTCATAAAATCAGATATAGCTCACTTAGCAACTATTTTTCTTAGTGATGGAAAGTTTGCTCCCAATTGTGGTCAAAAGTCAAGAACTACCTATAGTCATTCTGGCTGGAAGTGATGTGGTTGGAATCCATCTGTAATTGGAAGATCATAGATTTTCCACCCAAGTACCGGTAATTTTATTTTTATTTTTATTTTTTTGCTTTTCAACATATCATTTCACACACAACAGTTACAGGTATGGGGAAGATTTTTAGCATAGTAATTTATTCATGTTATACTAGTTTTATGTATATAAAATGTGTTCTTTTCCATTTATTCCTTTTGAAAAGAATCTCATTAATGATTTGAACTACTTGCATTCTGTTGTGCATGAGAAGTCTTCAAAAAACATGTCTTTCCTGGAATCAATGAAGTAGGTATTAGTTTAGTCATGTGGAAACTACTGGAAATTTGTCCCTGTTTAGGCTTAGAGTACTTGTCATCAGTCAGCTCAGCACAAAGAAATGCAATTGTTGCATTTCCATGTCCCAAAGGATAATACTGCAGAATTTCTCACTTCAAGAGGGCAAGATGGTATGAAGGCATTAATTAAGGCTTTCCAGAAAAATCTCTGGAAAGGTCTGACTTCAAGTTCCAATATGCTAGGAAAGATGGTATTCCATGGAGAAATACCCCTAGGTCTTGAAACTTCATATACATCTGATATGGCTAGATCCTTTCTGACAGTTTCCCCAAGAATTTCAGACAAATATGAAATATGAGTTGGATTGATATGATTAATGAAATATCAGGCAATGGTTAAAAGCTTCTCTAATACTTGTTCAGCTGAGCATGATGCTTCTAAGGCAGCCTTGCCCAGTGGTCATACTGTACTGCAATCCTCAGAAGGTTCAAGAGTGCAAAGGTTGTGCTAAAAATGCCATCGTATTATTTAGAAAAGCTCTGTCATTCAAGACAGGTAGATCAGCAACATTAATAGCAACATTAATAACAACAATATTGATAATAAATGTTGTTAATTAAATCTGAATCTATTATTCTAATTATTTGGGAATCTACTTAACAAAACATAGTAAAATTATTCAAGTATTTACTAATTTTGAAAAAGTATAATTTCAGATTGTAAGATGAAAAAGTCAAACTTGCCCTGGTTATGAAGAACATAAACAGTGAAAATCAGTGGTGGGTTCGGGATGCCGGTGCAACCAGTACGGTGCAACGGGGCGCGGCGTCCCCCACATGCACACATGCGCAGTGCACACATGCGTCCTTACCTCCATGACACCTCTGAGATGCTCCAGCTGCTCAGCGGAGCATTGCGCAGGCACCATACGCTTTGTGTGCATGCGCTGGAGCACCAAAGAGCTCAAATACAGGTAAGGAGCTCAGGCGGGTGGGCCCTCCAGAGCATCATATTGGAATGGTACCCGGTGCTCCTGGCAGGCACCAGTATGCCCGTACCAGGGCGTACTGCCTGCAACCCACCACTGGTGAAAATAATATTCTACCAGAGGTCAGGTTTCTATTTCAAATGATTCCAATGACAATTGAATAAAAGTTATTGAATGAGTAGTAGATATTAATATCTAACTTTGTTTGGTTTCACTTTTTAGATAGGGATTAAGAATAAGATTGCCATATTTGGACTGCAGAAATCTGTATTAAAGTTTTCTGCATCTCTGTCTATGGTGGTCACCCAGATTTTTACATCCTGATTATAGAAATTCTAATCTGGTATAATGGATGCCTTAGGCCTATCAAAAATTTAAGGCAGCAATTTCCCCATTAAATCTTCTGAAATCCCACCCTAAAATGATCCTATCTCTGCCTTCAGCTCGCCACAATTCATGATATGGCATGCCAAAGCATGCCAAGCCAAACCCTTTGACTTTAGACTCTTATTTGGTTACAGAGAAATGAGTTTAGCTCTGTCATCTCTTGACAATGGTCTGCTTTATAGTGATGGAATAGTATTTATTTCTTCATGTCCAAAGCACACACAAGGAAGTGCTTTCTTTTGTTTATTTAGAAGCAGGATTTTCTACAAGTGCTTGAAAGAATATAAATAGGTTAAGCTGAAGAATATAAGCAATGATCTTTATTCTTACAATATTTCCTGAAAAACTGGAAATTCCATATGAAGTTCAAAGTTGCACCAGAGTGATGGGGCTGTTTTATGTCCTCAACTTTCTTTCACAGCAAATGGTTTTTCATGTGGAAATCTGTATGTTACAAGTGAAAAGGATCAACCCACAAGAACACAGCAATCAATAAATATTTGCTGAACCAGCTCTTCAGTCATAAGGATTTTCATAAGGTAAGAAATACCTCAGAATCCTGGATATCACACAGGCATGATTTCATGCAGATGCAAAATAATTCCAGTGGTAGCCAATGAGTGAACATTATTCTATCATAACATATGCTCCAGTGGTGGGTTCTGGATCCTGTTGCAACTGGGACACTGCAACGGGGCCAGGCATCCACCACATTGATGCGTGCAGTGTGTGCGCAGCACACACATGCATACCCATCGCCCACAATGCTCCAGCTGCTCAGCGGTGTGTCGTGCAGGGGCCGTATGCTCTGTGCACGTGCGCAAATGCCCCGATCGGCTTAAATACACATAAGGAGGGTGGGTGGGCAGGTGGGCCCCCTGGAGCATTGTACCAGAAAGGTACCTGGTGCTCCCAGCAGGCACAGGTACGCCCTTACCAGGACGTACCAGTCGTATCCCACCACTGATATGCTCATAACATATGCACCCTATGAAACAATATCAAAGTGGAACATATCAGCTGTGTCAAAAAAGGTTTACAGTTAACAATATGTTACATCTTGAGATTGTATGGATAATGTTGTTGGGGGGCAGGGGAATGCTAGACGTGTGCAGTGCTTCAGAATCAGCCTCCAAACATTACATTAATTTTAAAACTTCATCCTTTCCTAGGATTATTTGGCCACCTTTACACCTACTAGGAAAGCACACAGCTGCTTTGTGGTCTTGCTGACAACTATCACATTGTGTTACTGAAAGAGGAAAATACCTGAGGAAATGGTGGCTAGGAGTCTTCTGTGAGAGAAGGAGGCAAGAAACAAAACCTGGGATTTAATTCTGCGTTACACCTTATGCCTCTAGGCATGACTAGACATCAGTGGCTCTCCATCTCATTTAGATTGCTGTGACTACAATTAAAGAATTTTACATTGCAATCCTAGATCTCTGAAATGCTGAGTTCCAGAGAGACTAATTGCAGTATTTGGCAGCAATATTAACAATATATTATTTCTATATTTTGCTTCTTTCCTGTATAGTATGCAGATTGGCCAAGGAAGCTGAAGACAGCAAACATTTGTTTGGTTTGGTTTTAACAATTGGTTTTATATCACACTATGTGCTATTTTATTTTTGTGTGTGCTTTATACTCTACATATAATAACTCTACTTTGCAAAATATCTTCTTGGCTTTCCTTTGCAATGATGCATACAAGCATATGATTTCTCAGCAAAACAAGGCAACATAACAGATGGCCTAGCACAGTGGTTCTCAACCTGTGGGTCAGGACCCCTTTGGGGATCGAACGACCCTTTCACAGGTGTCGCCTAAGACCATTTGAGAGACCGCCTCCTGCCGATTACCTCCCAAAGACCCATTAGATCCCACAGATTAGGCCTCCTCCGAATCCCATCTGCCGGCCAATGCCGGCTGTCAACCACCCGGAAGAGGGCCTTCTCTGTGGCTGCTCCGGCCCTCTGGTACGATCTCCCCGTGGAGATTCGGACCCTCACCCCCCTTCAGGCTTTCCGTAAAGCCGTTAAGACCTGGCTGTTCCAGCAGACCTGGGGCTGTTGAGTTCCATCCCCTACTCAAATTGGTGTGCTTGTTGAGATCTTTTAAATTGTTTTGTATTGCTGTTCTGTTGCCTTCCCTTTTGTATTGTGTCCCCCCCCTTCCCTTGGTTTTGATAGCCGCCCTGAGTCCCTCGGGAATAGGGCGGCATACAAGTTGAATAAAACCTCTAAACCTCTAAACCATTGGAAAACACATATTTCCAATGGTCTTAGGAACCGAGACACCATGTTGGTGTCACCACAACATGAGGAACTGTATTAAAGGGTTGCGGCATTGGGAAGGTTGAGAATCACTGGCCTAGCACAATATTTATAATCTATTCTCCTTTTTTAAGGGTGGCCTATTTAGTTGAGTTTCATCATTTGGAGACATTCATCTTTTTTCATTCATTTAATACTTCACTTTTTTTAAACTTGATTTTATAGTAATTATATAAGACAAATATTAGAATTGGCTCCATGGGCACTTTAAAGAAAATAGAGAATAATAGAGTTGGAAGAGACCTTGGATATCATCTAATCCAACCCCCTGCTCAGGAAGGAAACCCTATACCATTTCAGACAAATGGTTATCCTATCTCTTCTGAAAAAGTTCCAGTGATAATAGGAAACCAAAACAGAGATTGCCTTTGCATTACGGTCATTTTATAACCTTGCTTCTACTGAGAATGATTAAAGTTAGAGGTATCCTTGTTTAGCCACTGTCTTATACAGCAACTATTAGCAGTTACGATGATGATAAAAAGTAACATCAGGATGAATGCCACATTCACAATTTTCGCAGGACTATATAACAAAGGAAAGCTATACAAAGATCATAAGCACAATGTTGGTTTCATATAGTGTCCATTTTGTTTAATGACTAATTTGCCTGTCCCAGATAGGGTCAGTAAATGAGGACTACTTGTAGTGTTCATCTGGGAGTAAGTTTCATCACACTCAATAGATATTTCATTGGAATAGGGATGGATTGAATTGCCCTGAAAATGAGTCATTTTAATTGCACTGTAGATTTCTTATTATTGAAATGTAAAGGAGAATGCAGATTCAAGGGATGTCATTGAAATCTTGGGGAAGATTTCAAGGCTTGGCACCATTGGATGTTTCCAGAATCAGCGCCTCAGAAAAGGACCTCTGGTTGGGAACTCTTCCAGAAATTGTTACTTTCCCTTTCTGGATATCTTCTTTCTGTTTCTTGTTTCTTATGGTGTAATGTCCTCGACTTGCGACCGGTCTTAAGTCTTCAACATATGACTGACAGCCCGGCAATCAAAGGGTCGTGCCTATTGGCTAAGACGCACCAGGCTGGAAGCAGGCTTTTTGCTCTGTTACTATTGGCTGTTCTGTTTGACAGCTCCCGCATAAATAGCTATCAAGCAGAGCAGGGTGCTGAATTGTACATAGTTACCCTTGCGAGTGGTTCTGTTCAATAAAAGCTGCTCCTGTTACCTCAGTAGTCTGTTGTCTCATCTGTCAGTCCAGATTTCTTCATATGGTACCGGTGGATGTCCACTGTTGTTCCAGTCCAAGCCTGCTTTAAAGAGAAAGAGTTATGAACCTGGAGAAGCTTTTATATTTTGAGGGACACAGACTGAGGAGACCGGTTAACTGTAACAGGAACCTTTTATTAAACACTAGAACAGGCAAGACAAGACAAACCCCCGTCTGACAGCTATTTATACCAGGAACTGTCAGACGGGGAACCAATGGGAAAGCCCGATTTCTCCCACCAGCTGGCAGGTGCGTCCTGGCCAATCAGAAGCGCCTTGCACAGCACCATCTGCTGGCCAGGACACAACACCCCTTTCCCCTGGACTGAGCACGCATAGTCGTGAAAGTACTCGGGGCGTCTGTGTACACGCTGTGAGCGTCTCAATAAAGGTGTGGCTGCCGCCGAAGAAGGAGGAGCGCTGTTGTCTCTGCTCCACTGGATTGGCCGCGTGATTGATGCTGGAGGGCCTACCCTGGCCATAGCGCCAGTTTGTAATGGTAAGTGTTCCAACAAGAACGTGGCGGGCTGCGCAGACTCGGAGCTAGCGGTTTTTTGTTGGTCGGGCCGGCAGGCAGCGTTGGTAGGGCCGGTTGTTTCTGGAACGGCCGGATGGTCCATGGACCCCTGTGCAACTTGCTGGCAGAGCTGGTCTAAATGGTTTAGGTTTAGGTTTCATTTTATTTATATGCCGCCCTATTCCCAGTGGGACTCAGGGCGGCGCACAAACCCAAGGGGGGAAAGGGAAACACAAAAACTACAAATACAGGCATCTAAAAATGACCAACAGCCACACAGATCGAGCGGGGGAGGGAACTCATCAACTCCAGGTCTGCCGACACAGCCAGGTTTTAACGGCTTTTCAGAAGGCCTGGAGAGAGATGAGGGTCCGAATCTCTGCGGGGAGTTTGTTCCAGAGGACCGGAGCTGCCACAGAGAAGGCCCTCCTCCGGGTAGTAGCCAGGTGACATTGGCTAGTAGACGGAACCCGGAGGAGGCCCGCCCTGTGTGATCTAATGGGTCTTTGGGAGGTAATTGGCAGCAGGCAGTCTCTCAAGTACCCAGGTCCAATACCATGAAGGGCTTTATAAGTGACGACTAGCATCTTGAAGCGTATCCGGAGACCGATCGGTAACCAGTGCAGCTCGCGGAGGATAGGTGTAACGTGGGTGTACCGAGGTGCACCCACGATCACTCGCGCGGCTGCATTCTGGACGAGCTGAAGTCTCCGAATGCTCTTCAAGGGCTTCCCCATGTAGAGCGCATTGCAGTAGTCCAGTCTTGAGGTCACGAGGGCATGAGTGACTGTTGCGAGTGCCTCCCGGTTCAGGTAGGGACGCAATTGGTGCACCAGGCGAACCTGGGCAAATGCCCCCCTGGTCACAGACGACAAATGATGTTCTAAGGTCAGCTGTGGGTCCAGGAGGACTCCCAAATTGCGAACCCTGTCTGAGGGGCATAGAATTTAACCCCCCAGACTGAGTGATGGAATACTAACCAAATTTTTGGGAGGGAAACACAACAGCCACTCGGTCTTGTCTGGATTGAGCGCAAGCTTGTTAACCCCCATCCAGACCCTGACAGCCTCCAGGCACTGGCACATCACGTCAACCGCTTCACTGAGTTGGCACAGGGCGGACAGATACAGCTGTGTATCGTCCGCGTATTGGTGGTATTTTATCCCATGCCGCAGAATGATCTCACCCAGTGGCTTCATGTAGATGTTAAACAGGAGGGGGGATAGGACCGAACCCTGTGGGACTCCATATTTCAGGGGCCTAGGGGTCGACCTCTGCCCCCCGACCAACACCGACTGCGACCTGTCCGAGAGGTAGGAGGAGAACCACTGGAAAACGGTGCCTCCCACCCCCATCTCTCATAACCGTCGCAGAAGGATACCATGGTCGATGGTATCGAAGGCCGCTGAGAGGTCAAGAAGCACTAGGATGGAGGGATGACCTCCATTCCTGGCTCTCCAGAGATCATCGGTCAGTGTGACCAAAGCGGTTTCTGTGCTGAAGCCAGGCCTGAATCCAGACTGAAAGGGATCCAGATAATCGGCTTCATCCAAGGACCGTCGGAGCTGAGAGGCTACCACTTTCTCAACAACCTTCCCAATAAAGGGGAGGTTGGAGACTGGACGGTAGTTATTCAAAACGGCTGGATCCAGGGATGGTTTCTTCAGAAGGGGTCTCACCACCGCTGTCTTCAATGCCGGCGGAAAGAAGCCCTCCCGAAGAGAGGCATTCACCATCACCTGGATCCAGCTCCGCGTCACCTCCTTGCTGTTCGCGACCAGCCAGGAGGGGCATGGGTCCAGTGCACACGTGGTGGCACTCACCGCTCCCATGGCCTTGTCCACTTCATCAGGAGCAACAAGTTGAAAGTCAGTCCAGAGATGTCATTCAAGACCTTCCCCCGGTACCCCGGCTGGCTCTGCGCAATTGGAGTCCAGGTTCATCCAAAGCTGAGCAACTTTGTCCGTGAGGAACTGGACATATTCCTCTGCTCTACCTTGTAGGGGGTTATCCGCAACCCTCCCATTTAGGAGGGAGCGGGTCACCCTAAACAAGGCGGCAGGGCGTGACTCAGCGGACGCTATCAGAGCGGCAATATAGGTGTTCTTAGCTGTCCGTATTGCCGAGAGGTATGCTCCGATGCAAGCTTTTAATAGTGCTCGGTCTGACTCGGATTTACTGGACCTCCAGCGGCGCTCTAGGCGTCTCTTTTGGCGCTTCATCTCCCGGAGGTCCTCGGTAAACCAAAGGGCCCTCCTGGATCCACTGCTGCGGATCGGCCGTAAAGGCGCAATCCGGTGGAGAGCCTCAGACGCTGCCGAGTTCCAAGTAGCAACTAAGGTCTCCCCCGGACTGCGGGCAAAAGTATCAGGCATAACACCAAGCGCCGTCTGGAAACACTGAGGATCCATAAGATGCCTGGGGTGGAACCACCTAATCGGTTCCTCCTCCCTAGATGCCTCCGGCAATGTCTCCCATCGCCGAGGAGGACCCTGTAGGAACAGGGCCTGGTTACATCTGAAATGATTCCAGGCAGCCACTTCGGGTCGCCTGCAAAATTCCAGGTGAACACCCCCTCACCCACCAGAAAGGTCCAAGGGGGGGGAGGTTGGAAGACAGCAGAAGGGGTGTAGTCGGGGTGCAGATGGTCTAGGGTGGTGCAGAGTTTCCGGCCCATGAGAAGTTTGGCAGGGGATTTACAAAGGGCAATGGGTGGTGTGTTGGGAACAGAGGTAGGTGGAGAGCCGGGTAGACCAGGGCAGTGGAGCCATGCGACTGAGGGCCTCCTTGGTGGAGCAAACAGCGTGCTCCGCCAAGCCCTTCCCCGCAGGGTGGAACGGGGCCACCAGAGCATGGCGAATTCCTAGGCTGGAGAGATAAAGTTGAAATTCAGAGGAGGTGAACTGTGGCCCGTTATCAGAAACCAACACATCTGGAAGGCCATGGGTTGTAAACAGGGAATCTATCACTTGGATGGTGGCCCCAGAGGTTGTGCTCTTCATGGGAAAGAGCGCAACCTACTTGGACCAGGCATCCACAACAATAAAGAGGGTGAGACCCTCAAAAGGACCCAGGAAGTCGACATGAAGTCGGCTCCATGGGACTTGGGGAAGGTCCCAGTCCCTGTGCGGCATGGCGGGAGGTGCCGGCTGCACCTGCTGGCAAGCCGGGCAAGCTTGCACCCAAGCCGTGATGTCCGCATCCATGGAGAGCCACCAGACATAGCCCCGCCCGAGGTTTTTCATGCGGACTATGCCGGGGTGCCCTTCATGGAGGCGGGTAAGAACGGCACGGTGGAGGGTGGCAAGGATGAGCACACGGGTGCCCCAAAGCAGGCAGCACTGGAGAACAGAGAGTTCAGTGTGGCGGCAGAAGTAGGGAAGCTTCCACAGAGCTGGAAGGCCAGCCCCGGCGGATGGCATCAATGACAGCCAGGAGGACAGGGTCGGAGAGGGAGGCCTGCGCGATGTCAGAGGCTGACATCGGCAGATGAAGGTCCTTGATGAGGCAAATAGAATTAGTAGGGGCAGGGTCATCAAGTAAAGTGGGCAAGGGGTAGCGTCTGCATTACCCATATGGCGGCCGAGTTTGTGGACAAGGGTGTAGGAATAGGCTGCCAAGAATTCAGCCCACATAGACATCTGGGGGGATATGATAGGAGGGGTAGGCCGGTCGCCCGCAAGAATCCCCAAGAGGGGCTTGTGGTCCGTGAAAATAGTAAAGGGACGGCCATAGAGATAATGGTGGAACCTCTTTACTCTCGCACCTCCTTATCCAACTGGCTGTAATTGCGCTCAGGCGTGGATAAGGTGCGGGAGTAAAAGGCAAGGGGGGCCTCCGATCCGTCAGGGTAGGCGTGGCTCAGCACAGCACCAACACCAAAGGGGGAGGCATCACAGGTGAGTAGCAAGGGAAGGCGCTCATCATATTGGGCCAAGACAGGCGGGAAGGTTAAAGAGCATTTGACAGACGTGAGCCCATGCGCCTCACAGCTAGTCCAAACCCTGGGAACGGAGCTGTCCAGCAGCCGGTGGAGCGGCTCCGCGAGAGTGGCCTTATGGGGGATGAAGGCAGAGTAAAAGTTGAGGAGGCCCAAGAAGCCCTGCAACTCAACCTTGTTAGTAGGGGTAGGAGCAACTAGAATGGCCTCAACTTTGGACGGGGCTGGATGAATGCCAGCCTGGTCAATCCAATAGCCAAGGAAGGAAACAGCAGGCACCCCTAGTTGGCATTTGGAGGCCTTCAAACGGATGCCAGCGGCGCAGAAATGCTGCAAGACCGTCCACAGTATTTTGACGAGTCCTGGTCTGTCCGCCGCGGCGATCAGGACATCGTCAAAATACGGGGGGACCCCAGGTATGCCATGGAGCAAGCGCTCCATGAGGCCCTGGAAAATGCCTGGGGCCACGCTAATGCCAAACTGTAGGCACGTCCTGGCCAATCAGAGGCGTCTTGCACAGCACCATCTGCTGGCCAGGATACAACAGAAGCAGAGCCTTGAAGGTGTCCGTCCATAGTGCATCCACAGCAGACAGTGCAGGCCTAAAAATCGCCTAGCCGCTGCCACGGTGCAATGGATTGTCATTCTTTGTATATTGCAACTATTTATCTGCCACTGAAGGAGCTGGAATGTCTAAAAATGGCAGCCATCTCATCTGGATCATGGGCAGTATACAATATAAGTTATTGGTTACTATGGTAACAATGTACAAGATCATGTATGTATATCAGGTGAATGCAACTTACAGAATATCACAGAAGTGAGTACACCCCCCTCACATTTTGTAAATATTTAAGGATATCTTTTCATGTGATAACACTGAATAAATGACACTTGACTACAATGTAAAGTATTTGTTGTTACATATAAAAATTAGCCAATCTCTTTTGTCCTCTTGACTATTTTTCTTCTCTTTTCTTGCCAAAGCAGTCATTTTCTCATTTTCATATAATCCTCTGGAAATCGACAAACAGCGACAGAGAGGATAAAAACGAGAAAGGCCAGTGTGAGACAAATTAAGACATTATTTATATAAGAAGAGTAATTATAGAAAAAGTGGATAGAAAACAGAGGATGTTTTAATTTCTAGAACTACAGCGCCCTCTAATGGTAGATATGATGAAGCCTCAGCAAATAAAAGGCCGCAGGTAAGTTTACACCAGCTTTTAGAAATGCTAGTATCAGTGAAGAGCGATAAACAAATAGCAACAACATAAAAAGAAAAGTGAGAAATGCCTCCTTTGCAAAAGGGATGCAGGCTGTGCGTGTGTGAATAAATATTTGTTTATAATGAGACATCAAAGAGTTAGAACAAAAGTAAAATGGAAAAATAAGTGAAGAAAAGAAGACCGTACAAGTGGAGCATCTACGTGAATAGCTAGAAGAGCAAGTCTTTAAAACATGGGAGACAAGCAGGAAGGCTTTACATGGACTAGTGCAATGTGTCTTACGTGGGGCTGGCTTTGAAGAGAACACAGAAGCTACAAATGCGATAGAATATAGCAGTTATGTGCACCCCTGGGTATGCACGTTATACCTCTGGTGTAATTGGCTTTGGTTGCCAATTTGCTTCTGCATGGAGGTTGCATGGTCTTGGTTGTAGCTTTTAAGTCCTACATTGAAACCAGGTTATTTGATTCATTGCCTCTCCCCAGCTGTGCTTATCCATCCCATCAAGTCTAGTAGGAGAGGAACGCTCCAGTTTCCATCCATCTGGCAAGACCCAAAGTAGAGACATTTTTCTGTCATTGAGCCTGTCCTTTGGAACATCATCTAGCTGGATATTAGATTTGACTGGAGATTGGAGAACCTTGCTGGCCTTTTACAAGGCCTTAGAGACATGGTTTTGTCATGGGGTTTGGAGATCTAGATAAATGGCAGAGATTGAGAGAAATGTTTTTTTGATTTGTTGGTGGTGGTTCTGTTCTGTTTTTATTCTGGCTATCAATTCTGTTTTTGCGGCTTTATGTGATTTTTTCCCATGTTGTTAGCCATCTAGAGTTGTGAGTGTGAGGTGAGTGGCTATATAAATTGAAATAATAAAGTCATTTTATACAAAAGGGGAGAAACATTTGTGTTTTACAACACAAAACTTTAGTCTTACACTAAAGTTGAGTCTAGTTCGCTTTCTCTTTGTGCACATGTTGTACGCAAATTGTACAATCTATAATACAGGAATTTTTAAAGAAGATAAGGAATAGCAATGGAGGTTTCAGGCAGACAGAAACATTGATAATCTATTCTGGATACAAGGCAGGTTATCTTTGAATATATTGCATAGAATCCTAGATTAAACCTGAACCTGGTTAAATATTACTGTATACTCTATTGGAAATATCTTTGTACAATGCTGGCTCCCTTGACTGGGAAATGAAGACAAGCACCGCCCCCTAGAGCCAGACAATTTTATCTTTTTATCATTTAATAATCTCTTGTTATTCTATCAAATTGATGTCAAATGTATTGGGGCAAAATTGTACAATCAGAGAAATCCCAAGCAAACAGATTTCTTATGTTAGGATAGTTCAACAAAGGAAATTGAGATTCTTCATGATCTTGAACTCTGTGATAGGTGTCCCAGCAAAGGCCGGTCTACTCCATCATCATGTTCACTAGCCAAGTAAATGCTTCTGGAAAACCTGTAAGTAAGATACTGTGCAATAGCATTCGGCCGCATCTCCCAGCAACTGGTAGTAAGAACTCACCTTTTCAGCTTTTTGTTATTTTATTTCCTCAGAGGATCTCATTTCAAAAAGTGAGGAAGAAATGAATTCCCAGAGCTCAAGGAAACAGCTTTTTTACTCCCTGCTGAAGAAGCAGACTTGGAACTTTTCACTGTTAATGCTCTCTGTCAGACGAGCAATAAGTGCGCACAAACTCTTTGTAAGGCTTTAATGTGATCAATAAACCTTGATGAACATCCACTATTAAGTGATTTAAGACTTTCCTTTCCCTGTGTGGAATTTCTTGGAAATCTACTTTTTGCACCACAACCATAATCTATAATAGCAAAGTTGTGAGAGTTCCAAGAAATTGCCCTCCAGTAGCCTAGCTTAAAAGGCATCGGGAAGGCCATATGGGATTGATAGCACTTTAATTCAACCCCACAGCATCTTCTGCCTGAATTATCTGCCTTATTAGGCCTACCAGTAAGGCGAGATCTGCTCATACAGCATTTCAGAGCCCATAAAAATCTCACACGTTTTTAAAAAAACAATTAAAGACAGGAGGAATATATTTATTGTTGTTTCTCTACAGCAGGGGTGTCAAACTGACAGCCCACGGGCCAGATGTGTCATGCGCAAGCCATGCTCACCCCAGCTCTGCGAAGGGAAAAAAATATAGTGAAATGTCATATGACGGCAATGTGACACCTGTGCTCTACAGCTTAACTGTTTGCACATCTTGTTAACTGTATTTTAACACCCATATTTTATAGGTAATTTTTTTTGCTTCCATCTATCTACTGTATGTATCTGTTATACTTGATGGCAAGATAAAAAGTAGCTTCCAGCAGCACCCGCAACAAATACATTATACATCAGGTGATATTTTTGAACAGCATGCAGATAGTCCTCAATTTACAACCACAATTGAGACCAAAATTCCTGTTGTTAAGTGAATTTTTGCCTATTTTATGACCTTTGTTAACAGTTGTTAAGTGAATTATTGCAGTTGTTAAATTAGTGACACAGTTGCTAAGTGAATCTAGCTTTCTCATTGACTTGCATGTCAGAAGATCACAAAATGTGATCCTATGACCCTGGGACACTGCAATTGTCATAAATATGAGTCAGTTGCCAAACATCTGAATTTTGATCATTTGACCATGGGGATGCTGCAAAACGGTCGTAAGTTTGAAAAATAATTATAAGTAATTTTCTTCAGTGCTGTTGCACCTTTGAACACTCACTAAGAGAACTATCTATAGTGTGTAAATCTCTTGTTGAAGAAACTTTCTGTTTGTAAATAGGATTGGTAGAAAGTTAAAAACAGAGACAGAGATCTCAACTATATGGAAACAAAAGCAATAGGTGTGTTGAAAAAATAGATCATAATCTTCCTTACAAAAAAGAATATTCAGACATAATGTTATACTTCAAAGGCAATATTTTTTACAAAAATTATTTTATTGGCAGTGTAAAAATTATTTGATTACAGTGTAAACTTTCTTTGTCACCTGAACTTGAAATAACACTGATTACTGTTTTTAAAGAAGCACCTTTTGTTTGTTTCAGCAGTTTTTTTAACTTACAGTTTCAGATATTTCTAACAGAATGAAAAAAAAATTACATGTATTAAAGTTATACAAAAGTTATATCAAATTTAAACATTTAATATAGTATTTTATATTTCAATGATAAATATAACATGAAAATGTAATCAGAGACTTAATATTGGCTCTGCTTTCCTTACATGGAAGTCTGGTGAGCTATGATTTCTGATGCATATTTTATTTTCTTAAAAAAATAAATTGCTGCCTTTTAGGACAGCTACCTTGACAAATTTGATTTGCTTATTGGGCTGTAGATATACTTTACCACAGAAGCAAACCTTCCTAAACCATTTGGAAATATTTTTATTAACCCACAGATTGTGGGTTATAAGACTCTACTTTGTTAATTTGAAGGCTAGCAAGTGGCACAGAAAATGTACTCCTTTTTTTCTTGATATCAAGGAAATCATAGAATAAACACAATGACTAAAGAAAACAATTCATCTACCTAGTGGGTGGTTTCACAAATAGTAATTGTTCTTGCCATATGTAATTAAAAAGCAAATCTAAATTGGACACAAAGAATCTACAAGTAGTCCTCATTTAGTGACTGAAATTGTTCCAATGACTTAGTTAAGTGAAATAGGCAATACGTGGACATACAGTATGTCAGAAAGAAGAGAAAGACACTGCAAAGACACTGCAACAGAAAGGTTGTCTCATACAGTGTCCTGTGCCTGGTTTTCTTCTCCTTGCAGAGATATTGCTTAATCAAGCTATTATTGAGTTGCTTTTCTCCATAGCCCAGCACTTCCCTAAAAAGTGCTAACCCTTTGAGAGCTGTATGCAACATAATTTCATTTTAATGTATGCCGATTATAGTGTACATTCAAAATGACAATAAAGTGATTCTAAGTCCTAAGTTTAACCCCAACGTAACAAGCTCATTCCCTCCAATGCTAGCAGTTACTGACTGAAACTGATCAGACTTTAATCAGTTTCTACACTAAAGGGGTAGAAATGGTTGGGAAATGATTTTTAATTACCATTTATTATCATCATATTTATGAACAATCACTATCCAAGACAGTTGCTAAATGAGGACTACCTCTACTAGAAAAAGTGGATATAAAATTTATGAAGTGTATTTGATAAATTTTCATCTGAAACTATTTTCCCACTGTTAACACTTTTTGCTGTTCAATGCAGACATCCACAAGGTCCTACCGAAGAGCAAAGGAATTCTGCAATCATTTGCTAAAGGCTGTTTATTCTTCTACTGAAATTAGACAAATAATTCATATATATCCTTTTATTTCCACAATTGCTTTCTGGAAAATTAAGTTGGGGAAAAGATAGCATTAAGAGAATTACACAGAGATGTTGTCAATTTTTAATATCACCCTGCTTTAACCCTTCTTAATAGAGCATCTAATATTATTTGTATTCTCAAGGGTTCTGTGGAAAAGTGATTGTACTTAAGGTATTTGGCATAAAACCATGAGATTCTCTTTGGCTTAGGTAGCTGATTATCATTACAAATAAACTCCTACATTTTGGGCTTCAAGTCATTTCATTAAATTCCTTCTTGGTGTTTTATTGCCCAGCGTTTAGTTGTACAAGTTATATGTTATACATGAATTGCCAAAATATGAATCCATACTAAATAAACATGGATGTTTAATATTTGATTCTCTTGTGCTTTGTAACAGCCTGTTACCATAATTCATACAATAACTGGTTTAGACAGTTTTATTTAACTGGCACAGTTACAGGTAGTTGTTATATTTTGTGTTCTTTTGCTTCTTTTTAACAAAGGAATGTATAACAAGTGGCTGGAGAGAAGTGCCAATATTCGATGTGCTTCAGGCTCCAAGGGAAAGAGTAGTGATTATCTTAGGAATCTTTCCATTATCTTAAGGAAACTTGCTGCTTACTTAGTGGCAGTGTAGTTCCCCGGGGGCGGGGGGAGTTACAGTTTTCAGTTCCTTTCTATACAATCCACTCCAATGATGTTATCTGGGCATCGGCAAGAACGGCCTCCTGGGGTAGCCAGACATAGATGAGTACAGCCTCCATTATTCAAGGAACAGTAGTTATGTCCTGCAAAATATATATGCCAGCTTAATGAATCCAAATTATTTATTAAATAAAACCTTTTTACAATGATGGCAAATATCTGTAGCTCAGGTAGAAGAGGAGGGTGGAGGTTGATTCTCTGAGCTTTTGGGTTTTTTCTGAATGTTTCATTACCAGGCTAGGTAACAACTTCAGTAGGGTTTAGGCCCTTATAAACAGAGGAACACTGACATTTACATTCCCTAAACTCAGCTAAAGTTATTACCTAGCCTGCTAACAAAACATCTGGAAACCAACTCATAATCTTGGAGAACAAACCTCCACACTTTAAACATTTTTTGGTAAAACAAATATTAAACCAGCTTGCATATGTAAGCCACAATGTACCTTAGGAGAATCTTCTTTTACTGTCTACTGTTTGCATACAAAAATGAAGACCTTGGTTCTTTCAGAGAATCCAGTCTAAATATCTCGCAAACTGTGCGACAAACTATAATAATAATGGATTGGAAAATCTGTGTATTTGGTTAATGAGCCACATATCACAGGGAAAGATAACTAACTTGGGTAGTTCCTTCCTAGAATTCTTCTCAGCATTCTTGAATAATACTTGCCAAAACTCTTATTAGTCAGCTCTGAAATGACATTTTTGTCACACAAGCTGTAACCAATACTCAAATTTCCCAAATATTAACCAAGAGCTTTGTATTTGCTTTTATAATAATTTTTACTTTATTCAATCCATCTTCTATTTTAGCTTTTTTTGCCTGTTTCACAATTGCACAAACAAGGTGTGTCCCCCCCAAAATAAGACCCAACTGGAAAATAAGCCCTAACATGATTTTTCAGGATGCTCATAATATAAGCCCTATCCTCAAAATAAGCCCTGTTAAGATTGTCAGTCGGACAGACACATTTTAGTACTGTATTCCCCCCAAAATAAAGCATAATCAGAAAATAAGCACGAATGTGTCTTTTGGAGCAAAAATTAATATAAGACCTGGTCTTATTTTGGGAGAAACACAGTAGGATAAGTGTTGAATAATTTAAGATCTTTATTTCTAATTTCAGCAAAAAGCATGCCAAAAGCTTTTTATTCTTGATAATGCTAAATTCTTGATGGCACTGATCAGTCATGAAAACTGACTAAAATTACAAATGATACTCTACTAAAATATATTACCAAGCAGGAAAATCTAATATTTTCTGTTTGTTTTAGCTCTTCTAAAGCGATCGAAAGAAAGAAATGCAATGTACTATTATGAATGAGGCTGATTTTTATTGATAGAATTTCTCCAGAGAATTTTCTGAAATCCATGGTGTATCTTCTTTCATATTTCAGCCTCTACAGTTTGTTATAATTTTTTTTAAAACTCACACCATTACCTGCTGGACATTGAGCCAAGGCTGTAGTTATTCCATAAAGACGAGTGCGCTTATAGGGTTGAAAGTTATCATTCTCTTTAGAGATTGTGCGATCCACTGCTACCACAGCATCTCTATGGCACACAAAATAGTGACATAAATAAAATATGAGATAATGGAGAAAGAAGGAGAGAAAAAAATTACACCTAAATAAACCAAAACTTGTTGGTGTGCACACATACACCCACACACACCTCAGGAAATTTATTTCAGTTATCTGTCTGCAGTGGATGGAGTATTTTTAATTTACAGATTTGCCCTAACTATATTTAAAGTCTTTATCAGTTATAAGAGGCTTGGAAGTGGGGGAGTGGAGACTATGAATAAAGCACAGGCTTTTTCTGTAAATAATACAAAACAAACAAAAACAGGTAAATCATACCTTCTCCAGTCAGTGTAAAATAAATTCTTCCCATAACTTGTGATGCTAAAAGGATACTGAATTCCTTCAAGGATCTTTCGACGGCTGTGTTGATTGAGATCCATACATTCTACTCGTTTGGTCCCTGCATGTGAAAAAAATAAGCTGGACTTTGCAAGAAACCAATGGCCCTTTTCTTTATAAGGTTTTAATTTAGCATTAATATATTCTCAGCTAAAGAAGATAGCTTCTCCACATATAATTTGTACAGGATTATTTGAGGATTCCCCCCCCCCCACACACTTTTTGGATAAATACAGTATATATGCAGTACTATCATGGCTTCCTTTTCAATTCTTCTATATTAGTCCATGTCAAATCTGTCTACATCTTGTTCAGACATTCACACTGAAAGTATTAATTACAAAGTTTGCTTGCTGTCAAAACAGTTTTGTATTGGACACCTAAAGAACAATGTAAATAAAACAACGATTCTTAACATTTGCTTTCCTTGCCCCTTTCTGTATGCTTGAATCATTCTAGGGCTAACCATTACCCATTCCCATTATCGGTAATTTAACATAATACTTTTTGTAATGACTGACAGTCCTGAGAATTTCAGATAGCAGACTTCCACAGCTATGCCTTCGACCTGAGAAATTAAAACTGGACTTTGATGAGAGGTTAGGAGTCACCTCTAAACCACTGCTATTTTGAAACAGAAAAGAAAAAGATAAGCGGCAGTAATTGTTGAGAACTGAGAAGTAGCACTATCATGACAACACCTTGATATTTTTAGCATCCAGCTGTTCACTTATTTCATCAGTTTAGTTCATTCTACAGTGCAAGATTTTACCTGCATCTACCCAGCACAGCAATGAAGAATAGGTGTCAAATGTCAGCCCATTTGGCAGTCCCAAATCATCCTTCACAAGAATTCTTCTATTGGTACCATCCATATAGGAAGTTTCAATTTTAGGAGCTTCTCTGTTCCAGTCTGTCCAGTAAAGGTTTCTGAGTGTATTGATAAAGACACATATACAAATAAATAAATGTAATGGTGCATAAGGAGGGTATTGGTATTATGTAGTATTATTTCTAATAAAATTACATGGATATTTCCATTAAGGCAACAGGAGTCAAGCTTGACATGGGGGAGATGGTACCTTTGCACAGTATTTTTCTCTTTATTTTATTTTGATAATAATGTAATCACTGATTGAGGTTCACAATAATTTGATCTCTGGTTCACTGTGTTATGTAAAATAGCAGGTAAATCTTGAATGTATCTGCTATTTACATAACACAATGAACCTCCAATCTCTCAATCACTTTTTAATCTAAGGTATTGTGCAAACGCAAGTCAGGCAGGTAGTTTATACATTGAATCTGAATGAAGTTAGATAATTTATAGTTCAGTATCACCTAAGGAAACAGCTATGTCAGCAAACTGAGAGAACAATTTAAACCAGAGGTATCAAACTCATGTCGTCACAGCGACATCACATGACATATTGGGACTCCCCCCCCTCACTAACCCGTGCAAGGGCGTGGCCAGTGCATGACGCATCCAGCCCATGGAAGCCGGAAGTTTGACAGTCCTGAGTTAAGCCATCATATATTTTTAAAAAGAAAAATAGGACATAGCATATTATATTTAGCCAGTTGTGTGATACTAATTAAATTTTAGTGTCTTTGGTATGTTACATGATCTCAGCCAATATGTTGAAGAAAACTAAAATTTGGGGTAAACACATAGCTCAGTGAATGGCCAGTGAGGTTTTCGTGTGAATACACCTTTTTTTCCCAAGGAAAAAAAGGTCAGACGTTTAAAAAAATCACTTGCCTACCAAAACACAGGGAAAGTTTTTGCAGTAGCTAGAAAATTCTAGGCACTATATACCAAACACTAAAAACATTACACTGATTCTTATTATTTGTTAATTTAGCATACTGCTTCCATTCTACATTTTTCTTTTTGTTTGTTATAGAACTATAGTTAAATTTGTAGTCCACTATGGGACTAAGACTGTTGCCTGTTTTCAATTAGGCTTTCATTTTAATTCATGAATTCAGAATATTTTATTAGTATGCTGTACAAGGTAGGTTGTGATTATTGTGAGTTCAAGTACTGTAGTGTGATATTCGATTTAGTACAATTTATAAATAGATACTAGGTATGTTTAATGTGAGCCAAAATTCTGTTAGTGTGAGGCTGGCACACACACAGTTAAAACTAGTGCATGTACAGCCTCCCTTAAACCATATTTAGCATATAGTTTGAATAAATAAAGACAAGATATAGAGCAGAGGTGATATTCAGCCAGTTCTGACAGGTTCTGGAGAACCGGTAGCGCAAATTTTTAATAGTTCAGAAAACCGGCAAATAGGCTGGCCCCACCCCCGCTGCCTCCTAGCTGATCTTCTTTTGTTGCCCTGAACAGGAGAACAGAGCTGCAAAGCAGGTTAGTGGGGTAGGGAGAGAATGGGGATTTTGCAGTATCCTTCCCCTGCCACGCCCACAAAGCCACGCCATGCCAACAAAACCAGTAGTAAAAAAAATTGAATCCCGCCACTGATATAGAGTCATCTCTCATCCCTTCACTGATCTGGAACTAGTCTGTTTTCTCATGTTTCACCCTGTCCTGTATATAGTTTCTATCTAGGATTCTTATCTTCCTAAGGACATTCCACTGATTGGCACAATCCATACAACTGAATGCCTTTCTATAACCAATGTTTCTTTAAATATCTCTTGGAGGGTTTTTGTTGTTGTTGTTAAATTCCTTCTTGAAATCATTTTTTCTCAGTGCTGGCTTCTTTTTCTTGGCAATCTTCACCATCTGTTCTGACAATCAGTTTAGATTCTTGTTTTTCTTGGCAGTTATTTTTCATGCTCATCCTTAATGACTTATTGTATTTCATTACACAGTTCATCTGGTTCTTTCTCAATGAGTTTTGGGACTTCGAAGCAATTCCTGAACTTCTTGAAAATTCTGCAAATGCAGTCAAACTCTTATTGTGAAAACTGCTTGGCTTGTTCTTCCACTTTAGCTTGACTTAGAGCTTGCACATAAGCAGTTTGTGATCTATTCCCCAATCAGCCCCTGGCTATGCCTTTGCTATTATAACTGAGCTCTTCTACTCTTTGTACCATTAATATAGTCAATTTCATTTCTATACCCTTTCATACAACACTGGTCCAGTTTCACCAGGTTGTACCTGATATGAGATACCCTTCTCACCTTTTCTAGTCTTGAGCTACTGCTGGATTTCCAATTAAAATCATTTGCATAGAAAACACCGTGACCCGTCAAAACCGCGCTTGACTAAACCGCGCCCGATTAAACCGTGTCGCTGACATCATCAACAGGGCGACAACAACCAGCACGGAGAAAGAAGGGCGCTTTAAATAGCGCTTTGAAAGCAAGCCGATTCAACTTAAGGTAAGGGTTACGTTTAGGGTTAGCTTTAGGGTTAGGTTAAGGGTTAAGGTTAGGTTTAGGGTTAGGTTAAGGGTTAGGGTTAGGTTTAGGGTTAGGTTAAGGGTTAGGATTAGGTTAAGGGTTAGGTTTAGGTTTAGGATTAGGGTTAGGGTTAGGGTTAGGTTAGGTTAAGGGTTAGGTTTAGGGTTAGGTTAGGATTAGGTTTAGGGGGGTTAGGTTTAGGGGTTAATTTTAGGTTTAGGGGTTAATTTTAGGTTTAGGGTTTACAGAGTGCTTCTGTCTCCGCGCTGTTGTCGTCCTGTTGATGACGTCAGCGACGCGGTTTAGTCGGGCGCGGTTTAGTCGAGCGCGGTTTTGTCGGTGAACCAGAAAACACAATCTCATACTGGCAGTTTCAGCTTGTATACCATATTAATGTTTGTAATCTGCCCACCTCTAGACGAGATGTGTGGCACAAAAATCAAATAAATAAATATAACAGAAAGTCCCTAAGCTGATCCCTACACTGAAAGAAATTCAACATTCAAAGGATGGGTTCACACAACATATTACACTAAACTATAACAGACTGGACAAATTATAGTCAGGTTGTTATAGGATTCTACCCATCTCTTACTATGCTGTGGGACAATGTATTTATTTGGCTATAACATGTTATGGACTGATAGTTTTAGCATGGGAAAAAGTCTGATATAGGTACTGAAGCAGGATGGGCGGTAGGAATAGGAAATAGATTGGAAATAAAATAACAGGATATTTATACATCCCTACCCCCTCACAGGATCTGCAACAATGGCTCGAGGATTCACCAGCTCAGTGTCAAACAATACACGTCGATGGGTGCCATCGACTTTGGCTACCTCTATTCTGTCAAGCTGAGAATCAGTCCAGAAGATGGTACGACCAAGGTGATCCAGTGCTATTCCTTCAGGACTTTCCAAATCTTGAAGAAAGAGATATGAAGAGAAAGCATTAATCAAATGGTATGATTAACATTCAAAGCCATTTCTGAGGAAGTTTATTTTGTTCACGAGATCTTCCTTCCACATTTGGTCTCAAAAGCCTGAAGAGGGCTTGAGGGCTTGTTACAATGGTAATTGTAACACAAAAAATGCAGGGGTCCCTAATAATAAGAAAAATGCTGAGACCTAGTGCCATATTTTTATGTACATCCAGTGTGGGTATTGAGGATTTTGAACCAATTTCCTCTGGACTGGAATATCTCATCTTGCTCCAAGCAAATTCAAGGAAAGTACATGTTGGTTGTGAATAGGATTGGCTAAAAATCACAGCAATAACTCTTTAGTGGTAAGGCAAAGGCAGACTACTATTCTTAAAGATATCAAGAAACTACATGGGATAAATTATTAAACAAAAATATACATTCTGTTGAAGAAAAGGTAAAAGGAAACTACATTGGTGGAAGCATTGGTAGATTTCAACTGTTATTTCAATACAGGGCGGGGCATAACCTTTTCCTAGGGGGTCACAGCAACACTTGTAATAACAACACAAATAATTCATACACCATTCGAAAGCCCATCAAAAACTGAGTTTATTGACACGATTTAATAGTCAGTATGACCACCATTAGCCCTTCGAACAGCATTCAAACGAGGTGGATAAGAACACAACAAATCTTCAAACAGTTCCGTTCGATTTTCCAGATTTTTCAACACAGTTTCCAAATTCATTCTCAAAGTTTCAACCGAAACAAATTTAACATTTAATAGCTCATTCAATTCAGTTTTTTATGGGCTTTAAAATGAGGTGTCGCGGAAGTTGTAAACTGCTGTCGATCTTGCTGTGACCCCCTAGGAAAAGGTTATGCCCCGCCCTCTGGAAAATCTGGAAAATCGAACGGAACTGTTTGAAGATTTGTTGTGTTCTTATCCACCTCGTTTGAATGCTGTTCGAAGGGCTAATGGTCGTCATACTGACTATTAAATCGTGTCAATAAACTCAGTTTTTGATGGGCTTTCGAATGGTGTATGAATTATTTGTGTTGTTATTACAAGTGTTGCTGTGACCCCCTAGGAAAAGGTTATGCCCCGCCCTGTATACAATTTCTTAGTTATGGATTTACAATAATTGTTGGAACACTTGCCCTAATCTTCAAATCAATTACTATAAGTAGTATAAGTACAATCTTGGGAAGAATATATTTCTTTTGTTAATTGACTGATACAATTTTGTTCTGCACTTCCTCAGGAGCTCCCAGTAGTGAATAACACAATTGTTCTCTCACAACTTCCCTGTTGAATAGGTTGAACTAAAGAGTGTCACTGGCCCAAAGCTATCTAGCAAACTCCAAGGTTCAGTGAGGCTTTATATGTAGATCTCCCCTAACCCTAAATTATAATGGTATAATATATTGTGGTACAGTATAAGTCACTATTTCCATTAGTACTTATCATATTGTGACTTTTAACATTCTAATTAAAGTAAATACTGTAGGTTTATTCCATATAGACATCTACAAGGAAATATCTGGGTGCCTGTATACTTTCACAAATATGACAAAGTCTCTATTGTTTTTTACTAAAAGAAACAAAATGGGGCAAACTTATAAATATTTAAATATTGTCAATATGCACTTTTCTGATAGGTAGACAATACTATAAACTATTGACTGAAAAACAAACAGAGGGACACCTATTTTGAGAACTTTTTAATATCAATTGCTCTTTAGTCATCAGGAGAAAATTTAGAGTTCCAAGTAGCTAATTGTTTTGGGAAAGAGATTTCAGCTTTAGAAGAACTCCTAAAAATGTATGCAACTAGTTTTTCTTGGACAGTGACCAGGTCCAAGGCAACAGGAAATAGAAGCTGATAACCTTTATACTGGCTCCAAGGACTGATCAGAAACACAGATTGCGTATAGACATCTTTTTAAAAGTTCAACATTCATTCAACTGTGCAGGATTTTTTTCAGCTCAAAGGGGTTTTGTTCTATTCAAGAGAGACTGACCACAATTTAGGCCAAGACTGTAAGCACATTCTGTTTTTAAATTAATGTTATACAACTTTTGGTTTTTTAAAAAAAAGTATACTGCAGTTTGCCTCTTAAAAATGTTAACACTATCTTTTATGTATAAACTCCAGGACACTCCCGCTCCCTACTTCTTTTCTAATTTTAAATAAGATAAAAGGAGTACTGAACTTTTTCTTTTCTTTTCTTTTTTTAGGTTTTCAAACCTATGTTTTGTGATGAAAAGTTTCTAGTTGATTAAACAAGCCAGTAAAAGCCACTAAGTTATTTGATTCTGCCCACATAGTTAATGAAATGGATGTAACCATTTTAAGACACTTATTATGGTATGTAACTCTTCCAATACTGTTACAAAATTTGATTGCTGTTTTGATTATGAGACCACCTCGTAATCAGTCAGGCATAATCCACCCATGTTTTAATGCAATGACATTTATAACATTAAAACCGTTCCCCCATTTGATTGTAATGTTGGGATTATGCAAGAATGGAAAGGAATTGAAGGTTCAGGGCACAATGCCACATTTCTCCCCATGGGGTAGCTTCTGCAGATGTTAACTTGAGCAGATGATTATAAAGGTCATAGGCTATTCAGCTGACATGGAATATAGGTTTTAAAGGGAGTTCACATGTGCAAAGCCACTTCTACTTATCAGGAAGGGGTTAATGCAGACCTCCCTGTAAAAACTCTTTCACAGAGGCAGCTGTGCTAGTGCTCTGTGGCCCTGTGAGATACAGCAGCCAGAAGAGTTTCATCCAAGTTGGCACGTTCCTTACATACATTTTAAAAACTTTTTCTAAACAAGTCAGTAGGTTATTTGTTCTCATGGAGATTGAAATCTCCATTCTAGGCAATAACTCTCACTGAGCTCGGGGATATTTACTTCTGAGTTTTATATAAAGGGACAGCACTGTACATACAAATTAGGGATAATAAAATAAGCTCCTGTAGCAATAGATGTAATCAAAATGACATGCAAAATATTATAATAAAATTAGCTTAATACACATCACTTTAAAGAAATAAATTGCAAATAAGTATATGTCTTCATTTGCCTGTTATACTAAAATAACATTGAAAACTCTCAAAAATTGAAAAATGCAATACATAATAGTGTTTTATTCCAAAATATTTTAAAAATAGTAAATCAAATCAGTATTTATTGATTTGGGAACAAAGTTATCCTAATCAGTACCATCAAGATAAAAGTCTGGTTTATCAACATTATCAACATGTCAATTCAAATCTACATAATTTTTCAAAGTTCTTGGCTGTACCTAATAAATATAACAATGGATTCTTTGAACAGAGTAGCATTAGTACCATTCTACCCTAAAGTATCTTTAAGTTTCCTGAATCTGGTTGCTTGTATGAGAACTTAGATAGTAGTAGTAGTAGTAGTAGTAGTAGTAGTAGTAGTAGTAGTAGTAATACACCAATTGAATCTAATTAATCTAATTGATTAGGTATTTTTCTGAAACTAAAAAGCTTTTTGATGCAGCAGAATGTTGAGCGTTTTTCCTCCAAAAAGAGACAAATACTGCAATTCTCTATCTGTGCACTAATTTCAAACTTACCCCATAGGGCTGATTTTTTTAATCAAGATATTGTGAGAGGTTATGCTGAGGGCTTCAACGTTAACTGTGGAAAATCATCTTCTATCTTTGGAAATATACATTGGGCTCAGAATGACATGGTGAGGAACGAAATCTATAATTCCTACCTGTCTTTATGATGGATACTGGTTCTCCTCCACCAAGGCTTGCTCTACTGATAGATGGGCTGCTGATATCTGTCCAATAAACCATCTTCTCCAAGCAGTCATAAGCAACTCCAATAACAACTTTATCCTACATTTTAAACAAACCATTACAAACTATTATATCACATTCATAATGCTAAAGAAATGGCTACGACTTTTGTGGCTTGAAAATTCTGCAAAGGATAGTAAGAGACTAGTGAGGAAATTCAATGGTTAAAGCCTTACATTCTAGTTCTAATGAAGTCTGACTTTGTTTAGCATTTAAGAATCAGTCCAGGTGGGTTAAATGCTGCCTTCTGGCTTAAGGATACCCAAGATCAGAAACAAATTGCATTACAGCAATAGAAAAGGAATAGGTTGTCACCTAAATCTTGGGACCCCTGTAATCCCAACTAAAAAATGAAGTGGCAGAACAGTAGGACTATTCCACCTAATAATTATTTCAGTCTTTCCCAATTTGATATTTGCAAATTCATACCAGGCTGTATTTATTCCATTCCCATTTCTAAAACCCAAGCCTACAGCTTGGAAATAAAATGTCACTGAACCATTTAGAGACATAATATTCAACAATAATTTTTCTTTTAGGGAAAGATTGTGATTCAGTGGCATGCAGAAGCTCCAAATTTCTGCTCTGTGTAGTTAAAAAGGATCTATTCAGAGTTAAGAAAAATCTGATAATGAGGCCTTAGGATATTGCCATTTGCCAGAATGTGTGAAGTCAATTATCTGACCATCTATAAGGCAGGTTCCTATATTTAAGTTCCAAATACCAATTATAGATTATAGGCTTCTGGAAAAATCAGAATATATTACACAGAGTCATTAAAGAATAACTATTCTAATTAATATTAATTTGAGAATAAAAATCAATTCCCCTCAATCTTTCAGCTTGATGAAATTCTAGTTTCACTGTAATTTAGCTGACCAGAAGTTACTATCTTTTTGTATTCTCTTCTCCATATCCAAATTTGTCATTCTAACACCTGTTGTCATTGAAACAATAAATTTCTTGGCACTATTTCATTAACCTCTCAACTTTGGGGGGAAAAGATATGTACAAATGTGGCATGAGTGTATAATTAGAGTACTGGGAATTAAGGGGGGAAATGCAACTTTGGTTGAATGTGCAGAATCAATTATTTCTATTAGCTTTTTTAAAAAAAATACAATGCTAAGTAACCCATTCAGAGGATCTGAACTATTTTAAATGATGAAGACCCTACTACAGTGATGGCGAAGCTTTTTGGGCTTGCATGCCATAGGTGAAGGGGGTTGTGCGCGGGCGTGCCGCACCCATAATTCAATGCATGACACCCCCCAGTGCGCATGTGTGCATGACAGGCGCTTCCCCCATTTTTTGCATGCTTTTCTGCCCTCCCCAGGTTCCGGAGGCTTTATAGGAGCCTGGGGAGGGCAAAAACACCTCCCCTGCCCCCCGGAGATCCTCTGGAGGCTTCAGGGACCTTCAGGAGGTTTCCCTGAAGGAAAGGATGAACACAGCTGGCTAGCGCGCGCATGCGTGCCCTGACAAATGGCTCTGTGTGCCACCTGTGGCACGCGTGCCATAGGTTCACCACCCTGGCCCTACTACATAGCAAGAAACTCAGAATAATTGCAGAAGAAAATGGGAGATAAGGGAAAAACTTACTCAGGTCAGACATAGAGAAGAGACAAAAAAATAAACCTATGACAGAATATAGACACTGGCCACTTTACAGGAAACTATTAGGCAATTATAACATTTACAGTAGAAATATAAATGCATCAAGAAAGGAAGTTCTCAGGAAGAAGCTTGTATGTCCCATAAATTTTTATAGCTGTCTACAATGGCAATTAAAATCCAAGCATCTCAAACAGTGGAAACTTTATAGGAGATCGTGACTTGCTTAGAAAGCCAATAAAAATTATCTCCACATAGAGTAAATTTGCTTGTAAATGTTTGGCCTGATTATCTCAGAAGCAAGGTAACTTATAAAATACAATGCTTCAGGAACATTTTATTCCTTTGAGATCCCTGCCTTTTATGACAAATTATAAATAAATATAGATGCCACATATTTTTTGAGGCCAGGGTTCAAAAAATGTACTAGACACAAGGTTAAGTCTAGCCATTCAATATACAGTTGCTCCTAGAACTGGATTGGAGAGGCATTTTTCAAGGCATAGAAAAATAGAAATGGATAACGAAGACGATAGAAATTGCTGAGATGACTGTTTTAATTAGAGATAGGACACTGTCTAAATATAAAGATGATTGGAAACTCCTTATTGATTTTTTTTGTGGAAAACAAAAAAAAAGAATATATGGTTTTGAAGATTAGAGTAAAAATGATAGATTATAGAGAAAATCCAAAAAGAAAAGAAATGTATCATGTTCATGGTATACTTACTGGCACGTGCAGCAAAGCTTTTGCATCTGATTTCTTCATAACATTCCCCTCCAGAGGGACATGGTCAATCTTCCCACTCTGAGCAATGAGTAAGTGGCTTCCTGGAGGCAGGGGAATTGTATCTGGTTTTACTGAGGGTCCAATTGTAACAGGAGGAGCAACTGTGCCCAGACCTTATTGACCAATAATATAAAACACATCAGGTTACTCAAAGACAAGAGTTGCCGTATCTACAAGGCCAGGTAATCTTACTGATACCATACAAGCCTGGCAATTTAACACATTTATGATACTGCTACAATACATGCATAAGAGATTGCAATTTGGTGCATTGTTATTTGACATTGAGGTCCAATGACATTAGCTGCCCTAGTCTCAGATTGCAATGCATGTCTCCACCACAAAAAGTGATCAGATTCTAAATGCAAAACTTATCTGATTGCACCACTGCATGCATGCATCATCAAACATACACACACACATACCTATAGCATATAAATGTTCATTGCACACTACATTAAGAGATGCAGTCATTAAAAAACATAGGTAGGCAATCCACATATTCATATACAATACTGCAAACTTTTTTTATTTCTCATACAGTTGATCATTTATTTATACATATTGCATATACATACGTATGTACATACATACATAAGCAATAAACTTTAAGTTTGAAGTTATATTCCTGTAATCCCAATCATGCATTAGTAACAATATTAAAAGCATTGAACAATCCAGAAAATCCAAGAAGGATGCTCTTCCCCAGCCAATGTCTACTTCTTAGACATCCATGGGAGAAATGCAGGGAATCAAGTGATGAAATGTGCATTATGATATCTCAATACAAACCACATGAGTTACATGTTTGTATCTGACATCAGGAAGCAAGTCCAAAGAATCAAAGTTTGATATGTGATGAGCCAATACATGTTTCTACCAGGTTTCTACCAGGGTCCTATGCTTTCACTTTCTGGGGCTTTCACTACTAGGGCAGTGTTTTTCAATCTTGGCAACTTTAAGATGTGTGGACTTCAACTCCAAGAGGAATTCTGATAGTTGAAGTCCATATATCTTAAAGTTGCTAAGGTTGAGAAACACTGAACTAGGGTAAAATGCAATATTGACTGGAAAATGTATGCAAAACATTTCATGCTAACAATATTTTACATTTTCTACTGCAGTTTCTATTATTAGAAATACAAATCTAATTATAAAATAAAACCAAATAATTCAAATCACATATATAGTATAAAGTACCTTTCACTTAATCATAGAATTTTGATACACAAAAAACTGCAAATATCTCGAATTCATACATATCAATTTTCTTAGTTAAGCTGAATGTAAGAATAGGCAAAATCTAAATGAAGAAAATTATTGCTCTAGCTTACTAATTTAGAAGCAACTTACATGGAGGTTGGATACCTGGGCCACTTCTAGTACCATCTATCTCATTACCATCTCTGTCCACACACCAGCAGTAACCAGTGCTAGGATGGCACTGGGTTGGCAAGTAATTCCCATAGATATCACACTGGGGAATAAATTGGCCAATTGGCCTATGTTCTCTTTGGCCCAAACCCAGAATTTGTTCTTGTTCTCTTTGACATTTGGTCTTCTCTACTTCTGTAATAAAAAGAAGAAGAATATGTAAACATTCTTTAATTTTATTTCTATTAGGTGGGTTACCTAAGCCCATATTCTACCCACAAGAGTTCTTCAAAGTCAGCTGGAATCCATATAGATCACATCAATGGCTGATGATCTGTCATTTAGACTACTCACTGTTTGTTTAGAATTGCAATTAAAAGATACAAACTTATTTTTTCTTTACACAATATGCATTTAAACTTTGGATTCACTACACAAGGAAGTCATGGGGGGTCAATGGTTATTAGCTATCATCGTAGCGTGGCCGTTTCTGAAGACAATCTGCTGGCTTACTTATGGAGTTATTTGTAAGAATAGATTGATGGGCTAGATGGGTCAGAGAGCTAATCCAGCAGTACTTTGCTTATGTCCTTATTCTTTCTCCTTTTCTGTAGGAATAGTGTTTATAAGAAGCTATTATTGTTTCTTTTGGGTTTTGGTGGAGCAGAATCAAACCAATGGTCATTTTTCCACAGTTGTAAATAATATATGCAAATAATATATTTGAATAAATTAAATACAGAAAACATTTGAGTATTAGACTGAGAAGATACTCAAGAGAGATAGAGATCCAGTAAGTTTATTCCTATGTTCTAAACTATGTGTGCCCTAAAGGTATTTAGATGAAAAGATCCCCGCAGCATAGCTGTATATTCTACAGATGCAGTGCAACCCTTCTGGAGGATATCAGGTTGAGATAGATTGTGTAAGATGAGTCATCCTTCTCATGATAGCTCTGGGAAGCAACATGTCATTTTAAAGTGATTTTCTTAAGAGAGGTTCAAAGAAAAGTTAATTAACACTTCAGTATTAGGAGGTTATACTTGAAATGCATTCAGTTTTAACTCTGTTACAAAGCATTACCAAATTGATGCAAATTTTTATCAGCAATTCATTTCCTTTGTGAAGGATAGCGTACATTACAGTTGATGAACGGTACTTAGTGATAATAACTTCTAGCCAGTGTCTGGGTTTGTTTAAATTAAGTCTATGAAGAGAAAGAGGTGACAGAATTCAGACAGCTGTTTCTTTTTGAAATCAAACAGTGGAGTGTGAGGATATAACGAATTATAGACACTCTTAGTATTTTTAGAGTGCTACTCTTCCATCAGTACGTCTTTTACTGGCAAGCTGGATATGTCCTAAAGAGATGCAAAATTTTGCAACTTCTTTAAAGAATGAATTTGCTAAATGAAAATAATTTCTGCATTGTAAAATATATATTTTGGCTTAAGTTCAAAGATGCAGAAAGCTGTGTTAAAATATTTCAGCTATAATACTGTTGAAAAACTGTAAAAAAATGGTAATAGAAGTATTGAATATGACCTTGTAGTTCTATCTTACAGCTATATATATATCAGAACTGGATGATTGTCTTTTCACTTCCTTAACTACAAGGAACAATTATCAAACAACAACAGATGGAACAGACAACAACAGATCTGAAGAAAGAGCAAATAATTATACCTTAATCAAACCTTGATTAATCACAGTATGCAAAGCATAATTGCTGCCCATCGACTATTCCACGGAAGTACTCTTTAGTGTTTGCACTCTAAGAATGTTTTACATATTGTTCTGAAGGTTTACCTTGTGATACACAGTGGAAGCCATCGCCATGATAACCTGCTTTGCATTGGCAGCTGAAGGACCCTGGGCTGTTGTAGCAAACAGCATCTGGATGGCAACGGTTCGATTGACATTCATCTACATCTATTTTTTTATAAGAGAAGAATAATATAAGGCTCTTCCATGCAATATCTTATTGTAAATCCTCTGCAAAATATTTGAGTCTGCAACCCCATGAACTTTTCAGAGAATCAAGGCACAGTGCCTACTGAGTCAAATAGTATCAAACTATTGTTTGATAATTCACAAACAACTTTTATGCACATAGATTGTGGGCATGCTAAACAGTTCCAAGATAGTAACTATCTTAATCAACAATTAGGGTGTTTTAAAGAGGAAAAAATTACAAAGTTGGAATATACCAGTATCCCGTGCATCTCCTATATAAATAAATAAATTGTCAATGGCACAGTAAATTTAATGGGAATCAAATATTGGAGAAACATTTAATTTCCCATAAACAAAAAATATGCATTGATAGTAGTAGTATAGTATTCACAATCAGATTATTTTATAACTGTTAATATTGAAATAAACAATTGCTATTTGCCTGAAAATCCTGAGTATTCCAGATGGAATCTGTGAACTTTTGATAAGTGCATACTTTTAATAATTGGTTATTTCTGCCTTTTAAGAATTTCTGAAGATATATTTGTAATTAATAACATTTTCATATAAATTCTCACTGTACAGCCCTGCTCTCATTTGATTTCCAAAAATTAATAAGAAAAAATAACTTAAAAAATATGGATTGTAGAATATTTGACCCCAGCAATAAAAAAAGATTCTGTTAGTTCATTTCGGTTTTTTTTAAAGTTATTTTCTTCACCACATAAAAATTATTATGATAAAAGGGTTGAACACAATTATCATATAACAGAATTGCATAAAGACCCCCCCCCCCAAAAAAGACAAAAAGAAAAGACAATGCTATCCCTCACCTATGCAGGAACGTCCATCTCCAGAAAACCCTGGAATACATGCACAGATATAAGAAGATCCACCAGAGTAGATGCAGCGGGCACGTTGGGGGATATCACACGTGTGTGAACCCATCAAACAATGATTCACTACACGGTCGACAGCTGTAAATCAAATATGCATATGCAAAGAAGATTAAAGTTTAAGCTTTTTCTTTTTCAACAACAAATTTTTTTTCAGGAGATGCTGAAAACAGAAAAAACTGAGTACTGTAGACTTTTTTTAAAAGTAATCTTTCCAAGTTGGGATTTTAAAGGTATTTTTAACTTTATGCTTTTAGATGTTGCAAAATTTGTGAGCCAAAATGTTACTTAGAAGAGTAAAGTGTATTATGGCATCTAGCTAATACCCATGTCACCAGTACTCTATATTTATTTATGTTTTAGTGTTTATCAGATATAATTTGATTTCCTTCCTGTCAGTCTTGCAGTTTATATATAGATGCTAGAGTCATCTTTTGGTTTAATTGCTTATTTTCACCAAACCCTTTCCTGCATTCTGCTTTTTCTCAAGCACAGATTCTCACATTCATGGTAGCTTTTTCCATCATTTAGTTCATTATGTTATACAAATTTACTTGATGTTTCCTTCCTGTTACAATTCAACACAATTCCATACATTTTGCTGTTTGAGACATTAGTCAAAATGGCAATCTCCAGATGTAGGCAAAAAAGAAGCATGGCAAACTTTGTTTGCCCATACTTCTAGTCTGCTAATTTGTTATTAACAGGGCTAGGAGACCTCAGAGAATCGAACGTTTGCCATTCATAATGTGTTATGAGGAATTGTTCACCTTACTTTCTAAATTATCTCTCCCACCTTCCTTTTCCCATGACATCTAGACATGATTTTTCAGACAGTATTCTATTTCTGCTTGAAAATGAATGGGGGAAAAGTGTGCGTGCGTGCACGTGCGCGCGCACGCACACGCACACACACACACACACACACAAACACAAGCTTTTACTCAAAACCTTTCCAGTAGAGTTTACCACCAGTTTCTGTTTTGCATTTGGGGAAGACAGACAAATAGATCTGTACATAGAATATAGCACAATTTTATAACCTATTTTTGCTCAAATATATTTTGTGACAGCAGCTACAGAGTGGAATATGTTTTGGAACTTCTGTGGTATTGCGTGCAACATTAAGATCCTGGAAATTAATCAACTATGTATAATTCAATACATAATCAAAACCTCAATGCAGGACTTTTTTTACATAATTGCTGGGTAGCAATGTCTCCATGTGGAGAAACAATAAAACCATGAAAGGGTTCTTTGCAAACCCTTGTTGCTTATACAAAGAACGATTTACTATCTTACGAAAGTTTAAGCCACCGATGACCCAGAATTACAATTTGGCAATTGACTATAGCTGAAACTCAGTGGGATATAAAATTTTTGGCAGATTAATGAATTTTAAACAAATACAGAACATTTCCAAACTGAATAGTCATCACTAAGTGAAGTCATTTGGGAATTAAATTGTCTCTAAAACATTAACATTCTTTTTAAACTCTGAAAGTCTTCATCCATACTGTAAAGTATCCAAAAGCACATTGAACCTCACTTAAATTTTTCTACTATGAAAACAATTTTCCATTTAAAATAATTAAGTAATCACATAAATATATTCTATAATTAATTTATTTATTAATTAATCAATTATTATTTCCAAAATATTTTGTATGACACTGGCAACAAATTAGGCTATGTCCAATGTTGGCTATTCACAAGAAAAATATATAGTGCATATAACACAGATTTCTCTCCTGCAATTCTCCATGACTTCTAGTAAAATCTGACATATTCTCCATATATAATTGTCTGAGTTTCCTACACAATATTGCAAAACATATCAAACTATTTTCCTTTCCTTCAGAGCTATATATCTATTGGGCCTGATCCCTGGTGACTAGATGGACAAATGATGCAATCTCCACTTGTACTGAGTTATAACACATAGTGTTTCCAAGGTCATCTGGGGATCTCGATTCCTCATCCTTTAATCCAGTGTGATTCTTTTCCTCTACTTCCCTCAACTTGGACAAACATAAAAGTTTGTTATGTCAATCAGCTCAAATCATACTCCCAAAGTTTGTGAATTTCTGCTTGAAGCAGTCAGTCTTTATTTAGCCCAAGACCATTCGATTAGCTACTTTTTGTAGCCAATTGTAGCAATTTCAATGACATAATTCAAAGGCATCCATCTTCCTTCTTTACTACTCAAAAACCACTACATCAACTATTCAGAGGTGGGTTTTTTTGCTTTTTTAAAATTAACTTTTGTATCTTCTCATAATTAATCTCACTTTACTTTGGGATGCTGTATCAATAATCTCATTCTTTATTGTTGCAAAGTATAAAGATTAAATCATTATTTCACTTATATTCTCTATTATGTTTTATTTTTACTATCCCATCTGAGGTCAGAGGTAAATGGCTCTACATATGGTTCTATTTCCCCTTTTAAGATCTTGAGCAAAAAGGTGCTTGTATAAACATTGAGAGCTTATGCACTGGAGAAAAACTCCTTGTGTGTCCAATCACACTTGGCCAATAAAGAATTCTATATTGTAAAAAAAATCTAATTTGCACATTCTCTTGCACCTTCTTACTTTCAACCTCAGATGCAGTTTTTTCTGAAATCTTTTGACACAGTATTTTAACTGCCTTTTCTCTTGTAGCTTTAAACAGTTCAATGGGCATTTTCACTTGCACCATGGGATTGCCTATATGATAGTAGGTAGATTAAGTCACTTTGTAGAGAATAGGTTCTGAATTCTCACACTGTCTGAAATGTTTTTGTCATTCGATAAAACTATTTCTAAATGGCTTCAGTATTGTCTTTTTTTGCATTCATTTGCCTCTATCATTTCTTCTGTGCTTTTGCTTTAATAAACCTATCTTAGTTGTACATTTTCTTTTGGTTTTTTAATAAGACAGCTTTCTACCTCTTTAGCTATTTTCTTTTATTCGTTTGAGTTCTTAACTGAGACATATTTCCTTTTGCTTTCTTGTTTACACTTTAAAATGCTACATTCAGTCTTTGTACAACTTTCATCTTCTTTCTCTTCCCTGACTATAACAATAGCATCTTTTGATGGGTACTTGGATCGTTTCCTCTTCAAATATTTTCTCCCTCTTTGGTTTTTTCATTATTTGACGCAGCTGCTCAGAATCACTTTTGCGTAAGCTAAGGATAGCAGATCTATTCATTATACTGATCTTATCTTTTGACTGTTCAGTTTTGAGTTCATACTTTTCTGATATAACTGCTGGAAAAACTAAAAACAATTTTTTCCTTAGAGAACTCTGGGAACAATCCAAATCAACTTTACAAGAAAAGGGAAAAACTATGTGTGAAGGGAGTGAAGAGGATAAGTAAGAAGTGGGAGGAATGCTGGACATCAGTAACTAATAGATAATGCATTGTAATAGAGTTTTATCTAATTAACGACAGTTCAGTCCAGAATACAGGAAGGAAAGATTCAAAACATTCAAAAGACAGGATTTATCTTAACAAATAGTGTTACCTTCTACCTTAGTAGTAGAAGAGGACTGGAAGTTCCTATTGCATTCCTAGGATTCTGTATCAAATTCCTAATTCCTATACTAAAATTCCTGATTGAAGTTTGTGTAATTCTTGATCTTGTCCTGCTGACTTGGGTATGACAGTATAAAACACTTGATTTACAAGAGGTATTTTTAAAACCATTACAGTTATTTGTTGCTCCTCAAATAACAATAATAACAAAAGTTGAGCCATTTTAAGACCTAAATTGTTCGGTGTCCTGCGAGGCATAAACGAGGCAGAATGTCTAGGATGTTATATACCTTTCTACCTCCTTAAACATATACAGGCAGTCCTCAATTTATGACTGGCCACTTAGCAATTGTTCAAAGTTATAATGGATTCTTACAACCCAATTTTGAAATGTTGACATCTGCAGACACCAATCACATGATTGCATTTTGGGCACTGGGCAACCAGTTCATTTTTATCGCTGTTTGGATCATCCCATGGTCACTGGAAAATATCCTCCTACATTTTTTGCTAGTTCCCAGTGTTTATTCCCAGTTTTTGGCAAAAAACACTGTCATTGGATAAAATGGATTCACTTAACAGCCACTCTGAAAAAGGTTGTAAAATCAGGCAAGGCCAATTAGAGACTTACTTAACAATTGCAATGACTTATGACTGTAATTCCGGGCTTACTTAAGATCTTTAAGTCAAGGACTATGCATATGTAAAATACAAATTGTTTTATACTGCATCTAGCTCAATATAGTCTGCACTAAATCCCCAAACAATCTCCAGATTTCAGAGGATATTTTTTTTACTTCCTTTCCCTTTACTAGAGATACTGTTAACTAAACAATTGCATTTGACAGGGAGAAAGAAAAAATAATAATTAAAGACATGCCTAGCTACAGCCAAGCACTAAACTTCCTTCCAAACAGATGTTGAAGCTACTAAAATATAAGAAAGGAAATGTTTAATACAGCTGCTTGGCAGACAATAAAATTTTTATCAGACTAAAACTTTAGAAACCTTATCACATTACATACCTTCACTATAAACTATCCAGTCTCCCTTTATGAAAAGTTTAGTCTTAACTTAGCCACAGTTTTATGTCTCTTCTTTGCTCAATACACTTCATTAGGACACATTTAATATAGCAAATGATTTATTCAGTGAAGGTTAAAAGGACACTTCACAACAGATTCTGCTGGGATCACATCTGGATGTATCTCTACTAGGGCTAGGGTTAGGGATCCATGATAGAAAAGATGTTATTAGCTAAGAAATTCAAGGCTGTATTAACTTTCCCTACTGAAAAAAATCAAAAAGGGAACACACTTTTGGCTCTACTTTTTTACATGCATTTGTTGATTGAGCACTTTCCATTTTTTATTATTTAGCTGTAAAAAACTCTCAGGTGCTCTTTGCCAAATGTCCTCATCCTCTCTAGCACTACCAGAATGACCCAGAACCACATAGCAGAATGAGGGTATTTTTACACATAAATGACAGCAGAACAAAGGCTATAGTCATCCATAAGAGGAACAAGGGGGATATAACTGTAATAAAATGTTTTGCAATACAGTTTCTGCCCCTTATCTACCTGTTTAAATGGGATTGTGGAAGGATGGAAATTGTATCATGAAAGGTATAAGGTACACCAGATTAAGAAACCAATGCCATAGAGGTGAGGGCTACTTTTATTGTATAGGTAGTACTCACTTAATGACCCTAATAGGAACTAAACTTTTCATTGCTAAGCAAAGTGGACATTAAGCAACATGTCACATGATTGCACTGCCTAGCAACAGCTATTCCACTAGTCTCTGTTGTGGGCAATAGGCTGGGATTGCACACCGTTGTTAGTCCCAAAGGTGCTTTTTAAAGAGGCAACTGGACTTTCTGTTTTTTCTTTGAAGACGTTTCGCTTCTCATCCAAGAAGTTTCTTCAGCTCTCAGATTTTTGGATAAGAAGCTAAACATCTTCAAAGAAAAACCAGAAAGCCCTGTGCCTCTTGAAAAAACACCTTTGGGACAACCTATGACCCCTGGATGACTGAGGACCTCCATAGATATACACCGTTGTTAGGTGAGGACCTCATGCTTCTCCTACTCTGTAGTATTCCCCTCCACTTCAAGTCCCCCATCTCCCATATCTATCCTCTTCTGCCCTTTTGGTCAACCTATACTCCACTATCTATCCCTGCCATCACCTACCACTTCCAGCTGACCTTCGGTATCTTTTTCCTCTCATTGGGGGAGCCTCTGGCTGAAGTAGCTGCTGGCCCTGCCTAAACCTCGCAAGCACACTTCGTCAACAGTGGAAGAAGATGCTGAAGGTCAGCTGGGGTGGCAGAATTAGGCAGCAGCAGAGTCCCTGGTGGCCAAAGGGGCAGAAATGGAGGGTGCGGGGGAGAGTTAAAGTGATTGCTACTGTTGTAAATGCCAAATGACTACAATTGGGACCAGAGTTTCTGTTGTACGTCAAGTTGAACCCAATTTTACTTCAATTTTTACAACAGTTGTTTTGCATGAATCAGGTAGTCATTAAGTGAATCCAGTTTTCCCAGTGGGTGGTTGGGGTTTTTTTTGGCTGAAAATCGGCAAAAAGTTTGCAAATCAGATTTATATGATCACCGGATGCTGCAACCAGTTGCCAAATGTCTGAATTGCAATTATGTGACCATGAGCATCATAAATGCAACTTCAAGTCATTAGTCCCTTTTTCTAAGGCATCATAACTTCAAACAGTCATTAAACTAATGGTTGTAAGTCATGGACTACCTGTAGTACTTTCTTAAGATAGTCTGGATTTCCCAAAACAACAAAGGAGGTTTTGAAATAAACTTACCTGTGCATGTTCGCCCATCATCTGAAAACTGATAACCCTCTAAACATTCACATCGGAAAGTCCCAGGCTGATTATTACATACAGCATTACTGCCACACACTGTTGGCTGCTCCTGGCATTCATTTACATCTGTGTAAAAAAGCAACATTATTATACAACTGGCACTCACAAATCTTTAAAGGAAGAGCATAGCATATCTGTGTTTAGCTTTAGTTCAGCTGAAAGGCCATCTCTGTTTTCCAAGCAAACCTGTTCCAACAGAGATTAGAAGCACCAGCCACATGACTTGTCAAAACGTAAGTGATGAAGAATGTAGTATCTGATTTTGTCAGATTGGGATACCAGTGTGTTTTTATTCCATCTGATTCTTACAGCACAGTAATTTAATATCATGACAAGGTGTGCACAAAGGAGATGGGTATTTATTTTTAAACCCAAGGTACCTCAGAAGATTGCAGCCTTGCAGAAGATGAATAAATTGTGGAGGGATATGGCTAATCCATCCTTTTTTTCCTAGCCACCATGCTGTTCAAAGTTATCTTCAGGTGGCTGTGTAGTCAGGATGAAAAATTCTAAACATAACTCAAGCACAACAGCAGCAATTCTGTACTGCCACCCTTCAGCTCTGATACACAACCTCCCAAGAAAGCTAATCTCCTTTAGTTTGGTCCTGAGAAACCACAAGCAAAAGTCAAGACAATATTAATTATATGGATTCACTCGGGTTTCCCCCTACCCCACCCCACCCCACCCCATTTTTTAGATGATAGGTAGGAATTGAGTTTTATCTTCAGCATTTTTACTGTGGCTCCCATTTGGATTGCATTCCTTATAGCTATGGGCAAAAGACGATTTTCAGTCGGAACAAAGGATTAAAAATTCTTCCTTGGCTCTACATTCCCAATCTGGGTCTTTTTTTAAAAAAAAAAGTCCTAGCAGAAACAGGTCAGATTATACAAATAACTTCTATATGTATACTTCACATATAGTTCTGCCCTAATTTGCAGGGCTCCAGGATAAGCTGTAAATGCTTAAAAAGACATTGTATAGAGTACAATTTGACCATATTGCTATTTCTGTTGAGGAAATCAGGTGACTTTCTGTTGGCACACATATACAAGGAGAAAATATACCAGAATTTGTCATGTATAGCAAGTTTATAACAAATAGCAAACAGCAAAACATAGATTCTGAAAGTGAATACAGTGATGAAGAATCACATTGATTTTACATAAGTCCTATTAAAAATAAAATTCTTACCATAACATGTCCGTCCATCTCCCCGGAACCCCACTGAACATTCACAGGTAAACTGATTGCCTGTTCCTGGACGACAAACTGCATTAATGTCACAGCCATGGGTGCCTGTGTAACAAGGATTGTGGCTTACATCACCCGAACCATCTGCCAAGAGACCATAGAAGTTACTTTTAAAGAAGATTATCTGAAAAATAATAATCTTTCTATATTTGTGCTCTTGAAAAAGTGATTTAACATTGAATAGTTTCCAGGTCTATAAGATGCCAAAGGGTGTAAAATCTGGACAGCATAGCTTTTAAATGCTCAGCAAAAATGTGTATACTCCTCATGTTTGTAAAGGTTAAGGCAAACTATGGAAATGTATCTTAAAGGTAATAAACAAGAACCAAGAAGAATTAAGTTCTTCTAGGCCCATATATTATTTCTAATATAGAAACTCTAAGCATTTCTCTAAATTCAGAATAAGTATAAATATTAGTTTAATAAATAATAACTATGACATAATAGAATGAATTATAGATGTATTCACAAACAGCATGCTACATTTCTACTCAGCTTTTCTGCAGACCAATTTTGTTACCTATCCCTTATGGATGGTTTATCAAATCCAGCTTTTAGAATTCTATCTATCTATCTATCTATCTATCTATCTATCTATCTATCTATCTATCTATCTATCTATCTATCCATCCATCCATCCATCCATCCATCCATCCATCCATCCATCCATCCATCCATCCATCTATCTATCTATCTATCTTCTAGTCATAACTCAGCTTGGCTTCTGAACAATTTTAATCATTTTAAAATGCAATCATTTTAATAATATATCATTATAGTCAAATTGTTTTGTTTTGTTTATGTTTTATTGCAAATTTATATGCCGCCCTTTTCCCTGAGGGGACTCAGGGCGGCTTACAGCAATAAAGGGAAGGGGGTGCAAGACAAAACTTAAAAAGAAAAAAAAATCGTGATTAAAGGAAATTGGTCATAAAAACACAACATTCACTCAACATTCGGGCGGGGTGAGAGTAATCCTATCCCCAGGCCTGACGGGATAGCCAGTTCTTGAGGGCTGTGCGGAAGGCCTGGACTGTGGTGAGGGTACGGATCTCCACGGGGAGGTTGTTCCATAATGTCGGAGCTGCAACTGAGAAGGCTCTCCTCCGCGTAGTCGCCAGTCGGCACTGACTGGCGGATGGAATTCGGAGGAGGCCTACTCTGTGCGATCTGATGGGACGCAGGGAGGTAATTGGCAGGAGGCGGTCTCTCAAATAGTCAGATCCACTACCATGGAGCGCTTTATAGGTGGTAAGTAAGACCTTGAAGTGCACCCGACGATCAACAGGTAGCCAGCGCAGCTCACGGAGGATTGGTGTTATATGGGCGAACCGTGGTGCGCCCATGATCACTCGCGCGGCCGCGTTCTGGACTAGCTGAAGTCGCCGGATGCTCTTCAAGGGCAGCCCCATGTAGAGCACATTGCAGTATTCCAGCCTAGAGATCACAAGGGCTCGAGTGACTGTTGTGAGAGCCTCCCGGTTCAGGTAGGGCCGCAACTGGCGCACCAGGCGAACCTGGGCAAATGCCCCCCTGGTCACAGCCGACAGATGGTGGTCAAAACTCAGCTGTGGATCCAGGAGGACTCCCAAGTTGCGGACCCTATCTGAGGGGAATAAATTTTGCCCCCCCAGCCTGATTGATGGAACGTTAACCAAATTTTTGGGAGGAAAACACAACAGCCACTCGGTCTTTTCCGGGTTGAGTACCAGTTTGTTAGCTCTCATCCAGTCTTTAACAGCCTCAAGGCCCCGGTTCATCACGTCCACCGCTTCATTGAGTTGGCACGGGGCGGACAGATACAACTGCGTATCGTCCGCATATTGATGGTACTTAATCCCGTGCCTCCGAATGATCTCGCCCAGCGGTTTCATGTATATGTTAAATAGCAGGGGGGACAGAACCGAACCCTGCGGCACCCCATAGGTTAGGGGCCTCGGGGACGATCTCTCCCTCCCCACCAACACCGACTGCGACCTGTCCGAGAGGTAGGAGGAGAACCACTGTAAAACAGTGCCGCCCACCCCCACCTCCCGCAGTCGTCGCAGAAGGATACCATGGTCGATGGTATCGAAAGCCGCTGAGAGGTCAAGGAGAACCAGGATGGCCGCATAGCCTCCATCTCTGGCTCTCCAGAGATCATCGGTCAATGCGACCAAAGCGGTTTCAGTGCTGTAACCGGGCCTGAAGCCAGACTGGAAGGGGTCAAGATAGTTAGCTTCCTCCAAGGTACGCTGAAGCTGTAAGGCCACCACCTTTTCAACAACCTTCCCCAGAAAGGGGAGGTTGGAGACTGGACGATAGTTGTTAAGAACTGCTGGATCCAAGGACGGTTTCTTCAGGAGGGGCCTCACCACCGCCGCCTTAAGTGCGGTGGGGAGGTGTCCCTCCCGAAGAGAGGCGGTGACAACCGCCTGGATCCAGCCTCGTGTCACCTCTCTGCTGTTGGCAGTCAGCCAAGAGGGACACGGGTCCAGTATACAGGTGGAGGAACTTACAGCTCGCATAGCCTTGTCCACATCCCCAGAGGCAACATCCTGAAACTCAACCCAGAGAGTTGCAATGACTTCATATGTGATCTTAAGCACAGACATCTAACAAATGAGTTATCTTACTTATGAAATTTCATGATAGAATGTTAACAAATCAGATAGAGAATATTCAGAAAGAAAATATTCTTTAGCTATACCCAAACAGTAAAGTATTTCTCATTTAAGGAACCAATCCATATGCACTTACATGGAAATAAGCCTTACTGAAATCACTGAAACTTACTTTAGAATAGCTATATATAGGTTTGTATTATTGTCAGTGTAATAGGTCCTTTAAAAAACAAATTGCTTTTATGTCTGCTCTTAGAAGATAAATAGCGCTGTTCACGAATCAACCCATTTTGCAGTGAATATCAAAGAGCAGAAGAAAAAAACATTCTCCTTTTGAAGAAAGGTTGAATGTTTGGGTTTTCTAACTAGCAAAAATATCACTAAAGGAGCAAATAACAACAATTTATGAATTTATATATGGCGGATGGATAGTGAATTCTTTTTTCTCATATACTAGCACTCAGGGTCTTTCATTGATACTGGATGGCACAGGTAGTTCAAGGCAGGCACAAGAAAGTATTTCTTCACTAAAATATGTATGGAATTTTTTTTGGCACACTATACAGTGATGGTCACTAGCTTAAGTTACTTTAAGCAAAGATTTGTAAAACTCATAAAGAATAGAATTGTTAATGGAACTTCTAGGATCAAAGGCAATATGTCAGAAACTAATTTTAGAAATGAACAGCAGGAGGCTGACTGTTGCCTTCAGTTATTACATCCTAGAGATGTTTGATTTGACTCTGTGGGAAGCAGGATGGTGGACTAGCAAAGAGAATGGCTCTTTTATATGGACTGTTGCATCTGAAAACCCACAAATATAAAATCAAAGACAGGCTTCTATGCAAAGGCAGTGGAAGTAAACCAGGCTAATTGTCAACTGAACGTACCAATTGGGCCAATTGAATTGCTCATTGCATATCGCAAAATCTGCTCCTCTTTGTTATATAAGACAAAGACACTGTCCACTGATAGCTGCTGAGTAGCTGAACCAGAATGATGGGAATCATCATGGATGCATTCATCAAACGAAATAGTTTGTCGCCATTGATAAGAAACTGTGTATGTTGGTGATACTCCATTTCTTTCTGGTTCCGTCACAGTATACTCTCTGGTAGAAGAGGATGTGATAACTGAAATATATGAAATAAATTCATATTAATAAAAATTAGCCACACTTGAATATATTTCATTTAACATAACAATATTAAAATATGACAAACAATCTAGCTCTACAACGATGGGGCTGACTCTTGATAACTTATTCACACAAGACTCTGAAAGATATCTTCTTCCTACTGGCAGAGGAAATGGGGTGGAGGACTTATTTATTTTCTCATGCCTCTGCACTCTTTCGTCATATTTCATGCTGTTTTAGAGCTATTTTGCTTCTTCAGAACAGCTTTTCACACTGACAGGAGGAGGAATGTGAACAAATATAAATTTGTTTCACTGTTTCTTTCTCCACTATGAATTGTGCCGGTGTGTGTGTGTGAGAGAGGTATTTTCCAATTCATTCCTTTATAAAAGGCTAATGTTTATTTTATCTTTTTAATATCTTTACGCAATAGTTTAAGCTAAGTCTCAACAATATCAATCAGCTTGTGTTTAATTTATATTCATTTCACTTTTATTCAACTAAAGACGTTAATTTTGCAATGTTGCAAAAATGTAAACTTTTTATATTGCGCAACTAAAGACCTCAGCTGACTTGTTCAAAATGTTGAACTGGGCTAAAGAAAAGCAGCAGATCTCCTGAGACAAGTGTTTCCCAATCTCAGCATCTTTGTGTGGACTTCAGTAGAATCTTCCTAAAATGATCCATTTTTCCCATCAGGTTTCATAATAAAGCAGAAATATTTCCCATTGTATCACACAATTCAATTTTTGTACCATGTCTTGTTTTGCAATCTTAAATTCCATCCATCAAACAAATGGATGATTTTGAGAGCAAGCTCTTAAAATCTATGAAATGGTAAACAACACTGAATAGTTAATCAATTGATCATAGGTCTTACAGATCTAGACTACAAAAATCTGGACAATTACTAGCTGTCAGCTAAGAGGCACAGAGAACTCAACACTCTGCTGTCACCTAGTGGTCATCTGAAGTCTTGCAGCCCACATTTGGTCACATCCTCAGTTATTTGAGTACAAATTGATAAGACTTGAGTACTGAACAATTTCATAACAGAAAGGTTTGTCAGGCAAAGTCTTTTCAGTAAAGCATGTTCCACACAATGGATGTTTACATTTAAATATAGTAAGAATAATGTGAAGTATCTTTTTATAGGTAATTATAAATGATCACATAAAGTTCCCTGCAATATAAATTGGGGAAATAAAAAAAATGTGGCTCTCCCAAAGCTTCTATTGAAGTTTTTATAATCTCTACAAAAATTGCCAAACAAATTGAAAGAGTTCATGAGAGAGAGGGGGAATTATTAAATACAAACTCTGTCAAAATAAACTGTATTTGTGGAGTGTAGTCCTTAGCATGTCCCTCAAAATTTTCAGTCAAGATAATCCCTTATTTTGAGCATATGGCTGGAAACTAATCATTTTGATCAGACTTTTTGTTACCAAATATAACGGTAATTTGTTGGCTAAAATACAGCAATAAATTAGACAACTTCAGTGTCTTGCTAAAATAGATACATGATACCAATGATATAATTATACATGATGCATTGTGCTAGCCTGAAGATACAATACATATATATATATGGGGGGAAACAATGGAACAAAGTACATGTTTAACAGAGTTAGCAGAACGGACCTCCTTTTCTCTCAGCAACCCCCAATCCAACAACTTTGCCAAGAATTCTGAAACTAGTAAATGCCTGACTAGTTAGGAAAATCTTTGGATTAAAAATGGTTGCCATTAATCAATCTCAGTTATCTCCTTTCTTCAATAGTCCTTAAGTTGTTTCCTGGGGGACAAGCTGAAAGAGCTGCGTTGAAGGGCTGAGAAGTTACCAGTAGCTTTGAATACCTGTATATTGCATATGTTGATTTGGGTTCTGGTCCTTAATGTCAATTAGTTTCATAAATGGTGTGATATACCTCCTATGGTTAAAAAGAGTTCCAGCCTGGAGAGACCAGGGACTGAATAGATGATTTCATCCTGCATTAATAGATTTGGCTGCAAGCTTTCCTGCAAATGTATTTAACTTACCCGAACTAGAAGAGTGATATAACTCAGTGTAAGGTTCTATCTGGACGGATGAGCCGAATGGGATCTCAGGTACTTTGCCTTCAAGTTGCGTGCTGATTGTAAGATGCCCATGTTCATCAATCCCACTGAACTTCTGCTTAATGATCAGCTTTTCGTTGTTGCTGAGGAATGTAACTTCTGCTTGCCTTGTAAACTCACCACCTAGAAGATAAATTACATTATGTTTTATTTATCTGTTGAAAAAGCCACCCTCTGTGTTAAAATATTAGTCTTGGTTCACCTAATCAGCTAAACTTTAAGTGGATTGTTTGCTTTTGGTTTAGTATTATGTATATACACCACTAACTGTGATTTTGTTAACAAGCTACAGTTTATATGTCTGAATTCTAAGAAAATTTAACAAATCATGTTTTAATATGATTATGGAATTAGATTCTGCCTACACAACCTAACAATTTTTCTTGCTCATTTTTGGAACCTGCATTCTCACTTTCTATTTTTTGTGTCTCCTTGATTTTTATTATTATTATTATAATGGCTTGTTACACAGTCAACCAGGTGTTTAGGCTGGATTTGGCATTTTATCCACCTATTGAGTCCTTCCCAAAGACCTGGAATAGGCAAATGTTGCTATTAAAGGTATTCATCACAGGCTGTAAGCTGTTTCAAAGTAAAGCTGTCTTTTGCAATTGACTGATAGTGATTTTGTCAGTCTGATAGGGTTTAAGTAGTGCTCCTGATGTTTTTGGGCTTCACCCAAGAGGCCTGTTACTACTGACAGTATTTTTCTTTCTTTATTTTTCTACAGTTGTTTAACTTTTTTAAAAAAGTTTTTGTATTTTATGATTTTTTTTTAGTATATGATGATGATGATGATGATGATGATGATGATGATGATGATGATGATGATAATAATAATAATAATAATAATAATAATAATAATAATAATGGTTAACAAGGGCCGCGGCGGATGTTGGGGTCCCTAGACATCCGTCGACAAGTGGGCTACAAGTGGACCAGCCAACAAAACGACAAAAATATAGTGCAGATGAAAACCGTGCCATAATGGCCTGTTACTACAACTCAGAGCCAGAAAAAAGAAGCTATTTAAAGCGAATGTATGAATTATGGAAACAACAATATCCAGATTCAAATGTTAGTGAACAACGACTAGCAGATCAAAGGTGATTTATTATACGGAATAAAGTGTTTAGTGAAGTTGAACATGAGGAAATTCAGGCAAATTGCAAAACCCAAAAAACAATATCACAAGCAGAAATAACTGATATTCAAGACACAACTAAAGACATTATAGTAGAACTCCCAGAAGAAGCTCTCGGGGAGGAAATAACATCACCACCACTAGAACCAGTTATCACTGAACCAACTGATGAACTAACTCAAAAACAAAAAGAATTGAAGGATAAGATCATGGAGCATTTTCTGCTTAATGAGGAAAGGCAACGTTTACCATCACTAAAAACTGTGCCTAAGAAAATTTTGGCCCCTATCATGAAAATGGTTAATGCAGTGTTTTCAACAATTGAACCGGGATCCATCTTGGAAACAAACCAGTTAATGTACAGCGCAGCTGTAATAGTCACTAATGAACTAGGCATTAAAATTAAAGTACCTAATCACACAACAGAAAAAGCATCAAAGCCAAAGTGGAAAATCCGTTTAGAACAAAAAATCAAAAAATTAAGGGCAGATGCTAGTAACTTAAAGAACATGCATGAGCAACGGCTCAAAAACAACAAAATCATAGATCGGCTAATCAGAAGATATAGATTGGATACAAGAAACATCAATGAAGCTGTAGAGATTGTAAAACAGCAGATAACAGCAACAGCTAGAAAAATTGAAAGATATGAGGCACGAATCATCCAATATAAACAAAATCAGCAATTTCGATCAGACCAACAGCGTTTTTATCAAAGTCTTAATGTGAATGGTGACACCAAAAGTGAAAAACCATAAAAACAGGCCACAGTTGAATTCTGGAAAGAATTGTGGGAAAATGCAAAGGACTACAACAAGGAAGCAAAGTGGATACATGACTTTAAGAAAAGCATTGGCAACAAACAAATGCAAGTATTAGAAATAACAACTGAGATGGTCAAAAATCGAGTTAAAAGGGTAAAGAATTGGACATCACCTGGAAAGGACCAATTACATGGTTCTGGCTCAAATATCTGACCAGTTTACATGCAATATTGGCCAGGCAACTGAATGAAATTTTACAAAAGAGCCAAATTGATGAATGGTTGACAACTGGAAAAACATACTTGATTCAGAAAGATACAACTAAAGGAACACCTGAAAACTACAGACCAATAACATGCTTGCCAACAACCTTCAAATTACTCACAGGCATTATTGCAGATAACATGATGGATTATTTGGAAACAAACAACATCTTGCCAGTAGAGCAAAAAGGCAACAAAAGAAGGAGCAGGGGCACAAAAGATCAGCTCCTAATTGATAAAATGATATTAGAAAATTGTAAGAACAGAAAAACGAACTTGAATATGGTCTGGATTGATTACAAAAAGGCATTTGACTCATTGCCACATAGTTGGATCATAAAATGCTTAGAAACAACTGGCATTAGCAAAAATATTTCATCCTTTACTGAAAAGGCGATGAAACAATGGAGAACTGAGTTAGCAGTAGGGAATGAGATCTGCGGAATGGTTAATATCAAGCGAGGAATTTTCCAGGGTGATTCACTTTCACCTCTTCTCTTCATCATCGCAATGATCCCACTATCAGTAATCTTAAAAAAATTGAAATTAGGCTACCAAACAGCCAAAGAAGCTGAAAAAAATTCGCATTTACTATATATGGATGATTTGAAACTCTATGGAAAGTCAGAAATAGAAATCCAATCATTGACAAACACAGTCCGAGTATTCAGCACCGATATTTCAATGCAGTTTGGCATGGAAAAATGTGCCACTGTATCCATAAAAAGAGGCAAAATCACTGCATGTGAGGGAATTGAAATGCCCAGTGGCCAACTAATTAAATGCAGCAGAAATAAAGCCTACAAATACTTAGGCATTCTGCAGTTTTGGAGGTTTTAACAGTTTTAAAAGCTGTTGTCAGGCGAGAGTACACCAACAGAGTTAGGAAAATTTTGAAATCTAAATTGAATGGTGGAAATACAATCAAGGGCATAAATACCTGGGCAATACCAGTTATAAGATACACAGCTGGTATAGTTAACTGGACACAAGCTGATTTGGACATTTTGGACCGAAAAACCAGGAAACTAATGACAATGCACTAAAGATTACATCCACGTGGTGATACTGATAGACTGTACCTGCCCCGAAAATCAGTGGCAGAGGATTATTACAAGTGAAGCAAACAGTTGAAGAAGAAAAACATGCACTGGCTGATTATTTAAAAGAATGTCAAGAACATCTATTAATCAAAGTAAAGAACAAAAAACTACTGAAAGCCCAACAGATGAAACAAGAATACAGAAAAGATGTGATAAAATCAAGAATGGAGAGTTGGCAGAACAAAGCACTGCATGACCAATTTCTGGAAAAAATAAAAGATAAAGTGGACAGTGAACAAACTTGGTTATGGTTAACAACAGGTACATTAAAGAAAGAAACAGAGTCATTAATCCTGGCTGTGCAAGAACAAATGCCATTAAGGCCAAAATCGAAAAATCCTCTGATGATGCCAAATGCAGACTTTGCAAAGAAGCTGATGAAACTGTTGATCACATACTCAGCTGCTGTAAAAAATCGCGCAGACTGATTATAAATTGCGGCACAATTCAGTAGCACAAATGATCCATTGGAATTTGTGCAAAAATTATAATATTAAAACAGCAACAAACTGGTGGGAACATCAGCCTGAAAAAGTCACCGAAAATCAGATGGTCAAGATCTTGTGGGATTTTCGCATACAAACAGACAAAATACTGGCGCATAATACACCAGACATCACACTGGTTGAGAAAAATAAGGTCACAATCATAGACATCGCAATACCAGGTGATAGCAGGGTCGCCGAGAAGGAACATGAAAAAATCGCAAAATACCAGGACTTAAAAATCGAAATTCAACGACTATGGCACAAACCAGCAGTCGTAATTCCAGTGGTAATTGGCACACTGGGTGCTATTCCAAAAGCACTGGAATTACATTTAAAACAGTTAAAAATTGACAAAATCACCATCAGTCAAATGCAAAAAGCCGCACTGCTTGGATCTGCACGCATATTACGAAAATACGTTACGACGTCCTAGGCCCCTGGGTGGGGCCCGACTAGTAACCAATGCCAAATCCGGCGAAACAACTGGCCGCTGTGATACAATTGTATAACAATAATAATAATAATAATAATAATAATAATAATAATAATAATTGTATTTCCCCCAAATTGAATGGTGGAAATACAATCAAGGCCATAAATACCTGGGCAATACCAGTTATAAGATACACAGCTGGTATAGTTAACTGGACACAAGCTGATTTGGACCTTTTGGACCGAAAAACCAGGAAACTAATGACAATGCACTACAGTTTACATCCACGTGGTGATACTGATAGACTATATCTGCCCCGAAAATCAGGTGGCAGAGGATTATTACAAGTGAAGCAAACAGTTGAAGAAGAAAAACATGGACTGGCTGATTATTTAAAAGAAAATCAAGAACATCTATTAATCGAAGTAAAGAACAAAAATCTACTGAAGGCCCAACAGACGAAACAAGAATACAGAAAAGATGTGATAAAATCAAGAATGGAGAGTTGGCAGAACAAAGCACTGCATGGCCAATTTCTGGAAAAAATAAAAGATAAAGTGGACAGTGAACAAACTTGGTTATGATTAACAACAGGTACATTAAAGAAAGAAACAGAGTCACTAATCCTGGCTGCGCAAGAACAAGCTATCCGCACAAATGCCATTAAGGCCAAAATCGAAAAATCCTCTGATGATGCCAAATGCAGACTTTGCAAAGAAGCTGATGAAACTGTTGATCACATACTCAGCTGCTGTAAAAAAATCACGCAGACTGATTATAAATTGCGGCACAATTCAGTAGCACAAATGATCCATTGGAATTTGTGCAAAAATTATAATATCAAAACAGCAACAAACTGGTGGGAACATCAGCCTGAAAAAGTCACCGAAAATCAGATGGTCAAGATCTTGTGGGATTTCCGTATACAAACCGACAAAATACTGGCGCATAATACACCAGACATCACACTGGTTGAGAAAAATAAGGTCACAATCATAGACATCGCAATACCAGGTGATAGCAGGGTCGCCAAGAAGGAACATGAAAAAATCGCAAGATACCAGGACTTAAAAATCAAAATTCAACGACTATGGCACAAACCAGCAGTGGTAATTCCAGTGGTAATTGGCACACTGGGTGCTATTCCAAAAGCACTGGAATTACATTTAAAACAGTTAAAAATTGACAAAATCACCATCAGTCAAATGCAAAAAGCCGCACTGCTTGGATCTGCACGCATATTACGAAAATACGTTACGACGTCCTAGGCCCCTGGGTGGGGCCCGACTAGTAACCAATGCCAAATCCGGCGAAACAACTGGCCGCTGTGATACAATTGTATAATAATAATAATAATAATAATAATAATAATAATAATAATAATAATAACAACAACAACAACAACAACAACTCCGCCGTTGCCGGTCCCAAGCCCGGATGAGAAAGGAGGAAGGTTGGGATCAGGTTGGCATCTGGTCCCGTAAAAAAAACCCCGCCAACCCATACAATATGGTGAAAAAAACGAATAAGAATTCCATACCGCATCGGTCGTCGCGCGGGTTAACAAGGGCCGCGGCGGATGTTGGGGTCCCTGGACATCCGTCGACAAGTGGGCTACAAGTGGACCAGCCAACAAAACGACAAAAATATAGTGCAGATGAAAACCGTGCCATAATGGCCTGTTACTACAACTCAGAGCCAGAAAAAAGAGGATATTTAAAGCGAATGTATGAATTATGGAAACAACAATATCCAGATTCAAATGTTAGTGAACAACGACTAGCAGATCAAAGGCGATTTATTATACGGAATAAAGTGTTTAGTGAAGTTGAACATGAGGAAATTCAGGCAAATTGCAAAACCCAAAAAACAATATCACAAGCGGAAATAACTGATATTCAAGACACAACTAAAGACACTATAGTAGAACTCCCAGAAGAAGCTCTCGGGGAGGAAATAACATCACCACCACTAGAACCAGTTATCACTGAACCAACTGATGAACTAACTCAAAAACAAAAAGAATTGAAGGATAAGATCATGGAGCATTTTCTGCTTAATGAGGAAAGGCAACGTTTACCATCACTAAAAACTGTGCCTAAGAAAATTTTGGCCCCTATCATGAAAATGGTTAATGCAGTGTTTTCAACAATTGAACCGGGATCCATCTTGGAAACAAACCAGTTAATGTACAGCGCAGCTGTAATAGTCACTAATGAACTAGGCATTAAAATTAAAGTACCTAGTCACACAACAGAAAAAGCATCAAAGCCAAAGTGGAAAATCCGTCTAGAACAAAAAATCAAAAAATTAAGGGCAGATGCTAGTAACTTAAAGAACATGCATGAGCAACGGCTTAAAAACAACAAAATCATAGATCGGCTAATCAGAAGATATAGATTGGATACAAGAAACATCAATGAAGCTGTAGAGATTGTAAAACAGCAGATAACAGCAACAGCTAGAAAAATTGAAAGATATGAGGCACGAATCATCCAATATAAACAAAATCAGCAATTTCGATCAGACCAACGGCGTTTTTATCAAAGTCTTAATGTGAATGGTGACACCAAAAGTGAAAAACCAGAAAAGCAGGCCACAGTTGAATTCTGGAAAGAATTGTGGGAAAATGCAAAGGACTACAACAAGGAAGCAAAGTGGATACATGACTTTGAGAAAAGCATTGGCAACAAACAAATGCAAGTATTAGAAATAACAACTGAGATGATCAAAAATCGAGTTAAAAAGGTAAAGAATTGGACATCACCTGGAAAGGACCAATTACATGGTTTCTGGCTCAAATATCTGACCAGTTTACATGCAATATTGGCCAGGCAACTGAATGAAATTTTACAAAAGAGCCAAATTGATGAATGGTTGACAACTGGAAAAACATACTTGATTCAGAAAGATACAACTAAAGGAACACTTGAAAACTACAGACCAATAACATGCTTGCCAACAACCTTCAAATTACTCACAGGCATTATTGCAGATAACATGATGGATTATTTGGAAACAAACAACATCTTGCCAGTAGAGCAAAAAGGCAACAAAAGAAGGAGCAGGGGCACAAAAGATCAGCTTCTAATTGATAAAATGATATTAGAAAATTGTAAGAACAGAAAAACGAACTTGAATATGGTCTGGATTGATTACAAAAAGGCATTTGACTCACTGCCACATAGTTGGATCATAAAATGCTTAGAAACAACTGGCATTAGCAAAAATATTACATCCTTTACTGAAAAGGCAATGAAACAATGGAGAACTGAGTTGGCAGTAGGGAATGAGAGCTACGGAATGGTTAATATCAAGCGAGGAATTTTCCAGGGTGATTCACTTTCACCTCTTCTCTTCATCATCGCAATGATCCCACTATCAGTAATCTTAAAAAAAATGAAATTAGGCTACCAAACAGCCAAAAAAGCTGAAAAAACTTCGCATTTACTATATATGGATGATTTGAAACTCTATGGAAAGTCAGAAATAGAAATCCAATCATTGACAAATACAGTCCGAGTATTCAGCACCGATATTTCAATGCAGTTTGGCATGGAAAAATGCGCCACTGTATCCATAAAAAGGGGCAAAATCACTGCATCTGAGGGAATTGAAATGCCCAATGGCCAACTAATTAAATGCAAAGAAAATGAAGCCTACAAATACTTAGGCATTCTGCAGTTGGATAACATCAAGCATGGAGAAGTAAAAACTATTGTCAGGCGAGAGTACACCAACAGAGTTAGGAAAATTTTGAAATCTAAATTGAATGGTGGAAATACAATCAAGGCCATAAATACCTGGGCAATACCAGTTATAAGATACACAGCTGGCATAGTTAACTGGACACAAGCTGATTTGGACCTTTTGGACCGAAAAACCAGGAAACTAATGACAATGCACTACAGTTTACATCCACGTGGTGATACTGATAGACTATATCTGCCCCGAAAATCAGGTGGCAGAGGATTATTACAAGTGAAGCAAACAGTTGAAGAGGAAAAACATGCACTGGCTGATTATTTAAAAGAAAGTCAAGAACATCTATTAATCGAAGTAAAGAACAAAAATCTACTGAAGGCCCAACAGACAAAACAAGAATACAGAAAAGATGTGATAAAATCAAGAATGGAGAGTTGGCAGAACAAAGCACTGCATGGTCAATTTCTGGAAAAAATAAAAGATAAAGTGGACAGTGAACAAACTTGGTTACGGTTAAAAACAGGTACATTAAAGAAAGAAACAGAGTCACTAATCCTGGCTGCGCAAGAACAAGCTATCCGCACAAATGCCATTAAGGCCAAAATCGAAAAATCCTCTGATGATGCCAAATGCAGACTTTGCAAAGAAGCTGATGAAACTGTTGATCACATACTCAGCTGCTGTAAAAAAATTGCGCAGACTGATTATAAATTGCGGCACAATTCAGTAGCACAAATGATCCATTGGAATTTGTGCAAAAATTATAATATTAAAACAGCAACAAACTGGTGGGAACATCAGCCTGAAAAAGTCACCGAAAATCAGATGGTCAAGATCTTGTGGGATTTCCGTATACAAACCGACAAAATACTGGCGCATAATACACCAGACATCACACTGGTTGAGAAAAATAAGGTCACAATCATAGACATCGCAATACCAGGTGATAGCAGGGTCGCCGAGAAGGAACTTGAAAAAATCGCAAGATACCAGGACTTAAAAATCGAAATTCAACGACTATGGCACAAACCAGCAGTGGTAATTCCAGTGGTAATTGGCACACTGGGTGCTATTCCAAAAGCACTGGAATTACATTTAAAACAGTTAAAAATTGACAAAATCACCATCAGTCAAATGCAAAAAGCCGCACTGCTTGGATCTGCACGCATATTACGAAAATACGTTACGACGTCCTAGGCCCCTGGGTGGGGCCCGACTAGTAACCAATGCCAAATCCGGCGAAACAACTGGCCGCTGTGATACAATTGTATAATAATAATAATAATAATAATAATAATAATAATAATAATAATAATAATAATAATAATAATAATAATAATATTTTATTAATAGGATGGGGGAAATAATGAAAATAATAGTTCATGAAATAAAAAACAGTACATTATGGTGTGGTTTTCCCCCTTGTCTTCTTCTGAAAATGGGAATGTAGAAATCCTCACAAATATTAAAACATAAATATAATACATAATTTTGAGAACAAATGTTAGAAATTACCAGTAACAGTAAATCCATTTTGGTAACCTTCCTGTTCCACGGCAAACATCCATCCAATGATACCCCCAATGGAAGCAAGAGGAAGCAAGGAGAAACCCAGAGTTTCTGGAATTGTGCTAATGGCCGTGTATGCACGCCCATGGTTCATCACAACGTATGAGTGGAGGTCAGTGTTCTCAAATACAATTGGTACTGGGTTGTTTCCAACAAAAATCCGTCCTTTGACTTTTCCATTAACTCGCTGAGGAGAACCTAGTAAAATAAAACAGGGAAATGTAAGTATTGTAGTAGTATTGTAGATCTTGGTTGATGTGATGGGGCTCAAGATTGACTCAGTCTTCCATCCTTCTGAAATCAATAAAATGAGAATACAGATTGTTGGGGGCAACATGCTGACATTGTAAATATTGTAAACATTGTAAAGCACATTAAAGAGTGCTGTAAAGTAGTATGAAAAGGTTTATAAGTCTATATACAACTAATTGCTATTGCTGTTAACCAACTAGCAAGTTGTGTTCTTTTAATAATAACTTTAAGAACACCAGGAAAATGTGGAGTTAATCCCTTTTTCAGATTAACAATTTTAAAAATAATTATGCATTAATTTGAAATCCTGTAGTAGCTAGTAACATTTTCTTTAATAATTTCAGAAAGTTAAGTATTTCAGAGTTCTCTACTATATCCTGGACTGGATATAGAGAAGAATATTTACATTCGCCAAAGAAAAGACCCTTCAGAAAATGCTGTGCTATATTATTTACCGTAGATATTTAACTTGGAAACCAACATTTACCTTCAGCTACACATTGCCTGCCATTTCCTTTGTAGCCAACAATGCAACTGCAACAAAAGCCACTTGGGTAGTCTTTGCAAACAGCACGAACTGAACATTGATGGCGGTTGTTTGCACAGCTTTGCTGGACATCTGTATTGTAACGGAACACTGTAGATAAGGGGGGAAAATACAATGCTTTATGTGGAAGACTGGTTAAGCTCACCAAATTTTAAGCCAGTTACGATGTCTTTAATCTCCCCATTTGTTAGCTAAAAATGTACAGAATGCAGAACCACGTAATATAGGAATATATTTCTTATTGTAGAAGTAATGTCTCCTTAATTACTATTGGCCACATTTAGTTTTCCGGCACCCAAAGTCCCAAACCTCTTCCAGTTGTGAAACAGAATAGAAATTCAGCCTAGTAGAGCCAGAAGTAACAGATTGATGGCAAGATCCAATTTTTACAATTTTTCACTTACTGATAGCAAGATGCTTTTTTTATCCCTGGCACCAGACTTTCTTTTGCATTGTTCCCAGACTGTCCTCCCTCAGCAGCTGCCTCTAGCTTTCATTCTCCAAGCTTTTAAAAATGTTTTCCAATGCTTTGAGTTGTTAGGTGGTGTTGGTATTTTTTACTATGAATTTTAATCTTCATAATTGCCTCCATTGAGAAATGGAGAAGTAATCCAAAATTAGAAGACATATGTTTTACAAGATTACATCTGTATAATATGCCTCAATTCATGTCAGGATTGTTTCAAAGGACTTTGATAACAAAGAAGTATACAAGTTATTTACAATGCACTACTAAATATTCCAGCTCTTTCCCTTCAGTTAGTTAACAATGCTATTTTCTCTATCTAAGACCAGGATTGCAAAGATTTTATAAGCTCTACAAGATAGACGAGATTAAAAAAAACCAAAATCATATAGGTCAGGAGTACTTTTATTGAAACAACCTTAGTAACAGAATCTTGCAAGTCTGAATGTGCTTCCTCTTCCTCCACTTTATATTCTTGTGAACTAGAGGGGGGGCTCTCTGAAATATTAACTCAAACTGGTTTCTTGGAATGAGTTCAAAATAGGTCTGATCATTGCCTTGGTAGAAGTTCTTCATCCTGTCCTTCAAAGCCATTCCCTGTACCCAGAAAAACTTTTGAATTTGCAATGTTGGGAGAAGGTTTATTTTCTTAGGCAGCTAAGGGCCACAAGAGGCAAATCGATGGCAACATAACATTGCATACATTCTTAATGTTTAGGAGGAAGAATTCAGTTTTTGAACTGTAGGTTGCCTCTCCTAGCCTAATTAGTAAATGTATATTAAAGGCAGCTCACATAGGAGACACATTTCGTTCATCAACAACACCCAAATGAGGACTTTTTCATATGATGCAAAGTTAGCAAGTGGAAGACATAAGCTGTGAGACATTTAACACTTCCTATGCCCATGCATATTTAGTAACTATTGGGGTGGGGGGGTGGATTTCTTCCTATCTGTTGTTCATCATACAATGAACACTCTGTAAATAAATACTTTTGTATATCATGAAACAGCCTATAGTACTGTATTTATGAAAGATAATCAATAGAATTTTATCTAGGTGATCTTACCAATTCCAGTTTCATCATCTTCTTCTACTTCAATAATCTGAGCATGCTGGTTGGGAAATTGGTGGATTGGAAACTGTAGAGGTGGATTTTTCCCTGTTGGGAGTGGAAGTTTAACTGGAGGCTGATCAGTTAAAGTTGGGTATGGAAGCTGAAAATCATCTTCTATTACTGGCTGAGGTAAGTTGTATCCAGTCTGAAAATTATCTCCTCTATCAGAAACATCATAGGAGACTTCTGGATGGCTTATTTCAATGGGATCTTGTTGAAGAATGGAAGGGTCTAAAGTCACTTCCTGGAATTGCTCATAGTCGCTGTATTCTACACTGGCAGGAGATGGAGTACCTTCGGCCGATAGGATATCATTTGAGCCACCAATCTCAAATGCCCAAACTCCAGGTTGTCCCAAATTGCTGGCCCTAAAAACCAAAACCAAAACAAAAAATATCTAACTATACATCAACCAAAGCATGCTCAAGCATTGTATTGTTTTTTATTTTAAAAAAATTAAGTTCCACATCACAAATTACAAATATGGCTGGAGTAAAATAATCCTCAATAACTTCAACACAAAATGGGAAGGCTTGAGTGTAAAAATTATTGCACAAGACTAAATAATATTTCAGGACCTTAGAGAAAGTAAATATATACATACAGTTTATACAAATATACAGAGCACACCATAGACCTGAATTTTAGAGAGATAGAAAATTCATTTCTGTTTAATATAAATTTTTATTTCAGAATCAGGCCTTCCAAGCTGCAGAATAAAATCTGGAAACTTACAATTGCTATATGTCTCTTGGAACTGGTGTTGTCTAAGGAAGATCAACTGAAGTTCCCAGAAAGATAATGAGCATTTGAACTGGGAAACGTTATAACCCTTTCTCTCTTTGAATAATGAAAAACTATGCATTGCTTTATTATCTTAAAAAATCTTAGTAGTATATAACGTTTCTAACTAAATGTATTTTGTTCTCTTGTAACTTTTATCCCAATAAACATGCATAAGGTCCACACTGGCACTTATTTCAGCAACACATTGCTTCAGATTAGCTCTGAATACACCCTTACAGTTTCCAATATGAAATACTACTTACATGTAATGAACAGGTTCTGTAACCTCTAAGTAATGTATGTAAGGACATCTAATATGTTCACACACACTGATACCACCATACTTCTTCCTCCTCTATCTCTTTTTGTCTTAGTTGTCCATTTTAGACTATTCTTTTTTTTAAAAAAACCAACTGTCTCTTACAATACGAAAAGGATTGGGCACATTATACATTAGTAGCTATCAGTATTTTCCACCTACAATTTCTGGGTCCTTCATGTGATGCAAATTAAAGAGTAACATTTTATTCATTGAAGATTACCATTAAGATTTATAGAATTACTAGAAAATAGAAAATTATTTTGGAAAAAATAATGAAAACCACATACTTGCCCAGGTTCCTAAGGATCTCTTCATCATTAGCAATTATATTGTATGATCCAGCTTTCACCCATAAGAAGTAATTTGTAGAAGGTTGGCTGAAGCCAACCGTTGCTGGGACAACTATGTTATCATTTTTGGAATGTGTACTATAGAACTGCAAACCATCTTCTGGATAAAGGAAAACCGCATAGGAACTAGCATCAGAAGAGGCTAAAACAGCCTGGAATGTGTTTCTCTGCGGGGAAGATTTAAATTTCATTTGAAAAAAAATTTAAAAAATAATTAAACACCTGAATGATATACATTTCATAAAACAAGCCAGATTAATTATTTATTGCAGAAGACAATAATAAGCTTACCCAACTTAGCATGCTCCAGTTCCACTGAATTTCAAGTTCCCAGAATTCCTAGCTAGCATGGAATTCCATATTCCCATGCAGGCTAGAAATTCTGGGAGTTTCTGAAAGTTCCAAGTTAAGAAAAACTGGAATACAGAATCAAGACTTTAAAGAAAAAAAGCTAGAAAATTTAGAATTTTTATAAGAAACATTAAATTGTTCATGCCAAAGCAAGTTTTTCTCTAAGCACCGAACATCACAAAGTAGTATAATTCAGAAATGAGCAAACTCCCTTTCATAAGTCGTTATTTATTAAACTGTTTTATTCTATTTCCAAAATATCTCAAAGCAATAAAGAAATAATAAACAAAACAGTGTTCAAGTGTAAAAACAAAATGTAATTAAAGTTAAATTAATTAAAACACATTTAGATGAAGAGAGCCTTGTTTTCCTGATGTGTGTGTATGTGTATAATTAATTCCACTTTAGGGTTGTACTCTAAATCTATTTCCGAGGAGATAAAAACATGTGGTTTCAGTGGGAATTAATTTTCAGTAAGCATGCACAGAATCATCTACACTTTCAGCATTAAAAAATAGTCAATGAATGATTTTTTTTCAGTACTAGACTTTCGCCTGCTTACCTTCACTTCTAAAGTAGCGTCTTGTCCAGATCTTACATAAGGAGCCACAGAATCCCAGGTAACAATGACAACACTCTCTGGATCAAAGGTAGTATTTGGAAAACCCCTTTTGATGTACATGGTAGCAAGCTGGAGGATCTCAGGGGAAGAATCTTCCCTGTAATACACATTTCCATATCCACCTGTAGTATCCAAGTCAGCATAAAAGGGAGCAATACCTCCAAAACTAAGAGGAAATTGACCAAGATATTCATCTTCTCTTGATGGCTTACTCACTGCTATGATGCCATTAGTAAGAACCTAGTTAAAAGAAAATGTATATGTATATGTTGCAAATGCTTGGATATAATGCAATCAAACAATGCTTACCTCCCTTTTTGAAAATATAAAATATCTAAGAAAATTTGCCTATCTGAATAATAGGCAGATTGTGTATTTTCCAAAATGAAGGACTGGTGCTTGAGTGCAGTCCAAAATACAACCTGAAACCATCACAGCATGGCAGAGCCTAACCTGAATATTTGTAATCCTTATTCAAACTTAAGGCCATAGCAGATAACATTCTTTTTATCATCTAGCTTGATGAAGGAGTCAAAAGCACACATCTTAATGTATTCTCCCGGTTGGCCTAAAGATATACAGTTATCATAATATGGGTTTTTTAATTTAGTTCATTCAACACTCAACACTTTCATTTTTTGTATGATACTATCGTAAGCGTTCCAAATACCATGTAAAATTAAATCAGAGACGAAGCCAAAACTATGCTTAAAGTTCCAATTTAATAAAGCAGGCATGTTGGCATAGTGCTATGGGATTCCGACTCTGGAAATTACATCAGAATCCCACCCAGTTAAAAGTTCATGATCTTGCCCCCACACCCACAGTCCATCACATGGTTCAATCTTCTTCTTCCACGCTGGCATCTACACCTAACTGCTTCTGTCCAGGTGTAAAGGTTTGGGAGACAAAAGATGACCTTGAGCTTCTAGGAAGTAATTTCTTATTTTGAAAACAACACATTCTACCCTTTGCTAAATCCCCCCCTTAATAAGAGTGTGGCAGGCCAAAGATTCTTAAAGGAACCGCTGCAGGCCTGACAACTATCTTGGGTAGCAACTTCACTTATAGCATTAAATGTATAGAACAGTCAGGAAATATATAACTAGACTCAAATAATAGAAACCAGCATTCCACTACTCCAAGTCAAATTAAATAAATTCCTTTAATATAATTGCAATGAAGAGTAAAATTTAATAATTGTATTCCGCATAGTTCAGCATTGATTTGATCAGAGTGGAGCTATAGCTCTTTTCAGACATTACAAACTTCTGAGTCTTTGTGCGGTATGAAATATGTTTGAGGGAAATTTTAATTTCAGATGATTTTGGATCATGTACTAGAGAGTTAAGGTTGATTTATTTAAAGTGTCTTAGTTAAAAGACACCTTTATGGTTTCTCTTTAGGTTTCACAGGTTCAGCTGTGGAGGAGGAAGGGATATAGTCTATGTGTTCAGAAATTCTATCTTGATTTTTTTTAGGCATTCATGATATGGACACTATGTTTCTGTTAACAAAGCCTAAAAATATTTTTAATTTCTTTTTAAGCAAGTGCATGACATAACTGGCGCTTTATTTGACCTACCATTGAGAATCTTTTGACACATCCTGCTAAGCTAAAGTAAATCCCCGCCTTCATTTGCTTTGCTTTGATGTGATTGTTCCCCTTTTCTTCCAAAAAAGTCCTGGTTTTACATTTTTATTTTGTATGCTTCCCTATTGGTGAGAGTGGAATCCTGGTCCCTGATGTGCTATTTTTCTGTTTACAAAGAACTGCTTTCTTTTAAAAAGAATAATGTAGTTGTAAATTTAATATGATTACGCATCATGTTTTCCTTGAAACATCACTGTCTGGTCCACCACTTCAGTGTTCTTCCTCATTTTGTTAATCTGCAATTCCATACACTTAGGAGAATTGTGTGCTTCATTGTCTAACAAATGTCTATAGACTCATTTTTATTTAATAGCATGACTGGCGGAAGGGAAATCTCTATCAGATTATTCTTCCCATATTTACTGTAGTTAATATTGTAAATGCCATTCCCTCAGATTGATTTGTTGTTGTTGTTTTCATCTTCAGTATTAGAGTGGTTTATATAATTCACATATTTTAATTCCCAGTACAGAGAAAAGATTTAGCTACATACATTTGACAAGTCCGAATTTAGCAATAGCAATAGAATATAGACTTATATACCGCTTCATGGTGCTTTTACAGCCCTCTCCAAGCGGTATACTGAGTCAACATATTGCCCCCAACAATCTGGGTCCTCAATTTACCCACTTCGGAAGGATGGAAGGCTGAGTCAATCTTGAGCCAGTGAGATTTGAACTGCCAAAGTGCAGCTAGCAGTCAGCTGAAGTAGCCTGCAGTACTGCACTCTAACCACTGCGCCACCTCAGCTCTCTTTAGGATGAAATTTATCAAGTACTGCCTCCTGGTGGTCCAGAGAAGTAAAATATCAGCTCTCAAAATGATTTTAGTTGAAGCCATATTCTTTTTTATGTTGCCATTTATGGGGGGAGGGGTAACTATGGGGTGAGATATTTTCCTCCCATGTGCCAGACATAACAGCGATAAGGCCCATGGGAATCAAGATTGACTCAATGAGAGTTCTCAATGGCCGGAGGGAGTAACTGAGCAGACTGCCATCTACTTGGTTGGCTAACGTGACCTGTGACACTAGGGGGGTGGGGGGATGTCTATTTCTTTCATTATGACAAAACACAGGAAATATTTAGAGTTGGTTTCACATCTGAACATGCCGATATGATGTACCCAATAAAATGGATCTTTGAGAAAACCACAGTCTCAGGAGTCCTGAATTGATTGGGGCCATTACTCAGAACCATGACATTAAACTAATTAACTTAAATCAACGATATCAACAACTAAAAATACTTGTTTGTAGTACAATTACTTTTAGAATGTGACTTGATATCACATCATTGTACTGTTTGAGTTTCTCACCCTATGCTAAACCAAAAGCTATATATGGTTTATTAATCAGGGACGTGCAGTCACTAGAGGCAAGGGAGGCGGAGCCTCATCACTCTCCTCAGGAAAAGAAAAGAAATTTAAATATTTTTTTTTAATAATTAAAGCCAAGATAGTTGCTACCAGATTCCAAGTCACAGTGGCTTGGTGTCTGCTTAGTGTTAACCAAAGCAGGAGGCGAGAGAACTCGGGGCCTCTTTTCCATAAGGAATTTTTCACCTTCTAAAAGTTAAGAAAGAGTTAAAAGGCAAAGAAGTTCAGATGGAAAAGAGGCACTAATTCTCCCGCCTCCTGATCTGGAAGCAGCCAATCATGTCTTCTTGAGCACGCTTACGTTGGGCGGGTTATTTTGGAGGGCGCGCTTCAGAGGAGAGAGGAGTGGGGGAGAAGGAGGAGGCTCGCTCTTCACCCTTCCCCAACCTTCCCAGGGTCCAGATTCCCTTCGCTGCAAGCCTTGCTGTCTCTTGCATCCCAAAGGTGGGTGGGTGTGGGAGCTTTGGTGGCCCCAATTCTTCTCTGGGGGGTGGGGGGTGTCTCCTGGGGCTGCTGGCTAGATAGACTCCCGAGGAGCGACTCCTTCCCTCCTAGTCCCCCTGTGGGTGGCTGGAAATGTCCGCGCATTTCAGCCAGCCGGGGGTTTCCTTACAACAAGAGCCAGGCAGAAGAAGCCCTCGCTTCTTTCTTGTGGAGACGGGCACTTTGCATCGCGGGAGCTGCCAAGCGCCTTTACTGCAGACCTGGGCGCTTGGCGGCTCCCACGATGCAAAGTGCCACGCCGCCCACCCGCTGACCCGGCCTGCGGCCGCTGCTTCTCCAAGCTCCGCCACTGGAAGTCTCGGATCGCCTCTGGGGGAAGGCTGAGTGAGAAGCAGAGCGAAGCTTCTCTGTGGCCTCCCAGCGCTGCGCAGAGGTTCTGCGCAGCGCCGGGAGGCCACGGAGAATCTTCGCTCCGCTTCTCACTCAGCTGTTCCCCAGAGGCGATTCGAGACTTCAAGCGGCGGAGCTTGGAGAAGCAGCGGCCGCAGGCCGGGTCAGCGGGTGGGCGGCAGGGCACTTTGCATCATGGGAGCCGCCGAGCGCCTTTGCTGCAGACCCGGGCGCTTGGCGGCTCCTGCGATGCAAAGTGCCCCCCCCGCCGAGGCCGCAAATTCCCCCCCCCGCCGAGGCTTTGCAAAAGGATGCCCAGCTGAGCCTCACCAGGCATAAACCTCACCGCACGTCACTGTTATTAATACACTTCATGCTAAAACAAAAACAATGATTTGTAGACAATAATGGCTGAATTCATTGCACATGCTAAGCCAAGTACAGTCAAATCACATTTTATCTTAGAATAATAAATCACTATGTCTACCTCCCCCAGTACAATCCATCCTACTATTTTCCTTAGCCTCATATGTATATTGCACTATAGATGCTAATTTAGCAGGCTTCTGCTTTCAGTATTCTGTTACTTGACTATGAGGCACAAACCTTATAAGGATGTCAAAAGAAAACAGAAAAGATTCCATCTTTGCTATTTACTTTACAACTCTGGCATTTCCTTACCAAGATAAGATAATTTCTATAGTCATACTTTCCCAGAAGGACTGAGAAGAATCTTCTCAAACAGATGCAGCTGTAATGCTTCTGGATAAATATATACAGGATGCCAAACAGATAACAACCAGTTAGGTTGTCTGGTAAGAAAACCAATGCTACATCTTTCAAAGGCCAGAAGTTGTGATTCAAGGATATTTATAAAAAGCATTCTGATATCAGTGATATCACACTAATATCAGTGAGTAGGAATATTTAATAAGTAACAGAAACATTTTTTGTTAAACATTTCTAGCTGATTTATGATGGGGTCATATCGTTGTAGAAGTGACATCATAAAGGAATTTTGCAATGATTTCTTAACTTCAAACTGGAGATAGGAATAAATAGATCCCTCAACTCCAGAATTAGGTTTCCCCATTATTCATACCACCTCGGAAGATCATATCTTACCTTAAACATAATTTCCTTGATTTAATTCAAAATGACAAAATTTATTCATTGATTAAATACTAAAAACTTCAAAAATAGAGTGTTTGATAAGTTGTAAAAGAGATAATTTTATGTCACTGAATAAACATTTAAGAATCTGCTCCAATTGTGTAAACTACTGTAGCTAAAAAAGATTACTATTCATCCATCTCGTCATCAGATATCTTTAATGACTCAAGAGTAACAAAAATACTAATATAACGCTATGCTTTATAAAAGCTGGGACATTAACTTCTCCCTATTCATTATCAGATACTGATTAGCCACAGAAGAATAATTGTTCTTTGAAATGAGACAGCTAATCCAGGCTTTGCTTTGGATAAGAAAATAACTATCAAAGTTTTCTATCTGCCTAAATCTAAGTGCTGTTGTTAGTCAAATGCCTCCATTTGATTCTTTCATAGAATATTCACTGATGTGGAAACAGGTTCCTCTTCACTTGGAACACAGGAAGGGCCAATTATCATGTTAGAAAGTCACAATGTTATGTCTCATTTCTCTTATTGTGTTTTTGAATTTCTATTGCTGTTATCTGTATTCTGCTTTATATGGTGCTCTACCCAAAATAAATAAATAAAATTTCTGTACCCAGGCTACAAATCCAAATTCTGCAGCACAAAAAGAAGTAAAATACTTAATTTTACAATCACTAAGATGGAATCATTTGTGATTTTAACATTTATTACTCATATGCTTACAAATATTAAGTATTTGTATTTTATAGTATTTTATTTGTATAGGTTTTGTAGTTTTATTTTTAACTTTATAAGCTGAGCAAAGTTGCCCTGTAGTAAGGTGGGTGTCCAATAAATGTAACAAATAAACATAAACATATGTTGAAGCCATGGAAGTTCAAAACCAAGGCTCTTCAAAAATTTTGAAAGCGATATTTTTTGACAGCCTTCTTTTGAAGCAATAAAGCAGCTGCATCTTTTTCTGGTCTGAACAAACAGATGTGATGAGTAATAAATTGGATTTGATCCTAATAAATTTAGATTCATCTCAATGAACAGCCAATCAAACTACAGATGTTCCCATTTCTCTCATTCCATTCTGCGTCATGTTCATAGATGTGAAGTACGTCTCATTTGTTGATGTCTCTACTTTATGGAACAACATATGTCCATATGGCGCCAACCCTTGTTATTCTTCAAGTTGTTTTCTGGATCATTCTCCTTAGTGAATAAATGGACAAGTATGATGGTTTTTTTAATTTGTTTATTTGGATGCTCTATCTAGTTTTAGGACCTGTGCAGAAAACAGGTCACATTTTAGGTCAAATTTATGCAGAAATATTGAACATCCAAAAGAATTCATAAACTTTTAAGTACTACTGTAAGTTACATTTGTAAATAAAGATGTCTCTTGCATAGACTATACGTAGTTCTGCCTCAATTAGCTAGAGGAATTTGTCCAGTGTTTTAAACTAGACATTCTTATTATGAATGTCAATCATATCACACAGTAGAAGGACATCACTACATACATGAGCCATAGTCCATTACTATAATATCAAGAAGCTATACTTCGGTTGTGACAGAAGGGACACAACTTTGTACACAGCAGAACTTGCAATTAAAACTTGGCATTTAAACAGTTTGCAAAAATCAGGGCAGGCAGGGTAAGGAGAGGTTTTTAATCTCAAATTATAAGGAGTTATTGCTTACCAAAACAAATAACAGTGACTATAGGAGTCAATTATCTCATTCAGGGCACAGCAGTTTCCTGTTTGCTTTCATAATGAATGGATTTGTATTAAAATGTTACTGTAGCTGAAAATGCAGGTAACGTTTTAAAATATACATGCTTTCCACACCTATTTAGTTGAATACGATGCTCTCCTCTAACACAGAAATTGACTCCCGCCCCTTCATCTGCATTTCCCATGAACAAGTGCATTTCCAGAACAGAGGTTTTACATACAGATGGGTAGGTATGGGGTGAACAAAAGACTGTTCTCCATTTTGGACATTATGCAAACAAACTCATGTTATAATGATCTAAGTGTAAGGCGAAGTGATCATTAGTTTCAAAAATGGAATTGAAGACACCCACTTACAAATCTATTAACAATTAAATGAAATATTTTAATATACTAACAATTCATTCTGCAATTCATGTTTGCTTGTTCTGATATGCGTTGTCCCACTTAATTGCAATGACAATGAGAAACAATTCTCTGAATAGATTTTCCAAAATCTATTGTCCCAAAGACCAATTCTAATGCACTGTATTACTTTTGTAGAAAATCTAAGTGACTCCAAGAAGTTTTCTCCAGAGTGATTTCCAAGGAAGGCTTGTAGAAAATTGTACTTTACATTAGTGATGCATAGCAGAGGTGGTATTCATCAGGTTCTGGCCAGTTCTGGAGAACCGGTAGCAGAAATCTTGAGTAGTTCAGCGAACTGGTAAATACCATCTCTGACTGGCCCTGCCCCCATCTATTCTCTGCCTCCCGAGTCCCAGTTGATTGGGAGAAAATGAGAATTTTGCAGTAACATTCCCCTGGAGTGGGGAGGGAATGGAAATTTTACAGTATCCTTCCATTGCTATGCCCACAAAGCTATGCCATGCCCACAAAGCCACGCTCACAGAACCAGTAGTAAAAAAAATTGAATCCCACCACTGATGCATAGGAATAAAGAAGATTTATTCAGAGCAAATATATTCCATATCTGTTATTTTCCTATGTCCCTGTGTAATTTATGATTCCCAACAGTGGTCCACAGAAATGAGCCTCTTCAATACATCTTAATGTAGGAGGGAGAAGAACAGGCATGTGCAGTCAGAGAATTGCACCCTCTCAAGAATCCAGAACATAATTCATGCATCCATGAAATCCTGAACTCGCTGCAGTCCAGCCAAGTCCTTTAGAATTTATGATTTATGAGCTAATCCTGAGAGTACCATCGCCAGCTGCTTTTCCAGGTTTCATCACGCACACACTGCACATGCATGCAGCGGCCAGATGTTCTTCTGGGTTCCGTTGCACACATGCACATCGGCCAGCTGTTCTTCATGCTCTCTTTCAGATTCCAGTTCTCCAGTATGTTTCAGCACTTGGTCAGTGGTGGGTTTCAATTTATTTTACTACCGATTCACTCACACAATGCTTCTGCGCATGCGCAGAAGTGTCCAGGCAGGTGGGTGGAGCCTCCCACTGCCGCCACTACCAGTTCGCCTGATCTGAGGTGAACCGGCAGAAACCCACCTCTGCACTTGATGCCGAAAAGGTTAGCCATCACTGTCCTACAGCTACACGGAAGCCGCAACTTAGCAGTCATGGAGCCGAACAAACATTCTCTGAAGATCAGAGCAAAACTACCACAGAAGTGAGGTGGTGAACAGACTCTGGCTAGCTGACTGCTAAGTGGGCATAGGCATGTGGTATATGTGGCTCTGGCTAGCGAACATGAGGAGGATTAAATAGTGGGCTTCCACAGGTCACCAATGACCTGCAAAGAAGATATTTCTTTCTTTCTTACATTATCTCCTGCATTAAATTCTTGAAGGATCATCCACCATAGTTGGCCAAATCTTGTTGGTGTTGGACTTCGAGAGATGTACAACAGGATCCTTGATTGGCTACTGTGATTAATTAGTTCAGCACTGTTCCTCTATACATGCATCTTGCAGTTGTAGCACAATGATTCTTAAAAGGAGGTTTTCAGGCTACAGAGTACTCTAATATGGACAACTAGGTGCTCAACTAGAATTTTGAGCTATACAGCACAGACCCTTGCAACATTGTATCTGAAAGCAACAAAAGGTAACAGTAATCCCTGTCAGTTGTGATTGTCTCTAGGGCTCGATGCTCATCTCACTTTCTTGGCCGAGGGAGTCAGCGTTGCCCAAAAACAATTCCCATGGTCATGTGACCAGTATTATTATACGCCCAATATACATAGAACTCTGTTACTTCACCACCAAAGTGATTCATATTAATCTACTTATATTTTCAAGCTTTCAAACTGCTTGGTAGGAAGGTGCTGAAAGCAGCAGGGTGATATAAATTGCCCCATATACCCTAGGTATCAGTGATGGTGTAATGAAGCTAATATGAATGTCTCTACAATACAGGCACTGGAGGAGCACATGCTCTGTTGTTTCTGTGTATCCAGAGTCTCAAGGGCATTGTCTCTCTGGGTAAGGAATCTTTCTATATTGGTCTTTGAACACATCTTGAGGGGAGGGCATGACATTATGCCAAAGTAAAGGTCTTTTAGTGTTTAGGTATTTTAAGTTTAATAAGGTATGCCATAAGGGGGGCACAGTACTTGTTGGATTCACTGGCAATAAAATTTGGGGTCCTAACTAGGTCCATTTGGTGCACTGTGCCTGCTATACTCATGCTTTGGCCTGATTGTATGCCATTCTAAGTAGAACACATGGAGAGAAACCCAAAGCTGATATTTTAGTTGCAGCTGTTGCTTACATGTGGATTGAAAGTCATTACTCACAAACATCAGAAGTATATTCAATCAGATGGAAGGTCTCTCTAGCCCAGCATTGTGTGGCCCAAAATTACCTATCACGTGCTATAAAAATTTCCAAGTAGGTCTTACAAGTTCAACAGCATTATCCTGCTTGTGTTTCCCAATAAACAACAGCAGAACATTTTGTGAGACTCCCAACTAGCATCAATAGTAAATCACACCCCTGATACTTTCAAGATTTAGCTTGTCCACACTCAGCAGAAGACTCTCAAACACAGATTAGCTAGATTAGAATCTTTGTTGAAACTAGAACAAAGCTGCACACAACAGCTGATAGTTTACTATTAGAAAAAAGATGTAAATGATTTGTATACTCCTAAACTTGTTATTCCTTCCTTCTGTCTTTTGGAATTAATGGATCCTGGCAGAGTGCTCCATGGTCTTAAAGCCAAACAGCTGTTGCATGTGCACATAAGGTCGCTTCTGCCCCAGGAACCGTTCATTGCAATTTCCAGCAGCTTCATTATAGGTCAATACAGTATTTACATTGTCTAGTAGCTATTGGGAGCTTTACAGCAATGTTGTGACCTGCAATACTTTTATATACTTTTTCTAATTTTTCTAAATTAAAAAGAACCAGATTTATAAATGTTCAGAATATCTCATAAAATTAGTAATTCAAATAACCAAGAATAATGGAGGAATATGACGCAGCATGAAAATATGGAAATATGAAGAATTCTTCATCTGATAGCATATAAAAGACAGTACTGAAGATGCCTGATGAGCAGATTCTGACAGATAAATTCTTCAACTGCAATGGAATCACTATCATAAACATTAACATAAAACCTCCCAAAAAATCCAGGTCTTGACTGGTATATATAATGTATCAGCTCCTCTTCTACTGGGAAGATTTACAGGGCTGATACATTGAACTTATATACAGGCATGTTAAATGGAAGACAGTCATCCCTTAAACACCTTGGTCTACCAAACTACTTTGAAAAATAGGGTAACCAAGGGTGTCTAACCTGGGCAACTTTATGACTTGTGGACTTCAACTCCCAGAATTCCCCAACCAGAATGGAGTTGCTCACAAAAGACATGGTACTGTCTTTTATGTGCCATCAGATGAAGAATTCTTCTTTGCCATACATGTCAACTGTTGAGTCTTTATCTTATTCCATATTTTCATGCTGCTTCATATTCGTACTTTATTCTTGGTTATTTCAGTCCCTAATTTTATGAGATATGCTGAACATGTATAAATATTCCATTTATAAATATAAATATACAAATGTTAAAGTTGCCAGTGTAGGACACCTCAGGTGTAAACCTTGGATTTCCTGAAAATTTATTCAAAAAATGAATGAATGAAAGAATGAATGAATGACACAGCTTTATGAAAATGGCATACACAATCTCTAAATAAATGCCTTTCATTACTTGCTACTGTAAGATTTCCTTATCATCAAGCTGAATTTCTGGTGACTTCAGCAATACATCCATATGGTAACAATATGGAAAGAGTTTAACTACCTCTGGGATTTTTTTTCAACTCCAGCTTACAAACCTAGGATTTCCCAATGGCTTCCCATCCAAATACATGTAATCCTTCACTTACAACAATTCATTTTGTGATCATTTAAAGTTACAACGACACTTTAAAAAGTGACATGACTGTTTTTCACACTTCTGACCTTTGTAGTATTCCCATGATTGTGTGATCAAAATTCAGATGCTTACCAATGGGTTCATACTTATGACATTTGCTGTGTCCCATGGTCATGTGATTTCCTTTTGCAACCCTTTGCCAAGTAAAATCAATGGGGAAGACAGATTCACTTAACAGCCATGTTATTAACTTATCAACTGCAGTGATTCATTTAACATGTACAGCAAGAAAGGTCATAAAATGGGACAAAACTCACTTAACAAATGTCTCACTAAACAACAGAAATTTTGGGCTCAATTGTGGTCGTAGGTCAAGGATTATCTGTATGCATCTCTGCTTAACTTTTTCAAGAACAGTCACAGTCAACTAAGTGCGACCACCTATTTGAAAGCATTTTATGGGATTTGGCTGTTTGAATGAGATCAGAATGTGCCTGAATATAACAAATCCACATATTCTGAAAGCTTTCAATTTTAAGCACAAGAAGAAAAGCAAGATGACCTACTCCTATCATTGTTCCAATCCTCACCATGCTGAGAAAAACCAAGATCAGATCAAATCAAGCTAGTAATCAGCATGAAAGAATAATCATGGATTAGATCTGTGGCTTGAACTGTACTAAGAAAGGAATGTAAATATTTAGAACAGAACAGGGTCTGCTTTTTGTGCTGACATGCATGAACATTACTTTATTTGCATGACCTGCAACTTCAGTGGATTCAACTGCTGAAATGATAGTAACAACTCCTTTTCTAGTTAGGATTGTGAATCTTGGAAAAAAGAAAACAAAGGACATCTGCTTTCTATTTTGCTTGGAATTAGCAAAAGTCTATCCTAATTGCCAAAACAACTCAGAACAAATCCTTCCCACGGCACCCAAAACATCTCGTTGCTTTCCTCCTGAATAATTTCTTTTTCTGATATTCCATGCAATTTCTCAAGCATTGACATTTTATTGAAAAAATTCTACTTATATCAGATCACCCCTGGTTCACAGAAATTCAAGGGACACAGTTCGGTTTAGAATAACCTGATGGAGAATAGCTACAAAGAACATAGAAGTTTCTTCTTTATTAGGAATTCTTATTTAAAATCCATACTCCAGGTTTTGACTTGGGGAATCGGTTTGAATTATGAGACTTACAGTAACTGCAAGCTACATGGACTCATGTAGAATTACATTCAATTCAGATGGAAGGATAAAATGGCCCTGAACATAGGCAAGAGCGCTCCTTGCCCAAGACACAACCCAACGGCAGTCATGCCTCTGTAATAGGGACCAGAGAATCTCAACTCAAAGAACCAACAAGCAAAGGAAAACTGTCTCTTGAGATAGACATCTACTTAGCTTTATGGAGGATCAATATGGAAGATTTTAATTTCTCAGACTTTCCGATTCAAGTCAGTTTTTGGACTCCTGGAAACCTCTTGGCAGTGGTGGATTAAGACTCACTGGTGCCCTAAGCACTGAGAAATCTTAGTGCCCCCCCTCCTTTGTATATACTGTACTAATCTTCATTGGGTTTTTCTTTCTTTCTCAACTTTGTAGTGCCCCCTTGGGCCTGGTGCCCTAAGCACATGTTTAGTCTGCTTAATGGTTAATACACCACTGCCTCTTGGACTTGGACTTGTCCCTGCCTTTTTCTGGGGAAGTTTCCCCCCACCCTCCAGAGCTGGACATTGTCTGCTTGATAGGGTTGAGAGAAAGTCCAAGGTCACCCAGTTGGCTTCGGTCCTAAAGCCGGGACAAGAACTCACGATTCCTGATTTCTACCCTGATGCCTTCAACCAAAGCCAGCCATCCTCTCCCTTTTAGGGATGAAGCAGCCGCTTATCAGAGCAGACTTCCTCCTCCTTGGCTGGCAGTTCGAGTAGCAGCAGTAGCAGCAGCCTCTTCCACCCGCAGTGACAGCAACTCCGCTTCCCCCTTCTCCCCCCCCCCCATTTCTCCATCCTCTCGCGCTCCTTCTTTGGAAATCGCATTCCGGGACCCTCCCCTCGCCCCCACATCCTTCAGGACCTCGTCTTTGGCTTGAATCCATTCCCCGCGGCCCCTCCTTCCCTTCCTCTTCCCAGCTCTCTCTCTCTCTTTTTCCAGCCCGATCCCCTTCCCTTTCGCCTCCCGGGCACTTACATAGAGGGAGCGGACGCTCGAGCCGTAGAAGTGGAGCGGCGTGTCGAGCGAGAGAGGCGCGGAGCTGACATCGTCCCCCGCTTCCAACGCCTGGTCGCCCCGAGACAAGCCGAAAGGGAAGAGGAGCCCCTCGCCAGGGGAGCAGCTCCCCGGCGCCAGCAGCGCCAGCAGCGCCCACAGACTCAGCCCCTTCATGGTCCCGCGCTTTTTCCTTCCAGTCGCCTCAAGGGCGAGGCGGCGGGACGCGCTACAAGTTTTAAACCCCGCTGGGGGCTGCGAAGGAAAGAGAGGAGGGGGACGCGTTCGCTAGAATGGGGAACCGACCAATCGATTGAGGATTGAGGAGAAAAGCTACCCTATCGCAAGGCGAGGACTTGCCTGGGCTTCCCTCCCCCCCCCTCACTCCCCCACTCCAAGCCATAAAAGAACGATTCGAAGCGTGGGATCCTTCAACTTCCTCCCATTTCCCCGTCCCCTTTCCCGCCTTCTTCCACGAGCTCCTATGATCCCTTTCTGTAAGACGAGCTCTTCTGTGTCTTACTCGCCTACTTGCGTGAACGGTTGCATATTAATAAATAAATTAACGGAACGAGAAATGTTTTTTTTCCTCATCCTTCCTTTTGCTGGAGAAACTGCCCGGCTGGATTTACGCTAGAGTCGATCAAATGTAAGTGCAACTTAGAACTAAGGAGAAATGTCCTGACAGAACAATTAACCAGTGGAACAAATTGCCTCCAGAAGTTGTGAATGTCCCAACACGGGAAGTCTTTAAGAAGATGTTGGATAGCCATTTGCCTGAAGTGATGTAGGGTTTCCTGCCTCGGCAGGGGGTTGGACTAGAAAACCTCCAAGGTCCCTTCCAACTCTGCTATTGTATTCTAGCCAGAAAAACTCCGTTTCGTTTTCCGCTGGACATCTAGAATTGTTTTGAGCGTTCCGAATTTTTGCAGCTCAGATAAAGTAACCGTCCCTTATTATGAGCCCTCCCAGTTTGCCATCATTTAATGGCTCGGGTTAGGATGATCGCTTCTCCTTTGTGGATTTGCTTCATCCTTCCCTTTTTTTTTTAAATAGAAAAAAGCATCTGGAAAAGCATCTCCTGGTAGAAAAAGTGCTGGGGGGGGGGCAAATGCTCCTCTTAGACTTAAGACACTTTAACAACAATGCAATGTTGCATTTTTGAAGTATTTGACAGTATTGTTTGTTTAATTAAGTGCTATGTACACTGCCCAGAATTACTTTCATAATAAAACCAGATGAAGCCAAGGTATTGTCACCTTTGCCACCAATCTAAAGACAAATGAAAAACAGGACAAGCAAATCCTTTCTTCCTTCCAGCTGACAGATATTCACTTTCTGTTCTACCCTCAGTCTTCAGTTCATGCAGGCTGCATTTCCGGGTAATTTTCCTCCTTGCACACATAGCTCTTATTTATAAAGGGGAGAAATGTAAGATGTCAAAGCTCCATGAATCTCTAGAACCGCAGGAAGAAAATTTAGTTATTTAGAACAAAGATGAGGCAACTTCCACTCATAGTGTAAACAGTGTCCATAAGTTGCAAAACATTCATCTTACAAGTACTGTAGAAAATTTCTCTGTGTGTCTGTGTGTGTGTACCTCAATATAGTCAGAAATGTAGTGTATCGGCTCATAGAAAAACAGAGATGATGGGATTTATCCTGTGTAGGTGATTTTCGAATGGTGTAGGAAACTTGCATGGAAGAAGCCAATGGGACTTCCATCATCTTAGATGGCACATATTCGATATGTTACTTGAGTCATGAGAGAGACCTACTCTGTTATTTACTAAGACATGCCCTTGGAATTAAAAAAATCTCTAGCCCGGAGCTTTCTTTTGCATATCAAAAACTGATCAGAGTTTATGACTTTTCTGCAAGAAAATGTAGTAAATTTTATTCCAATCTTTGTTTCTTCAACGGTGTAATTGTTGGGAATCATGTGGTTATTGTCCTTAAAAACAAAACTGGGAATCAGAACTCCCTAAAGTCAAATAAAATACCTAAAGTGTTAAGGCTGGAAATACGGTAACTGTATTGTATGTATTATACTATATGTACAGTATATACACAAAAATAAGCAACAAAATTGAATAGGAAAATAGGATCTAAAAGAAATTTTAGCTCTATGTAGACTAGTGTTTCTTAATCTTAATAACTAAATGTCTGGACTTCAGCTACCAGAATTCTCTAGCCAGCATGCTGGCTGGGGAATTCTAGCTCCAATAAGACAAATCTGAAAACTATTTCTACCATAAACTGTCAAGATCTATGACTCAAAGAAAGAACAACTTTGACTATATAATCCTGAGATCCTGTACATTTCTTTGTTATAGTACAGTGATGGCTAACCTTTTTGTTGTTGTGTACCGAAAGTGTATCTATAATGCATTTCACGACCTCTGTGTGACACCTGCACATTCGTACAAGACCCCCCCCCACTCCCCTTGCCCTCCCATGCATACACATGCGACCCCACACCCCGTATTGGGCCTACTAGGCTTCCCTGCAGCTTCCTGGGAGCAAAAATGGGCCGCGCCACACCCCGCATACCCCATTTTGTAGCCTTCCTGCATCCTCCTGGGAGCAAAAGCCTCCTGCGCTCCCCCGCACATGTGCATGCACCCCCTGCTCTCCTACACATGCATGTGCGGCCACTGCATGTGCCCCACCCCCTGCATGTGTGCAGCAGAGACCCAAATATCAGCTGGCCGGGAGATGCGCGCACTCATGCAGGGTGGAGCCGAGCTGGGTCGACGGCTCACGTGCCATAGGTTCGTCATCACAGTTATAGTATGACAATAAACTGTCTTCCCAAAATAATGAAACTTTAAAAAATGCATTAAACATAGAGTTTTAAATACCCTTATATTGTTTATAAAGAGGAAGGAAATTGGTTATTTTATGTGTTTAATCTTTGTGTTTGAATCACATTATTTTATTAACCACTTTCAGCACCATCCAGTTAATTGAATATACAGTATAAATACCATACAGAAATTCATTTACTGAATGATTTTATATTCAATACCATCCTCTATAAATATGTGGAAAGAAACATGAATTACCGTAATTAAATCAAAACAGTTTACATAGCTGCCTATCTGAAAATTGTGACTCTGTGCAGCACATGTACAGGGATAAAATTAAACATGCACAACAAAGATTAAAATAGTAATGGTGGCCAAAAACAAGCGCAACTTAAATAATAAAAAACAGACAAATATTTGATGGGCTTACCTAACCTCCAGACCTGGGAGATCTGCAATAACAGGGAGGCTCTTAAAGATGTCCTATTTATCTGTTTGTTTGTTTGTTTGTTTGTTTGTTTACTTACTTACTTATTTACTTACTTGTTTACTTATTTATTTAGATATTTTTATTGGTTGATTGATTGATTTATTCCATCAAGTATGAATTAGATAACAGATATACCGTAAGTATAAACATGATTATGAATACATGAAATGAATGCGAATACAAGGGAGTATTAGGACAGGAACGGTAGGCACGCTGGTGCCTAAAGACCTCTTAGGAATGGGGTGAGGTTGACAGTATACAGTCTAAGGTTAAATTTTGCGGGGTTTGGGGAAGAAACCATAATATCAGGTAGTGCATTCCAGGCATTGACAACTCTGTTACTGAAGTCGTATTTTCTGCAATCAAGTTTGGAGCATACGTTTATATCTACTGTGAGCTCATGTGTTGTTGTGATTGAAGCTGAAGTATTCATTGACAGGTAGAACATTGTAGCAGATAATTTTATGCACTATGCTGCTTAGGTCGGATCAAAGATGGTGAAGTTCTAAATTGTCTAAGCCCAAAATTTCAAGTCTTGTGGCATAAGGTATTCTGTTGTGAACAGAGCAGTGGAGGACTCGTTTGATTGTATTTACTGTATTTTTGGAGTATAAAATGCACCTTTTCCCCTCAAAAAAGAGGGTGAAAATCTGGGTGCGTCTTATACACTGAATACAGCATTTTTCACTTCCCAAAACTCTGCCCTCTTCACCAAAATGGCCATGCATAGCCTTCCAGAGGCTTCCAGAGTGCTCCTGGGGGCTGGGGAGGGCACAAATGAGCAAAAAATGGGCCATTTGCTCATTTTTGCCCCCCACCCCCCTAGGAGCACTACATAAGCCTCCTAAAGGCTATGCATGCCCTTTTTTTTTGACAAAAAACGGGCCATTTTTGGGAGGTCTGCAAAGTGCGAAAACTTTTTTTTTTAAATTGCCTCTTCAAAATCTTGGTGTGTCTTATAATCTGGTGTGTCTTATACTCCAAAAAATATGGTGTGTCTGATATGCAGTGCAGGCTCCAGACAGATGAGCTGTATTCAAGAATTGTTCTAGCAAAAGTTTTGTATGCCCTGGTTTGCAGTTCAATATTACCGGAGAAGAAGCTACACAAGATTAGGGTAACAACTCTTAATGCCTTTTTGGCAATGCTGTTACAGTGAGTTCTGGCACTTAGATTATTTAAGTTGAGTACGCCAAGGTCCTTGACAGTGTGAGGGCCATCTACAAGGTCGTATCCCTCCCCCCGCCGCTTGTATTTTGTGTTCTGATTTTTTTTGCCAATGTGTAAGACAGAGCATTTGTTGTTTGAGATTTGGAGTTGGCAATTTTTTGACCATTCAGTTAAGGTCATCAGCGAAGAGAACGCAGTTGCTTATAATATGATTCCAAAGGTCATTTATGTAAAGTATAAAGTGTGGGGGCCTAATACGGTGCCTTGGAGGACAACCCCCTGGTCAGGCAGGAAGTGCTATACCATTTCAGACCGATGGTTGTCCAATCCCTTCTTTAAAACCTCCAGAGCACTCACGACTTCTGAAAGCAACCATTCGACTGATTAATTATTCTGTCAGGAAATTTCTTCTTAATTCTAAGCTTAGTTCTCTCCTTAATTAGTTTCTATCCATTGCTTTTTGTCCCATCTTCAGGTCCTTTAGAGAATAGGTTGACTCCTTCTTCTTTGTGGCAACCCCTTAGATACTCAAACATTGCTATCATGTCACCCCAGTCCTTCTTTTCACTTATGTCCATATTTGTTCCTTTAGCTAACTGAAATACTTTTAAGTTTAAGATGGAAATATACTTTGTTTTACCAAAGATTATATACTTAAGAAAAAGTTTAGGAGACAGAATACAGATGCAGTAAAGGATTAAACCTTATCTACTGACTTCTGCAGTCTCCTTTGCCCCCAATTAGTTGTTTATCAGATAATCCCAGGTGGATAGAAGTCTCCTCTGTCTGTCCTACTCCTGTCCTTTTAACTCAGTGAATTGATTCATCCATCTACTGCATGTGCAGCAGTGGTGGGATATGACGTACCGGTGCCTGATGGGAGCACCAGGTACCATACTTTTACAGTGCTCCGGAGGGCCCACCGGCCTGCCCACCGTCCTTACCTGTATTTGAGCCGATCGGGGCTTACGCGCACGTGTACAGCGCCTGTATGATGCCCCGCCAAGCAGCTGGAGCATCGCTGAGCCATTGCAGAGCATCATGGACTGTAAGTACACAAGCATGTGCTATGTGCGTGCTGCGCATGTGCATGTGGTGGACGCCCGGCCCTGTTGCACCATACCGGTTGCACCAGGATCCGGAACCCACCACTGGTGTGCAGACATAGAGTTTTATATAGAGTTTAATAAAATGAAGTGGGGAAAAAAAACAAAATTGCTTTAAAATGTTTGGGGGGAAATTAATTTGAACACATATTTTGTCTATTGTTGTAGAGATCAAAAACCAAATGATGATGTTTATTACTTAAAATTGCTAAGTATAGTTGCAGCTGTCTCTGCTGGTCAGTAATGGAAACTTCTCTTGAGAATGGGAAAGGCATTTATTTTTGAGCTGACTGAAAAATGTAAATGTTGCAAAAATAAATCCAGTTACCTCCCTCTCTTCCTCCCTCCCTCCAGCTTTAAAGTATTTAATTAAATATAATTCTTCAACAAAGTAAAAGAGCTTGCATAGAACTGGGCATCAACTCAATGAAAGAGGAATTGTGTTTGATGCATAGAGCACAGCTCATTATAAGCTAAGCAGGAAACAGTCCCCACATTCTATTGCCTCTTATTAATTCACTGGTTTTCAGGCCAGAGCCTTTCTTCAAGCCAAAGAAAGAAGCTGCCATGGAAGTATTGCCAGGAGATCAAGATCTGAGAACTTACATCTCCATAAAGTTGGGATAACTTTCTGATGTTTCCCATTTAGGAGCCTCAGATTTGTTGCCTCATTTCAATTCATTGTTTCCTTCTCTGTACAGAGAAAGAAAAGAAGAAGGGAAACATACATTGCTTGTCCTTGGATCATGTATGTCATAACTAATGATTCCTGGAAAAGCTTTCTTCTTGACATTATGACAAAAAAATTGCCATCACTACTGGGAGCACATCCCAGAATCCCTTTAGAAAAGTGCATTCCACCCTCTCCAATTGTTTGGTTGCACTTTGTCTATCTCTGTCTCTGACTCTGTCTCTCTCTATCTCTCTCCCCTCACTTCCCTCCCTCCCCCCTTCTCCCTCTCTTGCATAGTTGTATGAAACAGACCAAGATAAGTGTGAAAAAGATAATCGCTAGTCAGTAGCCAAAGAGTATGTTGGAATACCCTTTGTTTATATTAAAAAGTTTTTTTAATTAAACACCCATTAAAACATTGGACCCACTGTAACTGTCCTGGCAATGTCTTTGCCATACATACTAGAATATAAAGTTAAATATTATAACCACCATGTTTATTTACAATTGATCTATTCAGTATTTACAAATATAAGGATATCGTATCCATGTTGTTTTGTTCTTGCCTTATACATTTTCACTGTTATGATTTCGTAACATAATTCTAATCTCCATTCTATAAACCTTAGTCACTGCTTATTTTGGGTCTTTCCTTTTTTGTTCCAACCATCAATAAAATGTATCCCAGATCTTATAATATTCTGATTTGTCTTTGTTCTTCAATTCTCATGTCAATTTATCCATTTTAGTATGTTGACATATTCATCAACAGAATTAGCAACTTGCCAGACCTTGTAGTATCTTTAAATTTTCTGAATTTTATCAGGGATTGGAAACTCTCCACCCTTCCAGAGTAATTCACAGACATGTGACTATGCATGGGGAGGCAGATAGACATGGCTTTCAAAGCAACTACCAGAAATAGCTTCTTTTAAGGTGACTGCTCATTTTTTGTCCCCAGGGACAGAATGATCCTACCAGCAGGGAGGGGAGGCAAAATAGGCGGTACAATGAAGGCAGTGCAATTAAACCCCAAGGTACTAGAGTGCCAGAAAGGAAGTAATGATCCACACTCCTACATTCCTGATAGTAGTGGGTTGTTTTTGTTTTTTTGTCAGCACAAGACAAGGGTAACACCAGCTAAAGAACAGAAACCCCAAACTTTGGAAGCCACTAGATTGGGAAAACTTATAATATCCTAAAATTATTATTTTTTTCAGAACAAAACACTTAATATCTAACTGTGCAAACAAGTATTACTAGGAATAATGTATTCAACTGTATCCCTGAACCTACAGTAGGTTATTCCTTCAATTTAGACTGTAGACTTTAAAAAACAACTACTGCAAATGATTTTTATTATATCATATCTTTGTTAATCAGAGATATTAAATGATCATTTGCTTTTCAATTAAATGCTTGCATGCTAATATAGATTAAATACATATACACATAAAATTGTGTACTCTCAAATGTAGCCAACTTTTAAAATTTCTTTTAATATAACATTATCCAGACTTACGGAATGAGACTATAATTCCATGAATTACAACTATTTATCCTTCTTGACCTCAGTCTTCTTGGCTATAATGCAGCTCATTCTATTTAAACGTTACAAATCAAAACAAACACCCACACGTTTTTTCCAAATATGGCTTGACATTCTTTTGTACATTATACAGTGTACATTTGTCCAGAGGCAATGGCTTGCTTTGTAAAGCAATTATTGAACAATCAATTCCTGAAAAAGTACACAAGATTTTGCAATAAACAAGACTGAAGCTAAGTTCTCCTCTAAGATTCATGTTCATTGGTGGGAAAACTACAGAAGCTAGAATTGTGAAAGTCTGAGACTCTTACAAATTATAAGTTTTTTAAATAATGTATGAGCCCTGTGCACAGATTTCAAAAAGCAGAAATAATGTGTTAGAACAGTCTTTTCCAAGGAAGCATTTTTTACTCTATCTGATCAACACAACAGATTATCAAAAAGCCGATTCTTTCAGCTTCCATGGGGGGGGGGGGTAGCAAAGAGGAAGCTTTAGATAACCCATATTAAAGTACAATGCAATTGAAACATGAGTAATAGATTGAGAAGGTGGGAGTGGTTGCACACTTGTGAGATTTTTGTTTTTATATTACTAAAGTATTTCAACTCATTTTAATGCAACTTAACTGTATAGGTCAGATATGGGGAGCAACAGCAGAATAGCTTGCAACCCAAGTCATTCTTTGCTTGTATTTTTGGGTACTAAACTTCATATATGCCTTCAGGTTTACCCTCTGTGTTTCTTGCTTCATAACTACTGTGATTTTTTTCCTGTTGGAGTCAACAGAACAAAATATTGGATTAAAAATAATATTTTGGAAAGTAATGAAACATTCCTGCTAAGAGAGTGGTCTGCTTTTTAAATGAAGTGTTCCCCTAAATTAGGATCACAGATATGTGCAAATAGTGAATTTATTGAGGAAGGACTGATCTGAAAACAGCATTGCATGCATGTATCTGTGCTTACATGTTATACTGTATATCTGTGGCTGAACAGATCTACGAAAAAAGGTTTCAAAACATAATTGCTCCACAAGTTTACAATTGCCTTTAAACAATTGAATATTTGGAATTACAAAGTGGCAAAATTTGTAAGAATGGGGGTGAGTGGGCATACAATTAGCAATAGCAATAGCACTTAGATTTATATATTCCTTCACGGTGCTTTCCAGCCTCTCTAAGTGGTTTACAGAGTCAATATATTGCCCCCAACAATCTGAGTCCTCATTTTACCAACCTTAGAAGATGAAAGGCTGAGTCAACCTTGAACCAATGAGACTGAAACTGTCAAACTGCTGGCAGCCAGCAGTCAGCAGAATTAACTTCAGTACTGCATTCTAACCACTGCACCAATGTGGCTCTGTGCGTCAGAGCAATTTATTATTTTTTCATGTCTGGAAGAGATCCATAAAGACTCCCTCATCAGACGGAATTCCTGATGACTACATGTCCATACTGTTTTCTTACAAACAATGTGGAAGTGATTTACTTTATCTTCTTCCAAGAATGTTTTTTTCAACTCACCAGTCTGCATCCTTGGAATTTCCTTGTGGTTTTCCATCAAATTACGGTATTAGCCAGGTCTCACTTTGCTTATTTTTTTTTTAAGTCAACCAAGGTCAACTGGAAGCTATTATTGATTTGCATTACAGTTATAAAATAGACTGCATTAACAGTAAAGTTGTCATGTTGATTCCTTGGGCAGTCATGTATATTGATGAGGTTAATTGGGATAATACCAGGGACATGCAGTCAGGAGAGGCAGGGCCTCACCACTGTCATCATGAAAAGAAAAAAAATTAAAAGGAAAAAGGCTGAGGTAGTTGCTGCCAGAGTCACAGTGGATGACTCTGCTTAGTGCTTAACTGTTTAAAAAAGCCTCTTTAAAAAGTGCCCTCTGCAGGACGAGGCGAGAGAACCACGTGCCTCATTTAGTCTATCTTTATGATCACTTGAGCAGAGTTAAGCAAGGGTTAAAAGCCGAAAAATTCCTAATGTAGATGAGGCACGTGGTTCTCTCGCCTCCTCCTGTAGAGGGCACTTTTTAAGAGACTTTTTTTTAAACAGTTAAGCAGAGTCATCCATTGGAGGCTCTGGCAGCAGCTAACCCAGCCTGACCTCAGCAGCTCTTGCCTTTTTCTTTTTACATTTTTTACATTTTCATCACGGCAGACAAGAGCAAAGTTTAAATCCTCTGTGATTGTGAAACAGCTGGAAAAGGTATGTGGGTCGGAGGGAGGGGAGGAGTTCAAAATTAATGTAATTTGTAAGTAATTTTTTATTGTAAGTAATTTGTGTGTGTGTGTGCATGTGTTTGTTTCTTCACTTCACTCAAACAAACTCTCTCAATTTGAGAGAGAGTTTGAGAAGAGAGAGGCAGCCTTGTTTGAGAAGAGAGGGGCAGCCCGCCAGCAGAGGCGGGTCTTTTACCCACCTCTGCTGGTGGGCTGGAGCTTTCTTTCTTTTGCCCGCTGTGCCCCCCTTCCCTTTCTCGTCCTGCTCCCCTCCCCCTTTCCTCCTCCTCCTCCTCTCCCCCTTCTTCACTGGCTGCAACGGAGAGGAGAGGAGGCACTGCGGAGCCAGGCCCCTCACACCCACGTTCAGCATGCTGGAACTCACTGCACCAGGGGACGAATGAGACCCTGTAGTCCTGCGGAGCCCGCCACCGCTTGAATGGGGAGGAGGAGGAGGAGGTGGAGAAGAGCGGTGAGGCCTTGTGCTGGCCCGCTGGCCAAGCGAGGAGTAGGTTGGGTGGGGGGTGGGTGGGCTGGCTGGCTGGCTGGGGAGGGGGGATCATGGGCCCTCAGGTGACCCCCGCCGCCGCCACCAGCAGCTTGGGTGTTCCGGCTCCATCTGAGCTGAAGAAAGTGGAGTATTGTTCTTCGGAGGAGGCGGGGGTGAGGAGGCGGAGCGCAGTGGCGGCGAGAAGCAGTCGTTAAGTGAAGGTCCGAACACCGGGCTTCGGCAGGGCTTTCCGAAAGCCCCACCAAAGCCCCGCCGCTGTGTCCTCCATAGAGCGGGACGCGTCTCGCCTGTATGGCGAACACAGCACCAGGGTTTTAAAGCCCTGCCGCTGTGTCCAACATAGAGCAGGACACGTCCTGCCTATATGATGGACACAGCAGCGGGGCTTCGGTGGGGCTTTCCAAAAGCCCCGCCGAAGCCCTGCCGCACTGGGGCTTTGAAGCTTCGGCAGGGTTTTCGGAAAGCTCCGCCACGCCGGGGCTTCGGGGCTTCAGCAGGGCTTTCAGAAAGCTGCGCCAGGGCTTCGCCGGGGCTTTCTGAAAGACCGCCGAAGCCCCGCCGCTGTGGCGGACACAGCGCTGAAGGCCCCACCGAAGCCCCGCTGCTGGCAGACATAGGGCAGCAGACATAGAGCGGCTTTTGCCCGCTTGCCTCGCCAGCCATAAACCTCACCACACGTCACAGGATAATACATAGGATGTCCAGATGATGTCTCCCTTTAGTCATTAACTGATATTTAATATTTTTGTCTGCTCTCTCTTCCCCACAGATGGAGTTCATAGACACACCAAGAATAGAGATGCAAACTTCTGTAAAAGTGTGAATAATTCTTGCATTGCTTTACTTTCATTAATTTTTCCCATACCTATCTTTTCTTCTTTCTTAAATCAAAGTATGCTTTATTTGATATTGGGATACTCTAAGTGAAAACTATTTGGATGGGTTGGTGAAGCAGACCTGCATTATGTTTGTTTGTAGTGTCCTGAAGTACAAACTTAGATGCATTGCATGCCATCCTAAACTTGCTTGTCTTTAGAATTGCATATATGAATTTATATGCTGCCATTATAATCCTTCAAGAACTTCAGGGCAGCATAGAGGAATGAAATTGGCACAGAAAAGTGAAATAGGCTGAGCTGAGAGAAAGAAGATCCTTCAGAGCAGAGGTCACCAACCTTTCGGACCTCAAGGATCCTAAATTCATAATTTTAAATCCTCTGGACTACTAATATGATCTGCCTAATGACTGGCTAGGCATGGCTAAGGGGTCATGTGACTGGGTGGGAGTGGCCAACTCAATGTCACTTATATCAAGGGGTGCCTCACCAGCCTCCATTCACCCCTTACCTCCCAGCCACTCCTTGCCTGCCTACCTGGGCTCCTTAGGGCCCCAACAAGAAGCAGTTTTTGGAGCTAAGCAGAAAGAGTTGGCAAAACATTTGGCTTGGTTCAAATTGGATCTGACCGAGAAGGAGGCTCAGCAGAAGCACCTCACTGAGGACTACGAGCAGAGGCTTTCTGAGCAGAGGGAAGACCTGCGGGAGTGCAAAGCCAGTTACCAGCACCTGGAGGCTCAGTGGGCTGAGATGGTCAGCCAGTTTCAGGCCATGATGCAGTCCCACTGAAACAAGGCCCTCTAGCTCTTTGCCACCAGTGGCACTACCCTCCAGCCTTCACCCAAAGCCCCGCACCAAGAAGCTGAAGCAGACCCCAAGTCGGAATTTCTCCCCACTTCTGACCCACACCAAAAGACCCCAAAGGGAGAGACTCTCTGCAGCAACACAAACTTTAATTGCACTTATCCAGCCCAGAGGCTGTAGTTTGAGGACCCCTTAATGAAATAATTTATCTGCAGACCACCAAAATTTTCTCACGGAGCACCAATGGTCCACAGACCACCAGTTAGTGACTGCTGATTCCAAGGATAATGGATGCCTTTGAAATTCTGAGAGTGTCACAGGTGTTTTCACAAAATATTTATCATGGGAAATAAGGCCAGTCACAAAATGCCCATTTACCAAAAGGCAAACTGCAAAGACCTTTCTTTATTCTTCTTTTTCTTTCCACCAATGTATTTTCCTCCATGTTGCAGCATTGTCATTTTCCTGGGCAAGTGGACAAATTCCAACCGTACCTCACGAAGCATGGATCAACATGCTTTTTATAGTTTATGAAAATAAATCAGCATTTTTAGTTTAAAAGATTTCTTATAAGCCATCTGGGAAATAAAGGTGGAATAAAAGCCTGCCCTTTCGTCAAGCCAGCTTCCCATTTATTAATTAGAAAATCTAAAATAAATGAAGTGATGCAGACCAGGGAGCTTGAGGAGATCCAAAAGAAACATCAACAAACATTAGGAAACTTGTGGGAAGCAGACCAATTAAGGATAAGAAGAATCCAAACACAGGATAAGAAAACTGTGTTTGGATTCATTCAGAAATGTATAAGAGTTACTGAAATGTCTTCCCATTTTTTTCCTTTGCGGACAGTATACGGCATATATTTGAATTACTCTGATATTGGAAATATGTGCTAGATATAACTAAATAGGCAGCATTTAGATTCAATGTTGTTACACAGGAACTGAAAGCTCTTTACATATCCTGTTTCTGCACCAGACGGAAATATTGAGGCTATTCAGAGTTCTGCTGCATCAGCTGCATCATGTCCTCCAAAATCAGAAATTTTAGAATAAAGTTTTTTTTTGGGGGGGGGGGGACTGCTATTCATTTGCAGATTTCCACAGGACATATTTCTTTAAAAAACCCTCTCTACATATCACACAATGCCTAAAATTTGAAACATCCTCCTCCCCCAGTGCATCCTCCTTTTTCCAGTACAGGAAAAAGAAACCCTAGAGAGACACCTACTGGTTCCTATTATTAAATCACTCTCAATTTTCCAAAAGTCTGTTTGCAGTTAAGAGACAGAACAGTAGTAATCTGACTGAGAGTTTTGAACCAGTTTTGCTTAGGTAGACAATTCTTTTATAAGGATTAGAAAACTCATTAGAAGCCTTGACTTCTTCTTCTTGTGCCATATCTGTCATCGGACATTGACGACCATGTTGGCGATTCTATTTTTATCAACAGCCGCATGAAAAAGGGTTGCTGAGTTTTGTCCAAACCAGTTCCTTAGGTTTTTAAACCATGCTGTTCTCCACTCTCCACTTTCCACTCTGTAGAGCAGGATAGAAAAGATGTAGCATCCGACAAGCCTGATTTTCAATCTTAAACTTATGCCATGACTGCAGAAGCCCTTTTTCATTTTGAAGAATGCTGTTTGAGTTTTCTCTATCTTTCTCTTTACTTCAGTGATCATGTCCCAGCTTTCATGCAAATTAGAACCGAGGTACGTTAAGACTTTCAACTTCCTTCTGAAATTATCAGTGGTAAATTAATAGGTTGTTTGCTGATGACCATGATTTTAGTTTTTGAGGTGTTAAGCTTCAAGCTGTATTTTTCAGTTATTTCTGTGACTGTTGATGACAAACTGAAGGTCTTCATGCTTAGTGGCAAGCAGAACTGTATCATCAGCATATCTTTTTTTTGTAAAAAAATTTTTTATTAGTTTTATTACAGAAAAAACACAAAAAGAAAAGCATCATCTTTCATTACATCTTGTAGAAAGCATATCCATTGGTCACAAGTACATTTCGTGCGTTCTATCCACAATCACGTATATTCCATTCAGTTTAAATTGTATATGTTAAAAATGTATATATTTTACTATCACCATACCACAATTTTCATTTAGTTAAGATTTCAAAAACACAGCCACTTGTTGGCATTTTTCCCCACTTCCCCCAGATCCTGTCAATCTGCCATATCTTTATATCTTTATAACATATTCTAAGAAAAAGAAGAAGTCAATTAGTAGGACATCTAACATTTCCTCTCTCTAACATATCTTTATTATTATTATAGTTAACTAGTGGTTATTTACATTTTTCTCTCCTCTTCTCTCCACAGACACAAAAAGCAACAATCTCTAAACAACAATCTATTAATATGTGTTAACAAAATGACCATTTAAAATCTAAGACAATCTAAAAAGAAAAGGAGAAATGTTGACATTTCTAGTTGATAATCATCAAAGTATATGTTAACCTTCCCTTTTATTTTTATAGTTAAAATACAGAAAACAAACAATTGTTTGCCATTTCTAATTCAAATTAAAATTTATAGTTGATAATCTTCATTAACATTCCCTTTTATTATTGTAATTAGAAAAAGACAGAGAAGAAAAAAAAGAAAAACAATTGTTTGCTAATTATGTCACATCACCTCTTATTCTAATCCAAATTATTTATAGCTTCATAGCAAGATCTGAAACACAAATTTATAAGCTTTATCATTTCACCAAATCTCAGTTGCAATTTGTGGCCTGGTTATTTATCCTAATTAAGGTTATCCTTTCATTGTTAATATCATGATATATTATATGTTAGCAAATAAACATTCAATGATAATCTATAAGAGTCTACAAAATACTAAAATCCCTACTTATTAATCATCAAAAATTAGCTAATTTTTATCATCAATTGGCATTATCAGCCAGTGTCTTTCCAGTAGTGAAATAATCCTTTCTCTCTCGCCAGCAGTTGTGTCATGTCTCTTATTAAAATCTTTTCAGAGTTTAACACTTTTCTCTGCACTCTGTAGCTTAAAGGATCTCTCATGTAGTTTTGTTGCTCTTTAATTGTTATTAACGTAGGTTTAGCTTTGGTTATCAAACTTGTTTCTGGATATATTTGTCTTCTTAATTCCATCCTTTCTACTCTTTTCTTCCCTCCTACATCTTGAAGTTGAAAGAAAGGCTCCAGGTTGTCAAAAACACTTTTCCAGCTTCCCTTCTTTTCACTTTCACTCGTATTTAGTCCATTGATGAGTTCATCTGACATATTATCTTTATTTTCTATGTTTCCATTCTCTTTTTTGATCTCTGGGGCTCGAATCCCCTTCTCTTTAAATGTAGTACCCCATACACTGTCCCATTTCTTGTCAAATCTCTTAAGTCCTTCTGCAATATTTTGAAGTCCAGCCAGGATGTTTTGGATTATTAGATTTTCTTCCTCTGAGTAATGATCCATTTTTCAAAATGCAAAAGAATATAAAGAAAAAAGAATAGGAAAAGGAATCTGCCACTCTGGCCTGTCAAAATTTTAGGAGATGTGTCTGTATTTATTTTAAATCTTAAACACCAGTTCTTTCAAAGTTTTTAGAATACGAGGGTTTTTATTCTTGCTTATCTTTTCCTTCTCTTGCCAAAATATTTACCAGAAGCACTAACAAAATAGGTTTCGTGCTTTTGAGTCTTATCAGGTTTTAAAAACATAAGTGAATTCCAAACCCTTCCATTGCAAGGTCAGTGAAACCAAATGAAGCAGAACAAAGGATACATTGTATCCAAAACAGAAACAAAGTTCAGACTTTGGCTTCCAGGTGGCAGATTCAATAATTTGTCAATTGTTATTTTTTTGCTTTCCCTTAAATATCTTTCATGTAGTTTTAACCAATAGAAGGAAAAATTTGTTGAAGTAAGAGAAGAAGTTGAATTTAGCCAAAGGAAAAAAAATAGGGTAGTAAAAAGGAAAAAATAGAAAAAAAGATCAGTCCATAGACTACAAGCAGGGAGACAGGAAATGTTGCAATTACTTCAATCCACAAAACATCGTTACTAACTAGAGCAGGAAATCTTCTAGTAATAGTCCAATAAGTGTCAAATTCGCCGCTTTATTCTTACTTTGAGGACTAGTTGTTATTTTTTTTTAAAGAAAAAAGGTTTCTCAACACGGATCTTCTAAAAGTAAAAAAAGAAAAAAAAACCTTACCAGATGGAACGCTTTCGCTTCGTCTCTTCCTTCAGGAGACGTCTCCGACTATGCCAGGCTGGGGGCTGCCTGTTTGTCCTCAGTTGGAAGCACTACCCTTGGGTCTGACAGGGACTTTGCGATGTTCCTGTGACCAGCAAGGTTTTGGCTTCCCTGTCACCGTCTCTTCGGGACGGTTTAGGTCCTACCGGACCGTCCAAAGACAAAAGTTTCATCGACGAACCCGGACTGTCGGGTCCGTGCGATGTGTCGTCGTGACGTTGGCTCCTCCCCCCATCATCAGTATATCTTAAATTGTTGATCTGAACACCGTTTACTTTGAGGCCAGCATCAATGTTTTCCAGGGCTTCATTGAAAATTGACTCAGAGTAGATATTAAACAACAGCCGAGACAGAATATACCCCTTTCTGACCCTTCTTCATATTTTTGTTTTCTCTGAGTATTTTTGGCCTAGTCTCACATTTGCTACCTGATGCCAATATAGATTTTTTATTATTTGTATGTCTTTGTCATCTAGTCCCACTTGTTTCAGGGTTTGTAATAGTTTGTTGATTTTTTATTTTATCAAATGCTTTTTCAAAATCAATGAAGCACATGTAAACACTGTGATTGACATCTCTACAATGCTGTACAACAACTTGAATGCTGGATAGAGTATCTCATGTACCAAGATTGTTTCTAAAACCAAATTGTGTGTTACTTTTATGATCCTCAATTTTGTTGTATATTCTTCTGTGAATTATTCCTCGGGAATATTTTCAGGGCATGCCTCATTAAGCTTATTGTTCTGTATTTGGTGCACTTTTTTGCATTTATTTTTTGGGGGATTGTCACAAAGGTTGACTTTAGCCAATCATTTGGTATCTTTCCTGTTTCATATGTTCTCAATCTCAGCAACTTTAAGATGTGTGGACTTCATCTGAGGCCAGCTGGAGAATTCTGGGAGTTGAAATCCCTACATTTTAAAGTTGTTGAATCTAAAAAATTAGGCATTAAGATGATGTAGTTTTCTAAAAAGATAACTCACGAAACCTGCTACAATAGAGAGAGCTGCAGGTTCAGGCAACGGAGGTAGGAAAAGCAAGATTGTTTTGGAAATAGAAAATATAACCACTAAAAATTGGTACAGTTCTTATACTGTAGGATAGTAGTGCCCTGAGGTTTAATCCTGACACATTTTTGATGTGTGAAAACTCTGAAGATAAATTTTCACTCCCCGTTCATACACATAAAATAAGAAATGTTTTTAAGCTGCCCTACTTATGCATACATGACATTGGAGCAAAGTATAAGTAGAATTTCTGTGATTAGGGTTTTCCATCTTGACACAGCATCTTACAAGGTTCAGAGGCTGGTTCTTCTCAGCCAGACTACTGCCCTGTTTCTGACATCAAACATGCTGTTGAAAAAATTGAAGTCAACCTCCCATTCTTAAATATTTTGGGGTGTTATTTGAAACTTTTCTAGGTGAAACGGCTGAGTTCACACGATGAACTTATCTGTGATTAATCTAGCTACAGTTTATTAAATTAACCCAACTTTCTAGGTTTATGCAACACAGGATTTATATTTATACTTATCACCCAATATGTTTGGCTAATTTGTGATTATATGTCATGTGAACATAGTTCAAAAGATGTTAATGTGTACACTAACTTCAGGAACATATGTAATTATAATTTCACCTCCAAATTTATATAGTTCCCAAATTGAAAAGAAGCTAGCTAATATATTGCATAAGAGATACAATATATTGTATATTAAATCCAAAAGTAAGAAGCAGATGGATTTCTGAATCTTGTCCTGATAGGTTTGTTCTCCTATGTGTTTGTGAAGTGGTTTGTATTTTGATATCTCATTGTCTTTTGATGTCAATTATTGCATATATTATATACCGTTGGACTAAGCGAGTCACATATTATAGTGGATATTTTTATCCCCTTTCTTTTATAAACATACATCCCACATTCCTATCTCATTCACAGAACAACCCAAGGAAAAAGATTGAACAAAAAGGTTGTTCCAAGCTCATCCTATGACTTTCTGGTTGAATAGATGACTTAAATCTGGGTCTTCCTGATCCACTCTAATATATTAGCTGCTAAATTTACTCACCTTGGGTTTTAGGGCCTTCCAGATCTGGGACTTTACCATCTTTGGTGCTGAATGGGATTGCCCTGTCTTAAACAAATCTAGTGCATAATATGTGGGGAGTTCCTCCAGGATTTGCAACTCCTGCTCAGAGAGTGGGAATCCTGACTTTATTCCACCACAGGGAGTCAGTGGGACCCAGAAGGAATGCATTTGCTGCCATAATGCCCACTTTATAGAACATGGTTGTCAAACTCATGGTGTCATGTTGCTGTCACATAATGTTTAGTGGGTTTTTCCCTTCGTGGAGCTGGGGTGGGAGTGGCTGTGTATGACCCATCCAGCCCACAAGCTGCCAGCTTGACACCCCTGTTATAAAACATCATCCCCCTGCATGAAGTGAGACAGTTTCTATCCCTACTGATTTTTTGAAGTCCCTCAAAATCTGACTATGCCATCAGGCCTGGAGAAACCATGGGCCAGTCAGGTTTTGAGGTAGCTCCATTACTGTTGACATCTGCTGTTCTCCCTTAGCCTTTAAACATGATTTAAATTTTTTTATGGAAAATAATTGTTTTTTAAAAAATATATTACTGTTTTATAGTTTTATTGTACATTCATTAGATGGGTGGCCATATGCATCAATAAAAAAGTGAGACTTTCCTTATTTGTCCAATCACTGTAAACTGTAGACACACTTTGCTGTTTTGTTATTCTGACATATTTATTTGAATATTTTGTTGCTTTATATACAATAGTAAAGCTTTTTTTGTTTTTATGCCCCTTGAAACATACCTAGTATACTGCAATAAGTCGAATTCCAACAGACAAACAAACCAATTTTCCCCAAGGTTTTCTGACAATTGCATTACCATCCCTATCTTATCTTTTATCTCAGAAACTATGTAAGGAGGACAATTTGAAACTTATTTTTGGATTTCCCCAAATATGCTAATTAATCCGCTGCCACTAAACTTTCACCCATTGGTTCTTAAACTTTTTAAAAAATTAAGCAGTTTATTTTTCCTTTTTCATTTCTTGTTTATAAGAAAACATATTTATCTCTGATAACCTGGATCTAGTTTTAGGTATTTCTTTCCATTATTTGCTTGGAAAAATCTCTGATCTACAGTTATTTTGTTATCTTTAAAACAGTATCTCTTCTGCTATAGCACTTCTCTGTGCAAGGCATGAAACCGAAGGGGGTATAATTTCATCCTCAGTTTGATGGGGTTGTAGGACAACCACTTTTGTTCTCAGGAGGTTCTCATAGGCAGGCTTTTATTCTATATTTCTCACATATCCAGCTGACAAATAAAACATAGCCTCCAAGGTTTGTTATAACAGGAGTGAAATCCTACATTGATGTCCTTGGCAGTTCTGACAAAGAACAGATTCCTCCTTGAGGATCTGATTGGACTTAATACAGGATATTGAAGATAGAAAATTGTTTTGTCTTCCAAGCTTCTCCAACATCCAACCCCCAATCTGTTACAGACAAATTAATTAATGCAATTAGTGAAGACAAATTGACAGAACCCACAGATTCAGCAACTAAAAATACACCATAGTCAAGGATTAGCAGACTGAGAATAGGTGCAACTATAATGCCAACATATTATTTTTATTTGAAAAACATTCTTTTCTTCAACAAACTAAAACTCCCAAGTATAGTAAAGAGGATTCTGTAAAGTTATTCGATTGAGGCTCTGCATTTCCTCAGGTGGAAATTCAATATGAACAAGACATGTTGCCATGATCTAAAAAAGATGTGGAGACTCTAAAAAGAGTGTAGAGAAGAGCAATAAAAATGATTATGGGACTGGAGACTAAAACATATGAAGAACGGTTGCAGGAACTGGATATGTCTAATGAAAAAAAGGACCAGGGGAGACATGATAGCAGTGTTCCAATATCTCACGGTTTGCCACAAAGAAGAGGGAGTCAAACTATTCTCCAAAGCACCTGAGGGCAGAACAAGAAGCAATGGGGGGGGGGCTGAAGTCGCGACAATACGACGTGTGATCTCTCTTTTGCCTCTGAGTGGTCCAAACGGACCTAAACCGTCCCATAGAGATGGTGAACAGGAAGAATACATCTTGCTGATCACAGGGACATTGCAAAGTCAAGAGCCAAGGTGGCACAGTGGTTAAATGCAGCACTGCAGGCTACTGCTAGATCAGCAGTTCAGCGGTTCAAATCCCACCGGCTCAGGGTTGACTCAGCCTTCCATCCTTCCGAGGTGGGTAAAATGAGGACCCAGATTGTTGGGGGCAATATGCTGACTCTCTGTAAACCGCTTAGAGAGGGCTGAAAGCCCTATGAAGCGGTATATAAGTCTACTGCTATATAAAGTCTCTGATTGATCCAAGAGAAGCTCTTCAAGCCGGTGACAAAAAATCCAGCCAAATGGCTGATGAAGTCGGGGCGGCTCCAAAACGGAAGGATATAGAAAGAGAAAGTGTTTTCAGCTGGTGAGGAATTTTTACTGTTTTAAAAGTGACTGCCTATAAAAAAACCTTAAAATTAATTTAAATTGGAGAACAGAAGAAATAAGCGGTGGAATTAAATTTGGACTGGTTTTGAACAGTGGGTTATTTCTCTTTTTAAATGCTATTTTTAAGGATGGAATTTATGCAAGCCTTTTAAAACAAATAGATTAAGTTTCCTTCTTCTATTTTTTTTCTTTAACTATTCTCTGTAATCTATGGAGTAAAACTCTCCTCTTTCATTACTGTGGGTGTTTTTCTAACTCATTTAAGAATCGGACCTTTTTTAAAAAACTTGAAATACAAAAAGATACAAAAAGAAACAAAGAAATGGTAACATTGTAACACTGCTACTCGGAAGCTAGACATTTGTGTATTGGAAATGAAATACTTTTTTCACTGATTATCCTGGCTTGGCACTTCAAGGACTCACAGCTTGTTTATAGAGAGTGATAAGAAGAAGAAAAACACACAGATGTTCCTTTGAAGTAGATTTTTAACCAGAGAAAGATGAAATGTTATTGTGATAACAAGTTTTAAATCTGCAAAAGATATTCTCAGAAATACAGAAATTATCAAATACAAGTGAGAGGATAGAGAAGAAGTTGGATTACTTAGTGCATCTAACAGTAAAATATGACGGAGAAGTTGAAGATGTTCATCAAATGGAAAAAGTGGCAGTTAAAATCAAAAAAATCAAAGAGGAAAATGAAGATAAAGAAATTAAAATTACTGATATTTATGGTGATTGGTTTGTTTCTGAAAACAAAAAGAGTGGAATACTGAAAGAGGAATTAAATGGAGGGGAAACCTACCCCAGATGGGAAGATATAGAAGAGGAAAAAATAAAATAATTCATGGATTTAAAGAGAGAAATCTTATTAGCAATAGTTTTGATAACACCACTGACAATCAAAGATAAGCAGATTAAGGAAACAGAAGAAGGGCATCGAAATTACATGTTAGATCTTATAAGCAAAGAGTTGCTAAGAGGAGTCCATACAAAGCTGATTAAGGAGATGACTAGAGGACTGATGCCACAAATGGCAGAAGATATGACATTTTTGTTACTGGACAGATATAGGTTGATAGATGGAAGAGTATAATTTAAAACCAGCTAAACTTAGCGAAATTTAGTGATAATAGATATAGTTAAATAAATAATTGATAATGATAATAATGTATATAATATGTAGTGTTATGATAAGTAATAACTGGATATGAATATTGAATGGTACCCATGAAAGGAAGATTAGAAACCCTTTTGGATTATATATAAAGGTTAATAACGATAATAAAAATAATTAAGTTAGATTCAGTTAAGTCTTGATTACTAGAGGGGGAAATGATATGATGCAGGATATAGTCAAATAAAGGAGGGATAATGATATATATATATATATATATATATATATATATATATATATATATATATATATATATATATATATATATATATATATATATGTTATCATTATCCCTCATGTATGTATGTATGTATGTATGTATGTATGTATGTGTACAATATAAGGAAATGAGATGTAAATTGTAAACAGTGATTTGGAAAGAAGGATAGAAAACTTTGTTATTAAATATTATGGATGTTTAGCTAGAATAGGATATAAGGATTTAGTGTCTTTGGAGGATTTTAGAAATAGTAAATGAAATGCCAGTATGTGGTTATGTATTACATTTTGGTATATTTTATGATGAAGGACGTTTAGACAACTATAGTCAAATGAAAATGGAGGTATGATGATGGTAACATGTATAAATATCTGAGTTAAAATACTTGAGTTAATATGAATTATGCTTGATGACTGTGGAAGAGATGCAGGAAAGAAAGCCTTTTGTAACCAACTGATACTTTCTACAGTATGTAAAAAAGGAAGATTTTATGTGTTGTATTTGTTTTGAAAATAAAAAATAAAAAAAACTTATTAAAAAAAAGAAGCAATGAGTGGAAACTAATCAAGGAGAGAAGCAACTTAGAATTGAGGATAAATTTCCTGACAGAACAATTAATCAGTGGAACAGCTTACCTTCAGAAGTTGTGAATGCTCCAACACTGGAAGCCTTTAAGATGATGTTGGATAGCCATTTGTCTGGAATAGTATAGGGCAGTGTTTCTCAACCTTGGCAACTTGAAGATGTCCGGACATTCGCTGGCTGGGGAATTCTGGGAGTTGAAGTCCGGACATCTTCAAGTTGCCAAGGTTGAGAAACACTGTTTCCTGCCTAGGCAAGGGGTTGGACTAGAAGACCTCCAAGGTCCCTTCCAACTCTGTTATTGTACTGTATTGTATTGTATTGTATAAGACGCGTCATCCGTTTTCCCCTTCAGAACAGTTAACATCCAGAGGAGAGGGGGGGACACAACTGAGGAGGAGGAAGATGCAAGGAGATGCGTAAATAAGATCGACAAATTAAAAGACAGTCTGGCATCTTGGACTGCGTTGGAATGCGCTGAAAGCTCTCGCTCGGCAGGCCCTTGCTGAAGAACAAAGCTGTGCTGAAAACCCGGGAGCGGCCGAAGACGGAGGGGAGGGGGGGGCACCCTTCCATGTCCGAGAGCCAGCGAAGGGGGCGTCCCAAACAGCGGCTCGCTCCCGGCCAACTGCTGACGGAGGACGCGCCAATGAATCCCTCTGTCCTGAGATCATGTGCTTCCAGCCACCAGTGCGCTGCCAAAGAGGAAGTGCGGGTTGTTTTCGTTCGCTCGGTTCCTCTCCTGACGAAGATGAAAGGCGGCGGCGGCGGCAGTAGTAGCAGCAGCAACAGGAGCCACCGCCGGCAAAGTTAAGCCTGAGCTCTGCCCGCCCGAATCCCGGGCGCCGATGGAGGCCCTGGAATGGGACGCGCTGAGGAACGGCAGCTTCCTGCCTACTCTGAGCCCGGCTGTGCCTCCGTACGTGAAGCTGGGTCTCACCATTGCCTACACCGTCTTTTATTCGCTCCTCTTCCTGTTCATTTACATCCAGCTCTGGCTGGTCTTACACTACCGGCACAAGAGGTTTAGCTATCAGACAGTCTTTTTATTTCTATGCCTGCTCTGGGCTTCTCTTCGGACGGTGCTTTTCTCCTTTTATTTCAAGGACTTTGTCGCCGCCAATTCTCTCAGCCCCTTCGCCTTTTGGCTTCTCTATTGCTTCCCGGTGTGCCTCCAGTTTTTCACCCTGACGCTTATGAACCTTTACTTCACCCAGGTAAGGGAAGGGACGGACGGACGTTCCCGCGCTCGGATGGCCGGATTGGCGCGGTGCTACGGCAACAGATCGCACGGCCGCGTTGTGCGAGTATCTTACTTTAGATAATGTCAGGCGGGTTCATATGTTAGCTAGAACCCCCGTTTATCGAAGCTATGGGGGTTCTGGCTCGTCAAAGTGGACATTTGGAGGAGGAGCCCTAATTTGTAGACAGAGACAGTAGCAACAACAAAAAAAACTTCTTACTCAGCCAATTGGTCAGACCAGCTGATTTTACAGGCTTTCACAATGCAGCATAATTCAGCAGGAAATCGAGATCTCAGTTGCTCTTAAGAGGAGGGAGAGGAAAAATAGGATAAATCCAAGATTTCTGGTCATTAACTTTGAAGCAAGATTTCCATCAAGCTTTGTTTTTATCCACTCGGGAATAACTCCTTCCTCTTTCTCCTCACCAAAAATTACATGGTTCACAAATGGGGTTCACAGTGGATTATGTAGTGGTGTCTTTAATTTTATTTTCTTGTTGTTCCATGAGCAGTGCTGATTTTACATGCAAAGCAAATCTTTTTTTTGAACACTGGAGTGGGTGCAAAATTTTTAAATGGGATCAAGGAGATAGGAAGTCTCAAGCTATTCTTAAGGATCCTTCAGTTAACAACATGCTCAGAGAGGCAGCAACCCTGTTTTGCAGTGGTGTGTGAATAATTGAAATAATTTTGGAAAGAAATGCATATTATACACTTTTAATGTTTGAAATATCTCAAATAAATAAGGAATATTGGCGTTAAATTTCAGGCTTTGCTGAAATTTTTTTTATAGAAACAGGCAAGAAAAAAGCATTACTGAAATTTTAAAGAAGTTAGGCAGAACATTATTTTAAAATAGGAAGTAGGGAGGGGTCTCATTGACTTCATGTTGTTTTTTCAGTTAAATAGTAGGTTGATTGAAGTTTAGCTTCAGTGCTTCATATTATAATGATTTATAATTTTTATTGTGATTGTGAACTTGGACCAGAATCACGCATTAAAAGTGCCTTAATATTCGCAGATATACCAGTCTTTCATTACATGCAAATGAGACAAAGTTTTATTATTACTGTATTGAAAACAAGGATTTGCAAAAGCATTACACAGAAACCAATTAAGTTTTGGCATATTTTACTTCTTAGAGGCTAAACTGAAAGAATATAGCCAGGTTCACACATTGCATTAACAAATAGTTTTGCTATTGTTTAGTGAATAAGTAACAAGTATTTAGGTGGAATAATGCCAAAATCTATAGTACTAAGTCAAACTGCTGTTCTTGCATATTTATTTCACTGTAAATAATTCCCACTGAATATAATGGGAATTGATTCAGAGAAGCACATTTAAAATTGTGATTCAAGGAAAACATGTTTAAGATTGCTTACTATAGTCAAGAGATTCAGATAAACATCAAGCGACAAGTTTGGCTTGTAAATCTGCCTGTTGCCACAGACTACCCCTTTAACTATTACACCTACATTGTCACATCAGACATGCATGGGCAAGTGTAAAAGGGAGGCGAGGAACACACTCTCAGTCCAGAGGCAACCTTTATCCAAATAAAAAGACAGGTTGTGCTTCAGTGTGCCTTAAATCCAGCCTGCTTAGTGTGAACAAGTTACTAAATGTTAATAAAACTTAGGAAATACTTGCAAAACTGCTAACAATTCCCTCTCTACACACTGTTTGTTAATACAACAGAATAAATACTTTAAGAGTCACTGAAATTATGTCAAGAAAGTAAAATAATTAACAAATAGTTAATTGGCATAAAAAGAGGCTGAGTTTTTCTTTCAATCTGTTATGATGGACTTTTCCAATGTGGTGTTCCTGATGTGTTGGATTTCAAATCCCATAATTCTTATACAAGTTCAAAATGGAAAATTGACTCCTGTGACTTTACGGACACATCTATGTACTTTTCTTGGCAATGATATTGGAAATGGTTTGCCATCTCATTCTTTTACAGTACATTTCAACTTCCCATTCTAGCCTACAGTTTCTGGGCTGTCCTGATAGTCTTCCCTTCCAATACTAACTAGGGCTGATCTGCTTATCCTCTATGTCCAGACAAGGTGCTACAACCTATTGAGACAATAGTAATGGAAGTGTGGGATGGAAGGAATGAAAGAAGAAAGGCTTTAATATGTTCTTGCCTTTAAACTCTTTCTTGCAATCTCTGCCTCTGTGACTGTTTATCTTAGTTGGGCTTATTTTTAGATTTTGAGCCATGATAGGCAGAGCTTAGGAGGAAGAAGTTGAAGGAAAAAAGTAGTGGAAGGCTGATATGTATCATTTTTGAATCTTACTCTTTTCTCATAATAACAGATTAACCGAATAATAGAAGGAAGGAGCCTTGGAGGTTTTCTAGTCCTAGCTCAAGCATGGGATTCTATACCATTTCAGACAAACAGACAAAATTGGCTGACAAAGTGGACAATATATTGAAAAATCCTGTGTGTATTACATATAATGTAGATCTACTCTGAAGCATTTTTTTTAAAAATAAATTCAATAAATAAAGTCTCTCTCCAACAAAATACTGAGGAAGCATAAACCTGTTTTCAAAACATTGGCTCAGTTCTATATCCTTTCTACTTTAGGACTAGAATTTAGCTTAGATGTTTTTCCACCTATATCAGGATTTATGTCATCCAATCTATTACACATTTTGTGGCATGAATTGTACTGTCTCTGTTCTTTTGTCATTTTTTGTCTTTTGTATAATAGAAAGTGAAGGATGAGAATACTTTCTGTCATCTATGCAAATCATATGATTGCATTTTGATGCTTGGCAAACAACTCAATTTTACCACTGTTTGCAGTGTCCTGTGGTCATGTGAGAAGAATCTGCGATTGTTTTGCTAGTTTATGGTGTTTACTTCCAGTTTCTGAGCAAAAAACCCCACCCATTGGGGAAAATGGATTTGTTTAACCAGCACCACATTCACTTAATGACCCTGCAAAAAATGTTGAAAAATAATATCTGGTCACATGATGCCTCGACTTATGACTGCAATAACTTATCACCATAATTCCAGGTTCAATTATGCTCCTAAATCAAGGACTATCTGTCCTTGGATAGGAGAATCAACAGAATATCAGGGCCGTAGGCTAGGCTGAGAAATTAAAAAAACATCTTGGAAAAAAGCAATGGTAACTCACTTCTGGATTATTTCCAGGAAAACTGCATGAATGTGTCCATCAATCAAGATTAATCTGAGAATGTTTCGACCTTTAAATGAATACTGTTTTATCAAAGCCCTCCATTCCGTATATGTTTGTACATGAATGTTATTCTGTGTTTTTAGCCTTATCTTTAAAGCATCCAGATAAAACTGTTCAGTTAAGTCTGATTTGAACATGATATGTGCTGCCAAAAATAATAATAATTGGATGTGTTATACATCAGGTCTTTAATTTAACTCTGATATATGCCATTCATGCCCTGGCATCTCAAGGCTAAGAATCCTATTGATATGCATTGCTGGGTGCATAGAACTCTGCATGGTTATTTTTTTGTTCTTGCTTGACTATAGCATATAGAGATTGGATCATAATGTACAGGTAGTCCTCAACTTACATCAGCTTGTTTAGTGACTGTTCAAAGATACACTAGCACTGAAAAAAGTTATAAACGTATGACCACATCACCACAGTCATGTGATCAAAATTCGGATGCTTGTCAACTGATTCATACATTATAACAATTGCAGTGTCCTGATGTCATGTGATCCCCTTTTGCAACTTTCTGACAAGCAAAGTCAATGGGGAAGTCAGATTCATTAATAACCGTATTACTAACTTAAACTGCAGCAATTCACTTAACAACTGTGGCAAGGAAAGTTGTAAAATGGGGCAAAGCTCACTTAACAAATTTCACACTTAACAACAGAAATGTTGGGCTCAATTGTGGTTGTAAGTGAAGGATTGCCTGTATAGAAGTACCCTCCATGGTATTATCCCTAGTTGTACTGGACTACAACTCTCATCATCCTTAAGCATATTGCTTTTGAAGAGTTTCCTGTGCAAAGTTGGGAGAGATTAATTACAGTTTGATCTCCATTTTTAGATTAGTAGAAACAAATGGAGATTTAGAGGATAATAAAAAATATTGGACAATATGATTACTGAATGTTTATCAAATCCAATATGATGTGGCCTTCCTACCATTGCTAGGCTCTATCCCTGGACAAAGAATCATAGACATAGCTAGACCAAAATCTACATGACTATACATCCCATTTCAAACTGACTTTTCCTATGACTCAGTCTTAGGCTAAATTGACACTAAAGAAATTTCCTGGAAAATCAGATCACCCATAGGATTCACAGGCTAGTTTGAATGTCCACTCTTTAAATTTGTTTATCCATATCTAGAAATGCCTCTGTATGTTTGGTGAATATTTCTTCAGTTTTCAAGTGGTTTTGAAGAGAGATGTAAGATGAGTTGCTAACACATCCACAAGGCTGAAGTTTCTGGTGAATTAAGCTAGCTGGGGTGCCTTAGGTTTGTGAGATACATGTATGATGGTGGTATTTAAAGGAAAAAGAATTGCTGTTTCTTCAGCACATGGCAAGGAATAATACTACTCCATTATGAAACTTGTGCGTTGTGAATGGAAGAAGAGACGTTATTTGAAGGATTACAGATGTTTTACTACTTATAGTAGTGTAACTGTAGCACCAATTACTGTCATTTCAGTTTGTTAACAGGGCAGGGATGAGATTTTTCCTTCTAATTCTCAGCCACCCATCAACAGAAGTGAAGACAATCATGGCTCATCTGTTTCTGAAAATGTTGCCAGGGTAGAAGTGTTCAACAATCAATTGTGCATGATAGCTATAGAAGCTATAATTTCCCCAAAGAACCATCCTAAAAAAAGCTGGGGAAGGGAATATTCAGGAAAATAGTATAATGGAGATGGATTGAGAAGAGCACACATGCAATAAAAGCAGCCCTAAGCCAAGCCAACTGATTGTAAAGATTGGCTCAAGATTATAAAGATTATATGACCTATCATATAATATTAAGAAAAGAACTGATTATTTGTGACTCTTTGTTTGATTCTTAGTAAGTTGTGAACTTGGAAATATTTTATTTATTTTTGTGTATTATTATACTTCTATGCTGCCCATCGCATTGAGGCGACTCTAGGCCTCATAAACTATAGTCATACCATTAAAATACCATGTAAAACATTAAAAAGAATAAGAACCTTACATTTAAAATTAAAATTCAGTTAAATTCAGTTAACCAGATGGAAAGGAAAGGAGCAAAGTGAGTATGGGGAAGGAGGAGGTAGAGTCTGACAAATCCATGTGCTCCTCTCCCTTTGGAGTACCTGGCCATGTGGAAGTGTCAGGACTTCAAATCCAGAAATGAAGGTGCAGATCTCATGGGGGGGGGATTATTTAGTTCTTTTACTAACGGGGGGGGGATGTCAGCATTCAAGGATATTGAAGGAAAATTTTGAGAAAAGGTGTTTTCTCTCCAAAGATATATCACTTTGAATGTTATTAAGCATGATTAATAATTATGAGTAACAGATTGTCTGTTTGCTTCTGAAATGCATGACAGTTCTAAGTAGTCTCAAAATATGTAGACTTCAACTCCAAAACTTCCTCAAACATCAATGAGATTTCTGGTAGCTGAAAGCTACAAATCTGAAGTGAGACCAGTTTGAGGAAGCTTGTGTTACAAAGATACATGGAAGGGAAACTGCAATTTCTGATAATACATTGAACATGGAAAATAAATAAAATTATGTTACTTTACTTTTGTAAAGTTATATATGTGGCCTATTTATATATGCCATGCTCCTACTTTTGCTATGTTATATAATGCAACTTTGAAAAAATATTGTGATGCCTTTGAGGGTTCTTTTTAACGGAGAGAAGGGTGAAATATTTCCTTTGTTTAAAAAGAACTGAGTTAGAGTACCCATTTGCCTGTGACTAACAGAATCTCCTCTAATTAAAAAAAAAACGCAATCTACAAGCAAAAAGCTAAAGATAGGGAAGTCCTGGGCAATAGTCAGGAAGGGTAGATGACAATCATGAAAGGAAGCATTGGTGCTGTTCTGACCTGCATGAGCCTCATTTGCCCCATTGATCCTTTCTCTGATCTTCGCATGGACAAGCACCTGGTCTGAGAGATTATCAAGCAATCCCAGGGTGGTGAGCTGGGCTGGAAAGTTGAAGAGCACTCCAAAGGAAGATAAGTGGCAAAAACTACTGGGCCGTGAGATGTTGAAAACTGAGCCGCCCAAAATTGTGGGCAAGTACGCTCACACATGTGCATTCCCCCTTGCGCAAGCAGTTGTCAAGCATGTGCCCCCCTGTCTTGCCCATCACTTGCCCAGAACCATCCCCTCTCTTCCCTCCCCGCACCAGTCTGCGAAGCCAGAAAGTTCGGAGAACCTGGGGTGACACACAAGCACTACTACAAAATTGTTTCCTTTCAAAACAACCTGACATTGAATGGATGATCATAGTCGTCATTTTTGCTTGGTTTCTCTGATTGTATACAAAGCTACTTTCGCTTCTGCAGGATTTTTTTTTTGTCTAGGATAAGATATATATTTCCTGTAAACACACTGATGAATAAAATTTTGCTGCCACATAGAAAATTGTCTATTTGCAAATTTTTAAAGCAAGTGTGCAGGAGCTCTGCAATGGTTTTGCTATGTACGTATGTGGCCATGTCATCCATCTGAAATATAATGAACTTGCAGTACAAGAGAGTACCAGCCCTACTATGCATTGCATGTTTAATAACACAGTCTCATTTTCTTACAGGTGATTTTCAAAGCTAAATCTAAATACTCACCAGAATTACTTAAATACAGGTAAAAACATATTTCCAACATGAATGAAGGGGGGGAAAAGCAGTTGCATACTATAGGGACATGTTTTATTTTATTTCTAGGAATAAAAAACATGTCCATGTATTTTTGAAAAATAACAATTATTTTTATTAATTTATTTAGAGAATTTACAAAGCTACCTATTTGCTGTATATGCATAACTCTGGGCAGCTAATAACAATAACTCTAAAATACATAATAAGTCCTCAAAACACAAATACAAACCAAGTTAAAAATAGACAAAATACAATAGCTGGGCACCATAAGAAGCTTACAATTATATTGGGCTCATTACCATCCTAGTCAACTCCTGCAGGGAGAGTCAGGTATTCACTGCCTTCAGGAAAATTAAGAGGGTTTGGGCCTTTCAGACCTGGGGGTGGAAGGTTGGGGGGAAGAGGCTGTTCCATGATAGGCACCATGACTAAGAAAGCTTAATTACTTTTAATAAATTACAATTATATTTAATTTGTAATAATTTTCTGAGAAAATTTAATTAAGATTTAGTTAAGCTACAGACTTGGTTTGTGCAAGCTACAATGATTTGTCGCTTTAGAAATGTCAAGATGCAGTCCAATGTATTCCTGAAAATTCAGTGATAGGAAATTTGGGTTACAGAATCAAGACTCTAAAATTATTTTATCATAGAGAGCATATTACGCACTTCTGGAAAAACTGAGCAACACAAAGCCTTTTTTAAGCAGCCTGGAATCCCAACACACCTGGAAGATACCAATTTGGGGAAGACTGATTTAGTATTCTACTAATATTTGCTAAAATAATAATTGTAAAAGTAATACTATTTTCCCTCTTCTTGCTTAGGTTACCCCTCTACTTGGTGTCTTTCGTGGTCAGTCTACTTTTCCTGCTGGTGAATTTAACATGTGCTGTGCTTGTGAAATTAGAAAATTCAGAAAGGAGAATAATTGTATTGGTCAGGGTTGCTATAAATGACACTCTTTTTGTACTCTGTGCCATCTCACTCTCCATTTGTCTCTACAAGATTTCCAAAATGTCCTTAGCAAATATTTACTTGGAATCCAAGGTAAAGTACCTCTTAGTTTTTTTGTGTTTTGTATGTATTTTTGTTTATTACGGGGAAATCATTCCAATGCAGATAAGTGAATGGTATCTTATTCATGAATGGAAGGATTTTTCTTCAGTGTCTAATCAAGATTAGTAGGGGTGAATCCAATTGATAGTTTATTTTATTTTTTTATAAAGTTGTAAAATTGATGTTTGTAATCAGTTTAAAGGCCATAGCAAGCCACCTCTGAAAACATATTTTTTTAAACCTACATACTTGTCTATGTATTTGCCAGGCCCCCCGACTAACTTGATGACATCCACATCCACATATCAGTCTAAAAGCAACCAATTACAGGTTTTACCCAATCAGCTAAAATTATTACATTCCATTTAAACAACTCTGAAAACCTCTAAATGTCCTAAGTAAAAATAAACCCTTTTTAAAACTTTAACAAAAGAAGGGCTTCATTGGCAATAGTCTTATTCTATTATCCAGATCTAAGGAAAAAGCAAACTTAGTTGTTGTTAGGTGATGAGATATTCTGACCTAAATTTCAGTTTATTGTAAAATATCAGAATTATTTTGTTCAGTTGGGTATCAAATAGCATTTTTATTATAGTTTTCTCCAAAACCAGATTGGTATAGGTATATCCAGGACCACACTTTGTTCTCTCCAAATCTCCAGAAGCAAACTTAAACATCTTCAACTTACAACCACAATGGAGCCCAACATCGCTCTTGTTAAGAGAGACATTTGTTAAGTGAATTTTGCCCCATTTTATGAACTTTCTTGCCACAGTTAAATGAATCACTGCAGTTGTTAAGCTAGTAGCATAGTTGTAAAGCGAATCTGGCTTCCCCATTGACTTTGCTTGTCTGGTCACAAAAAATGATCACATGACCTTGGGACACAGTAACAGTCTTAAGTATGAACCAATTGTCAAGCATTTAAATTTTGATCATATGATCATTGGAATGCTGCAAAGGTCTTAACTGTGAAAAATGGTCATAAGTCACTATCAGTGCCATTGTAACTAAATGGTTACTAAATGAATTGTTGTTAAATTGAGGGCTACCTGTATTGAGAAAAAAATACATCTGAAAGAGCAGGTTTTTTTCCTGTGGATACTTTCTTGAGAATATGTTCTGCTTAGATTGTTCTGAAACAACATATAAACATGAATAGTAGTCAGGAAATGTATCCTTTGAATTATAAAGTTCACTTTGTCCAATATTGACAAACTGCAATTTTCACACCAATTTTTAAGAAATCACCAATTTGTCTAGCATAATAAACCAATGCAATTTAATGAAAGTTGCCAAAATAAAAAGAATATTAAATCATTCTGAAGACCTAGCTCAGAAGTCAATGAACTTTTAAAGTTGGTGGAAGCAAAAGATACAAAAAAGTTTCATGTTAAAAATGTTTTAAACATTCCGAGTGCCCCAAATCTAGAATGCAGAGATTTTATGAGATGGGCATATGTCTCAACCTTTCAGCAATTTTGTCACTGAACAACGTATACTGGTATTTTAGATGCCATGATCTGGCATTTTCAACATCCTATCCAATCAGATGACTGAAGGACCATAGTCTAAGATTGGGAACAATAAGGAACTTCCATCTGTCACTTCTCAGCAGCTAACCAAAGACTGTATTATCTTTCTCATTTCCATCACTGAAGATTTAATGAAGGAATAAGTGGACAAAAGAGGCTTTAGAACCGATTAAGGAGACTGCTTATATTCTTACTTGGAATGAAGACAGGCTCTTTCTCTTTCAACACTGAGAGTGCTATTGTTTATTCCTTGAGATTTTATTCTTTCCAAAAGGTTCTATAAAGATAGAGAAAAAAGTGTCTTTTTTTCAAAGAAATCTTGGTTCCTTCTATTTTAGAGGGTTTTTGTTGTTCTTCTCTACAGGGATGATATTATAGGGGCTAATTGTCTTTGATTAAGGAAACTTCCCTTTAATTAAATTATCTTCCTATCTTTCATACGGTAGTATTCTGTTATTAGAAATGCTCTAATTTATGCCCAATTAGTAGTCCTAATGCGACTGCAACTGTTTTATGAACACAATTTTGCAACTGTTATAATTACTTGTTGGACAGTGCAATGATTTGTAACAAAATAATCCTTGCATTTGTTCTATTTTATAAATTACATTTAAAAAAGATGCTGAACATTTTCCAAGTGTTCAACAGATATGCATAATGTATAATTCCTGCCTAGCTGGTTAATATCAGCATATATATCCTCCTGCTCAAGAAAAAACAGACTGAATTATTTGCAGATCTTAAAACTTTTTTCTGAATTATGTTAACTTCTTTTTTCCACTATGATGTGATATATTTTTTCAAGTGTGGAACATTAAATAGCAATGTTTCCTTGTTTTTTTTCCTTCTACCCTGCACCACCAAAAAAGATTGTAAGGTATCAGCACTTTTTAGATTCCAGCAGAATTACAAAGCACAAGGTTTAGTATGGTCCAAAATTACTTGAGATTTGGCTACACATTGTCTCTCAAACTAGAACCTTGAACATTTCGTGATCAGTAACAATTGTGTTTTAATATCTGTGTTTTAATATTTTCTCTAGGGATCATCAGTATGCCAGTTAACATCAATAGGAGTAACTGTTATACTATTGTATACCTCAAGAGCCTGTTACAACCTGGTTATTTTATCATTTTCTCAAAATAAGGCAATGAACTCTTTTGATTATGATTGGTACAATGTATCTGATCAGGCAAGTACTGTGTAGCAATTTCTTCTAACAATAGTGTTCATTTAGATACTTATACTTAATGATATAAAAGTAAAAATCCTTCCTCCCCATTCCCACATCATTGCAATTTCCAGTTTAAGATCTTTTAACTATATACAGTATGTCAAGAAAAAAAAAGATTACAAGACTACTGGCATCATTTTTATAAAAATGAGAATGGAATCTTCAGTGGAGGATTGAAGGAAATGTTTATATGTGACTGAACAATCATAATCTAGAGTATGTTAAAACCAGGGAAACCATAAGCCACTTTGCCCTTTGCAAAAAAAGATTTACTTTGAGAAAATCATAATGGGTGGTGTTGAAATGTTAGGTTTTCTATAATTTTAATGGCGTATTGTATACCAGTAATACTTTAGCTAAGGGGAGTTTTAAATTTCTTTTTTAAGTATAATCTTTATTGTCATTGTACTTAAATAAAACGAAATTGGTTTCCATTCATTTGGTTTAGCTTTGTGATGAAAAATTTACAATATATCAGATAAGCCAATGGGAACCTTTCCTATTCTGGATTAACAATTTAGAAAAAAGGGGATTGTGTAACAGGAAGAGTTAATCCTGTTATGTATTTTTAAATGTATTTAAATGTGGCATGCTTTCAAGTGATTCATATGTAGATTACCTATGTGTAAATCAATCTGACTGATTCTGGATTAAATCAATTTATCCATGATTGATTCAGGCTACAGTTCAACACTTTGAAGCTATGTTTTCAGAATGTATCCTCCTTAGATATATCTCTTTCTAATACAGATTGTAGTATTGATACAATGCATTAGTAAGTATTCACTAATTGAAATGTTCTGACCCAGACCAGAGAGACAATTTAGGACCAATTTGCTTAGTAATTTTGATAAATCCAATAAAATTTGACTAAATCCATTTTTTTAAAAGAATAGTTGAGGAGAAAGCAATGAGCACAGCCAGTTCCAATCAAACTGAGTCTAAAAAGCGGGAGCATGCTCCTCAGAGGCGATGACATCACTTTGGTAGACTCAGTTCTATTGGTTAATGATTGAGTTAACCAATGCATGACCGCTGTCTCTACCAACTTAGGAGAATGTGCTCAGCAATAAGTATTGATAGGACAGATAGATGCATATTCGTTTATTTAGGCTGAGAAAATTTGGAAAATATCTAGATTTGGAAGCTGCAAAAATCTTAGAAAATTGCTTGCCAGATAAAGTTCCATCTCGCTATCTGCTTACAAATATTTAATACTTGACTATTTTAAACAGTTTTCCCTTTAATTTTGTAACAGGCAGATCTGAAATGCCAGTTGGGTGATGCTGGCTATATAGTATTTGGAATAATCTTGTTTGTGTGGGAACTTCTCCCCACTTCCTTGGTGGTGTTTTTCTTCCGTGTTCGAAATCCTACAAAAGACCTAGTAAGTTACATATGTGTCTTAATGTTTACTTATTTTAAAGGAAATGACTAAATTAACTGTTGCAAAACCTAAGTGAACATTTTTTAATTTGTTTTTAAAATATCATTGTGGTCATGACACCTTAGTAAATAGTCTCAGATGTTTATTTATTGCATCACTCCCACCCTGTGAAATAAGTATTTCCTACCTGCCAATGTTACTATCAAGCTCAAGCTAGAATCCTGTTCTTTCATACAATTGCCTAAGGAAGCTTACATGCTCTTCTCAGAGAAAAATGACCTAAAAAGGGAATAGAATAATTCTTTGGGGGGGGAGGGTTGTTACCATTTGCCATCTTCAAAAAGCAGCTGATATACTATTTCTTCTTCTCTTATTATGAATATATCTGAACAAGCTTGTATGTGTGAGGGGGTAGGAGTGTTAGTATTTATCGCTAACATCAGTTTACGCTAAGTTTTATCTTTTCAAATGCCAACTCTAAAATTTTGGCAACACATATCTTGGAGTCCTAGTGGACAACCATTTAAATATGAGCCAGCAGTGTGCAGCAGCTGCCAAAAAGCCAATACAGTTCTAGGCTACATAAACAGAGGATAGAATCAAGATCATGTGAAGTGTTAATACCACTTTATAATGCCTTGGTAAGGCCACACTTGGAATACTGCATTCAGTTTTGGTCACCACGATGTAGAAAAGATGTGGAGACTCTAGAAAGAGTGCAGAGAGGAGTAACAAAGATGATTAGGGGACTGGAAACTAAAACATATAAAGAACAGGAACTGGGTATGTATAGTTTAATGAAAAGAAAGACTAGGGGAGACATGATAGCACTGTTCCAATATCTCAGGGATTGCCACAAAGAAGAGGGAGTCAAACTATTCTCCAAGGCACTGAAGGCAGAACAAGAAGCAATGGGTGGAAACTAATCAAGGAGAGAAGCAACTTAGAACTGAGGAGAAATTTCCTGACAGTTAGAACAAGTAATCAGTGGAACAGCTTGCCTTCAGAAGTTGTGAATGCCCCAACACTGGAAATCTTTAAGAAGATGTTGGATAACCATTTGTCTAAAATGGTATAGGGTTTCCTGTCTAGGCAGGGGGTTGGACTAGAAGACCTCCAAGGTCTCTTCCAACTCTGCTATTGTATTGTATATCTTTCTTGGTGATTTGTCTCTGATTTGTGTTTGTGTGTGTGTAATTTTTAAACTTTCACTCAGCTTTTGATTATTATTTTTTTCTTTTTTCTCTTTTTCTAATTACAAATAGTCCTCGACTTATGACAATTCAGCCCAAAATTTCTGTTGCGAAATGAGACAGTTGTTAAGTGAGTTTTGCCCTATTATTTGACCTTTCTTGCCACAGTCCTTAAGTGTATCACTGCAGTTATTAATTTAGTAAGATGGTTGTTAAGTAAATCTGGCTTCTCCCTTGACTTTGCTTATCAGGTCACAAAAGATGATCACATGCCTAAAGACACTGCAACCATCATATATATAAGTCAGTTGTCAAGCATCTGAATTTTGATCATACGACTATGGGGATGCTGCAATGGTCATCAATCAGTGTGAAAATGATCATCAATCACTTTTTTCAGTGCGGTTGTAACTTTGAACAGTTGTAAATGAACTGTTATAAGGACTACCTGTATTGGTAGTTTAATTCTTGCAAAATTTGCTCCATTTACAGTAAGACTTTAATATTAAATAACTAATTTAAGATCAAAACCTTTTAAGAAATAGTGTGCTGCAAGTCACTGATTTTTTAAAATGTTTTATTCAACTTTATATAAAATCATAATGTAGATATCCTAAATTGTAATTAATATTGACTGAAGACCTTCTTTTCTTCTCTATTTTCATTATTCTTATCTAAAGAATAGAATGTCAATAATATTTAAGTATATTATAGAAAGGTTATTATATTGAAATAATACAATATATCAAGATTTATTGTAGCAAGAGAGGAAAAAAGATGTAGCCTCATAACAGCATCTTTTGTTCCTGTATGATGTATTTTGGCATTACATTCCTAATCTGTGCTTCTGGAAGATTTGGGGATTTGACTAGAAGGCTTCCAAGATCCTTTCCAATCCTTTGATTCTATGACTCTAAAATAATACATTTTAAAAGACATCCTATCCATCTAGTGCCCATTACCTTTGGTTCTTTGTCATAGCTAATCACAAACAATTACAATATTCTTTATCCATTTGCAGGTATCAATTCCATTTGTTCTGCTCTGAAGTGCTCCTATCTCTCATATATTGTTCATCATGGTCTCCCACTGTAAGAGCATTCTTGATGGTCTTAAAGCTCTTCTTAAATTCTATCAGCACAGAACATCTTGCTTCTGGTTCATCAGTGTTTTCTACAGAGTAAGGTCCCCTCCATTCCTTTGCTTTTAACATCCACCCCCACCCTGTCCATTTCTTGTTTTACTGCCTCATTTGATTGATCCGAGAAAAGTTTGATCTTTTCTGAGTTGGAATACAGCCACTCACTGTTCTAATCCTCTACTTCTTTTTTTCTTAGCATTGTAGTGTAGTTGCATTTGTTGCATATGCATGCTTTATTTTGTGCCAAGGATACAAACTTAATGGAAGCATTGCTGGTAAACTGTGATAAACTCTGTCCATTTTCAACTTCAATTACAAGGAGTGTAAGAGGTTTTTGGAGATAAAATTCTTTTACAGCCCTTCTGTAAAATTCCTATTTTCCATTTGCTTGTTCATTCATATTCATCAGCCTTTGTATTCATTGAATTTATATTCATTAGTTTTCCATTCCATTCATCTGCTTCTGCTTACTCAGCAAGAAGCATTACTCAATCATCTACAATTAACAATCAGCAATTCCGAAGGCAAGCTCTTTATAATTAGCAGCTGTAAAAAAATGTTTCTTTCACTTCTCATAATTGAGGACATGGTAATTCATAACTTCTTTGACATTTCTCCCTTGTATTTTTCTTCAGTTCAATCCCACTCCTAATTTTTGTTAATTTTCCTTGATTACTTGGGGAACTTGCTCCCTAGCAACTATCTATCTTATATTATTTGTACAGTGTCTGTTGCACAATATTGTTTGTACCATTTCTCAAAAACAAAACATTAGGAGTGTACATATAAATATATGGAGATATCTGTGCAATCTCAACATGCCATGTTTTCTGGTAGTAAAAAAACCAACTGTCAACAGAAAATTCTTCTCTTAAGTTTTCTTAAGTTATCAATATTACATATTCTGGCAATAAGCCACCAGAAGGCTTAAAGTTTAAAGCAATTCTTATCTGCGTAAACAAAAGTTTATATGGGAAAGGAAAAATAGTTAATTCAATTAGTTATAAAATTAATAGAAGATGAAGGCTAATGTTTTATTTCTATCAATATAACTTTGCAGTGGAAACAATTTTCACAGAGGTTTTTCCCCATTATTTCTGTTTTGCCATCCTCATAAATCTGTCAATGTTTCATCTGCAAATAACATAAACCTCACCACTAGTAACACATTCTAAAGAGAGCTAAATATACATTGAATCAGAGTTTTATCTAAAAACAAATTAAGATAATCTTAAACTAACCAACATACCAGAATGCCACTGAAAATATACAATGTTATATATAATTTTGTATATGCGGCAGATAAAGGATTTCACTGATATTATGTATGATCTAATCAGATTTTTATTTGAAGTTATATATTCAATTGTAATATCAGGAGTCTAATAGCAGGTGATTGATAGATCTAAATGAAATGAAAAACTAAAATATCTGGATATCTGTGAAAAAGAGGAAGTGGCTGATTATTTTGATGTAAATTTAATGTAAATCAGACCATTCCTCAAACTGATTGGTAGAAATTTTTATTTGAGAAATTGAACAGTAAAAGTAGTTGAATTACTAGAAAAAAATTGGAAAGGCTCCTTCCAAACATAAAATATCTTCTAGTAAAGGAAGGATAATTGATCGTTTATATGTAAAGCATAATGTACAGGACCCCTAAAACATTTTGTTACTTGTAGCTGTTTAGAGATAACTTTAAAAATCCTGCTGGATCTTAAAAAGTACTCTCAGAATAGCAAGAGTTCCTTATCCTCCTCATGCCTTGAAAAAAAAATTCAAACTATAGACTAGTCAGTCTGACACTGATACTAGGAGAACTCTAGAGCAAATGTTAAAGGGATTATCTGTTACTATCTTAGAACAATGTGATAGTTATCAGAAATAAACACAGATTTGTCAAGAGTCTTGCCAGACCAATCTGATCTTGCTGTTGACTATATAACTTCTATAAGATTGTTGACCTATCTTAACATTAGCCAAATATTTGATAAAGTCCAACATGTCATGCTGGGATGTATCGGGTGTATGGCATGACAATAAGTGGCCTGGTGTGAAAATTATATTCAGAGTATATATACTCAAGAGTTTATCATACTGCTGACAGTTATCAAAAGGAATGCCACAAGAACCAGTCCTGGGTCCTCTAATCTTCATTTTTTAAAATAACCGCTTGTTCGAAGCAAATGGTTTGCATATTAAATCTTCTGATAAAATACATATCCAGAGGATAGCTAATATACCAGAAGACCAGATTATCATTCAAAATTATTTTGATAGTTTGTAGGCTGAAAAAAACAGTAAAATATAACAGAAGGCAAGTAGAAAGATCATCACTTATGAAACAACCATTAGATGCACAGACTATAAATACTACTTGTGAAAAAGATCTTGGAAAAATAATTGATTGCAGAGCAGCTGTATGAGATTCGTACAAAAAAAGGAAAATGTAATTTCAGATTTATACTTCTGAATTTATACTTCCCATGACTTGGGGGTTAAAGAAGTGTAACCCCCAAGTCATGGGAATTAATGGTTGTACTGTATTATTCTTGGCAAAACCTGACTTCAAGTTTCTGTATCAAGCCTAGGTACAAACTTTAAAAAAGATACAGAAAAAATTACAACCAGGTATAGATAAGGCAAGCAGGATACACAAATGACTAGAAATGAAGTTCTAGGAAGAGAGATTGAAGGAGTTGGGTATGTTTAGCATTGAAAAAACTAAATGGTGATATGACAGTTTTATTGCAACATCTTTAAAAATGTCACATTAGAAGGTCAAGGCTTTTACTTTCTTAAAGAATTAAAAAAAAGGTTTAAGTTACAGAAAGGCAGAATTCAACTGAATATTGGGGGCTAACCATAAGAGCAACAGTAGGACCAGTAACCCAGAGAGATCATGGACCCCGAAACTGGCTAATTCATGGGAAAACAACAACCATCTGTCAAGATACTTCACTTTGGGTTTTTTTACTGACTAGGGGTTAAACTTGATGATCTAAATGTACCCTTCTAATATATGATTCTAAGCATTTACATTTTTATTTTTTAAAAGAAACCAAAGAACAGATTTCTACAACAACAAATAGCTTCAATTATAAATAACTTTTCTTTTTTCTCCAGACAAATCCAGGAATAGTACCAACTCATGCTTTTAACCCAAGAACTTATTTCTTTGACAATCCTCGCAGATATGACAGTGATGATGATTTGGCATGGAGCATATCACCACATAGCATATATGGCAGGTAGGACAAACATGTGTATAGACCTTACAAAAGAATGGCATAACTTTACAAAGGGCTTCAGGTCCTCGAAAAATGCAAAAAAAGTATGCAGGTAGTGTTTTGACTAGAACAATTGGTGAAACGGATAACCACATTCTTTAAAAAAATCCCATTAAAAGTGGACTAATCAATTACACAGGTAAACAGACTTGTGACACAGACTGATAATTTGTTTACTATAATTATGCATATCTTTTATGCATATCTCTGCAATCAATTACCATAGCAGATTATATGCCGCACAGTATACTTTCTTTAGGTTTATATAAGTTTAACCTTGTTTGTATATGCCACAGAAAAATCTTGGGGGAATTTACACTTTCTATCAATAAATCATACAATTTAGAAGAAAAGGAATTATTTCATCAATGAACCAATCTACACAAAGAACTGAAAAGACAATCAACCTAACAGGTTATGAATGTTGCAAACATACATCATCACTAAGCAAAATATCTTTGGTACTATTCCTTCTTTGTTAATCAAAATTACTTTTGTATAAATAAAAAAATAAAAAGTGAACTTTTTCATGTCCCGGATTAACAGCTATGTATAAAATTTAGGCCAAGCAAATGTCTAGTCAGATGCACTTAGAATTTATTCCAGGAACAGGAGTGAAGCAAATAGGTCCACACAGTCAGAATATGACTGGTAAAATGCATCTGAAGAGCTTTATAAAATTGCATAACTTGAAACACTGATAAACTTTCACTTTTTTTTTTACAAAGTCCATTGTTTTTATCTTTTAGCTTCTCTCCTGAATCCTATGACTGGGGATATCTAAATAACAGCTTAATGGTTCAAGTTGGATCCCTGCAACATGATTTCATATCAGATTCTCAGCGCCGAAGTCCAATATAACAACAGACCAACGATAATCCCCTTTATTCAATTTTAGTAAGAAGGATTGCTTTGCAAGGACTTACATACTTAAATTATGTACAAAAGAACTGAGTCTGATTTTATGTTCAAAATATTTGAGTTTTAAAGATCTGAGTTGCTTGAAAAAAATCTGTTACAAAAATTGTTTGAAAAACTTACATTTTGAAAAAATGTCAAATTTTCAAAATATGAATATGTACAGACCTGGTAGTGTTTAAATTTTTAATTTAATTGTACAATATGATGCCCAGTGAAACCTATGTTGATAGGAGTTTTTGACCTGTATTAACACGCAAATTTAATTATTTAAAATGTATTATTAGTTTTAGTAAATTGGTCATTAAAATAATTTTGTATACATTTGCTCATGCATGAGTGAGGTGACAAACAGATTGGAAGAACTGTTTTGTCCCACTAAGATTGTCTTTGTTTTATTTCGACTTCCTGTCTTTCTTTGATTATACTGGGAAGCTACTAACTTTAAAAAACACAAAAGAATTTGCCCTGAGGTTACTGTTTACTGTTACTGTGTTAGCTTCAGCAGTCCATATAATAAATTGGAGTTTACAGTACTGACTTGTCATGGATAGATCTTCTCTAAAACAGTGAACATAAAATTTTTATTTGCATGCATACTTTGCTTCTGGACTACATTTCTGAATTTTCTTCACTTTGGACATTCATTTATAAGGAAAAACAATCCAATCTATCTATTATTTTTCAAAACAGAGCGAAGAGTGTACTTCTTACTTTATCTCCTGCCATAGTCAGTCTACCAGCTTATGACTCGTCCAAAAAAATACATCTTTGTACACATGCCATATATAGTGTATGCAAATTAAATATTTATGAAAAATGTTTATACAGGTGGTCCTTGACTTTCAACCATTCATTTAGTGATCATTTAAAGTTTCAATGGCACTGATTAAAAGTGATTATGATTGTTTTTCACACCTTATGACCATTGCAGCGTCCTCATGTGATTAAAATTGTCATGTGATGAAAATTTGGACCCTGGACAACTGGCATGTATTTGTGACGGCCAGTGTCCCAGAGTCATGGGATCACCTTTTTCAAAGACAGGGAGAAAGCCAGATTCACTTAATAACAGTTTTACTAACTGAACTACTGCAGTGATTCATTTAACAACTGCATAAAATGTGACAAAACTCACCTGTCTTACTTAGCAATGGAAATTTTGGGCTCAGTTGTGGTTATAATTTGAGGGCTTCCTATATATTATTCATTTTAAATTTCCCAAAGCTCTTTACAGTAAATGGAGAAATACTTGCCCATGTATTCAATCCTACATGACAATTATAATCACCCAGATCGAAGAAAGCCTTTTCCTGGTGGGGTTAAATTGTGACCTCTTTAAGGGCAACCAGGAGCATGTCCTAATGCAAAGAAGCTTTTCCCCAATCTTGAACCCATCAGTTAATCCCTTTATGCTAATTTAAAGTAGCCATGATGGGAAAGAGGCAAGACAAAAAAATGACAGGGCAAACCACCACAAGCGTCCTGGTGGCAAACTATATGTCAAATGCTCTGCAAATTTCTTGTAACAGGTTTTTGAAAGTTGTAAAAGAATAGTTCCCAAGGCAGACAACATAAAACCCAAAACAAAATCAAACAAATAAAAAACTGATATATACATCAGAAACAATATGTAGTCCTCAGTTGATGACCAGTGCTTTATGACTGTTCAAAGTTATGACAAACTATTAAAAAACTACTTACCACCCATAATCAAAATTAAAATTGCTATATTCCCTCCCACTCCATAATTGCATTTCAGGCACTTTTTAATGAATTCACATTCACAACATTTTTTGTGCTGGTTTCTAGTCCATTGGATATGTTGGATTCACTTAAGAATCACATGTTGGCTATGTGATTGGTTATGGTTGGGTATGTGACTATGGTGACTTACTTCATGATTGTTGTAAAACCGAGACTGGTCACGTGGTGCCTTTAGTGAAAACTACAATGACTTAGGACTGAAATTTCAGTCCATTGTGGTTGTAAGTTGAGGACTGTGTTTAAAAGAAATTCTCTTTATTGCTCTCAGTCACACAGGAAATATTTAGTATATCATGTTGTACATTGTACATATGACCAGCTTTAAAGAGTTCTTTACAAATGGTATTCTAATTGGGACCTGATAGGCTTCATTGTTTAGAACTCTCCGGAAAGCTTGTGGACATCTCATATTACACAGCATCTAAAGACATTCCACAGATACTCGACAATGCTAGTAATTCTAATTATTGTAAAGTTCCTCAGACCAAAAGGAATTAGTCAGCACAGGATTATCAAGTCTTTGCTGAGCTAGAAACCTAATCTAGATATTTGGTAACAAATTATACTGTATTGTTGATTTCCTTATATAAATTTCTCATTTCCTGTCCCAAATAAAATTGTAGTTAAGAATTGTACTTAATAAAATTTGTGGCATCACAACAGGAAATACAATTAATCCTTGAGGTTTGACAGGCTATTTAATGAATGTTCAAAGTTACAATGCTATCCCCCAAAACTAAATATGAATCTGTTTCAAACTTATAAACTCTGCAGCCCCTTCACTCCTGCTGTCATTCCCCCTTATGACCGACAGCAGAGACACTGCGATCCACCCACCTATTATCCTCCCATCCTGCCTGGCCAGGTCCTCATAGGCATTGGGCCTGTTTTGCCAACATACATGCACTCCTCCCCATCCCCACTCCTCATATCCATTCACTTACTTACCTTTTGACAAGCTGAAGAAGTCAGGATAGAGAAGGCCGCTCCCTCACTGGGTCATATGGCATAATCAAGAAGAAGAAATCATGTCACTTTTGCTTCCATTGCAATCCTTTCCTTTCCAGCCAGCATAAACCACTAAGATTTCTTCTTAGCTTCCTCACTAGAGCTGGTATAGCTAGAGCTGGCGGTGCTAAGAAGAAATTGCACTGGTTTATGGTGGCTGGAGAGGACAGGCTTGCAATGAATCAAAGTAGGCATGATTTCTTTTTAGTGCCGCTAGCTCTAGCCTTATGCTAGTCTTTTGCTAAGAAGAAGTTGTAGTGGTTTATGCTGGCTGGAAAGGATTGCAATGGAAGCAAAAGTCACAAGAATTCTTCTTGATTGGCCCAACGAGGAAGTGGCCTTGGTGGTCTTCACATTAGTAGTAACTGGAGCAATCAAGCTTAGAAAGTGTAGCATATAAAGTTATGACCATTATTGTTCCTCAGGTTAAATGGAATGGAAAGCAACTTCTTTTGTCCATTTCTTTCTATTCTTAATTAGAATAATAAGAGTAACAGTAAACAAGTCTTTTAACTGTGGCTGAATTTAGCCGCTTGGAAATTCTTGTTTCTATATGGCAGATTCAAAGGCTTCTTTCAAATCTGTATACTACTGAATAAAAACTCATGTTGTCTATTACACACAACTAGCTATTTTTTATTTCTTTCAACAAAAAGAACAGCTGAGCAGACAAAGACATAATTAAAGAGATGCTTTGAACTCTCAAAAGAGACTCAGAATTCTAGACGTAATTGTAGCACTTGTATTTTGGCCACATTTTAGCAATTAAATTCCTAATTCAATATGAAAGCAATTCAATAGTCAAGAAGTCTAAAAACTAATGACTACTACAACAACATTGCTTTCTACTTATAATTTCTGTATTTTTAACCAATTAAGTAAATAGTAGCCTTCACAATCTTGGACGTACACAAACTTCCCGAGTAATGTACTTCTGTAATCTTATTCATAGGATCTTGACTTAGAATCAACATCTACTTTAGCACAAGATACACATAAAGTGAGGTCTACTGGCTCTCTCCATAAAAAATCAGCAAAAACTAGCACAAGACAAAGTAATATTTCTAAAATAGATGTTTCATTAAAATTATATTTAGCGTAAAGAGAGAAAAATATTTTGCTTACCTTGCTCTTTTTTTAAGGAAACGATTTAAAGAAAGCTGAAAGGATTCAGCTCCATGTGACTTTAGTTTCAAGTAGCACACACCAAGGAAGAACTGAAGCTATAAGAACCTTGCATATGGATTCCATGCTAACTCAGTATTATTTACCATTAAAACATGGAAATTAAACACTTTGGAATATCAATTTCCATTCAAAACACAACATTAAAAATAGCAAAATTTCAGATCACATGCTTTAAAAATATGCCCATAAATTCAGAATCCTATAGCTCTTAGTCTATTCAAATCTCTTCAGCATTTTGAGTAGGTGGGGGGGGGACATTTATTTACTCCTGCAATGGCAGCACTCTAGACTATTTTGAATTTGGATAATGGGAAAAGGTATGAGAAATGGATGAATTCACAAAAATAATCTTCATTCCATTGTACAAAATCTTATGTCTGATTCATCACAAATTGGATGCAGTAAAGCTAATTGACAAGAAACAGATCTTACAAGTAACAGATCTTGCCAGTAACATTAAATTATAAGGCACAGACCAGTTTCCCTAGTTGCAGAATCTGATACCACAAGACTATCCCTATTTACCATAAAGATCTGAAGTTCATATTTGTTAAGCCCTGAACTGAATGCAATCTTTAGAATATTGCTCACTATCTATTGATTTTAATAAACAATGAAATCTTAAATTATAAGGACAAAACATTACAATTTTCTTCATTTAGTTATCACTGGAAACTTTCATATATGTGGAAATATATACAGCTGAGAATCTTCATTTTTAAAAACCTAAATCACAAAGTTATGAATTATGTTGCTTAAAGCATACAGTATAAATAGACACACAAACAACAACAGCAGACATGTCTTAAATTAGAAGAGTTTAAGAGCACTTTTAATTCATTTTGTAAAGACTGTTTTACTTATCAAAGCAAAGCAAAATATGTACAAATCTGTATATTGTACTTAAACTGACATTCATTCCCTCACAGAATACAAATATTAATAAGGTGCTCCTTCACAATTTATAGACTTCTTCCTACTGCAGATTAAGAATTTAAATGTTTATTACCTGCAACAGTTCTTTGATAACTAGATCCCCCTTTGTAGATAAAGATTTAGGAACAAATGTATGGAATATCCATTTTATTAGAGACTATATATTTTTAAAGGTGTAATTAGAGATTGCATAGATAGAATGTGCTCTGTTGAATTCTGGAAGTGACTTTTTCTTTTTAAAAAAGTTACCATTTATCTGTGAAAATATTTAGTTTTATTTTTTATTGTTTTTGAATAGAAGAGCACCAGAATAAGAAAAATTTGTAAGGTTTTTGAGATGGAAGATTAAGGTCCATGACTCTAAAACTTGAGCTGAATTTTTAAGCTAGCAGCAGTTAATGGGAAAAGCCTTTCAGTATCCATTCAGAATAAAAACTGATAAATTTAACCCAGTTTTGCCTTGTCAGACAAAGCAGATGTGTTGTAGAAAAATAAAATAAAAAAGGAAAGGACAAGGACAAGGAGGCAAACACAAAAATAACTTGAGATTCCCCAATAACTAGTTGCCCTGGATGCCAAGGGGCTTATTTTAGTAAAATATTTACTGGCCATGACAGAGACTGTAACAAACAAAATACAAATGCAAGAAAACATTTTTCTTACATATCGTCAATTCCTCCAAATAAACATTAAAAAAGCATTTACACCCAGGTATTTTTAGAAGAATCTTTTCCATGTGAGCAATGTAGCCAGGATGAGGTTCCTGCCTGATGATATAAAGCAGGAGAGGCAAAATTTCTTTTGAATGATGATGAAACAAAAGTAGTAGAGAGTAAGAATAGTGAAACAGTTGAAAACAAATATAATTTACATAATTAAAGCCAGGTAGTTTATCCATAAATATTTTGTCCAATGTAACCTTTTCTATTTTAAATATTCAAATTGGAATTATATATGTTCTTGCCTTTCTAGAACAGTCTTGTATGCAGATTGGCTTCGTTTTGCCTGATGATAAATTAGTGGCTGTTTCTACCAATAGGTACAAAGCCTTCGTTAACTTTTTTGTTGCAGTAAGACTTTGAAATTCTGTAGCTCTCGTATACTTGTAGAAAGTCTGTGAAGAAGAAAAGGGAAGAAGGATCAAGTCCACAGAAGTTCAGTACTAAAAGAAGGAAGCTCTTCATGCATGAAACACCAACTTGAATTTTAGATTAAATCAGCAATTTGATCAAAAACTTAGTATTGCAGTTCATTAAAATAATTATCTCATCCACCTTCAACACTATGTGTCTGATGTGCTTAAAATTATTTAGAATAATTTATCTGTTCTAAATCATGTAGCATTATTTAATTTGACTAAAATGGACTAGATTCCCTTTTATTGTGAATAGTGGCACTGAGAGGACATTATAGTTTTTGGACAAAATACAGGTAATCCTGACTTAACAATTGGCAGCTTAACAAATGCTTGAAGCTACAATGAACTGAAAAACAGTTACAAATTTGTTTTCAAAGTTACGACCTTAGGTACTAACTCCCCCCCCATTGTCATATGACTGCATTTCAGATATTTGGCTACAACCATTTCCCGCATATCACAGTCACGTGACACTGATTTTCAACAATTTTCATGGCTTTGAGCAGAAAACAACAAAAGACACCCACTGGATATGCTGGTTTTGCTAAATGACCACTTGACTCACTTAACAACCATGGAGATTAGCTTAACAACCATCATAAAAATAATCATAAAATTGAATCAAATTAATAATTGCAACAGGGATGTGCAGTCAGGGGAGGCGGGGCTTCACCAGTGTTATGAGGAAAAGAAAATTAAATTAGAAGGAAAAAGGCTAAGGTAGTTTGCTGCCAGAATGACTCTGCTTAGTGCTAATTGCAGGGGGAGGCGAGAGAACTACGGGCCTCCTTAGCATAAGGAATTTTTCGCCTTTTAACCCTTGCTCAGAGTTAAGCAAGGGTTAAAAGGCGAAAAATTCCTTATGCAAAGAAGGCACGTGGTTCTCTGCCTCCTGGTCTGGGAGCAGCAGGTCTTGCCTAAGTTGCCTTTTTTTTTTTACATTTTCATCATGGCGGACAAGAGGAGAATTGAAATGATCCTCTGACACAGCTGGAAAAGGTGGGTTCAAGGGAGGGGACATGGGGGAGGAATTCAAAATTCCCATCATACATCCCCTATAATATGCAGCTATAAAGTGATATTTGATGTTTGACTGAGTATATAAATGTAGTAATATGAGACATCATTTTGAAATGGTCAGTTTCCTATAGAAAATTATAGTTATTCTTGAACACTTCCCAAAAGTCACTGCAACATGTATGTATTATTTGGTTTACCAGTTGAAACAGAAATAGTTCCCTGAAGAATATTTAAAGTGGTAAAAAGAAGCTAACTTCTTCAAATGAGGAGCCCAGACGAGGCTGGAGCGAGAGCTGCGGACGTGAAAGGCAAAGACGGGTGGGGTGGGGGTGTTCCAAGAGGCCCCCTCCCCTTTTTGCACTCCGCAAGCCAGGCCCGCAGTGGCACGAGACTCAGCTCCGCTTCTATCGCCCCCCCTCTGCTCCAGAGAAGCCAGCCGCCGGCGAGTCTCCGCAGCCCCGGTTCCTTCTCCAAGCAGCAGAAGTGCAAAAAGGGGAGGGGCCAGCCCCACTTCCCTCCCCGTACTTTCCAGGAGCGGAGGACCCGCATTCCACTCCCCCTTCCAAGCCCCGAGTGGCCAGCCTTTCGCCTCCACGACTCTCGCTGCAGCCTTGTCCAGGCTCCTCCTCAGCGGGCCTACCGGAGCTCTGGGAGAAAGTGGCGGGAGCGGAGGCTGGCCACTCGGGGCTTGGAAGGGGGAGCGGAATGCGGGTCCTCCGCTCCCGGAAAATCCGGGGAGGGAAGTGGGGCTGGCCCGTTTCCTCCCGGGGCTGCTTGGAGATGAAACCGGGGCTGCAGAGACACGTTCGCGGCCAGTTTCTCTGGAGTGGGGGGGGCGCGATAGAAGCGGAGCTGAGCCTCTTGCCACTGTGGGCCTGGCTTGCGAAGTGCAAAATGGGGAGGGGGCCTTTTGGAACACCCCACCCCCACCCCTCTTCGCCTTTCGTCTCCGCGGCTCTCGCTCCAGCCTGGGCAGGAACCAGCGCTCTTCTGCTGTGGGCGGGATGTACTCCTGGTGGCCTGCGGTTCTGGCACCTGCAAGGTGGAAGTGTTTGCCCTGCGGGGCGGGCAAATGCCAAAAGGAAGTGCCCCACCGCTTCTGTCTGACATAGAGGTGCCCCGCGCCCCGCAGCTGGGTCGGACATAGCTGCGGGGCGCGGGATGCCTCTATTTCGAACACAGCTGCTGCGGGGGGGGGGAGCCACTTTCTTTCTTTTTGCCTCACCAGCCATAAGCTTCATCGCACATCACTGAATTGCAATGATTTGTGACCAGAATTCTGTGCTTAATTGCTGTCATAAATTGAGGGATACTTATACATACATATTTTTAAAGTCCATATTACACGAAGAAAAAGCTCAGCCTATCACTACATAGCTATAACAAATTTCAAGTGTAACTTACCTTCCAAATGCATTCAGAAGAGCAACTATTTCTTGTCGTGTCAATTGAAAACCTTTGGACGGACTGTTCTCAGAAAGATTCTTTATTTCTTTTTCGGAGAATAAGATTTTCAAAGCAGTTCCTAAACCTTGAGTCTGAAAGAAAACCAATATATTAAATAGCAAGAGTGCAATATACATTCATTAACAACTTTGGGCATTTCTACACTTATTTTTGGGGTAGGCCTATATTACCAGCATGCTAAAAAATCAGGCTAGGGCTTATTTTCTGTTTAAGTCTATTTTCTGATTGGGGGAAACACGGTATAAGTCTAAGTGCTATTGTTATGCAGTATTTTAATATAAATATTGAACAATATTTGCATAATAGGGTATGTATTCCTACTATACAGCACTTGTATTCTATAATTGGTGAAATAACATGTATAATTTGAACAGCTTGAATGTCATAATGCAGCAAATGTGAAATATCTGGCTTTGTAGTAAAGCTAAAATTTACCATATTGATATTAACCAGACTTAGAGATGCAGAGTATAGGAAATAGTTTAGCTGGTGTGAAAACTGTTTTGCTATGTAAGAATGTTAACCTTAAAAATATGAAAAAAAAATCAGATACCTGTAATTTTCCCCATAAACGACATTTATCACATCCAACACAATCCATTATGCGAGATATGTTCTTGAAATGCAATCTGAATTCTTCCTACCAATACAGAAAAACATGTTTAAAACTTTTTATAATGGCATTAGTGATTCTAAAGATGTGTGCCAACATTCTCTTCTCTTAATGCTTTTCTTTACTTCCTAATTTTGTGTATCATTTTCATTTTAGAGGTAGCCAAGCCATCAAATTAGTTCAAGCTATAGTTTGCAACCACTTTTAATCTGATGGCAAGCTGTCTGAATGTATTCATAGTTATTCTATAAATTCTATGTCAGTTTCACTATTGGCTTTGAAAAGGATGAAATCAACATTGCTGTGATGAAGTTCTGCATCTTTTGTACATGTGTGCAACAACATATCTAAAAAAGAGGTTGAGTTTGAATTGGCATGATATAACACTTGTTCCATCATTTGATCACCCCTGGATGCTTCTGCTCCTGGTGTTTCTTTCATATTCTCATAAAAAGAAAAAAAATCATTTTTTTATGTCGAAAAGAAGCTTATGAATTGGCATTTACCATAAAGCTATAAAGTATAGCTGTAAACCAACAGTAGAAATATGAAGATGATTCAAAATTATGCAAGTAGATAGCATGACAGAGATTCTAATTAATATATCTTACATTAATCCAATATCTTACATTCTAATGACTTGCTTGCTACTTTTCTGAAATATTACTCATAAGAATTTAAAAGTAGCTTGATGTTTACTGATGATGTTGCCTCAAATATAAAGCAAAATAATCAAATGCACACATAAAAGCAAAGAAACATGATTTAATTTAATTTAAAGTATCTTTTATTTATACATTTAAATTGTCAATGTAAAACCAATGTTTACCTTTAAAGATCTGGCTTCCTTTTTGTTTCCAGAAAACATGGACTTTTCATCAAAATGCATAGGAAAGGACCTAGATAAATTTTGATCATGAATTAGACTTATTTAACAAAACTGTTTGGATACTACTAATAATGCTCCACTTTCTACAATTACTTGAAATAAAATGTTTAAAATATAGCTCAAGAGCCAAAATATATATTATAGGCATACCTAGTTACATGGTTTGTCCAATTCTATAAGCAATGCAGAAATGTTACTTTTATGTTTTTTTCTCAAAAGATTCTTAACAAATATTCCAAAGGAAATAATAACATGAAACACTTCATTACACAACATTGTTTTAGCCACAATTCTCAATTTTGTCTTTCTCGCCAACTCTTTTATAAAACTCTTTTTTTTAAAATCTGGATGTAATGTCTTGTGGGCTTTGTAATATGTCACTATACCCCCCTCCCGCTAAATAGAAATAAACAAACAATTATAAACTAACGTTCTGACAATAGAGAATATTATTATTCAAAAGACATAGAGAGAACTTCATCCAAAACTACATATTGTATGCACATTATGATATCTGACAGATCTTTTCTACTTTTGTCTCCAGAATGAATTTGTCAGCCTAACAAAGTAGATTTAACTAAGAAACCAATCCTATTCAGCAGGAGTGTCAAACTCAAGGCCTAGCGGCCGGATCCGGCCTGCGGGGTGCTTAGGTCTGGCCCATAGGCCCACCCTGGAAACAATGAAGGACTGGCCCGCAGTGCCCTTGTCAGCGAAAACAGAGCTTAGGAGGGCCACAAGCTCCGTTTTTGCTGGCAGAGGGTTGCAGGAGGCCGTTGCAGCCGAGAATGGAGCTCAGGAGCAGTTTTCTCTGGCAGAGCTCTTGGGCCACCACAGGTGCCCCCAACACAAATGACATTGAGCTGGCCTTGCCTACCCTGGCCATGCCCACTTCGGCCTGAGGTCAAACACAACCCTGATGCGGCCCTCAATGAAATCGAGTTTGACATTCCTGCTATAGAGGCTAGGATTGCTATTATTGTAGGGTTGTCAAACTCAAGGAATAGGGGCTAGATCCAGCCCGGCTTAAATCTGGCCCGTGGGGATGCCCTGGAAACAGTGAAGGACCAGCCTGCAAGCACCCTCCTGAGCTCTGTTTTCGCTGGCAGAAGGTTCCAGGAGGCCATTGCAGCTGAAAATGGAGCATGTGAGGGCAACGGGCAGTCCTCCTGAATTCTGTCTTGGTTCACGGAGAGTTGTAGAAGGCTGTCACAGCCAAAAATAGAGCTCAGGAGCCAGTTTTTGCTGGCAGAGCGCACAGGCTACCACAGGCACCACAAGTAACATTGAGCTGGCGACGTCCACCCCCAGGGCCTCTGAGGTTAAACACAACCCTGATGCGGCCCTCAATGAAATAGAGTTTGACACCCCAGTTTTCTTGTAACAACAGAATCTTGCAAGTCTGATTGTAATTTGTCCTCCTTTCCTTTATCTTTGTGTAAATTAGGGATGTGCTTGTTTGAGAGGGTTTCTCAAGTTATTTTCTTGGTCCAAGTTCAAATCCCTCTTGCTCTAATCATTTCCTTGGTAGTTGCTCTTCCTTCTGCTCTTCAAGGCCATTTCCCATGCCTTTTATTGAATAGCAATATCACTTCGTTATAGGATTTTAGATAGGAGTATCAAACTAGATTTCATCGTGAGCCGCATCAGGGTTGTGTTTGACTTGGAGGGCCATGTGTCTGTGTGTAGCTGGGGGTGGGAGTGGGCATGGTGGGCATGTCTGGGGTGGGCGTGGCCATGGTGGCAGTTTGACCCAGGCTCAAGATGCATTTTTCCCTTCTTTCTTTCCACACTTCTTTACTATAACCATTTTCCTATCTCTTCTAACAGATATTACTGGCAAACATTTACTTGTTCTTCATACTCCACTAGACTTTTTATTTCTAAATGTATACCCTGTTATTTAATAGTAAATTGCTTTTCCAGGCAGAAAAGCCATTTATACTATTGTATTTTTATTATTCAACTAATAATAAAAATACAATAGCATAAATAAAATGATAATACAAGATCTAACAGTTGAGGTAAATTTCCAGGATAGTAAATAGAAATGGCTGTCAATTATAGATTATTGCTTGTAGATTAAATGGACCTACAGTATGTAAAATCTGGCATTAAACTGTAGTATTAACATAGGATGTTGCTTGTTTTCTATCCAGATTAAGGATTTACTTGAGGCCACATAATTGTAATCCAGTCCAATCCTGTCCTCCTGCAGCACTCTGTTGGCCGAAAACAGGCCATGCAAAGGCCCTGCACGGCCTCATGTGACCGGTTTTTGGCCGGCAGTGTGCTGGAGGCCTGGGAGGCCAAAAACCACATGTGCTCCCCGTGGCCTGTTTTAGCTAGCAAAGGCACTAGTCCTTTGATATTTCCAGGTCAGCCCCCTGGGGCCAGATTTAAGCACCCTGTGGGCTGAATCCAGCCCACAGGCCTTGAGTTTGACATCCCTGACTTATATACCGCTCCAAAGTGCTTTACAATATTCTGAGTGGTTTACAAATTTCAGTATATTGCCCTCCAACAATCTGGGTCCTAATTTTACCAACCTCGGAAAGATGGAAGGTTGAGTCAATCTTGATCTAGTCAGGATTGAACTCCTGATTGTGGGCACAGTTAGCTTGCAATACTGCATTCTAACCACTGCGCCATCATGGCTCCTATTGAAATTCACCCAGACCTTCTAACTTTTTCCACTGAGCTATTTTTCTCTCTGACCCCAACATCCTGTAACACAGAGGACTCAGCATTCTAAGATGCAGCAGTTGTACACAAAAACAATATAGTATAACAGATTACTAGTTCACTGAATTCACTTGACATGGCACCTTTCTCAGTAATTTGACCTTTCTAATCAAAACACTCCATCTTTGGGGTTAACTAATTCAAAGGAAGAATCAAAAATGTCAAAGGATAAAATAATGAATATTCTTATATATTGGCTAAGAATATCACAAGTTTATCAGCAACCTGTTTCCTGTATGTGTTAGCCACATGTGTGATTTCAGCATAATGTTTCATTTGGCCCTTTTTGGCCACCTGAATTTCTTCCAGTATCTGTCATAATCCTGATGACTTAGTTATTTATTATAAATTTATTTATAATAAATTATGGTTAAACAATCGTTTAATCTTATATGTGAATTCCACCTTATTTTTAGGTCTGTTTTAATACCTTCATTTTCCTGAAATTCCCTAAACATCTTCTGAAATCAACTTTATTCAGTTGTCTGTATCTGAATACATACTAAAGGTGGAGAAGAAAAGCACACCTACTTTGTATCTTGGAAGATTTCTAACAAGAGAGACTTAGTTTCTGTATCCTCCTGTGAATTTCCAGTATAAAGATCCACAATTGAACGCTCAAAGTATGATGCAACCTTTGACAATGCACGCAGTTCCACCAAATATAGGAAATATAAATTTTTTAGTCGTCTTGGTCCTTCACTTTTTGTTTCAGTACGGTCAAAACGATGGGCGAATTCTTTGACATTAGGTCCCCAACGAGGTCTTCCCCATGTTTCTGAACAAAGAAAAACAATGCTTTAAAGTAAATATTGAAATTATTTTTATGGGAATAGTGGAAAAATTAACTTCCCACAATAATAAAAAGAGAAGGGGCAATTTACCTTCAAGTAAATAGTTTGCACAAAGATGTAAGTTGATGCTTGCATGAAGTCCTGAAATAAGTTTATAGAATACACGTTTTTCAAGACAAAGCCCTAGATGAGATAAAAATATTGTTAAAATTGAATTAGAAAATAATTCAATACTTAGAAAGTAATTTGCTATATGAGTAGTCTCGACTTACAACAGTTCATTAGTGACCGTTCAAAGTTGCAATGTCACTGGAAAATGTGACTAGTGATTATTTTTCACAGTTACGACCTTTGTAGCATCCCCATGATCATGTGATCAAAATTCAGATGCTTGGTATCTCACTCATATTTATGACTATTGCTGTGTCCCAAGGTCATGTGCTACCTTTTGCGAGCTTCAGACAAGCAAAATCAGTGGTGAAGCCAGATTCCCTTAATAACCGGTTACTAATTTGTAAGCTGCAGTGATTTACAACTGTAGTAAGAAAGGTTGTAAAATGAAAGGGCAAAACTCACTTAACAAATGTCTCACTTAACAACCTAAGTGTTGGGTTCAATTGTGGTCATAAGTTGAGGACTACCTGTAACAGTTCCACCTTTGGAAATTCTTGAATAAACTGGAAGTTTTGTTTTTTGAGACTGGCAATATCCCACTGGGATAGATACAAAAGGAAAAATTTGCTCCCTTCAACTGTTGCAACTTATGGAGATGAGTTCTGGAGAACTGATGGGGACTATCTAGAACAGCACAGGTAATTGCAGGAAGAATCAGTAAAGATTTCCTCTGTCCATTTCTACTAACAAGATCCTCTAGTATAGTGGTTCTCAACCTGTGGTCTGTGGACCCCTGGGGTCTGGGATGTCATCACAGAGGGTCTCTGAAGGCTTGAAGATGATTTAATCTTTTAGTTAAGTCTGGCCACAAAAGGTATTTAAAGGGGGTCCATAGTGAAGAAAAAGAACCACTGCTCTAGCAGATCGAAAGCTTTCTATGACTGGCACAATATTTTTCATTCATTCAAAGCTAAACTGAAAGACCGGAGAATAAAGCATTAGTTCAAATTCTGCCTTATTCCCACTGATCAGTTTCCAAGGTAGAACATTTTACAGAAAACACATAAAAATGCTAGTGGATCTTTTTCTTTAGCATGCAAAGATCAGAAATGGGTAGTGGCTAGATCCAAGGTTCATTACAATTCTGTCACATAATGTAAAACAATGGTTTTGTTTTATATTTAAATCACACAACAAAATGGATCCAAAGTGGGTGAACATTGCCGGAATAGACAAATTGATCAAAGCAATCCATTGATAAGACATACCTTGAGTATGTAATATTTTAGGTAATATTTACAACACTTGATTTGAATAATAAAATCAGTACTATTATATTTCATTTACAAGTGTAGTAATCACTTTACTATTTTTTCCATTTATATGTGAGTGTGATATGTGGCTCCTATGCAAAATTGACCTAGAGCAAGGGTGTCAAACTCACATTGTCACGGTCACATCATGTGATGTATCTGGACATTTTTCCCTTTCACTAAAACAGGCATGAGTGTGGCCAGCGTGTGGCGCATCTGGCCCACGGGTCGGGAGTTTGACAGCCCTGACCCAGAGTTTGCATTAAAAAAACAGCTGAGCGAAGCATTGAAAAGCAAAGAAGAAGGTGCTTTGCAAACCTTATTAGAGTGAGTGAAACTCTTCTGGAAACATCAAGCCAGTCATACAATAAAAGAGCAGAGTTGGAAGGGACCTTGGAGGTCTTCTAGTCCAATCCCTGCCTAGGCAGGAAACCCTATACCGTTCCAGACAAATGGCTATCCAACATCTTCTTAAAGACTTCCAGTGTTGGAGCACTCACAACTTCTGGAGGCAAGTGTTCCACTGATTAATTGTTCTAACTGTCAGGAAATTTCTCCTCAGTTCTAGGTTGATTAGTTTCCACCCATTGCTTCTTGTCCTGCCCACAGTGCCTTGGAAAATAGTTTGACTCCCTCTTCTTTGTGACAACCCCTGAGATATTGGAACAGTGCTATCATGTCTCCCCTAGTCCTTCTTTTCATTAAACTAGACATACCCAGTTCCTGCAACCATTCTTGATATTTTAGTCTCTCGTCCCCTAATCATCTTTGTTACTCTTCTCTGCACTCTTTCTAGAGTCTCCACATCTTTTCTACATCGTGGCGACCAAAACTGAATGCAGTATTCCAAGTGTGGCCTTACCAAGGGATTATAAAGTGGTATTAACACTTCATGTGATCTTGATTCTATCCCCGTTTATGTAGCCTAGAACTGTGTTGGCTTTTTTGGCAGCTGCTGCACACTGCTGGCTCATATTTAAATGATTGTCCACTAGGACATATCCTTTTAAAAGCTGAAACTTTAAAGCATTATTTCAAATGCTATCCTGGCAGATACATGGAAACTGCCTTCAAAAGAACTGCAATGGCTTGCCATGGTTGCTTTAAGACTTACTTCAATTAACATGATTTGCAAGGCATGTATTTTAAATGTTTTGCATAGCGCTGTGCAAAACATTTAAAGGGCGATTGTAAAGGATAGTACACATTAATTTCATCATTGAAAACATTTAGTAAAAATGGTCAAGTCTTGCAAATTAACAAGTTTTTTTTAGCTAACAGGTTGATTGTTACATTTTTTTCCTTGAATAGAAATGCATTCCTTAATCTTTAAATTTCATAGGACTTTCTTATTACACAGAGAGTTTGCTATTTTTCATTAGAATTTTTATATGATACTGAATTTACCTTCTAGCCATGTATAAAACGATTCTCCTGTGAATACAGAAATAATTAATTTCAAACAAGGCTTAGACATTCTAATCAATGAATCCTTTAAAATCTAAATTCACAGCATATGCCAAAATACATATCAAAGCTATCTAGCCCTTTCACCTAAAAATTTGTGATAAAACTGAATCTTGATGTATCACTTCATTGCTTTTCGTTTAACATTCTTAAATATTTATTTCTCAAGTTGAAAAAGGCTTCATGTGTTTTAAATCTGATTTATGCTTATTTCAAAACAAGTCATAGTAACAGAATTTATATAAAGATTCCTGGAATGTAACAGAACATCAGAAAACCAATCATCATTCTAATCTAGTTTGCTGGACCTCACAAATTTAATAATGATCCCTATAGAATTATAGTATTAATGGCAATTGTTTATGATATCACCAATTATTAGCATCATCTATTAATCATGAGAAAAGGAATAGTAATCCTAGATAACATTTGTGTTCCAATATAACCAATATTTTTTGTTAAACTTTTTTTCTTTCTCTTTCCTACTTTATATCTCTCACTGAAATTTATTCACTAGGTACAGTATGGTGATATTGTAAAGTTGTAATCCTGGGCGATTTCCCATTTATTATGATTTTTTCCAGAATCTTAAATAATACAGTGAAAGAATATTACGTCACAAAAACTTACCATCATCCTCTCCTAAAAAAAAGTTATAAAAGATAAGTATTATAATTTATTCCATATTTATTTCTGCACAGAGTATCAAAAATATACTGTATGTTTCTGTTAAAATGGTAAAAACTTTCTGATTGCAATTAACTCCAACACTATTTTTCTCAAAAATTAAAGATTCAAATAGTGATATATTTGCCATCCATAACAAAATGGGAGAATACTGGTACAAGATTGTAAAGGATCTCAATTTTTAAAAATGTTTTATTTCTTCTTGCTTTTTGTTATAGGTCACTTTAAAAGAATGTGTTTTGCACCTTCCAGAATAAAAATATCCAATTAAACAACATAAACTGAGGGCAGATGATTGGATTTTTTTTTTACTAAATCAGACTAGTTGCATTATTTCTGATGCATTGATTTAACTGAAAAATGGAAGTGATTTCTTATAAAGATGTGCCTTCCCATTCAAATAATTCAAATCAGAATTATTGTTTGAAGAACTATGTTTGAAGAATTGCTGATTATGCACACCTATCATATATAGCTAGATCTCAATGTGTTTCATTAACTGATGAATGTATATTTGCCAAGTTGAATTAAACAAATAGACCAGAAGTATCAAACTCAAGGTCTGCAGGCCAGATATGGCCCATAGGGTGCTTAGATCTGGCCCACAGGCTACTCTGGAAATAGCGAAGGATGGGTCCGCAGCACGTCTGCCAGCAAAAACGGGGCTCAAGCTCTGGAACTCGTTTTGGAGCTCGGGAACTTGTTTTCACTAGCAGAGTGCTTGGGCCACCACAGGTGCTCCCGATACAAGTGACATCAAGCTGGCCATGCATACCCCAGCCCCCTGAGGTTAAACACAACCCTGATGGGGCTCTCAATGAAACTGAGTTTGAGACCCCTGAAACACACATTTTTAAAAAACTTAGGTATTAATAAAAATGTTAGTGACAATATCTCCAATACCATCAAACAACATCAGCCTACTCCAGGTCCTTGGGAAGAATTTTGTAGCTGGATAAAAATGCAAAATCCAGTCTAAATATCTGGCTGATTGTGCAACAAACCACAATAATGTTTTACTTAAGAGCTAATATTCAGAATTGATATATTACAATTACAAAGGATTTAACAACTCACCCTTGGTTGGTGCCAGTGGATTTAGTGGACGATATACAGATCGTGGCCTAAGGAGAAAAATATGATAATTTATGTTTTGGCAATTTAAGGAATTTTAAATTTCAATACAAAATAATTTTGCTGTCTATTTTCACTTACTTAAAGCAATTTTCTTCATAGATACTGTTCCATACTCTCCATGCGGAGGGCCCTTTGTATCCAGTGTATCGTTCTGGATTCAAGAGCAAATCCACATATTGAGCATCAGGTGATCTCTCATCTAACAACAAAGAAAAACTGTGCTGCTTAATTATGAATTGTAACATGCAACTTGCCAACACATTCAGTATAAGAAACTGTCTTGATGTAAAAGATCAAATTACAGCAATAGCGTATAAAAGCATTTATGAAGAAATAAACAACATTGTGCATTTTATATTTTTATATTTTAAATGTGAATATTGTAAATAAAATGGATATTAAAGGTAAATATATAAATATTTTTAAATATGACATATTTTTATTTTCTTTTATATTTTTATATACAATTGAACAAAGTACAGGTGGTCCTCAACTTACGATCACAATTGACCCTCTAAATTTCTGTTGCTTAGTGAGACATTTGTTAAATAAGTTTTGCTCCATTTTATGAACTTTCTTGCCATAACACAATTGTTAATTAATCTGGCTGCCACAGTAATTTTGTCAGAAAATGATCACGTGACCCTCCAAGACACTGCAACTGTAATAAATATAAGTAAGTTGCCAAGCATCCGAAAGGTATCTGTTGGTGCAGTTTGAAATTGGAATTGGTTTTTGTAGCCATATGTGCAAATTTGGTAAGTATTCCAAACCTTAATAAAATGTTGAAGAATATGCATCTTTGGTTGTATCTTATAGCAGCCCATTTAATAGCTTACTTCAATTTTATGAAGACTCATTGACAATCACTTTGAATACAATTTCCAAGCTAGCTTTCCATTCTCTTAATTACTCTGCCAACCAGGTCCCCCTTAGATTAACATTTTGGATTAGTAGTATTTGCAATTGTTATACTTAACATTAGCCAAAAAAGCAATAAGAGATAGTAAGCCCAAGGTTTATTTACATTTGGAATATTATTCCACATGAAATGATTTTAAAGAACTTTTAACACATTCTGTTTTTAAAGTGTAAAGATATTTAATCTAACTTTATTTACTTAAGTTACACAGTGAAGAAAATATGCCTCAAATTTTACCATCCAATTCACAAAAATGGTCCTGGGAATCATCATATCTGGCCCAGTCAATGAAAGCTTCTTTACTTTGGCTACTATATAAAAGAGAGATAGAAAATAATATTAGCTATGGACTGAATGCATTTATTTTTATATAACTTTCAAACTACATAGAAATCAGAGATAGGAAAATAATATCTGTTACAATCCCAACAAGCTTTCACAGAAAAACCACTAATGATTAAAAATTAAATAGATCAAGACAAGATAATAGGAGTAGCATAAACACCTATATTATTTTCCATATAGTAACAGAGCCAGAAAGCACTTTCTTAGAACTATTTGCAATAATAATTAGAGTTGCATACTTACTGTACAGATTCAGCAGAATTAGATTACATATTCACACTACATCTGTTGCAATAAATAACTGTTTCCTCATTGTTGTTCTATAATTTTTTCTGAACCCATTAAAATTAAGAAAGTTTACATCTAAAACTATAACCACCTGATCAAAAGTAATAAGGAGGTTATGAGTCAAAGTGAGATAGAAGTTCATTATTATATATTGCACTAGAGTATAGTTTTAAGAAATTAAGAGGCAGTCATTTTGTAGAAACTATCAGCTATCTGATGCATGTATTCATCCCATGTATAATTTAAATTGAACTGATGCAAATGTTTCAAACAAAAGGTACATCAAATATGAAACTATTTTGTTTCCTCAGAACATAAGGAATAAAAAATATAGAGAACCATTAAATAAGAATTATGTCTTCCACTAATATTGAAAGCATAATTACCTTAATGTACTATTAATTGCACCCAGTTTGTTAGCTTGTTCACAGTCTTCATGTTCTTTGGTATGGTTTTCTATCTTTGAATACTGAAAGGCAAAATATGTAATCTTTAGATCTCCAATACCAATATTTTAGATAAATACCTGCCAGTTATTTATCTAAAGTATTACTCGATTCAAAATAGTACTTAATTTTTTAATACATTACTATAATTTCTTCCAAATCCTGAACTTTCTGTTGCATGTGTTCCCCCAAATTCCTCATTGTACTAAAGAATTATTATAAACTCTTGGTCCCCTAAGTCCCAGACATGAATGTATTTTTTTAAAAAAATATGAAAATTATACAAGGAGTTCTCTGAGCTTTTCAAGCACTGCAAAACTGTTTGCAATATTTACTTCAAGAGACTAACACAGCAATATAATAATATAATTATTCCAGTGCTTATAAGCTAAAATTTATATTGTGTACATGATATAAATTTAACCAGATTTCTATCCTATCCTGTTCTATTTAGAGTAGTTCTATTTAGTCTCTTGTTACCTTTGAAAACAGAAAAAAGAGAGGCAGGTGTGGGTGAAAGGAGGACAAAAATATCAACTCTGCTTCTAGGACAAGGAAGCATAATGAAATATACTACTGCCAACTGCAACTTCTTCTCTATTAGAAGGCAAAAGCAATATACAAACAGCAAGAAAAAGCTGCCACTGATTTTGCAGTGGTGCAAAACCAGCTGGCACTGGTTTTGTACAGCACAATGTTACATAAGAATTTGGGAATGGCATGAGTGGACAGCAAACTCAAGATTTTACACATTTACCATTTGCCATATGTAGGAGAGGGAGGATTCGATTATTTTGAAAGAAATTACTTACTTTGTTAGTACTTTCAGCTTTAATTCCAACTGGAACTTTACTCTAAAATAAATACAAGTGATGTAAGCATTTATCTTTACTTTTTCTCAAGCAATTTTCAACCCTCAAAATAAATGTATTAAAGAAAATTCAGAATTGGAGCCAAACAGACAGAAGACTAGTTGTGCATTAATTCCCCAGACAAATAAACTGACTTTTAAGAAACTTTCATTTATTATCTGACAGGTTTGAATGTCTGCATGCCTATTTCAAGGGAGTCAAATTCAACTAAAGACAAAGAGATTTCCCTATAAAATGCTTAAGAAAAAATGATAAATCCAATTTATCAAAGGAATACCTATACTACAGTCAAGGTCTACATAGCATTTATGCAAGAATGTGCATTTAAATCATCATTCTGTCACTGACATCCACTTATATAAAATCCTCACAGTAACAATAAACATTAGGTTGTCAACAGAATAGTTAATCCAATAGAAGAGAATATATGTAGCTCAATGTTGAACTGTGGAGTTCTTGATACACTCTGAGCCTGGTTGTTTGCTTATAGATGTTTCATTACCCACCTAGATATCATCACCAATGATAGTGAATGTGAGTATTTATCTATAATAGCTTGCCCTGCCAATATTGGTAGGGTCTAATTTTCATTTGGTAGGTCCTTGATTAGGGTAAATACACATTAATAAAAATAAACCATTTTACACAGCCATTCAAAAGAGTCAATAAAAAACAAAGAAAGAAACAAAAAGAGGTTGCTCGCTTAGAGAGACAATTTGGTCTCCTGGATAAGGTGCTGGTCTAGAAACTGCAAGACTATCAGTTCTACTCCCACCTTAGGCATGCAAGCTGGTTGGGTCCTCACCAATCCTTCTCTCAGCCCAACATGTCACAGAATTGTCATTGTCAGGAAAATAGGAAGGTATATTAGATAAGTGTGCCACCTTTAGTTATTTATAATTATGTGAGTGTAGAGACAACCAAATAAAATTTCCAAATAAATAAACAATAATAAACATGATAAAGCAAACAAATAATTTAAAAAGTCCAGAACAAATCCCTTCCAGCAGCCAACACTAAACAAACGATCAAGCAGAAAGCAATATTCCAATCAACCATTAAACCAAGGAGAAAAAAAACCCAATAAAGTCAGGACAAACTACTTTATATAAACTGTGAGAAAATCTCATACTCGCTATCACGAATGATATTACCTAACTGCAATCCAACATCTATAAGCAAACAAAACTCAGAGTACACTAAGAGCTAGAAAAGTCAATACAATCTTGTTTCAGCTTTCTCCTTTGTTTTGAAACTTACCTCAGGGCAAGGCTCTACATGGCAATCCCTGATAGAGCATTGGCCATCCTCAGCCCAGAATGGACATGGTCTTTTCAGATTAACCTTAAATAACAATTTTTTAAAAATGTTATTCATTTAAGAAGTGTTTTAAAATTATGAGACTAAACAAACTGAACAAAAAAGGAAAAGGTCATTGGAAATAACTAGATTTTCTGAGCTCATGTGTAACAGAGGAGGAAATGCAGCTCATGCCAAAGATCTAGTACCTCATAGTTATGAATGCATTATCACATCCATTTAAAATTTGACAGTTATAATCTCCAGCAACAAACTGCTACTTATTCCTGTTTCCCTTCAGTCCTTCAGTTATATACATAGTGTATTTTATTAATTCACTAAGAAAAACAGTATAATTTTCAACTAGTTGTAGGTTTCAAACTAGTTAGTAGTTATGTTTAAACAACTTTTGAAAATATCTTGCCTTGAATGTAATGTTTCCGAATATTATCAATTCCACCCTCAATGGATTTTCATTGTCACAAATGAAGTAACGTTCCAGAATGCATTAGGCAGCTGCATTTGTTCACAAGCTTCATGCAGCTGCTTTGAAGGCTTTCCCTGCCTATCGCTTTGGGTACATTTACACACGGCCACTTTATAGTATTTTGCTGGCTGCCCCAAAGGGTCATCTGTTCAGGCACACCCACAGAACCCAGAAAGAGCTCCAAAGAACCTTCCAGGGGATGCAGCTGCTGCCTAAGGAGAGGCACTAGCAAATGTGTTGCATAGCTCTAGCCCTCTCTTTGCCCCACTGCCTGGACCTTTTTAAAAAAAAAAATACTGATTTTTTTACATCTTATTGTTTATTTTATTCCTTTCTTTGGAGAATTAAAGTTAGCTTTCAATCAGCTTTATAATAATATGTCATTTTTACTTTACCTTGTAATACCTGAAGTAGTCTCGTTCTTGAAGTTTCTGTATTTTGGGAAAGATCTTAAAATTGTTGAAGTCATCTATGCTTTCTATGTCACATAAGCAGTCATCAAGTAATCCTGTTACCTATGAAAAAAAACCCAGCTAGAAATGTTATTTACACTAGAGATTTAGGCTGCAAGAAGAAAGAATTAAAAATAGTAAGAGGTAATAGCAATAGGTGGAATTTAACTATTTTAACTGATTCGGTTACTTTATAAAATCTAAAACTAAAAAAAGGGAAACTATATAGTTTGGTCTCTTTACTGTTACATAAGAAGAAAATGTTTCACAATTGGTCTTCCCTTTCTTCATTACAACACATCTGTCAAATGAAGCCTGTCTTTATTTTTGTAAACTATCCACAGTACTAAAGCACAGTAACTAATTAGAAGCTATTAGGTCATTGTTTCAAAGAAATTTCCTGACTTAGAAAAACAGAATGACCAAGGGCAGGCAAAAAAGCAGTGCAGGAGTGGGTGCAGGAGTCACTTCCGATTTCCTGCCATTTTTTCCATTGAGTTTCCTAGTGGTAATCTGGGAGGGAATTTAAAAAATCCCAGCAGGTAAGTGGGTTGCTGCTGCTGGGTGGGGGAGGGATGGAAGGATTGCCAGTGGCTGGGAAACTGTTACACAATACTGAAAATGAAGAATGTGTGACCGTTGCATCAGCCCAGTAGCAGTCAGTAGTACTGAAGCAACCATAATTTCCCAAATTTGATTCCGCTGGAAATCGGGAATCTTGGATTTTGTACACATATTGTAAGTTAGCACATTTGAAGGTAGCTTGGTTCAAAAATAGTTGCCCTACGATACACTCTTTCTCCCAGTTAAAGGCCATGACAATGAGAGTTTTGGTAGTATGTAGATTAATATTTCATACAATGTTTAACTATAAGAAATGAATACAAAATGTAGCTAAATTTGAAATAAGCAGTATTATGTTAAAATATTTGAAACATTTGTCCTGTTCTTGTACCCCAAATATTAAAAGAATAAAACACTTATTAGATATCAGTTGGCCTGAGCTAATTAGACAAAAATATTTCCAATATGTATGGAAATACTTCAACAATAATCAGTTATCACAGGATTATTGGGGTGGGTAGGGGAAAAATTTTCCTACTCAAATGGAAAATTTAAATGCTAAAACTTAAGTGCAAACTGTACTCAAGAAGAGTATCATGGCTGAGACCAGGGGCATCTACGGGTGTCAAAAAGGTTGAAACAGTGGTCACATCTATGTGACTGAAGCCATTTTGAATGCGTTTCCCAGTTGTAACCACCATTTTGACTGCTAAGGTTGACTGAATATCTACAAAGCTGGCATGAAAACAAATGTGGATCTACTGTTTGATCTCTCATTATTTTGCAAATAGGAAAATAAGTCCTTTTGCTTAGCAACAAAATGACCCCTGACATGCTACACAAAGCATAACATTGTAATAGTAATAAATATAGCTTTGAGGAACAGTGTATTCTGTGGGAAAGGATTATACATTTAATATGTCAAATTCTCAAATAAAAGTGTATGTTGTTGCTTTAAAATGATCCTGTTGGGTAATTATTAGGGAAATAAGTAAAGAAAAAATAGATCTTCCAAGCCTTCTTTCATCTCTAATCTGTAAGTTTTACAGTACTTAAATGATTTCTGGCAGTGGCAACTATCTGCAGAAGTCCATCTGGTGGCCCAAGTCAAAGCCTATTCATAGCCTCAGTTCTCCTCTCTGGATGTACCATTTACTTATGAAATGTAATTGCCATCCATCTTGTTTTGAAATGATGAAATCATAAATAAATACTATTCAGAGGGTAGTGGCCACAACAGAGAGGACACACTTCCTAGATCCCACAAGATCACAGCATTTAATTATGGGAACCTAGGACTCACCCACATTATTTCATTGTTTAATTTAATTACATTTTCCAAACATTTCATGATGGCAAAAAGTTTGAGAAATGCTGGTCTAACAACTTTAAATATCTTTAGCTCTGTGTAAGATTGACAGGTATGAATTTAGTAGAAGTCCTCAGAATATTTCCAGCTCTATTGAGTATATGGGCAAGATTGAGCCAAAATTCTAAAATGCTTTAATGAACAACCAATAAGTAATAACCATACATTCCTTCAAAGCAAGGAAACTTAGCCTTTTTACAAGGAAAAGAAGGATAAACTTCCAATTATGCACTGACTAGACTCAAAATAGATAAAAAGTCATTATCTCTTCACAACATATATTACATTTGCCTCTGCAAGATATGCTTGCAGTAATGAACTTCAACTGCTTTAAAAAATAAGACATATTAATGAAGGCTACTTTTGTTGAATAAAACAGAGAACATTGCACTCAAGGTTTGCTTACTGATACCCAGATTGAATTTTGACAAATGAATGATCTTTGTGTGGTAGATAGGCCTTTGTGTGGTCCACCACAGCTCTTATGTTCTGGAGAAAAAACCCACACTGTGATTAGCATGATTTACCATAAAGATATTTACTTGCTTATCAGCTTTTCAAGTAAGCTGCATATGCTTCTGAAGACAGTTTCATGAAAAAAATAGTTGTATTCTTTACAACAAAACTAAAGGCAAATTTAAAGCACACTTCACACAAATGGCTCCTGTGCTGTTTTAAGCAGCTATTATAAAAATTGTGTTTATAAATCTGCATGTCACACAGGTACATTCATGAGGGAGATTACCTCTAGACAATTAACAGACTCTGTGCAATACTATTCATACTTTTACTTGTTTGGGGAATTCATATACTACATTTAAAGAGCCCCCGCCCCCAAGTATTTCTAATAGGAAAGCAATGGTTAAAAATAAGTTTCTCAATAACATTTTCAATAGTTTGAGCCAGGCTAGGAGACTTTCAGTAAAAATATTGCATTTTAAGCAACCATCCTTCATCTTATGTCTACCTGACTTGGAGAGCGAGCTTTCTTAGAAGCACCTGTTTCCCCAAAGAGTGAACTAACTCAAATAGCCAGAAAGATGGTGCTCCTCTTGCCACATAGCTGTTTGCTCCGTTGACTTTTAAACAGACTTTTTCATGACATAATCTGGAGTTTCTACAAAACCCACTGAAGTTTTAAAAAGATAATAAACATTAAGCACTCAAAGCTCTCCTTCCTCTATTGAGCACGCTTTGCACTTTATTCACATAGAAATACAGCAGAGCTTCTCCCCCACCCTCCCCTGCCTTTCACATAAAGGTCCTTCATACTCCCTCTCTCTGCTCCGTTCCTTACAGGGTACAATATAATCCTAGTTGACATTCTCTCGTCTTAATTACAAATCAGCATTAAACACCTGCTAACCTAGAGCAAAGAATCCCCCCCAACGCCGGAAGAGAGATTTCCAGGAGGTCTCAGCGAGTGAGCGGAGGACGAACCGACTTTCTCTCGCAACTCTCCCATCTCAACTCCAGCAGGAAGGTTTGGAGACCACAAGGCACTCCAGATCCCTATGGCTTTCCCCCACCCTCACCGAACTCTCTGCTCATGGGGCGACTCCGCTCACCTGGGCCTCTATGGCACACCAAAGGCAGCCAAGAGTCACCGCTGCCAGCAAGAGCTGCGCCGCCCGATCCTTCTCCGCTGCAGTTCTCCGGACGATTCCACTGCTGCTCATGCTGCAGAAGCCGTTCGCCGGGGTCCCTGGGGGGCCCGTGCCCCGCGCCGCCGCCTTTGGGCAGCCAGGAGTACGGGATGTCCGCCGGCACCACTGGGGGGATGCCTTCCCTGTCCCGATCCCCCGCTCTGCCGGGAAAGGGACCTGTCAGGCGAGCGGGTGGATGCGCTCACCTCCTCCAGCCGCCGCCCTAGCTCCTTTCCCGGTGCCAGTCCTCACACACACACAGACGAACACACCGCGAAAGGAGAGTAGACGCGCGCTTCCCCTGCAAGCGCTTTCCTTTACAGAGGAGGAGGAGGAGCAGTAAGCAGCAGCGATCACAGAGCTTCGCCCGCGCAAAGCTTCTTGGGAAACGTAGTACACCAACCACCTCTCTTCCCGTCAGCTTATATTTCGGTCTCCACAGTACTGTACTCGAGTGACGAAAGGGGAGGGGCGAAGAGAGTGGCCAATAGGAAAGAACCACGCGCGCCTTCAAAACAAGAGGAGGCAGTTTATAACCGTCATTAGAAGGTAGAGGGTCCCTAGGCTAGAGGGATTTGGGAGGGGAGGTGCTCTTGCGGGAAAGACGACGTAGCGATTAGCTTTTGGAAAATCTTTTTTGTGCAATATCCTGCCTGTTTCGGTACAGCATTCTTTGGCATCAGTATGTAACAGTGAGCTGTCACTTGCTTATAGATGGTTTGCTCCTCATGGCTCCTTAGGAATATTTACGTACACTATTAAATTATTTTTCCAAATATTAGGGTTCTATTAATAGACATTCGATTCAATTTTAGAATACCGATAAAATAAAAGAGTGATTATTTTGTGGTTACCAAACACTGAGATAATGCCACATCAAAGATGGAAACTTTGAAATATGTTGGAATTCTGCAGTTTTTAAAGTTCATGTCTACACAACCAGACTGTTCTATACACAAGTTAGTGTGCTAAAGGAGGATATGTGGAAATACCTCTTTATGAACTTCCCACTTGTGAGAGTGGAATATAAATTAATAAAATACCACTGGTCCTCAATTTACAATTTAAGCAATGAAAAATTTGGCTTATGACCATTTTTCACATGAATCTTGCATCATCCTCATATGATCAAAATTTGGATGCCTGGTATATATTTAAGATGGAGTCATGTGATCACGTTTTGCAAACCAACAAGCAAAGGCAATGGTGAAGCTAGAACCACTTAATAACTGTGTTACTAATTTAACTGCAATAATTCACTTAGCAACTGTGGCAAGAAAGGCTTAATTGTGGTCTTAAATTGACTATCTGTAATTAGTGTAGAAGATGATGGTGTGCAGCTCCAGAAACCACCACATAATACTAAATAAAGTTTATATCCTGAAACAGCCTTAACATGGGTTGGAACCCTATTTTGTGTTTGATTCATTTGTGGAGAAAAAGCAAACCTTTGTTTTTTTTTAAAAAAAGGAAAAGGATTTTCATAGATGTTCTTTTCCATCCCTTTTCTTAGTGAACCTGAGCATTTGTGTTGAAGAAATGCCATGGTAAATTTATAAATTTATTGTTTGCTTGATTTTGATAGTTTTAAAGATAACTTCAGGTTTTTGAGAGTGCACCTGTTACTTTCCCTATTACACATAAACATTTCCAGACAGGTTATCATTCTAATAGTCTTCCTTTTCTCTGCTATTCTGTATGTATTTAACCCTGCAAACACATTCCCCTCAGCCTATTCTTAGCAACATGCCCTTAAGTTTTGAATATGGGTCCCCTTACTGCTAGTCTACCATTAAACATTAATTGATTACGCTCTTGAGAGCCAAGAGTGGCGCAGTGGTTAAATGCAGCACTGCAGGCTACTGCTAGATCAGCAGGTCAGCGGTTCAAATCTCACCGGCTCAGGGTTGACTCAGCCTTCCATCCTTCCGAGGTGGGTAAAATGAGGACCCAGATTGTTGGGGGCAATATGCTGACTCTCTGTAAACCGCTTAGAGAGGCCTGAAAGGCCTATGAAGCGGTATATAAGTCTACTGCTATTGCTATTGCTATTGCTATTCTTGAGTCAATGTTAATTCTTAGCAGCTAAATAGATTTTTTTTAATGAGAATTTGTCACCGTATTGGTCCTTTGGGTTTTCCAATGGTGCATCCACTGGTGCTATAGCTGAGTTAATGCTGATGGTTGTACTCTTTTCTTCCACTTTTCCTGGCATTACAAACTTGTCAAGAAAGTTCTGCCTTCATATACTGGTAAGTGTTTAAAGAATAATCTTTGAGGGAGAGCGGCAATACAGAAATGCGAAAAATAAATTTCTGCCATGTTTTGTTTTGTTCGCTGTCCCTGGAATTATTTGAAGACTTTCTGTCAATAGACTTTCTGTTCTGTTTCTTGAAAGTCCAGTCTTAAGTAGAAAATCATACTGATTCTTCTTTACAACTAAACACTTTAAAAATAGTTGCTATAGATCACAATACAATCTAAGTCAACCACATTTTGCCATGATATGATGTTTTGCAACTTTTTTCCCTTTGTGGAGCTGCGGTGGGTGTGGCTTGTGCCTGATGCATTTGGCTCGTGGGCCACCAGTTTGATACCCCTGATTCTAAATCAAGGGTAGTCTAACTCTATTTAAACTCTAGCAGATTGGTCCTGGCAACCTCTATGTTTGCGCATGTGTGTGTATTCTATGTATCTGTATTCTGTGTATTCTCATAATTCAGGCATTCGTTGCCCTTTTTCTCTATTGCATGTGGAACCAAAATTCTTATTTTCTTGAATTCTACAACATAGACTACTGTGGGATGTTTATGATTATCTCTTTAATAGACCAAAGTATTGACTGGCCAAGGGGGGAGTATACAACTATATCAATTGTTTATTTTTAGGTTTCTCTGGATGTTTATTCTCAGAAATTAACAGGTCATTTGCTCTTAAATTTAGAATTCACTTTTCCTCCTCCTCCTCCTCTTGCTTCATTAAACATTAAATATCACAGAAGGTTTTGCATAGTGCCAAGAGTAAAACAAAAACATAAAAGCTGTACAGAGAGAGATTCCAAAGAATTTCCTGACCATAAATGCTATTAAACTGTGGAACAAGCCTGCTCCTGGAACAAAGCTCCAAAGGGTTCATTTCTAATGAAAATTAAATTCAAATTTTACTGGATGTAAAAAACATCCAGAAGAAAAAATATTACAATACCTGGAAAAAACTAACTTTACTAAGTTTCCAGAAGAAATTAAATCTATGTTGAACGAAAGGATAACAATGACAGAACTAGCAGAGGCAATAAAAAAAAACATCTGGCCCATACGGGCTACTGGCAGAAATATATAAAGAGATACAAGATACTCTGCGCCAAACATTTTTAGAGGTATACAATGCAGTTTTAACTGAAGCGAAGATACCACCATCATGGGTGGAAGCTAACATTACTTTGATACCAAAAATGGATTCAGACTTAATGCAAATTAAAAACTACAGACCAGTGGTGGGTTGCAGGCAGTACGCCCCGGTACATGAAGTTTTTATAGAGAACTAACAACATTGGACAAGATATTAGTTGGGACTGATGACAAATTGATCAGGATACTATACAATTATTTATTAAATTATAAAATGGAAGAAGAACAAGTTAAAGAGATGATGATAGTATGAGCTAAAACTTTTGGACATAATATAGATTTGTGAAAATGGCAAAAGCTTTGTCTTGGGAGAGAAATTGGAAACTGACAATGGCCACATCATTTAAGGAAAATCTCTATAAAATGTTCTATAGGTGGCATCTGCCCCTGGCAAGATTGGACAGAATGTTTAGCAATGTGTCCCTAAAGTGTTGGAAATGTAAACAAATACCTGGCACATATTAACACATGTAATGGATCTGTATAAAGGCAAGGAAATTTTGGATATAAATTCATATGTTGTCAGCCTCTGCTTTGCTGCTGCTTCGACTGCCATGAAACGGGGAGGGAGGGCATAGTATTTGGGAGGGGTTACTAATTGTGCTGGAGGAAGATTCTGGAGATCAGCTGCCTGTCGGACTACGCATGCGTAGGAGGTTCCTGCCAAGACTAACGGCACCGACATTCCATCTTAGTGATGCCTTTTGAAGTTATCTCACACCTGACACTTGGGAGAATTATGATTGGACTGTAACTGTGATGCCAAGGGGTGGGGAATGGGTTATTCTATATATCAATCGTTTTCGCGCCTAAATAATCAGTCTTCGCTTCGCTATGCCTTTAATCATTTATAATTAGTAAAAGTACACTTGATTTCTACCTATGGAGTCTCGTGGTCTTCTTTCCTAATTACCCAATGAAGAGGTGCTGACAGTAAGCGAAGACTCACTCACACCCCACCAGGAGGTTTCAACCTACCATGGGGGGTGTACTTACAAGAAGGAACGAGAAAAATGTCATTGCGAGCGAGCGATGAAAGGAGACTGAAAGGGAAACTGCAGACCCATCTTTACCTGGAAGGATGGCTGGCCTAGGAATAGAGGACCCTGCGGTTCGCCCTCGATGGACCCTAGGTGTGGGACAAAAAGAGGATAGTAAGAGTTTGGATGCTGGAGTTACCAGGAGAAAACAAAGGAGAAAACCAGCTGACTGGGAAGAAACCTTGACCGAACGGAGGCCCCGGGAAAGAGAACAAACGGAAGAGTTTGAACAAAGGTACTCTATGCAAAAATTTAGGGAGGGTGAAGATGCCGAGGGGGGATGGGAGCAAACAAACCCAGAAACAGCTTTCCCCCCCCAGCCAGGGCTGCTGCCAGAGTAGGGCCCCCCCCCAGAAGACGCAGAATGGCAAAAGTCCCTCCCTTGCCAGAAAAATATAATGGGAATTCCAAGAAACTGGGTCTCTTTGTTATACAAATTTGGAACTATATGGAAATTTATGGGCCCGATTTAGAAACAGATGAGATGAAGGTGCAAATGGTTTTACTTTCTTTGGAGGAAGAAGCGGCCGAATGGATGGTCAGCTTACACCAAAGCAATTCCCCCCTCCTGAGGAATTTTGATGCCTTTATGACTGCGTTCAAAAGGAGATTTGATGATCCACTGATTGAAAAACGGGGGAAGGTGAAATTTATGGCCCTCAAACAGGGAGATAGACCGGTGGCTGAATATATTCAGGAGTTTCAACAGCTTTCTTCTTATATGAGAGGCGGGTCTGAAGATGCCCTTCTTGATCAGTTTGCTTTAGGATTAAATGAGGACATTTACCAACAATGCGTTAACAGACACCTTCCCAAGCGAGTTACAGCTTGGTATGAAAATGCAGCAGACGTTGAGCTCGACTTGATTAGACTTCAACGTGCGAGAGAGGAGAAAGCAGAGAGATCACCACCCCCCCAGCTCAAAAGGCCCCATTCCGCAACAGGGGTGAAGGAAAGGGAAGCTCCACCGGCAAGGCCAAGCCGTTCACGTGCTTCCGTTGTGGAGGGGGGTGGCACCGCACCATGGATTGCTGCGTTAAACTTCCTGCTACCACCCCGCCTCCTGCCAAGAGGGAAGGGAAGACGAGCAAGACCCCGGGGAGGAAGAAAGAGGCTCTTTCGCTGCTGAAAACACCCCCCAGCGCTTCAGGCAGGAGGCGGAGGAAGAAGCAGACGTCACCCCCAGCTCCTCTGATGACTCCAATGACGACGCCTCGCCTTGTTGGGTGAGTTCAAATAAAGGCCCCATGTTGATCCCAATAGAATTAACAGTACCACCCGATGGGGAGACAGAACAGCTTCCTGCCCTCCTTGATTTGGGCTGTTCGAGATGTATGATTAACCCTGCAATGGTTGAAAAACTGGGCCTGAAATTAAGGACTTTGAAAACCCCTATTGTGTTTTGCCAAATCGATGGATCCATTGCAGGGGGTGGCCCAGCCCATTTCTACACTGAACCTCTAGAGATGAAAATGGGCACCCATGTAGAATTGATCTCTTTTATTGTGGCTCCTGGAATGGACAGACCCCTTATTTTGGGACTCCCCTGGCTTCGTAAATGGAACCCTCGCATTAATTGGAGGGAGGGGTGGCTGCACATTCGGACCAGCACAGCTCCAAATGGGGAGGCCGATGCCCCAGAGCCTGCTGGCTCCAGCCCCGCATTGGCTGCCAGGGGCCAGGAGAGAATTGAGGGGGAAGAGAAGATTCCAAAAGAGTATTGGGACCTGAAAGGGGTTTTTAGTGAAAAATCTTCAGATAAGCTTCCACCCCACAGACCTACTGATTGCTCCATCGATATTTTGCCGGGGGTAAAGCTTCCAAAGCCCCAAATATATTCAATGTCTCCTAGGGAAATGGAGGAAATGAGGAAATTCATTGATAAAAACTTGGAAAGGGGTTTCATTGAGCCAGCACGACCCAAGGTAGCTGCACCCGTGTTGTTCAGAGAGAAGAAAGATGGCTCCCTGAGATTATGTGTTAATTTCAAAAACCTGAACTGCATCTCAGCTCAGAACCTATACCCGTTACCACTGATGAAGGACATGCTGGCCCAACTGGGGAAGGGCCGCATTTTCACTAAATTGGACCTCAGGGAAGCATACTATAGGGTCCGCATAAAGGAGGGGGATGAGTGGAAGATGGCTTTCAACTGCCCCCTCGGTTGTTTCCAGTTCCGGGTGATGCCCTTTGGCCTGCAGGGGGCGCCTGCAGTCTTCATGCAATTAATTAATGAAATTTTGCATGACCACCTTTACAAGGGCGTTATCGTATATTTAGATGATATCCTTATTTACACTCAAACTTATGACGAACACGTCACGTTGGTCCGCACTGTCCTGAAGACGCTCCGGGCCGCTGAACTTTATGCCAAGTTGTCCAAGTGTGAATTTCACCAGGAGAAGATTGACTACCTTGGGTATCATATCTCCCCCGCTGCTATTGAGATAGACCCCGCTAAAGTAAAGGCGGTCACTGAGTGGGAAGCGCCCCGTACACGTAAACAATTGCAGAAATTTTTGGGTTTTGCCAATTTCTATCGTCAGTTCATTCCTTCTTTTGCCAAAATTGTGCTTTCCATCACTAATTTGTTGAAGTCCAAAGGTGGGCCTAAGCCTAAGCCTAGCAAGCCGCTGGATTGGACCATGGAGTGTCAGGCTGCTTTTGAGAAGTTGAAACGACTCTTTGTGGCGGAACCGGTTCTGAAGCATCCGGACATGGACAAGCCTTTTGTCGTTCAAGCTGATGCCAGCGACGTGGCGGTTGGGGCCGTCTTGCTTCAGACTAACGACCAAGGTAATTTACAACCATGTGCATACACCTCCTGTAAACTCACGGACACGGAAAGGCGTTGGGCAATCTGGGAGAAGGAAGCATTTGCTGTATGTTGGGCTTTGGCCACGTGGCGCCACTTTCTGGAGGGCGCTAAGCACCCCTTTGAGGTGTGGACTGACCATAAGAACCTGGAAGCTTTGTGAACTCCGAGGCGCCTCTCTCCTAAGCAGATGCGCTGGGCTCAGCATTTTGATCAGTTCAATTTCACACTCAAGTACATCCCAGGAGGGAAGAATTTTATGGCTGATGCTTTGTCCAGACTTCCTCAATACAACTGCTCTAAACTCAGTGTTATCCAGCCCGTGGTTCCCACGTCCAGACTCGCTGCTCCGGTTGTTACTAGGCAGCAGGCGCGCTCGAAAGTAGAAGTCTCTGAAGATTTCCTTTCTGACCTCAAAAAGGCCCTTCCCCAGGATGACTGGTTCCAACAGCATCAAGGTGAATGCACAATGAGGGACGATTTACCGTGGATTGGGGCGAAACTTTGCGTCCCTGCCTCTCTTCGCCTCATTGTCCTCCAACGGGCTCATGATTCCAAATTGGCGGGTCACTTTGGATTTGTGAAGACGCTGCATTTGGTGAACAGGCAGTTTTGGTGGCCCTCTTTGAAAAAGGACATTGAATTTTATGTTGCCAGTTGTCCGGTCTGTGCAGCCGCTAAACAGCCACCAGGGAAACCGCAAGGTCTACTCCAATCTGTAGCCCACCCGGTCGCCCCCTGGAAGGAGATTTCTATGAACTTTATTGTCAAACTTCCTGAGAGCCAGGGGCACACCGTCATATGGGTGGTTACTGACTTATTTTCCAAGCAAGTTCATTTTATTGCATGCCACAAGATTCCTTCTGCAAAGGCACTTGCTAAACTCTTCATTTCTCACATTTACCGTTTGCATGGTGTGCCTGATCGCATCGTTTCCGATAGAGGTGTCCAATTCACTTCTGTTTTCTGGAAGGAGTTTCTTAAACGCATTGGCTCCGCCCAGGGCCTAAGTTCTGCCCACCACCCTCAGACTAATGGGGCTTGCGAGAGGACTAATTCTGTTCTGGAACAATATTTACGTTGTTTCATCAATTACCAGCAAGATGATTGGGTGGACTTGTTGCCGCACGCAGAAATGGCTTATAATAATTCCGTACATAGCAGCACTGGGTTCACTCCTTTTCGTGTTGTGTCTGGTCAGGACTTTGTTCCTATTCCTGAAGTTCCCCTTGAGCAACCACAAATTTCGTCCGTCTCCGAGTGGAGTGAGCGATTGAGCCATATTTGGCCTTTGGCACTTAGTACTTTGGATGCTGCGCATCGCGCTCATAAGGAACAAGCTGATAAGAAACGTGCGCAACCTTACCAGTACAAAGTGGGTGACCAGGTTTATTCTATCCACAAAGTTCCTTCAAACTACACAAAAGTCTAAGAAGTTGGGACCTAAGTATGTGGGCCCGTTTCCCATCATCAAGGTCATCAATCCTGTTTCGGTTCGCTTGCAGCTGCCCAAGCATCTCAGTCGTGTTTATCCAGTGTTCCACGTTAATCTCATTAAACCTGTTCGTTTCTCATCTTTACGTCCACCTGTGGACCCACCGCCTGCCCCCCTGTTGATTGATGGTGAACAACATTTTGAGGTTCGGGAAATATTGGACTCTCAGCGACGGCGGAATCGGATACAGTACCTAGTGGCTTGGAAGCATTTTCCTCCATCTCATGCCGAGTGGGTGGACAAGTCCCATGTCCGTGCTTCCCAACTGCTTCGACAGTTTTATTCTGCTTATCCTGACAAGCCCTGACTTTCTCTCCCCCCCTTTTTTTTCTTTTTCTGTTTTTGTTGTTCGTCTGTTTGTTTGTGTTTTGTCGTTTTCCAGGCCTGAACGCCTTTTTTTCCGGAGGACGGCCGGATGTCAGCCTCTGCTTTGCTGCTGCTTCGGCTGCCATGAAACGGGGAGGGAGGGCATAGTATTTGGGAGGGGTTACTAATTGTGCTGGAGGAAGATTCTGGAGCTCAGCTGCCTGTCGGACTACGCATCCGTAGGAGGTTCCCGCCAAGACTAACGGCACCGACATTCCATCTTAGTGATGCCTTTTGAAGTTATCTCACACCTGACACTTGGGAGAATTATGATTGGACTGTAACTGTGATGCCAAGGGGTGGGGAATGGGTTATTCTATATATCAATCGTTTTCGTGCCTAAATAATCAGTCTTCGCTTCGCTATGCCTTTAATCATTTATAATTAGTAAAAGTACACTTGATTTCTACCTATGGAGTCTCGTGGTCTTCTTTCCTAATTACCCAATGAAGAGGTGCTGACATATGTGGTTAGAAAAAATGACCAGACAACATATAAAGTTTAAGCCAGAATTATTTTTATTAGGCATTATATCAGATAGTTATGATAAAGGGACAATATACCTAATATTACACAACTTGACCGCAGCAAGAATTGTGTATGCACAGCAGTGGAAGAGCGAAAACATTCCTTCAGAGGAGAAGACGATAAGGAAGATATAATCTGTGCAGAAATGGACAGACTAATGCTAAAAATGAAAAATAAAGGAAATACAGAATACTATGATACATGAATAGATTCTATCAATGATTAGAAACCTGAGGTACAAGTTGGAATATGAAAGAATCAGGTTAGGTGGACATGAAAAGAAATATTATGTAGGTATTAGAATGATAGATAACTTGATATACTAGAATATGATGGTCAGAAATTACTGTACAACACTAGCACTGTTTAAAATAGCACCTACTGTATGTTATTTTATTTTTACCTTTGTTTCATGGCAAGTGGAATGCCAGAACAATTGCACTATATTCAATATATTTATATGTAAACAATAAAAATATATTTTCAAATTTTGCATGTACTCAATGTTTAACATTTTGTCCCAACCACAAAAGCTTTGCTGTTATAGATAAAGCAAAAGTAAACTACTTATTTGATCTCTATTTCTCTCTTCATTATCCATCTCATATTTGCTATGAAGTATATAGAGCTCAATTTTTGTCTTAGTAAGATCTCAAGCACAATGTGTACATGCAAAAGAGAACAGCCATAGTTATACCTTTTTGTTAGAAAAGCCGGTGACTGGTTAAAAAGTTATATGGGACAGAAAGTAAAATAATGGTGGATGTGCATCCCTATTAAACAACTTGTATAACTTAAGGTAACCTGTAAATATGTTCATCATGTCATGTGAATCTAATAGTGTAGAATCCATATAATGGGATGCAAGCAGCTTCTTTCTTGCAATTCCTGAAGGGTGCATTTTATTACATATAGTTCAGCAGTAAAGCTCTCTTTAATGACTATGTCGCTTAGTTAAAACTCATTCACTTGTGATATACCTCTATGAATATTAAATAGACTATTTAAATCCTTCACCATTAAGTGCTCTTTCATGCAGTACTTCTTAATTTGTTTGGCTTCAATAAAAATTAAATGGGAAAGGAGCAAACTCGAGTCACATTGTTGAAGAAAATGACAGGCTTTAGACTTCTCAGGATACAGGAAAAGTTTATTTGGCAGCCAGGTTCAGAAAGCTAGCGAAATGGCTAGCATTGCAAGTTCTGAACAACCTTCATTATCAAAGCATGCGTTCTTATACATTCTCAAAGGCAGTGTAACATGGAAACACTTAACTCATTTCTTATTGGTTACCTTGTCATAGGTACTGAGTACGTGTCTCTAAGCGAACTTTAGCTGACACTTGTGGTCTTGTGAGACTATTGAACTCTGCGGTTAGGCACTTGCTTCCTGTTTTTTTTGCAAGCTGCAACTCTGCCTATGTGCCTTTTTAATATAGAAGTAAAAGGGCCCCGAGAGGCCGTCCTTGACCTAGTAGGTTTCACACTTAATGTCCAAATCTCACTTTACGTCCTACTTTAACATGGCCCAATCAAAGCAGGATAGACTCATTTAAAACAGTATTATGACAAATGGATGGAATATTTTAATTTCAATATTTATTGAGATTCTCAGTCATCCAGATCATGGTTGTCTGAAAGGCGCTTTTTAACTGAAGAAGCTACTTGGATGAGAAGCAAAATGTCTTCAAGGAAAACCAAAATCCAGGTGCTTTAAAAAAAAGCACCTTTGGGACAATATTTTAAATCTCAAATTAACTAATTCTTTATATCACTATATTAAGCATTGTATTTACATTTTAGAAACATTTATACTAGTAAATTAAAATAATCTCAGGTGTTAACATCACTTTTAGTTAAGTTGAAATTTCCATTATAATGAAAACAGACATTTTATGCTGTCAATCAAAAATTCTCTACAAAATTTCAAAGTATTTAGAATATAGATTTTATAGTCACTATTCAGATATTCAAATATAGTATTCTCTGGCTTCTAATTAACATAATACAAACTATTTTGTGAATGTTGAAAAACGTTATGTCTCCTTAATGTGTAATATGTTTTTTTCATTTTAGGTTATTTGAGGACTTTACTATAGAGCTGAAAACAAGAGCTGTAATATTTATCCAGATACATCAAAAATAATAGGGTTGGAAATGGACACTCACAGTTGATTTATTTCTTTCCCTATAGTATTTGTGTGTATGTGTACAGTTACTTTATCTGGCTAGCAGAAATCTGGATAAATACTACATAGCATTAAAAGGTTAGAATTTCTTCCTGGCTTGTTGTTATCCAGTTATTCTCTAACTTTTTGAAGCCCATAAGCACTATTGTGTGTAGGGTATACATGGTCATTTAGAAGACAATTATTTATGAAACATTTGTAAATTATTTAACTTTTAATTAGAAATAAAAACATAGACATAACTATGAGTGTACTAAAGTAGCCATTTACTCAATCCAGCTGGAATAAACTTTAATGATATTGTTTGACTGGTGTTTTTATTCTTTCCAAATGTGAAACTCCTTGAGAGAAATAATACCTGATTTAGCTTTATTATATAGATTAACTGGTATGTAGTAGATGGGGTTCCTTCTGCAACTTAATGCCTTGAACTTTAATGCCTTGCTTTTTGAATCATGATACAGTTAAGAAGAGAACAGAACATAAAGTTACATTCTTTGCCTCCAGAATAGATCTTTATGTTAAGCAGTACTTCATTTTCATCATGGCAATAAACTATTTTTCTTAAACTAGGAACATTATTCCAGTGCATGTCACTTTATTACTTTTATATTAATTTTTTTTAGGAAAAACAAGGCAATAGAAATTTGAAGCTCTTAATAGTGCACATAGTTTGAAAACCTAAACTGTAATAGGAGTTTAAACCAATACTTAAAATATAGTATTTAGTTTTAAAGTTAACTGAGTAAACAATGTAAATCGATAGATCTAATTCCTCTTCCCATGCTGACTAATCATTAGTAGGAGTGCAATGATCATTTAAACATTAAGCAACGTTATGTTCTGTGTGATAACATCTTGTTCCCCACAATTATAATTTTAAACTGATGTAAAAACTTTATAGGAAAAAACTTGCTACAGAAATGGACTTTAAAGAAAAAGAAAATGTTAAAGTATAGAAGAAGACAGGCTGAGATATTATGTACAGTTTGGTGCCTCCAGTTTTGTTAACCGCAACTTCCATCTTGTATAACCAAGTTGGCTAGAGGTGGTATGAGAAATGCAATCAAATACCTCTGATGGATACCATTGAGGACAATTTTGTTCAAAGTATGGGAAAGATATTAAATGTAAAAATAATTATTAATAATCCAAATAAATAATTCATCAAAGGAAAATAAAAACAAAGATTGTGGGAACAGAACATATATTTATGAGATACACACATTTCATTTTTAATAGGAATGATATATTGGATTGACATCTATTTTAAGAGTGATTAAATATAATAGTCCAAAGTGAAAAAATATTGTGTCTCTCAATGTTTCAATTTTTGGAAATGCAATTGCCATTGAAAAAGTTCCTTCAACTGTTTTTGTCTGCAATTCCCAGCATTTTTAAGGGGCAAGACCCTTGTTTAGAATCTGCTCTTATTCATTACTCGCAGGATATCACAGGACCAGAGAAACACTATCTTTGTTATCCTAAACCAAGGTTAGATAGACCAAGACAGAATTTGAACTCAGTTTCTGCAAATTTCTGCCTGGAATTTATGAATGTACATTTTAAAAGATGCTTATGACAAGTCTATACTGGTGTCACTAACTTCCTATACTGGTATAGGATCGAGGCTTAAGTCCTTCCCCTATGGCTGGATGGTTGGTTACAAAATGTTTAACAAGGGACTTTGTGTACCTCTATGTACCTCCATGCGATCCACAATCCCTTTGCCTCCCAAAGAGACAAAACCTTGAACAGGCTTTTTGTAAATGAAAACGGGCAAAATAATTTTGGGAGAAAAGTAGTATTTCTATAGTTTCCAAAGCAAAAAGCGTCATTGGATGTTATTTCCAAGTGCTCATGAAGAGTATTCTGATGCACAAATAGAGCTAAGGTAGGACGTTATTTTTCTTCAAATGTTCACTGTTACAGTTTGTAGGCAGATCTAATAAATAGTTTTTTTTCCTTTAGTGAATTATCTTCAGGTACCAGGCATAAAACAAACCTAATTTATCATTATAAGATTTTTCTCAATTTCCTTCAGTCATTTAATAATTCAATCATTAGCATTTGCTCTAAATAATTGTGAATTGCTTTCCCCCCTTGTAAAACCATTATTTTAATTCTGCTTTACACCAATTATTGCATTATTTAAAGAAATGTTTATGCATAATAAAATTACTTTCCAAGATTTGTTTTGTAAGATACAATCAGATTTCTAGATATGCCCCGTAATTGTTGATTATGTTTACTATACAAATAACAAAGTAACACAGAATACTTTATATTTTCAATAAGAATTTTAAAACAGTTCAGATAGTCATAGTTACTTCTCTAGAATATTATGAACTGCGATGTAAAGGCATTGCTTCTGCCCACTTCATCTTCCAAAGATCTTATGGGGGCAAGAGGATCTTGCTATAACTTTGACCTTGTCATTTACACATAGATTATTGCATCTAAAGGGCTGCCTTTAAAGATCACTTGAAAACTGCAATTGGTTCAAAGCACAATGCCTCTATGTTAGCTTGTTGGTAGCATTACTTTAGACATTTACTATGAGTTACCAATAGATTTCCAGATACAATTTAAAGTACTTTATAGTGCTGGGAAGACGATGATAATAGTCCTCATTGGCACTAATGACTGGTGCTCTGAGAAGTTATTGGCTGGTCTGCTTAATTTGTCCCAAGCATGTTGAAATAAATAATAATTTAAAAAATACACAAGAATTATTTCCTTCTAAAGGAAACATCAGGGTAGATTTTGCAAAGATCAACCCTCCTCATCATTCTTTTAAAGCTTTTGAAGAATGTTAGCAGACCCATAACTAGAAAAATCTGATAATGTAAAGTTTGAATTTCAAAAAGACTTTGATTAAATTCCTTGTCAAAGTTTATTAAATAAGATAACATATTTTTATGGATTGGAACTGGTTTAAAAATTGAAGCCAGTTGGAGTAAGTGGACAGCATTCTGAATATATAGCTATAAGAAGTGGGTTTCTCCAAAAAAATGATTTTGGACCAGTGGTTTTGAATTTACTTACCAAGGATCTTGAGTTACAAGTAAGCAGGGAACTAGCCGAGGCTTGGATGGTGCTAAACATATTGGAATAGTAAAACCAAGGATGATTGTAAAAACATCCACAAGGTTCTCCTCAAACTGGAGATAAATGTGGTTCAATTTAAATAGAAAGTAATGCATATTGAGCAAAAACTACTGTACATGGATCAAGAGAGTTTAAGCTGTATCTAAGCAAACAAGAAAAAGATTTAGGGATAATAGTGGATAGCTTATTTGATTCAGTGCATGGTTGCTGCGAAAAGGCAAATTCCATTGCATGGATCATTAGGAAAGACCTTTAAAATTGCTAACAGTATAAAGCTCTTAGACAAACAGACACTTCTGTGTCTGCAATACTATCTACCGTACACAGTTTTGGCTTCACATTTGAAAACCACAGAAAGAACTGGAAAGATGCAGAAAGACAACCAGGAATCGTCAATAAGCTTTGGCTTCATCCAGCAAAACTAGTCTCATGTTTTAATTGAAGAAAATTCTTATGATGTCATTGGTTAGAAACTGATGATTGTTGACAACACTTAATTGATAAATGTAAACAGCTTCAAATACTTGGGAAGCATCATGAGGGATTGGTCTTTGGACAAAAAATTGATTCTCAGATTAGCAAGGCACATGAGTGGCTGCATATTAGAGTGCTCAATCAACAAAACATCAATATCTCCACAAAGCTAAAATTCTACAGAGCTATGGTCATCCCACTCCTCCTATTGGAATGTGGTTGCTAGAATCTGTATTGAAGGCACATCAATCAACTGGAGAAATTTCACATGTGCGCTCTCCTTTCCATCCTCAGCATTTGTTGGCATGACTGTGCTCCAACCTGGAGATTTTGGATCTTATATGAGTCCAGCATTGAACACCTGATTATCAGAACTTAGATGAGATGGATGGGGCATTTCATCAGAATGGAAGACCGCTATATGCCTCACCAGTTGCTCTTATAGTGCATTAGAGTCTGGGAAGAGACCTCAAGGCTGACCATGAAGCATTATATAGACGCTTTAAAAGTAACCCATTTGCCATTTTAACATCCAGCCAAGTGAGCTAGAAGCTAAAGCTGCAGACACAACATACTGGCGAGTGTCTATCAACTTTGAAGACAGATGCTACCAAAAACTGATAGAAAATTATGAGCAGCATCACAGTATAATATCCACAGTTGCTACAAGAATGGATTTCCAGTGCCCCCATTGTTTTAGACTCTGTGCTACCAGATTGGGACTCAGAGCTATATCTATGTCTCTTGATGAGCTATACAACAGTGTCCTTTGAACCTGACAGACTATTTAGAATACTATATCTTACTCTTCTAATTACAAAGAATGCTTAATTTTATTTTTAAAAATTAATTTGCACCAATAAATCTTAAAAGGCATTTTTATTTTTAAGCCCAAAACTACAATTTTCTATATTTGACAGTATTATTGGATTGAGAATCACTAGAGGGCACTGTCTTATTTGTTGATACAGAGGGCTTGCCATTATACATTGAAAATCTAAGAATAATTTTTACTGAAATTGTTGATATTATTCATGTTTCTTACTCATTTTATTTCAAAATTATTAATCAGATCTATAACTTCTGATTTTATAATTCATCTTTAAGATTCTGGAGATTATAGACACAGCCCTTTTTTATTTCCTATTTTTGTAAAAACTATCTATGTTCAATGGGCTGCCTATTCTCCAGCAAATATACCGGTATATAGGATTGCTGATCCATAGTAATCTAGAGCAGCAGCTCCCAACTTTTTGGGCACAAGGCACAGTTTGGTGGAGACAGGTTTTCCCACGGACCAGAGGGGATGAGGTTTCATATGCTGCCTGCATCCCGTGGATGGGGATTTACTTGTTTGCACTGCCCGGTTTCTGAAACTCCATGGACCAGCACCGATTCATGGACCAGGGGTTGAGACCCCTGATCTAGAGACAAATTCTGTCCTGGACAGATCATATAATTTTGCAGATGGAAAAGTGATATCTCCAAACCACAATGAAAAGTGGGAACTGCTATTCATAAGATTTCCTGACTTTCAGAGGTTTTATATTATTATTGTTTTCCAGTGCTCAGAAATTCAGGTTACCACTGTAAATGAATTGAATGAGGAATGACTCTCTTAAAAAAAAAAAAGAAATTATAAAGATCAATGAGCACCTTCATGACTTAGAAAGTGCATAAAATAGAGAAATAATTAAAACATTTCCATTTGCAGCTGTTATAAAAAAAGATAAAAGATGTGGCATTTATAATAAAGAAATCCATAACATACTTATTCCTTTGGCTTAGCATTCATTGAACAGAGAAAGCAGCAGCAGAAACAATTATCTCATGAAGACTACATTGTGTAATAACAATTGCCATAAATGTTTTTCAAGCAAGTTCATTTAGTTTGCAATCCCAGCAACACTCATCTGGGACATGTCTAATCGAGAAATCAAGATTAGGGTTGTGTTACCAGCCAAGATAAATAGCTGCATACTGAAGAAAGGAAGATACTATGCTTAATGTTCTGAGTGAATAGTTTGGTATGGCAGCTGCAAGTTTTCTGCCTTAGATATGCTTATGGCAATAATTTATAATATCTTCAGCATGCAATTAGGCTATTACGATGCACTATTACACTACTTTTGAAAATGAAAACTGAAACTATGTTGGATAGCCATCTGTCTGAAACGGTATAGGGTTTCCTACCTAGGCAGGGGGTTGGACTAGAAGACCTCCAAGGTCCCTTCCAACTCTACTATTGTATTGTATTACTAGTCAAATATACAGCACCTTATTGCTAATGGGGGTGAGAAGGTTTACCAGTGTAGCTTCAATGCTATGGTAGCAATACTGGTTATCAGTAGGTTTCCAGGTCAAATTTAACCTGTAAAGCCCTACGTGGCTTGGCTCTGTATCTCCAGGACCAAATTTCCACAATCAATCAAGAAATCAATGCTTCCATCCTGTGCATTCACTCAGAGAGGAGATGCTGAGGATCATGGGATGAAGGAGATTGGTGGCCTGAAGGTAGTCCTCAGCGGTAGCTTCCACATTTGTGGAGCAGTTGACAACCTTGGATTTGTGTGGAACAATCTGCTGGCCTTGCTCACAGTCATTAAGACCAAATTGTTCTGCAGATAGTTTGGAAAATCACTATAGGGTGCTTTTTGAAGATTGTTTAAACAGATGTTTTTATTTATGGTGTTGGTATGGATTTTTTAAAAAATGGGATTAGGATTTGCTCATTCTATAGTGTTTATTCTTTTGATTGTTAACTGCACACAGCTTCTAAAGTGGATAGTGTACACATTTGTTATGTATGTATAGTGATACTTAAAATATGTGAACCGTTTTGAATTTTCAGTATTTCTACATAAATATGACTTAATATGTTCATTCCATACAAATCCTAAAATTAGATAAAGAAAACCCAATTAAATCAATGAGTCAAAAGTATTTACTAGCTCATTTATTGTTGAGGAAAATTATCGGTTTTGCCAGAATGGGATCTGAGCCCAGGCACAATCTCAACTCCTGGATAATGCCTCAGGCTAGGAGTCCTATCCCAGCCAGCCAAGAAGACTAACATGAGCAGCAGAATATTCAAGAGAACTAAGTTTTGTGTTCAAAGCTTATTGCATCTCCACAAATATTTCAGCAGGGCTATCACAGCAAAGCTGCAAAAATCCAGACAATTACTAGCTAATAACCAAGAGCTGTGCTGGCTTCAGGCTATGGTTGAGTAGGCACTGGCCTAGGACACCAAAGCCAATGCCAATGATTCTTCTTTTGAATCATTCTAAAAATGCAAAGCTTCTTATCATCAGTCAATGTGGCTCAGGGTACATATGGTATATCCATGAGCCAGGTTTAGCAAAAAGATAAATAAATGCAGTTGTTTAGTGCCATCACGTGGTCACTTGGATTTTTGAAAAACCATATATGGCATATATGGGGGAGATACAATAGGCAGAACAAGAATCATTGAAATAGTATCTGGTAATAAAGGTCTCTAAACAGTGTAGTTTTCATTTTATTTTCCTAGTTGCTGCTGTGTGTATGTCCTTTGTGGTGCAATAGTAGATGGGGATGAAGGAAAAAAAACGATTTCTAACTTTCAATTGACTGAGTGTCTAATGCTTATTAGGCACTAGTAACTTGGTTTGATTTGAAAATTATTTTGCATACAATGTAACAGCACAATAGGAAATAAGAAGTGTTCCAGTTATTGGAAATTACGGAAAAGCTTTGCAGATACTAATTTCTAACCTTTTTTTAAAAAAAAATCTTTGCTTGGTCTCTTAGAAAATTGAGATATGAATTAATATTAATGAGTCTGTAAACTTACATGAAATAATGCATCACATTTTACTTTTGGTCTTCTGATCACACTATCCCAGATATGTTTCAGCATGCAACCGACTTTAAATCATGGTTGGCGAACAAAGACTGAACCTTTTTTGCCAGACAAGACCTTGGAAATGTTAGTAGTACAATGTGATAATCTTGAGAAGCAAGTTTCAGTAAGAATTGTCCACTTGCACATAATTACGGCATAAATAATTCACTGGAAACATCTTTTTTCAGCTATGTTCTCATGACATTGTCTTCATATTGGTCTCTCACAACTGAGACAGCCTTACGTCCTTAACTGAAATGACATTTGCTCTTGTATCAAGTGTAGCCCCAGGATGTACATATAGAAGTCTGTGCCAACCTTTAAGTTGAAGGAAACCAGAGGTTTGCAATGACTTGAAATATTATCTGCAGGTTTTCTAGCAATGGAGATAGCAAATTTATGCTGTGAGAGCTTTTTCCAACTCAAGGATGAGAGGACAGCATTTCAGTTCAGAAAGGCCTTATGACTGCAAATTATCAGGCTCATATTAATGACCATTTGATTGCACAATTTATTACATATTGTATTTGATGCTGATAAAAAAATCTTTAGAATTATTAATCATCTATATGAAATCAATGTTTTGAGAAAACTGGTGTGAGAATGCTATGAAACATTTTTTGGGAAAACCCAATGTAAGCAGAAATATTTAAAATTACAAGCCCTGTAGGCAGGTATTTCAATTGCAAACTCTAAGTATGTTCTTAAAAAGTTTGTTTTTGAAAGGTTCTTATATTTCTTACAACACAGTCCTATGGCTACTGAGAACTCAACTCAGCCAAATCAATGAGATCTTAGTCACAGATATATTTCAGGTTGCAGGCTAAGCAAAAACATTTTATAACATTATCCAGTGTTAAAGGTTAACAATGATGACACTTCATATACGGGTAGTCCTCAACTTATGACCACAACTGAGCCCAAAATTTATGTTGCTAAGTGAGAAATTTGTTAGATGAGTTTTGCTCCATTTTACGACTTTCCTTGTCCCATTTCTTAAGTGAATCACTGCAGTTCTTCAACTAGTAAAACAGCTGTTAAGCTTCCCTTGTCTGAAGGTCGCAAAAGGGGATCACATGATTCTGGGACACTACATCCATCATAAAAGTGAGTCAGTTGTCAAGATCTGAATGTAAATCACATGACCATGGGGATGCTGCATCAGTCCTAAGTGTGTCCTCAGAAATAAGTCATAAGACACTTTCCTCATGCCGTTGTAACTTTGAATGGTCACTAAGTGAAATGTTGTAACTCGAGGACTACCTGTACTTTATCAAAAGGAGGGATTGTTTTCAGTGACTATTTCTAATCCTGAATTTTACTCCTCCAGGTGGACAATCTGCAAGTCAGTTAAGATACTCCGCTTTGCCTGGGGAAAACGGATGCTACAAGGCATTTTTTCAGGGGCCACGCATGTTTTTTGAGAAGTCGCCGATCGAGCTGGGAAAAGCTTGGGAGAAAACACGCTTAGGCAGACCGCCGTGGCTTTGAGGGGTGGGGAAAGCGTATCTCCCCCGCCCCGCAGAGGCTTCTTCCCCTGCTCGCTCGGGCTTTACCTGCAGCTTCCGCTCCCTTCCAAGGTTTCTCTCGCCCTACAGGAGGGGGAAGCGTAGAAGCGCCCAGCGGTAGCTAACTAGGAAGTAGTAGGAGAAAGCGGCAGGGTCCGAGAGGGGAACGGCGGGCCGATCGCAGGTGCCAAAGCCCTTCAGCTCACCACGGCTTGGCCGACCTCCTCGCCCCCAATGGCTGCTCCCGCCATCGCTCCGCCCGAAGGTAAAAACCCGCGTCGCCTAAGTCTTCGGCAACGGGCGCCCGCGCCTCAGTGCAGAGGCACGGGAACAGTGGGCTGCGCGCCCTTTGCGGACGGGCACTGCGGGCACCGGAAGGAGGGCCGGGCAGAGCAAGGGAGGCGGGACCCTGGAGTGGCCTTTGCAGTGCGGGGGGAGGAAGGGGGGCGGGCGGATTCCCTGGGTGGACACTGATCCTCCCACCGGCTTTGTGGAGCTTCTCTTCGTTGGCGGGATTCTGCCAAAGGCGAGCAGCTCTCTGCCTCTCGTATTATTTAGCATGACTACTTGCATTGCTACTTTGCTATTTCTGGCAAAGGCAGCGTTCTTCTTAGATGAAAGTCTTTGTCCCCTGACTTCTCCGATTTGAGATTTTGTTCCTCGAAATTACCCACCGCGTACTGACAAGAGGCACACGGATTCGGTTTTGAAAGAGTCTCAGTGTTCCCCTTCTTCGTATTTTAGGCTTTGTATTGAGAATGACTTTTGAGTTTTTTTAAAGTCTTTTTTGAGCGCCTCATATTCTCAAAGTCTGATGAATCATTCACTCAAATGCTAAATAAATTAAGCCCTGCAGCATCCCTCTGAAGTGTAGCGAAATTGTTATAAAAGGTTGCCTTATGCTATAACTTTTGTGAATTCAACTTTATATCCTTCAGCAGGAAAAAAAATCTACCACTTTAAAGTGGGAAAAAGGATATTATAATCTGCACTTTTTAAGGAGGAAAATCAAGTATTTAATGTAGGATAACTGACACCCTTTTTATAGAACTTATTGAAAACTGAAATACATAGTATAAATGAAATGTGAATGAACAACTTAAATGGTTTCAAGATATTTTATGCTGATTTTTATATACTCAAATAGTTTAGAAGATTAATGTAAATTAAAACCATTTGTGAAATAAACTATAATAAATTTTCCTGTTTTTTAAATTTAATATGGCTTTTAGACTTGTGTTTATTGAGCAAGGTTGTTATATTTGAACTGACACATGATCATCTGTCATGAACATATGCAAGAACATACAAGAGCAAGCCATTTTTTAAAGGATGTTCACCCAGTTGGGATAAACAAGGATATGAACCTCTTTTGTGGGGTTTGCAGCAAAATGACTGTGTATGTAATTAGTAAGCAATCAAAGTATAAATAAATAAATATCTCTAAAATGTTGATGACTGTAAGCTTAAGCCCCTTTTTGGCTTTTTCCCATCAGATCAAGCAACTAAAGAACCAGTAGAAGACACTGACCCTAGCACTTTATCCTCAGAAAATGTAAGTACTGTCTTTTGTGAATGTGTTGAACTGGCTAGTTGCCCAGCTAAGTGATTTTACCTAACTGACTTTGACTAAGTTTGAAAAGCTTAAGCAGAGTGAGAGCTGGTTAACATTTGGATGAGGGTTACCAGAAAATGGAAGGGTTGTGGATTACAATGGGAAGTTGAAGAAACATCCTACTAAAAGGTATTGGCAACATTTTTATGTTGAAAATAAAACTACATCTATCAGAAATTGAGACTGATTCAAAGGAAACATTACTTCCACTAACTTGGTTATTAATTTACTTATTTTACTTGTTGGTTGCTATTATAGTACATACTATTTTATACTCATAGAAAAGTTCAGTAATTAAGATATGACAAGATACAGGCTCTGAAATAAGTCCAGGGACATGACCATCCAATCATTTCCTTTGTGATCTTCCCAAATAGTTAATTAGCTTGCCACACAAATAGCATGAAGTGCTGGGGAAGATAATATTTAGTTAAGTTACTTCTGAGTTTCAGATTTCTAAAAACTATAGAATTTTGACTGTTTTTTAATAATAAGAAAGTGTTGTAATGGGAAGTTAATGCCTGTTTCATTCAGTTACATATGTCTCAATAAAGAATGAGTGATGCTAGTGCACTCTTTTTTATGCAACAACCAGCTATTTTTGGTGATATTACTTGAAATGGTAACAACTAGAAACAAGGCAGTTAGTATGTGTTAATTTCTGTAATCAAGAAGGAAAATGACCATAACTAAGCAGTGATTCATATTTAGAGTGTTCTGTTGATTCAGAGATTGGTTTGTGTGGATAAAAAAGAGTTGTAACCAAAAAACTCAGTGGTGAGAGATGCGGTTGGAGTCATTATCCAAGATTTGTTCGAGAACCCTTGTAGTGGTTTTATTATTTGCACTATGTCATGAATTCATGACATGAACAACTTTAATGAAGTTGTTCCTCAAGGATTATTTTCTTTAAAGTATTAGCTTCAAAATCTTATAAGGATGAAAGTGTTGGAAATCATTCAGTGAAAGATTCTGAAGAAGGGAGGAGGATTTGGTGAGAGATTGTCATCTTTACCGGCAGACCCATCCCAAGTTTTTCATAATTTCTGCTAAACTTTCAGATAAGGGGCTTGATAAATCTTCATTGATTCCTACTCCTACTTGGGACTGGATAAATACTGTATGCGAATTGTTGAATACTTGGCAAGCTCAGTGAAGAGCTGGGAGACTGTATTTGGCTTGGGAGGTTACAAATTCAGCAGAACAAAGAACTTAATAGGTCAAAATAATTGGTGTTTCAAAATCTATCTAAAATAATTATATAAAAATATGCTTCTTCTTTTTGTCTGAACAGATAGAAAAGTATCCTGTCCAAGATACAGCATTACCCAAAGGTAAAAATAGAAACCGACAATGATTGCAGTTCTTATTTTTTTAAAAAAATATTGTAATATGAAACTTGATTAGATATGACATGACACAATAGAGAATCTATTATGTCCCTTCATAGACTTCATAATTTTCTAGAACTGACTCCAGATATATTTGCTGAAATTCCCAGCTTTTATTAACTCTGAGATCTTCAAAATCTTCTAAGGTCAAGAAGCCATCAATTAAGAACATATCTTATGGTTTTCTCTCCTTCGTTCATTTTCATCTTAGTAGCTCAATTCCATCACCAGAGATATTGTTTGGTCTAATTGACTTGGGCTTGAAACCAGAAGAATGTGAACTCAAGTCCTGCATTAGATATAAAAGATGGCTGGGTGACCTTGGGCCAATCATTCTTTCAGCCCAATTCATCTCAGAGGGTGGTTGTTGTGGAGAAAATAGCAGGAAGAAGGATTATTAGGTAAGTTGCCTTGAGTTATTTGTAAAGTAATCTTGTATGGGAGATAGTCGACTACCTACCCTGAAGGACGCAATTTCACTGACCCATGCTACTTTTCCTCAGAAAGCTACTTTCTTCTGCTTCTCTTACCTGTAGGAGTTTCTGTTCTCATACTATCTGTATTGAGTCAGTCAGTGTCACAGTCAATTTTTAAAATTAATTTCTAATATATACTTATATATAAACTTTATATATTTATAAACTTTCCCAATCATAAAATTTCTGGTGTTGATAGATATTCTCTGTCTCCACTGTCAGAATGCATATCTTATTTCATATGGAACAACATAATTTGTGATAATTGTTTCCATTGCCTCCTCATGCTATTAAAGTTATCTGAGTCACCTTCTCTATAGGAAATTCAGCAGTTTCATTAACAGACCCCTTACCTTTGTTTGATACGTTGTATAATCAAGCCATGCAGCCTGGACCATCAAATTTCTTTCTTGTAACATGCCAGCTGAGGCATGATCGCTTTCTATCCGGGCCCATCTTCCAGTTTTGATACCACCTCATGGAGGTGGTGAGCCAAGCTTGTTTGAAGTTCAGTATCAACATTCCATCTCATCTTCTCCTCCCTCAGAACAAGCAACCTTAATCACAGTGCACCTGAATGTAGGCAATTAGTACACTGCATTGATGTTAGAAAACAAATTTCATTTTATTGCAATTATCCGTGCCATTAGATATGGGGATTATTCACTCAAGGGGTATGGATGATCTAATATTCCATTTGATGCTTACAGATGCTTAGGTTGCTGGTTTGTTTATTTACTTTTTTTAAAAGCCTGGTTCCAGATTACTCTGGATGCTGAGTTATCATACTCAGTTCTATTTTTAATCTGCAAAGGGCACACAGCATTGATTAATTTCTATTCCATTGATGTTATACAATATAAAGAACTGATGGAAGGAACTACACATTTTATTTAAGCATTTAGCTATAAACCCATTTCAGTCCAAGTCAAGAAAAAAAACCTTGTGGCTCATGAGGGAAAGAAATCTGATTTAAAGAACCACAGTAACTATTCCACAGCAGCTTTGTCTTTTTTGGCTCTACATCCTTTAGGCTTATCTAGCTAACATCATTGTTTCCTACAAAAGACAATAGCCTTACTGTTCTGTCATCTCCCACAGGATAAACAAAGGGCATCAGGACTATTTTCTTCTGAAGGTTATATTATCTCTAAGCGGCAGGTCAGTAAGTATGAAATACCAAGCCAACAGCAAGACACTTAATGGCTCTCTTTCTTGTGCTTGGCTTGCTGAAGTCTGTTAGTCTTTCTCATGAAGAATTTTTCAGAACTTTACAAATTGTATTGAAAACACTCTCTTTGATGGGTGGGCCTCATCAGTAGACAGATGGATAACAGCAGCAGCAAGATTAATGTAATTTCAGTCTGTGCTCAGAAGGATCATCCTTAATCCAGGACTTGCTCCTCTCGAAGACTCTCATATTGTACACCTTATATAAGAGATAACCAGACCGCACAGATGATACTGACCAAAATCTAAAAGGTGCCACGATGACAATCAGACAATTTTTGTAGATATTGTTCCTTCTCCTAAGCGCATGATGTTTTATGTATTGTCAATTTAGGAAAACACTACAGTCCTATGAATTTCTGTGTATGATCATAGGACATACTGTACGTATTATACCACTAAGTTCAACACTCAGTTACAAATGGGAATAATTCATTTATCCCACATTTTCTCTGGGGTGCCTGGAATTTCAGGAATTCATACTCAAAGGAACAATTATAATGTTCCTGACATTTCTTGGTTCAGTAGAAAGATAAATGGGGATTAACCTGCCTTGGATCTCTACAACCTAAAGTCACTTATCAGGGCTAAGACTTTGTATAAAGTCACTTTGGTGAAAGTTTTACCTCTATTTTTTTGAGGATTAAATATATATTCTTTTACATCTCCATAAGGTGAATTCTTATGCTTTGCAGTACTTGGAATTTTCCATTGAATACTATTTTTTGCCTCATGAATCTATCCTAAGCATATAGCAGTAGTTATCTGCAAATATCCCACATCAATAACTTGTTCCTTTTGATTTAAAGTCAGTTCACCTTTCAGAACCATGTATCCTAGACTTTTGTTTTATTTCAGAAGTTGAGCCTTTTGGTGATTTTTTGCAAGTTGTGAATATAATTTATATATTCATGCAATTCTTTCACTCTTAGGGATCTTCTTAAGGTATTAAGTTTCCAATAATCCTGCATGGCCAGCTACTAAAATTGAGGGAATAGATAGTAACACTGAGGGCATGCTTCTTACCCAAACTAGTCATCTGCACTTCTGGAGGATTCTGTTTGGAATCTGTCCATATTTGCCATTTATGTTTAAAAGCATACATGAACATTTGAAGCACACTTATAAGAAAGCAATGGGTAAGCAATAACAATATGGTTGGTTGAGTTGTGAGCCGCCCTGAGTCCCCTTCGGGGGAAAAGGGCGGCATATAAATAAAATAAACATTCAACATTCAATATATACTTTCTCTGACATCCAGCACAGAAGAATATTTGGGAACCAAAAATTAGCTGGAGCCAAAAGATTGCATATGGATCCTCTGTTTTCTTATTTCATTCTGATACCGAAAGTATCTACAGGAAACTAGGAGATCCTGCCAAAGTAGGAATCAATACAGTGTGAAGCAATAAAGGCAGAAGGAACATCATCAGTCTATTCATGTAATTGTGGAACTTTTTTTTTTGTCCAGATATACAGCACAAAATTTAGTCATGTTTTAGATCTGGTCCTTGCTAATTCAACTCAACTTACTCTAAAAATACGTATGGATGGTATCCAAAATAAATCAATAAACAACCAAACAATAGCAAGAGAGAAATCACTTAAAGAGAGATAATTATTTTGAAGAAATTTCCTTTGTCTATGGAATGGAAAATAAAAATAAGAATGTTTATTCTGATAAAGCAGTATTCTCTAACTAAGGTTTTTAAATATTTTGTTTTTGTAACAATTGTCATTGTAACAATGTTTATTAAATTACTTGGAATATAATACATGTTCTAGAAGGTAGACTTAAGATGATTACTATGAAAAAGAAGATATAACTATGGATGTTTTCTCCTGTGGTATCATGTAGATATGCAGACTGAATATTCTAGAAGTTACAGTCTAACATTAGCTTTCCCGGATCTGGGCATTTCGAGTTGTTGTTGTTTAAAGTTCTCAAAATTGCTCACACACCATGACAGTTTTTAGAATTCTTGGAGTAAATTCCAACTGTGGCAAGTTTGAGAAAGATTGATCTTTACAAGGTTTGTCTCAGCAGCAATTTCTTTTTCTTCTTTCCCATCTTCTTCTTCTTCTCTTTCTGCTATACTTAGACCTGAAATTGCTCTGGATTTGATGAGAGTAGTAGTTTAAAATATCTGGCTTTGTTCTTGTACCTGTTAATGATAACCGGATATTCAGGAATGAAGCCAGTAAAATGTTACATGACATTTCAGATAAATGTTATCATTAATAATTATTGCAACTCATATGGGAGCCTGTTATAAAATGATGATTTTAATGTAATTGGTTGGTGACTAGCAGGCAAGTGTGACATATCAAATGGTTTGGAAGAGGGATGTATGGTATTTTATTTCAGGGGAAAGAGGATTAGCATAATAGAGACTAGCAATTCCTCACTTACTCTGTATATACACAGGGCTTTCATTCAATACATCCTTTCTGGAAGCCAATGGTTGATAATGTGCCCACAGGTTAGTTCCTTCTGCAATCTTAGGTATGTAGAATTTTAGGCAAGTCGTCACTGGTTATGCTAAATTTTATGAATGGAACAATATGCCTGTAGCTTTCTTTCTTGCCCTGATACATTACTTGAATTGGCATTGTAATCTTTCTGAATTACAGAACCTTTTTAGAAATATGTTGATCAAGAGATCCAAACCTGACTAACATTGAAGAATATTTGCCTTGTAGATGAAGAATACCAAACAGAAAAAGTGACTTTGGAAATTTCATCCATTAACATTACAAGCCTAACATCAGATTCTGGCTTGATACACCAGGTAATTGAAATGTTATTGATCCTATTAGAATATTTGTCAATATTATTTATTGTTATTTATCAACATTTAGACTTTTCAGTATTGTTCTCCAGTTTACTGTAAGTCAGTGCTGAAAGTTTAATTTCAAACTCAGGTTCAATCTGGAAAAAGGGCAGAAGACACCATGAAAAATATCCTGAATTTTAGATATTTTTTGCTTTCAGTTGAACCATTATGTTATTATCCACTTTTAATGTCAATACTTTTTAATTATATTTTAATGTTAGTATTTTTTAATATAGTGTAAAAACTAATGTGTATTGCTGGTCTTCGACCGTAATAAGATTTTACTTACTTCCTTATTTACTTTGCTTTCAGTGAAGGAAAGGCATACTACAGTTTGGCCCCTTGTTATCTTCAAAACCATCTACTTTATGTAGAATCTGCCTGACATATACTATCAAATAAAGAAGGGAAGCCTGGGTACCCATCCTGAAAGAAATCGGGGGGTGGGGCTGGGACTCAAGATAGATTTTCTTATACTAAATCCTCCCTCTGAAATAACTTGTCCCAAAGTTAGGAGTGCACTATCAAATGATAGAAAACAAGAAAATAGTCTTTAAAGAGAGAGTTCAGACTTACATGACGGCAACTATGGGGTTTTTAAAAATAATTTTAAATTGGTTTGTTTATTATTTCTTGTTTTATTGGGTGGATTTTATTATTGTATTAATGATTTAGTCCATATGTTATAAACTGTCTAGGACAGGAAGAATAGACCACAAGAGTAGATGATATTTTAGTAAATAAATACCCAGAGAGAGCCCTAACTAAGAACTTAAGAGACAGGAGATTCATGTTATACTAAGAAGTCCTTGAGGAAATGCAAACCTAGGCATGAAAAGTTTGCAGCATTGGCAACTTATTGACCGCATTCATACATTTCCATAGGCCACAGGCTAATTGCAACAACAGTCTGTTGTTAAAACCACAATTGTATGGGTTCAACATTTTGCCCCAAGCCAAAGGCAATCACCACATTACAGTTTAGGACTAGAAGGCAACCAAACTGCTTTGATTCCTAGTTATTTTACTTAACACCTTTTTGGCTGTATTTTGATTCAAGCATTGCAAATTCTTATTCTGGCTGCAACCTCTTCTTTCTTTTCCCTTAAGTAGTGAAATACATGTGCAGAATCCATATTCTGCCTTTAGGCAAGACTGGATTTTCTTACCTTCCCTCACATGTGAGACAAATTTGTAGTTTTGTCTGGTCTTGCAATTTATTAAGAAGCATTTCTTTAAGAAAATTGTTAAATGTAATGCTTTATAGTTAATAATCTCTCAATGCAATTGTACCTTGGATGGTGTATACTATCCCACAAATGGATAGTAATTTGGTTTTGTTTTTTATTATCAAACTGAATAAAAATTAAGGAAATTTGGATACATCTGATAAAAATTATAATTCTAAGACAAATAAAAACTTTACTTTTTATAAATATTGCTTAGTTTAGTTACCTTTGCAATCTGTGCAAAGTGAACAAGCTGCAGTGTATGATTTTTGTGTCCTGGAAACATCAGCATTATTGAAATCATCTAATATTTTCTCTTTAGTGTGCATGAAGTAATTCTGTTTAAGTCTTAACACTGAAAATAAAATAAATATATTGCAGTGTTAACTCTTGTGTTATATTCCTGCTTCTATAACTTGTGTTATTGTCTCTTCTCTATTTTCTTAATACTCCCTCTTTAATTCTGGCCCTGCATTTCCATATTTCATACTATATATTGCCAGATGAATGATTCTGATTGAAAAATCCCAATTTCATGGATCTCCAGCAGCCTTGCCAGGTCCCAAATGGGGGCTCACAATGCCCTTTTTACCTCCCTCTTATCAAGTTATTCTTTCCTTTCCACTTCCTGTGCTCAGTTTCCCAACTGAATCATCACTACAATTCTAATTCAATATTATGCTTAAATCTAGATAATCTATATCTGTTGAAGTCTCAAGTAAATAAGCTCTTTACCTTGCTTTAATTGTATTTTTCATATTATATTTTAGATTTTGTCAGTGACCATGCTCATTCTGGGTCCTTGTCTCACTCTCTTTTGAGATAGTGGAACTACTTGTCTCCAGAAGTTCTGGATACTCCAACACTGGAGGTTTTAAAGAAGAGACAACCATTTAACTGTAATGGTAGGGTTACCTGCCTGAGCAGTGGGTTGGACTACAAGACCTCTAAGGTCCCTTCCAAATAAATTATTCTGTTATTCTACATGCCACTTAAAGACTGGAGTGGATGGAAACATTTTAATTATTTATAATTATTTGTGGACCTTATACATAAAGGGAGGAGAACATATTGTTTTTTTATGTATCTTTCAGCATTCAGCTGAGATGGATTTTTTTATGTTTAAAATTAGAATCAAAATATTTTTTTTGTACACAATGTTTTTTCTCTGTTTTAATTTTGGAGTTTTGTTAATGTGGCATTTTTCTTTTTCTGTTTTGTATTTTATCTTTGGTGATAAAATAAAAGAAAATTTAAAAATAAACATGCCATTTAAAGACTGACATTGCCCTCATTTTGACTCATTCGGCATCCTGCTTTGCTGGAACTAAAAGAAGTCATATAAGATTAAGCAGTACTGATGAAAATAAAAAGAAAATATGTAACAAAAAGAAAAAAAGAGGAAAAAACTGTTCCATGTATAATATTTTGGAAAACTAGACATAAAGTATTCAATATTTAGCATAGCTGGTACTGCAGAAACAATATGCCTGGTACAATTGAAAATGAAATGTAAACGGTTTAAGTTGAAGGTGTTAGGTTTCTCCCTGCCTTCTCTCCAAATTGTGATCAAGCTCAAAAGGCAGATTAGGAATTGTATGCACGGTTGTCATGGCCTTGCCACATAAATTATCTATGTGGCTTCTTTGGAATGGATGTACTAATGCAGTTAAGTGTAGGTAAGTAAAGGTGTCTGGTTACAGCATATTATATAACTACATAGTTTACCTGTATTTGCATGCACAGTTTATGATCTATTCCAGAGTGCTCTGTGATACTCTCAGGTGAATGACGCTATACAAAAGCCAACTGTACTTTACTGAAAATATCTCAAGGGAAAAACCCCACCTGCTTTCATCTTTAAAGCTGCAATAAGAGCGGGAGGGGAGAAATCTCTTCATCTAAGCGTGTTGGTTTTTTGTAATAGCAAAAGCATCTGCTGCAGATTGTTCAAATCTATCTTACCACGATAAAATCCTTCTGAACTCAGGAATTAAGTGCCTCTCTTTTATGATAATCTTCCTCTATAGAAATACAGCTTCTTCAAAGTATTTAGGTTTTTTTTAATGGTTTGACCTTTCCAATCCTTGAGATATATTAATGACACATTTTTCTAAATTCAAGGTGCTTAATTTGTTAAATTAAATTCATATCATGACATTAATACAGGGCTGTATTTGTTTGTAGCCAGAAGAAGATGATGACACTCAAAGTAGTGCTGGTGATTCACCTACAGGTAACTTTCTGCACATTTCCAAAATATATTTATTATCTGATTCCACTTTTTGTTGTTCTTGTTGTTGTAAGTAGGATACTTGGAATTATTACTGTAGAAAGCAAATGCAAATCTCTAAAACAATCATTCCAGCATTCCCTCGCTTCCCTTTCATTCCAAGTCATTTCATTGTTTTTATTCTTAGTTCCATTCTGCTGCTTATTGTCATCAAAATCACCTTGCATTTTCTCTGACATCATAACCGGTCCTTGAATTCTTTTACTACATTCTCTGCAGTTTCCTTTTTCTTTATGTATAATTATACAATACCTTTCACACTCATTTTTTGCATAAGTCATTTTGTTACATGGTTCTTTTTCACATTTGTGTACTAAAGATCAGTGCCTTCTTTAGTTTGGAGAGCACATAGCAAACAATGGTTCAGTGCAGATATAATGAGCCAATTTTATAGCCAGAATATCATTTTAAATGGGAAGCTGTAGTTTAAGAAGCAAAAAAGATTTGCTTCAAATGGACATGCAAAAGAGGCAGAGAGGGAGGGGAAATGGGGAAACGAAGCAGAATACAGTCTAAATCATCATGGACAAGGCTCATTACATCTGAAGCATGTCATAGAGTTTTATCTGCCAGAAAACAGTGGAATAACTCCCTAATATAATTGTAATTCTAGCTTTGAAGAAGTCATGTACAGAAAATGGCTCTTGCTCTTTGTGTACATTTCACCAGCCAACCATCGGTGACCTACTAAATGATGAAGACTTGCTGTATATGATGAAGATCAAATTGGATCCATCCCACCCGACAGTGAAAAACTGGAGAAACTTTGCAAGCAAATGGGGAATGACTTATGATGAGTTGTGCTTTCTGGAACAAAAACAACAGAGTCCCACCTTGGAATTTTTGTTACGGAACAGTGACAGAACTGTGGAGCAGCTGATCGATCTCTGTAAATTATATCAAAGGGTTGATATTGAAAAACTACTGCAGAAGTGGGTGGAGAAGGAATGGCCAAAAAGAGGCCATGGAGCCTATCAGAAAAACATATAAAGGAGAAAAATGACAATATGGAAAACCAAGAATGGGTTTTGGTGTGCATAGGGCTTTTTTTTCTAGGGGAAGGACAACATACTTATTTTTACAGCATAAACTGAACTTACCCTTTGTAGTGATCAGGACGACCTTTAATTATGAATCTACAGATGTCAAAGTCTACAGTACTCAGATTTTTGAAGCAATAAGGGGACATTGAAAATTATCAGCATGCTATATAGGATAACTGCATAATCATTTACTTCTGTTTAGCAGTCTTTGTCCTGTATTTCTGACTGGAAATTGTATAGAAATTAAACATAGGAGGGAAAAGGGAGGTCCTCTTCGAGGAATAATCCATGTCTGTACCTGTGCATTTGGTCTTGTTCCACCCCTTTCCAGATTGCCTTTGTTCATGAACAAACCAGCAGAAGATGCTACAAATCAGAACTGGGATAGTCTCATATGACTTCACCTGGAAGAAGGAACTTTTATATCCAAAGATATATATGAACAGTACAGAAATAAGCCATGTTTTCAATCATAAACTATAAAAATATAGCATCAGGTGTTGGCATTGTTGGGCATCTTTCAGGAGAGCCAATTCTAGACATTTTGGCATCCTAGTCAGTCATTTTGTGGCCCCTCCTATGATTATATTTATCTTTTGAGTAGCCATGCTGATGCACAGAGTGCGCTGTTACTGTTTTTCTGGGTATAACTTTGAAAAGCTGATAGTCACTTGCCTAGTTCCTTCCTATCAGTCTTTTCTCTTGCTTTGGTAATATTAGTTTCCTGAGGTCCGTAGCTGTACTAATTATTTCTTTTTCAAAACTTGCAATGCCTGGTTGATGTGATGTTCACTACTACTCCACTGACTTTGGGCATAGATATTGTAGAAATTTATAGAAATAAATGATTGTAAAACGATGAGGAAAGATACATTTTATACTCTTATTGTGCATATAAATCTTTTCAATTCTGGTGTGCCCTAAAATTTGGCACCTAGATGACAGCCAAAATGGGCAATTGCCAAACCTCCCTGGTTTGTTGCCTTTTTCCTGCCATCCCAGTGATGAAAGTGAAGAATCTATACAAGCACACCCTTCCCAATACAGACTGAAAGCAAAGAGATGCCAAGTATATAGATGGGACAAACAATAATTTTTTAAACTGGTGAAGCTAGGAAGGAAAAATTTCCTGAAGGTATCTTTTGAAAAGTTGACAAAATCTGGAGCTGATAAGGCATACCTAATCCATTTGTATATACGAATGCAGTGTCAGTGCTGCTATCATAATTTTAAAGCCAGAATAAAAGTAGAATATAGATCAGATATTGTGGTAGATCAGCAAGTGTTTTTTGCTCCCAGTTCCATTCCTCCTCAGCCTATTGTCTTCCAGATAGGTTGTACTGGTTGTTCATCATCATTGCCCAACTCACCTGGAGCATAGTGGGCCAAGGAAGTTTATCATAGCAATAACAAGCTTTCCCTTTTTTTAAACTAGGCTATTAGAGTGGTAACTAAAATGTAAACTTGCATTTGTGGATCCTTGCAGGAGAGGGTGCTTCAGTGAAAGAATATGCAACTGGCAACAATTCCTTTTCACCAAATTGATCTTAAAGCTCAATTTTTTTAAAAAAATCTCACAACTCTGAAACCTATCTGTAACTTCATTTCAAATCCTTATTTAATAGGAGGCATAATGTCTCAAAATCTCTGACTGAGAAGTATGTTCCCTTGATTTAAGACTGCATTTTAAAAATTATTTAACATGTTAGGGATCATTCAAATCTTTCCTCTTCTGAGAAGATTGATACAAAAGCTGATCACTTAATGTTTGCAACAACCTGTGTTTTAACTTTAGAGAAACTATTATAAGCAGCATACTAATTAAGTGTGCCGCAAAAAGCATCACATTTTAAGATAAATAGTATTCTGAACAGTGTGTACTTGAATTACAGAATTATCAAGATCCTTGATAGGTGCTTTTTTTCAGAGTATGCAGAATCTCTATCTGCCTTTGAATTGAAGTGGTTAGATCTCAAATGTGGATAATATATTAAAATATTTTAAGAGTGATTACGTTAATTGGAATTGCTGATTCCCTCTAGCAATTAGAAAATATGTTCAAACATGTTTTCAGAGACAGTTTGAGAACTAGTGCTACTCCAGGGTATTACAAAGTACTTATATTCTCTACAATATTATAATAAAATATTATGAAGCATCTATTAATAATTTCAGGGATAGCCTTGAAATATTATCAGAAATTAATCTTTAAATGAATTGGAGTCACTTGGCATAGTGACCATACTTTAGTTTTTATAGCACACAATAATGCGGGCAGAAAGCCAGTTCAATGTTAATCTCAGACATTGTTTGATCTCAGTACAATAACCATAAAATGCAAATAAAACACTATGCTGGAATGTAGAAGAGTTGCTCAAATGCATTAGAATATAACTTATAAGAAAATGTGAGTTCAAAATCGTATGGATTATCATTGTAAGGAATTTAGTCCTAAAACCTACATTCTTAAATGTACTTCCTAACAAGCTTCTATCTCAAGTATGGAGAGACCTGGATTTTCAATAGAAGAAATATTTTCAGATATAATACACTCTGGAAAATGTCATTAAAAATTGGAGTAAAAATGCTGCTATCAGGAAGAATACTTATGGGGAATTGAGCTTTTGGGCTACTCTACTAAACTCAAGCATACTTGATTGCAACACGTTTTTATAATTGTAGGTCTTTAGAGTTATGCTTGAAAATTAAGCCATTTCTATTACTATATTACTTTCTATTACTACTACAGTAGTATGCTGAATTTTATAACTTCTAATTTTGTTAATATATTCCTTTTTTGTAATAGATCTTATTTCAAAGCATTTTGTGTATGTACTGGTATCATCAATTTGTTATGTTTGTTACATGTTTTTGATATGCAGTTTTAGAAGATTTTTTTTATCCCATTTTTGTTTTTATTAAGAGCGTTACTGTATTTTCTAAACAACTTTGTTGTAATTATTTAAAATATGCATTTCAGACATTAAAAGACTATTGTCAGAAGATGCGCAATCCTAGAATTTGGACTCTGTTTAGGATATAGTGGGGTTTATTAAAATGAAGACCTGTGAATTCAGAGTTTTGTTCTCTTGTTGAGAATAGAAGTCTTTCCCTCCTTACGTAGTAATTATAAACAAAAGAGCTCCTTGGATTGTAGTAGCTGTCTAGAGACCTTGGTCTTTTATTAGCACAATATATATGTTGACATGACTTATGAACAATCACTTCTAGTTTTCTTATTTCATCTCAGAAGTCATACAAACAGATATTGTTTTAAAATGCTTAATTCATTCCATTATAAGCTCTTTCAGTGAACTGTCCATTTGTTTACTTTCACAAGGAAGGAATTTATTTTTTGTGACATGCCAAGTATTTTAAAATCAAGCAGATCTTACATAGCAGTGATGTCAAACTCGCAATGACACATTGTCGTCACGTGACGTATTGCAACTTTTCTCCCCTTCGCTAAAACGGGAGTGGGCAGGGCATGACACATCTGGCCCATGGGCCGCAAGTTTGACAGCACTGCTATACAGAGAGACATTATAGATTCCCTTCCCCTCCTCTTCCTTTCCCCTTTTGCAATATGTATTTATTTATTTAACAAAAATTCTTTTCCATTTAATTCACAATATTATGTAAACATCAAAGCAGTACACATTTCAAATCATCCTGTGAAATAATATATCCTGTAACATAATCTTAATTTATCCAATAACACACATATCCAAAGTGTTGTCTTTACCTTACTTCCAAAAGTAATGCAAGAAATCTGTGTGTAGTTACATCTCCAATATTTATTTCTGATTATATGAGATGTTAAATCTGCATCTAAATTACAATGCATCTGCACTGTATTGATGAATTTAGAATTACATTAAAAACTACATCTTTTAAAATTGGAATTGACAGTGTTTCTAGCACACAATGCATCACATGTCTTGCTCAGATTCCTGGCCTACCTGCATGCATTTTTAAACATCTGCCCATCCCAGCAGGAGGAAATTATAATCATCAAATGTTAACTTCTGAATTATCTCTGTTTTATCCAATTTCTTAGCTGGAATTTGTTTGGATTATAGTTACTCATAAAATTTCTGCTGGAGACTTTGCTCTGACTCCAACAAGCAGTTTTAACTTCAATGTTTGTTGTCAAAGACCTTCAGAGGTCAGACAACAACAGACAAGGAAGGTGCTGGTAATATGAAGAGTTCAAGTTTTTATGAATTTATCAGCCACAAAACCAAAACAGAATTGATGTTCCAATCTGCAGTTGCAAAGATTACTGCCATAGCCATTTTATAGACTGTAAAAGACTCTTTCATTATATTTTATTTCTCCTTGCAAACACTGTAGTATGTGTGAATATTATTTTTTGAGTTTGCTTGTATTCTTACCACAATCTTTGTTTCTGAAATGTATTTATAAAATTAAAATGACTTATAAAATAATTAGTATGTAAATATTTATGAATAGCTGGGCCACTCTAGCATGCTGACTAGGTAGGAAAACCCATGAAACCTATTTGCTTCCTAATTAAGCATAAATGGCCTAAAGAAGAAGACTCACCCCACCTATCGATGAATTGTAGTACTGTAATGCATTAAAGTCTTTAGACATGTTAAGTAAGCATTATTTCACATGTTTCAATGGATGGAGAACCCAATATATTTGGTTGCTGAAATGAAGGCTAAGTTGATGCCGCTCCTTCAATAGAAAGTTCTTTGGACTAACAGTGGCAATTGATGTATCCTCCAACATGAGGATGACACCTGGTGATAGTCACCCTGTAAAAATGCATTCATCTTATTCTGATAAACTTCATTATTTTTCTTCTTTCTACAATCCTTTTCTATTGCAGAAACCTTTCTGTATTAGAAAAAGTTTAGACATCTTCAGTGCTTTATTTCGTGAATAAGATGATTGGGAGATCAAATTTTGAAGGTCCTTGGGAAAAATTCAAAGAATAGAAATAAAAATCAAGTGAATACTAATAAGGAAATAAAATAAATTGAAAATAAGAAATAAGAAAAATAAATCGGCGCCAGTGACAATTCTGGGTTGATTTGATCAATGATTCATCCGATTGTTTTCTTGACTCTCCACTGTATTCTCAGGAGTCTCCCCCACCACCAAAGTTCAAAGGCATCAATACTCCTTCTATCTTGCTTCTTCAAAGACCATTGAAGATTTGGTTAAATCTTCTTCCAGGGCCGATCAAATCCTCCGCAAAAAGCTTTCCGAACTTTCTTCCAATTCTTGTTTCTTTAAGTGTGGGAGGGGCGTCTCTTGGTGGGATGATGTCATTGTTCGGGATCTTGTGAACCAGGAAAAGGAAGAATGCCGAGGCACCATTTTAAGCCGTGGGATCTATTCGGTAGCATGATAAATGCGAGGTGAAAGCAACCGCTGCGGTTTTGGCCGGAAGGCAAAGAGTGCGCGCCCCAGATGTAGCGGTGAGTGAACTTGAGAGCATCCGCAGTAGAGCAGCTGCAGAGAGTTAAAAGCAAAAAAGATGCAGCTGAAAACGGTAGCGACTGGCTTGGGGTAAATTCTCTGGTTTGGATGAGCGGTTGGGAAGGCGAAACAAGTCAAGTCAAACTTTAGAAAAGATTGTGGACCGTGCGCCATCCAGTGGAAATTAAATTCGGTTGGTCTCCGTGATTGGAGCCCGGGGTCCAGCTGGAACTTAAACTGACTTCAGGTAGGGGCCACCAGGATCAGAGAAAGCACAATTCCGAAGAATTAGTTTGCTTGTTTAATTTATAAGGAACTAACCTGATTTGGGTGTTAGAAAAGTGTTTTTAATCTAGATTGTTGCGGGGTACCCATCTCTTCAAAAAGAAAAAAAAGATTGGTAGCAAAGGGGGACAGTTGTGGGGCTTTTCCGTTCTCTGCTAATGAAGATAAAGAACGTCAATGTTATTATAATAGCAGAAGTGTAGTGGCTGCAAGAGTGTGAAATTGCCTAGTGTTTTATCCATTTGCCATGGAGACGGCTAGTGCACAACAATCCTATAGTGTAGTCTGATATTATCCAGTCTCTTGGTGCTGTGTGGTTGTTGTTTTTTAAAAGAAAATAAATTAAGGGGCTTGGCTGGGAAATTCACTAAAGTAGCTGTTTTGTTTATTAAAAACCAGAGGGGATTGTAATGTAACATTGTAGTAGTCCTTTAAGAGAGCCAGAAGATTTCACTGGGTTGCCTCCCTTGGCCTTGAGGCTAAAATGATACAGCACCACATAGTTCCTCATGAGTTATTTTGGTAGCCTCTTGGGGCAAAGAAAAACTCTTGTGATGCTGTTTTGAGTCTTTGCTTTAGGGCAAAATGGCCTGGGGAGTTGATGAGCGGATATTAACCATGCCTAAAATCAAGTATTTTTAAATTAAGAATTTTGATTATGATAATGAAATAGAGTAAAAACTAAACACAGAAAATAGGAGTAAAAAGTGAAAGGGAAAAAGAAAATGAAAAAAAAAAGGAAGTTACTGAAAATCAACAGGGATGGAGCCAGCCTCATGTGGGGGAGGGGGTGGGAGGAGAATGATCCACAAAATGGATGCCATGTCAGAAAGGGGGCTCCTCCTGGTGTTGTGAAGCTGATAAGAACTTGACCTCTGAATTTGAGAGTGACATTAATCTTTGCAAAGGGTCTTATTTGCCCATCCAAAAATAAGAACCCCCAAGTATAACAGGCAAAGCCAACCCCCCCCAAAAACCCCACAACATTAAGGGGGAGGGGAGACAAGTCTTCTATAAAAACAAATGATATATTACTTGATATGTGTTTCAGTGAGAAATCAAGTGATCAAACAGTAAGACATGATTACATATGAGACCCAAATAATATAAAACATTGATTCTAGATAATACCATATTCCACATTTAAGGGAATTTGTGGGTTACTTTATTCTTTCCTAGCTGGTTTGTATCTTTCTTAAAACTTGCAAGTATATTAAAGGAATTTCCATATACACTTTCTGTTGTGAAGTTGCTGAAAAAGAAGGTTCTTGCCTGCCAAAAGAAATGACCTAGAGAAAAGCATGCTTTTTTAAAGTTAAAAAAGAGCCATTGACTGCCATATTAAAGGAGCTAATGTCACCTTTTAAAATGCTAATAAAATCCTAAAATTTGAGGCAGCACTGGAGCCAAGTGCAGCTCCTTACCAGACAGCATCCTGTGTCATATTTTCTGCTGGATCTGATTGGGACGGGCAGAGGTGGGAGAGTTGGTCCCTCAATAAACTTGGACTATGCCACAAATAGCTTTAAAGAATAGCTTTAAAGAATCAACACTTTGAATTGGACCCAAAAGCAAAGTGTGACGTGCAAAAAGTAAAGAGCAGAGAGCAGAAGTGTAATATTTGCCATTCTAAAAACACGCATAACTGCTCCCATTTCATGTATGAAATGGTAACTACAGAAGATATTGGGTGTGTGGAGGAAAATCATAGTGATTCATTAAAGAAACTTGTGATCATAGTTGTACTAGTAGCAGTGGTGACTTTTTCTTTGAGTTCACACGTAAGCGTGAGACAATTCAAGTTCTGAGCATTTTAAAAAAACCTCTTCCTTGGAACTATTTCAGATTCTGTTTGTCAAGAGATAGTCCACACTGCTTGAAAGGCTAGATGAGGTGTCAACACCATAGCTTAATAACGTTAAATCTCCCAGAGTAGTTTACATCTGTTCTCCTCCAGATAGCTTCATACACAAAGGTATCAGAGGTTTTTCTATCATATTCTCTTTCCAAACATTTCGTTTGTGTTTCCTTTAATGGTTCTCTCAGGATACTTAATGTATTCAGTTATGTTCAATTAAAATGTAGCTCTATAATTTTACCTTTTCAGATATTGTTTGCATTTGGATCGTACAGAGCCTACAAACTTCTAAAGCTGAGAAGACAGAAAATGATGTCTTTGGACAATTTTGACAGGACAGTCCGGAGCCCAGTGATTATCTCTTCTTCCTTGTTGTCTTTAAAAAAGGGGATTTCTTAAGTGAGAGGTTGAGAAAAGAAGATGAGAAGAATAAGGGCAGTGAAGCTGCAATAGTTTCCATGCAGAGCAGAAAAATAGACTTTGAATCCTGCCTGCTCAAATGTGTTTCCCAACTGTTTGGTTTAGAATAATTTTAGGTCTCAAACTTTAATCTAGCTTTTACACTGATGACTTCTTCTACGCGGCTTATTGTAAAACTGATTGGATTATATTGATTGCCTTGAAATCACATATTACAATGGTCCATAGCAATGCTTTCTTGCATAAGTGTTGCTGCATACAGCTACCTAATTTTGCATGCATGTCCTTATTCTCAGCAGTTGAGTGAAAATAAATGGCTCAAGCCAGAGAAATATTGATCTTGCATATTCACATTTTGATTTAGAGATTCTGAATCTTAGGGATTATCCTTAGGAAGAGATTGTCTGAACTAACTAAACCGGAAGAGCATGCTAATTATTTTACTATATCTAGGTTAAAAAAAATCAAACATTGTGAAAAATTGATTTTCAGCTTTAAGTTGCAAGGCTAGAAATTACATATCTTGTCTTTTTAAAATAGGTTGTTCCATATGCTGGAACCTTAATGGATGGTCTTTCACCTGGAGATCTTGTAATAATACATGGATTTGTTCCTGAAGATTCAGAGAGGTAAAAAAAAAGTTTTATTAAAAGCTATTGTATAAGGATATTGTGGGCAAGCACCATATATACATTTGTTCATTTATTGAAATGGTTCGTTCTTTCTTTTGAGAAATTAAAGCTTTTGAGGAATGTTAGACTTTCCCTACAATAATAATTGTCAATTGATATTAGATCACAAATTTACTGGTGAAAGTGTTTACATTATTTTGTTAAACCAGTCCCCAAACTTACATTTGCATGGATAATGTAATTGATTTTAGTACTGCATGCAAGAGACCGTCTTATACCATTGAATAAGAAATACAAATATGAAAAGAAATGAGCAAAATATTTTAAAGATATGCCTATATTTGTAATAACCTTTCAAAATATTAGCTAGAATTATGACACTGTCCTGTAGAATGACCATAGCCACGAGTGTGTTATTTTAGGGATGTCCGTGGTCCTATAAGAAAACTCAGTCCACATGTTGGAAATCATATCAGAAGTTAGAAACAATGCTTCTAAAGCCTATATATTGTTCTTTAAAGATGTCATCATGAGTCTGGGCAGACTACATAATGAATGTTCTTGTTGATCCTACTCACAATTCTATGTTCATATAACAGGGTGGAATATGGAGGCAACAGTTTGAAGGTTCTGCATTTCTAGAGATTATTTGCTGTTTCAACAAGATTGCATTGACTCCAGTGTGGTTGTTTTTACTAGGTTCCAGGTGGACTTTCAGTGTGGTAACAGTGCAAAACCTCGTGCCGATGTAGCCTTTCATTTCAACCCTCGGTTCAAAAGATCCGGTTGCCTAATTTGCAATACCTTACAGAAAGAAAAATGGGGCACAGAAGAGATTACTTATGAGATGCCTTTCGAAAAAACAAAACCTTTTGAGATAGTTTTTATGGTTCGCCATGATAAATTCCAGGTAAATTGCTATGATTTAATTATTTAATCAACCAGTTATCAATACTAGTTCAATAAGTTCTGTACCACTGCAACTATATACTGAGCTCCCATTGGTTTCAACAGATTAAATTTAAATTTAGGCTTAAGTTACTTTGATTTCACTGAGAGTACTAACTACTTAATTTTATCTAAATTTTATTTTTTTGGTTAGATACTTCCTGGCTCAATGCTTGTAATATTGTATTTATTTAGCTTATATATCCCACATTTTGTTTTTTTAATAACTTGCAATAACAATCAAAATATTCAAATATATTTAACATAATGTAATTGAAACCTAGTTAGATCACTGCTATCACCAAAAGAGCAAACACAAAAATATGCATCCCACCCACAACTCTGCAGTCAAATCCCAACATTTTTGTCTGTGGTAGAAGGAGAAAAACTCTCTTATACTGTTCTTTAAAGTTTGAATGGTTGCGACTAAAACAGGTAGAGGTCATGGAGGTAAACTTCAGAAAGCTTTTTCAGTTTTTTAGGAGTGCAGCATATAGCACTTAGCACTTAGACTTATAAAGCATTTTACAGTGCTTTGCAGCCCTCTCTAAGTGTTTTACAGAGTCAGCATATTGCCCCCAACAACAATCTGGGTCCTCATTTTACCCACCTCAAAAGAATGGATGACTGAGTTAACCTTGAGCCTGGTGGTATTTGAACTGCCAAATTGCACTCATATAAGAACCATATATTTCAGAATGAATGGCACTCTTGAATATGACTTCTAGATGCAGATGGATAAGAACAAGACATTTTCTTCCCTGCAAATACTTACTCCTCCTATCTTGCACTACTGGTTGAGGTGTTAAATAATGTTGTTCCTAATACGCTAGAGGTGGTCTTAATGCAAGGCTGGGCAAGATTCAACCCTGGGGATGGTTGGCATTTTATTAGCACCTTGAAATCTAACCACTAGAGAATGGTGCAAAGGAACACCTTTAATTCATATATAACTCTAAACTAGGGATTGGCAGGCTGTATGTGGTTCTAGCCTTCCAGCTGTGATCTCAGGATCCTCTCAAAGATAATAAACATTTTAGAAAATGGGTGCTTCAAATCTTGCAAAGGCAAATGAGTATTTCAATATTTGCAGTGATATAAAGGGACCCCCCCAAAAAGTTGGAATCCCCCCAAGAGTTGGATTGACTTTTTTTCTCAAATTGTCAGAGGTTTTGCTGTATTAGCCTTACAGTCATCAATTATGTCAATTATCCTGTCATGCTAAAAATAGATTTGAAAAGTTTTAGCCAAACCTACTGCACCGTTATTGTAGAATCACCAGCCACACCCATTGTGGCCTTCATGTCGATCAGAAGAAATGAATTGCAACCCTCAAACAAAAGGTTTGCTTAGCTTGGCTTTAAATCATAGTTTCTTAATTATGGTTTAGCTATGGCTAAATTATAGTCAAAAGTAAACGGCTACTTTTTATAAAATACCTTAAGATGTGTTTGATTAATTTAAAAATAATTTGTTATGTAAACTTTATCAGTGCTTCTGTGTAAAATATTCAAATTTTAGTTGGTTGTTTTTTACAGGTGTCAGTTAATAGAAAGCATGTGTTGCTGTATAAACATAAGATTAATTTGGAAAAAATTGACACTCTTGCAATATCAGGAAAAGTGAAAGTTACGTTGATTGGATTTGTTTCCAACAAGGTGAGTTATTGCAATAGAAAGTCTGTTACTTTGGCATTGCTCTAAGTATAAAATATTTGAATGTATGTTGAATGTTGATTTTATTTATTCTGTTTCTTACAACATTATGTTGGTATGCAAGGTATACATTCATGATGTCAATAGAATGGATTGAACCATTCATAATTATGAAGTGGAACATGCAATTTGCTCACATATTCAGTATAAGGAGCCGTCTTGATCTAAAAGATCAAATTATAGCAATAGCATATAAAAACATTAATGAAGAAATTAACAACACTCTGCATGTTATATGTTTACATTGTAAATGTGAATATTGTAAACAAAATGGGCATTAAAAGCAAATATGTAAATATTTTTAAAATATGCTATTTATATTTTATTTTATAATTTTATATACAGTTAGACAAAGTACAGGTAATCCTCGACTTATGACCACAATTGAGCCCAAAGTTTCTATTGCTATGTGAGATATTTGTTAAGTGAATTACAACTTTTCTTGCCATAATTGTTAAGTGAATCACTTCAGTTGGTAAGTTAGTAACATGATTGTTAAATGAATCTGGCTGCCCTCTTGACTTTGCTTGTCAGTTGGTTGCAAAAAGGGATCAGATTACCCTGGGACACTGTAACCGTCATAAATATGAATCAATTGCCAAGTGTCTGAATTTTAATCGCGTGTTCATAGAGATGCTGCAATGGTTGTAAATGGGGAAAACAGTCACAAGTTACTTTTTTTCCAATGCCATTGTAACTTTGAATGGTCACTAAACTCACTGTTCTAAGTCGAGGACTCCCTGTAATAAGTTTCACACTGAAGGCTTTTGTTTGCTTCCAAAGCAGCTCACAATTGCATGCGGGCTAGGCAAACAACTAGTACCAGCACATTCTTTTCAATAAATTCCTCATTGTATACCTGCTTATTCTCTTGCAATTTGTTCCTCTCCACAAACATTTATTTCCTCCTTGCTAATTATTCTAGCAACAGGGTGAGTATTCCAAAGTGCAGGGAAGAGGAGGGAAAAAAAGAGCTATACGATTTGGTCTTTTAGCCAGCTTCCTCATGAATTGAGTTCTGGAAGCCTTCCCTGCTGCTTGGGCTCACCTGGCTATTAGGGCTGTATCCTTCTGACTCATTGAAGGAAAAGAAAGCTGAAGTAAAATCACAAACACAGTTGTGGTCTTGTGATTTTTCACTTAGCAACCATTTTGCTTAGTGACCAAGTCTCTGGAACCAATTGTGATTGCTGAACAAGGACTACTCAAATATCACAATTCAGATAATATTACTACTAATATTATTATTTGTATCACAATTCACATAATATTACTATTATTATTATTATTTATATAGTATAGTATACTAATATTCATATATCAAAGTTCATGTCAGTATCTTTTATTTAATTGTATATCTTACGTTGATCAAGATTCTCAAGCATCCATAAATGTGGGAAATGTATTCTTTAAGTTTACAATTTTGTTCTCTTATTTTATATTTAAGACTGTTTTTTTTTCTACACAGGAAGATGTACCTGATAGCTCACAGTTTGTAAGTATCTTTCTAAATACAAACTGTTACAACATGTTATAGAAGTGACCCCCAACCTTTTGGGCACCAGGGACCAGTTATTTAGAGAGAGCTTTTTTCGTGGATTGGAGGGAGCGTGGTTTTGCAAGCGGCCTCCATCCTATGGATTGGGCTTCGCTAGCTTGCACAGACTTATTTCTGAGCCCAGGGATTGGGGACTTCTGTGTTACAGAATGAAAATGAACATAAAAGGACATGAACTTTTATTTATCTCAATGTAAACTTTTTCATTACAATGGTATTTGCACACGGGTGCGGCCAGGGCATAGCTGATTTATGATTTGTCACTCCTCTGACAAGATTCAGTGACTGGATTCAAAATTCTGCTAAGCCATGGTTTATTGAAGAACTCCTACTGCATGCTGCATAAACCAAACAAGTGCTGATTTAGCAAACAGCAATGGCTGCATTAAAATTGTCCTTCAGGGCAGTTTCTTTTGATAGTTTTCTGCAAGTGCCATTTGCAATGGCCACATTAGAGTTCCTTGAAATAAATCCATAGAATTGTGACCTCAAAGATTATCTAGTTATCTGCTTGGTGAAGGGTCTATGAAAGCAGTTGAGACAGATGGTTCTTCAGTCTCTGAACTGTTACCCACCAGTTAACAGTTCTTCCTATCGGGTTATTCCTCCTAACATCTAACCTGAATCAGTTTCCCTGTAGATTCAACCCAATGATCCGATCCTGCTTTACAAGGCAATAGAGAGCAAATTTACTCCCTCCTTTCTATAACAGCCTTTTAGATAGACTGCTATCATATTTTTCCTTAGTCTTCCTTTCTGTATGCTAAACATATGCAGTTCCTTTCAGCTTTGCAGATAGGACTTGGTTTTCAGTTCCCTCACCATTTTGAGACCTTCCTTTGAACTTATTCCAAGACCGGTTTGCTAATGCATAGCTGTATTGTCCAGAACTGGACACAATGTTCCAAATGTGGTCTGACTAAAAAAGAGTAGAATAGGAGCATTGTTGACTTGGGCCTTTCCCTTTTTTCTTTCCCTCACCTTTTCCAGGTGCAGGTGTTCATATTTCTCTGTTAAATTTTATCCTATGTGTTTCAATACACTAGTCAAACCTGTCACGATCTTTCTGAATCTTTTCTTAACCACTTCTAGGTGTGTTTTTTTTACATCTGTGTATTGGATAATCTTCAACTTCCTTCATCTAGGTCATTAATGAAAATGTTGAATAGCACAGGACCCAAGATAGGGCCTTCTGGCACTCTATTCAATACTACTTTCCAAGCTAATGTGGAATTATTTATGAATACTATCTGTGTGGTCATTTGGCTAATTACAAATCTATCTAATAATTGCATCATCTAACTTGCATTAATATTTCATTAATGATCACAAGAGATAATTTGTATAGTCCTTTATTGAGGTCAGGGTGAAATATACCTATTGTTTCCCCTCTTTTGTTGAAAAAGAGATAAGCTTAATTTGTTTATGATAGACCCAGTTAAGCTCTTGATAAATTGTTGCTTTCCTATCCAAATTAAATATAAAAAGAATACACAAAATTATAGAAGGAAAAAAGATGAAAGAAGAAATAAAAATGTACAGTGGACATATCCATAGACATATATATATAAAGTTATACAATAGACACTTCAATGAATGGAAACCATATTTTGTTAGAACTATCCATAGCTAATCTATATTGATAAGTCATTAATTCATAAATTGCTTGAATAGTTGGTCATATGTTTATTTGTCCTTCCAATATTGAACAGTAAATTTGTTAGCTATATGTAAAGTATAGAAAACCCACTATCTTGGTCCAGATGTCAGCTCCCAAGCCTTCCCTAATCTGATATCTTTCTTATTAAATCAGCACCAAATCCTGAAACATATATAAGAATTGGTTAAAATATGAGTAGGAAATCAATTTAGAGAAACTGAGTGAAGATCATGTGATGGAGAGTCCAGATTGTCTTCTGACTCATCATTTTACTATTGTAAGATATTTCTTTATAAGAACCAAACTTAGATTGAAAGTAATAGTTGCTTCAAAGTTTCCAGTATTGCACATGAATGTACTGTATCTGTTCATGCACATTACACAATCTTTTTCCAGTTGAAGGACACTCTTTAAGCTGAATGGCAGGGTCAGGATATAATTAAGTTTGATTAAATAAAAGTTTGTTTAAATTGAGATTATATCTTCGATATGCTTCGCGGGTAAGCCAAGAAGGCAGAGAGGCGGAACATACCGTAAAGTGTTCCCACAATTTCTCTAATTTATATTATTTGTTTACTTTCACTTAATTCATTCCAGAGGATTAGGCTACTGTTAAGTTTTGTTTAAACTCAAATATTTGTTCTAAGCTGTTTTGCTTCAGATGGAAAATAGCTTCAGCAACTGGAAATAGATAAATGGAAGAAGGACATATGAAAAATTAAAAAGTGACATCTTAAAAGCTCTGAATTGAGGAGGAACATTGACCCCCCACACACGTTTAATAATTTTATCTATCACATGAAAAGTGTACAATACAGAGATATTGGGAGTTGATAATTGTCCTGGAGCATCTCTGTTTTAAATCTAAGGGAGTAAGAGAGAAAGCTTGTCACAGCCAAACAGAAAGTAGGCTTGTTCAGATCATTTTCTGAATGTGAACCTCCATAAATCTGTAAATGAGTAATAATTGTGAATAATCACTTGTTTTTAATTTTTTTCTTAATTATTATTGCCTTGTCTTTGTTTTAATTGTTATATGCCTCTAGTGATATGCAAGTACAGAAAACTAGATACATGATATATATTTATAATCTGCAGCTTATTAATTTTGGCATAGGTAACTCTGGGTCTGATTATATTTACAGGTAATTCCTTATTCAGCGAAACTTAATTATTCTGTTGAGCCTGGACGAACAATTGCTGTTAAAGGAGAAGTTAAAGAAAAAGCAAATGGGTTAGTGTATTGGAATACTGCATTATTTGTAACATTGCATATTTTACATGCTGGTATTATTTCAGTGGCGTTTGAAATTCATTCCTAAACTTCTACAGAAAAACTTTACTGAGTTCATAAGAAACCCTACTAACCTCCACATGTATGTCCTTAACCTAAAATTTACAGTATGTCTTTAACCTAAAACCATGGAATTTAGTATCACCCACAGATTTGTAATGTAAGAGAAAGTCCATAAACACCTACTTATCTGAACAGTTTTACAACAATTTAATTTATGCAGAGATGAAGGAACAAGAGATGCTGAAATAGCAACAATCCTGGTGCTACCCCTTGACCTATTCAGCAGTGATTTTGCTAAATGATACATTTCCCCCATATCAGTCAAGATCTTGTTCTCCACACTGTCTTTGCTTGACCCAGATATTTGACATGTTAGTTATCCTTAAGTTTGGATATGTAAAACCTTTAATACATTTGCTTCTTTCCATCCCTCCACTAATAGATTCAATAATAGTTCTCTCTCAGGAATGGTTTTCTGGTCTAGTCTAGGTATGTGGGCCTGACAGACACTGTACTAGCCTTCTGTCACCTGTTCAACATAATTTCCACCTGCCAACTGTTTAAACAGACATGTATTCACTGTAATGCCTTACACTGTAATATTTTGGAGCATAGTCCTAAGTCGTAATGCCCTTAGCTTGCATGGAAACTAACAAGAGTTATTATCTGGCATGGAAGTGTCTATTGCCTACTTTATTAACCTATATTCTGAATCAAAGGTAGGGAGATTTCTATCAGCTAGTTGAATTGTGGGCTGAAGCCAATTGGTGGTTGTGATTTTTGTCATAGCAAGGCTCTTGAGCTATGGGTCTCTAACATCGAGGGAATCTATTCATCAAGATTAGGACTGAAGCTTATATTTGAAACTGAGTTAAGATCCATGTCACCAGCAAAGTGGTAGTGACGATTGACTACCAACCTGGGCCAAGGCATGAATGAACTTGGAAGGAGAGCTAATGGGAGTGATAGAACTGAACATAATAGAGGCCACCAAGTTGGAGGAGTGCTAAGGCATAACATAACTGATGTCACCATTTTTATTTTCAGCTTTGCAATTAATCTTAAACCGAGTGAGTCAAGCGATATTGCTCTTCATTTGAATCCCCGAATAAAAGACAATGTTTTTGTGAGAAATTCTTATCTGTTCGATAGCTGGGGAGAAGAGGAAAGATCTATTGCTCATTTTCCTTTCAGGCCAGGAATGTACTTTGAGGTAGGAACTAAACAAGATTACTAAACTGTATATTGCCTATTAATGTTTTAGATTTTAACAGAAACTATTTATATTTACTGTAGGGCACCGTAAGTCACAACTGGAATTGTGATATAAATAATAGCATGACATTAATAATTCACACATTTATGAATTATTCATGATAAAGAATGAAATTGGAGGAGGGGAAATATTACTATGAAATGTATGGAAAAACACACATTTGGACTTCATGAAATGTATGGAAAACCATACATGTGGATTTCAACTTCCGAATTCCTGAGCCAGCATGGCTAGTTCAGGAATTCTGGGAATTAAATACCTCTTCATTAAACTCTAAGATGGTCAGTTATAGCTCTCTGATGTACAGAAATTGGTAACTATCTAGAAACAAGATGGTAGTCAGGCCTTTGCATTACATGTTCTTCCTTTTCAAGATTTGAAGGTTTGGCAATCCACAGAAAGAACTATAACTACTTGTAGTTTCAGTATTGCAACACATTGTGTTGTAGACAAGTTTTATGGATACATTCAGAAAATTGATTTAAACACTATAAAATTATTCAAGGGATATAGTGAATTAGATAGCTTGATTTGATAAAGGATTCCTGAAAGATCAATCTTAATTAAGTGGCATTACATTGTATTTGTATTGTTTCCTTTCCAAAGAGTCTTGAAGTGCCCCATAAGTTGTCCCAAAGGTGCTTTTTCAAGGAGGCAACTGGACTTTCTTGGGTTTTTTTCTTTTGAAGACATTTCACTTCTCATATAAGAAGCTTCTTCAGCTCTGACAGGATAGTGGGGAATTCTTCAGCTCCTGTCAGGATGGGAAGCAAAATGTCTTCAAAAGAAAAAACAAAGTCCAGTTGCCTACTGAAAAAGCACCTTTGGGACAACCATCATCTGGATGACGGAGAATCTCTACAGACTTTTTGCCCCGTAAGTTGATTCTATTGCTATTGACCTTATCCTTCTGAATTTCAGCTACTAATTTTCTGCAAAGATCATCAATATGATGTTGCTATCAATGGCGTGCATATTCTAGAGTACAAACATCGATTTAAGCAGCTTGACAAGATCCGTATATTGGAAGTCTTCGGGGATGTTCAACTACTAGATGTAAGATGTTGGTAGTTGTGCAGTACCTGTGTTTTATTAATTGCTTGCCAGAGAATCATCTTGATATAACTGACATTGTACCTAAATGTAAATGGCAGTTGCAATCCGGAAAGAAACTCCATTGAACTCAATAAGGACTGCCTCATCAGTGTTCAGTAAAATTAGCAGGCTTCTGCATATTTCTGTGCAATATATACCATGTTTACATTAAGATTGTTTACCTAGGCAACAGTTTTTGTATCTCAATCTACTGCCTAGCATTGTTAAAAATCTATATAATTATAATTTTCTGCTGAGGTTTATAGAGAATATATGAATTTCCAAACTATAATTAAAATTCCGAAAGTGCAAAGCAATGTGGAATCTTCTGTTAAATTGTATTTGTCTCCTTACAGTGCTTTGGTATGAATAATAGGAAGAACTGAGAGCCAAGATGAAATCAGTTCTTCAACTAGGACAGTATGAGTTTCTAGATGGGGAAATAAAAGGGTTGAATTTGTTCTGTCAGTTCTAAATTAACATATACAGTAGATGTGATAAAAAATTTCTAGGTGGCCCAGAAAAGTTATAAGAAATTAAACTTTATTCGGTATAGTAAGTGTAATGCAACCGTTTAAAACGTAAATATAAAGAAGTTACACTTAAAAATTTGTCCCTTTTTAATTAAAATCTAAACAGTCCTTTTAACATAAATATTGAGCAAAATGGTCAAATATATTTGTAAAAGCATTCATAAAACAAAGAGTGAGGAAAAAGGTTGGTCCTTCTTGCAAATCTTAACCTCTAAACAGAGAAGAGCTGGGGGGTGGGATTAAAAGTAGCTCTGGAGTGGTTCCCCAAGAATAAGTTCAAGCTGCTGAATGGTCTTTTGGCACTGATGCTCCACTTCTTCACATTCATCTGCCAAGGAGGCAAAAAGAAACAAACAACTTAGGGTTCTCTCAATCTCCATCTTTTCTCTCCCACCTTCCAAAGATTTTTTTTAAGCTGCTTTTAAATTGTTTGGATATTATTATTATTTTCGAATGTACCCTTCCTCTCATGGGGAGGAAACTTATACCTTTTCAAAGAGACATCTTAAAATGTATATATTACTGCTATTATGTATTAATCTTAAAATTAAATTTGGGAAAGATTGGGAAATTCCAAGGAAACTTTCCCAGTAGGTTCCAAAGGTTTTCTCAGAAAAAGCAATTACCAGCATATTGCAAGGCATATAAGCTCAAGGTTATTCTAAAACTAATAATTTAGATGTTAGCTCTGTCTAAAGAAGAATCAATTTTCTCAGATTGCAGAAAATAACATTATAAATAGCTGGGGTTCAATCAGTACTTATGAATTTTAGAGCTTCCCTAATCTGCAATTGAATCAACTCAGTACATAGATACACTGTGTGTATGAACTGTGTGTGTTTGTACTATAGCCTTCTAGTCTATTCATTATATAAATTACACAATGCTTGCATTAATTCCATTTTCTTCTAAACACTTCCTTGTTTGACATATGACTTTTGAACATAAATACTGTGACATTTTCTTGGAAATAAAACGTACAGTCATTGACTTGGATTTTGATACATTCTGTACATTCATGCTGAAAACCGGCCACGGAAAAAGTTTTCCTTGTAAGTAAGAAAAATATACATTCTCTAATGAATCTATTCTTAACTATAAGGCTATAAATGCTCATAGGACCTAAGAATATAGTTTAGTGGGTGGTACCATGCAGCCTGAAGTCCAGCAGTTTTCTACAGAGACAGGATAATTTGTCCCTAAGGTGGAACTGCAGGACAGCCATTCTTCATTAAAAGTAGTTTTATGGAAAAAAGTAATTCGATGCAAAAACAATAAGCAATACATTACCTTCCATAAGCTCGGCTAAGAAAGGAATGGATTCTGGTAGTAGCACCATATAATTCTCTCTTATTTTTTCAGCAAGCTCTAACAAAGCCAACAAAGCTGCAAATCGAACCTAAACCAAAAATAAGTGCAGTCAGCACATTCAAAAGTTAGCGCAGTCAGAATGGCCCAATTCTGGCTCCCTCCTGTGTAACATTTGGGCACAATCAACAACATTCCAGTTTTTGAAAGACTGACCCCCAACATGTATTAAACTGTATTGGCCACCTTGCTTGTCTTAAGCAGAACTTAACACATCTGCCACTCACCTTGGGTGATGCGTGCCTCATCTTTAGCAAAATCTGATAGTTCAGGGGCTTCCACAGAGCGTCATCTGCCATTGCAACTGCAAACTGCGCTATACATGGAATCAAATGCACAGTCACTCTCTCCTGGAATCTCTCTTCTCCTCCAAGCATGTTTTCCAGCTACAAAGAAAAAAATAAAATCAAAAAATTCAACCAACAATGGGCTAGTTAGCCTGACCAAATTCTTTGCTGTTCCTTAGAGCAATTTTATGCTGGAGCTTTTAGAATTAGAATAGATTCTTTTATTTTTCTTATCTATTCTTTGATTCCTTTGATTCTTTATATACTTTTAATATCCCTTTTTGGGAATCCATAAGAACACTGCATTTAACCCCTGGTTGTACAAGACTGGTAGATTGTTCCTTTATAACAAGTATATCACTCAGCTCATGTTCTAAACTGAGTATGGTGATTTGACAATAAGAGAAGCTAAAAAAGGAACCATCTTAAATGAATAAAGTACTTCTGTAAAAATCATCTAAGAATTATATAGCACAGTGGAAACCTATTAGGTAATAATCTAATAAGAATGTGACTGCTTTCTAACCTGATTGACTAAAGGTAGCATCAATGTTTCTGCCCTTTCTTTGCTCACAAAATGATGAGAATCAAAAAGGAAGATTTTGTACAAACAGTCAAGGCTATACTGTAGTAATAAGCAACTTTTTTCAGTGTCACCCTCGGAGTCAAAGTAAGCTTCATCTGCATCTGTAATAAAGAGCAAAATGTACAGGAATAAAGGCATAAATAATATGAAGAAAATGAAACACAAGATTCTAAACCTTACCGTGTTTCCCCGAAAATATGACAGGGTCTTATATTTTTTTGACCCACGAAATATGGCCTTGGGCTTATTAAAGGGAAGGGCTTATTGTATTTGGGTTGCCGGGCAGCTGCTCCCTTGCGACCGGGGTCCTGAAGAGCTGGGCACAGCCTCAGGGCCGAATGGCTATGCTGCGCTGTTGCAGCAGCAACACAGCAGCCATGAGGTGGCCACGCTTGCGAGCAGATGCCCGGCAACCCCCCTTTCCAGCCAGGCACAGCGCCGCTGACCGATCTAGCAGTACCCAGAAGGCACCAAGCAACGTGAGCACCTGTTCGCCGCCCTCCGCCTCCCGCAGCTCGGCGCCTTGGGAATGCCCCTAGGTGAGTGAATGGGGACCTGCCTGGCCGGAGGGGGGGGATTGTCCAGGGGGCTTATTTTCTGGGGTGGGCTTATATTTTTGCCCATGCGAAAAATGTGGTAAGGCTTTAGTTTCAGGACAGGTCATATTTTCAGGGAAACACGGTATCTTCACCCACTGAAGACATGACACAGGCTGTGTTAAAGTTAAACAAACTTAATTTAATGTGAATGAGCCCTATGGTTTATTTTTTTGAAGGTGAACTACCAGAAGTTGGATTTTGAGTTGATTGAGCCTGGGCTTCCATTTAAAAAAAATGAAAATAACAATGTAAATAAGTTTCAAAGAAAAACTATAAATATGAGGCATCCTTGGTACTCTCTTGAGTTTGTTTGTTTTCTAGCAGATGTTTCCTTACCCAAATTAGGGAACATCATCAGTGCTACTCACTGATCTAGTTATCACTGATGATGTTACATAGTTTGGGTAATGAAATATCGGCAGGAAAAACACAAGCTCAGAGCACCAAGGACCCCTCATGTCAACCCAATATATAAATATGGATTGTTACATTATTAGTGCATTATACTGTATTTTATTAAAATATTTTTCTTCCTTGCATTTATTTTAAATTAGAATTTTTACCTATTTTTGATGTGTTGATCTGGTTGAGATTGTCAGCAAAAGGTTTCACTAAATGGCCAGCAAATAGGCTGAACAGCCCTTTTAGCTCACCAGCAATACAGTCTGCCAGGCGGTAAAAAGTTAACTGTCTATCCTTTGGGGCACCTTCAGTTTTGGCCCAATCAAAGAGCTGAAAAAAAGAGAGACCGGGCGTGGGGGTTTTATTTGTTTGTATCAAAACACAAACACGAAACCTATGGAGATAGAAGCGTGTTTAAATGCCTACCTTGAAAAACAGGGGCCGGAAAGATATTTCAGAAAGCTTCATAACCATGCTGATTAAACATGCGATAATCCGAGCTTCTATTTTGCCAACCTTCTCTAAATTGTCCTAGAATAAAGCAGGCGTTATCAAAATATTTGTAGCAATGTTTATCGGATTGTGGACATAACCCTACCCAGAACTGAGCTTTTTAAACTGCCCCATAAAGAGATGAAACCTCACTTGAAAAGGAATACATTTGTGCTACTCTCAAAAGATCTCATATGCTTCACCTGAGCGTGTTCGGTTCTGAAGTCCAAAGCCTTTGTGAAAAATGCTGTTAGCTCAGATTGATGAGCAGAGAGCTGATCTTTCTCCAGAGTTACAATGTGCTCCTTCAAAACATCCATAATAGTACCTACATCATTCTAGAAGAACAAAGATACAAGTTCAGTTTAATACCCAAGGGGATTCAAATTATTAAATAAAGCTGTCCAAATTGCTTGAGTTTCCCTTCAAAAACTCGATAGCAGCTTTTTTTAAAGGAAAACATCCGGTCCAGGATAGTGTGAAATTTGAGAGCCATAAGGAACCATGACCCTGCTCTTCGTCTTCCTTGCCCAAGAAAAGAAACTAAGCGCCAAATCTGTTAACAGGTTACCTAAGTAAAGGAAGCCCCCTTTTGCGGGTGGAATTATGCCTCCTTCTCAATGAAGTGTTGATGCCATGCACTTTCTGAACTCCATTATTGCCTGAGGTAATATATTGACTATACAGTATGCATTGAAATATAACAAGCGATGTGTTGGAAGAACCGAGGCGCATCTCACCTTAGAAGCACTTGCAATTTCACTATAGCACTTGGCAATTGCTGGCAGAAGAACTCTTGATGGAAGTTTTGTTGCCAAAGTGGTTTTCAGAGATGCCACGCGTAGATTAACTTGGGATGAAGGTCCCATTTCAACAGTAATTCTGTCCAAGTGGACCACCTTGGAGGCAGCCAATGTACAAATCAAATTATTTCACAGAGGTTTCACACATTGTGCTACTTAACTAATACTTGCTCTTAATCAAAGTAGGTTTACTGACCTGGAGCAGGACATTCAGCAAATATGGGCTGAGGAAGCGTGGCAACGTTTCCACAATTTTCAGTAGAGCTGTCACTGTGCTAAGTAAATAAATTTCATTGGCAACTAAGTCCTTTTTGTGTTTCAGTATATTTAGCAATGCCGGCATAAGCCTATGAGAAAAGATACACAAGATTAACCTGTTCATACTCAAACAGACCTCCCAGTAAAATACAAATATATTTCTCTAAATGGTATTTTAAATAAGGTCAAAGCCAAGCTCTTCCGAAAACACAAAAATATCTAATGAATATTAACTGTTAACTTTCTTAATCTACATAGAGGACAGTGTAGTAGATAATTGCATATCTGAGTCAAAAGTTATTTTATCTATCACTACTTTCTTGAATGATTGTAATCAGGAAAGTGCTTAATTTTTCTTTGCTTTGCAGAAAGCTTCCAACTAATTATACAAATTTTCCTATGAATATTACTCAAGCATTTCTTTGAAAGGAAGAGCAATCAATCTGGCCTAGAAAAATAAGAATCATTTGCACAGAAGGAAGGAAATATTTTTTCCCCAATGCCAACTGATTTCCCCCCCCTTTAGAATTTGTTGGAAAACCTATGTCTGTCTATAAAAGAAGAAGAGAAATAACCACCCAATCTTTTAGAGCTGCTTAACTGATATTCGATCACATTGCAATGCAAGGCATATTTTGAACAAAAATTTCAAGGGACAGTCCAGATGTTCAATTTCTTGATCCTTAATTATGCTTGAAGAAGAGTACCTTGGAAGTTGAGGTATAGCCAATGCTTTCAACACACAGGTGATCTCAGCAGCACACAACAGAGCACTTCCCACGACATTTCTTTCTTCTTTCCCATCTGAAGAAATCACCACAATGGCCACTTTTAGCACAGCAACAAACAGCTCATGTTTCTCTCTGCCAAAACACTTGCACAGCAACTTCAAGCTATACAAGGCCGTCTGCCTATTAATTGCCTGCTCCTCAGCTTCCGGATGCTGCACCACAGAGAGGAGGTCGGGAACCAATTCTAGCAGCAGTTCCACCTGAAAGGACAAAATAATGCGGAACCATTCATGGGAACATCCAAACCAACATCCAGATCTTGCAATCCAAACAAGCCTACAGCAGAAGATTTCCTATAGTAAGTTCAGGGTTCCAGATCCAGTACTTCTTTATTTAAGTACTATACTTAAAGGGCAAGGCTGAACTTTTCCCATTGCCGCTGCTATGCTATGTGGCACAAAGGGCTGCTACTATGTGGCAACAGGGACATTAAGAAAAATTGCTTACCTGGGTTTGCTTCCATTGAGTGTTCTGTTGCAGTTTATTGTTGAGGAGATCCATGGCTTTACGTCTCACTGAGGGCAACTGATTGATCATCAGGCCCCTGAGGACAGGAATAAAGGTTTCTGTTGGAATTAAAGAATTGATCTAGAAAGGAAACACAGGAATATTTTTTTAAAAAATTAATAGTAAAAAAATAGTATTTAGATAGGAAAACTAATCTAACAATCCTTAACAATCCAGTCTTGAGTATTCCACTTACTCCTGAATTTGTGGGAAGCTCAAGAAAATCTCAGAATGCAACCCAATGTCAATCCAACAAGGTAGAGCAGACTAAGAAACCAATGCCATATGGGTCAAGACTACGGCTACCATGACAACTATAGTAGCAGAAACTTGCAAGGGTGAATGTGCTTCTCCCCTCCTTCACTTTATTTTTGTCAGATGTTTAGTCCAGTTAGTGCCTCAGAATGGGTTCAAGCCCGCTTATCCTCAGCCTTAGTATTCATTTGTACTTCGTCCTGTTCCCCATGTCCTTCACAAATAGATCAAAATTGGAGGGAAACAATATAAGCAGAGAGAGCTTTCTTCACTCAATTTTTTTCCATTCCAAGTCTTTCCTCAAGTTTTGACTAAAATAAGTGAAAGCTCTGTTCCTCCTTTCCTCTGCCTTCACTCAAATGCCTGAAAAATTGATTTAGAAAAGCCAGAGTTAAAAGGAGCTGTTTGTAGACTACCAAATCCAATTCCTGGCTACATAGTTTCTGCCTGAACATATTTAGTGAAGGGGAGTTCATAACTGCCTAAAGAAGTTGGTTTCTCTATTGAACTGTTCTTATCAATTACAAAACCTATCTTAATTGGAACTTATCCCTATAGGTTGAGATCTTTATTTCATTACCAGCACTGTCACAATACAGGGCGGGGCATAACCTTTTCCTAGGGGGTCACAGCAAGATCGACAGCAGTTTACAACTTCCGCGACACCTCATTTTAAAGCCCATAAAAAACTGAATTGAATGAGCTATTAAATGTTAAATTTGCTTTAAGAATGGCTGGAAAATTCGATTCGGAAGAACAAAGGATCATTGACAGAATAAAATGCATTGCCTTTCGAGAGGCTCGCGATGCTGGAGCGACGTTTATCAATCGAAAATGGATTGCAAACAAATTGAAACGTCATCCGGATTGGGTTACTGATAATTGGAACAAAACAGCCCAAGAATGTTTCACAAAATTTGGAGAAGGGCGTCCTCTGCAACTGACCCAAGAAAGCAAAGCCATCATTGCAACTGGCAGTCGCAAACAACGAAAAGGAAACCGAAAAGTGGCCCAAGAAATCCTTCAAATTCGTGGAAAACGAGTTGATCAAAGGACAATCGGCCGATATCGAGAACGAGAAGGTTTGAAGCCATTCCACGTCATTTGCAAACCATTGAAAACTCAAACACACGTTCAAGATCGGCTTTGGTTGTGCGATTGGTTGTCTGAATGGACCGAGGAAGATTTTCTTCATTTGGCGCCATCTGACGAATTCTTCGTTTATGCCATTCGAAAACCGAATTTCCAGAACGATCGAATTTGGGCTAAAGACGTCGACGACATCGCCAAACATGAACGATATCGACAAATCGTTCGCAATCCGACTTGCATCGGGATTTTCGTCATTTTCACAGCCAAGAAACTGCATTGGGTTTTGAAGGATAAAGGGGAATCCTGGGATGGCAGTTATTTCCGTGAGAAAATTTTATTGGAGAATGTCATTCCATTTCTCAGTGATCCAGACAATGTCTTGGTGGTTGGTGAGGCTGTCTTTCTTCATGACAAAGCTCCTTGCATGCGTGCAAATGCGACTCAGCAATTGTTAAAGGAAAACAATGTCGAATTTTGGGGCAATGACGTCTGGCCGGGAAATTCGCCAGATCTCAATCCGGCAGAGAACATTGGGGCCATAATTAAGGATGAAGTGGAAGCTCTGATGATTCAGGAGCAAGGTCAAAATCGATATTCGGTTGAAACTTTGAGAATGAATTTGGAAACTGTGTTGAAAAATCTGGAAAATCGAACGGAACTGTTTGAAGATTTGTTGTGTTCTTATCCACCTCGTTTGAATGCTGTTCGAAGGGCTAATGGTGGTCATACTGACTATTAAATCGTGTCAATAAACTCAGTTTTTGATGGGCTTTCGAATGGTGTATGAATTATTTGTGTTGTTATTACAAGTGTTGCTGTGACCCCCTAGGAAAAGGTTATGCCCCGCCCTGTACTCTTCTTTTGAATAACTTATTTATTTATAAGATTTATATGACTGCCCACTCCACTCTCAATGACTCTGGGAGGTTTACAAACAATAAAAAACCCAATATAAAAGAATAAAAACAGTAACCCTCTCATCTCCTGGTGACAACACATAATAAAATGAGCTACTTGACGGGTTCCATCCCACTCTGGGTTCCCCAGGCCTGTTGGCAGAACCAAGATGATATTCCAAAGGGAGGGAGCCATCATGGAGAAGGCCGTTCTTCTGGGTCCTGTCAGATGTACCTTCTTAGGAGATGGGAACTTTCATATTTCCTGCCTCCCTGCTCTAGTGGGTTGGGTGGATGTAACCAGGAAGAGATGGTCCTTCAGATAACCCATCTTTCAGAAAAGCCAAAGTTCTATTGTATATTCTCTTAAGTTTTCTCCTTTCAGAGTTAAACCTTTCTATGTGCTTGCTCCACTTTTTCCAAATCTTTCAATATTCTCTAATTTCTACATATTGTTTTAAAATCTATATTGTATTATTGTTTTCTTTATTCATATAAATTGCACAGATAATTGTTACTGGAATTAATTTGCTAGGCAAATCTGTGGTAGTAGGTTAACTCAAGATACCTTAAGCAACTATCATTTTTGCCTGGATTATCTGGTGGTTTAAAATTAGTAAATCTATTTTACATCAAAATCACAAAGCTTCAAGATGTCACCTTACTGGCAAATAGAATAATACTCACTTTATCCAGTAGTTCATATGATTTGTTGAGCAAAACCTTCCAGAATTTGGCTGTCAAAGTGTTGGCATTTTTTTCTATTGATTGCGCCACTGCATTTATGTAGCAAAGAATTTTTTCCAACAACCTAGAAAAACAACCATAGTGAATGACTGACTACATCAATCCACATTAATTTTTCATTAGAATAAAAGTCAGAGAATCCAAAAATGAAATCATTTATCCACAGGAAAGAGGCCATGTGGGCATGCCATTAGACTCAACTTTGTTATTATCATCACTGTAATGACATCAAGGTAGAATTACATACTATCCTTAAAATTTGCCCCAATATTCAGTTGACAGAAGATGCTCCATCATGTTAGCTGAATACTTGCATTATTTTATGCTGGCATAATTTTAAAGTCAGTCTACTGATTTTAGGGTTCCACCACAAAACCGCGGACAACAAAATCGCGGTCGACGAAAGCGCGCATTTGACATCATCACAGCGCGACGAAAACATCGCGCTGTGATAGAAAAATGTAAAAATAAAGCGAAAACCTTACCCTAACCCCCCCAAACCTAACCCTAAACCTAACCCTTAACCTAACCCTAAATCTAACCCTAAACCTAACCGTTAACGTAACGCTAAACCTAACACTAACCCTTAACCTAACGCTAAACGTAACCCTAACGCTCTAAACCTAAACCTAAACCTAACCCTAACCCTTACCTTTATGTGAATCGGCTTGCTTTAATTTAATTTTTATTTCAATTTTTAATTTTTTTCGTCGCACTGTGATGACGTCAAATGCGCGCTTTCGTCGATCGCGCTTTTGTGGACCGTGGTTTTGACGGGTCACGGATTTTAGTGGCTACTCTAAATAATTAAAGGCAAAGTATGGGCCCAACATTAATTTTACAACTTCTATCACTTGAAACCTTGCAAAAAATAGTGTAACATAATGTTCACAGATCAGCCTGATTTGTTTTGAAAATGTCCTTGCCCTTTTTCAGGTTTTCTCATGTGTGACTTTGGCCTATCACCTCCTGTTGAATTAGTGTCATATACTTTAATAGGCTGTAGTTTCAGGCAGATAGAGGATAGATATACAGACAGACATATTGATATAGTTAATTTCTCATCTGGTAAGGGATGCAAACTAATGCTGCCTCAAAATCTTCCTATGCAGCTTACTTGTATTCTTAAGTAAAATATATATATAAAAAAAGCAAACATACTTTTGTTCAAGTTCCTTTAGCTCTTCAGAATCTTCACATTCAACTACCTAGTGGACAAAGGAAGAAAAACCATTTACATGGTTCATGTCACGTTAATGGGAATTAAATTCAGGTGGATGAATATGTCTATGAGGTGCGCTAACATTTTGTTATAGTATTAATCAGATAAAATCCTCATGGCTATTTTGTATGGAATTCAATTTTACATTAAAAAATCGGTTCAGGATCCTGAAGAAGACATCCTCTTTATTATTATGCACATATACATATTCACCAAGCTGTTCCCTTTTAATGTAACCAATATTAAAGTCTGACACAATAAGTACTGAGCAAAGAAACCAGAGAAAAAGAAATTTAACTGGATCAAATTAAACTATTTCTATTCACTGTATTTCTCCGTCCTTTTCAATCCTTGCTTCTACTGTAGCTATACACTGATTTATACATGGCCTTTAGTTCTTTAAAATTTTCATCCATTTCGTTTTCAGGATCTTCCTTCATGGACTGGCTAATGGTTTGATGGATGGTTCCCTAAGTTCCTAACTAGTGAAAACACAGCCTTGAAAAGTCTCTTTTGCATATAGAATTTCAAAGTAGATGTCAAATTCTCCAACAGTAATCAGAGCTGGATAAAAAACACTCAAGGAACTTGCTTTTATGAGTTCTCATTAATATATATACTGTATATTTTTAAAAAGTCAGCACAAGCGTTCCAACAGGTAGCTTGCTTTCAAATTTGCACCTGAAAATTGTTTTGACAACACTTACGATTCTTAGCATCAGAATCCACTTCAATACAAAGGCCAATCAAATCTGTCCCAATGGAATATTGCAGGTGGGAGGGGCATGCCAATTTTTGGGGAGGGGCTGTAGCAGATGGGACAGTAATTCAAAACAGGCAGGGCTAAGTCTCTGAAGGTCTCTCTTAAGCACAGAATGCATTTTTAAATGTGTTTAAATATATTTATCCTAATTATTGATAAGGTGCACGAAGCACAAATGATCAAACCTAAAAACAAATCTGCTTTTGTTGTGGCTGATATATACAACATGTACATGGATGGAATGTTCAACTGCCAGCCACAATATGTATATATTTGCCTCTGGCTTCTTCCAAGACTAGAAACAAAAATTCACTGTGGTTTGAACTTATTTCATCCCTTGGTTTCTTTTGCCAAGATATCTAGTCAATGATATTGTGTACAGACTTTATAGCAAAATAGCATTCTACTGTAGAAACATTCCTTTCTACAGTAAAGAAAACCCCTGTTTTAAAAAAATATTAAAATAACATGTAATGTTATTTTATTTTGCACCTGATCTCAAGCATGTTTATAATTACGCCAACCAGCATTACACTGAAGCCGGAAATGAAGAGAAAATAAGTTTCTTCAACTTGCCTCAGTTCATGGAAATGACAGATTCTTAACTGGTAATGGGACTTTATCAATTCTGGGCAAAGTTAAATTCAACTCACTTTTTTTACAAAACTGTGTGAAGCCAGAAGCTGTGACATGAAAGAGACAGCCAGGTATTTCAAATGCCTCAACTGTTTGCCAGAGTGAGACTCCACATCAAAGAGTTCTGTTTCTTGACTGTAGGATTGTGTCCTGAGTGGCCTTGACTTCTTTTGTCCGGGGTCATCTGCAAAAAAATAGACACCAAAGCCATATAAATCTAGTAAGTAAGTAAGTAAGTAAGTAAGTAAGTAAGTAAGTAAGTAAGTAAGTAAGTAAGTAAGTTAAGTAAGTAAATCTATGTACATATTATGGAAAAATCTAATTAAAAGTGCCATTTACTGCATTTACTCACACCTATGCCATAAAGAAGTGCAGCATGTTGTATAAATTGGACCATTCCTTAAGTACTACAAGTTTTGCTCTAATTTTGGGGAGAGTAAGGGGACTGACTCAGGCAGCAGATTTTTAGCACCATGAAGGATGTTTCATTTATCATTATTGCCAGAATGGAGATTTTTTAGGGGATCTTCTTCTCTATATGCTCAAATAACTACCTTGATTTGAGAACCTGATCACGGTGAGGTGCCATTTGCTGCGCTGTGTTTTGGGGCCAGCTCTGAAGAAAAGACCATCAAGCCTGATTAAGAACCTCCTAACAAGCTTTTTTCAGTTGGGATTCAACCCAATCTGTTTATTGAGTGGCTGACTATAAGTTTCTTTCTTTTTTTTTTTAAATTAAAATTTATAGGCCGCCCTTTTCCCTGAGGGGACTCAGGGCGGCTTACAACCATTAGGGAGGGGGTACAATACACAATAAACGATATAAAAACAAGATAAGTAGTAAAAACACAACATGCATTCTACATTCAACACTCGGGTGGGGCAAATTAAGGACTTATCCCCAGGCCTGTTGGGAGAGCCAGGTCTTGAGGGCTGCGCGGAAGGCCTGGACGGTGGTGAGGGTGCGTATCTCGACGGGGAGATCGTTCCACAGGGTCGGAGCTGCAACAGAAAAGGCTCTCCTCCGTGTAGTTGCCAGTCGACATTGACTGGCAGATGGGATCCGGAGGAGGCCCAGTCTGTGCGATCTAATCGGTCGGAGGGAGGTAATTGGCGGAAATTACCTTCTTTGTTCTCTGGCAGGTTTGTTAAATAGTCGAGTAGCTTCATTAAACTTTGCAACTGTTCAATTACACTAAATTCACAACATACAGAAATCCAGAATTCCGTATCGGTTTCCAAAGCAATATCCTGTGTAAATAGCAAGATGAAGAAAACAGTATTATAAAATTCTGTATATTTATGGATTATATTGCAACATTCTGCACAGCAACTCATACAACTTTTAAAGACAAAGTACTCTTTAAAATTCTTTACCTACCTTCTCCCCACTGGCTACTGCAGCCCCAGATTTGGTGACATGTTGTTCAAACAGTAGTACTAAAAGAATCCACAGAAATCGCTCCGCCCCCAAAGTACTTGTAAGTTGCTCTAGAATTGGGAGGCGCCGATGCTCTGGCACGTGGGGAAAGGCATCCACGAAAACCCGGATTATTTTAATCACAACTCCTTCTATGTTGCCTGCAGTTCCTGAAGACCTACCATCTTCCTCTGCCTAGAAAAAAAAAGGAACAGGTTATACATACAAACCAAAGGCTAAACAAAGGAAAAACAGATAAGACTTTGTTCGAATGAAGCAAAAAAAACCCAAAACAAAATTCAACCCATAAAAGAACCAAGGTTATAATCGAAGCCTGAATACTAAAGAATAACTGTGGAATAGATTATAATAATATATACATTAGAATATAATTAGTGGAGCTGTACTTGTATAGCAAAGCCAGCCTGTAAATATCTGAAAGGCAGGTTTGAACTAGTATTGGAAATGGCTTGTAAATCCAGCAATGATATGATTAAGAAAAAATGACATATTTTTTTCTACAGCAAACTCCTGTTTAAAAAAAAGGAAGAAACAAACCAAAGCATTTAGAATCCAAGTTGCTAATTCTAATAGTAGAATTAGTAATAAAAATAATAAAAACAAGAATATTGTCTCAGATGCAAGACTAAGTTTGTTATAGAGGTAGTCCTTGAAGTTACATTTGAAGTTAAAATGGCACTGAAAAAAGTGACTTTTTCACACTTACGCCATTGCAGTATCTCCATGATCATGAGATCAAAGTCAGTTGCTTGGCTACTGGCATGTATTTATGACAGTTGCAGTGTCTCGGGGTCATGTGATCACCTTAAGGGCCGCAGTGGAAACAGTGGTTAGAATGCAGTACTGCAAGCTAGTTCTGCTGCCTGCCAGCTGCCTGCAATTTGGCAGTTCGGATCTCAACAGGCTCAAGGTTGACTCAGCCTTCCATCCTTCCGAGGTCAGTAAAATGAGGACCCAGATTGTTGTGGGAAATATGGTGATTCTGTAAACCGCTTAGAGAGCGCTGTAAAGCACTATGAAGCGGTATATAAGTCTAAATGCTATTGCTGTTTGTAACTTCGCAGCTGGCTTCCAACAAGCAAAATCAATGCGGGAAAGCCAGATTAATTTAACAACTGCATGGTTCAATTAACAACTGCAGTGATTCACTTAACAACCGTGGCAAAGAAGGTTGCAAAAATGCAGCACCACTCACTGAATGACTGTCTTGCTTAGCAACAGAAATTTTGAGCTTAACTATGTTTCCAAGTCAAGGACTACCTGTATTCTGTGACCTGACAATTGCGCATAGACATGTGTGCGCCGACAAAATCGCGCCGATTAAAACGCAACGTCAAAATCGCACCGACAAATTCACAACGACAAAAGTGCGATGACAAGCACAATAAAATCTAAAAAAAATTGGGCTTAGGGTTTTGTTGCGGTTTTGTTGTCACGCATTTGTCAGCGCGCTATTGTCGAAAATCAATTAGCGATTTTGACGGCGCTCATTTGTCCGTCGCGGTTTTGTAGGCGCGCATTTGTCTGTCATGGTTTTGTCGGTGAACCCTGTATTCTATTTCAGTGACGCAGTTTAAATGATCTCACCTGTATGAGAGCTGGAATAACCATCTTCACTGTCTTGTTAATCACCCGGAAACTGTATGCATCATCCAGGCGCATGACATTGGCTCCCATGAATGTAAAAATGGGCATGATATTGTGTAGCACTTTATCCTGCACAAAAGAAAGCCATTATTCCTCAATAATGTAGCATTTGGTCTTGGGCGTTTATTTTTGCAGTACAGTTTTTCTCGGAACAATTTTCTTTCTGGCTTTAAAGCAGTGGATCCTTAGCTGTTTTAATACTGTTAAAGGAACTGCCCAACCCTTGTTTATATACAGGCAAATTTCACCATCCCCTTATCTGGCATCCAATGCAGTTTGTCTAGCAGTGGGGACTCATGAGCACACCAGCCAGCACCCCGTTTCTGCCCGCACCATTGCATTTTAAACTACTGTATTTTTTGGAATATAAGACGCTCAGAAGTATAAGACACTTTTGGGGAGGAAAACAAGGGGAAAAATCTGCCTCTGCCTCCCAGCAATTTGCCTCCTTGCAACAAACAGCAAACAGTTTGTGGTGTATTTCTGTGCATGTGTGCCTGACCCAAAGAAATAGCAAAGAATTGGAGAAATGTACATTATGGCAGTATATTAATGCCAGAAAATTTTATTAAATGTAGTCACACTAACTCCTCCCAATTATTTAAATAGATCTACTCCAAACATAACTAAGTCAGGGTCTAATTAGACAACAGGACACCGTTACATTTCAGACTATACTTGTACAGAAGCTGTTAAAATTGATGTGGCTTTCTGGAAGTATATGTTATTCTCTGCTTTTTAAAACATTCAGCTACATTCAGTGTATAAGACACACCCAAATTTTCACCCTCTTTTTGGGGGGGAATGTGCGTCTTATACTATGAAAAATACAGTAGTTATAGCTTCTGAGTCATCTCCATGTGGAGCACATTGCAGCCGTTCAACTGTGAGGTGACCAAGGCATACTGATTGTCTGAAGGGCCTCCCTATTAAGAAAAGATGGGCAAAAACAACTGAAGACCAGAGATTTCTCAGGTAACCAGGTTCTTATAGGTAATAATCAGCACCTTGAATTGCACTCGGAAGCCAGTTTTGTATCCTGAATGAATAGAAAACTTTAGCAGCTCCTCAATATTTGTTTAAAAATAAACCAAATGTTTAACACCTGTTAAACGTTTAACATACTGTCAAACCTCTGCCTAGTTAGTGGTCATTTCAGGGAGTAACAGATTAGAGAGAAAGAAGAGAAAGAAAAAATGAGGGGTCACTGATGGTGAGCCATGAAAAGAAAAAAAGCAGGGGGGAGGGGTTGAGAAAAATCTTGGAGAAAGGAAGGAAGTGAACCTGGAAAATGGTCAGCTATTCCTAAGCATGGGAAAAGACTAGCAGCGTCACCCAAATGCCTGCATCAGAACTGAAAAGGCACCTAAAATGTGATACTTTTTAGAAACTTGAATAAACCTCTCTTCCCTCAACATGCCTTCCAATGAACTCACAGGAAACATTCCAGCTGCAGTGCCCAGCAAGAGCAGTGCGTGGTGATGGGTCTGTGGCATTTCTGAGACCCGGATGCACTGAACGATCAGTTCCACGTTGAATTTCTCTTCATCCAGGAGACCTGAAAACACAAAGAAGGCTTACAGTGCTTCCATCCCATTTAGGGACACAAAGCCTGGGGAACACTGTCAAATATCCCAAATGAAATTAACTTTGGTCTTCACTTTACCTGCCTTTATCCTGTTGCTATCTGGGGACAGCTTCTGACAAATATTTAACAAGCTACCAAGTATTAGTTGTTTTGTGTATTCCAGATTTTCTTCCCTTGCAGTAGGTTCTAGACACCTGGAAATTCAGAAAAGGAGTTAGGATATTTTTGGAGAAATAGATGATCAAACATAACGCTTCATGCTGATACCTAAAAATAGCAGTTCTGAAGGGTGGGGAGCAGAGAGAACAAATCTTCTACAAAACACTGATAATTTCTAGATCACATTCCAAGTTTCTTTTTTTCAAATATCTTATTTGGCGAAATCCTCAAGGGAACCAGTTACAGACAGGAAAGGAAGTACAAGCATCTTGAGGAAACAACATAGCTACAGTAGAGGCGACTTGATGCAGCTCAAGAATTGTTTAGCAATGAGGGAGCAAGTGCTCTAAGACACTGGATGGAACATCTCAAAGGGCGGACAGATCCACAAGTTCATAGTGACCAAATGCAGCTTTGCTTACAGCTTGGCCACTTAAAGAGAGTTTGGACAGAACTAGGTCATAGCACAGAATGGAGGACAGAAGAGACGAGACATTTTGATAATGCCCAAATCTAAAAATGGAAGGGTTATCCCATTTTGGAACTCCCTTCTCCCATGGGCGAGATATAAAGTTTTCCAGGGTCAGACAGTCCTCAATGTTTAATGGCTGGAATGAACTCAATTATGGTTAAGAAATTACAAGATTTAGAATTGGTCTCCAAAGTAAAATTACCTAGATAGCAAATTGAAAAGGGTAGATATCAGAGCCTGAGGCTGTTTGAGCTTCTTTTTGTGCTGCAGCAATTCTAGGATAAGTGTAATTCTTTGCCAGTTTGTACTTTCTTCTTGTACACATTCTTGATCTTGGACTTTCCTGGATGATCAAAAGAACGAAATCAACTTATTTCCTTCTATAAAAATATCAGTTTTTGCAGAGCAACTACTTCTGTGAGTCAGATCCTACAAACAGCCAAAGAATCATCAACAAAATACAGCTATTAAAAATAAGTTAATTCATATGTCCTTTTTACTCTTTCTATCCCATAGCTTATCATATATGCTTATGACTTCTCTTTTTTGTTCTCTCTCTGGTTAACTATTTAGTTCTCTTGTTTTTGGTTATTTAACCTGGTAACATCTGGCACTTTTTGAGGAATTCAGACAGGACTTCTAGTTCTCATGATTACGGAAACAAGATTATAACTCTCTATAGAAGCATTGAATTTGTCCTAATGTCATATGCATATACAAATACAATTGCCAAGAGAAGTTATTAAAGTATTAATTATATAAAATAACCTAACACTTATTCTCATGTTTGTCCAATCCCCTTTGGTTAACTCTGTCTTTTCCCATTTAATCACAGAAATTGTCTTCATTATACTGTATCACCAGTGTGTATGAAATTCAGTTCCAATTAGCCAAAATTAATAGAATTCAATGAATATAATTTGCGTTCTCTTCATGTAAAATGTCACAGTGTAACCAATTTTATTCCACATGTAGACTGATGGAACTGCCATAGCTTAAATTGCTTGCTTAATGAATTACTACCGTATGTTTTTTAACTGCTTGGCTTCCAAATCTTTTAATTCTCCATTTCAAAAAACCTGTTCCATTATAGTATATATGGCACTTATATTTCCCACCCATTTTACCTCTGCTGCTGTATTTTCTGTCTTCTTGTCTGGTGAACGGTAGCAACAGTCTTGAGTTTAGGCTGAGGTTCCAGTTCGATACTAATCTGCTCAGCATCTACTGAAATCTAAACAATATGTTAGATTTTGTTTTAAAGATTTGCAACACACCACACCTCACAATATATTATATATATGCAGCATGTCATCTGGCCATCCTCTGTCAACTGACATGTGACTTGCCTGTATGGCGGTGCAGAAAGAAAGCATGACAATTTGTATTTGAAGGGGAGGGCTATGAAGACTATGTTTCCTATGAATTTAGCATCACAGCATAGTTTCTTACTGAAAATGCAATGCAATTCTTGGCTTAAAACCAGAAATTACCATATTTTTGGAGTATAAGACACCCTTTTCCCTCAAAAAAGAGGTTTCCTATGAATTTAGCATCACAGCATAGTTTCTTACTGAAAATGCAATGCAATTCTTGGCTTAAAACCAGAAATTACCATATTTTTGGAGTATAAGACACCCTTTTCCCTCAAAAAAGAGGCTGAAAATCTGGGTACGTCTTATACACTGAATGCAGCATTTTTTGCCTCCTGAAACCCCGCCCTCTTCACCAAAATGGCCATGCATAGCTTGTAGGAGGCTTTCAGAGAGCTCCTGGGGGCTGGGGAGGGCAGAAATGAGCAAAAAATGGGCCGTTTTTTGCTCAATTTTGCCCCCCCAGCCCCTAGGAACACTCTATAAACTTCCTAATGCCCTTTTTTTTCACAAAAAACAGCCCCCCCCAAAGGAACACTCCACAAGCCTCCTAAGGGCTATTCATGCCCTTTTTTTGGGGAAAAAAACTGGGCTTGTTTTTGTGAAAAACGGGCCGTTTTTGAGAGGTTTGCAGAGTGCAAAAAGTTGCCTCTTCAAAACCTTGCTGCTTCTTATACTCTAGTGCGTCTTATACTCCGAAAAATGCGATATTCTTTGTGTTTACAAAAGTCATGTTTTCAGTAAAAGCAATGCACTCATCATACAGCATATTACTAATTTTCCAAACTATTCCTATAAATACTTTTTAAATTCTCTGTAGCATATATTTTTGTTAGCTCTTATACTGAACAGAATATGGTGGTTAAAAGTAATCAGATTATAATGGCCTAATTCCTGCAAGCAAACTATGTGATTAGGGAAGAATACAAAATTGACATAGAAATAGATGAATAATTCATTCTTTATTATTTATTTATGTATTATTAAATAAATACAGGTAATCCTCGATTGAGAACAATTCATTTAGTGATCATTCAAAGTTACAATGGCACTGAAAATTTTTACCGTTTTTCAGTTACAACCTTTGCAGCATCCCCGTGATCACTTGATCAAAATTCAGATGCTTGGCAACTGGTTCATACTTCTGACCATTGCTGTGTCCCAAGGTCATGTACCATATTTTTTGGAGTATAAGACACACCTTTTTCCCTCAAAAAAGAGGCTGAAAATCTGGGTGCACCTTATACATCGAATACAGCATTTTTTTGCCTCCCCAAGCCCTGCGCCTTTACCAAAATGGCTGTCTATACCCTTATGAAGGCTTTCAGAGAGCTCCTGGGGGCTGGGGAGGGCAGAAATGAGCAGAAAATTGGCCGTTCTTTGCCCCCCTCCCCAGCAGTACTCTATAAGCCTCCATAAAGGTATGCATGCATTTTGTTTGACAAAAAATGGGCCTTTTTTGCTCATTTTTGCCCTCCCCCCAGGAGAACTCTGCAAGCCCCCCCGCTATTCATGCCTTTTATTTGAAAAAAAAAATGGGGCCATTTTTCAGAGGTTTGCAGAGTGCAAACACTTTTTTTTCCTTTTGGAAAGCTCTTTAACTGATGAGAATTACATTGATCAAGTGCTGTGCCAGCAGAAACAAAGTCTTAAGGTTTGTCAGTTATTTTCTTCTCCAGCACATGGATAAATACACCTGGACACATCCACCTACCTACCTACTCTGTCTCTCCCTACCTACCTACTGTATTTCTCTCTCTCTCTCTTTATCTCTCTATCTACCTACCTACCTACTCTCTCTCTCTCTCCCTACCTATCTACTGTATTTCTTTCTCTCTATCTCTTTCTATTTCTCTCTCTATCCCTCTTCCTACCTACCTACACTCTCTCCCTCCCTACTCTCTCTCTCTCTCCCTCCCTCCATCTACCTACCTACCTTTTTAAAAATTTGCCTCTTCAAAACCTTGGTGCGTCTTATACTCTGGTGCGTCTTATACTCCGAAAAATACGGTAATCACTTTCTGACTTTCTGACAAGAAAAGTCAATGGGGAAGCCAGATTCCCTTGATAACAGAGTTACTAACTTATCAATTGCAGTGATTCACTTAACAAGAAGTGCGAAAGACGAGACAAAACCCACCTAACAAATGTCTCATTTAACAACAGAAATTTGGAGCTCAATTGTGGTCGTAAATTGAGGACTACCTGTAATCCTGATCTGTAATCCTGATTCCTCCTGATTCAGAGGAATCACAGTCTCATTATGCAACAAGATTAAAATTATCTTACCCCTTTAAATACGCTGCCAATTGTCTGGGCACAATGTAGATTCTTGCAATTGAGGAGTAAGTCAAAAAGAGCTCCCAGAATCCTTTGCTGTACCTTCCCATCTGGCAGTGCAGCAAAGAAAGGTTTTGTAATCTAGAAATGACAAAAAGACAAGAGCTTATATATAACATTTTGGAAGAAAGCACAGTATTATTTTCAGTGATAAGGAAAATAAGGAGATACAGAGCTTCCTCACAATACCCTGTGAATTAATTTCTTTATTAAATTTATATGCTGGCCATCTCACTCTGAAAAGCAATTCTGCCCAAAATACAATTTAAATTTGGCTTTTTCGAATATTTGTTCAACTTTGCTTTCAGGACTGGACATATATCCTGTACTTTCTAGTCTTTAGTGGACTGCTTTATAACTTGATGGGAAATAAGGAAATGACACACAACAGAACGCTCAATCCATTTACCTACAACTTACATTGCCAAAGAAAAATGTATCAAAAGGATCCTTCTTCAGCAAAAAAGAACTTTATTTGCCTCCTGCTGGAAGCAGATTTTCTGTTATTTTCTTTCTTAGTAGAATTGTGGTGTACAAGGAACCAGGAGGGGAAAAAAGGAAATTGGAGCAAAACCTAATTATCAGCTCTCTCCTTAGAAAGCAATTGGAAGAACTTTAGTGGCAAATAGAAGAGAATCATTTGTACTCTAGAAGGTGACTTAGGCTAATAATCCCTCTGAAAGATTCTAATGAAATCACTCATACAAGATTTTACCTGCCCAAGAGCTGTAATCTGAAAAGGATGAAGGCCCTGGTACACTTCTTGTGAGGCATGCAAAGCTTTGATGAACAGATGTAGGCACTCTTGATTTGTGCAAAGGAGTGTTGACGAGTGTTCATTGTATTTCCCAAGAACGAGGTGCAAAAGAAGGGCTTCATCTCTCAACATCTGTCCTGTACCAGAAGCTTTCTCCAATAACCGATCGAGGAGAGGCAGCAAGCTAAGAAGCACCCCCTGAAAAAAAATCACACAACAAATGGGGGTTTTTTTTGGAAAAAAAAAAGTCAGCCAAAAATTTAATCAACCTATATTTATAAAACTTGTTTTGTAGTATGTGTGTGTTAACAGAGTAACAGAGTTGGAAAGGACCTTGCAAGTCTTCTAGTTAAACCCCTGCTCAAGCAAGAGACCCTCTACCATTTCAGACAAATGGCTCTCTTAATATGTTAAAAATCTTCAGTGATGGAGCATCCACAACTTCTGGAAGCAAGTCAATGTTTCAGGAGAGAAAGCCAAATTTCTAAATGTGTATGATGCAAGCACATATATAACCAATAGTAATAAACTAGACATGCAAATCATCTGAAGACAAGTCTTTGAATCGCCTAAGAATCTCTGCAGACTTGGTATATATGATGACAGCCAGCTGATTCTTTTTTAATAAGCTGATTATTTTTAATGCTGGAAGGACCTCCCTTTACAGCAGGTATATACCACGTGATGCCTTCTAGAAATTCTGGGTTTTAACTTCTTCCAGCCCCAGACAACATGGCCAATGGGCAGAAATTATGTGTTGCCAAACAAACAGCCTGGATAACCAAGTGGCAACTTGGAACTCTTTTATATATCTTGGCATTTTTAAGTCTTATTCAAATAAAGAGAGAGATAAAAAGTTCCATTTTGTTAATATAACAAAACTAAGATATAAACAAGGTCTCGCCCTGCAGAAAAACAACACAAAAATCTGTTTTGATCTCTGATATTTCCCCAGTGTTAACATCAGGTATTTCACTTACACTGCCATTGACTTCGTGAAGAATTTTCACCAGGTTTCTTGCAATATAGGAAGGACATCTAAAGTCCTGGACACATTCAAGTAAGGCCGTCAATGCCTCTGACAATTTCTGTTGCTTGGCTTTTCGCTTCGGTTGGGTAGGTTCTCCTCCAAAGAGATCACCAAGAACCTAGAATAGAAACAAAAGGGGGAAAAGACATCAAAAGATCATTAATGTAGTTGATTGACTGATTTATTTTATTTGTAGTTGAAAGACAAAGGAATTGAAAGTGGACCGTAATTACTGCATGTGGATTTTCATGCTATCTATGAACCTTTATGCATATATATGCCAGACTAATCTTATTGCATTCTTTGACAAAGTGACAAAATTAGTGGACCAGAGGAATGCCATCAATATAGTTTACCTAGACTTCAGTAAGGCATTTGATAAGGTAGACCATAACCTACTACTAGATAAAGCAGAAGAATGTGGGTTGGACAGCATCACCACCAGATGGATTCGTAACTGGCTGACCAACCGCAGTCAACGTGAAGTCCTCAATGGAACTGTATCTACATGGAGGGAAGTATGCAGTGGAGTACCCCAAGATGTCTTCAACATCTTCATCAATGATTTGGATGAGGGAATAAATGGGGAACTCATCAAATTTGCAGATGACGCCAAGCTGGCAGGGATAGCCAACACTCCAGAACATTACAGAAGGATCTTGACAAACCTGAACATTGGGCACTATCTAATAAAACGAAATTCAATGGTGAAAAGAGTAAGGTTCTACATTTAGGCAAGAAAAAAGAAATGCACAGGTACAGTATAGGTGGTACCTTGCTCAATAGTAGTAACTGTGAGAGGGATCTTGAAGTCCTAGTGGACAACCATTTAAATATGAGCCAGCAGTGTGCAGCAACTGCCAAAAAAGCCAACACAGTTCTAGGCTACATAAACAGAGGGATTGAATCAAGATCACGTGAAGTGTTAATACCACTTTATAATGCCTTGGTAAGGCCACACTTGGAATACTGCATTCAGTTTTGGTCACCACAATGTAGAAAAGATGTGGAGACTCTAGAAAGAGTGCAGAGAAGAGCAACAAAGAGGATTAGGGGACTGAAGACTAAAACATATGAAGAACAGTTGCAGGAACTAGGTATGTCTAGTTTAATGAAAAGAAGGACTAGGGGAGACATGATAGCAGTGTTCCAATATCTCAGGGGTTGCCACAAAGAAGAGAGAGTCAAACTATTCACCAAGGCACCTGAGGGCAGAACAAGAAGAAATGGGTGGAAACTAATCAAGGAGAGAAGCAACTTAGAACTGAGGAGAAATTTCCTGACAGCTAGAACAATTAATCAGTGGAACAGCTTGCCTCCAGAAGCTGTGAATGCTCCAACACTGGAAGTCTTTAAGAAGATGTTGGATAGCCATTTGTCTGGAATGGTATAGGGTTTCCTGCCTAGGCAGGGGGTTGGACTAGAAGACCTCCAAGGTCCCTTCCAACTCTGCTATTGTATTGTATTGTAAATATCCATAAAACAAAAATATCACCTAAAGTGAGCAGTCTTTAGCACAGTGATATGAATTTCTGGATAGCTAAGAAAGGAGTGGCCCCATGCCAAGACCTCTGTATTTTACTTTGTATCTGTCTTGGCATCTTCTGCTGCTGTCAATTATTATTCTTAAACCGCAGCCAGAGCTTTGAGGTATTACTCTGCATTTGAAAGCATATCCGGAGCCATACTAAAGCTGCTTTCTCATAACCCTTTCCCAGACAATCAAAACAAAAATGTGAAATCCTGAAAAAATAAAAAAGCAGAGTAAAGCACAAGCCTATCTGATTAGCCTCCCATTCAGTTGGATACGAAATATTGCAGAACTTCATGCAAGAGAGACAACTGGGAAGAAGAAAGCCATGGATCAGTGGAAGAAAGGATGCTCAGCATAAAAGTTTTCTGATTCTATTTCTAATATCTTTTGAAAATGCTGAAAAAGCTCCTGTCAAAAATATCAGACTGTTGACAATGCTAACCTAGACAAACTGATCAGATACTAAGTGAGGATGCCTCCAATTCCCCACTGGTCATTTGCAAGAAAGACCAACAAAGCAAAATAATTTGTTCACCTTGGTCCACAGGTCATGATAATTTACAACCTCCTCAAAGTAAGTAGAAGATGGGCTCCTGAGGAGAAGATGCTTCCTAGTCTCTGACCAACACTTCCTTCAATGATGTGGACTCCAACAGACCAGGAGAAGAGCTCCGAGTGTCTGATTCACCAGAAGGGCACAAATATACAGAATCGCAAATTCAAAGCAGGCAACATCCTTCTTCTATGCTTACCTGGGTAACGTAAGTTGAATCAGACATTATTTCCTCAGCTTTCTTCGTGAAACTCTGAAGCACAGGATGAAATATGGATTCTTCTACTCCACTTAAGGAATGAAGGCATTTGAGAGAAGCTCTTCGGACTTCGCTTACAGGACTTCCCAAATTGATCAAGAGAGATACAATTACTGGAAAGTGCAAGCAGGGAGAAGAGTTATTACTTTAACCAAGTTCCAAATAAACTTAGATTTATTAACTATGCAGAATGAAAACTCCCACCCCGAGAAACAACTTTATTGTTTTACTGGAGAGGAGCAATCTGTCTACTCTGTCTAGCCACCAAGAAGAATTTGGATTCTCAGGCTAGCAAATTCTGAGCCCACTGAGAAGGTCTTCTCTATTTTCTAATTCAAACTTTTATAATCCTTTGAAACAGCTAAAAGCCTCAAAATTAAAAACCTGTGCAGTTATTTATTTTTATGAGCAATCTCTGGAGTTAAGTGAGTGTAGTTAGTAAAGACTTCAAAGAGTCTGTAAGTTAAAAGATGGTTAAAAGCCTCTATTTAAGTCTGATTATAACCTGAAAATAGAATGCAAAAGTCCTGAAGAGAAAATAGTCCTTCCTTCCCTCCCACCCTCCACAATTCAATATAATAATAGATGTAAGTAAACTTCATTCCAAATAATCTAAAACTTCTTATAAGGGTAGATAACTGGAAAGACAGGAAAGAAGTTAGTGCTAATTTCCCCCTAATTACTCCGGAGAGCTTATAAAGCCCATAATTGATTAATGCTGCAATAACTAGAGGGAAATATCCCAAAGGCCATCACAAGGTACCTGGAGATGCAGTTGACACCAATTGCCTTTTTTTCTGCTTGGGTTGCGATTCGAGCATGACACATCCTATGTACAATGCCTGAGTTTGCAGCACAGCATCCATCACAAAATTCAGCTGATTGCACAAGTTGTAGTTGTAAGTCCATATAACGGAGAGAAATCTAAATTGATGCTCTGGTCCTTTCAAATGTACCTTCAGATAACGATAAAAGGGAAACAATTCATACATACGTTTTGGAAAGCCCATTTACCTTTTATTTGGTGGCTTTGAAAAGAGACACACCCACATTTCACTTCAATGGACCCCATAATGCAATCTCATTGTAAAATTTCAACAAGCTATTCACAATTGCCTAAATCAAGATAATAATTTCCTCTTGTTGGACGTATTTATGTTTATGTATGAAAAACGTACCTCAAACAGAAGTCGCATCATTGCCCGAAAATGACCAGCACAGAACCCCTCACTTGCTCCACGGACAACAATGTCAAACAGTCCCAACAGCAGGTGCAAATAATCTTTACTGTCTGCATTTAAAATTTCAGGATTCCACCAGACCTCATCTGTAGAAATGCAAAGTTTGGCAATGAGGGACTGTAGCAAAAACATTTTCTGAAACTAAGCTAAACCAGATCAAATGCTTTCTTCAGGTTAAAACTGAGAAAGACTGATTAGTTTTGGGATCAAGTTTAAGAATTGCAAGAAATAAGCAAATACTACTTCAAACAAGCAAAGCATCCACATTGTGAATTTTTCAAATCTCACTTTTCCTGCAATAAAAAATAAATACCTTTCAAAAAGGAATTTGGAGAGACCAAGCCTTCAATAAAACTTCTCAACAAAATGATGAACAGCATGGCATCTTCAAGATCAACCGAGGTCTGAATGTTTAATTTGTTTGTATATGTCGATAACAGGTCCCAGAAAGATTCATTCCCATATGGGAACTCAGTAGAAATGTTCTGAAAATGAAAAAGAATTCTGACCTATTGCATTGTCAAGGAACATGAGGACCAAATACCTTTCCTGGCCCTTAGATATCTGCTTCCCCTAATCTTCCATAAATTGCTACGTATAGGAAGCTCACCAGTCTTACTGTACCCTTGCTTATTTTTTTTTAATGATTGTCACTACAATCTACTTTCTATAATTGTCCTTCTGACCTTTAACTTCATCTCATCTCTTTAACATGTTTTGAAAATTGCAGGAGCCAGGGTTCCCTACTTGTATCATGCAATCTCTCTCCTAAATCAGCGGAAGTGAACTCAGTATATACACAAATCTAGAGTTGAATGGGTCAAAAGGGTGCTTCTGACTGAAGCTGCAATATTAAAATTTCTCACCTCCTCTGAAGGGCAGTTGTCTTTAAATCTGTCCATTTTTTTACTCAAAAAATGGAAGATCCTTAAAGCCAGGAATAAATGACGATCTCCCATTTGGGAGCAACTACAACACGACTGGACAAGGACGAAACTTAAAATGTGGCCTGTTAGCTTCTGTTTTCCAGTAAGAGATTCCTTTTCAATAAGACTGATGAAACCTTCCACCTGAAGGAGAATCACAAGAGTAAGATTGATGAAACCTTCCACCTCCAAGGAGAATTATTCTTTTGAGAAATGGATTATTTTGACAACTGCCTAACATTCTGCAAACATTTTGCTTTTCTGTGTCTTTATTTTTAAATACACTATATGAAAATATAGACTACATGGTCAGTATGCAAAGCTGTTGTCTGCCAGGTTAGATTGTAGGATAATGTAATTCAATACTCTCTATTTTGGCAAACAGCCCCTTTCTTATGTTTTGAGCATGGGTCTCTTTAGGGATACCAAAGAATCTGAAAGTTAATCTTGAAATGTGTTCTGCTACAAAACAACAACAATTTCCCCATTATGGGAAACTCTAGTCCAAAAGTTTAACAAAGCACTCTATATTTTTCCCCTTTTCTCACTTCTAAATCACCCATCTCCCTTAGAGAGAACTTTATCTAGAAAAGGAAATGTTCAGAGAGGAGAGCTTGTTTTCAGCACAAATGAACTACTTGCTTAAAATAATCCTCTCTACCCTTCCATCTCAAGACTATATAATTAAATGGTTGAAATCAACAAAGGACTGTTCTAAACAATAGTTGTTGGGGGGAGATGGGTGAGAAGATTTGCCGTAATTGTACCATGGCCTGCTTAGAAGACTTCCACAAACATCTTACAGGGGAAAAGGCAGCGAGGTTCAAATCACCTGAGCATATGCTTTGCAGAGAAACCTGTTCAGTTCTTCAAGTTTCTTTTCCATTAGAGATGCAGGATTATAGCTTGGCTGGATTATGAGTATCTCAGAGATGCTACTTTAAGAACGTACTAAACCAGCTGATTCAAGGTTTGGTCATGTGTACTCATTTTGCATGTTCTTTTGCATCAATGAAATATGAAAATTCAACATTTCTTATTAAATTGGGGTGTCAACATTTGAAATATTCTCCAACATGATGTAAAAGAACACATACAGGAGCTGTGTTTTATTGCTATGTTACTTATGTCAAACTATCTTTAAACCCAGTGATCTGAGAATTCTATAAGCAGGACATGTAAACTCCACACATACCATTTCTGACATGAAGGAAGAATCTTCTGCAATCAGGTTCTTGGACAAGAGGTCCAGCAGTTTGGCGTTAGATGTACCTAGTACGTCTCCTGATTTAGATGACTTAGTCACCTCTTGGAAAACTATTTCAGGATGATAAAAACATAAATACAGAATGGGAAACAAAGCGGGAGATTGGTTAAACCTTTTGAAACCACTGATGGCTACAGAGAGGGAAAGGTTTCAAAAGAATATGCACTTTGATTTTAAAATTCATTCATGGTGAAAAAAATGGAGGGCACCCTTTTACTTATACACAACAAAAATGATACCATAGAATAACTATGTATTAAAAAGTTGCCTAAAACGTGGAAATATAGTTTTGAAGAATATCAATAATATTACTCATAATATTAGTTGACGTCCACAAGTCATAAAAGTGCCATCGTCCCCCACCTCTGCTTCAGAAAGAATTCAATTACTTACCTTGTGGCCAACCTTTCAACAAAGGATGAAGAGAACAAAGACCAGACTCTGTTATGCAAATTGCCACTCTCCCTTCAGCAGATTCTAAATCTTTGTTGGTTATGACCAGAAAAGGTAGCAGATGTAGGACTAATTGATTGAAGAGATCTTTATTATCCTTAATATTATCTACTTTCATTAAAAGGCATAGTATTGTTTCTAGGATTTTGCACCTAGCAAGTACAAAGAAAGAGGAATGGATATGTTTAGCTTACACCTCCATAACCAAGATTTGCACCAGTGGTGGATTCTGGATCCCATTCCAACAGGTACTGTTGGAATGGGCCAGGCGGTGTCCATATGGATACGTGCAGTGCATGCATGCATCTTAGCACCTCCGCGACGCTCGTTATTAAGTGGAGCATCACACAGGTGCTGTACATGCTGTGCGCAGAAGCGCAGAAGACTTAAAGATCGGTAAGGAGCTTGGGCGGGTAGGTGGGCCCTCCGGAGCACCATACCGGAACGGTACCGGTGTTCCGGGCAGGCTCCGGTATGCCCGTACTGAGGCGTATCGCCTCAAACCAACCACTGATTTGCACTTTAAAAAACACACTTTAAACGTTTTGATTGTACCTTTTGTAACAACAGAACGTATTTCTATTACCCCATGGTGCTGCTTGAGAAAAAAGAGAGAAGGTTCCCCTCTCTGATGGAGCTTGTTATTAAAATTGGAACCCAGAATAGTATATCTAACATATTTCTCCTTCCCTGGCATCACAAAGACAGCAATAGTAACTACTAACTTGTTGTTCTTTCATGATGTTTAAAATTAACTGCCAAAGGGAACCACCATTGTTTAGTACCACCTTACCTCTTTCAATAGTGCATCTCTTAATCATTGTATTACCATATTTTGTTTTACATTTTTTTAGGCAACCTTTTACTCGAAAACACAAATCTCAGTTCATAGTATATGGAAGAATCATGTACCTAACTGCTTACCATTGCAAAATCTCCTGCACATCTAATGAATGAACTTATTAATGCAGATATACAGTATTCCTGATTTCCTCCCCCAAAATTAAGGTGAGTCTTATACTCCGGTGGGTCTTATACTCCAAAAAATACGGTATAAATATAAAATTGAGACAGAAAGATGTAAAAATTATCACTTACCATTTTTTATCCTTTGAGAGATCAGCTCTTTCAAACAGAGACAATAGACTGAGTCCAATTTGTTCACTAAATATATTCAAATGAACCAAGGCACTCTAGAATAAAATTTAAGAAATAATGTGGTTATTGTATGCACAAAATTGCATAGAACACATAGAGCAATGTAATACAGAATCCTATCCAAAAATGTTCACAATATGTGTATTTTAAAAAAATAAAGTATTTTTAAAATATAACATAAATGAATCTAGCATCAAAACAGATTTAGTGATTCTGCTCTCTCTTTTAGATTTTGTGTGCCTTAAGGATTTTTCTGTCCCTTAGAAAAATCTTACTTTGATGATAGAGTTATAGCTCTGTAAAATTGAAACTAACCTGCTTATCCAGAATAAGTTAAATGTCTTATCTGTTCTGTTGGTTTCAAGTTTTCTCTCCTCAGATTTTGTCTCAGGCAGTACTAATTTAAAGCACTACTCTACATATCCAATTTCCCTCTGACTGCAATTGGATTTATTCCCAAGTAAGAGAATACAGAATTTCAGCCAGAGAAGAGAAGCAGGGAATCTGCTTTAACATGCTATCATTTTATTATAGATAGACCCTAGTAATTCTTTTTTAGAGATGGGTGTCCCGTCACGGTGGTGCAGTAGTCAAAATATTGCAATATTACTAGACATAGATTCAGCAATGGAAACTCAATGGACACTATCACAGTCAATCTATCTCACTTTTAGAGGGATAAAATGGGAGGGAATGCTATCCCTGAAGCTTCTGGAAGAAATTCATTCAAAGTACCACTTATTTTTGGCCTTCCAATGGATCAACACTTACATCTAGTGTATGTAGAGATGACATAACCACATCTAAATTATCATCTTTGAGTCGTGCTACAATTGCTTCTTGTATGAAAGAGTCATCAAAGCCCTCCTAAAAATAAAAATCATGAAGGAAATGAACATTAAAAAGGTATTAAAAATGTAATATCATGAATTCAGCATCTCTGGGAAAAATCCAACTTGTTTACACATAAAACTATTTAAATCATCATCATCACCACCCATTGCATTAAGTTATGAATCTGGGAATCATAAGAATTATGGCTGAACCATTTATAAACTAGTTGGTATAGTGGTTAAGACATCAGGCTAGAAACCAGGAGACCTCGAGTTTTAATTTGATCTTAAGCATGAAAGCTGGCTGGGTGACTTTGGGTCAGTCACTCTCGTCCACAGCCTGACCTACCTCATAGGGTTGTTGTTGTGTGGAAAATAGGAGGAGAGAGTATTAGGTATGTTCACCACTTCAAGTTATTTTTTTTAAAATAATGAAGACAGGATAAAAATAAATAAAATAAGGTAATGTCAATCCTTCTTATACATGATAGCTGAAAATTGTCCTAGATTCCCATTTCTACTTTTGTAGATATACATTATATACAGCGCACAATAACTGGAGAGTACAAATGAGTACAAAGGTTTTTCTGACATTACCACATTTGTAGTAGTGACCTACTCTAATTATTGTTCAAGTTTATAAAAGATCATCTTGTCAACCAAACCCATCCAAAGCTATTTTTTTATTTCTCAGTTGGCACACAGTGTGCAGGGGGTAGAGAAGAGTCCTGAATGTCTTAAAGGGCACAACACAGAAATATCTTGTGGGAACCAAGGTCATCTCCACAGGTGTCAGATGAAGGAGGAGGGGGAGTACCTAAGATTCCCATCAATTAACTTAATTAGACAATGTGACTGGTGACATTTGGGGAGGGAATCATTTTAATTATACTGAAATTGTGAGGAATATTTAGAGTTGGTTTTACATTTCATCATGCCAATATGATGTACCCAATAAATAAGTCCTTTGAGGAAGGTTCCAGTCTCAGAGTTCTGATTTGTTTGGGTTCATTAGGTAGAACTTCGCCACATCTTTTATTTAGTCAACATGAAGTCAGTGGAAATTTAACAATGCTGTACAAGCTATGTAATGGAATGTACAGTTTAGATTCGACAGAAAAGGATTGAGAATTTGCTTTGGATTACTTTAAAGAAGAGATACAAAAACGACAACTTGGAGGCCATATATGGCTTCAAGAGTTCCTCCAGAGTGCATAGGGGCAAAATGAAAATTATAAATCTTACACTTGCTTTGAAAGGTATCTATTTTACTCTTTAAAAAATCTGACAAAAACATCTGAAAATATGACTTGGCTTTACCAAAGTGCAGTCCTTGATATGACTTCCAAAACCTGGTGTGGCCCTCAAAACGTATGCAACTTGGGCAACCCTGCTGCCAATATCCCTATTTTTCTCACTGCTAGTAACAGAGGCCTCCTGATTAGAAAGCATATTAAACGTTCAGAAAAAAAACCTTAATTAAGAACCAAACAAGACAACCAACCTTTGATGTTTCAATTATTTCTTTCAAATGTTGAACAGCCAGGACTCTCACTGCTGGCTGTGAATGATTCAAACTAAGGAGCAGAGAGGTATTTGAATCTTCTAGAAACTAGGAATACAAAGTATAATCAATCAGGCTGCAGTTCTACTTCTGCTCCCCTGAAAGATCAAGGAGCTTATTTCTTAGTCATTTTCTATAGATAAACATGCAACTACATATCAACACACAGACATATTTCAGGGGGAAAATAGCAAGTACACTGCTTAGCTGTACCATAATTTGCTGCCAGTTTATATTTTTTATTATGCTCTTTCACTTTACATGGGGTCGGGCTGCATACAAGCCAGGATAAAGCCATTAAATAGAATTTCCCTTAAATGAATCAGGAACTATAATTAATCACTTCAAAAGATGTCAGGAAAAGTTGTTTTAACTATTTTAAGGTGATTTATGGACCATGTATTGCTTTGGTTTTTTTAAAACTTTCTTTTCCAATTCATACATAAAGGGGAAAATATGCTAAAATGCTGAAACCTGATACTAGATTACAGAGTACTTATTCAAGCATGCCAACTTGAAGGTGTGGCAATTCTTGATAAACTTTTGGCGGTAACTTTGTCTATCAGTGATTTATATGCCGTTAAGAGCAGTCTTTTTATAGCCATTGGATGCAGATTAGATGGTATTACTTTTTTTAAAAAAAGTTCACATTATCACATCTCGACAACAAACTGTTGTTCTAACTGTTAAGAATGGCAGTAAATGTATCACAAGGTCATTTTTTTGTCAATACTGTTAAGAGAAAAGTCCATGATTAAATTATTTTAGGAAATGCTCTAACTGGTCTTAATGCCGAAGTGTCAACAAATTAAAAAGAAGAAATCTTAATTATTAGTCTTAGGATTGACTTACCTGGTATTTACCACCGCTCACTGAAAGAGAAATGAATTGGTGGAAAAGATCTTGCTCCTTCTGATCTCTGATGTTCTTCAGATATTTCTCCAGTACCAAATCTAGCGTTCTAGAGTACCTGCGGTAGGCAAAGAAAAGAATCCATATGGAACTCTAGGAAAACCAAGCATGCTTCTTTATATATTATTTCAAAGACTTGTTTTATGTCTGGTATATGCTACCCAGAGTCACTTTTTCATGAGATGGCTGGCCACATAAATTTGATGAATAAATACATTTTGTGTACACAAATCCCTAAGACTTATAAATAAATGTCTTGAGTCATTTGTGAAAAGACTAAAGATGGGATTAAAAATAAACAATTACATATTTGGTACAAGATTACCAACACTGTGCAAGAAGTTGGTTTTCTTGTAGAAGTTCTCAGCAGCCAGAGAAAGCCGTTGAGAATATTTTTGGAAATCTTGAAAATGCCAAACTGCTAATTTTTGTTCTCAGGGAACTTTCATTACATATTTCAGGAAAGATAAAGCTGCTTTCAGACTATTAATAAAAACAAACTCAGTGAAGAGAGTTATATGGATTTAAGAGATCAAAAAGCAAAGGTTTGACCTAGAAAAAGAAGTGCCTGATAGAAACTGGAAAAACCACAACATTCAGTTCCTTCTTTCTTCATTCCTTAGATCAGTGGTTCCCAACCTTCTGGGCACCAGGGACCAGTTCCATGGAGAGAAGTTTTTCTGCAGGCTGGAGGGAGCATGGTTTTGTGTCTGCCTGCTTTCTGGCATGCCACACAGAGGTACTGGTCCATAGACTGGTGGGTTGGGAACCCCTGTCTTAGAAGTCTGTGTGACACTCTAATTCTGAAGCTCTAAAAACTTCCTGATTAGGAGAGCTGTGAAGCTATTGATAATTGTTATGGTTTGGTACCAAATAAATTTTAACTTGCTAACTTGGAATTATTACTAGAAGACACCTCTTGTATTTTAATATTGATTTTGCGTTTTAATTTTTTCAACTATTTTGTATGCAATATTTCTTTCAATTTTTGTTGTTAAGTTACTATGAAGTTACTATCAGGATATTTATTTATTTTTAAATAAATAAAAAATGAGAAGCTGTATGAATTCAAGAAAAATATAAGGGATTTGAGCCTACCTTCTAATTCTCATTGTATTGCTCATTTGTTTATATGTTTATTTACATAGCCCAGTTTCTGAGAATTTGGGTGACATTAAGAAGGAAACCATAAATTAAACAATAATCCACTAAAAAGGCAAAAAGGTAGGCCAAATATTATGTTCCATAATTGGACCCTTACATGGAAGTCTGGATACAATAGTTCTGAACCTGGTTTTCAGCAGCAGAGTAACATTCTATATGTGTTCCTTCATCTGACTAGTACTGAAATTGGTGTGAGGTAGCTCACAATGTAAATAGAAGCCTCAAATGTAATTTTTTTACCCCTCTGAATAAGATGACTGAAACTCAAACTCCATAGCCTACCTTGATTTACCTCTGAAGTTGGCTTTGAAATGGGTGGATCACTTGGATGTGCAAAAACACTTCAAACCAGAGCAAGAATTCTACTGAAATTTCCTTTGAAAGTGGAACAGAATGCTATGGTTTTGAGTTGTGTCGAGTGTTTCATATTCCCCTGGGCAACTTGACTAAAGTACTATCTTGCATCTTGCCCTGAAGTTTTATTTTATTTTAATCGGCCTTGATCAGCGTAACAGCTAAGGTTGGTTGAGGCTTGATGGGGTGATCTGAGGAGCTGAGAAATTTTATTTATTTTATTTATTAAATTTTTATGATACCCACCTTTCCTATAAGGTGACTTTGGGAAGTTTACATGTTATAAAAGAAATAGGAAAAACATATTAAAATATTAAAAACCATGCAGATTATTTTTTTTAAACAATCGCTGAGAAATCAATGTGACTTTGGCTTTGCTCTCAGGGATCAAAGTGGTGACAGACTTGCTGGAGAGGTCAGACTAGATTTGACTTTCTATTTCTAGATTCTGTTCATTCTTCACAATGGAGCAAAATCTGTTTTACCCAAGAAAGCTGAAGCAGCAGTATGTATCATCTGGACAGGCCTGAAATGACTTGGGAATAAAGCATTAATTGGTTGGCTTCACCTCTATTTTGATCTCTTTTAATATTATCTTCTTTAATAAAGGTTAATTTTGATATATATAGTCTTTGTATAAATACTTTATTTCCATCCCCAGTAAGAGTGTGGAATAAAATCTAAACAGTACAGATTTATACTTCTAGATTAAAAAGTCACACATTAATTCTAGTACCAATGTTATGACTTTATCAAATACATATGTCTGTTTTATTTTGTTTACTTACTTTCTTTCAAAAAGTCTGATTAGAGGAAGTACTTCTTTATTAATTTCAGCTTTATTAATTTCAGAACCATTCTTTACACCATAGGAAATATAATCCTCCAGAAACTTACTGAAATTGGAAAAAAGAGAAACAATTATTTCTTTACATAGAACTAATATTGTTTTTCACAACTTTTTCAAAGAATATGAAAAATTAATATCTGACAAATTAAATTGTGACATGAAAACCAGGGATATGAAACCATAGATTAAGACTGTAGCTTACCAAGCCAATAAATGATCCAAATCTTTTTCCAGCGGTATAGTTGTAAGTATAGTTTCTAGATGTTTAATGTAGATTTGATTATCAATTGTGTTGGATCCTTCTTCCATCTCTGAAAACAAGTAGACGCCATAAAGAAAATAATGACTGCCACTGAATCTTTCTGATTCAACCTTACCCCATTTATTATAGCAGAATGTAACTCTTTCTTTCCTGTGTTATCTGAGGTTGGATGATATAAAGCTAACATGCCCCTTACTTTGTTCTTACCTTTTCAAAGAATCATGCTTTTAAAAGGAATAGTAAAATCTCATTAGCAGAACCCAACAATACTCCTGTTGGACCAAGCCAAGGCTCATCCAACATTTTGTATTCCAGAATTACCAGTCAGATAGCTCTGGAATTTTTATCAGCAGGAGTCAGAGACCTATCATTAACACCATCTCATTTAACTGCAGTTCATATTTTGAAGATGCACTCTTCCACTTGTAATTAACACTGAATCTACAAAACAAGTAGCCCTCAACCAGCCTGTCCTCTGTGAATTTATCCATTTTTTAAAAAGCCATCTGAGTTCGTGGCCATCATTGTATTACCATCTATGGCAATAAATTCCTGAAGTTAATTATCTACAGACTTCTGCTTATATTAAATCTTCCATTGAGTTTCAGTCTTCAGTATTTTGAGAAATGGAGAAAAATGCCCTTTTCTCTTCCTTCTCCGTGTCATGCAGGATTTTATATGCTTTATGTATACAAGGAAGAGATGCATAAGTGAAAAGATGGAGCACAGATGAATATACCTGCTTTTCCATAAATAGCTGAATGAACTAGATGGGGCAGCAGATAATGTAAAATTGGACTGACATCGTGAACTGCTGAGATTTCATGAAGAATGGCAATCAGATTGGGTACATTACACAGATGAACATATGGCCTGCATAAAAAACACAGTAAAAGTAGTTAACAGGATCTCCCAAACAGCAAAGCTGTCCGTGAGTTTCTTATAAGAAATGATGTTAAGCAGGGGTCTCCAACCTTGGCCACTTTAAGACTTGTGGACTTCAACTCCCAGAATTCCTCAGCAGCGGCTGAGGAATTCTGGGAGTTGAAGTCCACAAGTCTTAAAGTGGCCAAGGTTGGAGACCCCTGATGTTAAGGAATGAATCCTTCCACAAATACCCCAAGATGCCTTAAGAGTTTCTAGAATAAACTTTACAAATAACACGTGAAAGTGCTTCCACAAGTTCAATAATGAAATACATGTTAAGAACATCAAAAGCTGAATTTTGTATTAAATATCCTTAGTGCTAAGACTCAAATGTATCCATAATTTACCTTTTGATTTTATCTGTAAACCCCATTAATAGAGAAAACCAATTGCGTTTTAAGCAAATACAAGCACAGAAAAACAAACTAATTGCACCAAATAGAATTTTTTTTAAAAAAACACTTCACTTGCTGATGACAGAAAAACACATGCAACCCTCCCTCAACCCCCCCCCCCAACATTTATTTTCCTTACTTTTTCCCAAGTCCTTCTTCCTTCTGGCTCTGTAGAAGAACTATCAAGCAGCAAAGCCCGTCTTTGACAAGAGAGTGTGTTTTGGTCAAAGTCTTACTAATCAGCAACATCAAGGAACGAACCAGTGATTGTTCCATTGTCACCCTCACAGTTAACTGACATATGATCATATACGTTGCAGCTCTGAAGTCCACCAAGGATGATTTCAAACCCTGTAGTAAGGAAAAGGAGTAAAAATATATTTGATGATTTAAGTATGAGGGCTTTGAAAGGAATATAGCACAGCATGTCATAAAAGGTTTAGATCAGGGATGTCAAACTCCCGGCCTATGGCCTGGATGAGTCACATGCTGGCCACACCCACACCTGGTTTAGTGAAAGGGAAAAAAGTCCCAATACGACATGTGATGCTGCCTTGACAACGTGAGTTTGATACCCCTGATTTAGATCTACACAAATAGCACTAGATAATGGGGAAGGCCCAGGATTTTCAGAAATACATCTATTGTTGCTTTATTCGTTATTGAAAATCTCTTGGGTATAGATCAAAAGGCCAAATTAGGATAGACTAGGAGAGTAGCTAAACTGTTCAAAATTGGGAAATACACCTTGATTGCATTGTCTTACTTTATTTAACTTATAAGCAGAATGTATAATGACAGCTGAGTGATCAGGTACCTTTTGGATATATGGAAGCAATCTGGAGACAAGAATGTCTGTGACATTTGCTACAGCCCCAAGAGCAGATACAACTGTAGAAGCATAAAAAGTCAGCAGGACTCTCATCTCTGATGAACTCTCTGGGTATTGTGAAAAGACCTGGAGGAAAGAAAAAAATACATTTGGGATAAGGATAGTGTAAATAATAGGAAGGGAAGGAGGGATAGAAGGAAGGGAGGGAGGGGCAGGAAGGAAGGTCGATCAAACCACACATTTTTATAAATACAATATGTTTTATCTATTCCCACTGAGTTCTTCCACCAGTGTGGTGTAATGGTGAACATGATTGTGAATGTTGAACAATGGTGAACAAAAAGTGCAAGTTATAGTCTACCTTAGCTGGGGAAGTTCATTAGGTGACTTGGGCCAGGCATTATCTGTCAGCCAATCTACCAAAAAAAGGGTACTGCTATGGGGCAATGGAGGAGAATACACTATGAATGCCACCTTGTGCTCCTATACAGGCAGGATAAAAATCTAATGAACAATCACATGGGTAAGGGAGATAAGTAGCTCCCATAAGAAGTACAAGGTGATATGTGAGGCTTTTCATTGGGGGGGGGGGAGTACAGAACTGCACCCAATGAAATACGAATACATACAGGCAATATTACTGCATGTTTGATAAAAGAATGTTATTTCTGTATTTAAAGTTAGGAATTCAAAAGAGAAATAACCTCATTGGGGGGGGGGAAATCATGCTGGCGTGGCTAAACATATCTGTAGTTGGACAGTTTAATAATTTTCAGGATAGCTTTGTTTAGTACGTTAACTTAGTTGCAATAATTTCTATTGCATTCAATCAATTTCTGTGTCCTAATTTATTTTTATTTTTAGTATTCAACTATTTAACTAAAGGTTGAGGGGTGGGGAGGGAGGGAGGGAGAAGCAGGTTATCACACCAACCATGCATAGGAACCGTTCACCAACCTTTACAGATTTAGTCACTAAGTTGCATAGGAAATCCATGAAACCCAAATTTTTGTGGCAGTGTGTAATCAAAGTTCCTCGTGCAAGAGGGACTCCTGGTTTCTGTGGGAGAGATAGAGATAGAGATAGAGAGAGATATAGATAGAGATAGAGATAGAGAGAGAGAGCCCAAAAGAGAAAAGATAAATAGATAGATGTTCTTCAACCTCAGCAACTTAAGATGTGCAGCCTTCAAATCCCAGAATTCCCCAGTCAGCCTGCTGGTTGAACAATTCTAGGAGTCCCCATATATTGAAGTTGTTAAACTGAACTAGATAATCAATGTTAAAAACAGAGATAAAACCAGTTCGTGGTATTTAGTTTAAAACTTCAAAGTTAATTTAAGCACATATATTTTCAAAACCAATGCTATTTTTTCCACATGCCATATTCAATCACTGGGTCTCTCTGGGTGGCTCACATATTCATTGTAACTCATCTCAAATAACTACCATAAAATTTTATTTTAAAGAGAGCATGTATGTATCAGCATATATGCTGCTATAATCTGCTAAAATGCAGTAGTGATTACTAATAAGTAATTCAGTCACAAATTAGAAACACAAGAAAGTTGAAATGTTTTTTATTGACTTGAAAACTATTGATTGACTAGTTAACAATCATAGAAGATGTTATAAAGCAGAAAATAAATCAGGAAAAACAAAAAACTGTAAGAATAATCCAAATCAATGGGTTTTAAATTTATTGATTTGTTCTAGTATACCTTGCATTTAAGTAAAATAAATACAGAAAAGAGGGTAGATACACAAATAATAATGCTTCACAGAAATACTCTGTGCGATATAGACAGCATTATACAGATGACTTATATTATCTTCCACTACTTTACCTGAATTGGATGCAACCAGTGCCATTTATGAGTTGGGTCGCTAATTTTTAAAAGTTGGATAACTCGCACAAACAGCTTTGTCGCATGGTAAGGCAACACACAGCCAATCAAACTGTCTTGATTGTACAGATGAATATGAAACCTACAATCAGAACATACAGAGAATTAGATAAAGAAGTTATCATTTCAGATAATTATGGGCGTAATATGATACAATCTATGCTGCAGGCAGTTCTCAACTTACAATACTTTGCTTAGAGACTGTTCAAGTTACAACAGCATTGAAAAAAAATGACTTATGACCAATTACACTTTTGATCATTGCAGCATTCTTATGGTCACATGATCACATGATTTATATTCAGATGCTTGAGAACTGACTCACATTTATGACAATTGCAGTGTCCTGGGGTCATATGATCACCTTTTGTGATCTTCTGACAAGCAAAGCCAATGGGGAAACCAGATTCACTTAACAACCTTGTTATTAATTTAACAACTGCAGCAATTCACTTAATAAATGTGGCAAGACGTAAAATGTGTCACAACTCTCTTAACAACCCTTTTTGCTCTCAGCAACATAAATTTTGGGCTCAATTATGGTTGTAATTTCAGTACAGGACTACCTGTACCAAACTGCTAAACTTTCATCTTTGCTTTTTCTCTTTAAAATAGTTTTGGAGCTCTGGCTGATCTTTTGAAGTGAGAAAAGTTGGTGAGTGGAGGAGACACCACTTGTCCTGTGAGAATTAAAACTAGGAAGATAGGTAGTCACTGGTGAGAAATTCAGAGTATATTATGTGCAAGAACATTTCAATTAAATAAACGGAAGGGAAAGATTAGAAAAGAAAAGAAAAACACGAGAAAGAGAAAAATACATTGGAACCAGTTTGATTTGATAGAGAAAGGAAATACTATTCTTAACTATCCCTCATGATGAAATATTACTAAATCCAAAACTGTGCCATATACAATAGTTGTGTACAGTGCTTCCAAATATTATTTAATAAAGTAACACATCCTAAGAATGCTTGGAGGGGCTTGAATCTAAGGACATCCACACAACAAGCAGTAAGATATCAGAGACGTATGAATGAATTACCTGTGAATCAGCCACTCAAGACATTTCTGTGCAGGCTTAAGCATGAAATATGGAGACAAGTGAATCAGGAACAATGAAATATTTTCATCGAGTTGCTGGTTTATTGCTTTAGTTTGGACACTGCGTTCCAAACCTTTAGATATTTGACTGAAAAGTGTTGTCTCAAATATCTGAAAGGACGGGTCAATCCCAATCAGCTCTTCCAAGCCAGTGCACCCTGTGAAAGTTGTCAGAAATAATTTTACCAATTAATAGAGGGGTTTTTTAAAGGTAGTGCAGACAATATAATTTTTTTTTATTCTGACTTTCTTGAAAATGAAGTTGTGTGGATGACAAACAGTAATTCTAACGCATAAACTTAAAGAAGGCTGACATAACCAAGCTTACAAATCAGTTCCTATTTTAATTATCAAAACACAGAACCATTACAGAGCTATCCAAACTACTATTATACTCAATTAATAATTTAAATTTACTAAGAACTTATCTATGTTTAGCTCATACATTAAACATTAACTCATTTATTAAACTTACTACATGTTACTCATCTTCTCTGAAAACCAAGCATTTTTCAATCATTTGTAGACCACAAATTTATTATGAACTATTTACAGAATACAATATTATTGAATATACTCTTCAGATATATGAAGCATGCTTGGCAGGACTTAAGTAACTAATTACACAAAAATTAACAGTAACTAATTACACAGAAAAAAAAGATTTACATTAGTGATAGTATTAAAAGAGTATAAAGTATGTTGCACATACTTACTTACATTAATAACATAAGCTATTGTAACCGTTTTATTTTTCTTCTGTGGGTAGCAGAATAATAATAATCCATGAGAATGTAATTTCTTTAATATTGTTACGTTGTTTGGATTATAAACAAGATTAAATTTAAAGAACCCCACTTAATCTTCTAATCATGACAATGGAAAATGCTTGAAATTCAAGAGATAATTTGTCTCACTCTTCTTTAAAGGAAATTTATGAATAATTTTATCAAAAGTCCACAAATGCTTTCATCAAGACAAGCATGTACATGGTGTGTATATGCGTGCATATGATTTATTTATTCCTGGTAACTATATTTGTGTGCTTGATTTAACCATAAAGAAAGAATAATCTGTGATTTTATGCTATTTTTAAAACATTCAAAAACAGCATCATTTATTTTTCTTTTAACTATTTCAGCCAGGGAAAGGAAGCATCAGTGGCAAATTTACAGAGTGCTGGACAACCAAGATCATCCTTGTAGTTGGCCATGTTTTTAAAGCCACACTTACCTATTGCAAAAAAAGTCTCTCTGTCAATACTGGCAGCTTCTTTACAATCAAAGAGCAATGAAGCCGCTTCACTTCTAGATAAGAGGCTGGGATCATTCTGAGGAAGTGCAAGGCGCTTCAGCTGATGCGCAAGGGATGTCATTGTTTCACACTCCTGTTGAGGAAAAAAAATAACAATTAAAATATTCCACAGATGCAACAAGTATTAAATCAATCTTCCTAACCAGATGCCCCTTCAAGATGTCTTAAACTTTTATCATATCTAGCCAATGGTGTGATAGAGAAGGGTGATGGGAAACATAAGTGACCACTAAAGAGAACACCAGCGTGATGAATTATCTACCAAAACAACTTACCTGCAATTTTTATACCACTTGAGTAGCAATAAAGCCATGGACATAATTTATTCAATGTTTGGTTACTAACCAATTTTGTTGTATACATGATGTACAATGATAGTAAAGGCTATACTAATGAAAGGCAGCCCTACATCATATTGCCTTATGCATGATTTGCCCAACATGAACCAATTGTCTTGATTCGTAATACCAAACCAGACCAATGGACACGCTACAGCACAGCCCACCTTAAGCCACCATCAAACGTGTCACATGGGGCATACCAAAATGTATCAATCTATACTCACTAGATTGTATAGTAGGGTAATACGCAAGCACTCTACCACAATTCAAGGAAGCGAGAACACGCTCTTATGTTCAAAATTCAAAACTCAGCTCAGTCCCTCGTGGAAATCAGACAAGTCTCCAATCCTCATCTTTCAGCCACCCGACAGTCTCTGTAGAAAGACCGGGAAATCTGACGCCCATTCTTTGTAGGGAGCCCGCGCAGCGCAATCCTAAACCCATGCAGCTTCCACTCTCTCAGGGATCGCGCATTAAAGATCTACCTGGTGTGCCCACCTCTAGGCAGAGACGGTGGGGGTGAATCCGCTGCCAGTCCAAGCAGCAGTTCCGGAAGTATGAAGACGTGTGAAGCTGGGGATCTAGGATCTACCAAATGCGCGATCAACCGCCGGCGCACATCTCCGATCCTTCCCGCTAACGATAAATCCACGCCAGTTCTTCCCACGTGGGTAGTAGACTGGCCAAACATTTCCCCCTTGACCCGGAAGCATAAGCCAAGCACGAGCATTTCCGCCGCGGTGCGGTTAGAAACAGATAGCGTCCGTCTGCCACGGCTTCCTTTCTTCGATCGCTGCTCTCGGCTGCCCCCTCTGGGCATTGGACCAAAGGTGTCTTTTTTTTTTCTCAAGAGGCAACTGGACTTTTTTTTTCTCTTTCTTTGAAGATGTTTCGCTTCTCATGCAAGAAGCTTCTTCAGCTCTGGAGCGTCTTGGGTGAGAAGCGCAACATCTTCAAAGAAAAAACCAGAAAGTCCAGGTGCCTCTTGAAAAAACACCTTTGGGACAGCCATGACCTGAATGACTGAGAATCTCCATAGACTAAGGTGATCAGATTTTCAGATTGGTAAAGAGGGACACCATTGACGGGAGGGGGGGGAGGGGGGGGGCTTGATTTAAAAATTTATATTTTGTCAAAAGCTCACAAAAGGCGATTAATGACCCCAGGACTGAAACCATCATAAATACGAATCTGTTGCCAAACAAAATTTAGATCACATGACCATGAGAATGCTGCAACGGTCGCTAAGTGTGCAAAAATGGTCGCAACGGTCGCTAAGGGTGAAAAATGGTCAGTCACTTTTTTCAATGCCATTGTAACTTTGGTCACTAAACGTTTTCCCCATCCTCGAGACACCTCACTTCTTCCTTCCTTCATTCCTCTTGCTTATCTACCTTCACCTTATCCGTCTTCTGCTCTTTCCCTCTCTTCCTTCCTTTCTCCTTCCATCCTCTCTTTCCTCACTCACTCCCTTCCTCTTTTTCTCTTCCTTCCTCCTTCCATTCTTTCAGCTTCCTTTCTTTTGCCTATCTACCTTCTCTGTCTTTCTGCTCTTTCTATCTCTCTTCCCCTTCGCTTCTGTTCCTTCCTCCTTCCATCCTTTCTCCTTCCCTCCTTCCTATTTCTTCCTTCTTCCTTCCTTCTGCCTATCTACCTTCACCTTCTCTGTCTTTCTGCTCTTTCCCTGTCTTCCCCTTTCCTCCCTCCCTTCTTTCCTTTCTAGTTCCATCTTTTCTTCTTTCCTCTCTCTCCCTTTTTCTTTCTTCCTTCCTTCCTCCTTCCTCTTGCCTCTCTCTCCCTTTTTCTTTCTTCCTTCCTTCCTCCTTCCTCTTGCCTCTCTCTCCCTTTTTCTTTCTTCCTTCCTTCCTTCCTCCTTCCTCTTGCCTATCAACTTCATTCTCTTTACCTTTCTGCTCTTTCCCTCTTCCCCTTCTCTTCCTACCTCCTTCCCTCTTTTCTCTCTCCCTTCTTCTTTTTCTTCCTTCCTTTCTTCTTCCATCTTCCTCCTTCTCCTTCCTCCTTCTATTCTTTCTCCTTCCATCTTTTCTCCTTCCATCTTCTCCCCCCCTTCTTCTTTTCCTTCCCCCCTCCTTCCTTCCTTCCTTCCTCTCCTTCCCACTCTCTCCTTGGGAGGGGACAAAACCCAAGGGCTAAGGGGGTGGGGTGGGGGGCAGCAGAGACCAAATAAAGTCAGTAGATCTTATTAAAACTTTCCTATTTGTTGGATTGCATTGCTGCGAACTTATAAACCAAATCAGGGGAACATTTTGCAACCGAGGGTGCTGCAAGGAAAGTGGGGAGGGAGGCAGCTCTGCCATTTTGCAAGGAATGAGAAATGGTGCTTTAATCCGAAGGAACTGCAATCGGAACCACAGACAGAGAAAGAAAGAAAGATCCTTGTAGCACAAAACCCACCTTTGCATAGTTGTGAGAACATAGGTAAAACAAAACAAAAAAGCACAGCGCCCCTCCGCCCTCTGAATGGGACTCATCATGACTCTGATTTGAATAGAAGGACACGGGCGGGGAGATAAACACCTTCATTTGCATTCTCTGCGACCATGATGCTTTGCGAGGAACAATCCCAGGGGCTACCTGTGACTTTTTGCAGATTTTTCCTTTTGTGCTAAAAAAAAAAAAAACAGGACTTTTTAAAAACGCCACAGAATGAGCTGTCCTCTCCATCACTAACAGCTGGGGGCTCAGAAATCAGAGCAAAAAGCCAGTCCTCCATCTCTTCCCTCTTCTTGGATTCACTCTGAAGTTTCTTAAATCCCCCCCCTCTCTCTGTATCTGTTTCTCTCTCACTCTGTGTGGCTCTTTGTCTCTATCTCCCTCCGTCTCTCTCTCTCTGTCATTCTCTCTGTGTATCTGCCTCTCTGTGTGTCTCTCTCTCTGTGTGTCTCTCCTCCCTCCCTCCCTGTGTGTGTGTGTGTGTGTGTGTGTTTCCCACTCTGTGTGTGTGTCACGCCTGTCGTCCTGGATCAGGCTGAGCTGCCTGTCTTTCTTCAGCACCTCCCAGGGGTGCACATCCATCGTAAAATCCATAGGGTCGTCCAAAGTTGCGGGGCTCAGCAGGACCTTGGCTGAATGTGTGCAAATGCTCAAGTCCGCTGCTCGCCACTCCTTAGCTAGTTGCAAAGTTCTCTCCAGAGATTCTGGCAGGCGGAGGCAGCGCTTGCCTCTCGAGCTTTGGCGAAGGGGATTTTTTCTGCGGGATGGAGCCTAGGCGGCAGGGAATTTCCCCGCCGAAATAGAAGGCGAGCTTTCAAACTAGTCTGATCCTGCTTGAAAAGGTTGCTGTGGCGGAGCAAAGGGTGCCCTGGCTGAAGATTCCCTCTTTCAGTCAGTCTCTCGAATTCACACCCCTCTTTTCTTTTCTACAGAAGGAAAGGGTTTTTTGACTGGGCAGCTCGACATGATTAAGGCCGTTCTGCTCCTCCTTTGCACTGCCCTCCTCTCTCTGATAGCCACCTGGTTAAAAAGGAGGAGGAGCCCATCGAGGAAGATGAGGAATGCGAGGGGGATTCCTGCCCCCGCAGATGGGCTCTGGACTAGTGGAGCCTCCTCTTCCTCCTTTTTAACCAGGTGATCTTTGGCTGCTGCATAAGCCCATGGGCACAAGCTGCCCTCTTCTCTCTGATAGCCGCCTGGTTAAAAAGGAGGAGGAGGCTCTGCTGGTCTGGAGCCTATCTGCAGGGGGAGGGATCCCCCTTGTGTTCCTCGTCTTCCTGGATGGGCTCCGACCCAGCAGAGTTGCCACCTCCTTTTTAACCAGGCGGCTATCAGAGAGAAGAGGATAGGGCGTGCCCGTGGCCTTGTGCAGCACCCGAATTCTTGCCTCCTGTTCTTCGGCTGTTGCACAATCCCAAGGGCACACGCTGCCCAGTTTGCTGAATCCAGCGTGGCTTCAGAGAAAGAAGGCATGCGAGAAAGCCCCCCCCCCATCCCCGCTCCTGAACATTTGAATGAAGGAGGCTGCAGGCTCCTTTGTTCTCGGCTATGAGATTTTCTTTCGTTTTCTGCTGCCTGCACAAGTGAATGAGGCAGAGGGAGAATGAAAGGAGATTGCGTCCCTTCTGTCTCCCCGTTGCTCAGAAAAGCAACTCTGGGAAGGTCCTTTGGTGGCTGCAGGCGTTCTAGAACCTGCCTGCTAGCAAAGGACCTTCCCGAAGTTGCTTTTCTGAGCAATGGGGAGACAGAAGGAACAAAATACCAGCCGGCTGGGATGGGTATACAGGGCTGGGGGCAGGGCAGGCTTACTTCCGGGTCCGGTCACAAAAATCGGGAAGTTTTTAAGAATGTCCCGGGACACGGGACAAATTGTGCAAAAGCGTGATTGTCCCGTGAAAATCGGGAGTCTGGTCACCTTAAATTAGCTGAATATGTGCACCATATGATGAACAAAATTTGACACTTAGAATAGTCCTATTGTGGGCTTCCTGTGGGAGGAGTCTGTCGCCGAAGGAGCTCAACGGAGCCCCTCTCAGAGTTCTGGTCTGTATATCTAATTAAGATCAATAGATATCACCCCTTTCTGGCAGAAAGGGGCAGGCAGAAGCTCAGGTGCTAGGATTTATTCGTAGTTCACAGCCCCCTTTCTTTTTTTTTTGGGCTGCGAACGGAGAAGAGATCCAGCGTAACTGAGCTCTTATCTCCAGCCAGTTCCTCGCAGCTGCCTTTTTGCAGCCCTAGACGGGCGACCCCCCCACTCAGGACAATGATAAATTGTTTAAAGCAACTTAAAGCTAACGAGCGGGTCTCACTCCTGTGATTTTTTTTTTATAACTATCTAAATACCAGCCTAGTTTTTCCTTTGAAACTTCTTTGTGCAATTGGGATACAAAATGGCGTTTTTACTGTGTTGGTGATTGATGACGTAATTAACTGGCTTTATCTCCCCGGAGACTGCTACTCATTAACAAGCAAAATCTACAAATAATTTATTGAGAACTGACCAGGTGAAGACACTGTTTATCTGTTTATTCTCAGCTTTTATCTATAATGCCTACCAGGTCTAAGCAGGCAAAAAAATCCCCCCCGCATGTGCTTAAAGAACTTGTTAGTAAATCGCTGCCTTTGTCTCCTACACCACCTACTGGAGATTCCTTGACACAGGAGCTTTTCTTTCAAATAATTAATGACTTTAAAAAAGAAATTAAAGAATTTGTGCTGGATTTATGCGATAAAATACAGACTAAAATTGCCCAAATAAAGGCGGATATGTTTGAAGTTACGTCTACTTTGACAGATTATATCGAAGAAATGGAGACTAAACTGGAAACTTTGGAGGAGGCTAATTTTAATTTGACTTCTAATATCCAAGCATTACAACAAGAGATTAGAAATACTCAAACACAACTTACAATGATAAATTATAACAGAAAGGCGTCTGCAATAAGAGTCAGAGGACTGCCCGAAAAGAAAGGAGAGAACTTGAAACAGACGTTTGTAGAAGCTTTCAGCCAAGCGGTGGGAGGTCCGGGACTCAATTTTGATTGGAATATTCGAAAAATCTATCGCCAGAATTCGCGTGTAGCAGAGCAACGACAGCTTCCAAGAGACATAATTATATACTTTTTCACAAGAGAATCCAGAAATGCGATTACTCAAAAGTTTTACAATAACAGGCTCCGAATCGATGGCCATGATTTGTTTGTCTTTAAAGAGATCCCGCTCCAGATGTTGCAAGCAAGGAGAGGCTATACTTTCTTAACCCAAGAACTTAGAAATCGTCAAATACAGTATAAATGGGAAGCTCCAGTTGGAATCACAGTTACATTTGAAAATCAAAGATTTCGTATTAATTCTGTTTCGGAAGCTCGGGACTTTTATTATAAAACTCTGAAGGTGGGGCTTCTTGACTCACTCGGAAATGCGGAAGGACAAGGTGAAGGAAAGACAAGCAGCAAGTCACTTGGTTACAAGAAGGAGGGAGTTGTTCCCCCCTACTGGAGAGGCAGAAGAGTGGAAACTGAGGATTTAGTCATATTTTCAAAGCAGCGGGACACGTGGTTATAAGGGAGAGGGTAGCCTTCTCTTTCCGAAAGGGCAGAAAAGTAAAGAATATAGATCCAGCGATGTCTTTAAAATACTTTCTAAGTTTTTGGACTGATTAAAACTTTAGGATTTCTGTTTGGTATGAAATGGTAAAGCTGTGTACTGATGAGGAATGGAAAGAAGCATTGCTTATTCTAGACAGATATTATACGGGACTTTTACAAGACTTATTTGAATCTCAATCCAAACTGCGCATGAAGTGTTTTCTGTGAGGAAAGCGGGGACTAAGATTTATTTGAATTGCGGTTTGGGATGAATGGAGTTGGGAGGAGTGGGGCAGAAAGGAAGGTGGAGCGGGATATTGATGAAGGGATCTTGGGATTGAACGAACTGGTATGGATTTTGGGCACACATTTTACGGATTTACATGCTTGAAGTATAACATAAAAAGCTCAGGATTTTAAAGTGAAGAGCGAGATCCTAATCTTATGCAATTTGGGCTTGGGAGGAATGGAGACGTGAAACGAAGGGTAGGAAGATGAGTAGCGAAAGTATGATTAGACTGCTCTGTATTTGAAGATAAATTGATTTTTGTATAAACTAATATTTGAATATAAGGTTAAGAAAGGCTATCTGGAGAGTCCACAGGAAGATGGGGGTAAATATCAAAGAAGTAAGGGACGAGGACAAAATATAAATGGAATGATTCACACTGTTTAAATTTTAAGAATGATGGGAGGCTGAGCATAATGCAAAAGATTTTTTAATTTTTTTTATTTACTTTTTCGTTTTTTTTTCTTTTTCGGAGTGTTCTTTTTATTTTATTTTCATTATTATTGTTAATAAGATATTTTGAAGGTGAATGGTACTGAACTGTGCCGGGTGTGGGACCTGGGAAGTCGGAGGGGGTTAGGGAGGGGGGTTCATTGGGGGTGGGTGGGTGGGTGGAGATATAGTTTCAATATATAGAATAAGAAGAATACACTTGTATACTGTTGATCCTTATCTTTTCTTTTTATTTTTCTCTTTTTTTTCTTTTTATTTTTTTTCCTTTCTTTTTTCTTTTTAGCATAACTGAATAGATTAAGGAATAGAGAAATGCACCATAGTGAGAAGTAGAGGAAAGGAAGAGGGAGAAGTAAGGAGGGAGGAAGAGGGGAATGTAAGGAGGATGAGAGGGGAAGGAGGGTGAGGAAGGCGAGAAAGGAAGGCAGGAGGGGAAAGGGAAGTAGGAGGGGTGATCGTTGGAGGGAGAAAGGAAAGTTGGAGGGGGAGAAGAAGGGGTGTATGAAAGTGATAGGTTGGGTTTATGAGTTGTGTTTAGGTTGGGGTTTTTCTTTTCTTATTATTATTATTGTAAATATCCAGTATATAAGTGAATGTACAAAATTGAAAATGAAAATGAATAAAACATTTAAAGTTGAAAAAAAAAGAATAGTCCTATTGTGCAGTAGCAAAAAAGGAAGATAAAGGTTAGAGCTACATATTTCGTCTTGCATAGGAAGATGGTCTCAACTCAATTTAGCTACAAAGCATAAATAATTTAAAATTCAGTTCTTTTCAAATTGTTTGTACATCTAAGTTATAAAATAATGAAAAATAAACAATTATTTCAGAAACATTTGTAAAAGCTAGGTAAACAATCATGAAAAAGTATACAGAATAACACAAAGAAATTGCTACTAGGAAGTCATGCAGATGTGCTAGATCAAATGCTGTTAATACTACTACTAATAATAATGTTAATAATGTTAATAATGCTAATGCTAATAATGCTAATGTTACTTAATCCTAAATACTAATAGTACTACTATTGCTATTTCCTCTCTTATGACGGTAAATTGCTAACTTCATCTTTAGCAAATATCACATCATTGCTCTTTCTGTGGGGAAGTCTTTCCAGAGTCTTTCAATGATGTAGAAGTTTTATTTTCTTCAGTTGGATTCAGTGTAGCTGTGCTCTTAAGCTGCTCTTGATAATCATAAGGGACATCCAGATCCTCCACCATCAACTCATCTTCTTTTTTGTGAGAGGCAGAAGGCACATATCTCAACTGCTCTTCCTCATCACCAATAAAGTCATCTAAAAAAGCCACGCCATCTTCTTTTCTATGAGGAAAACGCTCCAACTGTTTAGAGTCTGACCTTTCCCTTTTCATGAATAGTTTTGGCACGGTTAGCTCTTGTCCAGGCTTTACCCCAGTTGCAATTTCAGCTTCTTCTTCATCTCCTTCATACTCATCTAAGAAAGCCACCCCATCTTGTTTTCTGTGAGGAAAACGCTCCAATTGTTTAGAGTCTGACCTTTCCCGTTTCATGAATAGTTTTGGCACGGTTAGCTCTTGTCCAGGCTTTACCCCAGTTGCAATTTCATCTTCCTCATCATCTCCTTCATACTCATCTAAGAAAACCACCCCATATTGTTTTCTGTGAGGAAAATGCTCCAATTGTTTAGAGTCTGACCTTTCCCTTTTCATGAATAGTTTTGGCACGGTTAGCTCTTGTCCATACCTTTCCTTTTTCATGAGTTGTTCTGGCACGGTTAACTCCTGTCCAGGCCTTACCTCAATTGTAATTTCAGGTTCCTCATCACTTTCATACTCATGCAAGACCACTACATCTTCTTTTTTACAAGGTATGGGTAGGTCTTGGGTCATGGAGATTGAAGTTTGACTTTGAACAGATGCTAATTCTGATTTCCCCTCAGCTGTATCGTTCTCTTGATCCGGGAAAGCCTTCATATATTCCACAGTACCCATAGAGGTCCTAGGTTCTGACGTCATCTTAACAGATGTTGTATCTGACTTTAGTATGCTTTGAAAGTATTTCATCCTGAGTCCTTCTAACTGGAGTGAGAAACTTGCTGCAGGAGGTATCATAGATATTGTGAATGAGGAAGTAACACTCTGTAACAAAAAATGTATTATGAAAGACAGTATTAATGATGGCAGTTCAACAGCATTCTTCCATTTCCTCTCGTAATCTGAATACACACTATGTATCTGAGATAAAGACAGTGTACATCTGATTTTAAAAGTCTTATCATCTATTATCATGATCACTCATATTCCTTTTGAAATCTATGATTTAAATAATCTTTGGATTCATTAGCTATAAACCATCCTTCCACATAGCCTTCAAACTCTGCTTTGGGACCATTTTAAAATATATATAGAGATTATTATAATTCCCAACATCCTAAATCAGCTTGTAAGAATTGTGATCCCAAACCAAAACTCAAGCCTTACTGTCTTGTAATCACTTCCTCTCTAAAGATTGTAAATATCTAAAGCATCTGTTCATTTCCTCCTCCTAATTATTGCAGCATGAAGACAAGCATTCCAGAGGGCACTGGAGTGAGGGAAAGGGACTATAAGATCCAACCTTTTACCCAGCTTCCTCAAGTATCAAATTTGGGGACCTTCCCAACCATACAACTAGAGTTGTATTCTTCTGATATTGTAAGCAGGAAGGCTCAAGTAAAATCATATGCAAAAACCGTCACATAATTCTCCATTTAGCAACTACTTCACTTAATGACTGAGTTGCTGGTCCTAACTGTGGTCACTAAACAAGAACTAAGTATACAGTTTTTGAGACAGATGGGGACTGAGGCCTCAATCTAGACATTCAGCTGCTATGGTTTCAACAGCTTTAGTACTGTATCCAATGAATTTCTGACAGAAAGAGTAATTATATCAGGTCTCCTTTATGAACATCTGATATTTTTTAACAGCCTGTGTAATGCAGCCTTTTCCCAGACAAAAGGGGTATAAGGTATTTCAGAGTGGGTTACTCCCTACTATTGGAATTTATTAAAAGGGCCTTAAGTATCTTAAAGGCAAACGGCAATGAAACTGTACTTTTTATACTTTGCATTTGTCTAGGAACGAATGAAATGAAGAAAATAACAGAATTGGGGGGGGAATCTCCAGAGAAATTAGCCAAATATGTTGCTTGTGATGCATTTTTTCTAAAAAATAGCTGGAACCACACAAAGGGCAAGGGTTCATGCCAAAACCTCTAAACTCTGAGAGTTTTGAATGAGTCTTCATGTAGCTGGCACATCCTGTTTGAGCAAATCACGAAGACCGTGATGAAGATTCTATATTAATTTCTCTACCACCTGTCAATAGAAATGCTAATAACTGAAAGGGTCATTGTGATAAAATGCCTATCAAAGATCAGGTTAGTACAGAACACATACTACCAAAGGAGGAGGAGGAGGAAGAAAAAGAAGACGAAAGAAATTTTCTTGTTTAGAGAAAGAAATGTCATTAAATATTCCTTACCCCTAATGAAATACTTGGAGATTGCCAAGGCACGATGGTATTGGTTATTACACATACAGAAGCATTAATGTAGTTTTTTGTTGCCTGGACTGATGATGTTTGCAACGAGGGTATTAAAGTAACTATGATAGCTGCTCCAATAGTGCAAACCCCAGTTACTAGCAAGGCAATGGTATAATTGCCATATGTATCATACATTACACCTGAAACAAAAATATGTTGTTTACTTTTGTGCTTCCTTTCCCAAAACAGAATTTTCTTTCAAATGATACCATACATTCCAGTATCAAAAAGATTTAAGTAGTCACAGCATATACTTTCCTGATCCCAAAAGCTATTCAGCTGGTCCTTGCTTAACTGCTAATTGGAATTGAAAACGCCATAATTTAGCAACATAGTTTTATATAAAAAAATAGCGACCATACCACTTAGCTGCAACAGTTCTTGCAATCCCCAGTTACCAATGTTAAGTGAGAACTGTGCAGTTCGTTAAGCGAGAACCTCTTATGAGCATAGCTTCTGACTTCCTGCTGGCTTCCCCACTGACTTTGTGAGCAGCCAGCCAGAGAAATTCTTATCACATGACTGCAAGATGCTACAATGGTTGTAGGTACGAAGTCCCATTGTAACTACCCTTGTTCAGTGCTGTCATAAGTTCAAATGGTTGCTAAATGAGTAGTCATTAAACAAGGAGTACCTATATAGGCATACATAGAAAAGAAAGAGGAAAAAAGACCTAACTAGTGGTGGTAAGTATGGCAAAGCATCATTAAGTCTCTATTCTTATTATGTGCAGACCCTATTGTGTCCTGCCACTCTGTTCTGGGTGGGCATGTGTCCTTCTGGGCTCCTGAGCAGCTAAGAGGGGTTAAGAGGGGCTCAGAGAACCAAGTGGACGCTGGCCTTGTTGCAGAACCAGTGGAAATACCTAGCAAGGAATATTGCCGTTATCTGAACAGGAATGGACCTGTCTGACCAGAGGAAATGGACAGGGTCTTTGGGGCTGTAAGCTCAGCCCCGTTCTTTAGATCCATGCCCCTCTTTGCTGATTAAACTGGTTCAGGGGATTATGTAAGTAGGTTTTAGCGATGGTCAGTTTGCCTCACCTGCTCCTCAAGAAGCCAGGCAAGCGTGAGATGGGGGTGAGGCATCCATCCTTGCCCTGTTTGACCTCTCTGCAGTTTTTGATACCATTGACCATGGAGTCCTTCTGGATTGAGTTTGATTGAGGGTGGGCGATAAGAGTGCTGCTCCATTTCACTTCCTTTCTCTGGGGCTGATTCCAGGTGAGAGTAGTTGGGGAAGAGAGATCTGAGGGACTGCTTCTTCCTCATTATATGTGCTTGTCCTACCAGAGAAAGCAGGCTGCATGTCCCAACTATTAGGGAATTAAACTTGGGTCTCAGAAGGCAGACTGTCTTTGGTGTGGCACTCCCATTTTGAGATATTTTACCCCCAGAAGTGAGGCAAAGTCCATCCTGTTCAATATTCAAGTCCCTCAGGACCTGGCTGTACCATCAGACCTGGGGGTCCTAGCAGACTGGGGAAATCCTGTGATGCTATTGTCAGGCCTGCAGCCGATTCCTTTTAGGATCTTTGGCCTGCCACACTAATATTCTTTTCTACTATGCTGTTTCATTAGTAGGGAATTGGGAGGGGGAATAGTTAGAAGTAGAATGTATTGTTATCAAAATAAAATTCCTTTCTAGGAAGCCAAGGTCATCTTTTGTTCTCTACCTCTCTGAGCCTGACCGGAACTGGATGGGTGAAACTGCCAGCATGGCAGTGGAATATTGGACCATGTGATGGACTTGTGGGTGTGGAGGCAAGATTGTGAACTTTCAACTGGGTGCGGAAACCCAGGAAGCTTTCAGATTCAGCTTTCTACATATGTGCCAACATGTCTCTCTTAATAAATTGGAACTTTGAGGAATATTCTGCCTTGGACTCTGATTTAATTTTGGATGATATTTGGAACACTGACAGCTATCTTACTGTGGCTCATATCATTCCCCTTGCTTGGGTGCCATTTTATTGTTTTGAAACATGACTGTTTTTAAATATTTATTGGTTTTTCTTTTTAATTCACTGCTGTATGCCATATTTGTGAGATTTGCAGGCATACAAATATAATAAGCAAATAAATACTCAGGCAGGCCTTGGGAAGAGTCAGTTCTTGGACACATTAGCAGTATAGTTTTCTCCAGGCTCAGTGTTTTTTACAGACAAATTGCATTAACTGGTTTACCTGCCAAGAGTGGACCAAAACAGCTAATTGCATTGACAGCCATCACAAATCCCCATGCAGCAGGCATTCTTTTTCCCACCAAATCAAATGTAAGGATAGGTAGGAGAACATAGTTTCCTGCGTTGAAAAATCCCAAAATGGAGCAAACGGCTACAAGATGTGTAAAAGATGTGCAATGAGGAATCATAAAGTAGGCCACACCTGAAAAATAAAACATGAAGGACACAGATTTCAATATGAACCAAATGTATTTATTTACTCTATAATGTAAACTAAGATAAAACAGCACTCATCAGGCTTTGCCACTGCTAATTTCCAATATTTTAGTTCTGCTTACCAAAATTTTTGTTTCTCAAGTATGATAGTAATGCATCTTCTGTGCCTCATATTAAGGAACCTATGCATTGGCTCCAAGTGCCCAAGTGTCTTCTGCTAGAGTGCCATAAAGAAATTACTGTATTTTTCAGAGTATAAGACACACCAAAGTATAAGACGCACCAAGGTTTTGAAGAGGCAAATTTTAAAAAAAGTTTTTGCACTCTGCAAACCGCCCAAAAATGGCCCATTTTTCACAAAAACGGGCCTGTTTTTTTAAAAAAGGTCATGAATAGCCCTTAGGAGGCTTGTAGAGTGTTCCTGGGGAGTGGGTCGGGGGCAAAAAATGAGCAAAAAACAGCCCATTTCTTGTGAAAACAGGCCCTTTTTTGTCAAAAAAAGGGCATTAGAAAGCTTATAGAGTGCTCCTGGGGGCTGGGAGGGCAAAAATGAGCATAGAATGGCTCATTTTTTGCTAATTTCTGCCTTCCCCAGCCCTCAGGAGCTCTCTGAAAGCCTCCTACAAGCTATACACGACCATTTTGGTGAAAGGGGTGGGGTTTCAGGTGGCAAAAAATGCTGTATTCAGTGTATAAGACACACCCAGATTTTCAGCCTCTTTTTTGAGGGAAGAGGGTGCATCTTATACTCCAAAAAATACAGTAGGTTCTCCCATGAGAACCCACCTCATGTGTCAGATTCCATTCTCCTAATTCCTAATTTCTACTCATCATGTTCCAGTGAGAACTGGAATTCAAGCCATCACACGAATGGCCTCAAGAAGATTTGGCAATAATTAACTTAAGGCACAGTGTTAACTTGTAGTTGTGCTGATATAACTCATATGTGCAAGAAATGACACTCTAGATGTTTCTAGGTCTAAAACCATAATTTCTCAGGCAAAAAACATTCAGAAGCTTACTGTGAAATTTACCAACACATGATATGGATGCCAGGTTAACAAAAAGTCGGTCGACATTTTTAATAGCACAAATTTTTACAAACAGAAGACAACCAATCATGCTGCTTACTCCAAGTCCCACCATAATGTAGGATGCTTTTTCCACAGGAATACCCAAATCATCTGCAAGTTTTATCTGCAAAAAAGAAAATGAAGCACGATTTTTAACATGTCGGGTTTAAAGTATTCTGTTTAGTGAACACTAGTCATAATTAAGCTAACCTAGTAATTAAATATAGCCACAAATTCAGTCATACTTGTTTAAAGATTTATGCAAATAGTTAGCAAAAAAAAAAAGATGTAACTGACTGACAATTCAAACATTTCATACTCCTCTCCTGATAAGTCTATCTTCATTGGATACATTAGTGTTCTCCAATTTGGTGCCTCCATAATGCATTGCCAAAAATCAAACTGACAGGGGACTATGGGATTTAATCCAATATATGAAGACGGCACCAAATTTAGATCCTTTGGCAATGACACGATGTTTTCTTCAAAAATTATTCCTCAAAAGTAATTGACCAAGTATTATTCAAGTTTTGAAAGTTAGTACAGTCAAGACTGCAGTTGGTGTATCTGACACTATTGAAATAAATGTACACTTGTTCTCAGTGACCACTTACCTATTATGGACAAACGACAATCTTACAGCTACTAAAAATAAATCAACTTGGCCCAAATTGATGTAGCCCTTCTCCAAAATTGAGTTAAGGATTAAAACTGGTAAAAATTGAATGTTTAGCCACATGTCTTAAAATAGTTAGAATTAGCTGATAAATCGGGGTAGTCTGGGTATGTATTTATCCCAATCCTGTATTAGAGGGAGCCCCTTGTGGAGTACTGTGAAGCCGTTACCATGGCAACTCCACTGTGCTGTACAGTAGAAGCCATTTTAAGGGACAACATCTTTACAGAACTTGAATCCAAAAGGCATACATTCACTGTCAAAAGTACTGTGACGTGACACTATAGATATAATATAACACACTCCATTTGTGCAAGTACTATGCACACATACCTACTGCTCATTTAAATGGAGCGTGTGTATGTGCTTGGCTGGAGCTCATGCAAGTGAAGATATGCATGGACACACACACACACGAGCCGGCCATTACCATGGCCTGGTTGCAAACCCTCAAAGCCCACTAGTGGGTCATGGCTAAGGTGACCAGATTTTCAGATTGGTAAAGAGGGACACCATTGACCGGGGGGGGGGGCGCTTGATTAAAAATTTTATTTTTTGTCAAAAGGTCACCCCAGGACACTGAAACCAGCATAAATATGAATCTGTTGCCAAACAAAATTTTTATCACGTGACCATGAGGATGCTGCAACGGTCGCTAAGTGTGAAAAATGGTCATCAGTCACTTTTTTCAATGCCATTGTAACTTTGGTCACTAAATGTTTTCCCCCTCCTCAAGACTCCTCACTTCTTCCTTCATTCCTCTTGCTTATCTACCTTCACCTTATCCGTCTTCTGCTCTTTCCCTCTCTTCCTTCCTTTCTCCTTCCTTCACCTCTTCTTTCCTCACTCACTCCCTTCCTCCTTTTTTCTCTTCCTTCCTCCTTCTATTCTTTCATCTTCATTTCTTTTGCCTATCTACCTTCTCTGTCTTTCTGCTCTTTCCATTTCTCTCTTCCTCTTCGCTTCTGTTCCTTCCTCCTTCCCTCCTTTCCTATTTCTTCCTTCTTCCTTCCTTCTGCCTATCTACCTTCACCTTCTCTGTCTTTCTGCTCTTTCCCTGTCTTCCCCTTTCCTCCCTCCCTCCCTTCTTTCCTTTCTAGTTCCATCTTTTCTTCTTTCCTCTCGCCCTCTTTTTCTTTTTTCCTTCCTTCCCCCTTCCTCTTGCCTATCAACTTCATCCTCTTTCTCTTTCTGCTCTTTCCCTCTCTTCCCCTTTTCTTCCTACCTCCTTCCCTCTTTTCTCCATCCCTTCTTCTTTTTCTTCCTTTCTTCTTCCATCTTCCTCCTTCTCCTTCCATTCTTTCTCCTTCCATCCATCTTTTCTCCTTCCATCTTCTCCCCCCTCCCTTCTTCTTTTCCTCCCCCCCTCCTTCCTTCCTCTCCTTCCCTTTCTCGCACACAGGAAGGGGAGGGGGGGCTTTCTAGTTGCTTTCACAGCATAATTTCTTTATCTAACTTTTAAAAAACAGTGTGCAAATCAAACGAGATTTTCGTAACCTGCGAAGCACCAAGTTATATTATGTTGTTACAAATTCGCAGCTACTACATTCTTTCTGATAGGGAACTGCATTTCCCAAGATGCCTCAGGTCCTCAAAGCGCTGAACGCGGTTTTGCAATAGACTCCAGTGAGGCCCAGTAGCCGCCGGCTGGGGTGGCTGTCAGGGTGCTGCGGAGCGGACGCGCCGTTTGTTACTGTTTCCAGCAATCGAGACGGACAAGGGAAGCGACTGAAACGGCCACCGGGCGCAGGAGAACGAGGTGGCTGCCGGCCATTTCACCTCACGCAGAGAACTTCCACTCGTTCCCGGGGCTTCTGCCGGGTGGCACAAGCCCCGGAAGCGAGTGGAAGTTCTCTGCGCGACTGAAACGGACACCGCGGCAGGAGAGCGAGGCGGCTGCCGGCCATTTCACCTCACGCAGAGAACTTCCACTCGTTCCCGGGGCTTCTGCCGGGCGGCACAAGCCCCGGAAGCGAGTGGAAGTTCTCTGCGCGACTGAAACGGACGCTTCAGCAGGAGACCGAGGCAGCTGCCAGCCGTTTCACCTCGCGCATAGAACTTCCACTCGTTCCCGGGGCTTCTGCTGGGCAGCACAAGCCCCGGAAGCGAGTGGAAGTTCTCTGCGCGACTGAAATGGACGCTGCGGCAGGAGAGCGAGGTGGCTGCCGGCCGTTTCACCTCACGCAGAGAACTTCCACTCGTTCCCGGGGCTTCTGCCGGGCGGCACAAGCTCCGGAAGCGAGTGGAAGTTCTCTGCGCGACTGAAACGGACGCTGCGGCAGGAGAGCGAGGCGGCTGCCGGCCGTTTCACCTCGCACAGAGAACTTCCACTCGGTCCCGGGGCTTCTGCCAGGCGGCACAAGCCCCGGAAGCGAGTGGAAGTTCTCTGCGCGACTGAAACGGACGCCGCGGCAGGAGAGCCGCAGGGGAGGGCGGCGGGATGCGACCACGACTCGTGGACTCACTGTGTGGTCGCTGGGAACCGCGCAGCACAGGCACCGCCACGCCGGCAGAAGCTCCATGAGTCTGTGACCGAGTGGAAGTTCTCTGCGCGAGCGGCGGCGGCTATTTCACTCGCGCAGAGAACTTCCACTCAGTTCCGGAGCTTCTGCCGCCCGTGGCGGCGCAGCACAGGCGCTGGCTGTGACGCGAGGAGGTGAAATGAACTTCGCAAAGGGGGAGGAGGAGGAGAGGAGGGCTGTCTCCTCCCCCCAGCGCCTCCCGATTCCCACCGGTACCAATTCATAACATGATTACTCACCAGTGAGTAAGCACAGTTGCAACCCCAAAAGACGAAATGAAATGGAGACTCGCACACGCGTGTTCAGCTAAGCGGAGTCCAGCCAATCAGTGAGCTGGTTGGGATGGAAAATTTTCAGCACGTTGCGTGCTGAAAATTTCCCATCCCAGCCAGCTCACTGATTGGCTGGAGTCCAGGCCAATCCAATCAGTGAGCGGCAGGCTGGGCTGGCTTAAATTTGTAGGATAGAACGGAATGATGAGCCAGCCCAGCAAGCTAGCAGCTGATGGGTGGGGGAGCGAGGGAGCTGCAAGCGCCAAAAAAATGTGTTTTTTAAAGAACCGTGCGGGACGCGGGAAAATTTATGAAAAAGCGTGGCTGTCCCGCCAAATGCGGGACGTCTGGTCACCCTACCATAGACATCTGGGCAGATCTTTAAAGTTGCCAAAGTTGAGAAAGGCTGCTGAAGAAGGATTCTGAAGCTAATTTTGCTTTCCAGGGGGGCGGGGGGGGCGGGGGGGCGGGGAACCATACATTTAAAGAAAAGAACCGGTGAAATCTTAGCCTTGCTCCCTGGAAGAAAAGGATGGATTTCCTCTTTTAAGGTGTAACATGCAGCTGTACATACAGGTAGTCCTCGACTTACAAAGTCCATTTAATTACCGCTCAAAGTTACAACGGGACTGAAGAAAAGTGGCTTATGACCTTTTTTTTACACTTACAACCGTTGCAGCATCCTCACAGTCACGTGATCAAAATTCAGGTGCTTGGCAACTGACTCATACTTACAACGGTTGTAGTGTCATAAGATCCTTATGATCACCTTTTTTGACCTTCGGACAAGCAAAGTCAATGGGGAAGCCTGATTCACTTAACAACCGGGTTACTAACTTAACAGCTGCAGTGATTCACTTAACCAATGTGGCAAGCAAGGTCATACAATGGGGCAAAACAACATACATTTTGGGTTCAATTGTGGTCATATGTTGAGGACTACCTGTATTCAATATCAAAATACTGGCAACCCATACCTTGAACCTTGCCTACAGAATGCAGTCAAAAAAATACATGATAGCTGCATGTAAAATTCAGAAACTCTTCTGGATAATCATATTGACACTTTTAGACATGCTCCATCTACACTTCTGTATCACCTGATCTCAAGGAATGCAAGGTTGGATCTGATTAATATGGGGGACTGAGTCTTTATTTATTTTATTATTTATTTCCATCCTCCCAATTTTTTTTTAAAAAGTAGTGGCTTGCAATTGAATAAGTAATGCATGGATTGTTTCCAAGTTACAATCTTAAAAAACTAGCAGTCATAAGTGCTGTATGAACAAAAACAACCAGCAACATTAAGCCATTTATTCCTTGTTCTTACTACTATTATTCCCTTTGAAACTACCTTATAAGTCATGTAGCATGTTATTGATTTTCCAATGGAGACCCAGATAATTGCTGGTTGTATAAAGTTGACCTGGGAATCAGCAGCTCCATTAAGCTTGTCAGTCGAACCTGCTGCCTGCTCTGCAATTTTTGTAATAACAATTGTCAGTTGTTGAAGAGCATGACACACCTTTGAAAAGAGCCACTAGCCACTACAGTAGCAGTTTGAAAGAAAAATAGATCTCCTTTAGAATGAGTCTTTGAAGCGGAACTAAAAATACAGTTTCTCACATTGCTGGCAGTGATAATAAGCTGCTGTGAAATAGAAACAGAACTTAGATGTTTAAAATGTATGCATGTGTGAAAGCTTGTTACTGTAGTAAGTTATTCTATATGTAAAGTCCCGACTGCTTTTTCTTCTGCCTTTTGCATTCCCACTACTGAACCATTTTTAAATCCTTGGATCTGTCTCACCATTTTTTCCAGCTCTATGCCAGCACTATTTGTAGTTTTCCACCTGTCACTGTGTGTATTATATCCTAAGTCTGTGTAGTGTTCCTGAAATTCTCATGTGTGAAGACATTGGAAGGAAGATGATTCATCTGTCCTTTTCTGTGTGAATTTTTTTTAATCAATTAGGTTTAATATGCTTACATGGAAATAACATGCAATTACTATTTCAAGTAATATGCTTAGGAATAGATGTGCGGATTCCATTGAAATAATTCGTTTTCATATAATTTCAAGCAGAAATCATACTGTATATTTCTAAATATTTTTATGTGAGAATTTATATTTCACATTAGCTAATTAACTATAACCCAATCAAAGTCTCTTTTTAGTAGGTCATTTTTTTAAAAAAAATCCCATATTTCCATTCAAAAATTTCTGTTAATTTAGTGAATTCTTTGCTTGAAACTCTACACAATCTTCTTTTTTGTGTTATTCTGTGACATTGTTATTATTATTTTGGACAGAATGTGCAATTCGCTGAAATCTACTACTAGGAAGGAAAAACAAAAGATTAAAAGTTGGAGATTAGAACACATCAAAGTATTTTCTTTACACAGCACCTAAGTCGTGTGATTCACTTCCACAAGAATAAATGATAAGAAATTAGAACAATTTATGGAGGATAGTTAGGGGCCCCTTCTAGTTATGATATTTCTTTTAACACAGATAAGGATAGACTTTGAATATTAGTTGGTAGGTATTGCAAACAAATGTGCTGTTGGTTTTCTGTCCTCGTTCTCCTCTTTCACTGTTTGATACTGTGGAGAGGGTTTTAGAACAGACTTTTATCCTGACCTAGCATGACTCCCAAATTCCTCCTTTTCTAAGTAATGTACACTCTTTTCGAAGGACACAGTGGTTCAGAGGCTAAGATGCTGAACTTGTCGATCAGAAAGGTCGACAGTTTGGCAGTTCGAATCCCTAGCGCCATGTAATGGAATGAGCTCCCATTACTTGCCCCAGTTTCTGCCAACCTAGCAGTTTGAAAGCATGTAAAAATGTAAGTAGAAAAATAGGAACCATCTTTGATGGGAAGGTAACAGCATTCCGTGCTCCTTCGGCGTTTAGTCATGCTGGCCACGTGACCATGGAGACATCTTTGGACAGCGCTGGTTCTTCAGCTTTGAAATGGAGATGAGCATAGCCCCTAGAGTCGGGAACAACTAACACATATGTGCGAGGGGAACCTTTACCATTCCTTTTTACACTCTTTTTAAAAATAATTGAATTGGCTGAACTGCTTAATTCCCTCAGAGATCGGTGGGTCTCTTTGCCCTCTCAAGAAGTGAATTGATTGCTAGTGCTGTAACTTCCCATTTAGTCCCTGTGTACATCTTTTTTCAGATGACAGATGGTCTTTGTTTAGTGACTGCCTTGTTTAGTGACCTTTGCAGTTATGACAGCAATAAAAACAATTTTATTATATTATTCGCTTCACTTAGCGACTTAGTTGCCAGTCCCAATTGTGGTCATTGAACAAAGGCCACCTGGATGTGAAGTAGTTAACCACAGATATTCTGCAAGAGCTCAGATTCTGCATTCTGCAATAAGTTCTACACCTTTACTCAAGCCCTAGATTGATGCTACAAATTGTTGGACTGTGCACATCACTGGGGCTTAAGGAAGAAAGACTGCAGTGGTAACTATTACCTTCTATCTCCATGTATTTAAATGTACTATGTATTTATGCATTTGCCTCTCAGCAGAGCTATTATACATATTTGGATCATATATTTGGATTAAGCGGGGGAAGGCAAAGCAAAGATACTTCCGTTCTCACATCTGGGAAGAAGTGGGAAATTTTACTGTTTGCTGTTTCTGAAGCACTTGATTAGATTAAATTAGGAGTGTGTATCAAAAAGGGCTCTCAGGTTTTCCTGAGCATGGTGAACTTAAACCAAAATTAACTATAGAATTTGAATGGGAAAAGGAGGGAGAAATTGTGTGGCATCGCAAAATCTCTCACCATCTGCAAATAACTGTTTTCTCTTGGCAAATTAACATCATTCTTGTAGAGGGTAAGAACTCAATTTTTGTAACATGGAAATATAACTATTTTGAAGTGTTTTGCAGATTATTACCCACTTCTCTCTACTTGTCCTATGTATGCCCTGTCTTCAGGTAATTTATGATTACTCTCTTGAATTACATTACTGTTCTCTTGGTAATGTAATGTACCGTATATTACTGTTCCTTTTTACTTCCCCAGGAGTTGATGCAAGCAATGGCTTTCCATTTTGTAAAAGTGGGGTTAAAATAGTTTTCCAAATCAAATCATTGGAATTTATGATATCGGATCATCGAAACTTTTGTAGCAAAGATGGACAACTGTAATGGTTCTTCACATGAACGTCAGTAACAGTTCTTAGCAGATTGGGAGAACCAAAGAGATGGACTAAATCAAGAATAGACAACAAGCAGTCTCCAGAATAAATGAATGAATGGAAATGAAATCTCCATTAAACCAATACAATGATCTAAAAGGTTACACTTTGCAAGTCACTCTCTTGAGCCAGTCACTCTCTCTTGGCCTTAGGAAGAAGGAATGGCAACCATGTCTGAAAATCCTTGCTAAGAAAAGCAAAACGACTTGTCCAGGCAGTTTCTGAGAATCGGTCACGATTGAATGGAAGTAAAAAATGGTTTTGTTATCCATTCTTGGCAAAAATCACAAAACTGGAGTGTTATTGGGAAAAAGAAATAAGATTGCTCTACAAAATAAGATTGATGCAATTTTGTTAAACTGGAATGACATGGCACACTTTATCTTAGAATATTATATATCTATTTTTCTGAGAGAGAAAAAGAGGCTTGCCTGGAAATACTTTTCAAGAGGAAAAGAAAGGTGAAAGTCATTTATTATTAGAGTGCATCTGGCTATTTAAACTTACTTTAATCGTATTATTCTTCATTGCTTTTCCATCTATATGCATGCTTATATGCATGTATTTCTAGTCCCTGGAGTTGCAGGAGGAGATAATATTTCAGTAAACCTTATGGGCTATGTTCTGTAACAAGTTTGAAGGGGGGATGGGGTCAGAGTTCCTGAGAGTAACTTTCTTCTAGGATATTCTGCTTTTTCTCTGCAAACCTGATGTCCTTTCCTCCAGATGAGATAGTAAATTCAGAGTTCTTCTGAAGGAGAACTTCAAAACGTCCAGGCAGGGAGGGGAAGGGGATGGATATGTCCCAAGCGAGGCAGTGCAGGGTCAGGTGACAAGGCGAGAGGATAAAAAGCAGAAGCCGTGCCCAGCTGCTGCCTTCAGCCAGAGCCCGGCTTACAGCCAGCAGCAGCAGTCCAGGGGCAGGAAAACTGAGTGAGAAAGTGAAGGCTAGCTCCCGCTATCAGTTTTATTATCTCTTCTTCTATCTTCCCTTCCTGTACAGAGCCAAGTAAAGGGGGGGGGGAGAAACCTTCCCTCTTTGGGCCATTTTTCAAGAATAATTTCCTTTACAAGAAATCTTAGCATCCCCATTGTTACAATCATCTTGAGAAGATCCTTCATAAGTTACAGTAACCATCTACAGCAGTGAAAAAGGACCTGATCTCTAAGATGATGACCACTCAGATGAATTCTAACCTACACTACAGCTACGAATATGAAGAGGATGAATACATGAACCAAGAGGATGAATGGGACAGGGACCTGCTCCTGGATCCAGCATGGGAGAAACAGCAAAGGAAGGTCAGAAAAGCCCAGCGAAAGAAAACCATCTCCAGTTGAATGTGAATTTGTGCTGATTGTCATATCACTCTCTAGAATACTCACTTGTTGAAAACCTGGAGGGGTGGGTGGGTGAGAAATAGAGGAGGAGGAGGGGCAGTGAAAGATAGGATGATGGTGTTAGATTTTGGTGTTGTATTATCATTTGAAGCACTGGTAGTGTCTCACCATGCATTTTGAATTGTGTTGCTTTCTTTATTTGTTAAGACTGGATTTCTGCCAAAAGCCAAAGGCAGAATATATGGTATCCCTTCTCCAAATTTCCCCAAAGAATAGAATAAAGTAGATTATGTGCCGAGACAGATAACCCAGTCACCCAGTAGGTTTTCACACTAATAGTGAACTAGAATCTGTGTGTCTCTACTACCTTACCCACTTCATCATACTGATGGTTACCTGTTTATAGGTGTGCATGCATTTGTTTGTCTTTAAGCAAGTATAGTTTTATAGGAAACACAGGTGCTTCTTCATAGATTGGGGGTGTTAAAGGTAAAACACAAACCAACTCCATACAGGTAGTTAATACATTTGCTTGTCTCTTCTAACATGGCCCTGCATACCGTTTCTGGCTCTTTGTTGGTACTTGGGCACAAAGGAAGACCCTTATGAACATGATCCTGGAAATACTTTCTGAAATGCAGTTGATGGGATGAGAGTAAATGTAGAAGTAAGCCTTTGCTTCTCTAAATTTCATCAGAAGCTCACTAAGTTCTTATTATTGATGCTCAGAACTTGGGCTTCTAACTTTATGCCTCACTGTGTACATGGCAAGAGTCCCATCAGGAATAGTTTGGGATTTTAGTCCATGTTTAGGGTCAGTCCTTCAACTAAGATTATTCAGCACATTTATAAAGTTCTGTGAATTGGTCCAATGATTAGGAATAAATGAAGAATCATCTTTTCTTGGTCAAAAGTTATATAAGATTATTTTTGCTACTTTAGCACTTCTTTTGAATAATGTTGTCTTTTATCTTACTGCATGTCCAATGCAGATAGATCAAAAGATTATAGTAATAATAGAATTATGTCAACTCTCCTAATCACATCATGTTTTTTTTTCCTTTGTCCTCTGATTTAAGAAGGCCAGCCAGTACTCCAAGCTCAACATGGTGCATATTTATAGAGGAAGTTTTAATCAAATATACAGCTTGGAGTCAAACTACACAGTACATTCAACACTTTAAGGATTCTCTCTTTTCTTAAAAAAAATCTGCAGCCACCCTCGCAGTGATAATGAACAGCTTTCCACCTAATGCAAATAAAAGTTGAGGGTGTTATTGGGATCATGACACTGAAGGAAAAAGTTAGGCTGTTCACATATTATAGTCCTGATCATACTATCTGCAGCTACTGTCTTTGAAACATAGCATGATGTTGTTTGGGGTAATGATTTGACAGCATTGTGCTGTAGAAAGAGCTTGTAAGATGTCACAAATACATTAGACTCAATTTTATTCTTACTTTATGAAGGAAGCTAAACTGAGTCTGAGTGTCTGGGCCAAGGTCACCTTTGAACTTTACAACTGAGGGCGGACTGATCTGCAGTTTTTCCAGGTCTAGTTATCCATTGTAAAACTGTATTGTGCTTGGTTAGAAATCCCCCATACACTATCCTGAATGTAGTAGTCCATTAAAGTTAAAAAAAAAGTCAATGAAAAAGGCTGTGTTCATACATTGCATTAAGTCACTTTTTAAGTCCATGATTATTGACTTTCATGATTCCCATAAGTTATTGAGTGCTAAGTTATTAAGCTTATTAGACTAGTACATGAATTGTCAGTTTAGCATGATAGACCAGGAGAACTTGTTCAAAGGACAACAAATCAGGACTTTTGGGGGAGTATGTAAATGTAGCCATTTTCTGAACTTTTTCACAGCATTTCGAGTCTCAGCGGCTCAATGTTAATTCAGCCTTATATCCTTCCAAGGTCAGTAAAATGAGGACCCAGATTGTTGGGGGCAATATGCTGACTCTGTAAACCGCTTAGAGAGGGCTGTAAGACATTGTGAAGCTGTATATAAGTGCTATTGCTATTGTTATTTTCTTTAGCAGTTATTTATTTTGTGGAAAAGAGCAGATATTTTTTTCAATCGAGGCTTTGAATGGTTTGATTTCTAGTGGCATAACTGGCTTTATTTAGAATTCAGAAATTCTTTAATTTTTTTCTTAAAAACTCACAAAAATGGAACAATTTTAATGGAGGCTACCAAAGAATTACCATAGCATAACACATGTTACAGTACAGAATACATCATCATCATCATCATCATCATCATCATCATCATCAATAATTCATTAAACATGAAACTCAATCAACTGAACATTCAAAAGTGCATCACAAATACCATTGACTGGTGCTAATGGTTGATACGGGTTGCGGCCAGTGTCCCAGGTATCAACCAAGTACCTTCTTAAAACGTACAATGTTCTGAGTAGTGGAATAATAATAGTAATGATGATGATGATGATAATAATAATAATAATAATAAAGTTTTACGAATGTAGCAGCAACCAGTATCAACCATTAGTACCAGTCAATGTATCATACATCATTTAAAGATGTATGACACATCTTTAAATGTTCAGTTAACACAGTTTCATGTTTAATGAATAAAATATAATTACAGAAACCTATCATTTTTGTTTTTATTGTTTAGTCCCAATTAGACAAAACGTTTAAAATCCCTACTATTTCAGGATGAAAATGGTAAAAAGAAATAATCTCTAAAACATTGCTCCATTGCACTCCAGCCCTTTCAGTGGGATTTCTCTCCCCACACTCCCTTCAACAAATTCATTTGATTTGAGTGGCTGGTGGATTGCAACCTTCATAGCTTTACATTGTGCTTAGTCTTTAAGAAAGGGAAGAGGTTAACTGGATGGGTATATCTATAAATAACACCTGAGGCAAGGCAATCGCTTTTCTTGGCATGAGAAAAGTCTGTTATTTGGATTTCAGGAAGCAACATACTCTCCCAGTAGGACTGGTGGATTTTCAAATTCTGAGGGTGGCAGGCTTTTTTCTCCATGATGTTAAAAATAAGCTCCCCAAAGTACATTCCTGAAATCCATTTATACAATGATTTGCATGGTTGCTGAGCTTTGTTCAAACCAGTAATCTAATATTGAACAGCCAAACAAGCCCAGCAGTTGGCTAGCATATATGTACTATGAGACAATCTTGGAACAGGACAAAAATAAATGCCATTGTTTCTATTGTGGGCTGCCCTCGGCAGACTTGCCATTTCAGGATATGCCTGGTATGAGAACTGTCAACAGTTGTTGGTAAGACATGATGACGTCCTTAGGATTACAATGGCCATGACACCTAATTATAACTCCAGCTCATATTGTAGCACAGGGTTCCTGCAATCATTCAAACTCCTTGGTGTGGAATCCTTTGTTCCATAGATTTCCATAAATGTGGGTGTTATATAACAGAATGCTATTTGTCTATATATCATGTACTTAATCTTAAACAGGAGGACAATTTGGGGAACTATCATTTTATTCAGTGCAAGAAGATGAGTTATGAAGAGCTGCAAATAGGATCAGATCTGATTTTTAAAAATGTGCATGGTGATTGAAAACTAATGCTAAGTTTAAAACTAAGTATGTTTAAGCCAATTCAAGCAGTGCTTTAAGTCTGCAATCATCAACACAACCATTCTTTTTTCTTGTTGGCTCAGTGAACCCCTTGAAATATCTTTTATGGGGAGAATAACCATAGGACAAACAGAGGATCCAGAAGGGCCCCACACAGGCAGGCTCTAGTCTAATTACCATTGAAAAATATGGTCTTCCTTTGTGACAGCATGCACTCTGGACATCATGTAAAACAAGCACCAGCAAAATATATGTATGCAGGTCTCTGTATCATGAAGAGGTGTTAGGAAGCTGCACCACAGGACAGAATAAAAAAAAATGGTGGACATTGTCTGTATGTGATGATAGTCTTAGATATACTTGGGAAGGCTACAAGTTCATTTGGGTACTGCATAGGGGCTTTTGATTTTCCTTGAAAATGTTTTGCTAGAATGACTGTTAGAACTTGAAAAGTCAGTCAGTCAATGAGGAAATTTACAAGGAATGACACAGTAGTGGATTGCACATTTCATTACCACCAGTTCACTTCACACTCTCTCGCCCAATTTGCACACATGCACACGTGAAATGGGTGCGTGAGCGCCTTCCGCGCATGCGCCTGGCTTAAAAAATGTGTCTAAGTAGGATAGCATAGAGCTGGGGCGGGTGGGCAGGCCCACCTGTGATTTCTGCTACCAGTTTGGGTGAACCGCCCCGAACCGGCTGAATACCATCTCTGGAATGACAAGGAATTCTAGATGACATAAGTTAACGTAATATAAGTTGCAATCCCATGCTTACTTATTTGGGAGCATGAACGGGACTAACTACTGAGATGACATTTTTAGAGCTGGGCAGTTAACAGAGCTAAACTGCTATGTCCTCACAAAAAAAGTGTACCTTCATCTTCAGCACAGTGTAATCTGCCTTTCCATTTGGGCATATCTATTTAAAATCCTCCAAAGCTTGCTACAAAAATAGCCCACAATGGCAAGAAGAGAAAAGGGACATGCAGAATGCTGCCACAGACTGTAGATCAAATACAACATTAATTGTACCCGTTGATGCAATGAATGTAAGAGGCATCTTATGTATGGAACAATGCACTGAGCTTTGTTACAATAGTATAAAAATATTGCAAGAAAACACATTTACTTAAATCTCAACCTCTAGTAGATACTTTGTGTTGCTCCACATTGGGACCTCTAAGGGGAAATCAAATATAAATCTTCATATGCTGTCAGATTCATATTTCAAAACTATAGGGCATATTGGAGACTCCATAGGCAGGTAAAACCCAGAATGATATTGTTGTAGCATGATTTTGCTTTAATGTAGGATGCAAGAAGGAGGCTGCCTCCATTTACGAAGATTTTTGTGAGGGCTAATCCTTCACCTAGGGCATAGCCACTTTATCGGGTCCTGATTGTAGGCAGAATAGCTTCCTTCAAAAATCCTTGGTTATCCTAGTCTGGATGTGGCTAGGTAGGATTGGCACAGTGCCTGTTTCTTCTACCGAAGAAAGCATTAGTGCTGGAGGCAGAGATGTTGGGCACCACACTAATGTTGAGGAAAGGATTAATTACCCAGCCCACACAGGGTGGGTAAATGAATATAAAAAGATTTGTTCATCAGGATGAGGGTTACTGACCTGTTAGACACACAGGGAAGGCCAGATGGAAGTGGTGACAGTTGGCATTTACTGTCACCAACTGCCAGAAGAGATTGATTCTTTTCTGAGAAAAATATGTAATGAATTTGTAGATAACTTCATTTGTTCTGTATAGGCTGGTTGTTGTTCTCTATAGTTTTGGGCTTCAGCTCCACCAGTGTGTCTGACAGATTTGATTACTTCGGTTCGTCTGGTATTGTGAATTTTGGTTCTCATTTTGGGTCTGGATTTGGTAATTCTCTTAGACATTTGGTCCAGACTGTATCAGTCATTGAATAAATAAACTAAAATGAGGGTTAGGGTTAGGGCTTTAGAACAGTGGTGTCCAAACTTGGGAATTTTAAGGCCAGCTGGCTGGGGAATTCTGGGAGTTGAAGTCCACCAGTCTTTAAGTTTCCAAGTTTGGACATCCCTGCTTTAGAATCTTGCATGTACTATATACATCTAAAAGAGGTGGGCTACATAGTTACAGCCCCATGAAAATTTGACCTTCTGGTAGACAAACCTGATCTCAAAAAATGCTCCTTGTTCTGCTTCACAGGCAGTGACTGGCAGTGAACAATCATTTTGCAGATGAAATTGCTAGGAAAATTATTTTGAAATACAGTAGGACTTAGGTAATGTACAGCCTCTTCAACTGCCTGGCCTAGCTGAACTAGCTGTCCAAAATTCAGTTGAGATAGAAAGTAATGTTTTAATAATGGGATGCAGTGCTAAGGTTTGCTGTTATTGTTGCAGAATATATAACATACAGGAGGAAAATGAGAAATCCATGTCCCTTTTCAGTGGCATTAATAACTGTGAAATTGCTTCTCCAAAACTTTATACTGTAACGATATGTGTGCATGAAAAGAACAGAAGCAGAGGTCATGCTGCATATCAAGAGAAATATGCTGGTTGCTGGGGCATCATGAAGTAGTCTATGTTAATTAAAAGTGTTATTCAGGTGCTGGGTCTCAAGGGAAATGCATTAGGGAACCACAGCTCCAAATATAATTTTGCTAGAGGTTCTTACAAGGACTATTATGTGAAGCTCTACTGTATTAATGCTGTCAATCTTCAGTTCTAAAGATTCTTTTTCTTTGTTATTCTGTGTAGGCTTCTAAAAGCCATATAAGGAAAATCCGTAGTTCTACTGTAGTGGCAGAAGCTATGTATATACATTTCAGTCATTGTTGCCATGTGCACTTCAACAGTTCCATTTATTTATGCAATTAAAATTAGAGCCTTAAAGAAAGCAAAAAGAAGAGACAAAAACAGGTATGTTAAAAATAAAATAAAACAAAACAATAGCCATAAGTAACATACCCCAAAATAATCAAAAGAGATTCCACACCTAGGCCTAGGAAAACAGCCAGGTTTTCAAAGGTCTTTGGAATATCACCGAGATGAGAGTTATATAGGTCTCTGGAGGGATACTGTTCCATAGGGCAGATGCTGAGACAAATAAGGTTGACCCCCCTTTTTAAATCTAACTCTGCTTGATCTGGATTACTGGATGGGCAGAAACTGGCCAAGATAGGCAGCCCCACAAATAACCAGGCACTACACCATGAAAGGCTTTATAGGTGGCCAGCTTTAATTCCACCACCACCCTCCGGTACGCTCATGAGAATGGTCTCTGCTATTATGCCTTAGACCAGTGATGGCAAATCATTTCAGCACTAAGTGCCCAAAACAGAACATACGTGTATGTGCCGGAATCCCAAAAACAGCTGGCCAGTGTGCGCATGCCTTTTTTTTTGGCCCAAAAAATAGCCTGAAAAATGGTTTTCAGGCTGTTTTTCAGGCCATTTTCAGACCTTTTTTTGGCTGTTTTTTTGGCTGTTTTCTGATGCTCCAGCACCAGCGAAGACCAGTTGGCCGGCGTGTCGGAAACCAGAAGAGCAGCTGGCAACAGCAGCGCACATGCCCACAGAGAGTGCTCTGCGTGCTACCTCTGGCATGAGTGCCATAGGTTCACCATTATGGTCTTAGATTATCTAGCAGAATAACAGAGATGGACAGGACTTTGGAGGTCTTCTAGTCCAGCCCCCTGCTCAGGCAGGAAACCCTATACCATTTGCGAGTCATGGTTGTTCAATCCTTTCTTAAAAACCTCCATTGTTGGAGTACCCACAACTTCTGAAGGCAAGTCATTCCACTGATTAATTTTTCTAACTGTCAAGAAATGTCTCCTTAGTTCTAGGTCAGTTCTCACCTTGATTACTTTCCATCCTGCCTTCAGGTGCTTTGGAGAAGCTTCCCTCTTCTTTGTGGCAGCACCTTAGATATTGGAATACTGCTATCATGCCGCCTCTAGTCCTTCTTTTCACTAAACTAGACATACCCAATTTCTGCAACCATTCTTCATATGTTTTAGGCTCCAGTCCCTAATCATCTTTGTTGCTTAGGGGACTGGAGGCTAAAACATTTGAAAAACAGTTGCAGGAATTGGTTATGTTTACTTTAATGAAAAGAAGAAATAAAGGTGACACCTACATTAGGTGTGGCATGAACACTCAGGTATTTGTCTAGCTAAATTTCCTGGGGCTAAGCAAGTTAATTTTCTAGATATAGTCAGCTTTTATGCTTAGCTTCCCTTCAGTAGCAGCTGCGTAAATCTGATTCTTCTTTACAGAATTCCAGTTGTGCTGGCTTCAGAATGCTAAGAATGTACAGAATATTCTATTAATAGTTTACAAGCATGCTCCTGAGACTAGCTAAAATTCCAGTCTTTCATAGTAAGACTTTTGCAGTGAATGTTGTTTGTTCACTGTTCCTAGCAGTTCAGAAGTAGTACTTCTAATTAGGATCATTATAGGAGCAGAGTATAACTCTCTTCTCTTTTAGCAAGCCTTGCTTCTCTATTGCCACTGCAGTAAACAGCAGTGTTCTGCCATCCAGTTGCAGTTTGCTCTGTTGGGTGGTGGAAATTATTTAGATTCCGGAGGGAAGAGAAGCAAAAGTTCTGGAATAGCAATGGGTATGAAAGTGTGCAGTTTCCTATGTGAGAAATTTTACAAGAAGTTTCCTCTCTCAAAGGGGGCTCTCCTTAATATTGCAGCCGATACTCTCTCCTGGAGATTCTTCGCTGTCTGCCATCTGTGGTCATACTTGGCAACTGTAGAGTTCTACCTAAGGAAATACTGACTAATTACTCTTGAGAGAAAAAGCATCTGACCAAATGCCCAATTTTCTTATAAACTGGAATATAAGTTAAATGTGATACATGTATTGGGAAAAGCATGGGTAGATGCACCAGTAAGAGAAAAGGATTCTGCATTTCCCTGACCAAATTGATGTGTAAGTAAAAGTAAATTAAGTAGCTATTGTAGCCATCTTAAAAAATCATGTGTAAAGTCAGCATAGCCAGAACATTATAAGGGGGGTTACAAATGTCATTTGTTACTCCTATAAAACTGAGATGCTCATCTGTAAAAAAAAAAGTTTTTCCCCTTCTTCCTTTTCTTTGTTTTGATAAAGTATCTACACTTAAAGAGTTCCAAAATGGAACTAGAACAGGAAATAGAAAGTAGAAGCCCTTTGAATATCTCAATATATTAAATCCCTTTGTAATATTTTTCTTGGTTGGTTTGGGAGTACTCTGGACCTGACATTTTAGCTCTATGGACAACTGTCTGTTAAATGACTAATATGGTACTAGAGAGAATCAACATCTAAAAGCCACATACAACAGGCACTATAAATACCACACACACAGAGAGAGAACAACGCATGCTCTGCTAGAAACAAATTCCCTGAAGATGGGCTCCAGCACGAGACTGAAAGCTTGGGAGACTAAACCTCTGGCCCCAGTGACCGACCTAGATTGGATCCTGCAACATTATCCTGGGACACGTATATTCACCGTCATTCATGAGACACAATCTCTTTGCAATAGAACTGTGTTGCCTGATTTGCATTGTAGCTTGACAGCATTTAGCTAAATCTCTCTCTTTCTCTTTGATACCAGGTGATAAGCAGAAGATTTGACAAGTTCCTGGCAGATTATAACAAGGCTTTTTGAGTTATGCACTGGGTATGCTGGGTGGGTGCTTGGGTTTAATTTGCTATATGATAGAGCATTTTTCCTCAGCTTGAATCCCTGAACGTTTAATGGAGTCTTGCCCTCTTCTTCATGCTAGCAGGAAGTAATCCTTGATGTAATCCAGCCCATCTGGAAAGTGCAATATTTGGGAAGAGTTGGGTAGCGTACAAGTTTAACTAATAGCAGTCTAACACCCCAGGCTTAGCAACTGTTGATAAGAAAGACAAAAAAAAATCATCTGGATAGTGGACTGCAATACCTGGAGACAGCAGAGTAGAAGAAAAAGAACTAGTGGGGGGGAAGCAGAATATAAAGTCCTGCAAATAGAAGTAAAATGACTGTGGCTAAAGAAATAAAGATAGTAATAGGGACTTTGGGTGGAATCCCAAAACAACTGGAGCACCACTTGAATACCATTGGCACTGACAAAATCACCATCAGTGGCAGCTTTACTTGGAACAGCTTACATCCTGCAACAATACCTATACCACCATCAAACAAAGCATCTGTCTATCTCAGATCTTTGGGAACGATTTGATGGATGGATTAAAATGCGAAATCCAGTCTAAACATCTGGCTGATTATGTAACCAATCGTCAAAATCATCGTCATTGTTTTATATTAACTTGTGGTGGTTAGAAATATAAGGATACTAGCTAGGGATGTTAAAAGTATTCACTTAAAATGTCTTAATATCCACCAAATAGCGTGAATGCTTAAGGCAGGAAATCATGAGCGTCTGCAGGGAGGCAAATGAGGTGTTGTGTGTTGAAACATTATCAAACAATGCCAAGAATGTAACTAATTTGCATCAGTGTGTGATACCACTGACATAATTTGTATCCATTTGTGTGATGATACCATGATAAATGAGATATTATTGTGACTTGTATGTGATTTCTACACAGGAAGTATCTGACCAACCGATATACCTGTGATGGCAAACCTATGGCATGTGTACCACAGGTGGCACATATCCCCCTCTCTGTGGGCACACAAGCCGTCACTCTAGTTCAGCTCCACCACACATATGCATGCGCCTCCCACCAGGTCATTGCTTCTCTGGTACACATGTACGGGGCGGGGCTCATGCGAGGAGCATTTTGGGGGTGCATGTGCATTTATGCCTGCTCCTGCTTTGGGCCCTCACTCCAGAAAGGGTGAGCCATCACTGCCATATACTTTCCACTAAAATTTTCGCTATCACCATTGTGGCCCTTGTGGAGAGTCTAATTCAAGTTCCCATTGTCCCAGCAGCAGCAAATAATTAAATAATTGTTTGGTCTGCAATACTTGAACAGCAGAAATATTGTCTCTAGGAAAGACATCTGGATGTCTGGATCAATTAAGTAACAACTGCCCATCTGTCCTGTTGTAGACAAAAAATAGCAAATTCAAGCTTTTCCCTATGCCTTTGTCACTTACTACCACCATACATTATTAACAGTTCCTAAAATATCCTCAGATGTATTTTTATTTATTTAATAGAAAAAAAAACCCACAGGGAAACCTTAGAATTGGAAAATTGGCGCTGTAAAGCATTTAATTGTCACACGGTGACACATATTGGTGTTTTTTCAAGATTTCCCCAGCTGCTATCTGATCTCTTGCTCAATGTGTTGAATGGTGAACAATAAATGGTCTATTAAATATAGGATCTTTTCCAGTCCCAAGGGATATGTAGGCTATTAGTGATATATGTTGCTTGTAGCTTGACTGCTCAGAAATGAGTATATTTTGAATTCTACCTCAATGATATTAATAGGAAAAATTAATCAGAGGCAGCACCTTGTTCTTTCAACACATGGAAACTGAATCAAGACACAAAGCAGAAGGCTACCTACAATGGAATGGGCACTGCATCTGCTTATGTGGCTTTGATGGGTATCCCAGGAAGGAACAATTTTAAAGGATCATATTGTATAAAAATACTATTAAGGATGCAGTCCTAGGTATATCTTTTTTAAAAAATGAATCTTATTAAGTTTATCCCTGCCCATTCTAAATGAATTCAAAATGCTTTATTTCTGTAGGTATATACATTTGCTCTGTAAATGTGACATATTTAGACTTTTCCATGACCCCATGGCAATGATATCCTACCATCAAATTCAATTTCATTGAGGGCCGCATCAGGATTGTGTTTGACCTTGGTGGTCTTGGGGGCATGGATAAGGTCAGTGTGGCCAGCTCAACGTCACTCCTGTCGGGGGCGCCTGTGGCGGCCCAAGTGCTGTCAATGAAAACGGACTCTCGAGCTCCATTTTCGGCTACCATGGCCTCCAGCAACCCTCTGCCAGTGAAAATGGAACTTGGGAGAGTTGTGTGGGGCAGATCCTTTGCTGTTTCCAGGGTAGCCCCACGGGCCAAATCTAAAAACCCTGTGGGCTTGATCCGGTCCCTGGCCCTTGAATTTGACACCCCTGATCTAACCTATTAAGTAATTACATTTGCAATTCACAGTGAAAGAGGAATTAGAGATAAAACAAAGAATAAAAAAGTTTGGACAGATAACACGTAGCACAGATAATTTTCTTCTCTTTCTCTAGGGGTTTATGGTGATTGCCATAGTACTATGGCAAAGTAATAGTAGTTTTCTGAGTTGTGTAAGATACTAGAGGCAGAATAATATGCAATCTGTACTATACATAATATTATATTTATTACTGTGTACAGAATAGAAAAATTCTGGGACTTAACTTGATTCTGATGCATCATAAAGTCAAATCCATTTGCACAGTGGTTAACTTCTCAGACAAAATGTCTCAAGCCAGTAGTCTCCCATAGTGTGAAAAATTCACCAGATTTTTGCTGTCAAGATAGTTGTGATAAGAATTGGAGCATTAATGAGCAAACTTACAGAACTCTTGGAGTGAAACATTGTGTAAACTATACAACTACTTTATCTATGCTAGTTGAGTCAGAAATCACTGTACTGAAGATGAGGGTAAAAAACAGATTTATTGGAAGTGAGGACAGTGCCATAAATAAAATATACAAGCAACTTCATAGTTTTGCCACTGATCTAAGGATGGGGTCGGGGGAGAATAGCAACAGTCATAATGAATCAATTACTTATCCAATTACTTATTCTTATGTGTATTCAAGTAGCTGCATATTTAAATGTCAATTCTAAGTTAAAATACAGTATGATTACAAAACAAAACACAGAACTCCTTAAGTATCTTTGCAGAGTAAGTAAAATAATGCTCTGGTAGTTTCCTGGAGGGATTTATAATCTCAGCACATCTGGAAGCTAGCAGATGGAGAAAGCTGCCTTCATTATAATGTAGCACATGGTTACAGGGACTGTTTACAGAGGCTGCAAGACACTAATTAATTAATAGCTCTTCTTACCAGTCTAGTTTAGATGTTCTTATTTTCAGATACCTTTCTCCTTTTCATGTAGAAATTGGGCTCTTATGGCATTGCTGTTTCCCCCCAACCCAATGGACTGATAATTGATATGTAACTTCATCCCGATGATGCTTTGATGTGTGAAATGTACAGGAAGCCCTCAACTTATGAACACAACAGAGTCCAAAATTTCTGTTGCTAAGTAAAATATTTGTTACGTGAATTTTGCCCCATTTTACAATCTTTCTTGCCACAGTAGTTAAGTGAATCATTACTGTTGTTAAGTTAGTAACATGGTTAAGTGAATCTGGTTTCCCCATTAACTTTGCTTGTTAGAAGGTTGCAAAAGGAGATCACAAGACCCCAAGGCACTGCAACCGTCATAAATATGAGTCAGTTGCCAAGCATCTGAATTTTGATCATGTGGCCACGCGGATGATGGAACGGTCGTATGTGTGAATAATGGTCATAAGTCACTTTTTTCAGGGCCATTGTAACTTCCAAAGTCACTAAGTGAACTGTTGTACATCAAGGACTACCTGTATATGCAATAAAATATACATCATTCTTACTGAAGATGACATTAGCCAATACAGTATAAGTGTATTGACATGCTACTTTTGTTATTTTACATGTTATATTCAGTATATGTCAGCCACCCTTCACCACATTGAATTCTGGCAGTCTATAAAGATGAGAAATAAATGCATTTGTCCTCCATAAAAGTGGTGAACATGCATTTATTAAATGGCATAATATTTAAAAGCTGGAGTAAGGTAGACGCTTTTCCAAACTGTAAAGAGTCTGTGAGAATTTCTATGCAAGACAGCTATTGACCCTGCTGGTTAGGCAGTTTGAGAGAGTGTGCTAAATTGGGGAAAACTGAGGTGGTTTAAGGGCACTGAGCTGTTTTGAAAGCATCTCCAGTGTTTCTATGACTTCAGAAATGTTAGAGAACTGAGCTCATTGTGGCTTTCTTTCCCCACTAGAGAGCAATCTTCCCTCATCGTCTCTTCTGACTCCTGAGCTTCACAATTTGTAAGAGGAATGGTAGCTTGCTGGCTCTTCAGCTCCTCCTCAAGCACTTCATTGTGTGTAGAAATAAGGAGAGGATTTTGATTGCTTTTTATTATGTTCCTAGATCTGCAACAGCTTTAGATATTCACTTCTTATTGTCAGCATTCCAGATTGTCAGAGACAAAGGTCCCTTGAGATTCATTCTGAGAGTTCGAGGAGTGAAGATGATGGATGTAGGGAAGTGCTCTTTGAGAACCGGGAATATGTAACACAGGGTACATACAGTCAGAAGTTCGCATTGGTTCGCCTGAACTGGTAGTAGAAATTGCGACTGGGTTGCCAAACCCGTAGGGACAGCAGGCTCACCATTCCCCCAAACCAGTTATCCGGCTTCCCATGCCATTGCAGACATGTTTTTTTAGTTATTTTATAATGATCTGCGCATGTGCTGAACAATTTATAGGCAACTGCGCATGTGCAAGCAACATAGTAACAGGCAATAATGCCGGCAGCAACTACCTCTGCATACAGTATATATAGCAAGAATAAGAACTACCATATTAAAATCCTGTAAATGCTGCCCCTTGTTCTTTATTAAATACAAAACAGACATGATGTACATTTGTCATAAAATGAGCCATTTTCTCAAATTGTAGTATTTCAATTTCTAGAATTGTAGTATTTCAATTTTGACTCAGGATGTTAATGCCTGAAACTGAGTATCTGTAGCTTATTATTAAAATGAATAGCTTTTTAAACAAGGTCCTTCATTGCATTGGCAGACATTTACAGCCTGGTGCAATTCCCATCTGCGGAAAGCTGGAACCCAGATTGAGAACATTGAAGACGATTTCAGAAATGGACTGAAACTGATGCTACTCTTGGAAGTCATTTCAGGTTTGTTTAAAGATAGCACCTTGTCAAGATATATTTCCAACTCAGAACCTACCTCATGGTTTTTTGATGTCATGACAGTTCTGACTCCAAAAGTTGTTGCTGATTGAGAAGCAATGTTTATTATTAATCACAGTTCTATTAATAGTATCCCCCCCAAAAAAACCTATGTAAGTTTGAAAAGAGAAAAAGTAAAGAAAGGGAAAGCAAATACCAAAATTGCAGAAGAATAATATTCATATAATCACAATGCTTGTGCAGTTTCTTGTTCCAATGGACCGCTCTTACTTTTGCTTTCTCTTTGTAGTATCCAGGATTGCACTCAGTATTTTTAAATACAATTTTAATACATGTTAAAATCGTTTGTTGAAAAATCTTCATTATTAGTTTATAACTAAATACTAGTATTAATTATATAACGATACTACTGTTCTATGAAAGACTTCAAAAAAGTAACCTTATCTGTTGCATAAAAAAGTATGTAATGAGAAGAAGAAAAGATTGTATAATTAAACTTCTAAGCAGAAGAAGAAACCAAATGCTTAAAAAATTAAAAAAAATCCAGATAACTTAAAAACCTATACAATTAAAGAATTAAACCTACTTAAAAACTTAGATAAGTACTATTTATCTAAACTGTATCTAATTCTAAATATTTATCTTAAAATATAGCATATACACAAGCATATATTTCAGTTTAAAACATAATATTGAAACATCATGTTCTCTTTCACTTCTCTTTTGGAATTGCATAAATTTGAATGCAAATGCATTAAAGCAAATTTTATTAAGATAGGCTTTGGAGCCTGGGAGCCAGCATACTTCCAACCTTTTTACAACACTTCAAATTCATTATATCCAAACTTCTTCATAGATGGAAATATGCCAGCTTTTTGAATTTAACATACAATTTCAACCCATAATTGCCTTTCATGATAATGTTACATAACCAATAGGAATTACATCGCATGACTTGGCATATAAGCCAACATTTCTTCAAATGTATTATATTCACAGCATAAAGAAATGAAGGCCAACTATTTTTAAATAATATCTTTATGGATTAATCTGAAGTAAGATCTTGGTGGGATAGTAAATGCTACTTTCAAATCATTTATTGGTGTATTTAGAGCAGTTCTAGATACTCGATGGCCCTCCAGATGTTGATTCAGAAACAGCGACGATGGGCAATGATAAAGGATGCTGAGAGCCATCTCTGGTTCCTTTTCCTTGGATCTGAAGTGAACTAAACATTAAAAAATTAGTACATTAATTTTTAATGCTTGAAGCATTCTAAAGGACTAAAAATTAAGCTAAAATGTGAATATACAAACTGTATATCATAGCTTGGAAAGATGCAACCGTTTTTACCGCATCAATAAAATTAAATAATGAGTAAAAGTAAAGTAAAAGTAAAATGAGTCATTTTATTACATTCAAATGAGCTCAGACATTAAAATAAATCTTCAAGGAAGAATAGATTTTAGTTTTATTTGTGTATTTATTTATTAAATTTATATATCATCCAACTCACTCTGCAAAGCACCTCCGGATGGCTTACAATTAAAATCATAAATATAGAAATATTAAAAACATTCAATATAGAGGCAAGAAGCAAAAGGCAATTTTGGTGCGATAGTTTGCATCTTCTCTGTTAATCCACCAGCCACCTTTGGTTTTAGATAGCAAAGAGCATGCTTCTCCTACTAGAGTAGTGCAGCCAGATTCCAGTACTCACAAATATTTTTGATTTTCTTTCCTGCAGGAGAAAGACTTCCGAAACCAGATAGAGGAAAGATGCGCTTCCATAAAATTGCAAATGTCAACAAAGCTCTGGATTTTATAGCAAGCAAAGGTGTCAAACTCGTCTCAATTGGTGCAGAAGGTATGTGGGGAGTATTAATAACAAGACTTTTCCTTCATCATGAACCTACATTTTTAGTGCTGCTTGGGGTCATTATATATACAATATGCCTTCAAAAAACAACTATGTACTACATTTCGAAACACATTTTTCCCCCAAAAAACTTCTTGTTTGAAATAGCTGTAGCAGAGTGCTTGTTTTGAATAGCGAAGACCTTAGCATTTTCAGGTACTATTGAAAATACTTTTGCCACACTTAAAATACAGGTAGCCTTTGACTTACAACAGTTCATTTAGTGATCATTCAAAGTTACAAAGAGCCAAGGTGGTGCAGTGGTTGGGGTGCAGTACTGCAGGCCACTTTAGCTGACTGTGATCTGCAGTTCAGCGGTTCAAATCTTACCGGTTCAAGGTCGACTCAGCCTTCCATCCTTCCGAGGTGGGTGAAATGAGGACCCGGACTGTGGGGGCAAGTTGCTGACTCAATTTGCTAAAAAAAAATTGTAAACCGCTTAGAGAGGGCTGAAAGCCCTATGAAGCGGTATATAAGTCTAATAAATAAATAAATAAATAAATAAACAAACAAACAAACAAATAAATAAATAAATAAATAAATAAATAAATGGCACTGAAAAAAGTGACATGGCCATTTTTCACACTTACAACAACCAGGGATGGGTTCCGGCTGCTGCTTCTGCCGGTTCGCTCAGGGACAGGTTGTGCGGGCATGTGCTTGATGCATGCTATGTGTGCATGCGCAGTACTAAAAAAATGCTTCTGTGCATGCACAGAAGCCAAAAACAAGACGGCCACACCTATGGCACTGCCGAGAGAACCAGTTAGGGGGTGTGGCAGGCCAAGTTGCTACTTATTCAGTCAAACCGATCCAAACCAGTAGGAACCCACCTCTGCTTACAACCATTGCAGCATCCCAATGGTCATGTGACCAGCATTCAGCCGCTTGGGAATTGGCTCGTATTTATGACATTTGCAGTGTCCTGGATTTAATTAATCCCCTTTTGCAACCTTCTGACAAGCAAAGTCAATAAGGAAGCCTGATTCACTTAACAGCCAGGTGACTAACTTAACAACTGCAACAATTCACTTAACAACTGTGGCAAGAAAGGTTGTAAAATGAGGCAAAACTCATTTAACAAATGTTTTATATAGCAACATAAATTTTGGGCTCCATTGTGGTTGTAAGTCAAGAACCACTTGTAGAATTAGTGTTAAAAGTAGAACTATGAATCTGCCAGCAAGATATCATGAAATAAGTATGCACAAGGAACATAATGAATCCCAAATGACCTCTACCACATATTATTGTATTGATGACCCTGTTGTATCCAATCCATTTCTCTCCAGAAATTGTGGATGGCAATGTGAAAATGACTCTGGGTATGATCTGGACTATCATCCTCCGTTTTGCTATTCAAGATATCTCAGTGGAAGGTAAGACTATTCTATAATGTTGTCTTCAACTTTTTGTGTCAAATAGACTTGATTCGGGGATAAAGATTGATTGAACTGGCTATAGCTTTATTGACAACAGTGAATTCTCAGGTAAACATCAGTATAGCAATTACGCAACTTACCAAGAAGTATTTACGACTGCTTTTTGCTGATCTGCTTTGTTCTTTATTATTATTTCTAGTAGAGTAAACAGATCTCATAAAGAAACGGAAATGTGAATTTTATTCTCTTCTTCGAAAAACGCATTAAAATGAGTGATACCGTATATACTCGAGTATAGGTCGACCCGAATATAAGCCGAGGCACCTAATTTTACCACAAAAAACTGGAAAAGTTATTGACTCGAGTATAAGCCTAGGGTGGGAAATGCAGCAGCTACCGGTAAATTTCAAAAATAAAAATAGATACCAATAATGTTTTTGAATATTTATTTCAAAGAAAAACAGTAAACTAGTGGTGTATTCAATGAAATACTTCACTCACCTCATGATGCTGATGTCCCGCTGTGATGATGATGTCCCGTGCAGCCGCGGGAGCGATGTCCCGCCTCCTATGACACACGGCACAGTGATTCCTATCATTGGATCACTGTACCAGAGGAGGTGGGACATCGCTATGTGGCTGCTTGCCATCACAAGGAGGAGGTGGGACATCGTTGCAGAGCGGCAGGAGGGGGAGGAAGGGGAATCGTAAGACAGCCCTGCATTACATTAGAACGTGAGGAGGGGGGATGGTGCGGTGCGCGCTGCGCGGCAAACTGACACAGAGGGAGGGGAAACTCACAGGGGCACTGGGCCATTCACGAGTGTCACCCAGCGGCATGGCCCCGCCCCTTTTTCTCCTCCATTTCGGGCAAATTTTTCACTGACTCGAGTATAAGCCGAGGCGGCTTTTTTCAGCCCAAAAAGTGGGCTGAAAAACTAGGCTTATACTCGAGTATATACAGTACTTTTATCTCCAACAATCTGCCTCTCCTACAAGTGGACTGATCAATTGGAAACATAGAGTTCCTTGTGAATCATAAGGTTAAATTAGATGATATGCAAACAATATGTCACCCTTATTAAATTCTTATTTTGTTCATTTACTTGTAAACAACCTTAACAAGTGCTAGCATTTGGCTGACGTTCTCTGGTTTGGAAATTAAGTAGGGCCAAGCCTGAATAGCATTTGGGTTGGAGGCTACCAGAGAATACCAGGTTGTAGGCAGCATTAGGAAATTGAAAAAAATATCCCAGAAGGCGACAGCTGCAAGGCAATTCCATACTGTTAATAAGAAAACAGCATGGATGGATCCACCAAGTCATCAGGAGTCAAATTTAGTTCAAATGAGACTTTAGTTTTACTGTAGCTATTTGTAACCTCAAATTATTTCCTCCATATGGGAACAAATTATTATTATTATTACAAATAATGTGGCTAAATATAAAATTTAAAGAAAGCGCTGTACTTAAACAGGGATAAATGCACATATACAAACACACAGAGAGAGGTAATTGTGAAGGTTGATAGAAAGATTAGACAGCCACTTTCAAACAGAGCATTCTTGACAGAAATCTTGCTTGAACACTATTATTTTCCTATCATCAAGCAAATATAGTAATAATGTACCATTCTGTGTCTTCCAGTTTAATCTTGTCCTTATTTGGGATGGAAGGTGTGGATCTATGGTCATTATCTCCTTGAAGAAAGAAAACAGAAATATCAATTATTTAAGATAATGATTGAATTAATTTGCTGAAATCTTCTTGACATCTTTTCATGAGCAGGGATCTTTTTGCACTTTAGAAGATTTCCACTTAGATTCTGATTTAATGCATTCCATGTCATTTGCTTGTCATTCTGTCCCACCCTACTATAATTTGATAGTAAAGTTGGTGGTTTTTTTTAAAAAGAGTAAAATAGGGCAGTGAGCCAATGTCTACAATGTCCTCAAATTCTTGTGGTGGCTTGGCTCTGGGAACTTTCTTGTGTGAACTTCCAAGTCAACATTATCATCTGAATCCAGCTTCCAAGAAGAGCAGTCAAAACAAACTGTATAACAGAAGAACAAGCACAAATAAAATACAACATAGACTATTTATATATATAAGAATGCACAAATATCAGTCTTCCAAACACAAAAGAATTTCATATCAGGCTTTTACAAACAAACAATAATAGCAAATCAAGAATGCAACTGTCAGCCTCTGCTTTGCTGCTGCTTCGTCTGTCATTGAAACGGGGAGGGGGGGCATGGTATTTGGGAGAGGAATCATGATGTACTGGAGGAAGTTTCTAGACGCTGATCTGACACCTTACTGCGCATGTGGAGGAAGGGAGTTTCCCGCCAAGGCCAACTGTCCAGCATTCCATCCTTTTGAAGTTATCTCCCACCTGACAGTTGAGTGCATTATAATTGGACTATGTACGGGGGTGCCAAGGGGAGGGGATTGAATTCTACATGATATTATTCGCTTTCGCGCCTAATTAACCAGACTCAGCTTTGCTTTGCAACTGTTCGTTTTTAATTAGTAAAAGTACACTTGATTTCAATTCAAATGGAGTCGAGTGGTTTCTTTCCTGATTACTAAATGAAGTCAATGCTGACAGCAACTCTCTGATAAATTATTCTTATTGCAAGATCTGGAAATACAGTTGAAGAAGAAATTCAGAACAGACAAGTATAGAAAGAAAGTCCTATTCATAGTAGTTGTTGGGTTCAAATCTCTTTCTCTGCCTGCCCAATATAATGGGCCAAGAGCCTCTTGTTTTCTCCTCTGGTTGGGAGGAAAGATTGATACCCCTTTTTGCATCTTGGAGCGAAGGGAAGGGACGCGACAAAAGCGGGTATGCAAACAGCAACCTTTATTTAGAACAGAGTGACTACGATTCAACGTGGCGTGGTTCGCGCCAAACATTTATACCTCCGGGTTTTGAACGAGGAGCCAATGGGCCGTCGCGTAGCTCGACCAATCGGGGCGAGGATTGAACCGGCTCCGCCCGGGAACCAATCAGAAGGGAGTCCTTTATTCCCGCGCTAGTATTCAACACCCCTCCCCCCCTAGTCAAAGAGTTCCCTTAGGAAGGGCAAACATAGTCTTGTAAGTAGGTGGGACGGTGACGTTCTCGTCCCGACCTTCGTGGCTCCCCGGCGGTTGTCGTCGGGGGGGGAACCGCCGGCGGAGGTGTGTCCGTGGCGGGGCGGTGAATCTGCGACGCGGTCCCGTGAGATGGCGCTGGCCCCGGGCCCCGTGCCCGATGTCCATTTGCCCGGGGTGGCGTCTCCGTGGCAACAGGAGTGTCCGACAGTGGCCCCGTGCAGTCTGGTTGGGGTGTAGGTTCAGAGTCTCGATAAGGGCTTCGAGGAAGGGAGTAGCCGGGTGAGGCGCGTCTGTCCGAAAACTTCGTATCGGCTTGTCCCCCGTTCCCCGGGTGGAGGCGGTCCGTTGGGGGGAAGGTCATCGAGGGTGGCTCATGCTGAGAGCGGGTGTCTGAGAGGCTCGGGCCGTCTGTTTCCGCGGGGAGGCGTCGCCTTAACTGGTCCACGTGGCGCCTCCATTGTGTTCCGTCGGCCAGGCCGACCCTGAAGGAACAGGGGCCAGTCAGAGCAGTGATGGTTGCGGGAACCCACCGTGGATCCCCAGAGAAGGAGCGGGCCCATACAGGATCCCCTAACTTAAACGCGTGGGAAGGGAGGGCCCCCAGGTTGCTCGGCAGATCCCCTGCGTAAAGTGGATGGAGCCTGTCTAGGGGGGTTCGCAATCTCCTACCCATCAAGAGCTCCGCGGGACTTTTATTAGTCGTTGGGCAGGGTATGGAGTGCTGGCTCAAGAGGTAAGCCGCCACTCTTTCTTGCCAGTCGCCCTGGTCCATGCGGCCCAAAGCTTCTTTGGCTGAGCGAACTGCGCGCTCCGCCCGGCCGTTACTAGCTGGGTGATAAGGGGCGGTGGCTGCGTGTCTGATTCCTTGTTCGGCCAGGAATTCTTGGAACGTGGTGGAGGTAAACTGGGGCCCATTATATGAGACTATCACATCCGGTAACCCATGGGTGGCGAACATCTTACGAAGGGCCCTCACTGTACTCTCTGCTGTGGTGGAGGTCATGATTACCAGCTCCACCCACTTGGAGTAAGCATCGACTACTATCATGAAGTTTCGGCCGTGGAAGGGGCCGGCAAAGTCAATGTGTAAACGGGACCATGGGCCTCTAGGGATTTCCCACTCACGAGGGGCGGCTGTGGGGGGATTCGGCCTAGAGTTTTGGCAGATCCTGCATCGGCCTACGTACTCTGCAATTTCCGAATCTAGCAAGGGCCACCACACATAGCTACGGGCTAAGGCTTTCATTCGCGCTATGCCTGGGTGGTTTTTGTGGAGTGCGGGCAGGATTCGTGCCCGCAGGGCTGTGGGGATCACTACCCTATCCCCCCAGACAAGACAACCCCCGTGAAGGGCGAGTTCGGCTTGTCGTGCTTTAAATGGTTGGAATCCTTCCGCTACCTTTTCCGCGGGCCAACCCCTCAAAACCCATGAAGCTACTTGGGATAGGACGGGGTCAGCCTTTGTGCAAGCTGCGACGTCCGCGGCAGAGACGGGGAGGTCGGATTCGGCGATGGACAAAATAGAGAGCGCGGGCACGTGGGCTGTGTCCGTCTCTGGCAAAGGGCAACGGCTCAGGGCGTCTGCGTGCCCTAGCTGCTTACCCGGACGGTATAACAGCGTATACGAATACGCCGTTAGAAACTCCGTCCAGCGTGTCATGCGGGGAGACAAAATGGGGGGGGGTTGGCTTGTCGCCTGCCAGTAGCCCCAGGAGCGGCTTGTGATCCGTGACAAGGGTGAAATTCCTACCATAGAGGTAGTCATGGAACCGCTTAATGCCGGACACTGCAGCCAGGGCTTCCTTATCGATTTGGCTGTAGTTCCGCTCCGTGGAGGAGAGTGTCCGGGAATAGAAAGCTATGGGGGCCTCTGAGCCGTTCGGGAGGGCATGGCTCAGGACCGCCCCTATGCCATAGGGAGAGGCGTCGCAAGTCAGAACTAGGGGCATCCTATCGCTATATTGAATTAGGACTGCCGACGAGGTCAAAATGTCTTTTATAGCCGCGAACGCGTGCGCTTCACGGCTACCCCATTGCCAGGCCGCTGACCGGTCAAGCAGTCGGTGTAGTGGCTCAGCTAGCGACGCCTTGTGGGGAATAAAAGGGGCGTAGAAGTTTAAAAGCCCCAGGAACGCCTGCAATTCCGCCCTAGAGGTGGGTGCAGGTGCGTTTTTGATGGCGGCAACTTTGGAGGGAGTGGGGTGGATGCCTTGGGCATCAATGAGGAACCCCAAGAATTCTACTTTGGGAACAGCAATTTCGCATTTGCTGCTCTTTAGTTTCAGTCCTGCCTCCCTAAAACGTGTGAGAACCTCCCGCAGTATTTTCAGGAGTTCCGAGTGGCTGGGGGCTGCGACCAGGACGTCGTCGAAGTAGGGAACGACGCCTGGGAGCCCATGGAGCACCCGCTCCATGAGGCTCTGAAAAATTCCCGGGGCAACCGAAACGCCGAATTGGAGGCGGCGGCAACGGAAGGCCCCGCGGTGGGTGACGATGGTCTGGGCTGTAGACGCATCGTCGTCTACGGGAAGCTGCTGGTAGGCCTGTGCCATATCTAGCTTGGCGAAAATGCGGCCTTGCCCTAAGGAGTGGAGTAGGTGTTGCACTACGGGAACCGGATATGGATTTGCCTGCAGGGCCAAATTGATGGTCGACTTATAGTCGGCACATATTCTCACCGATCCGTCGGGTTTGACCGGGAGGACTATGGGGGTTTCCCAACGGGCGTGATCTACGGGCTCGATTACCCCCTGCTCTATAAGCTTATCAAGTTCAGCGTCTACCTTTGCTCTCAATGCGAAGGGGACCCTGCGTGCCTTCAGCCTAATGGGAGCGACCTGGGGATCGAGACAGAGGGAAATGGGGGTGCCCTTATAACAGCCCAATTTCCCATCGAACACATCTGCGAACTCATCTAGAACGCTATCTACGGTGAGGGGGACTACCCTGTGCACCCCCTCTATGGTGAGGCCCAAGGCGGGAAACCAATCCAACCCAAGGAGAGCGGGCAGATCGTTCCTGACGATTAGAACTGGGAGTTTCCCCTTAAAGTCTCCGTATTCCACCTGGATGTGGAATATTCCTGCCGTGGGAATCCCATTTCCCTGGTAGTCTAGGAGGGAGACCCCGACGGGGCGCAATTGGCTCTGGGGAACTCCGGGACAAAGGCGGGAAAACAAGGCCCAAGATAGGAGAGAACGGGAAGACCCGGAGTCCACCTCCATTCGACAAAGCTGACCTTCGAGTCGGACGGCGGTGCTGATTTTGCGATCGCCGGCGGGAACGTGGGAAGCCTGGTAGACCACGCAGTCGGCGCCGGAGGGCTGGTAGGTTGAGTGGCAGTCCTCAGCTCGCCTCGCAGGACGTGGCTGTTGGCGGCGTTGCGGTGCCTGGCGCTGGTCGCTGGGCTGCATGAACGATGGGGCTGGCACGAGAGCCCGGCAGACCCTGGTGAGGTGTCCTTCTCCTCGGCAGCGGCGGCAGACGGCGGAACGGAACGGGCAGGATGCGCGGCTGTGGCGGCCGCCGCATCCGCGGCAAGGTGCGTTTGAGACTGGCTGAGCGGGCGTCGGTGGTTGCTGGTGTGGCCTCCGCTTCGGCTGCGTCCTCATTTGTCCGACGGTTTCCTCCTCCTCGTCTTCAGCAGGAGAGAGGTCGTCGACGAGGTTCGTCTGGGTGGAAGGCCCCGCGGCGGTTTGCGCGGGGGTTTTCAGCTGGAGGCGTTCGATGTCGGCCGTGGATTGTTCGGAGAGCTCCGCTGCTCGCGCGGTCTCCACGGCTTGCACCAAGGTGATTTTGTGGTTCCGGAGCATGCGGCTGCGCAAATGCACGTCGCGGACCCCGCATACAAACTGCTCCACGAGGTTCTCCTCCAGGTCTGCAAAATCGCACTGGGCGGCCACTGTGCGCAAAACCTCTAGAAACTGGCTGATGGATTCGTTGGGCTTCTGCACTCGGCGGCGGAAGGTGAAGCGGCGTGCGATCAGAGAGGGTGAGAGAGCGTAGTGGTTCCTCAGCCTGGACATTAGCTCGTCCCACCCAAGTTTGTAGGCTGGCCTCGGGGTGGCCAGGGCTCTCGCAGAGGCGAACATGGAAGGCTCACAGCAGGACAAGAAGAAGCTGCATTTCTCCTCGTCGGTCTGTGCCTGGTTCTTCGATGCGATTAAGTAGCACTCGAAGCGCTCCATGAAGCCGTCCCATGATTCTCCGGCAGATCCGAATGGCGCGAAAGGAGGAAGCGCTGATGCCATCGTGGTGAGGAGCCAGAGAGGGGGAGGAAGAGGGCGGAGAAAATTTTGCGTTCGCTGCCGGAGTTCTCAGCCTGAGGATAGCGTTCATGCTGGTTCAGACGCGGTGGCAGCTGGCTTGTTCTTCTCCGTGGTCGCGGGAATCGGAATCCCACCTTCGTCGCCAGTTTTGCATCTTGGAGCGAAGGGAAGGGACGCGACAAAAGCGGGTATGCAAACAGCAACCTTTATTTAGAACAGAGTGACTACGATTCAACGTGGCGTGGTTCGCGCCAAACATTTATACCTCCGGGTTTTGAACGAGGAGCCAATGGGCCGTCGCGTAGCTCGACCAATCGGGGCGAGGATTGAACCGGCTCCGCCCGGGAACCAATCAGAAGGGAGTCCTTTATTCCCGCGCTAGTATTCAACACCCCTTATTACTGTAACAGATCGGTAGGGCCTCAGGTTCTTTGCTTCCCACTTTAGCTCAGCATATGGATAATTTACCAATGCCAATGGACTTTCCATTTTCTATGAGATGATTATCCATCCAGTAACCATAATAGGACATTTTATGACCTTGTATTGAGAGAAATACTAGAATTGCTGCACTGGAGTTATGAAATACAAGGAGTGAATAGTAAGTTCTTCCTAAGTTCTGTTCTGGGGAAAATACATTTTATCCAATTGAGTGATAACATCCACGTGGAGACTGGAGAATTGTTTGGTAGTATCGTGTGTAGATACTGCATCATTTTATGCTACTGTGTGAAGATTGTTTAATATTGTAAAATATTGAAGTGATTAATTTGGGCAGCTATAGATTTTTTGCCAACATTTTACTCAAGCAAGCAGCTGCCATCCATTACAGTAGACAATATGTAGCAGATCAACCAATTTTTATATTTCATTGGTTAATTGAGAGAATAATTATTCCTGACAAATTTACCCTGATTCTATTGTACCAAATTAAATCATTTTTAAAAGAAATTTCTTATGAATGATGACATCATTCCTGAGTAAGTGAAGCAGGATGCAAATATTAAAGAAAAATAAGTGAACAGATGGCTTCATGATAGAAAAAAAATCATAAGGAAAGTTTACAATCAATTCTAGAGTTCTAGAATTCTAGAGTTTCCTTTTCATACAGAGCGTTAACTTTCAATCGTTGCATTTTGTAAGAAACCATACGGAAGAAAGAGAGGGAGATATTTTCATAACTGAACTGAATAGCGTATTCACTATTTTTCTGGTACAGATTTCCTAAACTGGATAGTGTATTTACTATTTTTCTGGTATAGATTTCCTTGGAAACCCTTTCTGTATCTGTTGAATTAAGCAATATCATCTGAGGTAAATGTCCAACTCTCAGCTGAAGGTCTGCTATGTATTGTAGTGAGCATTTCTGTTATTCTTTATAAATCTTCTTTGATGATATTTTCAGAGACATCTGCCAAAGAAGGACTGCTGTTGTGGTGTCAAAGAAAAACGGCACCTTACCGAAATGTGAACATTCAAAATTTCCATCTTAGGTAAAGTGAATCATTTCTAGATGTAAAGACTTCCCTGTTAATTATGTAGATGTGTTTTATCCTTAATGGTACATTTGGAAATGGAGAACACACAATACATCAGTGGTGAGTTCCTACCGGTTCAGCTGAACCGGTAGTGGTTTGGCAGCAGCAACCCAGGCCTGCCATGCGTGGCCCCTGAATCGGTTCTCCAGGCTGCGCCATCGGCAGCACCATCTTGTTTTTCAGTTCTGCACATGCACAGAACAATTTTAATTGCACTGCGCATATGCGCACAGCTCACATCAAGCACACGTGCGCAAAGCACACAAACAAGCAAACTGGCAGTAGAGCCTGCCGGAATCCACTCCTGCAATACATCATATTTTCTTTGCAGTTTGAGAAGGGCCAGGAATAACTCTACAAAGCCAGCATGAGTATAGGGGCTCCCAGATCATTGTAGCAATTAAAATGGACACCCTATGTGAAAGGAGTCAGCAGTGAGATTATTTCACATGTCACCATAGGTGCTCTTTGATGGAAGAGGCCTAATTAGAAAGGAAATTAGCAATAGCAATAGCAATAGCAGTAGACTTATATACCGCTTCATAGGCCTTTCAGGCCTCTCTAAGCGGTTTACAGAGAGTCAGCATATTGCCCCCAACAATCTGGGTCCTCATTTTACCCACCTCGGAAGGATGGAAGGCTGAGTCAACCCTGAGCCGGTGAGATTTGAACCGCTGACCTGCTGATCTAGCAGTAGCCTGCAGTGCTGCATTTAACCACTGCGCCACCTTGGCTCTGAAATTACTACAACTAGTGTTTGGGGGAATAAACAGAAGTCCCGATCGTAATGTACTGGCGACAAAATATTTTAAAAATCTAACACTGTCTTACTTCCATCTGCACAACGTAAATCTGTTGTATAATTTCTAGAAATCAATTTATATTGCAAGTATGTTGAAATTGGCAGAAATAGTGGAAGAAAGATCCCTTTCACAGAACCTATAAATAGTGTGAAAATTGGGCATTGTGGCATGATTAATAAATGCTAATTTTTATCCCCAGCAGTTGCTGCTGAGATTAAAAAAAGAAAGACACTTGTTTTCATTTTGGATCTAATCAGGTTATAAATAGATATGCAAGCTTTCAAGTTTCATAACGCTCTTACTCCAAAGAACAGAAAGCAATAAAACCTTAGGTGTACAGTGTGTAGAAAAATCCAAGACACAAATAACTTGAAGATCATGGCTATTTATGTTGTGGCTTTTGTTTTAATCTCTGTACAATGCCCAGAGTTACCATTGTGAGATAGGAGGTCATAGCGATTATGTAAATACATATATACATATAAGAATAGAAGAAAACATCTCTGTTGTTGAGAATGGTCTCTGACCTACAGATAGTTGAGGTCTTTGCTTGTAGGTAGTTAAGAACAGATTTTACCAAATATCCTATTTTTATAGTACTTGTAATTACTGGATTGTTGGGTTTGGCTTCAAATACCATTTTAAAAATAATATATATGAAAAATGCATTAACAAGCGATAAAATAAATAGACCCAGCTTCCCAAACCTGGCATCTTCAGAAGAGCTGGGAATATCAGAGATGCTTTTTCCAGAGGCAACTGGACTCTCTGGTTTTTCTTTGAAAATGTTTTGCTTGAAAAAGCACCTTTGGGACAACCATGACCTGAATGACTGAGAATGTCATAGACAAGAGCTGGGAGTGTTGGCTGAGACATTTTGCCGGATAAACTAACTACTGTAATGTATCAAATAATTGACTCAGAAGAATTATACTTTCTCCTACATAAAATGTCCAACTCCTGATAAGGCATTGGAGAGATGAACTCTCCTGTTCAACACATGTCTTACTGTCTGTGTACGGCAGGTCATTCCCATGTTTAGGTTCTAGACACAATCCATTGGAGCTCTGAGAAATTTATTTCAAACATTTTCATCATTCCACCAGACTTTTCAGATTGTGTGAGTGGCCTGTGCTCTTTTGCTGGCTGCTGGTTTAAAACTTTAAGACTGATTTTCTAAATGATATGCGAGCAATATTTTCTGAGCTACCCTGAGTATGCCCTGGATACTTAAAAGTAAATAAAAAGATGGACAAACCACTGAGTGAAATGAGCAGCCCATCTGCTCCAGCCAACTGTAGATTCTTGCCCCGTGAAAAAATAAGTAAGCAGTCATTTATCATCTAGTGCACTATGCATGAAATTTCTCTGGTTTTTTTTTTGTACAAAAGTCAATGAAATTTGTCTTACAAGATAATATCCTAAAATGCCTCTTCCTTATCAACATTTTAAATATTTTTTGAAACTTATGAGCTATTGCTATTGGACATGTGATACAATTGTTGAATATTGTCAGACCATGCACTATCTGGCAAAATCAGTGTTTAATTAATATATTGTCGCCTTATTTTTGGTTTCTTCTCCTGAAGCTGGAAAGATGGCCTTGGTCTCTGTGCACTGATTCATAGACACCGACCAGATCTTATTGACTACTCCAAGCTTTCAAAGGTCATTAATTTTGCTGGCATGGCATGATAACTTGCACCAATCTGGCATGATGGTTTGCACTGATTTGGCTCACATACTACATATAGAGATATGTTTGTTTTGTAGTTTGAAATGAGCCTTCTTTCTTTGGCTCTTGACCTGCAAGTATAGAACAGTCTTCCTGAACCAGGTGCCCTCTGCTAATTTTAAATTTCTCCCACTAATAATGGCCAATCACTATGGTTAAGACTGCAGTAGGTGATCCCAATTAAGCTAAACCACAAGCCATGAAAAGTATCCGGATTATATTGTGTGCCTATTAGTTTTTCTTTCTGCATGCCTTTCTTTGCTTTCTGGAAATCTTTGGAGAGACATAGAGGATCTTTCTTTGCATTGATGCATTTAGGGTATGTTCATACAATATGCAAAGCTGAAAAGCTTGATGGCTGCCACACATTGTTTGGTTCATATGCAGTATGAGTTAAACAGCAGGCATAACTAATAACTAAGCTTTTAGTTTAGCAAGGTGGCAAACATAGCAAAGTCACATCCATCTTTTTGTGTGTCTGTCTGAAGCTTACCGGGGAAATCCCTAAGATGAAAGCAGGGAAGGTGAAAGCAGGAGCACTCAAGTGAAGCACACCAGCAACTCCTTCCAAAATTTGTCTTACCACAACAGTTTTTCAATAGTTCTCTAGTAACCCTGAGGGCTCAGTGGCTAAGATGCTGAGCTTGTCGATCAGAAAGGTCAGCAGTGTGGTGGTTCAAATCCCTAGTGCTGTGTAACAGAGTGAGCTCCCGTTACTTGTTCCAGCTTCTGCCAACCTAGCAATTCGAAAGCACATTAAAAATGTAAGTAGAAAAATAGGAACCACCTTTGATGGGAAGGTAACAGCATTCTGTGCACCTTCGGCCACATGACCATGAAGATGCTGGCCACATGACCATGAAGATGTCTTTGGACAGTGCTGGCTCTTCGGCTTTGAAACGAAGATGAGCACTGCCCCCTAGAGTTCGGAATGACTAGTACATCTGTGCGAGGAGAACCTTTACCTTTACCTTAACCCTGAAATATCAGTACCATGCATTGGAGTAAATTCCACTGAAATGTTTTATATATATATATAAATTTTATATTTATATATATATATATATATAAATAAAGGGACATATGCTTAACTTTTATATTATATAAACATACTTAGGAGTAAGAGTGTCAGCAGGATATGGTTAAAAATGTCAAGATGGAAGATACGGTGCCGTGGAAATCTGCCATGCTTCTTGGGGAAACATTTAATCTTATTTTAAAATGCTGCTATTGAGTGAATCTCTAACATATTCTGTGCTTGCTTTTGAATTGCTGCAACCTTGCCCTTAAATAAGGGACTTACCAATTGTAATTTCTGCTTCCTGTGCAGGACGACCCTCTGGGGAATATAAACCTGGCCATGGAGGTTGCTGAAAAATACCTGGATATCCCAAAGATGTTGGATGCAGAAGGTGTGAGTTAATGTGCTTTTAATAGGCAGCAGGTTGCAACTGTTAAAGTCTTTTTGTCCCATATGTTATAAGAAAAGGATCTCCTTCCTCCACATTGTGATTTATCAAACTGCATCTTACCTGCCATTTCCATTTAGACTGGAATAAGAAAATGCTCTCTGATGTAATTGAAATTAATAGCAGTAGGGAGGGCAATTTTCAGTTCCCCCCTTGTATTCATTTAGTTATCCCTCAATAACTCCATGCTTTCCAAGTAATTCATAAACATAAATCCAAAGATTTCAAGTAAAATATCATTTGAAGACCTAAATCAGCTGGAATTATTATTATTTAAATCCAGCTAAATTAATTTCTGAAACTCCTGGCACCTAAAAATGCAGAAAGTCAGGAACAAGAAAACCAGACTACACAATTGAACCTGAACCCTTATTTTAATGTTTGTTGTTTGTACAAACTATTTTAAAAAGGGCAGGGCTTCCTTTTTGAGGGTTGTAGTTGCCATATTTACTTCCCCCCCAGTCCAAGTACCATGTTTCCCCAAAAATAAGACATGGTCTTATTTTCTTTTGGCCCCTGAAATAAGCACTTGGTCTTATTTTTGGGGAGGTCTTATTATTTTTGAAGTGCAGGAGGCGGCAAGATGGTTATCTCATGGCTGCTGCTGTGTTGCAATATTTTCAGGGAGGGCTTATTTTAAGGGGATGGCTTATTTTAGCACATGTGCTCAAAATCTCAATTGGGCTCCTTATCCAGGGAGGTCTTATTTTCAGGGAAACAGGGTAGCAGAGACATAACAACACATTCTTAGACAACTTCGAAGAATATTAGCATTAGTGTTGAATATTGTCAGTTGAGAACAACATCTATCAGCACAATTTATTCATGCTTTCCCTGAAAATTTTTCCTGAAGATAATTCAGGTCTATGAAATGACTTGCCATCCCATCTTGTTTATTATTGCTAGGCTATGCAGTACAGAGCAAAAAAGACTTGATTTTGAGGTTGTTTTTTTTTACAGCTTCTGTAGTGTTGAGATACTTGTCCCCATCTAATGTTGCTACTCGGATTTGCTTGCCTCATTTGGTATTCCACACCTATGGCACAATATTACAATCGTTTCATGATTTACAACAGATAAGCAATTCTTTTGTGTTCACTGGCAGATTTGAAATTTTGAAAGTATGTCTCGTACTTGCCTTATTTCAGCATGGCTGCCATGGTGGAAGTGTCAATTTACTAGAAAAATAAAGGCATAAAAGAACCCACACTAATCTCCTGATGTTCTTTATTGATTTTATTTTGGTCTTTCTACAGGGCTAAGTAGGTTCATTTTCAAATAAAGACTTGCCCTGCAGCTATTCATCTTGTTTGCTTTCTAAGGATGTGAGATTTATGGAAGCCGAAGGCATTCTTATAAATACAGTATATTTTTAACATGCCGCTTTCCCAATGGTTTTTTTCAGTTTTAAAAAATGGATAGATCAGGCAAGTTTGGCAGGATCAATTGATATCTACTGGCTTTTTGCTTGCTACCTGTCTTTCTTTTGGAATGGCTTAACAGTACAATGTCAGGTTCATTAAATCTCTTTTCTCCTGTTGTCTTTGGTCATATCCCTAAGAAGGAGAATGTTTCATTTCAGTTTGAAATTAACTATTAAAGAAATATGGATCTAGTCCATCCTTGAGGGAAATATAAGTCTTGATGGAAAATGATTTGCGATCTATAAACTTTATCGTCAACAAAAATACATGCTTTCATGGATTTCTTCTCACTGGAAATGACTTGGGCAGCCTAATGTCAATTTTGGGGTATATAAGATGGGATCAAGCTTACCAGACATGCTTGTTTAAATAATTGAGTAGTCAACCCTCTTGAAAAGATTTCTTATCTTATCATTCTTGTTTTTATTGGTGCTAGAAGAGTAGAGTATTTTTGCTCTATGGCTGCTATGATAATGTATGGGTTATTTTTTTGCTTATCCTGTGATTCCTTTCTGTTTTCTTTTTAGAAGCTATAGTTTGCTGCATTATAAAATGCATGGGTAGTTTTCAGAAAGTCCTTGTTTAAAAAATAATCACAGTTGTTTTCTTTCGCACTTCTGAGGGCATTTGTCAGATCCATTCTTTATATGTTGGACAATATTAAATCTCTACCATGTGGAAGTAAAATAATGCATTGAAATTTGTATTCTGGAAAGATAATTACTTTTAAACAATGAAAACAACAATGCAGATATGACATACTACAAACTATAATACTATATTTTTTTTTCTAGAAAAGGCCTTTGACAGGTAGAAACTTCTAAGCATCCCGCAGTAGTTTCCGTGTTCATTTAGAAACACCGTATATGGTTACCCCAGATTGTAAAGTCCAGTCAGGAGAACCTCAGCATTTCAAACAATCTGTGTAATTACAAACATGGAGTATTCTGAGGGGGATAACAAAAGTCAATATGACAGACATTTCTGCAGGACTGAAGCCATGCCTGGAAAAGGCGTGGCAGAATTTTGAATGTGAAGAAGCACCCTTCTTCTTGATTACATTGAGTCTCTATATATACACTCCTGAATATACACCAATGTCTTTGAATCAAACCATATAGCATGCCAGCACCTGATTTGTCTGCAAGTATTCCTCTCAAAAACCTTAGATATTTTCAAATTTTGTTCTCCAGGATTTCCATTTTAGCGTCAATGCTTTCTTCTTCCAGTTTAAATGGCTCTAATAATACAGAGAACAAAATTGAGCACTTATTGTGTCTCCCTTGCGTGCTACTGTTCTTTTACATATTGTGCTTGTTTTCTTTCTTTTCTCTTTTCTGATAGACATTGTGAATACCCCCAAGCCTGATGAAAGAGCAATCATGACTTACGTTTCTTGCTTCTATCATGCTTTTGCTGGAGCTGAGCAGGTATGCATCATCACCTTTTGGATTGCCGTGTGCTTTGTGTTCCAGGTTTCCATTAACTCTGAAACCACTTTGTTTTGTTTTTTTTAATTAGGACTGACAAATAAAGTATATGGCGCTATTAGAAACACTGCACTAATAGACATGCAGAAACAAGCATATATAGATGCATACAGAAAAAATAAAAACAGTCCTTGACTTACGAACACAACTGACTCTGGAATTTTGGTTGTAATTTGTTGTGGTCATTAAGCGAGACACAAACGTGAATACCTCACTCAATGAACACAATCCCAGTTCTCTACATTGCAATCATTAAAGCAACTGTGCAAGGGCACCTCAGGAAGTGGGGGAGGCCTTGTCAGGCCTGGCACTAACCAGCATGTGGAAACCTGCCACAGGCCAGTGAGGCCCATTATGTGCAGGCCCCCTGATTCCTATCCCTCTGCCAAGAGGCCTGGATCTTATCCCTACCCCACCGTTGCCAGGATCTATTTATCTTTCCCTTTCCCTGTAATTGCTGAGAGATGAACCAAGCTGATGCTAATCTAGAAAGCTAGCGAAGGCCATTTTCCTCAAGGCTAGAGAGGAAGGAACACGAAGTCAGCCCACAAAGTTCCTGATCCTGGACCATCCCTGAGAAAGATTGCCTTCATTAGCACCATAACAGCTGGGCCTACCTGGCAGCAGCTTCAGGAAAAAAAGAACAGATAAGTGGCCGTGATAGGGCAGGCAGAAGGCCCAGTTCTCTTGGGAGTGATGGGGATGGAGAGAAGCGCCCCGCAGACTGGTGGGCCTAGCTAGCCAAGGCCTTTCGGCCCATGGCAGGTTTCTAGATGCCAGTGGCTTAGATAGCTAAGGCCGCCCAGTCCTCCCAGTGGGGGAGAGGAAGCAATGCTTCCACAGCCATAAAGATGGCTGCACCTGAATTTTGATCATGTGAGTGAGTGGGTGTGGGTGCTGCAATGGTCAGGACTTCAGACGGTGGTAATAAGTCCCTCGTTCAGCACTGTACACATGGTCGCTGAATGAATAGCTATTAAGTTGAGGACCATCTGTATAATTACTATGATAATTTTTATCACTTTTGAAAAGGCCACTACCATTTTCCAGACAAAGCCTACCCACTGGTGGGGGAAAATCTTTTTTGCAGTGTCAAGGCAGTTTATAGTGATGGAAGGAAAGCATTTCTCCGGCTGCTCTAATATGATTAGACTGTCTCAATTATTCAGATTCAATATAAATATTTTAATAGTTTTCAGACTGTACTCTGGTGAAGTCTGAGATTTTTCTGCAGCTAATCATCACCGAGGAGAAGGACAAGGACAGTCAATCTTTTTAGAAAAAGAATTTACCTTTGCTATTAAACTATTGCAAAACTAGAATTGCCACAAGAATATCCTTGGGGCAGTTTCCCCCAGGATGATAATTGTCAGGCAAACTGGGATTAGACCTTCAGGAATTTCTCAGCCAAGGTGGCCATTGGTTATGTGAACTGGATATACTGTAATAATGTCTATATATGTGAAAATCTAGGCTTTTTTTGTAAAAGGCTCAGCCCAGAAAGGTCATGATCAACTAGCTGTGAGGACAGATGTGTTACCCAGACATACCACATAATTTTTTGCTAGGTGCAGAGACGCTAGGGTATACTTTATATGGAGAGTAATATTTGGCTGTAAAGTGAAATCAGGATTTATTAAAAATTATTGCCACTGAAGGAATCATCCTCAGTTTATTATTTTCTGGGTAAAAATTCAGAGATAAGTTAATTCATTCCTCTTTTTTGCCTCCTTCCCTCAGTCCTTTCTTTCTCCTCCTAGATAATAGCATAGATTCCTTTAACATTGTATTTTGTGATTGAGCATTGATAATTTGTTGTTTACATTGCCAATAGTAGAGATGAAACATCAGCTAGCTAGCTGTAATAGAAACCTTTGGAATTAATCAAAGATTAAACTGGAAATTACAGAACACAAATAACATTTCTGCAAGTTTTTCCTAATATTAATTTTTTTTTGTTAAAAAACTATGAGTAAAAAATAATTGTGTGGCTCTCATTTATTTATCATGACTGAAGCTAATGCAGCAATAATTCTGTTTTAAGATGCTACTGAAAAATGTCTGATTTTATTATAACAGATTAACACTGCTATTTCTTTGAAATGACTATTTGTTAGTATAGTACATTTGGGCATCAATAAACCTAGAAAAATTGTAAATCAAAATGTATGTAATAGAATGTGAAGTTCTTAATATTGCTAAACTAATTAATTGATAGTTGCTTTTTCCGCAAATTATTCATCCTGAGACATTTGTCATTAACTACTTTTGGGGATATTATTTTTACATTAGTTCATGATTATATTATTTTTGCTTCTATGACTCTATTAAATTTCCTTCAAGGAAATGTAAATAGATCAAAATATGTTTACATACACATATTAAGATTATGGCTTTTCTAGTGCATTTTATAAAGAAATTAGGAGATAATAAAAAGATGTTATTTTTATAGCAGGTTCATAAATTAAAATCAGATTAAGTCAGAGTCATGATCAGATTCATAAATTAAAAACTACTACCTCAGGAGTGATTTTAAAAATCTACTGAAATTATATGATACTGTTATAATACAATACTGTAATTAGATACAGAAAATCTAAAGTCTTTCTCAAAGAAAAAATGTAAATATGTTAAGACTAATTAAAATAAAGGTTTTAGCATAGAAGTAGTGCTAGGTTTGAAGAAATATTCATTTTTATGACATTTGTGTTTCCCCATAAACTCAATGGCATTTTTAATTCAAAGTGCTGGTTGTTAGCCATAAAGCCCTAAATGGAAAAAGGCCTGCTTACTTGAAGGATTTCCTGTTTCCTACAATATGTGCATGGCCAATTCAACCTTGCAGGGTTGACATATTCCAGAGCCCTTTGATTAAACAAGGCCATCTATCAGGACCCTGGAGCTTCCTCTGTAGCACTTCTTGCACTCTGAAATGAGATTCCTCCCCCCCCCCCCGATCCAGATGGCCCCAACTTGCTGTTGTTTAGAAAGGCCACAAAGACTAGGCTTTTTGCCTGGCCTTTGGCAAAGGAAAATAGCAATTGCACTTAGATTTATATACTATTTCACAGTGCTTTACAGCCCTCTCTAAGCAATTCAGAAAATCAATATATTGCCCCCCCAACATTCTGGGCCCTTATTTTACCAACCTCAGAAGGATGGAAGGCTGAGTCACTCTTGAGCTGGTGAGGATCGAATCCCTGGCAGTCAGCAGAATTAGCTTGCAATATTGCATTCCAATCACTGTCCCATGAAGTCGCTTTGCTTTGTTACTATCTGGTTTGTCATTCTCATTTATTAATTTTACTTGCTATTAATTGTATTTCTCTTTTTTAGTTCTCTTTTTAGTTTAGTTGCTTGACAGTACATACATTTAATAAACAATATGCAAATATTTATATGAGAATTTAAAAAGCTGTAGCTATACCTACAGATGAATTAAGATACTTTAAAAAAATCAAGTAACAGATGAACCCCTAGTTTTTAAAAATGACATAGAAATATTATAGTATAAAGAAAATATATGTTACTCTAATTAATTGAATAATCTGATAAATGATCAATAGTTGAAAAATATCAGCACACTATATGCAGAAAATGCATACATTTAACTAAGATGTAATATTATCACTGGTTCCACCACAAAAGCGCGTAGGACAAAATCGCGCTCGACAAAAGCGCGCTGTGACGTCATCACAGCGCGACGAAAAAGATCGAAAAAATGTAAAAATAAAGCTAAAACCTTCCCCTAACCCCCCCAAACCTAACCCTAAACCTAACCCTAACCCTAACTCTTAACCTAACCCTAAACCTAACCCTAAACCTAACCGTTAAAGTAACGAAAAACGTAACGCTAACCCTTATCCTAACGCTAACGCTAACGCTCTAAAGCTAACCCTAACCCTAACCCTAACCCTAACCCTTACCTTTATGTGAATCGGCTTGCTTTAATTTAATTTTTATTAATTTTTATTTGAATTTTTCGATCTTTTTCGTCGCGCTGTGATGACGTCAAAGGCGCGATTTTGTCGATCGCGCTTTTGCCGTCCGCGCTTTTGACGGGTCACGATTATCACTGGCCTTGATAGCCTAACGTGCCTTTGCACAGCATGTCAAACGTGGTTAGTATTATCCTTAGGTAGTTTTTTTTTGTGGCTTAGCACATGGTGCAGATCCAAACTGTTTAGTTAATTTAGGGTTGGATTCATTGTGTGAACCCCCAAAATGGGTTGATGCAGTTACTATGTTAAGTATCTTGTGTGAATTAACCCAGTGAATGGCAACGCAATAAAGATTCAGAATTGTCAGAATTTCCACTTTTTAAATTTTCTATATCAAACAATCCATCATATGTTTTTTTCTCTCCATCTGGTGATCCCTAGATGTGTTGGTCATAATTGCTGGTGAAATGAAATATGTCTTGTGAAAGCAAGAGTGCTGGTGTCAGTACAATCTCCAGCCTACACTTCTGTCCTGTCCTGTCCTGTCTTGTCCTGTCTTGTCCTGTCCTGTCCTGTCCTAGCAACATACAACTGAATGACAGGTCATAAGGCAGGTCTGACAGGAAGTCCCAAGTAAAAAGAGGGAACAAAAAAGGAATTGTTTTTTCAGCCTCTGGATTCTTGAATGTTATGGTGAATTGAGCAAGTTTTCAGGACCTTGGACAGAACTCAGGACACATTCAAGCCTGATTATTGTTGTACTGTACTACTTTTTCTCAGCCCTCAAGAAATGGTTTTTCATAAAGAGGCACAATGTTTATCCAGAAACCCAACACTTCATTGTTTCTTCACAGGCTCATGTTGGATCTGTTTTGGGGCACAGGCTCTTCAGAATTTGTTGCACTTGGAATGGAAATGCAGGCAACATGTTGGACATGGGCTTGTAGAGTGCAATTCTAAGGTGCAATGTTGGGTTATTAATTTTTGGAAATCTAAGTATCTCAACAGCTCAGCTCAATAGTATGGTCAGGCTTCAGGTATTCTTTATTAGCTAATAAACCCCATATTTCCATGTATTTTCCATAGTGGATTCCATATTATGACTTTTAAGATACTTCTCCTTGAATCATATTGGATTCTAGGGTCGATGGAAGAAGTTTTCATCTGTGAAGTGTCTTAGCACCAGTTCTCACAAAGAGGTTACACTTTTTTGCATGCAGTGGCCCAGCCATGCAGAAAAACTTCCTATATGAAGTTGGTACTAACACAGGCAAATGGCCAATTTTGCCATTAACCTCTATGCTGTTATGACAGGAATGACTTCATTGTATTACATTACCTTTTCACAGCAGAGTTTCTCCATACACATGAATCCATAAGCAAGTGAACAAAACACACACACACAACCCCAAAACAGAAACAAATACTTTGTATGAACCAATCTAAAGCCTTGGAATGTTTTTTTAATACTTGGAATTCAGAAAATAGCTTTCTTTACAGCATGAATTATTCAGTAGAATTTTAGTATTTTAAAAAAAGGGATTTTAGGGTGATGTAAAACTTTAAATTAATCACGATTCAATTAAGCAGGGACATTAATGGAAACCTATTTAGATCCCTAGGTGATGAAAATCCCTGTGTGTGTCATCCACTGAAACAGCTTAATGAATCTGAAGTATGGCAGTATGAGAAATATTTTACATTCCTGAAACAGCCCAATTTTTCTCTTATATGTACTTCAATCACTGATTTTAGAAAATGCAACTGCAAGAAGGAAGCGATCCTTGAAATAATAAGAATAATATGCATCATGCTGATTATCTATAGGGTTATTTATGTGATTTATGCTTATTGTTTCTGTGGAATACCCTACTTTGTCATTCACCCAATCTTAAATTATATCATATTGGAGAATTTTGTGATTCCATGCATGAAGGAACAGACAACTAAAATAATGTACCTAAACTAATAAAAACCAGTGGCTGAATGTGCTCATTATTTTATGCGGCAGTAGCCACTGGATCATCATTCACATTTTGTTTCTGCATGAATCTAACAACATACCCACACTGTTTAATTTTCTGGATTTTCCAGGCAGAAACAGCAGCTAATCGGATTTGTAAAGTACTTGCTGTGAACCAAGAAAATGAAAAGTTGATGGAAGAATATGAAAAGCTGGCAAGTGAGGTAGGTGAAGCTTGTCATAACTCTTGAAGTTTGCTTCTGATACCAAATCATTTTATGTGCAATTTTATAAGGACAGAAAAGTTACATAAAGCTGTTAACAATTGCTGAGGCTTTTAAAAAAAATATAATTAGTGTGGGAGGAATCTCCATTTATATCTCTGGTTTCTTTTTTTAGGCTATAAAAATAAATATGCTTGTTTTTACTTGCAATAATAAGGAACTATTAAATTTGATGTGTGTTGGCAATTCTTGCCAACATCTCTTGTATCTACTTCTACCTTATTCTGGATTACTTTTAGATTTTGGCCACCCTAAAAACAGTAAATGACAAAATTGTCGAAGTTTGTATATAAGAGTTTCATCCACACAAACACAGTAGACTAAGTAAAATGGATTGGATGGTTTATGATTCAGCATGCTGAGGAAACTTGCTTATTATATTAGTATATTATATAAAACAGGCCATTATCTAATGGAATTTATTTATTTTGGACATAGCACGTTCTGTGTACGCATCAACTGGGTTTTTTAAATCTAACAATATTTAGCATATTGTCTGAACCCAGCCAAAGCATAAAGGTTACAGTCTTACAGACAAAATAGAAGCAACTAAAATAAATGTAAAGCTCTTACTTTTATCCTGTCAAGGGATTTCAGTGACTCCTGGCTCCCTTATATGTTTGTTTATTTTATTTATAACCTATCTTTATTATTATTATTATAAACTACTCATGGCGCTGAACATATCTAATACTCCTTTGTCTTCTTATTTTCCCTGTAACATGAATCCTGTCAGGTGAGTTGGGTTGAGAGAGATTGATTGACTCAAAGTCTCCAGCCAGACCTTCCTGTCTAAAAGGGGACCAGCCTGAAGCCTTAATCACTACCCAAACTGGTTCTTTCAATTATCAGCCATAGCTTTCTTTTGGAATTTACTGCCAGGCAAAATGGTCATGGCTACTGCCTATCCCAGAATGCCCTGTCCTCCTTAACTGCTCAACTGTTCACAACCAAAGTAGTCTACTGGAAGGCAATAACCGGGTTTTCTCTTGTTGTCAAGTTATAAGATGCTTGCTTCCCCTTACTTTGGCATGATGATCCACTCACCATTATCATGAGTACTAATATGCCTTATTCCATCAAACACAAGTAAAAAAGAATCCTGTAGTATTAAAACTGGAAACCCACTCCCAGGAAATCTGGTCCAGTGTTTAAGTTACTGTAGAAAATGCTAGAATAGGAATCTTTTTCTTTTATTTCTATTTTTTACTGTTGTTTTCATAGGTTTTTTTTTGTCATTTGCTAACATGTCTACATGTGTGCAAACAGCTTTTAGAATGGATTCGGCGTACCACACCTTGGCTGGAAAACAGGACACCAGAGAAGACGATGGTAGCTATGCAAAAGAAGTTAGAGGACTTCAGAGATTATCGCCGAAAGCACAAGCCTCCCAAGATCCAGGAAAAATGCCAGTTGGAGATCAATTTCAACACTTTGCAGACGAAACTGAGGATCAGCAACAGACCAGCTTTCATGCCATCAGAAGGGAAGATGGTCTCAGTAAGTAGCAGTACATTTGGGCTGTATGCTATCAAACCTTTTAGTTCTGGAAACTGGAAAATTGTTTAAATCTCATCAAAGCAACAATCCTGCATTATAAGGGAATCAAAAGCAAATCCAGAGGAGGTTTTGATGTGGCTCAGTCTTCAATAGCCTGGTGAGGTAGTTCAGGCAAGAAGCACAACCAGGAGTAGTAGCTCTATCTTTATTAGGCAACATTAACAGAATGTTAAAGACTGGGAACATTTCTACCTTCCTTTTCTTTTAGTTTCCAGAGTAAACTAAATAGGGTTCTATTGAAACATTTCTCATGTCATCCCTCCTTCTATGGACTGAGACATCCTTTACATATCAATTTACAAGCTGTCCCTCATGTCTTCCAAGGTCATTCCTACATCTTATTAGAGTCTCAGCATTTTTTTCATCCATTCCTGATTCTCTGACCTTCTCTTGGTCTGCCTCTATTTAAAAAACGATTGAGAAATGGTTGCATTTGAAGATGCACAGATATTCCCTTTTTACATGAGAACCACAACTATTTTAATAAAGAATTGCAAAATAGACAGAAAACAGTAGAGAGGTAGGCTTGGGATATTATTGAAATTATTAAGAAAGCAGCCATCTTGAATATCTTTCATTGGGAAATGAGAAGCTTTCAAAACTATTTTTGCCCATCCAGAGTTTGTTACCCTACATTGGTGCGGGCTTGAGGAGGCATATTCCAGCTAGTTACACCACACTAGAATTGTTATGTCTTTTACCAAATATAATTTTTCATCATATTATTCTGGGAAAAAGTGAAATGAAGGGTGAATTATTGTAATGAAATGTTTTCACATTCATTACAGAAATTCACTGTTTGCTTTAGAAAGCTAAGGTAACAGTCCTTCTCAATCTAAATTTTGGCCCAGGATTAGACAATCAAGAGTCAGAGAAAATGCTTAGCCAATCTGAAAACCCCTTCTTTTGATACAGGTTTTAAGTATTTGATTTTAAATGCACCTATGCTTTTGTAGGATATTGCCAGTGCTTGGCAAAGACTTGAACAAGCAGAGAAGGGCTATGAGGAATGGCTGTTGAATGAAATACGAAGGCTTGAACGGCTTGAACATCTGGCTGCTAAGTTTAGGCAAAAGGCCACATCACATGAAACCTGGGCATATGGTAAGTCGGGATTCCCTTGCCTGCAAAAAAATATCTATCCAGTGTTTTCCCTTTGAAATAGAATTTAAAATCAAATTCATGATTCAAATGAAAAAAAAATGGACAAGAAAGAGAGAATAAGAATATGTAACAACATAGGAGGAAGGAATAGACTGAGGGATACAAAAGCCAGCAAATTAAAACATCAACTGTAAAATAAAGTCAATAGGCTTAGCTTGTCTGATAGCTCCTTGGCTCCTGATGAGGTTGCTGCTGACATGCAATCCTATTCAGCAGAGTTGGATTCCAGCTGAGAAGGTGGAAGTGACAGATTCTTGGGATGCTATCTGGGATGGGTTTAAGGATTTTGGCCCCCAAGAAAATTGGCAGGATGTTCAGAGCTAGGGACACTGCCACCTGTGCTTTGAGCCAATGGCCTCCTGGTTCAGGCCTTGTGGGGAGGGAGATATGTGGTTAGCTCCATGTGGTAGTAAATGCCTCCTTGTGGAAGGAGGTGGTTATGCTGGCTCTGCAAGAGGTAGGGATAGATCCGCCCCCTCAAGAGATCATTGCTGGATCTTCTTCATCACAAGATGCTGGTTTTTAAGCAGGTTGAAAGTCATACCTGGCATTAGATCAGGTTACTTGTGGGACTGCCTTCTCCCAAAAATTTCTGCCTGTCCCATAGGGAGGAAATGTTCTGGTTTTCTCACTGAAACATGGGTAGTAATATCTTACCTATCTTATGGGTAGTAAAAAGGTGCCTTTTTGGTGGGAGTCCATGTGCTCTGGAATAGTCTTTTCCCTTTTATATGCTAAGTCCCAGATTTGCTTGCTTTTAGAAAAGCAATCAAGACCTGACTTTTTCCAGAGATGTTTGTGTTGAGTTGAGTCACCTTTTTTGCTGTGACATTTCATTATTTATTTAATTATCTTGAGATTCCATGCACGCCTAGACAGCAAAAAGTGTTCATCATGGTGATTCACAAGCGGTGCAGGTCAAGAGTGTGTGATACGATGCCTGAAGCAAATATAGTTGTTCATGGGGCTTTCACTGCTCACAAAGATTTGCTCTGGGAAAACACTGAAGCTTTCAGAACGTATCTGCATATAGAAAGTAGCCTTCTTTAAACTTTTGGAACTTTAAAGTACTATTAGACAAATAATGCTGAGACAAAATAACAAAATATGAATAAAGCAGTATTAAAGTAAATAGAACAAATCTGCCATTATGTAGCAGATTGGGAGAGGTATCAAACCATGCACTCCACATATCCACCCCTTTCTATTTCCCCGAAGTGTTTCTTCACACATTGTGCTTTTAGCCATGCATAGTTCAAGAATTTTACGTGTACTGTTAATGGTGGAACAACTGATAAAGTGCTGGCTTAATCATTGCCCAGGAGCCTTTGGGCAGTCTTTGCTATTCAGGGAAAAGGCCTTCTTCAACAGGAATCTGTGGGTTGACCTTATGAGCCATGGTGGCACAGAAGTTAGAATGCAATACTGCAGGTTAATTCTGCTGCCTGCCGGCTGCCTGCACTTTAGCAGTTCAATTCTCACTGGCTCAGCCATCTTCGGAATGAAGACCCAGATTGTTGGGGGCAATATACTGATTCTGTAAACTGCTTAGAGAGGGTTGTAAAGCACTGTGAAGCGATATATAAGTGTTAAGTGCTATTGCTAAGTGCTATCATCATCACCATCTTGTAATCATTATAGCTTCAGCTTTCGGTCAGGGGCCCGCATGGTGACAAAGCAAAGGGGAATGGGAATCAGCTAAAGAGGCATTTGCTGCTATTCTTTGGGCAACTAAATGGTAGCGTCACTGTTATATATCATTTGATATGTGACTCTTACTACTGTTGGACTCTTTGACAATGGCAGTCATATCTCTTTGACTTTGAGCCCTTAGTCACCAGTGCTGACAATATCCCACCTCAGTGGCTTGGTTCTTCTCTCTTCCTTTCAGGCAAAGAGCAGATTCTGCAGCAGAAGGATTATGAAGCTGCTTCCCTGATAGATATCCGGGCTTTGTTGAGGAAACATGAAGCTTTTGAGAGCGACTTGGCTGCTCACCAGGACAGGGTGGAACAGATCGCTGCCATTGCCCAGGAGCTGAAGTATGTTCCATTTAGAGGCACACAGCTGCTGACATTTACCCGATAAACTCTTTCCAATAAATTTGATAGTGTCATAGGTACAATGTAAAAATTCCACAGATAACTTTCTAAGTGTTATTATCTTGGCCTGCTCTCTGAAAATCTTTCTGATTTCCTCCTTAACTAAAAATAGAGGTGCCTTGCAGGGCAACTACTTCAAAGCTAAATTAATGATAAACCTTTTGTCTGGTCCACTTTCTGGTTGGTAATCTTGAAGTGGAAGGGTCAGTTCTGACTTAATACATTTAGTCTAAGTCAGTGATGGCTAACCTTTTTGTCGCCATGTGCCAAAAGCGCACACATGTGTGACAGTGCACATACATGCATGCCTACACCCATAATACAATCCGTGTGCACACACACCCATGTGCCCCATCCCCCTGAGCATGTGCGTGCAACACCCAATGCTCCCCCCATGCATGCATGCGTGATTCCCCCCTGTCCCATTTTTGGCCTAGCAGGCCTTCCTGCAGACTCCTGGAACCAAAATCAGGCTGAAGGGAGATGTCCCCCCCGCATGCTCCCTCTGCACTCTGCACATACCACACGTCTCCTGCATGCTCCCCACCCACTGTGCATGCACGGCAGAGACCCAAAAATCAGTTGGCTGATGGGAGGTGGCACACATGTGTGGTGGATCTGAGCTGTGGTGATGGCCCACGTGCCCGCAGAGAGGGCTCTGCGTGCCACCTGTGGCACATGTGCCATAGGTTCGCCATCACAGGTCTAAGTGATGTTAAACAGGAAAGCTGTCTTACAGTTCCTAGTTTCTTTTCAGTTACTGCAATCTTCACCATTAAGATTGTTTGCAGAGATGTTGATATTATTTCTTATAGTTATTTTCTATCTACACATCTATGTACAGAATAGAAAGTGGTGGCAAAATTTTGTTTTTTGTTTTTGTTTAAAGAGGCATTTATATCTAAAAAGTGGGTGATAGAGATGTGTTTCCAAATTGGTCCATCCCATGTGAACAGGCTTGCTGATCTACTACAGACATTTCAAATCCACTTTTGTATTAACAGAGTTCATCAAATGCTATTGAATAACAAAATCTAGCTTTTTTCAGCATTAGTGATATTGCTGTAGCAGTTGGGATTTGGGTTCAAGAACATCTGAAGACTACCGATTATTTAGTTTTAGTGTAGGAACAGAAAGTCATGTCCAATGCTGATTGCTATTTGCCAGGACCATAAACTGCAAGGCGACAGGATGTTGGCTTCAGAAGTTAAGCAGGATCAGCCATGGTTAGTATTTGAATGGGAGACACTGTTCTGATTCTTAACATAATGTCATGGATGGAGATGAACTCAGAAACAAGGTGGATGGGACAGTTTCCTTCAGCAGACCAAATTCAGTCTGAAGTGATAGTATTATTGAATACTCTTTTCGTATTTCTCGTCAAATAGATTTTGATTGAAAAACAATAATCAGAAAAGTATGAATCTTCTTTTCTGGGAATTGTTCTTAGAAAGATGGACAGGCTAAGAAATTTTGGGCATGAGGTGGGGTAAACACTGCCAATAAGTAGTACAGGTCCTTTGAGAGAATGATACTGTTCTTTATGCGGTTTGGTTTGGCATAGCTCTATATTTCTACTTCCCACCACTTGGCAATGCAAGGTTGCTATTTCTGGAAAACAATTGTTATGTTTGACCTTGAACTATGCTAGTTAAAGTTCAGAGTCAGCTTCACCATTTTCTGTTATGGCAGCTAAGATTGCTAATAATAATTTTAAAGATTAGAATTGTTGAAGTCTTATTGAATAATGGTCTCTCCATAGAATAGAATAGAATAGAATAGAATAGAATAGAATAGAATAGAATAGAATAGAATTCTTTATTGCCCAAGTATGATTGGGCACACAAGGAATTTGTCTTTGGTGCATATACTCTCAGTGAACACAAAGAAAAATAAAATAGAATACATTCATCAAGAATCATAAGATACAACACCTAGTGATAGTCATAGGTTACTAATAAGCAATCAAATTATACTAGGAAACAAATAAAACAATATAAATTTTAAAGATACCAGCACATTTTGTTACAAACATGGTGTTACAAACAACATGGTGTTACCTTACTCAGGTGTGTCACATGAGTAAGGCAGATGCTATTGAGTTCCCACAACTGTATAATTTCAAAAATAATATCTTATAGGCAATTGTAAACTTCAAGTACAGAACTGTTCAGGAAGGAAAAGAATACAGATGCATCTTGAGTATATATCAACACATTCATGAACTGCAATATATTGGCTTGCAAAGTAATTACTAGATTAGAATTTCTACTTGTACAGACTAGTGTGAACATGTACAGAATAAAATGACTTTGGCCAAGCTTTTGGCATATTGGCCAAGATATGTCCAAACTGCCCAGTACCATATTTGCCATAGCAGGAAAAGCAGGTAGCATAGGTACAACTAAAGCTGCTAACCTGATCTATAGCTGCTGTATATGATTGAGAATCATTGAGTGAATACGTCAGTTGACCAAAGGTTTGGTGGTTGGCAGAGAGGAATATGTATGATGACCAGGGCATATGGAAGAGTGTAATGTATGAGGATTAAGAAATATGAACTAATGCATGAAATGAAAGGAGAATAATAATAATAATATAATTTATTATTATAATAATAAAACTCAGAGAAAGACTGTAATGATTATGAATGAAATGGAGTTGTTGAATACCTGCAGCAAAGTGAATGAGTAAGTTTTATTATGAAGGGGCTAAAATAGATGTTGGAAACTACAAATTGATGTCATTTAGATTGTTATGTGAAAATCCATAGGTTGTGGGCTAGCTGTCTTGTTTAACTATAATAAATGATAAGGAAAGAATCAGAAATGAGTTGAGGGAAAAGAGTTGTGCAGCGTTCACACAACTGAACACAATAGAACTAATTTATTGAGAACGTTGCAAAGTTTTCCTTAACTTATTCTGTTAAATATCATTTACGTTGGCAAGAGAATGTAAAAAAGTGACACAAGAATTAGTGAATGACAATGGTGGCTAGGGAGCATCTGCTTAGAAAAAGATCTGCTTATTTTGAATAAATATTTTAAATATAAATTTATTCATATATATACAGAAACCTTTTGTTTTGTATCTCTTTGTTGCCATCCAGTGGTCATCCAGACTTTATCTGTGCCAATGTGATAGCCCTATACTATTGCTTATTGAAGCCATTACCGCCATGAGATTCCTTAAAGATGTAACTTGTTGTGTTCAACTCAAAACTTTATCTATCTCTGTTTTTGGTTGAGATCAAGAATGTTTATTCCCTATTTATGAAAATCTTGCTTGAAGTCCATTATAGTACTATTTAAATGGTAGAAAAATTTACAAGCATTCCATTTCAGGTCTAAATTCATAATATTATTTTATGTTTGATTAACCCCCTAAACTTAAACTGGTATGTACTCACATTACTATAATGACTTTGATTAGTAATGGCATACCAGGAGTAGTCAAAGAGTAGCCAAGAGCTAAATGTAGCTGATGATGAGACATTCAGAATAACAACTAGCTGAGGACAAAGTACATATGTCCAATCTCTTTAGAACCACACAAACATATCTGACAGTTAAAAGAGATTGCAATAATAAATGGCAGAATATTGGTATGAAACTATTATTTCCCAGAAGTCTGTCTTGTTTTTGCACAAGGGGAAACCACGAGACATTTAGAAATTGGTCTATGATATTTGTAGACTAGATGTATCCATTATTATGGTGTTATTGCTTCTTTTAAAGACTGGGAAATGCCCTTTGGATTCTTTCCTGTCTAATGAAAAAATACACAAAACTAGCACTGTAGCATTTCCACCTGTTTCTTGTTAATCCTAATTGTTAGGATTAATTCTTGAAGGTGTTTTTGGCAGGGCATCCCTCATGGCAAATATTAAGGGCACAAAAGCCCTGCAGAAAAAGCAGTTTAGAAATGTAATGTTTCTAAACTGCTTCCTCCAATGTTTCATGTGTATATTTTCCAAAGTAACATGGATGTTATATCATTGAGAGCTGTAAGAATATGGGATGTTTTGTATGTCCATTGATAGTTTAGATTTTTGCAGCCCAAATAACCTCATTATTATCATACTTCTCTATTATATATAAAATCATGGGTAAAAAGCTGTGAGACGCCATGAATTTTCTTTCTAAATGACATCTGTGTTTTCTCACACAAATCAACCATGTGTATGAATGGGAGATTAACTGTAATGCACATTAGTGCAGACTAGTGACTGGAAAATAGAAATCCGAAAGGTAGCATTCTGAATGTTGTTTTTCTAGAAGAAAAATCTTGGATGTATTTTTGTGACGACTGTTGGAATGATGCATTCCTCTTCTCTGGCTGTGTGTACAAATTATGTTCCGATTGCTCCTGGGTATGCCAAACCAGATTAGAAAATTAATGTAGAGTATAAAGGAATTTAAAGGTTATGTTCTCCTGTGAATTTCTGAACTGAAGGGGACCTGCAATTTGCAGAACCCAAGAGGGAAATCTAGCTGTCACATTAGGAACACAGCATTCTCTGCATTGTGTGGATTGAACCCCCTGGTTATATGAGGTAACTGTGAAGATTGGCTAAACATGTATCCTTTTTTTTCAGTGAACTAGACTACCATGAGGCAGCAAGTGTCAATGATCGATGTCAGAAAATATGTGATCAGTGGGATAGACTGGGAACCCTTACCCAGAAAAGGAGAGAAGTATTGGAGGTAAAGTAGATGTTGACAATAGCTTTACTCTTTAAAACACTACACCAGGGGTGTCAAACTCGATTTCATTGAGGGCAGCATCAGGGTTGTGTTTGACCTCGGGAGACAAGGGTGGGTGTGGCCAGGGTGGGCATGCCCAGGTCGATGTCACACCTGTCGGGGGTACCCGTGGTGGTCCGAGCATTCTGCCAGTGAACATGGACTCCTGAGCTCTGTTTTCAGCTGTGACAGCCTCATGCAACCCTTTGCTAGCGGCCCTCCTGAGCTCCGTTTTCATTGGCAGAGGGTTGCTGGAGGCTGTCACAGCCAAAAACTGAGCTCAGGAGTCTGTTTTCACTGGCAGAGGCACCATGGGCTAGTCCTTTGCTGTTTCCAGGGTGGCCCCATGGGGCAGATCTAAGCACACCACAGGCCAGATTCAGCCCCTGGGCCTTGAGTTTGACACCCCTGCACTACACTCTTCAAGATTTGTGTGGAATCAGCATTCTTCAAGTGGGTGGAAATGAACTACATTCTCCACAATCTCCAGACAGCAGGATTATTGGTCAGGTTGGCTGGTGGTGATGGAAGTTGTATAGGGCATCCAGCATTTCTAGGGAGTCCTGCTTTCTGTCATTGTTCTGATGTATTTAAAAAAATTGTTACCTTATTGTCAAATGCCGTACCAACTAACTGAAGTTGGTGTGGAAAAACTGATTGGTGTAGATATATGACTTTTTTTCTACAGTTCATGACAAAGTTTGTTTAAATAGGTTTAATGTATAGTTGGTCATTGACTTATGACTAGTTGCTTAATGGCTGTTCAAAGTTACAACAAACTTCAGAAAACCTACTTATGCACTATCCTCAAAGATATGACTGTCACACATTCCCTATTGTCATGTGATCTCATTTCATGCACTTTGCAACAAAGGTGTCCCTCCTTATCTTTGGAAGCACTTCCAATAGCGTACCAAACTTTTTAGTAAGACACAAACAAAACAGATATATAGATGTACCATTATATTGAATAATGGCTTATATATCACAGCATGATGATTAAATTTGCAAATAGGTCCACAAAATACTTTGAACCAAAATAACCACATTATGGTTTAGTATAACATATGAACCCATTCTTGGAATTAAGTGCATTGAGGTGGGAAACAGGAAATTGGATTTTAGCCCCATCAGAAGTTTCAAAGTTGTATACTCCTAAATATTTGCATCTACGACAAAAAAAAAAACCAACAACAACGATGGAGAAATAGGGAAAAAATCCAATACTTTCACAAATTGTAATTACAGCAACAGTCAGATACTTATAGAGCATTTGTCTTCAACAAAATAATATCATTCCAGGACATCTATCCAGATATAGATATCAGGAATACAAGGAATACAGATGCTAACTGGGTAAAATAGGTCAGGGTTTTCCTGGATTATGCCCAGATTACAGTTTCACCTTTCCCAGCATACCAGAGTTAATGAGGAAAGCTGTGTTAAACAGTGATGTAACTCCTGCCTAGGCCAATCTCCCTTCCTGCCAACTGCCTTGACTTATTTCCTATAGCCTAACTGACTGTATCACCTGTTCTAGCTGTAGTGTGAATTGGGGGAAATTGTGGTCCCTGTATTGCAGAGGTGGGTTGCTGCTGCTTCGGCCCAGTTTGGCCGAACTGGTAGTGACGGTGGCAGGAGGCTCCACCCACCCGCCCAAATGCTTCTGTGCATGTGCAGAAGTGATGTGTGTGTGCAAGAGTGTGCGCTCATGCATGAGCAAACTGGTAATAAACTGGTTAGCAACCCACCACTGCTATATTGCTGTTAAATGCCATAAACACCAGTGGGATTGTGTCTTCACCATTAAGGCACTGAAAACGCACAGAGATGTGAAAAGCCAGAAGGAAAGTACAAACAGTTGTCATGCACAGAACTGACATTTGCTAGATATTAAGAAATGGAAGGACAGAGGAAAAAAGTTGCTGTATTTGTTTAATTTGCTGATTGTGTTGCCTGTTAATGGTACATCTTTAAACGCTGCAAAGCTCGAACTCCCTAATAGAAGCAAAAAATGAATGTGCATTTCTAAAAGAAAAAGTAAGTTAAATCCATTTATGTGTGTCTTTTTAAAGAGGACAGAGAAACTGTTGGAAACAATTGATCAACTTCACTTGGAGTTTGCCAAGAGGGCTGCTCCATTCAACAACTGGATGGAAGGTGCAATGGAAGACTTGCAAGATATGTTCATTGTTCACAGTGTAGAGGAGATCCAGGTAAAGTAAAGCTGCATTATGAGCTCAACAAGGAGAATTGTTCTATTTTCACTGTGGGAAAATCACTTATTTCATCTCAGAAAGTTTCAAGTATTGCTTACCCCCACTTATGCCTGAAAAGATATATTACAGCAGCCTTTTCTAATCAACCACCCTCCAATTTGGGATTGTAACTCCTAGTATTTCTCATTTCTCCGACACCCACATCTTTTGGGGGGTGAACAGTCAGGTGACTGAGTTAAGAGTGCAGTGGCTGGAATACCAGATTTTAATCAGAACAATCTAACTTCAATATCATTGCTTTCTTGGTTTAAACCATTAAAAAAGTAATAGCAATTGGATGGTAGATCCATCCTCAAGTTTGTAAATTGAGTTTTTTTGGGATCAGGCAGCTTCCTTGATTACTTTTGGTACTGTACACGAAATACTTTTATTGGTGCATGGACTCAACACAAGCTGTGAGATCACTCTGAACCTAGTCATCATCTTAATATGTGTAACTGGGCTGGCCGCTAAGACTGGGACAGAACTCTGTGTTCTCTTGAATTTAACATGGCATTTGTCATGGAGGGAAAGAGATTTTAGTTCTTCCTCTCATTGTCAAGTAGGCCTGGCATCCGCTATCTTTATTGCTGCTTGTCTGCTCTTCTGGGTTAAGGTGCTCACCTCAGGCAGGGTGAGAGCAAGATAGATGAGGATATCTCACTCTTGAACATTTTTGCATAATTGAGGAGAGGTGACATTCAGATCTGCAGGAGGAAGAGGAGGAAGAGGAGGAAGAAGGAGTGGGGGAGGAGAAGGAGACCCCAGCTCACCTCATCTCCAATAATAAAATTGAATATCTTTGTCATTCATATTTCTTTTTTCCTTTTTCCTTTTGGCTAGGAGCCTTTAGAAAGTAGTGGAGGTGGGTATTTACTTAACAATACTCTTCCTCAAAGCATGAATGAATGCAACAAAAACCCACTATGGGAATTACCTCAGGCTGGGAAATGTGAAAGGCATAAAGAATTTAAACAACCTTAAACAAATACTACATTTTTGTGCACAGAGCTGTTAATGACATGTTACATGCTATAAGAGTGTGTACAATGGATTCAATGTTTTTTTTTATGCAGTCTGATGAAACTTTGAACAATTATTGTGTATGGGGAGGGTAAGGATTCATGTATTTGTTTGTTCTGATCTTTGCATTTATATCTGCATCTTTTGCACATCTATGCATCTGGGATACTCTCATTAAAAAGAATGAAAGGGTAATGCCTGCTGTGGCTGCTGAATTTCACTTGGGATTTCCCCTCAGGAGGTAATTTTAAAACACTGTGCCATTTGCATTTTTTTTTTTTTTTGTAAAAGAAAACCAAGATCCTGTTATCCACATTTTTGAATATTGTATAGTGATTTTTTTTTTCTGGGCCTTCCCTCATTCTCAGTTTCACTGTTTGCCCTTTATAATGGCACAAGAAATGAAATGCACTGATTATATACAGAAGTGCCAGCTTCAAAATCTTTCAAATGTTTATATAGATAAAGGGGACGCGAGGGTGGGGGGGGGGGGTGGAGGTGGAGGAGGAGGAAGAAGAAAAGTCCCAACCACAGGTTTGTCCCTCCCCACCTCTTCTTCCTTTTGTTTCTTTCAGAGTTTAATTACTGCCCATGAACAATTTAAAGCCACTCTACCTGAAGCAGATGGTGAGAGGCAAGCTATTTTGTCCATCCATAATGAAGTGGAGAAGGTGATTCAGAGCTACAGCCTCAGAATAAGTGCCAGCAATCCTTACAGCACAGTCACCATGGAAGAGATTCGTACTAAGTGGGATAAAGTAAGTGGAAGTAAAAATACAGGAGCATGTAGATTTATTTGCGATTAATTACAGGATGAGGGAAAAGGAGGTTTTGCATGGGAAAATTAAATTTTCAGTTTATTCATTAATGTTTTACTCTGCTTTAGTACAAGTAGTATTAGGAATGTGGAAGATACTGTTGTTTTTTGATGTATAGGTAGCCCTTGACGAAAACTATTTGTTTAATGACTGTTCAAAGTTACTACAGTGCTGAGTAAAAGTGACTTACAACCAGTTCTTGTGTAACCGTCACAGCGTCCCTGTGTTGTGGTTGTCACGTGATTAAAAGTGCAGGCGCTTTGCAAACTGGCACGTATTTATGACAATTGCAGCAATTCTGTTTGTGACCTTTCCAGATGGCTTCCAACAAGCAAAGCCAATGGGGAAAGCTGGACTCACTTAACAACTGAGTGATTCAGTTAACAACTGTAATGGTTTGCTAAAATCCATGGCTAAAAATGGTCATAAAATCAGGTGCAATTCATTTAATGACTACATCGCTTAGAGGCAGAAGTTCTGGTTCCAGTTGCAGTTTTAAATCAAGGACTACCTGTGTAACAGTATGTGATGGATAAACAACTACCAAATAAAGAAAGTCCTTGACTTACAATAGTTTGCTTAATGATCGTTCAAAGTTACAATGGCACTGGAAAAAGTATCTTATGACCATTTTTCAAACTTATGAATGTTGCAGCATCCCCTTGGTCACATGATTTACATTCGGATACTTGATAACTGACTCACATATATGACAATTGCAGTACCTCTGGGTCATGTGATCACCTGTTGCAAACTTCTGACAATCAAAGTCAATGAGGAAAACCCGATTCACTTAACAACCGGGTTACTAATTTAAGAACTACAGTGATTAACTTAACAAACGTGGCAAGAAAAGTCGTAAAATGGGGCAAAATTCCTCACTTAGCAACATAAACCTTGTGCTCAATTGTGGTCATATGTTGAGGATTCCCTGTACTATAGAGTTGGCTTTGCCTGGCAGCAAGAAATTAAGCCTCAGCCTATTCATGTCTAAGCTTTATGGCTTTCTTTTCAGAAAATTCAAAATAATGTTTCTGAAGTAACAGGGAGGAATGGGGGAGGGGGAATATTCTTGAAGCTTCCCAAAGTAATGAACACATTTCTCTTCCACCTTAATATCAAAAGGCTAGGATGCCAGAAAACTCTGAAATGAAATAAGAAAAAGACAACAAAAAGAATAAGCATTCATGAAATAATTGTGGAGCTTCTATCATTTAAGACAGGGGCATCAAACTCAATTTCATTGAGGGTCGCATCAGGGATGTGTTTGATCTCGGAGGGGGGGGGAAAGGCTAGGATGGGCATGGCCAGCTCAATGTCACTCATCAAGGCTCCGTTTTGGGCCATGATGGCCTCCGGCAACCCTCTGCCAACAAAAACAAAGCCAGGAGGGCCACACATGGCCTCTCTGAGCTCTGTTTTTGCTGGCAGAGGGTTGCAGGAGGCCATTGCAGCCCAAAACGGAGCCAGAGAGGGTTGCAGGCAGCCCTCCCGAGCTCCATTTTTGCTGTTTCTAGGGTGGGCCCAGGGGCCAGATCTAAGCACCCTGTGGGCTGGATCCAGCCGCTGGGCCTTAAGTTTGACACCCTTGATTTAAGACTTTACAAATATGTAGCACTCTTTGCCTTGCAGCTACACTTTAGAAATTAGTCCAGGGTCAGAATTCATCTGAGAAAAACATTACGATTTTGCTTCTGAGGCAAAATCTGAAAACAGAAACTCCTGAGCTAATATAACTATTAATATTATGCAGAACAAATGGTATAGACATATATTGCTTTCATATTGGCTATATCATGTTTCTGTCATGGGCTGTTGGGTGGAAGTTGAGAAACCTCTCCAGTGGAGAATAACATTCAGTAGGACAGACGAAGTCCAGCCTCAACAATTTGCAGATTTTCCTCTCATAATTGGTTGCTTTTAAAAATTGATTAGGATGGAGGTACTCCTTTTTCTCTTTTCTTTAAAATGAAAAAGCCTCTCTAATTGGTTAAATTGTTTAATAGCGGAATAGGAAGATTGATACGAGTTCCTGATGCATTACAATAGATATAATGATTTTGTGGTAGAAAGGAATTCATTGTTAGAAATAAACGAATCCATTCCCCACAGAAACATGTTACCACGGTATTGGCAAAAAATATATGAAACTAGAGCTGCACTCCTAGGCACACGTAGCCAAATTAAACCCTCCAGACTGTAGCAAAACTTTTTTCTGCAAATATATGTATGTATGTATGTATGTATGTATGTATGTATGTATATGTGTATGTGTATGTGTATGTGTATGTGTATGTGTATGTGTATGTGTATATGTATATGTATATGTATATGTATATGTATATGTATATGTATGTATACATACATACATACATATACACATACATACACACATACACACATACACATATATACATACATACACACACACACATAGCCATACCCTTACTGGGAATCGAACCTTCCTCCCATATTTGGGCATACTGGGGGTTGTAAATCTAAATAGATACCTTTCACCCTGGCTTGGCTGATAAGGAGTCGAGCTCTGTGGCTCAGTGGTTAACACATCTGCCTAAGATGCAATACAGCACAGGTTCGATTCCCAGTAAGGGTATGGCTAGCTGATGAGAGCTGAATAGCTTGAAATAGATCTATACTAGTCTCCCTTTATTTATTTATCAGCACAAATACAACACACACACATATATATATATATATATATATATATATATATATATATATATATATATATGTATGTATGTATGTATGTATGTATGTATGTATGTATGTATGTATGTATGTACGTACGTATCTACATACATATATCTATGTATGTATGTATAATGATGCAGTTAGATATTACATGAACCCAAAGAAAGTTGGCTCTGAATTTAAGACAAATCCCCCAAACTAAGTATAGATAAAGGGCGGGAGGAAGTGATTACAACCATCGAGAAAACACAGCCCCTTCAACTTGTCAACCGAAGATTTCCTATTCTGGTTGTAATTAATCCACAATAGCAAATATGTATGTGTGACACAGTGTGTGTCTGTGTGTGTAAGTAGGTACACACACACATCAAAGAAATATATTTGTATCTCCACTAATGTATTTGCCTTTAGCGACTTTTCTATTCTTTTTGGCATCATAGCATGATCCACCATTAACTTATGACCCACCACTGGGTTCATAAGTTATTATTTGGCATATAGGACTTTCAGTCTGTATACTTAAATGACTTTATGGAATTCTTCTCTTGGGGTATTTTATTATGCAATACATGGTAGTGTGCATAACTTCACATAATTTCTAAAAATTATTCAGCCCTGCTTATTTTAGCAAGTGGAACCTGTTTGACATTAGGTCTGAATCATGCTTTGGGGATCTATCTTGTGTGATTGGGTTATGGCTCTGTGTGTCTGACAAACCAAGAACTTTAGCTTATTTGATAAATAATTGCTAAATTATCTATAAAGAAATGTGCAAACATAGCCAAAATTTTACCTAATGGAGCTACTTGCTCAACATATCTGAGATGGCAGTACACTTGGAAATTGAAGCAGTGGAATACCTTAATAGGAAGTAACACCTACAGTTAATATTGATTAAACTGTGTGTATTTTTAGAACAGTCTTTTCAATTTTTTTTAAAAAAACGTTGTTAAGTAATAAAAATAAAAGCAGATATAGATCCTACTGACTAACTTAATTTTGCACACTGGCAGGTCAAACAACTTGTCCCTGTAAGAGATCAATCACTGCAGGAGGAGCTTTCCCGCCAGCACACCAATGAACGCCTGCGACGTCAATTTGCTGCTCAGGCCAATGTCATTGGACCCTGGATCCAGAGCAAGATGGAGGTAAATGCAACCAAGATCTGCAGAAGTTTTAGATCAGAAATTCTAAGCAAATTCTATCCCTGAACCACGCCTGTCCTTGTGTGTGTATGTGCTGTGTGCATGAGGAAAAACTATTTGCTGCTCTCTTTAACATAAGCCAAAACATAATGAAAGCTTTTTCTCTTTCTTTTTCTCTTTATGACAGGAAATTGGCAGAACCTCGGTAGATATCACGGGGCCATTAGAGGACCAGATGACCCAGTTAAAGCAGCAGGAGCACAATATCATTAATTACAAGCACAATATTGACAAACTAGAAGGAGACCATCAACTGATACAGGAAGCGTTGGTCTTTGATAATAAGCATACCAATTACACCATGGAGGTAAATCTGGTCTTTATTTAGTTTTATATATGCAGTCTTGCTGTAGCATATATTTCACAATGACACTAGGGACTTTTGTGTTTCAATGTTTTTTTTTAAATACTAGAGGCATTTTCATTCAATCCTAAAACATTATTTTATTTTTTCCAGTATTTATCCCACTCAGGTCCCGACTGACTTTTAGCAGATAACAATAACATAAAAGATTAAATATAAGAGGGAGAACATAAATAAAACGGAACTACATGAACAAGATAGCCAACACTCCAGAAGACAGGCTTAAGATACAGAAGGATCTTGACAAACCTGAACATTGGGCACTATCTAATAAAATGACATTCAATGGTGAAAAGAGTAAGGTTCTACATTTAGGCAAGAAAAATGAAATGCACAGGTACAGTATAGGTGGTACCTTCCTCAATAGTAGTAACTGAGAGGGATCTTGGAGTCCTAGTGGACAACCATTTAAATATGAGCCAGCAGTGTGCAGCAGCTGCCAAAAAAGCCAACACAGTTCTAGGCTGCATAAACAGAGGTATAGAATCAAGATCACATGAAGTGTTAATACCACTTTATAATGCCTTGGTAAGGCCACACTTGGAATACTGCATTCAGTTTTGGTCGCCACGATGTAGAAAAGATGTGGAGACTCTAGAAAGAGTGCAGAGAAGAGCAACAAAGATGATTAGGGGACTGGAGACTAAAACATATGAAGAACGGTTGCAGGAACTGGGTATGTCTAGTTTAATAGAAAGAAGGACTAGGGGAGACATGATAGCAGTGTTCCAATATCTCAGGGGTTGTCACAAAGAAGAGGGAGTCCAACTATTCTCCAAGGCACCTGAGGGTAGAACAAGAAGCAATGGGTAGAAACTAATCAAGGAGAGAAGCAACTTAGAACTGAGGAAAAATTTCCTGACAGTTAGAACAATTAATCAGTGGAACAGCTTGCCTCCAGAAGTTATGCATGCCCCAACACTGGAAGTCTTAAGAAGATATTGGATAGCCATTTGTCTGAAACAGTATAGGGTTTCCTGCCTAGGCAGGGGGTTGGACTAGAAGACCTCCAAGGTCCCTTCCAACTCTGCTATTGTATTGTATTTTAAGATGCCTTAGAACCAACTTAAATGAGTCTCGGTGGCGCAGTGGTTAAAGTGCAGTACTGCAGGCCACTTCTGCTGAGTACCGGCTGCCTACAATTTGGCAGTTCAAATCCCACCAGGCTCAAGGTTGACTCAGCCTTCCATCCTTCCAAAGTGGGTAAAATGAGGACGCAGATTGTTGGGGGCAATATGCTGACTCTGTAAAACTGCTTAGAGAGGGCTGTAAAGCACTATAAAGCGGTATAGGTCTAACCCCCAGCCAAATATCAGCCATGCCTCAGGCTGCATTATAATAATAAAAAGTACAACTGCAAAGCTCTTTGAGATCAATCAAGGTTGGCTAAATGCTGCCACCTAGCTTTGCAGTCATTCTGCTATACAAGTTCCAAAGATGGTGTAGATCTAAAATGTTCTTCAGTTATAGGAAACTCTATCATGATTTTTTTAAAATTACGTTGCTATAAAACATTTATCCAAGTACTAATCAGCTTCATCTGAGTAAATTTTTGCAATGCCTCAGCAGGTTCTAGTCTTAAATATACTTGCACTGCAAAGTTGGGAAATCCCCTTCTAGTCCTAAATTGTCAACAGCTTTTAAAATAAACCATGAATTTGCTCCTACTTTTCTTGATAACATTGCAGTCCAGCAAATAATTTGTTGATTTGACCTATATCTGATTTCTTTCCCTAACCCTAACCCTGACCAATCTTAATGGGAAATAATCATAATAAACAGGATTTATAAAATAGGCTCCTACCTGTTGAGGAAAAAAATAAAAGTAAAACCAAAAATCACCTTCTGTTCATGTCTGGCCACTGTACACTTGCCCAAAATGAATGGACTTTTCTGCCTTTATAAAATACCATAAGGAAGGATATCATTAAAAATATCCTACTGTAAATCTGTCAAGGCAGAGATTTATAATGAGATACAATAGAAATGGCAGTTGCTATGATAAGGGGAACCTTATCTTGTCACGATTAATACTAACTATGAAGAATACAATGAATAAAGACCATATGTTGAAGGTAGATGCTGTGATGGGATAATGGGCAAATTTGTGGGATCCTTTCTGGCCAGAAGACAACTATCATCCCAGAAGGAAGATAGTAATAAGCTGATAACCAGCAGCCACGGTTGATAAGTTGTAGCCTAATGTTTCAGAATGATTCTGGAATAATTAGAAATAAAACATAAATCATAATTTAGCCATTTTATTTTGGGGTTAGTGTGATCTGAGAACCAGGCTCTTGTGGCTTGTCAATCGTGGCCAGTAGCTTTGAATCAGGGGTGAAATTCAGCAGGTTCTGACAGGTTCTTGGGAACCGGTAGCAGAAAGTTTGAGTAGTTCAGAGAACCGGCAAATACCATCTCTGGCTGGCCCCAGAGTGGGGTGGGAATTGGATTTTGCAGTATTCTTCCCCTGCCATGCCAACCAAGCCACACCCACAGAACCGGTAGTAAAAAAAAATGAATTTGACCACTGCTTTTCATGGCTCTTACATATGAAAGGTCCGCCATATTTATATGGTTGTTAATCAGAGTCAGTATCTTAAAGTGTTTTGGGAAGCTACAGGAAAGTCAGGACAAATGCTACAGCCCTAAATTTTCCAGATAATCTTCCCTTATTGGGTAGGTCTCTATGAGCAATAAAAGTCACCCATTAATAATCCTCAGGACTCACTGTAAAAGACACTGAAGACTGAATCTCCAATATTAGGATAATGACATGGCTTTGCCATGTCCAAATGAACGGGAATTGGTGAAAAGTTTCCATGTAATAGTTATGAACTGGATACAGTACTGTAGATGTAGTTTGGGAAGCCCGTCACCTTGTGAACTGGAGTAGCCTCGATATTTTAAACTTCAAAAATAAGTAGGATACTATTTCTTTTCTAGACAACCCAGAACTCCATCACTGCTCATACTCTTGGTCCCTAAAGCCAGAATTCTTCTAGATTTTTAATGATTAAAAGAAGAAATTATAAAAAGAAAACATGGCGCATAATCTTGTTCCTTGTCTTTAATTAAATTTATTTGTATTTCATGTGAATCAAGTTTTTAAAATTACTTTGAATGCTATGTTGTTATAGTCCCACTGACTAGTTGGAATTCAACTACCATTCACAAGTTGAAGACTCTCTTAGTCTTTGGCGCTTTATTTCTTTGGGGTGCTCTAAGGTATCCTTCTTGTTTTCTGTTGCAGCATATCCGGGTTGGATGGGAACTGCTGCTGACTACCATTGCCCGAACTATCAATGAAGTTGAGAACCAGATCCTTACAAGAGATGCTAAAGGAATAACTCAGCAGCAAATGAATGAATTCAGAGCATCATTTAATCACTTTGACAGGGTATAGTTATCTGTTTTATTTTATTTATTTTTTAATCTGCAACTGGATGATAGACGTATTTGCATGACTCCCTGCTACCTTTTTAAAAAAGTAGAATGTGATTAAGATTCAGAAATTATAATATAAAATGGGACAGAAATTTGAGAAATTGAGATGGAGCTTGGGATAGGGTTGGGCTGGGCCATCTCAGATCTCTATGGACATCTTGTTTCTGGTCACTTCCTTTTTCTGGCCATTAGCCAACTTCTGCATTCCAGAAGTGCTGATTCACAACTTTGCTCTTGATTTTCCTTGAAGTATTGGAAGAGCCGAGGTGGCACAGTGGTTAGGATGCAGTACTGCAGGCCACTTCAGCTGACTGTTATCTGCAGTTCAGCAGTTCAAATCTCACCGGCTCAAGGTTGACTCAGCCTTCCATCCTTCCGAGGTGGGTGAAATGAGGACCCAGACTGTGGGGGTAATATGCTGACTCTGTAAACCGCTTAGAGAAGGCTGAAAGCCCTATGAAGCGGTATATAAGTCTAACTGTTATTGCTATTGCTATTCCTTTTTCTTAAGTTCTTGCCATAGTCTCTCCTTTCCTTTCTGCATGTTTTCATTCCTGAGGGAAGAGTAACCTTCATTTGAATCTATTGACATAGCCAAAGAGCAACTCAAACATATGTTCTTTGGATACTACTGGTGTATTAATGTGTATAGAAGTGCAAATGAAAAAGTGGGATCCCTGAGCATACAAGGTTGTGTTATGGGATCTTTATATGTTTTTTTGGGTGTACGTATGCATGCGTGTCAGTGGTGGGTTGCAGGTGGTACGCCCTGATACGGGCGTATTGGAGCACTGGATACCATTCCAGTACGGTGCTCCGGAGGGCCCACCCACCCGCCCGAGCTCCTTACCTGTCTTTTAAGCCTTTGGCGCTTCTGTGCATGCACATGGCATGTGCAGCACCTGCGCAATGCTCCACCGAGCAGCTGGAATGTCGCAGAGGCATCGCAGGCAGGTACGACATATGCATGTGCTGCGAGTGCCCATGTGGGTGATGCCGGGCCCGTTCCAACCGGTACGGTTGGAACGGAATCCAGAAACCACCACTGATGTGTGTGTGTGTATGAGACTTCCCTTAATACTTGCTCTTTCTTTCACCCCATTCAGATAGGTAGCAAAACAGATGCCCAGTTGCTCAGCTCTGGCTTGAGTGAATTTATCTTATTGTACAAGTGACACCATGATCTCTTCTTCTGTACTTAGTTACTGCCACTAGGAAGTTCTGTTTGGAGGTTACAACATAAAACGGGAACTAAAATGAACATTTTCATAATTTGGGGATGAGGGTAAACATCCAATAATGTGTGACTAATTAGACAATACAATTAATATATCTTAAAATCCTGAATATATCATGATAATGGCATAGAGCTCATTTCTGTATTATATGTGCTGTTTTTAAAAATGCACAAAATGTGGCTAAATGGCCAGGAAAAGTATATCTTATTGTCAGTGCATGTGAGCTTTTAACTTAGCATAAAACAATTACTCATTTTATGTTTTTCCCTGTAAAAGTATCAGATATCAGAACTTGTTAAGAGGTAATATAAATAGCTTCTTTCCAAAGTATCTATGGAAATTGAGATTAATGAGAATTGCTGAAGAAATTCTTTTTATAGTTTATTAAAATGGGCAACAGGAGTTGCAGTGGAAGTAAAGACGGAAACATGAATATACTTGGTAGAAGTATATATATTGGAACTCAACTCAGTGATGACTAGGGAGGAGACGTCCCATTCTCAGCTTTTACTATATGAGGTGCCACAGTGTTAGGTGCTTTCTCTACTTTTTAAAAAAATCTACATGAGGTGCTACATGGGGCTGCTGGATTAGCTCATCTGTCGTTATGGGTAAGGTATCGTCATTATGCTGAAGATACCCAATTGCACATTTCTATCCCAGGCAAATTAAGCAATACCATGATTGTTTTATCTCAGTGCCTGGAGATTGTGAGAATCTGGATGGAAAACCACAGCCTTTAGCTGAACCATGGCAAGACTGCTGGCTTTGGGTCATGGAGTCTGCTGATTCTAAGACTATGCCATCTTTGATGCTCCATGGGGTTCTACTTGTGTGCAACTTGAGGTCCCCCCTAGATTCACAATTCCTGCTTGATGATCAACTAGCAGTTGTATCTAGGAGGACTTCGTACAGCTTTACCTTATGCATCAGTTGTGCCTGTTTTGGGATCAGGAAGCCCTACTTATAGTCACTCATGCACCTGCACCTTCAAACTGGACTGCTGACTGCTGCAATTTGCTCTACATGGAGCTGGCCTTGAAGAGTATTCTGAAGCTTCAACTGGTACAGAATGCAGTGGTATGGATAGTTTGTGTGCTTATAGAACTGCACACACTACAGCTCTGCATTGATCATCAGTGCACCAATTAAGGTGATGGTTTTAACCTTTAAAGCCTTTCATGACTATAAGGGGTACCACTTTCATGGGCTATCAGAAGGACCACTTCTCCCCAATTACATCAGCTCACCCCATCAGAGAAGGCATGCCGTGACTACCATCAGCTAGGGATCTACATTTGGTGAGTCCAAGGAGATGTGCCTTCTTGACTGTGGTGGCTGCCTTATGGAACATCCTTCCACCTGAAATGAGATTGGCCTCATCTTGTCTGATGTTCTGAAAGGTCCTCAAGATATGGTTATGGGACCAGGCTTGGGGCTCCTATAGAAATGGAGACTTGTTTAGAGGTCACCATTTTTTATTCTCTCCCCCATTTATGATTGTATTTTTGGTTTTTGATATTTAGTACTATATTTTTTATATCTGTAATTGCTGATTTTATACTTTTTTTGATTTTTTTTCCTGTTGTGCACTGCCCAATCAGGCCACTATATAAGTAAACTGCTGAGGCTGCTGTAATTTTACTTAACATTTAAATATACAGAAATTGATTTTAAGTAAAATAATTGGATCCAAATTTTACTGTGTAGCTTAACTGTACATTTTGTCTAATAACTTTGGTGGCATGGCTAACTAGCTTACAAAAACGAACAAGCAATCCTATACTAAGGATAGGAAGCAATTCAAACTTTTGTTTTTTTTTAAAATCAGCATAGTAGAGATGTCACTGGAAGAGAAGGGGTTAACTTTCTGCCTTCATGGAAGGCCTATGGAATCGCAAAGTAGCAATTGTAATTATCATTTTATTTTATTCAATTTTAGCAGTCAATCAGCACTCAGCAAATTACAATTAGTAATTTGCAATAAAATACCCATGATACAAAGAAAACAATCAAATCAGAATGGTAGTCCTATGAGCCTAGATCTCATGGGCTAATTATTAAAAATAGGTTCATATGACCAGTCTGTTTATAAAATGGTGCCCAGCCATTTGACCCACCTCTCTTAACAATCTTCTGTTCTCTTAATACATGAACAACATAATACCTTAAAAAAAACTATAGTTTTAATTGATCAGCTGCCCTATTTTAGAGCTTTAAAATGAAACTGCTTTTAAGCTAATGAATTCTCTTTTTTTCTAAGAGAGTTTTAAAACAGAAAATGTGCTTAAGAATATAATAACTATACAGTTAATTAGTGAACAACAGTCCATAATGGCCCATAAAACTAAGGCTAAGTCTGAGAAAAGGGGTTTACTTATGCACAGTAAAACTCATTATTACTGTTTTTGATTTGATTTTTTTGAAGTTATTTAATTTAAATCAGATGGCAATAACTAGAAGGAATTGTATCTAAGGGTGTGAACTTTCATAATGTTGTTTACTCAGATAAAAACATATGCTTTTTCATGGAAGAAATCTCAAGTCCACCCCAATCCTATGATGTACAGTACAATTGCAGAGAACCAACGATCATGCTATGCATTACCTATAATACACTGTATACATTGAATACACTTTACTAGAAATTCTTGCGTTTACAAAACAAAATAAAAATGAAATACACAATGAGTCCTTCCTATCAGAGTGACATGTAAAATTATGCAAAAATTAAACATCATTGCAGTAATCATTCCAGGCTCCATTAGTTTGTACTTTCAACTTCTAGCTTAGCACTTTAAATATAAATTTTTATTAATATAAAAACATTACATGTTAGGAGCTAGCTTATCACTTTTATAAAACAATATTTAACAAACTTGAACTGCTTGTGAAATGTTAGAATCTTGAAGTGTTTTTTTTTTTGCATTGTGTAGCTTTTAAAAAAATGTTACTTTAAATCTGCCTTGCTAATTGAATTTGGCTCATCTAAGAATGCTGTATTTTATGCCTTTCTCTTACTTTTTTGTTTATATTTCATTAGCATCTTTGTAGCATTATTTCATGTAATCTAACTTCTTATTTTCTTCTGCTTTCTGTTGGTTGAACTTGGTCTTGAATGAACATCTGATTCATCTGATTACGAACGTATTCTACCTTTATGGAAATTCTGGTGGCTTTATTCTGATCCTTGAATCTTCCATGCTGTTTGTTCCTACCAACAGAAGAAAAATGGGCTGATGGACCATGAAGATTTCAGGGCCTGCTTAATTTCAATGGGTTATGACTTGGTATGAATTTTAACATGTAGTTAATTTGTGATAATAACCCATGTTACACTTAGAGGAGTTTATCATTACAAATACTTTACAAAGTGACTTATAGATGTAAAACTTCTGTGGTGAAAAAGTTCAGCCCACTCAAAATCTTAGCGCATCAGAAATGTTTATAAATTATCTTCTCAGAGGGAAGCTCCACATAGATGTTATTCTTGGGTGTGTACAAAATTAGACTTATTAATTGCTAGAACCCTATGGAGACAGCTGTTTATATGTATTCATACTAAAACATTATACCCATTTATCATGGCATTCATATATAGATTCTATTACATTTCAATTTTGAATATTTTTCTGTCTGTCTGTTAATCTGTCAGATATTGAGAGTATTTGACTCCCAAAATATTCTGGATAACTTGCAATTTTAAAATATATTATGCAAAGAAGAATATGATTGTCCAGACAGAAACTCCTGAATAATAATAATAATAATAAATTGTTAGATTTTCTACAAATAACCCAAATCTAGGCACGGGAACAGAGTGAAATTTTAAGGGATTGACAAAGCATTTGAAGGGTTGGAGCTGCATATATCTCTGGGGAGATATTGTTCCAAAGGAGAGGTGCTACAACACAACAAGAAAGTCTTCCTTCTTGGTCCTACAAAGTAAAACATTTAACTAAAGGAACTCAAAGCATCCCAATTGTATTGCATAGGTACTCTTTCAATTATCCTAGCCCTATAGTCCAGATAAAATTTGAACTACATGTGGAAGTCAACTGGTAACCATTGCAGCTCATAAAGCACTGATGACATGTAGGTGCAATGAGAAAACACTCCTTACTGTTCATTTGTCCAAATTACAGCTGTAATTTCTAGACTGTTTTCAAGAACAGCTTCCCTTGTAATAGTCTAGCCTAGCCTTGGGATGACCAGGTGTGAATGATCATCTAAAGAACCTTCCAGTTGAGAAAAGAATGCAACTGACACACAAGGTGAACCTGTACAAAGGCCCTTGTGACCATGTTTGTTGAATAGTAGCTTTGAGTCTAGGAATGCCTCCAAATTGCACACTAATCTTGCGTGGGGAAGTGTAGTCCCATTCAACACCAAAAATGAAATCCCAGAGTGTAGGACTGACTTAGACCTAGGCACCTGAAATATTCACAGTCACTCAGCCTTGTCAAGGTAAAGCTTGAAATTGTTCCTTCCTATCTAGATGTCTATAGCCTCCAGAAGTTGGATGCAATGCACTGACAGTTTCATCTGCAGCCCAAGACTGAGACTGTCAAACAAGCTAATGGTAAACAGCCCAAGCAAAGACCTTCCAACACCAGTCTCACCAACACTGACAGGGCAAGCCACTAGAATATAAATTGATGGCAGACTCCATTCCTTACTAGCACTGATGATGTTATATAGTTAGGGTAATGAAACGTCTGGAACAAAACAACCAAACTCAGAGAGCACCAAGGACCCCTCATAACAATATTTGCTGCCACAATGTAGGCATGAATATAGGCTCTTACTCATATCTGGTTCAATTTCTGTTTGTCTTCATTTAATAGTGCTTTAGGTGTCTCTTATGATGCTTTATCTACTGGAGCTTCTCAAAAACAAACAAACTGCACTGCAGGTTTTCTATAGAGAGGCTGCATTGGAAGCAATTTGGTTCAAGGTCTTGATCATCTGACTATCCAGATTGCAACCAGCACAGTAAATCCTAGTGGATTCCTTCCTATTTTTTATATATTTTTCTTTTACAATCTGTGTGAAATCCATAGTAAACATTCAGCCTAACACAGGCTTCTAATGGATTTAAGAATGTTAAATGTTCTTGCATTACAGTTAATCAGTTTTTGCATACTTAAAACATGCAAAATCTGATATTTGGCATGATGCTGAATATTTTATTAATTTTATAATTTTTCTTTGTATCATAATTTTTAACTGTATTGCAGGGTGAAGCCGAGTTTGCCCGAATCATGTCCTTAGTTGATCCCAATGGTCAGAACACAGTTTCCTTTCAATCATTTATTGATTTCATGACCAGAGAGACTGCTGATACTGATACTGCTGAACAAGTTATCGCTTCTTTCAGAATCCTAGCCACAGATAAGGTTAGTGAAAGGATTTCATTTGCTGTGGTTGTTCCGACAAATTCTACCCTTGCAAGACAAGGGGGTATCCTAATGTAAAGTAAGCTGAGCTGTAATTTAGAGTAGAAACTTAAAAGATAGTTAGAAGCAGGATTGTTTTCATCAACTAATGAAAGCTGCTAAACGTTGACCCTAATTTTTTTTAAATACTGTACAGATTTGTATTGAAACTTTTAGACTGGGGTAAGATATAATTTTGGGATCCTGTTTTGCTAAGGGTGTGTAATAAGACACTTGGAGCATCTTAGGGAAATTAAATATAAAGATGCAACGACTGGGACTTTTGTTGGCTACAGGTTTTCTACTTGTTATTGACATTCAAAGAGAGTCTCCAATTTTCTGTCTTTTATCCTAAAACATATTCATGCTCTTTGCTGCACTTTTTTTGAGTTTGTTTTAATAAAGCTGAAAGAATTTTAAAGCATATCTGGACAAAGCAGATATTTCAACTTGAAGTTTTTTTTAAGTGTCATACAATGCATATTCACTAGGCAACTGCAATAAAGGCTTTCAAATGTTCAGAAAAGACTAATCTACAGAGATTGTACAATGTAGATGTAGGCTGTGGGAAAGAGCTGCCTTAAAGTTATATATGAAAATACTTTAACATAACTTATCTAGTATAAATATATACATTTGGTCCCGACCTTACAGACCTTTTATGAAGGCCGATTCTTTCTCCAGGCCTTGGGGTCGAGTTGAATTAAATTCTGAATATGTTAAGTTGTACCATATTTTAGTCTGATTGCTGTGTCATTGTTTATTGCTTTTGTTGGCCTTTAATGTATTGTTTTTGTTCAGGTTACATTTGTTGTAATGTTTCTTTCTGTATGCCACCCAGAATTATTTTGTTTGAGGTTATATGGCCATATGAATTAAATGAATTAATGAATGAATGAATACATTCCATAATAAGGTATTATGGATCAGTGCTACCGTATTTTTCGGTGTATAAGACGCACCCTTTACCCTAAAAAAAGAGGCTGAAAATCTGGATGCGTCTTATACACTGATTACAGCATTTCTAAACTCCTGAAACCCCGTCCCCTTTGCAAAAATGGCAGTGCATAGCCTTTAGGAGGCTTCCAGAGTGTTCCTGGGGGCTAGGGAGGGCAAAAATGAGCGAAAACAAGGTGGTTTTTGCCCCCCAGCCCCCAGAAGCATTCTACAAGCTTCCTAAAGGCTACGCATGCCCTTTTTTTGACAATCGGGCCATTTTTTGGAGGTCTGCAAAGTGTAAAAAATTTTTTAAAAAATTTGCCTCTTCAAAATCTTGGTGCTTCTTATACTACGGTGCGTCTTATACTGCGAAATATACGATAGTTTTGTCCAGGCTTGTGCCCTTGAAGTATTCTGGATTTTGCAAACAGTGAGGACACCAGATTGGAGAAAGCTAATCTTTATAACAGAAGTATTTACCCAATCTCATCCATGTTCTCATCAAAGAGAGTTCACCGCTTGTTTTAATTCTGAAATTTCAGAAAAAGCTCATCGTATTCCTTCTTTTGAATCCTTCTAGCCATATATTCTTGCTGAAGAGTTGAATCGAGAACTGCCATCTGAACAAGCTCAGTACTGCATCAAGCGTATGCCAGCATACAAGGGACCAGGAGCTGTTCCTGGAGCTCTGGACTATACCTCATTTTCATCAGCATTGTATGGGGAAAGTGATCTGTAATTGGGGACTGACTCTGTGGGCAAGTGAAACTAGATATATTCCAGTTTGCTCCTTGGGGGGGAAAAAAAGTAAGCTGACCTCACTACAATTTCTCAAGTTTAGCAGGAACATTCAGTAAGGAGCAATGCCCACGTAGTGTGCAGCATGATGAGTTTTTACGTTGTTTATATGTCCTTGATCAAGCTTATTCAGTGACAGACTGCACTGGCCCCCTGCCTTATCAGATTTGTTTTCGTTTTCTTTAAATTAAAAATGGATAATCCCGAAGTGCCAAGTTAGAAAGCCTCAGGAAAAACAAAAGAAAACAAGCCTTTGAAAAAAAACACATATCTAGCATTTCTTTGATTTTCAAAACATGAAATGTTTTCAAGAATTCTGAACATTTTATGCAAGTCTTCCACAATCTCCCTCGGTGCACTTCCTTTTTTGCTTTCATACCATGGTAATGCTTTCATCTATAGATACTGGGGTTTAGTATGCTTGTGCAAATGGCACCATATACAAGAGAAAATAAAAACCCAGGTCATACCAAATAATCACATGAGATTGTTTTGTTGTTTCTAATGTGAAACGTGCACAGGAATTCTAGTCTGAGTTTCTAGTGGTATAAAATCACAAATCCTCTGGAGTTTATTCAAAGAGGTTGATGATAATAAGGGCATCATCTTAATGGTGATAATAGCCTTCACCTTAAAAAACCAATGCCCAGTTTGAAAGGGCACAGTGTTAGTAGCCTGGATATTATGAGGGACTTCCATATTTTAGGATGGTTGTTAATAGATTGTATCTGCTCTCTGCTATATTCATTGTTCTGTTGCCATTGTTCTTGGTTAATGCTAACAATATTGACATTTTACTACGACTAGTCTAAATTACTTTGTGCAGTCGCTTCCTGCCAGTTATGTTCTTCTCAACAATTTGTAGACAATCAATTTTATCTGAAGCCTAACAATCCCATGAAATAAATGGAAAAATATATGTTCATACAAGCAAAGAAAACTGTACCATCTGCTACTATTAAAACGTGCCTTTAAAATAAAGTCTGCTTTTCAAGCCTTAATACCGATTCAGTTTCTGAGATTAAACTGATACATCTTTAAATATTACTGCATGTCTTCTGGACAACACGGTTCTCTCACCTCATTTTAAAAAAACTTTTCTTTATTTGCTTTATATGTAGTGAGGCATCTATCTTTTTTATTTATGTTTTTTTTTTCCAATTAGTGTGTGGATGATTTTTCCTGCTGCTACTCTTCTTCTTCTCAAAGACATTAATACAGCTGATTTTTCAGAAAGTTGGACCCAGGGGCAAATACCTGAAAGAACAGATTTATTTATATATATTTATATTTATATTTATATTTATATTTATATTTATATTTATATTTATATTTATATTTATATTTATATTTATATTTATATTTATATTTATATTTATATTTATATTTATATTTATATTTATATTTATATTTATATTTATATTTATATTTATATTTATATTTATATTTATACTTATACATACATACATACATATACATATACATATACATATACATATACATATACATATACATATACATACATACATACATACATACATACATACATACATATATATATATATATATATATATATATATATATATGGAATATACTGGGTTATAGGTTTCAGTGGGATTTATAATAAATCAGTTTGCTTCGGATTAAGTAACACTGTGCACTTCAGAAAAAGAAGAGAGTGAAAGAAAATAAAGGCAAGATATAAGGGAAAAGTCTACTGTAGTGCTTATAAATCATCATCAGATGGAGCAGATTTCACTATTTCATCCAAGTTAGGATATCTAATCTAGAGATTACTTTCCAAGCCAATATGCTGTTGCTTATATTCCATCAGTTAACAGGTGTATGTAGAATGTAGTGATGACCTTAACTTCATGCAGATTCAGTCAGTTTTTATTGCAAGTTCTCTAAGTTTGCAATATTGCAATCTTCTAAAATGATAAATGAATTTATGTCACTGTCTCCATGGAATAAAGTAAAATAATTGAGCATTAGCAAATCTTGCTTTAGGCTTTGCCAAAAAAACAAACAAACACTCCTTTGCAACCCCTCTTAAAGTTGTTTGGGGCCCCTTCAAGGGGTCATAATTCACAGTCTGAGAGACCCAACAGTATAACAGTTTTGTATGAAACACAAAATCCTGTAGTTTAATCCTCTCTTAATAAGAGTTTTAGAATTTGCATGAAAGTTCATGCTGAACTGAATTTATTAACTTAGTGCCTGATAGTATCAACATGGAAATAGTCTATCATTGCTCCTAAAGATTTTTATTTCCTAGTTCAGCTTACAGTTTGGGATAGTTTGGTGCTCCCCCATCCAATGACTAGCTAGATCTGATCCTGCTTAGCTTTTTCCAAGATTAGCTACATGATACCACCTTCTGTGATGCACAAAGTTTAGCCATCTGTATTATTCTGCTTAGTACAATTATAAATGGTTTTAAGGAACACATAATACTATATTTGGCCTCCCAGGATAACGAGGTGGCATTTGGGGTAACTGGATATATAAATACTCAATGTAATCAAACACACGTACGACCAAATAACCCTAAACCCAATCCATATTATGTTTCAGTGAAATGTGAATACATCAGAAAGTTAGTTGGACTGTAGTAAAAAGGCATAAACAAAATGTGCAAGTCTCAAGGATAACACCTTTGGCTATTTATTCTTAATAGCACTAGAAGTTTGAGGATAACCTGTCAGAGATCTTTTTCTGAGATCTCTCTCTCTGTGCATCATATCAGTGCTTTGCTTATAATGAAGAATGAATTTTCTTAGTCACTGAATAATGTAGGTGCTGTGTACATTTTTGGGTACCCTGGGTAATGGGAAAAGTCTATAGTGACTGCATTCAGACATTATACTAATTGTGTGATTTCTTGTATTGTGGCCTAATGCAAACTCAGGGAATTGTCATGTATTAAAAACACAATTAACAAAATCTTGACATTGCAATGTGTGAGATAGATAGTCCCTTTTTAAAATCAGTATTCACCTAGTTGATTCCTGTTTGTGTAACCTAGATGATACAACTACAGTAGTGACACAATGACTGAGATTTCTCTCTCAAGGTACGGTTAGAATTTAGCCAAGTTACACAAAAAAAAAAAAAAAAAAACAGCCGGAGCCAGCTTTGGACCTTTTCTCTAAACCAGCATTTCTCAACTTTCGACAACTTTCAGATGTTATGGACTTCAGCTTCCAGAATTCTGAAGTTGAAGTTCACATATATCTTTCTAAGGTTGAGAAACACTGCTCCATACACTCAGTTTTTAATTTAAAAGAAAAGTGCTCTTATAACCCTTTTTAGTTTTTACCAAAGGAGAAGAATGCTGGAAATGTTGAAATACAATATTTCGGATGACCAAACAGAAGAACTTCTCCAGAACTGAACTGAACGGGACCAAAATTGGTGTGCAAATAAAACCATTCCAGGAAACATGTAGATCAGGGTTGCTTAATCTTGGCAACTTTGACGTGGACTTCAATTCGCAAAATTCCTCAGCCAGCCTGGCTGAGGTATGCTGGTAGTTGAAGACTACAAGTTAAAAACCTGCCAAAGTTAAACACCCCTGCTGTAGATTGACCTCCGAAGGCTTCTATTATTAGGGTAGTTTCAAGATTAAACGATTAACAAAATTAAGCAATTGCAGTAAGCAGCCCTGCCTTCTTTCTATTCCGACTGAGGTCACAGGAGGGATTTAAATTTCCTTCTTTATTCTAAAATATTAAAGCAAAAAGGAGTTCTCATCCTAATGGTCCTCCCAAATGTTTTTTTTTGTTTTGCAAACTCACACAAATATAGAGGAGCCCGCGAGTATATTTCCATCATTGTCCGATAAGTTTGGTTAAACACCACCATGAGTTATGATACAGAACACGTTTAATAATTGGTAAAATTAAATGTAGACATAGCCATTCCAAGGTACGCAGTTCCAACACGACACTTACACGCTTTCCTCATTGCAACATTCAAATCAATACCCCTTGTCTACACTGACAGTTGCGTTTACATTAAAGAAAAATCGTATGCGTCTGCGCAGCCAGTGACGCGCACGCAGGCGCTTTCCTTGCCATAGTCTCCGGCCATTCTAACCCGGGAGCCGAAATTCAGTCGCTCAGATTTGGCAAGGCTGTTTCAAAACGATGTCGCCCACGATTCCCGAGTTGGCTGAGCAGCGGGGTAGCCAGGAATCGCACGGTGCGTGTTTCTAGGAGGCGTTTGTGAGCTCCGGTGGCTTGGCAGGACGCAAAGTTTCTAACTTTTGCTGTATGTTGGTCTGGGAATTGCAGAATTGTGTGGGCTCCGCTATATTATTCCTGAATGGGCTCCACCCAGACCCCCTTCCCTACTTGGCAGGAGATTTACTACGTGTGCTGTACTCAGAAAGTAGACTCAATTAACTTTAGTCGCTCAGATACAGTGCACTTGACAATTTGGGGTTTTTAGTCCCCCGCCCCTGAATATCCAAAAGGGAAGTAGATAAGGTGGGTGTCGTTGAACTTCTGAAAGTGAGCTAAAACCTTTCGAAACCCGGATGAATTAAACTAAGAATCAAACGTAGTTTTAGTTAACAGCTGCATCTTCCTCGCTTTAAGTACCAGATGAATTGGATCTCAGAAAATGATGTAACGAAACCCGAGTATTAAATAATACACGGCTAAACCGAGCTTGTTGATAATCAAAGGAGACCAAATTAGAACCTAATAGTGAAACACGCGGTGAATCAGCTCCTCTGTCCTGTGTTTAACGCTGTTCCACCTCCTTGTTTTGTAAACCACGTGTAATTTTTCTAGGCGCTTGGTTTCCTTTTTTCTATGCTCGAACATGTGATTCGAGCGGATCGGTATTTTGCTCGGATTTTAAAGAACTTTCTCAGTTAATTTAAGGTAATTTTCAGGCACAGAAGGGATGCCATCAGATTAATGATAATAAAGTTATGCTGTTTATCACAGAAGCAAAAGATAGGTGTACATTTTGGTGTGCTCCTTAATGTTTGCCGCTAAACATTTGTTAATATGAAATCAAAAGTCGCACTGAAGGCAGTGTTATATGGAGTTACAAGCCTGCAGCCCAGATTGATGCTTGTTCTCACAAAGTTCTTCCACTTAATGTGCGCTTTCTCCCTCTGAACCCAAAAATAGGATAAAGAGAAAAACCCATTCTAATTGTACTTGTGCTGTCCACTCCCTGCTTAGTTTCATGCACTGATTTGGCAGTAGGAGTAAGACATTAAATGCTCCATTCTGCAGGTAGTGTTAGCTGTTGGCAGCTGTGACTGCAATCCTGGGTGTGCTGGTGACATCTGTATATCTCAGGAGCTTTATGCAGCTATTTGGCAAAAATACCCAACCATACATACTCTATCCCAATAAGGACAGTTAATTTAGTTTGCCCTCCCCAGGGATGGTACTGCTTCACTATTACACCACTAATGATTTTATAGGCCAGTTTTTAAAAGAGAAAATTCAAAACCCCAGGCAAAGATGGCTGTTCTAGACAGTGAGGGTGAAGTCCTAATTCTGAGAGACTTCTAAGGTTCTCATCTTATGTCCCAGTTGTTGATGGGAGAGCATGTAAAGACTTCCCCAGTGGAAATAAGCTCCTGCCTATGTCAAAGTGAGGCAAAGAAATAATGCTTTTTCAAAAATAGGTACTGTTCCATTCATGATTGTTCTTTGTCAGATATCCTGGCCAAAGTGGTCCTCCAATTCTGACAAATAATGGGGCACAGCATATCCTCTTTGTCCTGGTTTCATTCAGACTTTAAAATGTTGTTTAATTAAAACTATATTAGGAGTATGTGTATTGAGCATTCTCAGTACTTGTGATGAATTATACAAGCATTAAGCTGTTGATGTGTACAGGTGATCACTCATTTAGCAACCATTAAAAGTTATGCTTCATAGCATCCCTCCATGCTGAATGAGGAGACTTATGACTTATCCTCAAAATTGCAGCTCCCCACCATCACTCAGTTGTGTTGGCTGCTTGGCAGCTGGCACCAGTTAGGAAAGTTGCAGCATTCTGCAGTCACATGATAACCATTTGTGACCTTACCAGCTGGTTTCTGACAAACATTTGGGGAAGCCAAGTTGTGATCATCTAACATCATGCTTAACAATCGTGTGTGATTCACTTAATAACTGCAATAGGGCCTGCTATAGCTGCTGTTGTAAGTTGCATAGTTGTGTGATTGTTTTGTTTTATGACTGTCAGTGATGGCATTGCTGGTCCCAATTACCATTATAAGATGAGGACTCCCTGTACAGTAAATTGGCATCAGTCTTCTGACCTGATCGCTAAGTGAGAAATTCTACTGTTCCCAAATGTTCTTCCACAAGACTTCCTGCCATACTTAGTAGGATATTATTGCCATTAGAATTCCTCTAGACCTTCTTCTTTGAAAAAAAAAGCTTATTTATATATTCAGGGGAAAAATATTATAAGATAAGATAGGATGGAAGCATTTGCTCTTTATTGTAATCTTGTCCTTCTTCAGGCTGTTTTGTTACATTCCCTATCTTATCCCTCAGTCAGCTTATCTCTTGGTGGGGGAAGGAAATTAGTTATAAATGGCACAAAAATAAACCCCTGAAGATAATAAATATAAGTGTAAATAAATAGGTTAATAAATAGGTTGGAAGGAGGAACACTCCATTCTTTTTCAATACCAGTACCTCTTCTACTTTAAAAATGAAATGGTGGTTTTGATATATTTTTCCCCTAAGGTTTCTTGAATTTCATTTTATCCTAATGTTCAGTAAATACTTTGGTTTAACAAATATCCCAAAGACATCTCTTGTAGTGCTGGGGTGTTCCATTCTGTGGATGGAATGTGATAAGGCTTCAGGAAAAATATTGTAATCTCTCTTTTGAGATAGTTATGCTTCATTATGTTTGTCAAGGCATGCAAGTCAGACAGAAACATAGATCCTTGATTCCTTTTTTTTTCCAGATGATATCAGTTCACAACTAATAAATGTCTGCAAGTAAGTGCCAAAATGGAAGCAGAAATTATAGAGAAATGCATCCAGAATATATGTATTTAATCAACAAGAACATTGTTTTTAGAATAAAATAGAATAATAAAAACAAAAAAATTCTAAGTACCCCAAAGAAAAGCATTTCATCAATAACAAAAACCCTATCCAACTGGGTCTCAATTATCGATTGAGGACCGGGAGAATAGCCAAAATAGTTTCCTGAACAACATCAGGGTGAAAGCCCTTTTAATCAATGTTTGTGTGGGTGGATATCATTCCAGGCACTGTGAGCGGCCTATTTCTTGGTCCTCCTAAATCCGTGATGGCGAACCTATGGAACATGTGCCACAGGTGGCATATGGAGGCCTCTCTGCTGGCATGCAAGCCGTCACTCTACTGTGCATGTGCATGTACCTCCTGCCGCCCAGCTGATTTTTGGGTCTCTGCAGTGCATGTTGTATAATCAAAACACAGTTAAAACACTATACAAGCCATCAAGAATCTAACTATATAAATCCAACAGGAACAGGAAGTGCTTCACAGGAGCAGATAGAGGTAAATCCTAGAAGGCAGGGAATGCATCACTCAACAAGTGATGAATGCTAGAGAGGAATAAAGCTGCATACAAGGCCAACATAACACCTGTAACACATTGGGGGGCCGAAGCACAGGTGTGTGCGCCCCCCCACCCTGTTTTTAGTCCCAGGGGGCTTTGGGGAGGCCTGCTAGGCCCAAAATGGGGTGCATTGTATTATGGGTGTGGGCACGCCTGCTGTTGTGCATGTGTGTGAGCTTTCAGTACACGAGGACAAAAATGTTAGCCATCACTGCCCTAGATGATATTGCCAATTAATGGGACTCAAAGCATGCCCCTCTGCCTAACCTCTTTGGACCGAGAGATGTACAATAAATGGAGATAAATAGTCTCTCAGGTAATTTGGCCTTAGGTCATGAAGAAATTTTGATGAATTTGTAAGAGTTGTTTGGGTTTTGATATTACTATGTTTTGTTTATTATTGTGAACTGCCAAGAGTTTGCTATAAATTAGGGAGGAAGGGTGAGAGACAGAGGTAGGTTGCTCCTGGTTTGGCCCGGATTGGGCAAACCGGTAGTGGCTCCGCCCACCCACCCAGATGCTTCTGCGCATGCACAGAAGCATCGAGCACGTGAGCAAACTGGTACTAAAAAAAATTGAAACCCACCACTGGAGAGAGAGAAATAAAAGCATTATTATTTATGAGAAAGTTGAACTCAACTCAATTTAGTACAAAACCAACAAGCACAGAGTAGGCTTGCTATTTTCTACTTACAGGCATTTCTGTCCTCTATCATTCTCTGGAGTCCATTTAAGCTCACACCTACTGCTTCAGTGACTCTATCCAGTCATCTCATTCTCTGTTGTCCCTTTCTTCTTTTGCCCTTAATCTTTCCCAGCATTAGGTTCTTCTCCAGTGAGTCGTTCATTCTCATTAGGTGGCCAAAGTATTTCTAAACTTGAAATGACATTAAATGTCTGTTTCTCTAATCTGGGGCTTTTTAGTTGTGTTGGAAATACTAGGTTCTTAGAGATCTCTGTGTGTTAATCTTTAAGTAAGCACCCTTTCAGAATTTAGCTAGGCCATATGCTACTTTTGTTTGTATTAACAACTTTTTAATTAGTTTATCGAAGTATAAGATACAAAGAAAAAACATGAAAAGTACGAAGAGAGGAAGGGAAAAAGAAGGGGTATAGTGTAATGGTGGAAAAAAAGAAAAAGGCATCAACTTCTGACTCTCTTTAGCACAGTCAAGGGTAACTACAACTTTTTGCTTTTACACAATATATTCAAGACATTTCTATAACAATAAGCCTGTCCAATTTACAAAAACAAAATCAAGCTTTCATTTTTCCCCCCTCATTGCCAGCACAAAACCGGGAAGCATTTTCAAACTAGAGACAGATTTAAATATCATTTCTTATCTGGATAAAAGAAACATTTTAACCATCTCCGCTTCCCTTGCTGTGTGGGGAATAATAGATCATTCATTCTCATATTTTCATATCTAGTCCATAATATTTTATCAACTTTAAACTATTGTTCAGCATTACTTTAAAAACTGGCAGACCTGCATATACATACATACTCAATTTTATACATTCAAAACTAAGGTAAAGCTTTATAACAATACATATATCAATTTAAAAAAATGATTCACCCTAATTAATTAAACCATATTTAAGTCACTCCCATAAGCTACTTTTGTGTCCTTGTTTTAGTTGCAACAATACAGATTTTATATATGTATGTATGTATGTAATGTATGTATGTGTGTGTGTGTATGTGTATATATATGTATGTATGTATGTATGTATGTATGTATATCATGTATATCTGCCTTCCTAAAGCAATTCAGGATGGCATGTCCAAAATCTTCAATGCTTTAGAGCCTATGATTGATTGCGAGGAGAGATGCTGATTGCTTTAATGTTTTACAAATGTTGCCATAATGCAGTTTTCAAAAAAACCCTGAAAGAGGAAATAGAATCCATTCTGAGGGAGCGCATTATGGTTTTGGATGGAGGCATGGGGACCATGATTCAGCAATATTCCTTAGGAGAAGAAGAATTTCGAGGTCAAGAATTTAAGGATCACCTGAAACCGCTCAAGGGAAATAATGACCTGTTGAGCATAACTCAGCCTGATATCATCTACAAAATTCACAAGGTGAGTACAGGTTTTTCTATGAGTCTTGTACTTGAAAGGATTTATTGCTTCTTCTGACACGTATAACAACTCTTGAGAGCTACATTCACATGGTCTATTTGGTCACTTTAAACTGTGTGAACCTAACTCCCAGAATTCTGGCTGGAGAATTCTAGCAGTGGAAGCCCATACAGCCCAAAACTGCTGAGGTTGAGAAACAGTGGTATGGATAGAGTGCAATTATGGGCCCTTTACTCAAAAATGGAAGATGATTGCTGAGTATTGTTCAGTGAAAAAGGCAACAAAAAGTAAATCAGAGGATGGAACATTTTCACTAATTTGAATGGACTGGATTATGCTTATATTTTTTTACTCTTACTTTGAAAATACATTGATTAATTAATCCCTATTTTGTGCTGTAGTCCTATTTATTTGCATATGTGATCCCTCAGAGCCAATAAATGGCTGAAAAGCATTAAGAATAATATAGATTTTAGCTCTTCATCTATTTAATTGAAAGATGAGGATCCTCCAAGGTCCCTGGTTAAAAAGAAAAAAGTATAAGAAATATTAGAAAAAATACTTTCTGCACTGTTCACCAGAAAAAGTAATCTGATATTCTGTCTCGGCAATGGCTTTACCCAGCCATTTCAGACCCCTGAAATAGTATGCAATTTGGAACTGTCTTGGGCATCTGTTAGAAATGAGGTCTGCTTGTTTTTAACTCACTGCAGAATTAGGTCTTTAGACGCACTGATTCTCACTTCACTATTGAACTAAGTAAATAGTCCTTGAGACTATTTACTCCTTTGATTAGATTCAAGGGTTTCCCTCCTGCTTTGTGCATATATTAGAATAATTTATTAGGTGGAAGTAATGTCAGGGTACATAGAGGACCATTTGAAAAAAAAAAGAAATTGGGGATTTAGTGACAGAAGATTGGCTGTGATGATCTAGAGTGGAGAAAGGCAAGCTGGAAGGAAGTTTTGAGGTGTTGGGTGTAGGAATTGATCAGATTTACACCCCACATTTTATTTTGTACACCCAAAGACAGTCTGCATACAGTAATGCTCTTTCCTCCTATTTTCTACAACAATCCATTAATATGGTTGAATATGGCATGCATTGAGCTGAGAGAGGGTAATTGGCTGTCTCTTAGCTCAGTGGTCTCCAACCTTGGCAACTTTAAGACTTGTGGACTTCAACTGCCAGAGTTCTTCAGCCAGCAAAGCACAGTGGACAGCTGCTGTCTTCTGGGTTTCAGCATGCACATGCGCTCCAGCCAGCTGGTCTTTGCACAAAGACTACGTGGTGAAATCCGGAAGAGAGCAGCTGGCCAGTGTGCATGCAGCAAAGGGAACCCGGAAGTGCAGCTGGCCATGGCGCGTATGCACACCAGCCAGCTGCTCTCTTCCAGGTTCCGGTGCTTCAACTCGCTCTGCACTTTCAGCACTTGGTGCCGAAAAGGTTAACCATCGCTGCTATACCAAGTGGTTCCAAGTTTGGGATTCAGAATCTTCCTATTATTTGGGGATTCTTTATGCAGCATGAAAATAAAGGTGCCCTTTATTAACATTTTGGCTCTGAGGCTTGGCAACCTGCCCTTACACTGTAATTCCTTGGTGCTTAAGTGGTACTATCAAACAGGAAGGGAAGGGAAGGGTTTCTCCGATTTCGAAGAAGTTACTAGTGTTACAAAACAATTACCCAGGTTTGAGCCTTTAAATACTAGCACATCTTTGTATTGGTAATATGTGTCAGTGTTTTACCGCAGGATCTGTTTTTTAAAAACATTTGGTGCCTTTATCTTTTGTGAATTGCAGATACAAATACACAAAAACATATAACATATTTACAGAAGTTATTTCAAAAGAAATAACATTTGAAAATATTGATATTTTCTTAACTTTTAAAAAGTCTGGGTCAGTGGTGGGTTCCGGATCCCGTTCTGGTTGGAAAGGGCCTGGCGTCGTCCACATGAACGTGCGCAGCGCGTGCATGCATCTTACCGCCTCTGCAAGCCTCCATGATGCTCCAGCTGCTCAGTGGAGCATCACAGGCGCTCTACATGCCATGTGCAGAAGCACCGAAGACTTAAAAGACCGGCAAGGAGCTTGGGCGGGCGGGTGGGCCTTCCAGAGCACCATACCGGAACGGTATCTGGTGCCCAGAGCACCATACCGGAATGGTATCTGGTGCCCAGTGCTCCAGGCAGGCTTCGGTACTCCCGTACCTGGGCATACCGCCTGCAACCCACCACTGGTCTGGGTACACAAAGAAATATATTCAGCCATCAGCCAATTTCACTGAAAATCTAAATTGGGAATTCTTCCTGGTAGCATTTTGATTAAAATACAACATTCTCTAATTACCTTTGTCCTCATTTATTTTCTTTACTGCTGAGGGGGAAAACAAATCCAAGAGTTTAAAGTGAGACAGTCATATTGAAGCATCCAAATCTGAAATATAACTACATTTCTTTGTACAGTATAACAACATGAATATGAAACAGGAATTGCTTCTTTTGCCACTTTCAGTTATAATTTAATTGTATAATATGCTGTAGAGTTTCCTCTCCTGCTGTTCAAATAATGAAAAAAACATAAGCTGAGTTTGCAGTTGAGAGGATTTCTAAAGCTTTTCCTCTAATCTCAAAGATTAATAACAGAACTAAAAGTGATCAGGGAAATGTCCTGTTTTACATCTAGTTACTTTACCAATAATGGTAGACAAATTGTTAACTATATGTAATCTATAGTAGATAGTGTTTTGCTAATTGATTATGTATCTTTGGGCTTGATTACAGCAACTATTTATTCAGTAGCCATTGACTGTAAGTTCTGTTTTCTGATTGTTGAATAATTTAATTATAGATGAACTTTGATTTGTGTTGCTCTTCAGTTTATCAGATTTAAGTATATAGATTTTTACTTCAGTTGGAAGTATGAGCTAATGGAGTATGAGTCCTGGTGATGCAGTGGCCAGAATGCAGTATTGCAGGCTAACTCTTCCCACAGTTCGAGCCTGACTGGCTCAAGGTTGACTCAGCCTTCCATCCTTCCAAGTTTGGTAAAACAAGGACCCAGATTGTTGTGGCCAATAGGCTGACTTTGTAAACTGCTCAGAGAGTGCTATAAAGCATTAAGGGTGGTATATACTATAAGTCTAAGTGCTATTGCTACTGCTATTCAATTGTTCTTTTCTGCTTACAGGAATACTTGCTTTCTGGTGCTGATATCATTGAGACAAATACTTTCAGCAGCACTAAAATAGCACAAGCTGATTACAGCCTTGAACATCTGGTGAGAGTTTTGGATTTCTTGCTTGTCAAGGTTGGGTTTTCCTTTGACCAGTTTTGACCAGGCTGGCTGGCTGGGAATCATGGCAACTGAGACCAATATGTCTAGATTGTACTAGATTGGGAAGGGAGGGATGCTTTGAAGCAGCATAAATATTCATGGGAAAAATATAAATTGTGTATAAGAAGTCCATTCGGTTTGTGGTAGCGTGATTTTGATTTGTTTACTTTTGATAAAATATGATTTAGTCTTGGAAATTAGGATTGGACGAACAGGAAATAACCCATAAGGATTAACTCTGTGGCGGTAATCCACCATTCACTTGCCACTCGTGTCTCACTTGATCATTTGCTGAAAGAGCCTCATTGCAAAAACAGCAGTGCTTTGCTTGATTACAGGTAGCCCTTGACTTTTGACCACAATTGAGCCCAACATTTCTGTTGTTAAGTGAGACATTTGTTATGTGACATTTTGCCCCATTTTATGACCTTACTTGCCTTAGTTGTTAAGTGAAACGCTGCATTTGATAAGTGAATGACCTGATTGTTAAGTGAATCTGGCTTCCCCATTGACTTTGCTTATCAGAAGGTCATAAAAGGTGATCACATGATCTTGGGACATAGCAATGGTCATAAATATGAACCAGTTGCCAAGCATCTGAATTTTGATCACATGATCATGCAGATAGTGCAAAGGTGAAAAACTGTCATAAGTCTCTTTGTTCAGTGCTGTTGTAACTTTGAACAGTCACTGAGTGAACTGTTGTAAATCGAGGAGTACCTGTATTCCCAATTTCGTTACTGTGGATATTTGTCCTTTCCCACTACTGTTGATGCTTGTACAATGTTGCTTTGTACTAAAGGTAAAGGTTTCCCTTGCACATATGTGCTAGTCGTTCCCAACTCTAGGGGGCGGTGCTCATCTCCGTTACAAAGCTGAAGAGCTAGCGCTGTCCTAAGACATCTCCGTGATCATGTAGCTGGCATGACTAAACACCAAAGTCACACAGAACGCTGTTACCTTCCCACCAAAGTTGGTCCCTATTTTTCTACTTGCATTTTTACATGCTTTCGAACTGCTAGGTTGGCAGAAGCTGGGACAAGTACCGGGAGCTCACTCTGTTACGCGGTGCTAAAGATTCGAACTGCCGAACTGCCGATCTTTCTGATCGATAGGCTTAGTGTCTTAGCACTGAGCCACCACATCCCTTTGCTTTGTAGTGGGTTTATATAAATTAATCTTTGAAATGCTGTTATCTGGGTGAGGACTTTAAGATATTCGGTTTGAATGGTGAAGATCTTTTTTTGTTCTTCTTCTTGAAAAAAAGCAAACAGATGCCATATCGGCAATGATCGATGTTTGCATCTTTGCAAGACTCTGCCACCTTTCATATCCTGTTGTCTGATCTGAATAGCAGCCAAGACATGAGTGTTTTTTTAATGAATCATCTCCAGAAGGCTGCTTTTAATCCTGTCTTGTGTTTTTAGTTGACATCATTTTCCAGATCCTTGAGATAAATTCATCTGTAACACTGCTGTTTTGGAGGTGATTGTGAATTATAGCAGTGATTCCTTGGGGAGAGGTTTTTCCGTGGACTGGAGGGGGCGTAGTTTTGCCTGTTGACTGTATCCCACAGATGGGGTTTTGCTTATTTGCGCGGCCTGGTTTCTGGCATGCTACGGCCTGGTGCCGGTCCATGAACCAGGGGTTGGGAGCCCTGAATTATAGTGTTAAATGAATAATCCATGGGTTTGCAAATTCTCTGCGTCTTCTAATGAGGCCAAGAAGCAGCATTTTTTCCCTTCTATTTTCAAGAATCTGCTTTGCTCTTTGATCAGGCTCACTTATCCCACTATGTCAGAAATATGTACATCTCATTTTGGCTTAACGCCGTATGTAAATCTTTCTTTGCCCATGTCCTGTCTTTACCCACCTTGATTCATTTCAGAAGTAGAAATTCCTAAAGGTGAAAAAAAATCTGTTTAGGGTGAACTGGCATAATCTCTGCTTCATTTCATTGTCCTAAGATTAGTTATTCGGTCCTAAGATTAGTTATTGCCAGTTGGTCTTTCTAGAGCAGTGGTTCCCAACATTGGGGCCATGCCCCATGGGTGGGGGGAGCAATTTGATTTTTAATGGGGGAAATTTGAACCTTGTTTAAATCAAGTTAATGGCCTTTTAGGCTTCCTCCACATGAGTAGAGTTCACTTTTTGAGTAAAGTAAGAATTATATGTCATGGGGGGGCGGGGGGGGATCAGGATTTTAGAGATGTTTAGGTGGGGCATGACTAAAAAAAGGTTCTGAACCACCGTTCTAGAGTCTAGAGTCTAGACAATCTGAAGACTGTTAAAGATAGGTGATAACATTAGGAGCCTCTGTATAAGATCTTTTCACTGCAGAAGTATAATGGAGGGTTCAATGCAATGCAAATGAAGATTATTGTTTTTTTTTTTTTTTTTTGTATCTACCATTTATCTCCCAATCTGTTATTAGGCTTATCGATTAAATAAAACATCAGCCCAGATAGCTCGAAAAGCAGCTGATGACATTACTGCAGAGACGGGTGAGTAACTTGACACACTGATATGCATTTGTATCATGAGTTATCTAGGCTTGCAAATGTAGTTTTGACTGTGGTTTTAAATCACTTTATTACAATTTTCCTCCAACGAATTTTGAAAAGCACCTAAGAGTCATAGGAGCGGTTACCTAATTTGCTGTCCACCTGGAATTTTGAAATATAATTACCTGTATTTTAGCAGCACTTTTTGATTTTTGTTTTTTTACCAATAACCATTTTAAGTAGTTCTTGATATTTTGAATCTCCCTTTAGTATTTTTATGCCAAGCTAAATTTTCTAGCCCAAGTTCTGATGGCTTTCAGTATTGTGTGAAATAATAAATGCAGTTTGCGGAGCAAAGATGTAATATGATCATAAGGAGGCTGCTGTATTCTGGACCAATTGAAGCTCTTTAAGGCCAATTCTGTTGTAGAGAGCATTTGCAGTAATCTACTCACAAGATGACCAAAGCACCAAGGAAGGTGTGTGTCATGTTGACACATCTGGGAAAATCCGAATCTCTTAATAAATTAGAACTTTGAGCAATACTTTGCCTTGGGCTCTGATTTAATTTTGGATGTTATTTGGAACCCTGACGGTGTGTAATTCTACACAATACAAAGCTGTGAGATCATGGTGCTATCTGCTCTTCAAACAGGAGCCGTGAGTCTAGGAGAACTTCCCAATTGTTTATTGATTCTATGCTACCCTAACGCTAAAGATGGAAAATCACCAGATCCAAGAGGCCATAAAATTTAAAGCCACTCTCTTTTGCTAGATTTACCTGAAGTCTGTTCTTCCCCATTCAGATCCACACATACTTGCTATTAGCATAGAACAGCAGTCCCCAACTGTTCCATCTTGGCGGCCCACAGGGGAGGGGGGAGGGGGAAAAGGGATAGTTTTGTATGAGGGTGAGTACTCACCGCTCCTGCAAACAGAGCTTCGCTCCTGAGCCCAAGTGCCTGTCGCTCACACAAATGAAACTGCACATGTGCTCGCCCGTCGCTTGCGTGGTTTGATTCCATGGCCTCGATGTTGGGGATCCATGGTGTAGAGCTGTGATGGCGAACCTATGACATGTGTGCCAGAGATGGCATACACAGCCCTCTCTGTGGGCACATGCACTGTCACCAGCTGCTCTTCTGGTTTCCGACATGCATCTGATCTTCACGGGCGCCGGAAAATGGCCAAAAAAACAGGCATGCGTGTGCCGGCCAGCTGGTCTTCGGGTTTCTGGTGCTCTGGCTCATGTACATGAACACGCATGCACACGCATTCCAGTTTGGGCACTCAGTGCTGAAAAGGTTCGCCATCACTGATGTAGAACATAGAGAAACATTGCTGCTATAAAAGAAAACCATTACAGAAATATTGACTTTGACCAAAGCCACCCTTAGTAATTTGGAATGGGAACAATATCAGAATAGGTGAAGTCTTAACACAAAGTAAGTAAGATCTCCATGTTTAAGTGTGAAGTCAACATTTTCTTTTACGTTTTTCCTGCCTTTGGACTTTTCTTCTTAAAATGGTGATAATTGGGCTTTTTTTCTTAAAATGGTGCTAAGTTTGTTTTAGGATTATGCTATTATTTTCATAGGCTTCCTATTGCAAAAATGGTAGGAAATGAAAAATATGGCAGTACCATTTTTAGAGCTGAAAGAAAATTCAGTGGCCAATTGTAATTCTGGGGTCACAATTTGCCTATACCTATCTTTGGTGTTCACTTCAGGATTTTGTTCATTCATAACCTAAAACAATGGTCAATATTATCAATTAGTGTATGAAGATCAATAGAAGCAGACCTTTGTACTCAAAAACGGTCTCTCTAGCAAGACATTTTTTGGCAGAATGGATCATCTAATCTCTGGAAGGCAGTCATGGTTTTTCATAATTACATACAAATGAAGACCATAAAATCAAGTGTAGTCTATTATTTTGCATTTCTTTGTCTTACAATCTAAAGCTTGTCATTTAATTATTATCCTTGTGGTTATCTTTGTTAAGGAAGTAAAAGATACATTGCTGGGGCGATGGGCCCCACAAACAAGACCCTTTCTGTTTCCCCATCAGTGGAAAATCCTGATTATCGGAATGTTAGTAAGTATTTCCATTGATAATCTTAAAACGGAAAATGATTATTAATTTGGCTTTACCTGCTTCTGTCAATTTAGTTCTAATCGCAGTTCTGCCATATTGACTCAAAACATTCAACAGTTCTAAAGATTTTCTCACTTTGAATTTTATTTCATGTTTGGCTACAGTTAATAAGTTCATAATTACTGATACATTAAAAAAGCCTCAGGCATTTTTAAAGTAACCTAGCAAACATTTAGTAATATCTGATAGCCCATCTGATGCTAGCAATCTCATGTACTACCTCAAACAATAAGGAACTATAATGCAGGTTTAACTTGAAGCTGAAACTGGAAAGTACATTTTTCATTGTTGTAACTATTTGTTGCTGTGTTTTAGCTTTTGATGAATTGGTGGATGCCTACACTGAACAAGCCAAAGGTCTTTTAGATGGTGGAGCAGATATCATGCTGGTGGAAACCATATTTGATACAGCCAATGCCAAGGTGAGGTTTTAAGTAGAATCTTAGAAGTTTATAATGATTTTGTCCATTCCCAATAATATGTGAAAAGGAAGTCATTGCATATACTAATCAGTGTGCTTTCACATATTCTACTGTATTCTACCGCCATGGGGGTGGTAGAGGGGACCAGAGACACGGGAGAGGGTCGGAGTATCACGGTCGTAACAGGGAGGGGCAGATATGGCGGGGACTTTAGGGCAGGCCATTACCGGGGAAGGAGGATCCGCTACATTATAGAGATCCCTCCTTCCGGCCCTATGAGTCCCACTCCGAGACCAGATGGCGCAAGTAATCAGGACCCTGGACTCAGGCTGCTGTCGCTAAATGCCAGGTCTGTGGTACATAAAGCTCCTCTCATCCGGGACTTAATTTTAGACGAGAGGGCAGACCTGGCATGTATTACTGAAACCTGGCTGGGCCCAGAGGGAGGAGTCCCCCTCGTAGAGCTGTGCCCAGAAGGATTTCAGGTGCTGCACCAGCCGAGAGCCCAGGGAAGGGGTGGGGGTGTGGCTATTGTTATCCGGGAGTCATTAGCTCCTCATAGGGTCCCTGCTCCGGAGCTTGTCGGGTGTGAGTCTCTGCTGGTAAAGTTGGACCTCAAGGGTCAAGTGGGTCTGCTGTTAACGTACCTGCCTCCCAACAGCGTTGCAGCAGCCCTCCCCTCGCTCCTCGAGTCGGTAGCCGAGCTGGCAATTGAGTTCCCTAGGCTGATGGTCCTGGGGGACTTTAATTTGCCGTCGCTCGGTGAACACTCTGATGGGGCGCAGGAGTTCATGGCTTCCATGACAGCCATGGGCTTGACCCAAGTAATTCGGGGCCCAACCCATTCAGCGGGTCACATGCTCGACCTCGTATTCCTCTTGGAGCAGTGAATTTGTGATCTTGGTCTGAGGGGTAACGACATCATACCCCTGTCATGGTCAGACCACAACCTACTGAGGCTTGACTTCCGGAGACCAAACCCCCACTGTAGGGAGGAGGAACCGACCAGGTGGTTCCGCCACAGGCGACTTATGGAGCCGTTAAGGTTCCAGACGGAGCTTGGGGTCATTCCTGATACTTTCGCCCACAGTCCGGTAGAGACTCTGGTTGCTGCCTGGCACTCAGCAGCATCGGAGACCCTCGACCGGATTGCGCCACTACGGCCCCTCCGAGGCGGCGGATCCCGGAGACCTCCTTGGTTTACCGAGGAACTCCGGGAGATGAAGCGCCGGAGGAGACGCCTAGAGCACCTATGGAGGTCCGATAAGTCCGAATCGAACCGAGCAATGGTAACCACCAGCACCAAGGAATACACCAGGGCTCTTAGGGCAGCGAAAAGATCTTATATAGCCACCTTGGTTGCATCCGCTGAGTCCCGCCCAGCCGCCCTGTTTAGGATAACCCGCTCCCTACTGAATAGGAGGGAAACGGGGGAACCCCTGCAGGGCAGAGCTGAGGATTATGCCCAATTCTTAGCGGACAAAATTGCTCGGTTTCGGTCAGACTTGGACTCCATCTCTGCAGTTCCAGCCGAGGCACAAGAGGATGAAGTAGACCACCTCTGGGTTGAGTTTCAGGATGTTGCCCCCGGGGATGTGGACAAGGCCATGAGGGCTGTAAGTGCCTCCACCTGTGTACTGGACCCGTGTCCCTCATGGCTGGTTACTAACAGCAGTGAGGTGACACGAGGCTGGATCCAGGCAGTTGTTACCGCCTCTCTTCGGGAGGGGAACTTCCCCGCCGCGCTAAAAGCGGCGGTGGTGAGACCCCTCCTGAAGAAGCCATCCTTGGATCCAGCTATTCTTAATAACTATCGTCCAGTCTCCAACCTTCCCTTTCTTGGGAAGGTTGTTGAGAAGGTGGTGGCCTTCCAGCTCCAGCGGTCCTTGGAGGAAGCAAACCATCTTGACCCCTTCCAGTCAGGCTTCAGACCCGGTTACAGCACAGAAACCGCTTTGGTCGCATTGACCGATGATCTTTGGAGAGCCAGAGATGGAGGACATCCCTCCATCCTGGTTCTCCTTGACCTCTCAGCGGCTTTCGATACCATCGACCATGGTATCCTTCTGCGACGACTGTGGGAGTGGGAGGCACCGTGCTGCGGTGGTTTTCCTCCTACCTCTCGGACAGGTCGCAGTCGGTGTTAGTGGGGGGGCAGAGATCGACCCCTAGGCCCCTAACATATGGGGTGCCTCAGGGTTCGGTCTTATCCCCCCTACTATTCAACATCTACATGAAACCGCTGGGAGAGATCATTCGCAGGCACGGGATAAGATACCATCAATATGTGGACGATACTCAGTTGTATCTGTCCGCCCCGTGCCAACTCAATGAAGCGGCGGACGTGATGAGCCGAGGCCTTGAAGCCGTTATGGACTGGATGAGGACTAACAAGCTTGTACTCAACCCGGAAAAGACCGAGTGGCTGTTGTGCTTCCCTCCCAACAATTCGACCAGTATTCCATCACTCAGGCTGGGGGGTCAAATTCTACACCCCTCAGAGAGGGTTCGCAACTTGGGAGTCCTCCTGGACCCACAGCTATCCTTTGATCACCACCTGACGGCTGTGACCAGGGGGGCATTTGCCCAGGTTCGCCTGGTGCGCCAGTTGCGACCCTACCTGAATCGGGAGGCTCTCACAACAGTCACTCGGGCCCTTGTGACCTCTAGGCTGGAATACTGCAATGTGCTCTACATGGGGCTGCCCTTGAAGAGCATCCGGCGACTTCAGCTAGTCCAGAACGTGGCCGCGCGAGTGATCGTGGGTGCACCTCGGTTCACCCACATAACACCTATCCTCCGCGAGCTGCGCTGGCTACCTGTCGATCTCCGGGTGCGCTTCAAGGTGCTATTAGTCACCCATAAAGCCCTTCATGGTAGTGGATCTGCGTACTTGAGAGACCGTCTACTGCCAATTACCTCCCTGCGACCAATTAGATCTCATAGATTGGGCCTCCTCCGAATTCCATCTGCCAGCCAGTGCCGGCTGGCAACTACAAGGAGGAGAGCCTTTTCGGTAGTAGCTCCGACCCTTTGGAACGAGCTCCCCGTGGAGATTCGTACCCTCACCACCGTCCAGGCCTTCCGCATAGCCCTTAAGACCTGGCTAGCCCGTCAGGCCTGGGGACAAAGATAATCGCCCCTCCCGAATGATGAATGAATGTTGCTCATTATTTTACTCTATGTTTGTCTACGTCACTGTTTGTATTTCCCTCCCTTGATCCTATGTAAGCCGCCCTGAGTCCCCTCAGGGAAAAGGGCGGCCTATAAATGTTAATAAACCTAAACCTAAAATGAGAGGTTGACTCCCCTTTAAGGGCAACTGAAGTTTTGAGTACTGCTGCCCTATGATTTATTGCAGGGCTGTCAAGCTCACGGCCCGCAGGCTGGATGTGTCATGCGCTGGCCACACCCATACCCGGTTTAGCGAAGGGGAAAAAGTCCCAATACGTCACATGATGCCACTGTGTCCAAGCAAGTTTGACACCCCTGGTTTATGGTATTGGAAATTCAGATTTGGAAATCTATGCCATGAAATTAAAAAAAAAAGTACTTTTACCTTAACTAAAGAGAAGTCTTAGAAATGGAACTAAAAAAAGGGACCCAATTATCTTTTATCTGTTTTCTGAAATTCTTGTACAAAGTCAAGATAGTATAGTGAAGCAAATAGAGTCAAACCTGAATCTTTAGTCTAGTTTGCATTAGAGATAAGGTTTATAACATGGGACATTCCTTAATCTCTCTCTCTGAGCCTTGAAGATCTCTGTGAAGTTCATACTCCAGCCTGACTGAAGCTTTAATTTGGGATTTAAAATAAAGTTTGAGATATATTGCAATTTCTTTTTATATTTACCAGTGTGTTCTCTGTGCTGTGCTCAGTTGAGTTGAGGTCTTATTAAGGCATCTTACCTGATTCAGTTTCTGTATGGACTTTCAGGGTCTATTTTGTAATGAATCCTGTAATAGAAGACACAGATCAGCGTGTTTCTTTTGGTTGCAAATGTCCAGCAGGCTCCACTCTGGTTTGCATACTTTCCTTGACTGTCTGTATGCATGTTTTGGAGCAGGATTGAGCTGTACACTTTCATTAGTGGTAATTTATCCTCTTTCTCTTCCATATCTGTGAAATGAGAATTTCCTAGAGTAAAAAGAATTAATTTATCATGATATTTTCATTGAACAGGCAGCTCTCTTTGCTCTCCAAAAGTTATTTGAAGAAGAATATGAACCAAGACCCCTGTTTGTGAGTATATTCTAATTATACTTAAAATTATCCAGTTCTTCTGAAAAAGAGTACATTCCCTTTTTTATACAGGAGTTAATATAATCAAGAACAGTGTGTTTTGGAAACCTCACATATTGTGTGTTAGCTTGCTCATTTCAATATGTGCTTTATAATCATATTAAATGATAATAAATGAATGACCTGCCATATAGAGCAGTCTGAAAATGTCCCCCTCAATAATATTACCAGTGTGCCAAATTATAAGAATCTTGCCTAGCCTCCTAATTATCTTCCCTTGGAAGATGCCAGCCTTGAATCCCGAGTAATTTTCACACTAAGTTATGGCTTCATTAGCCGATAAAGTTGAATTGTGGGCTTAGCAACTGTAACGTGTGGCATATTTTGTCTGTTTTACATGTCTGAAAATATTTTAATTCCTGCCCAGAGTCTCTGCATACTAAAAATACATATAAATAATAATATTGCTCAGTGTGCAGTTCTGTGCAGTTAACTCAGAGGGTAGCTGTGGCTGAGTCTTGGAATGCCCCTCTTCTCCCCAGCTGCTGCTTTTATGTTTACTGTTTTAAATGTGCTGCGGTCCAACTGGGAACTTCAGTAGCAGCTGAAAGCTTCCTAAATCTTATTGATAGCTTCCTGTTCCCCACTGCTCCATACAGATAGCAGGCAACACCTCCTTCTCCTGCCTAGAGCAGCCAGCCTGCCTAGTACAGGTATGGGTAGTTGGATGTTTTGACAAGATAGTTACATCCCATCTATCCTTGATTGAACAAGGTGCTTTTGGAGGGGGTTGTCCTCTGCACCTTGTGACCTGAAGCTGGGAGATGATAATTCAAGTAGGGAACATCTGTCATTGATTAAAGGAAGAACAGGTATTTAACACATATATTCTCCACAGACTCTTGGCACTTGATCCCCCAAATTATTTTGCTGACATGAGGGCATTTGGTGCACAAGGATAGCAAGGGAAAAACCAATCATTTTGCTTTTATAAGCTTGTGATATTTTTAGGGCACAATGGGTAGGCTTAATGGAGAAGAACCTGATATGTACAACAATTCAGAGGATAGTCTGTTGAACTGATATCGCTGCTACTTTTGGTTCTGCTATATGTTATTGTTTCCATAGAGACCTTAAGTGGTTTTCATGTGGTTTTGGGGGGGTAACGTGAACATATGCACTGTATACCAGATTAGAAATGTACCCCTAATTAAAAAAAGGCTTGCTATGTTTGGAAGAAATGTCAAGCTTCATAAGGATAGGAATAAAAGATAGATGAGGAGAAAGACATATTCTCATACTGCTATAGAAAATGGACCGTTTTTTTTAAAAAAAATCCCTATTTGAGCAAAATCATTAAAATTCGTTTTGAGTATTGAATACAGATTAAAAATTTATCCTGATGTGCTTTTTGGATAGAGCGGCCCTCTCCAGGTAGTTCCCTTTAAGGTGAACTGAAGCTTCAGCCCAGGGGTGGCTGGGGTTTGTGGGTATTGTAGTCTCCCATCCCCCCCCCAATGCATATAAGGGATCTAGATATTGTGCTCCCCAAATAAAGAAGGGATTTGAAGAAAGATGGGGTAGGGGGAAAAACAGCTCACTCACTTCCAATTTTGTGGCAAGTCCGATGTTTTCCACAGAAGCATTAAAGTTAATTTCAGTTTAGCATGTGTTATTGCTCTGTTTTTAATGTTGTTGTTTTTACTTTCTCTCTACTCTTCTCCTTGTGGTCCATAGGTATCAGGAACTATTGTCGATAAAAGTGGCCGTACTCTCTCTGGGCAGACTGCGGAAGCATTTGTCATCAGCGTATCTCACAGCCAGCCCCTTTGGTGAGAAAACAGACACCCTGGATATGCTTTAGAATAAGCATTGCAGCTGCAGTAGATTCTATAACCATTTTGCTAAAAGAGATTCCCAAAGAAGGAGCTTGCAGGGTCATTAATTGCTGCTGTTGCTCAGATTACCCACAGTCTAACATCACTGGCTTTTTTTCAGAGAAATCATTAATTTCAAAGGATGCATTTCTCCATGGAAAAATGCAGATATCTGGAGAAATCAAATCCTGCCAGGCCTCTCTCTTAGTATGGTTTCTTGACTGCTGAAAAGGGATTGGTACACGCACACATACTCCCCAAATTGTCTTATAAGTGCTCAATATACCAACTTTTTATCCACTTGCATAATCTTGATTTGCTTGGTGATTTTCTTCCTTGTCCCCTATAGTTTGCGCATTGGATATGATCCCAAACAGATCTGCAGTTTTCCTCCCTCAGTCTGTGCCTACAGCTTGACAACAGTTAATAAATACCGCCAAGCAGATGAGTACTTTAGGTTTACCAGCTGAAGAAATTAGAACAGCTGCTTTGTTTGTCCCTGGTTGACAAAATTTGTCACATCTGGTAAAGTTTGGAAATGCTTGACGTGAAGCTCTACTGCAGTTAATTCATCTCATTACACAGATGCAGTGCAGCAGTTACAGGCTAAAGTCTGCTCTTCCTCTCTGTTTTTGTGTCTTGGGAAAATGACGGATCAAAAAGGAGAAAGCAAGAAGGAATAGAAAATCTGTAAAGGAAGGCTGGTAGGAAGATAGATGGAATGCTGTAATGGGGCAAAGAACCTAAAGTGACAAGGGAGCTCTGATTGGCGAGTTAAAAAGCGAGTTAAAAATGCAAGTAGAAAAATAGGAGCCACCTTTGGTGGGAAGGTAACAGCATTCCATGCGCCTTTGACATTTAGTCATGGCGGCCACATGACCATGGAGACGTCTTTGGACAGCTCTGGCTCTTCGGCTTTGAAACGGAGATGACCACTGCTCCCTAGAGTCATGAAGGACTAGCACATATGTGCGAGGGGAACCTTTACCTGTATACTATTTGAATGACTTGCAGCCACATATACCCTTGCTATATTTTCGATTCTATCATTGTATGCCTTTGTGAAGCAGTGCCGAGATCATTGATCTTTTGTACAATTGATGACAGCCAATTTTATAATTACTCCAGGTTTTAAAAGTGATATGGATTATGTAGAAAAAAGTAAATGTGGAATGTATGCATGTATTGAAGGGTACATATACAGCTGCATACAAAAATGGGGATATTTCTGGTCAAATAGTATGTTTAAAAAAATGCTTAAGTGAGCAGCGGAAGATTACATAATCTTTGTGTGGTACAAAGCTAAACATTCACTTTTTCTCCAGATTTGAATACAGTTGTGTTTATAGATTCTGAATGAGAAAGAGTGAATACAACAAGTGAAGAGGTTTGGACAGCTTTCTAACTATTACTTTGTAATAGCTGGATGACATCCTTTGCAAAAAGAAACAACTTCACAATATTTCCTCCAGCCAGTTAAGAGTCTGTTCTTGCTTTTGAATGTGTTCCCTCATTTTTACTTGCAAAAACTCTTTTAGCTCAAAAATACTCTTATATCCCCCTGGGTACAATTTCATGTTTGAGATTTCTCAGTACTGTTCAAGCCTGGGGTCAATGAACACTGTTGAAAAACCATTACCTTTTCTTTTATATATAGTTCATGGTTGATTGAAAGTATCTATCAGATTGTTGTCTTGCTAGAATCTGATCTCTTTTCAGCTTCAGTGTCTTTCCCGACTGTGGAAAGTAATTTCTAGGATATATTTAATCTCTTATGATACTCTTGGCTTCTACAGATACCCAGTGCATAATAGAATGTTCCTTGTGCTTAATTATTGTCTTGTATTGTGACAACTGTCCTAGGTAAATTATTAGTCCTTGCTTAACACCTAGCAATTTCATTGCTAAGCAACGATGGTTATTAAGTTAGATATCACATAACCAGGATGGGACTTATGATCTCACTTCTGCCACAGTTGCTAAGCCAGTAGCCCATGGTCATTAAGTGAGATATCACATGACCATGATATGAGATTTTACTGCCAGCTTCTCCATTGTTGGAAGCAGATTGTGAAGTGCACAAATAGAAATCACATGATCACAAGACACTGCAATTGTCATAAACACCCGTCGGTTGCAAATTGCCTGAATCTTGATCACCTGACCAGGGAGGTTGCTACGATGGTCATAAGTGCAACAACTGCTTGTAAAGTTACTTGTTCAGCACCATGGTAACTTTCAGTGGTTGCAACATAGGACAGTTCAGTGAAGACTAGCTGTATAGCTGTACTATATGCTGTGGATAATTACTCTACAGCTAAACCTCTCAGTCGGCTATTTGCAGTGGTCTGTGAGTTCTTGTTTAGCAGAGCTCATATAACCTTCATTGCTGACTGAATCAAAGATTGCTGCTTCTTAGCAGAAGAATCTCTGTCTAAAATTGAATCAAAGATTGCATAAACTTCCCCATGGATTATAAAAAAATGTAAGGTCAATGACTTCAATGGCTTATTTTAACAATATTACAAGAGTGTCCACTGATAGGACTGTCAATTTAAACAGAACAGTTTTTTCAGAAGCTAACAGCTGCTGCAATATTTTTTAGAAGATGCAGTATTACATTGAAATATATCTTTTACCTTTTGCATTGCAGTGAGCAAAGCACTATTAGGTATCAAGACGGCCACAGGCCTTTTTTTTAAATGAAAAACTCCACCAGCAGTCATAACTGCAATCTGTCTGAATCTTCCTTCAGTAAGTATGTTCTTGCAATAAGCAGCCTGCTGAGAGATTGTTAAAGCTTAATCTGAACTGGAAGTGCAGGGAATCACCGCCTCATAAGAACTGAAGCCATAAATTCAATTTTACTTATTTTCACATGAGGAAAAGCTTCACTCTCTTCTTTTCTTCAGTCATCCTAAAATCTCTGACCCTGCTTGTGCTTTTTATCATTAACAGCTGTAGACTGAGGGAGGATTATTGTTTTCCTCCTGTTTTTATAGCGTTTTAAAGACTCACACTCCTTGGTAAGGTGAGGGAGATGCCCATTTTCTATATTATATCTATATTTTATTATTTTTCTTTTTATTCTTTTTATTTCTTTTATATGGTGTGTTTATATCCTTGTAAGCCACCCTGAGTTGCCATGTGTGAGTAGTTATAAAATATACATTTTATAAATTAAATAAATAAAGATTAGTAGTCAAGATTAGTTTCCTGTTCGAACAAATTGTATTTAAGGTAGCTCTTCTTCCAACCAAGACTTCAATTCCAAGAATTCTGAGCAGTACTTATGCTGAATGGGGAATTTTGGGAGTTGACACCCCACCTTGGAGGATTTCTAGCTAGAGACAATCGTGTTAGAGACAGGTGGGCAAGGCATTTTGTTGTGAGGGGCATGTTTCTCCTGATCAGCTCCTTGAAAGCTTCAGAGGAATTGCAGCTGCTCAGTTTTCTTTGGTAGTAGTGATCACTGGGCATGTATAACCATGCCCAGAAAGCCTCAGGAGGCCACTGAAGAGGGAGCCTACAGGGAACTTTCATGTGGCTTCTTTGCAGTTGACATATGTGAATCCAGAGCTTGATGGAGGCTTATCTTCTACAGACTTGTTTTTGTTATTTTACGTAGTTCAATAATGTTTTCACCTTTATTCCTGACTAGTTACTAAATTAGCTTTATGCATAAAGAATCTCTGGCAACTCCAGCAAGCAGCTGCTGCCTAGGAAGCTAATCACTGATGATGTTAATCTTTCTTATTCTAATTACTTATTTAAAGATTTATATGGCTGCCAATCCTAAGCAACTTTTTCTAGCTTTGAAGGTTGAAATTGCAAAATACAATTGAATTGGGAAGTTTATATTTCACTCTCTGTCCCTGCCCCCTCCCTTTTGCCTTTGGTTTTAATGTTTGTTTTTAACTTGGTATGCTTTAGCTTTTATGTAAATAAATAGATGGTAGAGTTTACACTACTTGAAGATCTGTTATTTTTAGAATGTCCCCTATTTAGAATTTATCTTTTTGCTAAAAGAGTTTAATCTACTATCTGCAGAAGTAGTGGCATTTGTATTATCTCCCACTGTATGTTATTTTTACAGTTGCAAGAAAAAGTATGTGAACCCCTTGGGATTACATGGAGTTTTGCATGAATTGGTCATAAAATGTGCTCTGAACTTCATCTAAGTCACAACAATAGACAAACACAGTCTGCTGAAAATAATACTACACAAACATTAGATGTTGCCATGGTTTAATTGCACATAACATGTAAATATTCACAGTGCAGGGAGGAAAAAGTATGTGAGCCCCTAGCCTAATGACGTCTCCAAGAGCTTATTGGAGCCAGGAGTGAGCCAACCTTGACTCCAATCAGTGTGATGATATTGGATGTGTTGCTGACAGCTGTTCTGCCCTTTAAAAACACACACCTGTTGTGGGTTTACTGGTTTCAAGAAGCACTGTCTGATGTGAACCATGCCTCACAGAAAAGAGCTCTCAGAAGACCTACGATCAAGAATTGTTGACTTGCATGAAGCTGGAAAGGGTTACAAAAGTATCTCCAAAAGCCTTGATGTTCATGTGTCCACGGTAAGACAGACTGTCTACAAATGGAGAAAGTTTAGCACTCTTGCTACTCTCCCTAGGTGTGGTCGTCCTGTAAAAATGACTGCAAGAGCACAGTGCAAAATGCTTCATGAGGTAAAGAAGAATCCTAGAGTGTCAGCTAAAGACCTATAGAAATCTCTAGCACATGCTAACATTTTTGTTGACACATCTACAATAAGGAAAACATTAAACAAGAATGGAGTACATGGGAGAACACCACGGAGGAAGCCATTGTTGTCCAAAAAAAAATATTGCAGCACGTTTGAAGTTTGCAAAAGAGCACCTGGATGTTCCACAGCACTACTGGCAAAATATACTGTGGACAGATGAAACCAAAATTGAGTTGTTTGGGAAAAACACACAATACTATGTGTGGAGAAAAAAAGGCACAGCACACCAACCTCAAAACCTCATCCCCACTGTAAAACATGGCGGAGGGAGCATCATGGTTTGGGGCTGTTTTGCTGCCTCAGGGCCTGGACGGATTGTTGTCATTGATGGGAAAATGAATTCCAGAGTTTATCAAGACATTTTGCAGGAAAACGTACGACCATCTGTCTGCCATCTGAAGCTCCACAGGGGATGGGTGATGCTACAGGACAATGACCCAAAGCATACAAGTAAGTCAACACAAAAATGGCTTCAACAGCACAGAATACGTCCTCTGGAATGGCTCAGTCAGAGTCCTGACCTCAACCCGATTGAAATGCTGTGGCATGACCTTAAGAGAGCGATTCATACCAGACATCCCAAGAATATTGCTACACTGAAACAGTTTTGTGAAGAGGAGTGGTCCACAATTACTCCAGATCGTTGTGCAGGTCTGATCTGCAACTACAAGAAACATTTGGTTGAGGTTATTGCTGCCAAAGGAGGGTCAACCAGTTATTAAGTCCAACGGTTCACATACTTTTTCCTCCCTGCACTGTGAATGTTTACATGTTATGTGCAATTAAACCATGGCAACATCTAATGTTTGCGTAGTATTATTTTCAGCAGACTGTGTTTTTCTATTGTTGTGACTTAGATGAAGTTCAGAGCACATTTTATGACCAATTCATTCAAAACTCCACATAATCCCAAGGGGTTCACATACTTTTTCTTGCAACTGTATATCACTCCTCTGAAAGGCGTTCAAAGTGGTTTGTAGAAATAATAATTAAACAGATTTCCATAAAGCAAACAATAAAGCAACGAGCTTGCAATAACTTATCAAAATATTTGGATCCTCCAAAATTTCGTCTGGTCCCAAAATATTCCATTTATGTAAATCTCATCTGGATTCTTCAATTAGGTGTCACTGGTTTTAGTCCACCACAATGCTTTTTACATACCATACTATGTATCTCTACTCCTACATCTAGATCCCATTTCAGCAGAAAATTGATGACTTACCACATTTATGGCTGACGAGTAATTTGATTGCAACATACTTAAATGATAATCAGTAAGTGCCCCTTTGCTGGATGAGTTCAAAACAATCATCTATTAGGAATGCTTTAAACTGGATTTCTGCATAGGCAAGGAGTTGGTCACATTTCCCTAAATGCCTACTTCCAAATGTATGGTTTTGTGATTAAAACAAACTTGACTTTGTTGTATTCTCTTTTGTATTTGCAGCATTGGATTAAACTGTGCTTTGGGGGTAGTTGAAATGAGACCTTTTATTGAAGCAATAGGAAAGTCTACAACTACTTACATCATTTGTTATCCCAATGCAGGTATGCATAGATTTGTGTGAATTCAGCCCTTTCACAACAGTTGAAACAATAGGTGCTATGAAAGCATGATACATACTGTATATCTTGTATAGGTGCCATTAGCAGCATTAAAATGAATTACTATGCTGAATAACTTGTCAAAATGAATTACTATGCCGAATAACTTGTCAACCTGTCAGACGTGAACCATTTATAAAATTTGGGGTGAATGGACTTTCTTTGTTAGGTGCTTGTTTTTTTTAAACAAAAGTTTTATTGTTTGGGGTTGTACCATGTGACAGATGAGCAGTGACCATTAAAATTAAGTGACTTTAGTCTATGGCAAAATGGGCATACTTAAATGAAATCAGAGGCTTGAAATCTTAAACGTGGTATGCAGATATTTTCAGTTTTAGATTTGTGGTCAAATGTTTTTCTTTGAGATAAAATTGTGAATAAACTGTTGATAAAATTAAATAGTTTCCTTTACAAAAAAAAAAAGTATTTTTTGCTTTGTTAACTTGTGCTAAGTCTGTTCTTACATTACTATGAAGGAAAAACTTCAGTAAGAGAGTTGCCTTCAGATAATTCAAATGTTTGCAGGTTTTTTGTTCAAAATGTTATAGTGTTATTGACTGCAGTCAAGACATTTTTCTTTCCATTTATAAATGTCAAAGATTTATAGAATTGAATGTATTTTTCAGGTCTTCCTAACACCTTTGGTGGTTATGATGAAACGCCTCAAGTGACTGGCAAGCACATTAAAGTAAGAGTATTTTCTTGTGAGATTTTTTTTGTTATAGCGAAAAATGATTTGTATGTTAGTTGGTTAGGTTTCTTAAAAAAACACCTTACTGTAAGCTATGTACTTAGAGTTCAATAGTATAATAATTTAATGGTAACAGCTTACAGACAACTGAGCAGGAAGTGATAGGTCTATAGCCAAGCTAGTTTCCAATTGATACAGTTGGTGAGGGGTGGTCTCTGATTGATTCTTGGTTTGTGCCTGATCCTCATTGATTTTTTTGGTGATAATGGTTCCTGATTGGCCCTTTTTTCATTTGGGCTTCTGATTGTTCATTGTCTGATTCCTGATTGGTTCCTAGTTTATGCTGAGTTCTGATTGCTTACTCTAAGTGGTTGATTCTAATTGGGTGTATATCTAGGCAGCTTTCTGATTTTCCCATTTTTGGGAGTTGATTTCTAGTTGGTTCTGCTTTTGCGCAGGCTTATACTGATCATTTCCTCAATTGAAGCTGTGGGCAAAGTTTCTTTGATTTGTTGGTTGTGGCCACTGTCATCTGGTTGTGGCCAAGGGCAGAAGAGTGAGTTTCCTATGGTTTTAATTAAGGAAGAATCAACCTAGCTATAAAGACAGAAATAAGTCAGTCTTTGCCTCTGAAGCTGCCAATTACTTCTGGGGAAGAAATGCCAACTGAAGATAGCTCTGTTGACAGTGGAGACAATGACTCTGGCGGAATAAATAGCCGGTAAATGGACTGATTCTTCCTCTTTAGATAAGGAGAAGGCTTGGGATTGCCCACAAATGCTCCAGATAGTTACTCCTTGCGAGGAGATCACAAAACAGTGGCCTTAGGCAGCTTTAGAATATTGGGAGATGAGGAAATGACTGCCCAAACCACAGTTTGACATCTTTCCAAATGACACTGAATTCACATGCTTCATTTTCAGATCCCTTTTGGAAGTTGTTTGTTAACTGCTTTTTAAATTTTAGATACCTTCAGAACAACTAATGTTATAGACTAGTGTGATTGGACACACAAGGAATTTGTCTTTGGTGCATATGCTCTCAGTGTACATAAAAAGACGATACATTCATCAAGAATCATAAGGTACAGCACTTAATGATAGTCATAGGGTACAAATAAGCAATCAATATCAATATAAATGGTAAGGATGCAAGCAACAAAGTGCAGACATAAGTGGGAGGAACTTTTGGAATGTTATAAACAAAGTAAGGGTCCAAATGGATTTGAAATAAGATTTTGTAACTATAAGAATCCTTATCATGGGAGAATGTGATTGTTTTGGATTCTTAAAAGAAAATAAGTTGGATAAGATGGACTTTGAATGTTGGAAACAGAATAATTTGACAGTGGATCTAAAATGTTTGAGGTTAATCTGAGAGTGGATTTATAAAAGACAGGCTACAAGAATGAAATAGAAAAAAGATGCTACATTGAAACTGGCTGATGAAATGACAAATCCAAAATAATGATCTGATAACCTTCCAACATTAAATTTACAAAAGATACTGTTAAAGCTTTGAAGAATTTTCTGAGCAGGGACAAAGAAAAAAATGAAATCAAGTTCTAGGACATTAGTCGAAGGGACTAATCAAGATTATTAAAAATAAAAGAATGTAAAGTTGGTTTATTTGATCAACGTTAAAATAGATCTGTTGGTATCTCTGGTAACCCTTAATGGATTTTTGCTGACTAGGTCTTTTTAAGAGATAAAAGATTGGATATGAGAAGAAGAGATCATATGTTGCAATTTGAGAGAAGGTGATGCTACTAACATTTATTTGTTGTGATGAAGGGAAAATGATTTCTTTTTATATTTACTATTTTTTCTTCTTTTTTCCTTCCTTTTGCACATTTCCCCTTTCTTGTTCTTAGTTTATATTAGCTTTCATCTTTTTTATTGTAACACATAATAAAATTACTATTAAAAAATGAAAATGTCAGACACAGTTGCTAACAAAATTTCAAGAATTTTCTGCCTACCTTATGGTTACTAAACCCCGAAGCTCAACACTGCCCAATAGTATAATAGTTACTTATGAGCTGGCAGACATGCCTAGGATTATTGTGTGAGACCTTTAATGAGTAATCATACAAATCACAAATTTGTCTACAGGAATGGGTATCAAAAAATCAAAATGGTGGATGCAAATAATGTAATTGAAGCCCTGCCCCTTTTATATGCCTTGCCGTGCTGCAATAGCCATCATCTTGACTTTTTGATAGATTTCTGTTGCCTCCCAATAGATATCCCTGACAATAGTGGGTGTTATTCTCAAGTAAGTAAATATAAATCTGCAAATGTGCTTTACTATTTCTAGATGTTCTGCAATTCTAAGATACTCTGGTGTTGATCAGAAATAAATCATGTAAGTTGTATCTGGTATGCGCATGCGCGGGTTTGGAATGGCGACCGGGCTTTTTCGCTCCATGCAAACTTGGCGAAAAAGCACCGGGAAGCCTCCAAACGGACCGCAAAATTCCTGGAAAGAGTCCCTGGGAGAGCCTAAGATCTGCGGAACCCAAAGGACCCGAAGAAATCCGGAGGCTTAGCGTTTCCTCACAGCGGCAGCCCGGGTCGCCCAGCTGCGTGGGGACGGCGGCAACGGCGGCGCGCGGCGGCGATAGCGGCGCGCGGACGTTCGGCGTCTCCCCTTACCACCTTTGGATCCCTGGGAGCCCCTGGTGCTGCCTGGTGAGCCCCCTGGCCATTTATCTGCTGGCCCCTGGTCCTACCAGTCGCCCCTGAGCAGCGGAACAGCAGCTGCTGGAGTTAGAAGGAAAGCGTGGAGGAAAGCGTGGAGGGAAAGATGGCGGCGCCAAACAGCTGACTCACAGCATTTACATCTTTACATCTTCCTTTCCTGGCCAGCTTGTTTGAACTTGCTGGAGCCGAGTGACTGTGACTGTGACTGTGAGCCCTGGTGACTAGTGAGCTGAGAGGGGTTAATTTTCAACTTAGCTTTTCATCTTAAAGAAGGGGGCTGTCTGAGGCTGCATTGAAACTGCGGAGTGACGGACTGAATGGTTGTGGTTGCTGCCGGCCCAGATGCCCCCCCCCCCCTCAGATCTATCTTTGCTCACCCTACTATCTGTTACCTATCCTACTATTTATTATCTGCTGCCTGCTCCTGCGGCCCCTAGGAAAGATCTGGCCGTCCTAGGCTGACTGGTGTGCTTACCCGGGCAGGGAAGAGGACGATCTTTGAACTGGGCCCTACGTCGTTGTAACCTCCTCCGGACTTGCCCCCGGCTTACTTAACCATTAGGAGGAGTAGGATTGTGGCTGAGCTGGCAGGGAGCGATAGAGGATGGCGGCTGCAGCGGCGAGGACTGAGCCCCGAAAACACCAGTACCTTCCCCTCCATCTGCTAGAGTGGCACAAGTCAGCCTCGAACTCTGGCCCCCTACATTGGGGCCCTTATCCATCTTTAGGAAAGAGACTTTTAAATATACAGCCCGCTAACCTTCACCGGCAGGGTAAGACTACATGGTTGCCGCCCATGAATTTTGGATCTTCACATTCAATCCTGCTTGTATACAGCCACCTTATATATTACGCACTTTTGACTTGGTGGCCAAGGACATCTCCCCAGGACATAAGAAGGGAGAGGAGCGGATCACCGCTTCCTCCACCGTTTCCACATTACTATACATTATAATTGCGCAATTTTAAAATAGTATGATGAATGTATGGGAGTTGGTTGGAATTGAATGAATGGCCCACTTTTATTAATTGTTACTATTGTATTTTTATATGTTTTAAATATTACGTGGGAATTGTTAGAGTGGATAAATGAGAATGTTTGACTCGGAGGGCCTGCCGGGGAAGGCGGGGGTCAGTGGGGTGGTTGGGGGGACTACTGCCACGGGAGTGGGTCGGAGCACTACGGTCATTACGGGGAGGGGCAGATATGGCGGGGACTTTAGGGCTGGCCATTACCGGGGAAGGAGGGTTCGCTACATCACAGAGATCCCTCCTTCCGGCCCTATGAGCCCCACTCCAAGACCAGATGGCGCGAGTAGTCAGGACCCTGGTCTCAGGCTGTTGTCGCTAAATGCCAGGTCTGTTGTACACAAAGCTCCTCTCATCCGGGACTTAATTGTTGACGAGAGGGCAGACCTGGCATGTATTACTGAAACCTGGCTGGGCACAGAAGGAGGAGTCCCCCTTGTAGAGATGTGCCCAGAGGGATTTCAGGTGCTTCATCAGCCGAGAGCCCAGGGAAGGGGTGGCGGTGTGGCTATTGTTATCCGGGAGTCTCTGTTACCTCGTAGGGTCCCTGCTCCGGAGCTTGTCGGGTGTGAGTCCCTGCTGATAAAGTTGGACCTCAAGGGTCAAGTGGGTTTGCTGCTAACGTACCTGCCTCCCAACTGCGTTGCAGCATCCCTCCCCTCGCTCCTCGAGTCAGTAGCCGAGCTGGCAGTTGAGTTCCCCAGGCTTATAGTTCTGGGGGACTTCAATTTGCCATCGCTCGGTGAACGCTCTGATGGGGCGCAGGAGTTCATGGCTTCCATGACAGCCATGGGCTTGACCCAGGTAATTCGGGGCCCAACCCATGCAGCGGGTCACATGCTCGACCTCGTATTCCTCTCGGAGCAGTGGATGTGTGATCTTGGTCTGAGGGGTAACGAGATCATACCCCTGTCGTGGTCAGACCACTGCCTACTGAGGCTTGACTTCCGGAGGCCAAACCCCCACCGTAGGGAGGAGGAACCGACCAGGTGGTTCCGCCCCAGGCGACTTATGGACCCGTTGAGGTTCCAGACGGAGCTTGGGGTCATTCCTGATACTCTCGCCCACAGTTCGGCGGAGACTCTGGTTGCCGCCTGGCATTCGGCGGCGTCGGAGTCTCTTGATCGGATTGCGCCACTACGGCCCCTCCGGGTCAGTGGATCCCGGAGGCCTCCTTGGTTCACCGAGGAGCTCCGGGAGAAGAAACGCCGGAGGAGATGCCTAGAGCACCTGTGGAGGTCCGATAAGTCCGAGGCGAACCGAGCACTTCTGACTACCTGCACCAAGGACTATGTCCGGGCATTAAGAACTGCCAAAAGATCATACATTTCTGCCTTGGTTGCGTCCGCCGAGTCACGCCCAGCCGCCCTGTTTAGGATAACCCGCTCCCTCCTTAACAGGAGGGATGCGGGAGACCCCTTGCAGGGTAGGGCTGAGGACTATGCTCAATTCTTGGCGGACAAAGTAGCTCGGTTTCGGTCGGACTTGGACTCCACCGCAGTAGATCCAGCCGAGACAGAGGAGGACTACTTGGCAAATCATCTCTGGGTTGAGTTCCAGGATGTTGCCTCTGGGGACGTGGACAAGGCCATTCGAGCTGTAAGTGCCTCCACCTGCATTCTGGACCCGTGTTCCTCCTGGCTGGTTGCCAACAGCAGGGAGGTGACACATGGCTGGATCCAGGCGGTCGTGACCGCCTCCCTTCGGGAAGGGCACTTCCCCGCCGTACTTAAAACGGCGGTGGTGAGACCCCTCCTGAAGAAACCATCCTTGGATCCAGCCATTTTAAACAACTTTCGTCCTGTCTCCAACCTCCCCTTTATCGGGAAGGTTGTTGAGAAGGTGGTGGCCTTCCAGCTTCAACGGGCCTTGGAGGAAGCTAGTTATCTTGACCCCTTCCAGTCAGGCTTCAGACCTGGTTACAGCACAGAAACCGCTTTGGTCGCATTGACCGATGATCTCTGGAGGGCCAGAGATGGAGGCTATGCGTCCATCCTGGTTCTCCTTGACCTCTCAGCGGCTTTCGATACCATCGACCATGGTATCCTTCTGCGACGACTGCGGGAGGTGGGAGTGGGAGGCACTGTTTTGCAGTGGTTCTCCTCCTACCTCTCGGACAGGTCGCAGTCGGTGTTGGTCGGGGGGCAGAGATCGTCCCTGAGGCCCCTAACATGTGGGGTGCCGCAGGGTTCGGTCTTATCCCCCCTACTATTTAACATATACATGAAACCGCTGGGCGAGATCATTCAGAGGCACGGGATAAAATACCGCCAATATGCGGACGATACGCAACTGTATCTGTCCGCCCCGTGCCAACTCAATGAAGCGGTGGACGTGATGAACCAGGGTCTTGAGGCCGTTAAGAACTGGATGAGCGCTAACAAACTGGTACTCAACCCGGACAAGACCGAGTGGCTGTTGTGCTTCCCTCCCAACAATTTGGCTAATGTTCCAACACTTAGGCTGGGGGGTCAAATTTTATACCCCTCAGATAGGGTCCGCAACTTAGGAGTCCTCCTGGACCCACAGCTGACTTTTGACCACCAGCTGTCAGCTGTGACCAGGGGGGCATTTGCCCAGGTTCGCCTGGTCCGCCAGTTGCGGCCCTACCTAGACCGGGAGGCTCTCGCAACAGTCACTCGAGCCCTTGTGATCTCTAGGCTGGAATACTGCAATGGGCTCTACATGGGGTTGCCCTTGAAGTGCATCCGGCGAATACAGTTAGTCCAGAATGCAGCCGCGCGAGTGATAGTGGGCGCACCGCGGTTCGCCCACGTTACACCCGTCCTCCGCGAGCTGCACTGGCTACCTGTCGGTCTCCGGGTGCGCTTCAGGGTACTGATGACCACCTTTAAAGCACTCCATGGTAGTGGATCTGGGTACTTGAGAGACCGCCTTCTGCCGATTACCTCCCTTCGACCAATTAGATCGCACAGACTGGGCCTCCTCCGAATTCCATCTGCCAGTCAATGCCGACTGGCGACTACATGGAGGAGAGCCTTTTCTGTTGCAGCTCCGACCCTGTGGAACGATCTCCCCGTTGAGATCCGTACCCTCACCACCATCCAGACCTTCCGCGCAGCCCTCAAGATCTGGCTCTCCCAGCAGGCCTGGGGATAGGTTCCCAATTCACCCGCCCGAGTGTTGATTGCTGAATGAAAGTTGTGTTTTATTATTTTTCTTTGTTCACATTTTGTTTTGTTTTTTGATACTGCACCCCCCTCCCTTGTGATTGTAAGCCGCCCTGAGTCCCCTCAGGGAAAAGGGCGGCCTATAAATCTTAATAAATGACTTAAAATGACTTAAATGTATCATTAGGTGACATACGATTCAGAAAGTGATCAGTGCCCTAGGAGGTTCATGTGACCAATTTCATTTTTCATTTCATTTCATTTTATTAAGATTTATAGGCCGCCCTTCTCCCTGAGGGGACTCAGGGCGGCTTACAATCACAGGGAAGGGAGTGCAATAATAAAAAACAAACAGTGAGTGAACAAAATAAAATAATAAAACACAACTTGCATTCAACAGTCAACACTCGGGCGGGTAATTTAAGAACTTATCCCCAGGCCTGCTGGGAGAGCCAGGTCTTAAGGGCCGTGCGGAAGGTCTGGATGGTGGTGAGGGTATGAATCTCAACGGGGAGATCGTTCCACAGGGTCGGAGCTGCAACAGAAAAGGCTCTCCTCCGTGTAGTCGCCAGTCGACATTGACTGGCAGATGGAATCCGGAGGAGGCCCAATCTGTGCGATCTAATTGGTCGAAGGAGGTAATCGGCAGAAGGCGGTCTCTCAAGTACCCAGATCCACTACCATGGAGTGCTTTAAAGGTGGTCATCAATACCCTGAAGCGCACCCGGAGATCGACAGGTAGCCAGTGCAGCTCGCGGAGGATGGGTGTAATGTGGGCGAACCGCGGTGCGCCCACTATCACTCGCGCGGCTGCATTCTGGACTAACTGCAGTCGCCGGATGCACTTCAAGGGCAACCCCATGTAGAGCCCATTGCAGTATTCCAGCCTAGAGATCACAAGGGCTCGAGTGACTGTTGCGAGAGCCTCCCGGTTCAGGTAGGGCCGTAACTGACGGACCAGGCGAACCTGGGCAAATGCCCCCCTGGTCACAGCCGACAATTGATGGTCAAAAGTCAGCTGTGGATCCAGGAGGACTCCTAGATTATGGACCCTATCTGAGGGGTATAAAATTTGACCCCCAGCCTGAGTGTTGGAATATCGGCCAAATTGTTGGGAGGGAAACACAACAGCCACTCGGTCTTGTCCGGGTTGAGCACCAGTTTGTTAGCGCTCATCCAGTTCTTAACGGCCTCAAGACCCTGGTTCATCACGTCCACCGTTTCATTGAGTTGGCACGGGGCGGACAGATACAGTTGTGTATCGTCCGCATATTGATGGTATTTTATCCCGTGCCTCCGGATGATCTCGCCCAGCGGTTTCATGTATATGTTAAATAGTTACCAAGTTAATTTACTTTCAGTGGTATATTGTGGGCTGTTTCTAAGTATCATCTGGAGGCAAAGATGTAGGGCATTTAAAATAAGAAATAGGTTTACATGCAAGTATCTTCATCCAAGATGGAATTTAAGGCCTTCAGTGGGGCTTTGAAAGAAATTGTACTCTACTTATTGGTCTGCCATTGCGTTGTTGGCAATTGGCAAGGATATGTGTAAGTAAAAATTCTAGCAAAACTTTGTGCATGCTTCAGATGTGACTCTGCTCTTAACGCATTTGTGTCTTTGAATGAAAGATGCTTTTTCTCTTCTCCAGAATCTTGCCTTAGATGGTTTGGTCAACATAGTTGGTGGCTGCTGTGGTACCACTCCAGCACATATCAGGTAATTTCATGTATATATTACTCGCAACATTATCTATGTTTGAGGATAATGCCATAAATGATGGCTCAGTTTAGGGTCCCTAATATCAATAGACACATTTTAATTTGTGTGGAAAAATGACAAGCACACAGTTTTGTAGTTGTTACATTGCAACAATAGTTGCATATCCCTGGTAACTGTTTATGGGAGTGGTGGTTTAATTTTTCCCTTTTCTTTTCTGGAAATGGCTTGAAGAAGGCCTTCTGGGTCCTGTGGCCAAAACTCATGTCACGTTCTTCATGACAACATCCATTATGTACATCTGCAAGTTGTATTCTTGAGACATCTATCTAGCATGTTCATTATTGACTTGTACCTCAAGATTGGGACATCAGTGTTGTTTAGAAGTTATCATTAGCAATTTCTATAAGCCATTATTTATAAGAGTTGTAGATGAAAATGCACAGAGGTATCAGATTATCTGTCCTTGGTGTTTATACAACTAATGTTGACTTGTTATGAGGTGAAGTTTCTTCATGCCCTCTGGAGGACTTTTGGGGGATTTAGCAAGTGAACATATTTGGAAATGTTTTAGGGCTTTTCTTAGCTGCGATCCATGGCTGTTCACAAAATGGCTACTATGGTGGGTATAGCAAGACTCAAAATACTCAGTTACTAGAGAACAATTTGGTGAGATTATTGTCTGCCATCATCTTTGTCTGTCTTTTAGATAGGTAAACCTTCAAACAAGAACTGAACTGAAGCTATTAGGGTGCATAGTACATTCCATATTTGAAATGTATTGTTTTGAAAAAGCTATATTTAAACAAAAGTCTTGAGATTATTGTGGAAATATTTTGCTTTTGAATCTTGAAACATTCTCAAAATGACTGAAATAGTATGTTCCAAATGTGAAACAACTCTTTTGAGTTCCAAGTTGGGCATTTTGATTTGAATTTATTTTGAAAGTGTTTTGCATGCCGCTAGTCATCCCTCCAGTTCTAATTATGTCTCAAGGGATTTATGGAACAGAAGCATTCTTGTAACTGAAAATAATTCTGTAGATCAGTGGTTCCCATGATTATTAAAACATAAAATATCTTTAGATCTAATCAGTTTTGTGACTGCTAAGAAAAATATTGATGGATATTTTCATTCTCATGAGTGTTATGTTACCTTCCTGTGATCTCTGGTCAAATATAAAAAATACTGTACTGTAGTCAGAGGAAACTTTAGGCTGTGATGATAAGTGTCAATAGCAACAATTTTCAGAAAAGTTTAACTCATTAGCTTAAGCTAGATTTTTTTACAGGTTTCAAAGAAGCTGTATGTCAATTGTGGAATCTGCTGGTTTCTCAATGCATAAAAGCACTGCTGATTAAGTTAATAAAATATTTGTTTAACTATACCTACTTTAGTGAAACCTTTTCTCTAAACCTAGTATAAAATTAATTGGAGACCTGCTCTTTTCCATTTGTAATAGTAAGAGCTTAGTTACCTTCTCCTTGCAATAAAATGTGATGGAGCTGAATTTTAAAAGCCTTGCGACAGAATAGAAATATCACATTAAATATAGATAACCATCTGGGATAGAGAAGAAAAATGGAGGGTTTGCAACTAAGAATAATTATGCTTTTTATATATTCTGAGTTTCTGAATGGGTAGAATTCCCAGTGAATAGGTAATCCGATATAAAGAATTTTATATCTATTTATTTCAATGAATCTTTTGGTGCCTCCATCTTGACAGAAATTGAACTAATGGCATCTCTGGAAAAGTGTATTAGCATGTTCAATGCAATTTCAGTATGAAGAAAAGCGCAAGGCTTCGACTTTTTTTTTTTAAAGAAGCAGATCAATGAGGACTGAACTTGTTTAGAAGGTCTAAAATGAGTGCCATTTGGAAAGGGAAAGCAGAAAAATACATTTATTTATTTATTTATTTCAAAGATTTTTAAGAGTGGCTTTTCCCATGATTTGTGGCCCTGGGGAGCATACAAAAGAAAACTGGAAATAAAATAAGCATAATACAAAGACAAATTACACAACCAGAAACCTGCCTTTGGACCAGTCTTTCTCTCCAGCCTAATTCATCTCGCAGGGTGATTGTGGGGAAAATAGCAGGAGGAAGGAGTATTATGTATGTTCACCTCCTTGGTTACTTATAAAGTAGTGAAGGTGGGATCTAATAAATAATCAACACAATTTATGAAAACATTGTACATTACAAAACAGGCTCATTTGCCATCCTGGATCAGTTCATGGAAGAAAAGCCATGTATTTTTGGTTCTGCGAAAGAGTAATGGAGATGGGGCTATTCCACCTTTGGTGGGGGAGAATTCCAAAGAGCATGTTACTACTAGTGCCACCATATTCTGAGCCCTCTACAAGTTTTAGATGGTCTTCCAATGTAATGTACATTACATTATAGAAATCCAACTGAGATTTGACTTAAGATATAAATAATTGTGAGAAGGGCCACCCTGTCTAGAAATAGATGTAATTGACGCACATCACAAAGTTGTGCAAAGACCCTTCTGAGGATAGCTATAGAGCATGGGTATCAAACTCATTGTGTTATGTTGCTGTCACGTGACATTTTGTGACATTTTTCCCGTTTGCAGAGCTGGGTTGGGCGTGGCTTGCACGTAATGCATCTGGCTGTGGGCCGCCACTTTGACACCCCCGCTATAGAGCCATGGTGGCACAGTGGTTAGAATGCAGTATTGCATTCTCTCCCCACAGGCTGAAGCTTGATTCTGACAGTTGATTCAGGCTTCCATCCTTCCAAGGTTGGTAAAACAAGGACTCAGATTGTTGGGGGGCAATGCAGGCCTATGGTGGCCATGAACTCCCATGTTGCTTCCAATTTCATACCTAAGAAAGGCAGAATGAAGTCTCGCAAGAGCATACCCCTGGGAAATTCCACTGACAGCCCACCCACCATCCACCACATCCAGCTTAAATGGGGAAGCATCTACCTAGTAGAGTGGTACAGTAATAACTGTTCCATCTGATCCCTGAGGCACAATCTCATGAACAGTATCTCACATCTGGTTTTCTGCAGAGCAATATCCCTGAAAGCCATAATAATTTCTAGGATGACCAAGGCCATTTACTCACCCTTGCTATGGGATTACAGCTGATGCCACACCCCAAACCCAGGTTGGACTCATTTCTCATGACCGTAATCGCTTATAGTTTGCTGCAGAAACAGTGGACTGACGAGAACTGTATCCTTCTGTATCCTTTTCCTTTTAATTAGGAAAAGAGAGGCAAATATGTTGCAGGAGTTTGTTGAAAATTCTGTTATGTATTTCTTAATGATGAACTAACAAAACGTTAAATGAAAAAAGTACTCCAAGTATTGTAATTCGTTACTAAGAGACCACATTTGCTTCTTTTATACCTGAATATAAATAAGTTGTCAGTATTTTGGAGTCCAAGATAACACAATAGAAGGAATGTACCCATTGCTTCAGCTACCTTTGTCTCCCCCTTGCAGACTGGATCCCCTTCCAAAAGTGGGATCTGATACAGGATTGATGTTCAAATAAGTTAATTTCATTAACTCAATGTATCAAGTGATCTGTTTTCCCAGGAGTAACCGAGGAATCTCTTTTTCCTAATCTTTTCAACAGTTTAAGGTGGATTCCAATGAGAGGGGGGAATGAGGACATTTTCCCTTCCATGAATTTTTTAAAGTTAATTTGTTTCAGTAGCTTACCTCAAAAAACAGTAAAATAGATTAGTAAAAAAGGATGTTTTGAACAGAGTATGTTGCTTTGAGCTGTTCACAACTTCTGTGTCATGTAATCATTTTCCTCCCTGAAACTATCTCAAGCAGTGCTCCATTTATGAATATAAAAATGACTAAATTATTTACTTGGTTTTTTATTCATCTTTGTTTAGTCTGTCCGAGTCCTGCTTTCCGTTCAGTACTAATATATTAGATGCTGTACATACGATTATAATCTATCACTGTTCATATGATTAACACTATGGCATTTAGAAGGGAGAACTGGAAAAGAATATTAAACACAGTTAAATGCTCATTTGCTTCTAGTGTCTTCTGGAAGAATTTCATTCTTTCTTGCAAATCCCCTGGGCTCTTAACTTTCTGTTTTGTAATGCAGGAAGATAGCTGAAGAAGTAAAGGCATGCAAACCTCGTATCCCCCCTGCCTCTGTCTCTGAAGGCTATATGCTGCTGTCAGGTGAGATAATAACATATCTAGAATTCCTTAACTACGTTCACTTAATTATATCTTAGGATTCTTTGTGGTTGCTCTACTTTTTCCTCAAGACACCTACAAGCCATTTGAAACCCTCATATAATACTTGTGTTAGGTTAAGCTATTAGGTGAAGAGGATTTTTATTTTATAGTCTTTCAATCTACTTCGGAAAGCTCTTAGAGGGAATCTTCATTTTGCTGTACTTATTGGACACAAGGATGACAGGGCTTAGATGGCTGACCTAGTTTATAATAGCATTATAGAATGGCTGCTGTGATGAAGGGGAAACACCAGCTCCCTGTGAGTAAGCCACAGTATGAGACAACGAGTGCCTGCAGACTTTAGTGCTTGCTAAGCATAAAGACTCCTGTGAAGAAATGGGGCCTGGAGGACACAAAGAGAAGCTTACAGAGAAATCACCTTCTGGAAAACTCTTTATCTAACCTGTATGAACAAACACCTCACCCTTCTGGGCTGCCTGGCCAGGACTCAACTCATTGCCTAGGTAGAAAAGAGAGTTGGTTCCTCATGCAACAAAGCCTTACTCAGAGGAAAGGAAGGGGCCAGAAACTACAGATAGTATTTTACTTACAACCATTTGTTTAGTGACCATTCAGAGTTACAGTGAACTGAAAAAATGACCTATGACCGTTTTTCACACTTAGGCCATTGCCGTATCCCTGTGGTAATATGATCAAAATTCAGATGCTTGTGTGATCACATTTTCTTACTTTCTGATAAGCCAATGGGGAAGCCAGATTTACCTAAACCATGTCTGATCACACTTGGCCCATAAAGAATTCTATCCTATCTTATCCTACCCTACTTTACCCTCAAGAGTCAACACTGACTCAAAGGCACCCAAATAACAATAACCCACCTCTGTAATGATGAGTCTGAAGAGATAAGATATCTTTCTTTTTTGTCATTTCCTTGTTCATTCAGCTATTTGTTGTGAATCTGCTACAGACATAATGTGCTGCATATATATTCTGGTTTTTCAGAGTATTCTTTTTCTCCTTGTATGTATACATAAAATTTATTTTCCAGGTCTGGAACCCTTCAGGATTGGAAAATATACCAACTTTGTCAACATTGGTGAACGTTGCAATGTTGCAGGATCAAAGAGATTTGCCAAACTTATAATGGCTGGCAAATATGAAGTAGGTCCAACTTTTTTTTAAGCTTCAGGACTTGCATTACAATTTTGTATAAGTATACTGTTTAAGGATTTGAATGCATAGTTTCTACAAGGTACATTATATAAATATAGTTTTTTTGTTTTCGTACAATGTGAAGCACAATCTTTTGTATTTCTTTTGTAAAAGCGAGAGGTTCAAGCAGTTCTGAATAAATGTGATGATGGCAGCCTCTAAAATGTTTTACAAAATAAATGTAAATAAATAAACTCTGACACATTTTATAGACTAAAAAAGTAGAAACAGTGTTATGGGAAGACAGACATAATAAAAGCAGCTTGCTAAAAAATGCAGAAACAAATGCCATCAAAGTAAATACAAGAAAAGAAAGGAGGGATTGAACAGAATTAGATGCATTTCTATTTGAACTGATGTCTTTTTTCCTTTAACATAGGAAGCCTTGAGTGTAGCCAAGGCTCAAGTTGAGATGGGAGCTCAGATCCTGGACATCAACATGGATGATGGAATGTTAGATGGTCCAAGTGCTATGGCCAGATTCTGCAACTATATTGCTTCGGAGCCTGACATTGCCAAGGTTATATATTTAACTGGATAGTCTTTTAATTTCATGAGTCTGGTGTTCTCTACATGTCTTGGAACTACACAATATTTCAATACCTCAGCAGGTTGTCTGATTGAAAAAAATGGTAACAGGAAATGAAAAATCAAGAGAAATGCATTAGAAATATTATTATAATTTTTGTGATATTTAGACATCATATTTCTGACCTGGATTGGACTGCTATAATATTCGAAGCTTACATAAATGTCAAGTATTTTATTGTCTCCTTCCCTATAACTAACTAACTAGAGTTATGGTATGGTTAAAGCCTTTGTGGTGTCCTTCTCAAATAGTGTTGAGTTTTCATTTCAGAAGAAAGTGCTGGCCTTGAGTCTTTTGCTCTCATAGGAATGTCCCTGGCTTTTGAAGTCAATTCTTGATTCTTGAATTTCCAAATCCATAAAGGTAAAGGTTCCCCTTGCACATATGTCCTAGTCGTTCCTGACTCTAGGGGACAGTGTTCATCTCTGTTTTGAAGCTGAAGAGTTAGCGCTGTCAGGAGACATCTCCGTGGTCATGTGGCCAGCATGACTAAACAGCGAAGGCACACCAAAGGTGGTTCCTATTTTTCTACTTGCATTTTTACATGCTTTCGAACTGCTAGGTTGGCAGAAGCTGGGACAAGTAACGGGAACTCACTCCATTATGTGGCGCTAGGGATTTGAACTGCCAAACTTTCTGATCAACAAGCTCAGCGTCTGAGCCACTGGGTCCCTCCTCCAAATCCGTAAATAATCCAAATCCATAAATAATCCTAAATACCACAGATATCAGATGAGCACTGTCTATATAATATTGCTTACCTTCAGAGCAGACATTATTTGGCACCAGTCTACACGTATTTCAATAGCAGTGCCTGACTTCCATGTAAGAGAGCTTTAATGTTTTTATCCAGAAGAAGTATCTTGATTTAACCAAGAAGCATTTGATTGAATCATGTACAGCCGAATGCTATAAAAGGAGTAAGGAGACCAGTTCTGAAATTTCATAAAATGTGGTCTCTGCAAATTTTAAGGGTACCAACTTCAGCTTTCAGATTCCCCCAAACACCAAAAATTGCCTGCCTTATTTTTCAGGCAGCCTTGTGTCCGAGTGTTCTCACTGTCACTTCTGAGAGCACAGATTGTGAGCAGAAGCCAGAAGGGAAACGATCACCCAAAATGGTTTTTTCCTCTGATCTATATTCTGAAGTGAAGTCACTAAGCCTTTGGAATTTGGCAGGAGGCCCCTCTGCTTAGAATGTTTTGTTCAGCTGTAATTTTTGTGCATCAATCTGAATGTCAAATATTGCTGTTAGGTCATAGAATCTTTTCCAAGGATGTCATAATCTGAAGAAAGCTCTTGAAAGAGAGAAATTAGTCTAGCCTTTGTGGTAAATGTAATTGCATAGACAATTTGCCTTTCTTTTTTAAAAAAAACTTGCAAGACCTTTTCCCTCTGCCTTGGATATGCATCCATTTAGACTTAGCTACTTATTGGCTTTGAAAATCATTATCTTTTTTTTCAATGTTGTCCTTTTTCATCCTCAGGTGCCCCTTTGCATCGATTCCTCAAACTTCTCTGTAATAGAAGCTGGGTTGAAGTGTTCGCAAGGGAAATGCATAGTAAACAGCATCAGTCTGAAGGAAGGTGAAGAGGATTTCCTAAGAAAAGCAAGAACAATTAGGAGATACGGAGCAGCAGTAGTGATTATGGCATTTGATGAAGTGGGGCAGGTTGGTGACACTTTCCTCATCCACTAGAAATTGCCCAAAAGGTCATACGAACTTTTGTCCTATCTGTGTTCCAGTAAAAGGAATAGGAAATAACCTAAACAAAGTAGAGTTAGCCCTTGACTTATGATGATTTGCTTAATGATGGTTCAAAGCTATGACAGCCTTGGGAAAAAAGGGCTTTACAAGCTATAATCACACTTATGACTGTCACCCTCCCCCTGCCATGGTCATGTGATTACAATTTGTACATTTGGCCACTGGCTCACATTTACAGCTGGTGGAGGCGTCTGGCAATCATGTAATTGTGATTTCCAGTGGTTTTGCTAGTTTGGGCCAGAAACTCCATTGAGAAAGCCAGATTCCCTTAAGGACCAGATGATTTGGTTAACCGTGTTATTTACTTAACAACCAGTGCAAAATTGGTATAAACTTGGGTCTGGTCACATGATGACTTGACTTATAACCACAGTGACTTGTGACTGAAATTCTGGTCCCAATTGTGGTCAGAACTTGAGGACTACCTCTAGGTCAATATATGAGCTTGGGCAGTTAAATTGTAATGCTGAAATATCCACTGAACTAGTTGGCATCTGAACCTATTACAAATAAAGTAAAACATGCATTTACAAAGCATCATCACACAACTGATAACAAGAAAAAATATAGCAGCACCTAAGTCTATAGAACATAAGAGTTCTATAGAGTATAATAGTGTTGCAAGGGACCTTGGAGGTCTTCTAGTCTAACCCCCTGCTCAAGTAGGAGATCCTATACCATTTCCGATAAATGGTTGTTCAGTCTCAGATTTGTGAAGCCATTTTCCTATGCAGTCATGATCTGTTCACTTACATACATTCCTTCAGCAAATAGCTTTCCTTTGAGCAAAAAAGCAGAGTATAAATCACATTAATAATATGCAACAGTAACTAATAATATGTGTGTAGATGATTTTCCAATAACATCTTCAATTAACTATTAATAGCATACCTGTCTGTTCTGATCCCCTTCCTCCGTGCAGTAACGAAAGCCGAGACAAGCGTAAATGAGAATGTTTTTTAATAGTCCAGACTCTCAGTGGCTGAAAGCCAAATAAACAAATAGATAAGGACTTTGGCAGCAAGTCTGACAAACCTTGGCAGCAATGCAAACAAACTCTGGCAGCAATCCAGCCTGCCAAGTTCGTTTCTCTTTAGTCCCAAACGTTGACTTCTGCAAGAAGGGTGTGGCACAAGCAGTCTCTTTTATAGTCTGGGAGAGAAGCTTAATGACCATCAGCTGACCGTAATTACCTCCTGTAATTACGTAGTTGTTCTTGATGCCGAGTAGCCCTTCAACGGCGGGCATCCCAGAACAACTCACAGTTGGATTCTGGATCACCCTCTCTTGTCTCCTCTCCACTGATTCAAGGCTTAGGCGCCACCTGGTGGGCAACCAGTCTCTCTGCGCCCTGCTCGGAATCGGAACCCTGTCCAGGGTCCTCCACATCCTCCAGTTCCCATAGGGCCCCTCACTGTCGGAGTATAGTAGGGAAGAAGTCTCTGAGGTCCAAATTAAGGAATTTTTAGATAACGCAAATCTACCCAAGATCTCAAATGAAGCAAAAGGGGTACTGAACCAAAAGATAACATTAGAGGAACTAGAAAAGGCAGTTAAAAAAATGGGAAACAACAAAACTCCTGGCATGGATGGTTTGCCAGTTGAAATCTATAAATCTTTTTTGGAAATTTTAGGACAAGAGATGATAGCAATATTTAATGCTGTCTTGACGGATTCTATTGCACCGAAATCATGGGCCGAGGCTTATATAACCCTTTTGCCTAAAGTTGGAGCTGACCGTACCCAAATTAAAAACTATAGGCCCATTTCACTTTTGAATGTGGATTATAAAATCTTTGCAGCTATATTGGCAGATAGACTCAAATTTTTCCTTAACAAATTTATACACTCTGATCAGAATGGCTTCCTGCTGTCAAGGCATTTGAAAGACAATGTCAGAATTATTTTGGATGCCTTAGAATATTATGAAGCTCGGCCAGATAAACAAGTGGCCTTTATGTTTCTTGACGCACAAAAGGCTTTTGATCGGGTAAATTGGAATTTTATGTTGTCACAATTAGAAAACATGAAGTTTGGAGAAAGTTTTTTAAATGCAATTCGGGCAATTTATGTACGACAAACCGCGACAATATTGGTAAACGGAGAAGAGGCGGGTGACATTGTGATTGGTAAAGGCACAAGACAAGGATGCCCGCTATCCCCCCTACTGTTTATCCTCACATTAGAACCCCTTCTTAGAATAGTGAGAAGCGATACACAAATTAAAGGGTTACGAGTTAAAGCTCAGGAATTCAAAGTCCAGGCTTTCGCCGAGGATCTTGTTTTTATCCTGGAGGACCCTATGGCGTCTGGGATACAACTTTTATGTAAAATAGAGGAGTACGGTAGGATAGCGGGGCTACGTATAAACAAAGAGAAGACAAAACTGTTAATTAAAAATATGACTCTGAACCAGAAAAGGGAAGTACAAAGCCTGTTAGGGATCAACATGGCCCACAAAGTACAATATTTGGGAATTTGGCTGACGGAGAGATGTTCCTCTATTAAGGTAGATAACTATATGAAATTGCTACAACAGGTATCCAAAGATATGACTAATTGGAGTAGCAAACAATTGTCTCTGATGGGCAGAATCGCGACAGTCAAGACATATGTATTACCAAAATTTTTGTTTTTGTTTCAAACGGCACCAACTAAATTGGACAAAATTTTTTTTAAATCCTTGGAGACAATAGTGACACAGTTTATTTGGCAAGGCAAGAAAGCACGAATCAAAGCCCAAACCTTACAAAAACGCAGAGAACTGGGAGGCTTCGGAGTACCCAACTGGGAAGCATACTATAACGCAGCAATCATGACATGGGTGAAAGATTGGGTGATGTTGAATAGAAGGCGCCTATTGGCTATAGAGGGACATGACCTCCCCCAGGGATGGCATGCCTCCCTCTGGCAAGAAAGAGACACCCCCCATAGGAACCCTGTCCAGGGTCCTCCACATCCTCCAGTGCCCATAGGGCCCCTCACTGTCGGAGTCTGGTGGCAGCTCCAACAGCTCCTGCCGGGCCACAACACCTGTCTATTAAATTCTCCATTGATAACATTGGACAGGAAGTGTTTTTTTTTAAACTAAAATTAATACATGGTAAAATACTTGAGGACTAGCCTGCTTAAAGATTAGCAAACTGGAATTTCAAGTCACAGGCTTTTTTTTTTTTTTGAATTCCAGTTGATTGCAGAGTGTGTTATGTGCAAGATCACAGAGAGCTATTCATGCCAGTTTCATTTATTGGATTTTTATTCTGTTTTTCCTCTAAAACTTGAGATAAGCATAAATATTAACATGAAATATGCTGTACTTTAGTTTGCTTTTATAGTTTTATAAAAAGTTTTTTTAAAAAAGATAAAAAATTAATGCAAACTAATAAAAAGTAAAGAAGAAAAAAAGAAAGCTAAAAGTGCAACAAAGGGGAAAAAAAGTAAAAGAAAAATAGAAAAGAAAGAAAAAGATACAAAGAAGTCACTTCTAATTTTCTTTACAGAATGTATAAGTACAATTATAAATTTGCCGCTGTAAAGTTACAACTTGTCTCTTTTCTTTCTCTAGTCTATCCCCTTCATCAAATCCGTAAATCATATGTTCATTTTTTTCCTGCAAAAATCCAGAAGGCGTTTCCAGTCAGCAATAAACATAAATGTTATATTTCCTGTTGATCAGACAAGTCAATTTGGCCATTTCAGCGAGTTCCATCATTTTCATCAACTGGCTGTACCGTGCTTTTAATCGAAAACAAAAAAAAAGTGTTTCAAAATAAGGGTTAATGCACACACTTCACCTGATAATGCTCCTTAAAGGAGCTGCATTTTTTCTGGGCTTCAGAAAAAATGTATATTTCAGTTAAGGAGGTACCAACAATGCTGTCACATACTGTATTTTGCAGACTATAAGATGCTCTGGAGTATAAGATGCACCATGATTTTGAAGAGGTAAATTAAACAAAAAAAAGTTTTTCCACTCTGCAGGCCTCCTAAACCCTTTGCACGGCTTGTTTTTGCAACAACAACAACAAAAAAGGCCATGCAGAGCTTTGGGGGGCTTATAGATTGCTCCTGGGGGCTGGGGGAGGGGTAAAAATGGCCCATTTTTTGCTCGTTTTTGCCCTCCCCAGTTCCCAGGAGCACTTTGCAAGCCTCCCAAACCCTCTGCACATCAGTTTTTGCAAAGGGGTGGGGTTTCGGGAGGCCAAACATTCTGTATTCACTGTAAGACCCACCCAGATTTTCACCCTCTTTTTTGGTGGAAAAAGGTGCATCTTATACTCCAAAAAACACAGTGCATTCCAAAGCACATTGTTGCATCCCTCCTTCACTCAAACACATATTTTCCTTGCCCCCGCAGCTTTTGTGCAAACTGAGTTTGGGGAGGGGGAGGAGAGAATTCTGTTTCTTTAGGGAGGTGTCGATAAATGACCCTGTGTTCACACCTGTATGAAAACATCTTTTTGGTTCTGGATCTGAAACTCAGTGCATTCTTATTATCCTCACTTCATAGGAACTAGATGATACAGCTTTTCTGATACTGAACTTTAGCTGCTTTGGTTATGTTTTATGTTGCATGTATTGAAACAGACCTCAGTTCTTCATACTTAATTTGTTTTAAAGCTTTTTATTGGTCCTGCTTCTTAGCTAACACTGAAAAAGGGGAAATTCAATTGAGAATGAGAGTGTTGGCTTGTACTGGAGCAGCAAACTTGGGTTTGGATTGGATTGATATGAGAATGTTATAAATTCTGCAATATTCTGCAATCTCGTGATTTACAAGTGTTTCTTAAACAAATTCATAGAACTATTATTAAGAGTTACTAACTTTGAATCATGAAGAGCTTTGCTGAAACATAGATTTATTGTAACAGATAAACAAGAAAAAATCTATTTCTAGATAAACAGAAATATGATACCACAGAAAAAAATCCTAACTATTGTTCTTTCACGTGTTTGATTTTTCTTTTCAGGCCACAGAAACAAAAGACAAAATTTCAATCTGCACCAGAGCCTATGACCTTCTTGTGAACAAAATTGGCTTTAATCCATGTGATATAATTTTTGATCCCAACATTTTGACTATAGGTACTGGAATGGAGGAACATAATTTGTATGCAGTTAACTATATCAATGCAACTAAAACAATAAAAGTGAGTCTAGGAAGTTAGTCAGTGGGATTTGGGTTCTTTTAAAAAAAAACAACCTGATTTACTTATTTTATTTTAAGCATTTTTCTACTGGTCTTTATAAGTAGTTGGGTGAGGTAAAGCAGTGGCTTAAATGGAAGTGTACAACTTTTTATGTGTGTACAATTTCTTCAACTTTATTTCCAGTAGCAGCAGCATTATAAATTATATAGTTGCTTAAAAATAACTTGGGCCATTAACTGAATTGTATATATATACTTAGAGTAATTAAATGGAGCAATATTTGCAAAAAATTGACAGTTTGGCCAAAAGACCTTTGACAATGTCATGAAAGTTGCTTCATTCAATTAATGTAAGTTCCATTACTGTCTGTGATTCTATTTTGAGATTGTATGGTAAATGGGGTATTTTTGAGATTTTATTTTTGCATATGTGTGTGATAAATTACCACAGATATATGATAAAAACATTTTCTATTTATGTCTGTATTATTTGAGTTTAAAGCTCAATCTTTTTCTAATGTGAACGAAGGGGTAAAAGTAATATTAATATATCTTTGTATCTCTGTACATTTATATATTCCTCTTCAAACCAGATAAGTCAATATTATAGAAATGAGATATGACATTCTCCAGGATTATGGTTTAGAAGCTTTGAAAAAATTTCTTAGATATGAATTAACTTATTGTCCATATGCAGATATAACACAATGAATGTCCTTGTGTGAAAAGAATGTCTGTGTTGCATAACTTCTTAGTTTACATAATGTATATGGTTCCCATTGTCTTCTATCATGTTTTAGGCAGATTGATAGCAACCAATGAATTAATCTTCCCTATTGAAGTTATGCAATGATTAAGATACAACTTTCCTTGGGATGGGATTCAACTACAGTTGTCTGTCCATTTGTAATATTGTTTTCTTTGGGCTGCTCAATTTCATACAGAAACACCTGGCACCAGTAAAATAGTTTTGGGGTAAGAAATTATTTGCTTCCTAAAAAACCCAAATATGAAATTAATGGAGTAATCTGTAAGACTCCACAGCTCTAGTTCTGAAGAGCATATAGACTTTTTCACAGCAGAATGAAAATATTCAAGAAAGGAGGAGCTAGTGTCATGATGATACAATGTGCAATCTTGGAGCTCCAGGTTTGCAGTCGATACTTTTGTCCCTGGATGGTCTTTTTGGACCTAAACTGTCCTGCAGAGACGGTGACAAGGAAGAGCATGTCCTGTGGTTCTCAGGGACATCGCAAAGTCCCTGATTGATCCAGGAGAATCTCTTCTTGCCGACAATAGAAGCACAGCCACTGAAGCCGTTGAAGTTGGGACAGCTCCAGAATGGGAGGAAAGCAGAAAGAGAAAGTATGCCATTTGGTGAGGAAATTTTATTAATAGACAAGAGATTACCCCCCAAAAAATCAAAGTTAAATTAAATTTGGAAATAGAAGTAAGCGGCGAAATTAAGCTACATTAGACAGTGTGTTATCCTTGTTTTTTTTCCTCAGCTTGTTTACTGTGAGTGATAGTGGGAAGAGCACGGGTGGTTTATACAGGTGCTGTTCGGGAGCTCTTTCAATAGCTGGAGTGGAGAGAGGAGAGACCTTGACTGAAAGATTATAAATGAACTCTCTTCAAATCTAACAAAAGCTTCGAATGTTATAGTGGCAGTGTTTACAAATTGGAAAATGGCGCAACAAGAAAAAGAAACCTTAACATTGCAAATGATTATGTTTGGAATTTAAAAGATCTTAGCAGTAACAGAAAAAAAAGAAGAGATTGGAGAATATAGAACCCAGCACAGTAAAATTTGATGGAAAAATTGAGGATGTTTATCAAATGGAAAAAGTGGAGGACAGAGTTCGAAAAATAATCAAAGAAACAAGAAAACTGTTGATATTGATAGTAAACTGAGCCTGGCTGGAAATGAAAAGAGTGGAATATGGAAAGGGGAAATAGATGGACTGGAACTCTATCCCAAACTTCAAAGTACAGAAGAATAAAGACAGAAAAAATGATGGAAGTAAGGAGAGAAACTTTATGAGAAGCACGAGTGATAACTAAAGATAAGCTGATTGAAGAAGCAAATGGAGGGTTTTGAGTTTACATAAGAAATGAAATGAACAATAACTTCCGAAGAGAAGTCTATATAAGACTTACCAAGAAATTAATCAGAATGCTAATGCTAAAAATGGCAAGAGACATAAGACTGCACTATTACTGGAAAGACACAGGTTGATGTAATGCAAACTAATAATAAACATTAAGTAACATTTAGTTAAATTTAGAGTATTATGTATAAAATGAAATGATAATGGTTATAGTTAAATAAATGATTGATAAAGATAATAATGCATATATATACATTGCTTTGTTAAGAGAAAATTCTATATAAATTGCAAATGGAAACTATGAAAGGAAGTTTAGAAATTAAACAATCAATTTTTTATTTAGAACATGTTATAAAGATGCAATTTTATTGAAAGACGTTGGGATGAGTTAATGGAATGCCATTATGTGGTTTTGCTTTAAATTGGAATATTTCATATAAAAGGATGTAAAAACAATTACAGTCAAATGAAGGCTGAGGTATGATGAAAGCAATGTATATAAATACTGCATACCTGATTTAAAAATATGTGATTCGATATGAATTATAGGTGATGACTGTGGAAGGGGATGCATGGAAGTTTTTGTAACCAACTGTCACCCTTTCTACACTTTGTAATGAAAGATGGTTTTGTGTTTTTTGTTTTTGTCTGTGTTCATTTAAAAAAATATTCAAAAAGAAAAGGAAGAGAAAAAAATATTCCTATGAATTTTTATTTTGTATGGTCATAGAAAGATATATAAGACAAACCTCTTTAAATATAGGAGGCTTTCTCTTGAGATGAACATTTTTCTGGTCAGAGATTTGTATATTATTTGTCTTTTTTTTCCCCCTGACAATAATGTAAGTGGCAGTCAGATAATGTTCTGTGTATTGCTCTTTTGTGCTGTTTCTTCGGTGACCAGAAAATGCTAACCACACTTGGTATCTATTCTTTCATTGTAACATTTCATTACTTTGCTGGAATTTCTGTTGTTAGGAAAATTTGCCTGGAGTCAGAATAAGTGGAGGCCTTTCCAATTTGTCTTTCTCCTTCCGAGGAATGGAAGCTATTCGAGAAGCAATGCATGGGGTTTTTCTTTTCCATGCAATTAAGGTAATGTGATGGTTTGGACAAAATTGTTTCTGATTGAAAAATACCATTGTAAAAGAAATTGTAATATCCATTTTGATTCCCCCCCCCCATGTTTATTTTCAGCATGGAATGGACATGGGGATTGTGAATGCAGGAAATCTGCCAGTATATGATGACATCCAAAAGGAACTTTTACAGTTGTGTGAAGATTTGATATGGAATAAAGATCCAGATGCAACGGAAAAACTTTTGCATTATGCTCAGGTTACATTTTGCCTAAATTATTTTTCATATGCACAAGTTAACTTTTAGACATGAATGCTGAAAGTCTGAAGAATTGCTTTGTGAATTATTCTTAAGTGACTTGGTTTGTTTACATATATGTAACCTCAAATGTCCCCTTGCTTCCCCCTCTTCCTCAAAGTACTTTATATAAAATCATGCTGCGTTCGGATGATTTTGGGAAAAAATATTGGCCTTTTCTGCCTTTCCCAAAGAAAAACAAAGTAGAATTGTAGTTTAGGAAAATACATGGATAAGCATGACAAGAAACACATTTTTGCTTCAAGAGTATGAATTATAAGATACTGGGTTTTCTTTTAATTATTAAAACATCAAAGGAAAATTAAGAGAAAATATAAAACACAGCAAACAATTACAATTAATACAAAATATGGTATTTGCTATAAATGTGCAAACAAGTGAGTTCTTTCTTAGTAAGATGCATGCTAATTTGTTATGTCCCAGAGGTGAGAATACAGAAATTCATGTCCAACTGTAACAACAATGATCCAGTAATCTTTCTCCATGCCAACATCTTCAAAATCCCCAGCCTTCTGAATCCCCAGCTGTGCCTACTTGAGATAAACATCTGTAGAGAGATCCTAATCAGGTTCTTTGCGTTTGGGAACCTTAAAATGTTGCCATTTTTAATAAAGAGCAGCAAATCACAGAGATGTGAGCAAAGGGGAGGGGCTGGGAGGGTGGGAATGTGGAGCACATTAGCATGTGATAATATTCATTTGCTGCACACCTTACAGGTTACAAAACCTGGGTTTTTTTTGTTTTTATACTCAAACAGATTCAGGCATAAGGGGAGATTGTTTCAAGAACAATCTGGCCTCATGCCTGAAGAGAAAAGTTTTTGATCAGTGTGTGCTGCCTGCTCTAACATATGCCGATAAAACAGGACATTAACTTCACAATCAATATAAAAGCTACGAGTGGTGCAAAGTGCGGTGGAAAGATACATGCTTGGCATTAAAGAGAAGATGGAAAGACCTGCACATGTATTAGAGAATAAATAAAATACAATACCATCAAGACATTAAAAGAATTGAAATGGAAATGAGCTGGTCACATAGCAAGAACAACTGATGGCAGGTGGATCAAGGCACTCATAGAATGGATCCCACTTGATAAAAATCTTCTACGAAAGAGACCTAAAACAAGATGGATTGATGACATCAGCAAGTATTGTGGGCCCTATTGGCAAAAGAAAGTCAAGACCATATTGGTTGGAAACGTGGAAGAGGCCTTCATCCTGCAGTGGATAAACAGTGGCTAAAATGATGATGATGATGATGATGATGATGATGATGATGATGATGATGATGATGATGATGATGATAATTGAAGCAGATGGTATATAGGTAGTTCTCGACTTTCAAGTGTAATTGAGCCTGCAATTTCAGTCATAACATAATTTGTGATAGCCTTAAAGTGTAACCGCAACCAAATTTAAGATCTTTTTTGCAGCAGTTGTTAAGTGAACATGGTGGTCGCTAAGTGAGTAAAAAAGTCATTAAGCAAACCCATTGTTTTCTTTGAGGTGTTTTTTTTCTGGAAAGTATAAGTAAACACCAGTTTCTGAAGAAAACGATGTAAATCATGGTCATGTGATCAGGGGATGATGCTAATGGCTGTAAATCTGGGCTTGTTGCTGAGAGCCCAAAATATGGTCATGTGACTATAGATAAGGAGTCTTAATGTAAGTTCTGTTTTGGGGGATCTGTCATAACTTCAAGCAGTCACTGTGACAGGTTGTAAGTTGTAGTTTTTGCTCTCATTCAGTTCTACAGAGGAATTACCGAGTCTGTCATCTGCATCTCTATAACTCTCTGGTTTGGCACTGCAACCAATGAAAGCAAACACAGACTTCAAAGGATAATTAGAACTGCAGAAAAAACCATTGCTACCAATCTGCCTTCCATTGAGGACCTGTGCACTGCACAAGCCAGAAAGAGGGCTGTGAAAATATCTACAGACTGGACATAAATTGTTTCACCTTCTACCCTCAAAACAACACTATAGGGCACTGCACGTCAGAACAACTAGACGCAAAGGCAGTTTTTCCCCCTCGCCATCACTCTGATAAACAACTAATTCTCACAACACTGTCAAACTATCTAGAAAGGCAGTATTACCATCATTATTCTCATCTTCCCTACTACTAATCTCCTTATCTTCTTATGGCTATAACTTTGTTACTTGTATCTTACAATTTATATTGTTTACTTAATATCTTAGTATGATTTATGTTGATTTCTTATTTAGTATCCATGACTATCTCTATGTGTTGTATCTAATGTTTTATGATGAATGTATTTTTTACACTGACTATGATAATGATCTATCACTTTTGTAGTATGTACACTGAGAAGCTTATGCACCGGAGACAAATTCCTTGTGTGTCTAATCACACTTGGCCAATGAAGAATTCTATTTCTATTCTATTTCTACAAGGAAAATACTAAGGAAAGGAGCAACTTTGCTGGTGTTACTGTTTAAAATAACTAGCATCAGAATTTGTTGGTTGACATGCTCCATAAACCACAGCACATTTATGTAATGTAAATAATAATGTATATAATAAAATATTTTAAGTGAAAGGAGACAGATATTATTGCACAACAGAGTAGAAAGGGTGGATCATTCTATTAAGCTGACGGGCACATTCCAGTTCAGAACAGTGTTTGATTCATTAGTGATGCATTACGTGATGCAACATAAACGATCACCAAGAGGGACTGTACTAAAGCCAAGTTAAGTTATTAGATTTTTAAAATAAATTGCTGCTAGACTGGCTGGGGATACATTTAAATTATATTACCTGAAATAAAAATCCAAAGCTCCATTTTTTTGGCATTTTCATTCCTATTGATGGAATATTTATGCTTTCCTGTCTTACCTCATTTAAAAGCAAAAGCTTTCTGGAATCAATCTGCAGCCGTTAAATGTTCGGATGTGTAGAGTATCTTATGCATATGCCCTGATTATGTAAGACCAGAGAGCACATGAAACAGGTTAGGTCAGATTTTCATTAGACATTAATTTTCTGGATACTGATCAATTTGATAATGTGGTGATTTACTTGTAGTCCAGAACACTCCAAAATATATATTTCACCCACTTTCCATTGTTGTCCTGTGCAAGTTTATCTGTATTCAAGTGTGAGGTATGAGCAAATTGTGCCATATCATCAGACCCATGCTAACGATCCAATGCAACTCTGCACTGATCTGAAAGAATCTTCTATACAGCTAAATATAAGATGCCTCAACATGCCCTTGATTTTTTTAAGGGATCTTAATCATATAATGCTGAGGTAAATAATCTTTCCACCCTGCCCTTTGCTTATTTCCCCCCCCCCCCCAAGTATTTCTGAGGCTGGAAGGTCATAATAAAGACATAAAATAAAGGACATGGCTAAATATATTGTACATTCAGTCAAAAATCTTTTTGGAGCTGAGGTGACACATTTAATATTGTGTTTATACAAAAACTATGTATTTACCCAAGTGGCAGAATATTATTCTGGCGAATAAAACATAAATTTTGGGTCTTCGTGTCAACTATACAAAGTAGACTAGAGCAGAAAACCTAACTCCATAGGAAGGCTAGAACAATTATTAAACCTCTATTGCTACATAGTCACTTCTGAATACTACCTTGTTTCCCAGGAATTGAGGAATGTTTTATACCTCTTTGCTTTAATAGTAGCTTTTGCCTATTTCTCTGATTCTACACTACATTTTAATAGAAGTGTAGACAGAATCTGAAATTTGGAATCAACAAAGAATCTGAGAAGGCTATCCCACTTTGGCCCAGGACTCTATTAAAATTATGTTTTTTCAATGGCCTAAAAGCAATTTTCAAAGTGTGGTCTGGAACTTCTGGGGGTCCCCAATATCCTTTCATGGGGACCCTGAAATCAAATAAATATTTTAAAATTTCTCATTTTTAATGCAATTTTCTAATGCAATAAATATTAAAAGATATAACCCACATATACCAAATCTCTTTGGGAACCTCAGTCATTTTTAAGAACGTGAAGCGGTCCTGAGACCAACATGTTTGAGATCCACTGGTCTAAAAGACCTTCCAAGCTCTGATACAGAAAGCGGTCTTATCTGATTGGAAAAGAAACCTCTTATTCCAGTTATAGGAAGATAGTTTCAATATATTTATCAGTAGTTGTGACGCAAATGATTTCATTTTAACTTCTAAAGTTAAAACTTTAATCTCATTCCAGACCCATGCTCAAGGAGGGAAAAAAGTGGTACAGACCGATGAATGGAGAAATGGAGCTGTAGAAGAAAGACTGGAGTATGGCCTTGTTAAGGTGAATTTACCTGTTTGATGAGCTAAAATTTATTCCATTGCCTCTTTGACTAAGTTTAATCCTAAGGGGAAACATTGCTGGACAGTACAAGCCCAAATCTGTTTTGCCACCAGGGTTCACGCTTCCAGGATTTGTTCCTGATGAATTGAGAAATACAGTGCACTTCCAATGGCCCATTTGGGATCTCAATCGGAAGAACTTCTCTTGAAGAATACAAATATATGCCCATTCACATTTCTTACAAATTTAGATCTAGAACAGAGTTCTTCAAGTTGGGCATTTTAAGATTTGTGGACTTCCACTTGCAGAATTCTGAACACGTTACCTGGCTGGGTAATTCCGGGAGTGGAAATCCACACATCTTAAAAGGCGCCAAGCTTGAAAAACATTTTGAACTTTCTTCACAGGCTTCAATTTAAAATCCCCTTCAAAGCATCAACACCTCGTAATGAAAAATGGAGGTTCACCTTAGGCAAGGCTGTAACAACGTCTTGCTGCAGCTGGCTTGAAACCAGTTGCTGTTAATTGCACTTAGCAGATCAGAAGCTGCCAATATGAAAAAGGAAGTGTAATTTTGAATACTTCAAGAACAGCCTGTCTATTTTAAAACTTAACTCAGAGATCCTTTTCAGAATATCCACAGACAATTTTGGGAAGTGAGATAATGAGGAGGCCTCCTGCTGGTGAATGCTTTTATTCTGTCCCTTTGCCAGACTCTTTCAGGATTATTTTTGAAAGAGGTTGAAAACATTGCCTCTTATGCTTTAATAGACATTACTAATATGTTTTATTTTTCTTGGTTTTTTTCACTTTAATTATTCTGTAGGTTTATTTTTTTAATTCAGCTTTTGGTATAATTAGCCTATTTTAACACCCTTGAATTACTACAGTCTCTTTATGAAGGTTGTTCTTGGACCACCCGGTTTTGTAAAATGCAATAGTAAATGATGCTTGTTGTGGGAAGATATAACCACTTGAATGTCCAGGTGTTTTTTTCCCCCCAGGGCATTGAGAAATATGTGATTGAGGATACCGAAGAGGCTAGACAAAACAAAGAGAGGTATCCCAGACCCCTGAATATAATTGAGGGGCCCCTGATGAATGGCATGAAAATAGTTGGTGATCTTTTTGGAGCTGGCAAGATGTTTCTTCCTCAGGTAAAGAAGTTTCCATTAGCCTATCCCAATTTAGCTGTGTAATTAAACATAACACTAATGATTTCTTTGGCTTGAAGGAGGATCAATGTCCAGTTCTTAGCACTTCAGGATGTTGTAGTAGAATATAGGAGATTGCCTTATACCAAGCCAAACAGTTTGTTCATTTTACCTCAGTACTGCTTACTCTCATTGGCAGCAAATTTCTAGAGGCAGTAGTGGCTTACACAGACACCTACACATTTTCATATCCCAGGTTTCACTGTAATGGAAGTGTAATGGAAAAGACATTCCTGTACAGAACAAATTCTGATCCCAGAAATTGGTTGAAGTATCAAAAAAGTGAGGAGCCTCTTCACTTTTTGATACTTCAACCGATTTCTTCCACTGAAATACCCAGTTTCCTTTAATTGAGAACTGGGAGTGGGAATAAATAACACAATTGAGAATTGGAAATCCTTGCTACAACCATGTAGCTTTCTTTGTAACAATATGCAATGTCCTTAAAATTCCTAATGGTCTCCCATCCAAATACAAATTACATTCAACCCTGCTTAGCCTATGCTACTAGGATTAGACTCCTAGTGGCAGTCTACCAGATTTATCTTATAAGCACTCAAATCCCCGCACCCCAGCCCCATTTTAGTACTAACTGTGGCTGATCCTGAATAGTTTCCCCCCCACAAACTGCCTGGGCATCACCTGTTGCAAATGGTCCTTTAGTAGTAAACATGAGATGATTGAATATGGGACCTCATGTATGGAAACATCTACTCTAACAATTAGAGATTGTACCTTAAAATGGGTATTACTTTATTTTCATTTTTGTTAGTGACTATTGCTGTTCTTACATTTAATTATAAAGATGGCTTTCTGGGTTAATGGCTTATCGGTCATAAAATGAAAATATCCTCTACTCTCCCCATGTATGCCAGCAGATAAAACTGCATTTTACCCCATGGGTTAGTTTAGTCTCCTTTTTTATTTGTTCATATTGATTGGCAATATGTTCACAATCTGTCCGTCTGCTTTCATGTGTTAGTTTTTAGTTTTAATAGGTTTAATGTTTGGCTTTCTCCAAATTAGTCTTTTATGCACATTCAATGCAGCTAGGCACAGCTTTTCAGATGTGGGCTGATACTTCAGCATGGCTCACTTTATTTAGACAGGCATTGGATAGTCTTGGAGGACTTGAAGGACATTAGTATACTTTGCTTGACTAGCAAGTCACTATAACAATAAATCCAGTGGGATAGGTTTGTGGTGGATTTGTGACACCACATTAAAAGGTTAAATAGATTAAATATTAAAGTACATTAAAAGATGCCTATCACTCTCCCTCTCCCACTCTCTCTAGCTATGGGTCTCTGCGAGTCTCTGATGATTGTATGATTCACCTCATCCCTGCTTATAGATAGAAACTTGAAACTGTGATCAAAACAGTGAAGTCTTGGACTGAGGAGGCAAAATGCTTTACTATCATCCCAGTTTGCAAGAAACCCTCCATCAGGGAACTGAAAGACTTCAGACCAGTTACTGACATCTGTAGTTATGAAGAGCTTTGAGAGGCCAGTGTTGGCCCATTTGAAAATCATCATAGATCCGCTGTTAGATCTTTTTCAGTTTGCCTACCAAGCAAATACATAGGTAGATGGTGCTGTCAGTATGATATTGCACTATATCTTGCAACATCTTAACCCCCAGTGATCTTTGCATGGCTCCTTTTTGATGACTTCAGTTTGGCTTTCAATACCATCACTTCAGAAACTCTAAACTGATTCAGTTAGCAGTGTCTGTCCATACTTGTAGGTGGATTACTAGTTTTTTGACAGATAGGAAACAATAGATGAAGCTAGGGAAAATTACATCGAGCACCCAACAATTAGCACAGGCACCTCTCAGGCCTGTGTGCTCTCTCCATTGCTCTTGTCTCTATACCAATGACTGCATTCTAAGGATCCTTGTATAGAAGTAGTGAAGTTTGCAGATAATACAACAGTCATTGGTCTCATTTGAGGTGTGATGAGCCTGCATACATAGATTGGAGGTTGAACAACTGGCCCTGTGGTGCAACTGGAACAATCTGGCACTGAACACACTTAAAACTATAAAGATGAGTGGATTTTAGGAGGAGTCCTTCTATTCTACCACCTCTTGCTATGTGTTAGAACTTGAATAGAACTAATTTGCCATGGAGGCAATAGTCTCCTTTCTCTCTTTTTTTACCAGTAATTAAAACTGTAGAGATGAGAGTGGATTTTAGGAGGGACCTTCAATTGTACCACCTTTTACTATATTTGACAGCACAGTATCAGCAGTAGAATCCTTCAAGTTTTTGGGTTGTATAATCTCCCAGGATTTAAAATGGATACCTAACATTAGAACCATCATTAAAAAAGCACAACAAAAAATGTTCTTCCTGAATCAACTCAGGAAGTTCAGAGTGCCCCAGGAGCTGCTGATACAGCTTTAAAAAGGAATTATTGGGTTTGTCATTTGTACTTCTATATCTGTCTGGTTTGGTGCAGCAACTAAAGGACAGGTACAGATTTCAACGGATAGTTAGGACTGCAAAAAAAGCAATTGCAACCAGCCTGCCTTCCATAGAAGACCAATATATTGCATGGGTCAGAAGGAGGACTGAGAAGATAACTACAGACCCTTCTCATCCTAGACACAATCTGTTTCAACTCCTCCCTTCAGGATGCCGCTATAGGGCATTACATTCCAAAACAACTAGTCCTAGGGACAGTTTTTTCCCTTGTGCCACCACACTGCTGAACACTTAATCCTCACAGTACTTTCTTATGTCTTAAGTATATTCAACCACATTGTAAGACTGTAATAGTGTTATTATCCTTCTCATCTTTTCTACTACCCCATTATTGGTGTCATTATTGTGATTATTATTACCCTGTTTTGCATGTACATTGAGAGCTTCTGTACCAGAGACAAATTCTTTGTGTGTCTAATCACACTTGGCCAAATAAAACATTCCACTCTATATTAATGTAATATATTGGAAATGCCAGATAATGGAGAAACTGGTAAAGGAGTTGCTTAGAAGTTACTAAGTTACTTAGTTGGTATTTATTGGTAATTTTCTGTTTTGGGGGCCTGGAATGGTTTGCTTGCAGATTAATTCATTGGTTACTATAATCTTGAATAAACGTTTGATGGGTCTTTTTCTGAAACTGAATATCCAGGTGATTAAATCCGCTAGAGTTATGAAGAAAGCGGTGGGTCATCTTATCCCATTCATGGAGAAGGATAGAGAAGAATTACGTGCGTTGTCTGGTAGCACGGAGGAAGATGTGAGTTTGCAGCTTCAATCCTTGAATCTCTTAACTTAATTTTTGTTGCAGTTGTGTTATAGATTTTTGTGTGGGTCAGGAATTCATGGCACGCCATGGCAGCAACTTCTGCAATAAATAGATTCTCTTATGAGTCACAGAAATGGGTAGCTGATCGGAAAACATAAAAGTTGTCCATTTGATATGTTGCCAATAAAACAAACAGCAATAGTATTCTACATAAGAATCCATAGTCGTAAACTTGATACTTAATTGGATGAATGTTCAATAGGCAAAAAAACAAACAAACCAGTAGCAAGAATAGTTTTTGCCTTTCTGTTGAGCTGGGTTTTTCTCTACAGCATCATTTTCAGTGATAAGAGTTTTCCACTGATGTGGTCTACCTTCATTGCCAGCTTTGTTTCTGTGCCCTTTCTTCCCATTGGGTAGGTCTCGTGGCCTTCCAAAAAGCCACCAAAACCTGGCTGTTTCAACAGGCCTGGGGTTGCTTATTTTCAACTCAGGTCCAACCCCCAGTTAAGCCAAATGTATGTTGTGTGTTTTTTAAACTGTGTATGTTTCTTTCCCCTATGTGTTATTTTATTTTATTTCGTATTTGTAAGCCGCCCAGAATCCTCCGGGATTGGGCGGCATATAAGCTCATTAAATTGCGAATTGCGAATTGTCTTGCCTTCATTTTGCAAGCCAATTGTCAGGGTTCAAAGTAACACCCCCAATGAAAGAAAATTCCAAGGCTTGAAGTTCCTCAAAGTTCCACTTTATTAGAGATGTCATATTGGCACATCTGGGAAAACCCGAATCTGAAAGCTTCCAGGTTTTCCTCACCCAAATGAAATTGCAAGTCCCTGCCCAGCACCCACATGTCCAACATATGGCCCAATCAGGCACCGTCCCAACTGGAGATGCCTCCCAGTCATGTCCCTCCAGGTGCAGGGCAGAATGTCCTTGACTCTCTGAGAAGGAATGTTATTATGACTGTATATTTCCCACACTCCATATAAACCCCCTTCCCATTTTCTCACAGCATTAAATGTGGCGGGTCTGAAGGCCCATTGTAAGAGATAGCTTCCTGGCCTGACACTAATTTTGGGGATTGCCTGTCTATACAATCTCATACAGCCTCACTTCAAACTGTTGTTTCTGAGCAAAAAGGTATGGAGCAAAGAGGTGCTAGTTGTTACTAGAGAGTCCCAGCATGGAAGAGATGGATGATTCAGACTTTTTAGGATTAATGTCACTAAATGCATCAGTAAGTCCATGCCAATCCTATTACTCTCTTTATTGGCACTTTTCTTTTAAAAAATCTACACTGTTCTTGTTTTAAAAGCATTTTGTGGTTTGATGTATAACGTGATACAGTTTTGAAATTGAAAAATGGATTCTGGAGAAATGCAAATGAATTTGGGAGGTGTGAATCAGATTGGTTCACTTCCAAAGGCAGAGCAAACAAAAGCCTTGGACTTCCATGTTCTGCAGCCTCATGCCTTAGGAAGCATCTGCCAAGCTAATGTGTAGTTGCTCATTGGAAGCAATCACGAGGCTGGAAGAAACCTGATGCTTTGTGCTGTAGCAGATTTCTTTCATTCCTAACAGGCATGAAAAAATGAAATAACAGCAGTTGTTCTTGTAGTTCAAATTGTTGCGAAGGCTGGGTTGATTTAAGAACAAATTGTGAATTTTATGCTGTCTTTGGCATTTGGGGAGGGAATGAAATGAGGTAAAGCAAAATGCTGAGTGAAAAACACAACAATCAAAAAGCTTACTTGCTTTAAGATGTATTTATTTAGCAGCCACTTGTTTATCTAAAAAGGGGGAAGTGTGTTGTGAATCAGTATGGAATTAGGCCAGTCCTGTATTATTATTAGCTAATAGTTGGTAATGCTGCAGTCTTTTGGAAATGCTAAATGCTGCTGTTCTAGTGTGTGTGGGAATCTGCTGGCTTCTGAATATGAATTTTATCATTGCTGCTGTCCTATCCAAACTCGAAATGAGGTGCATATCTCCTGGCATAGAAGCTCTCCTGAGTGCAGTTACCTCCCAGAATACTCGCTGTAGTGCCAGAAGAACAGCAAATATAGAGCACTAGTTATTATCTTTCAGAATGGATGGCTTTGCTGCAGGCTTATACCAGGAATGAAGAGGAAAGCTATTTAGTCCTATTCCCAATTAGTCTGCTTCAAATCATTTAATGTTAGAAAACATCTTGTTTTTATCCCGAAGATGTCTTAAGAATAAATATATGCACTGGTCCACACTGCAGCCTAGTCTGAGCTTAGCCCATTTCCCCCCCCTCCCATTCCCATCAGTTTTAGGATTCCCCAAGCAATTAGGCCTGTGATTATTGTTTGACCATTCCACTGTGACTTTATTCCCCCTGACTTGATTAAATGAGCATGCCCTTCAGCTCCAGTCATGCAGGCTTTCATGAGTGTAATGCATAATTATGTTGAACCTTGGCATATTGTGGCATGTTCATTTCCCCCAAATTCTGCTACGTTTTTAAGAAGACAGAAAAAGTTAAGCATTATAGTAACACAGAAATTCTCAGGCATCAAAAGCTTTTGTTTACATTAAGGGGTAGTCAGGTTGCCAGCAGAAGGAAGGGAAGATAACAGCTTTAACATGGCAGCCAAGACTGAAGTCTTAATATTTTTACGTTCATATGATGTATGCCACAGCTATTTAAAAGGAGCAGAGCTTTGAGAGCATGATTGTGCATGCCTGCTGTATGTTGTTGATTTCTCCACCTCTGGGTTACATACCTGTTTGTTTTGAAAATGAGCTATGCTGTAATCAGGATAAATATTTACAGCCTTAAAGAGCCATAGTTATGTAGTCATGGTGACTTTTTTCATTTATCTCTTCGCAGAATTCCTACCTGTTTGAATACAAGGGCTTCATTTGAGAAAAACATGCCAATATTAGCAAAATATATATACTAAAAGAAGCAAACATTTATGTGTGTGCCTCTGTTTCTTTTTTAAAACTGTCTCCCCAACACTTACTGTTTTTCATGAATAAGAAACAAAATTAAAACCATAGATATGCCACTATCATGTATAGATTAATGAAATGCTCTTGGCTTGAAGAAATTAATATAATGTGTAAACATTGATATGAAAGCATTCACTGAAGAAATCAATAGAGAATCCTAGAAGTAGGGGCTTCAGGAGAGAAAATGCTAAGGCTGCTTGCTTCCATTATGGCTAAGAATTTAGGGAGTTGCAGTTCCAGCATATTTGGAAAGCACCAAGTTGGGGAAGGCTGTGCTACAATGCTCTGATCTACTTCTTTTTATTGAATAGAAGTCACTTGTGCTGCTGATAGATCCCTGTGTACAAATAGTGCCTTTATTGAAGCCATGAGGAATATTCTGTTATTTTGACAAAAGTAATTTTTTAAAAGGCCCTTGTGTTTTGTATTCAAAAAGGCTGACTCCCACAGCAATAATATTGTTAAATTTCATTCTCATAAGGATCAAATTAATGGATTGAAGAAATAACTGTATTTTTCACTTTGTGGTCTGTTGAGTTGCAGCAAACTGCCTAAGATGCAAGGTGATTCCTTGCTAGGGGAAAGATCTTTTGAAATGTATTTATATGATGCTCTTAGTTCTCATTTCTGTCTTAATCAAGGACAATTAGGCTGAGACATAATGACAAGCCTAAGATGACACATTATGGTTCGTGAGCATTTCAGTCCAAAGTTTTCAAGTCTAGTTAGTCTGATGTTGACAATCTGCTATTCTTATGATGGTTTGCACTATAATTTTACATCTTTATCATGTATTGTGATTGAAATGGTGGGAGTCACAGTCATAAACCAAAATAAGTGGCATACAGTTTGTCTACATTTTCTCTAAGTACTAACCAATTCCCCAGGATTTTTTGTTTTTGTTTCTATGGACAATATATTTACAAAATGATGGTTGTGACAGCATGATAGTAGTCTGGTTGCCTAACCAAATGTAGATTGATATTCATTATATCAAGGAGATGAAAGAAAAGACAGGGTCTTAAAATAGCAGAAATATTCCTATTTTTATTAATTACACCAAGAAAGAATAATTCTCACCCAAACTTCGTAGCCCAACTCAAATAAATATCATGTACAGATAATTTGAAACCAGTCATTTGTAATCTGTCATTCACTTATTCCTTCTATTTACTTCTGTTCCAAATCAGTTTCACGGACACTCCTCCTCTCACTTTTGGTCTTCATTCACTGTGGACTATAACAAGGGAGAAGAACCTGTCCAAACGCTCAGTGGTGCCCAGTCCTGCAAGCTAGGGCCAAGGACATCATTAGAAAACAGGCCACCTTTGAGGTGGGAGCCCCCCTCCCTTAGCTTTTGGTAATGGAGAGGAACAGAAAGGATTACTATTTGGGAGAAGAAGAGTCCTCCTTTATGGTCAAAGTCAAAGGAGGTGGGACTACAATCCTCTCTACCTAGGCTAATTGCTGTGCTTGCCTTTCCTTCACAATTGCAGCCTTTTCACTTCAGAAGCAATTCCTCTGCCCAAGAGTCAGTACTTGGTCTTTCAAGTATCCAGGTCCACTTAGTTCTCCAAGCTTTCCCTTTTAGCCATTACATCATAATGATTCTCCAAACTATGTAGGGAACTGGGCTATAGGGGCACTGAAGCAGTCTTTTCCATCCTTCTGTTTATTGTCATATCCTGTCTTATGTAGGTTAAATATTATTTTGTGTCTGTCAGCTGGGATTTTCTTCCAAGTTGTAAAGCGGTTTGGGGCAGGCTCTTTTGACCACTGGAGGATTTTCATCCTATGATTTAGCTGAATTAAGTAAAACTTTTATTCAGAAATCAAAAATAATTGATATTCATATGGATTTGTCTCTGCTTTAAACAGTTGAACATAACAGTTGTTGCAGTAAGGCAGTCATTCATATGATCGGAATTGTTCAGAAATGAAATCTATATAAATTCTGAAAATGGCTTAACTTTTGCAGAATCCTTATCAAGGCACTATTGTGTTAGCTACTGTGAAAGGTGATGTCCACGATATTGGCAAGAACATTGTAGGAGTCGTTCTGGGCTGCAATAATTTCAGGTAATGAGACTCAACCTTTTGATCTTACACATACCTCCTTGTACTGTAATTAGTTGACAGGCTAGAAATGTCTCCTGCAAGTGGGACATTTAATAATTTGGCTAAAGTGCTAGCTTTGTTAGGGCAGTTTAGAATGTTTTAATAAATATTTATTATATATGTTTATTTATATAATTTAAAAAGTACTGAGTCTAAAACCAGGTGGTATATATAAAGTGTATGTGTTCACACAGGAAGAGATTTAGTAAAGGCTGACATAGTTTTGCCAGCAGACCTGGGTCCCCAGGGTGATATGGAGTAGTTTGTCTGATTGTTACTATTGTGGGACAGTGAGGGTTTGTTGGGTTTTGTATTTGGGGTTTTATTTCTGTAAGCCAACCCAAGTTATTGTGAGTGGGCTGGGCAGACATATATTTTTTCTTTGTAAATGTATTAAACTTGCATGAATCTCTACAGAATACTGTGTACTGTAATAAAAACATCACCACAAAGGCAGAAGATTTTGACCTCAAGTATTTTAAACTTAGTCTCAAGAACTTTTTGGAATAAATTATGAAATTGTATAGGGTATCATAAAAGTTCTACAGAAACTTGATCGAAGTACATGATTGAACTTGAAACTGTTCAATTTCTCCCTGAGAATATTCAGATATATTTTTAATCTGGGAATTTTGGTCTGGACATTGGATAGCCAGTTCATAGGTCGAAGTCTTCAATATGGCAAGCTTTCTTGAAATACTTGGTAGCGGTATTACTGCCCAAGAAGTTCATTTCTCAATTATCTGTTCTTAAATAAGAAATTTCAACCCTGAGCTACAAATATTCTCTTTATTGGTAAATAAGAAGTCACTGGATTTAATTTAATTTAATACACTGGAAGTGTAACTCAAGAAAGTGCAGTAATAATCAAGAATGGGGAAGTTGTTTTATAAGAAGACTCAGGTATAGGGAAAGATTAAAAGCCAAATGTTGTTCTCTTGAGCTTCCTCACAGGATGATTGAACTTTTGTGTGGACTATTAATAGACATGGATTAATTGAGCATATGTACAAATTGATTAGCAAACTTCCATTTCCTTCCTCAGAGTTATAGATTTGGGAGTTATGACACCATGTGACAAGATACTTAAAGCTGCTCTTGAAAACAAAGCAGGTACACACTAATTTGATTTGTATTTGTCCAATTTTATGGAGTTTCAAGAATATATTTACATCATTTGAAAATGTGCATCTTCAAATGCTAGTTCTCACTAAGCTTACTAAGCAAATGTAATTAAGGTAATAAGTGGTACAATCTTTCTTCTTGAAAACAGAATCCTTAAAATACATTAGGATTTGTCAGAAAAAAGGATAAAATTTTGATTTGATATTAAGCAGTCCATTGGCGGATGTGGTTATTTTGGCTCAACTTCAGTGCAATTATTTAGTTTACCATGTACAAATGTAGCCAGCTTATAGAATTCAGATTTATTTATTTAAGGGTAGGTTCTATGTTAATTTTCACCAAATTATCTAATGGTTTAAAAAATATCTAGTGGTTTAAAAAATAAGTTAGAATTCAAATATATTTTAATGTTTTCATTCTTAAAATGACTGGAAGAATAAAGTTATAACTATCTGGTTAAAAAGACAACAGTGTTGTATTCGCCATAGATATTTGAGATATTTAGAAATTCTAACCCTATCCATTTCACACGAGTTGAATATCCAGAAGTCCAGGGTGATAACTCTAGCTATAGAAAGTTAGGAGAAAGGTCTAAGTCATGGCTTCATTTAACAATTGAATGGTATTTTATGTTAAAGTTTAACATAGATTCTGAAATCATAGAGAAAATTTTGGAAATATTTGACTATTTATATTTATAGATATAATTGGCTTGTCTGGTCTTATCACTCCATCTTTGGATGAGATGATATCTGTTGCCAAAGAAATGGAAAGACTAGAAATAAGGATCCCTTTACTGATTGGAGGAGCAACTACTTCCAAGTAAGTTAGGTTGCTGTTGTTGGCAGAGGATGTTGACTTAAATACATAGAATTGCTTATGTAAAAAAGAATACAATTTCCAAAAGTAACTGTTTTATGTTCCTTTTAGATTATTTTAATCAATATTTATTAGATGTGTTTATTTATACCATTTTATACCATTTTAAATGTACCAAATCTGAAAATCAAGTGCCTGAATCCTAATTTAAGTTTCAAATAAGTTATTGATTTCCTCACTGAAAAATAGATGTATAAACCTGATTTATTTTTGGTACAAGTACACATTTCATTTAGCAAAAATGATCTTGGTTTTGCAACATTGAGGATCAAGCCATATGTGTTTTTCATTAACTAAATTTTCATGCAAAGGTCCCAGGAGAATTGTAATACGTCATAGAATAAAGATAAAAAATGTAATGGGATGAGAAAACCTAAACTATAAGAAGAATTTCAAACCGTTTCTTCTAGTTATAGATGGCTGTTCTAACAGCAGTCAATAATTAAGTACCTGATTTTGTTATGAGGTGTGTGTTGTAAATTTGTACCATTGTGTAGTGAGAATTGCCATTGCAGCACTGAAAATGAAATCAGTTTTTAAAATATGAAAAGTTGGCATTCTGGGGAGTTTGAGAAGAGAATTTGGAAGACACCTAAGAACGTGTCATCTGGCTCAGGCAGGCAGTATTTACCTGAGAAATAAAGCCTCTTAGATATTGATTAGTTTCCAATATATTATGTTAGAACTTGTTGAAAATAAAAAGGATTTTGCAGTCATATATATAATGGATATATTTCTCTGACTTTGTGATGTCCACGTTAGCTGTCATTTCCTTAAAGGAGAAGATGAATTTGCCAAGGAGTTACAGATTTTCCATCAGAATATAATCATATTTGTATATTAAGATGTTTTTGACTGTTTGTTCATATGGTTATTGTTTTCTTAGGTTTACTTTTATGTTATTACAGAACTCATACAGCTGTAAAAATTGCTCCACGGTATAGTGCTCCTGTCATTCATGTCCTGGATGCCTCTAAAAGTGTGGTTGTTGTAAGTTGTGATAAGATTTCTATCTGAAAATGTATACCAGGCTGCTCTAATCTGGTGCATCCCAGATGGATAAAGATTATAACTCCCAACCATCTTGGCTATGTTAATTGGTAATTCTGCAAATTGTAATCCCCTAAATCTGTAATAAGTAAATACTCTCATGAAGTGATAGTCCAAAGGAACATGAGTAGTAACTACCCTAGTTTCAGATATCTTTTTTCTCCTAGACATAGATTGCTAAAATATTGTTGGATTTTAACCTGAGGGACCCTAATTACTGTGCTACAACCCTTACTAATAAAAAAAATCCTGCGAGGAGTGATCTTAATTTCTTCCACTTTCTGTAGTATTTTACTCTTATTTGCTTCAGCTGGCTCATTTGGATAACTCACTTTTCATTTTGTCTTTGAACAGTTTTGCATTTGTTCAGAAACTTTATTCCAAATATCCTAAAAGAAACCTTATTCCAAATGTCCTAAAATATTTTTGATGGAAACCCACCTCCTTGTAAATGTCTGTAAATATTCTGAACTCCATGAAGTTCCTTTTGAACTCTGCAGTATGAACTTTCAGATTTGTTGAATTTCTTTTTCTTCATTTTGAATCTTGAGGGGGAAAAAAAAGACCTCTTCCTTGGTTGTAAAATCAGAGGAAAAAAACTGGTAGCAGGTTTTTTAATCTCCAAGAAAGTTAAGGACAGAATTTATTAGACTTTTGTATTGCTTCTTCAGCCATGATTGACTTTAAGCAGTGTCTCAGTTCTTATTAGTCTGCCTCTTGTATAGTGAAAGAACTGGTTTAAGAGATTTTCACATTGCTGTCTGACATCATATTAATACTTTTTCAGTGAGATCATGTTTTTCAAATCCCTCCTCTTTGGACTGCATAGCTCTAAGCGTATGAAGTAAGCGGTCTGACCTAAGCGTAGTACATAAAATTATCTGCTACAATGTCCTTCCTGTCAATGACTACTTCAGCTTCAACCACAACAATACATGAGCAAACAACAGATACAAACTTAAGGTAAACCGCTCCAAACTTGATTGCAGAAAATACAACTTCAGCAACAGAGTGGTCAATGCCTGGAAAGAACTATCTGACTCTGGTTTCTTCCCCAAACCCCAAAAACTTTAACTTTAGACTGTCTACTGTCGACCTCACCCCATTTCTAAAAGGTCTGTAAGGGGTGTGTATAAGCACACCAAGGTGCCTACCGTCCCTGCCCTAATCTTCCCTTTTATTCATAACCATTTCATGTATCCAAAATCATGTTTATACTTATGTATGTTTATACTTATACATGTGTGATGAAATAAATAAATAAGTATATGTGGTCAGATGTCAATCTTCTTAAGGCAGCAGGGCAACTAGTGCGAGGGAATAGGAGGAAATCCTTAATCATCAATTCCAGGGCAAAACTCTGCCTCTCATCAGGTGCACCTGGATTTCATCCACTTAAGGAAATAGTCAGCCTTCATTTCATCCAGGAATGAAGGGAAAATCTTTCTCATCATGTCCTCATTTCAGATCTGCTTTCTTAACTAATTCATTTTTTTCATATTTGAAGTTGCAAGTAAGGTCTTCAGTACTTGGCATTCTTTTAGTTGAAATAGTATTCATATGAAAATATGATGTATCAGTAATTCTGTGATTTTTACAACAAAAGTTAAGGTAGTTACTACACATGCTGTTTTGGAGTGTCACCTCATTAAGGTATGTAAGATCTCAAAAGAAAGAATTTGAAAAATAATGGATGCCCTAATCACAGATTTAAACATCATGTTGTATTTGTTACAGTGCTCTCAGCTTTTAGATGAAACTCTAAAAGATGACTTTTTTGAAGAAATACGAGACGAGTATGAAGACATTCGACAGGATCATTATGACTCACTCAAGGTAAATAGTGGTAAAACTACTTTTTAATATCACAGGAGCATTGTGTAGGGTGTAATCCTGGCTATGTCAAATGTCTCCCAGAAGCCCATTGGATCTTCCACTCTGGTCCTGTCTCCTGCTTTGTGTTAGCAACTTGCTAGTTCAAGATGCTATCATTTGTCTTTCAGGGGACATCTTATCTAATATCCTCCCTCAAACCCCTACTTTGTGACTGAGGGATATGGTCACAATACCAGCACCGCCTTACTGGTGATTGAAAGGTCAAATGGCAAGACATGAACATAATTTCTGTAACTCTTATCTCCTCTGCTTCTTTATCCAGATTTCTTTTCCCCTCCGGAAATTTCAGATTTTAATCTGAAGTTGTGGGAAACTCTTAGACCTGTGGTTTTTTTTTTTTTTTTTTCAAATTTTCACTTCCAGCTTCTTCTTGTTTCCTTTTTGAGTTCTGCCTTTGTTTTTAAGGGGACTCTTTTTTTGCCAGATTGTGTCTCTTATGGGTTTGTGTCTATATAAAAGGGAGTATCTCTTCCTGGTGAAGATGGAGATTCTTAATCTACAGTATACACCTGGAGATATTTATTGGGAATCTCTTGATTTTAAAAAAAATATTCATAATTAATTTATTTGATTGATATAGCTATATTCACTTTTATGTGACTCTAGGAAAAAGTGTTCTTCCTGCTGATAAGGGTGCCTACTAGACTTGTATTAATTATTGCTAGCTCCATTTGCTTTTCTCTAAATGAATTAATTGCTAGATTTAAACCATACTGTACTAATCTCTAGATTTTTTCCTCCCATATGTAGGAAAGAAAATACTTGTCTTTAGAGCAAGCAAGAAATAAACGCTTCTATTGTGACTGGAAAACTGAGACTAAACCAGGTTAAGTTTTAAAACTGTTTTCTGTTTTACCAAAATAAAGATATGTAGAATCCTTAGTACTCTCTGAGCTTGGTTGTTTTCTTGTAGAATTTTCATTACCCAACTAGGTAACATCTTCAACTGAGCTACAGTAGATATATTTTCTTCTATTAGGAACACGGACATTTAAAAAAAACAACTCCATAGTGAATTGAAATTGGATTTAAATCTAGTTTTCAGTATTTATAACTTAATGAAAATTAATTTGTAAATATTTTTACTCTCAGAAATTCAACTGGTTACCATATTGTTCTGTTTATTTTTAAGAGTCTCTACTTTTTTAAAGAATTACTTGGAGAACTGTTATAAATTGCTCTCTTGCTTCTCTATTTAATTAACTTTATTTTAATTTAAAATTAAATAATATATTAAGTTTATAGTACTTTTAAAATATATAAGAATTAATAGGGCTGTTTTGTATATAAAGATTGGCCGGCTGCTTTCCTTAATATAGCTTGTCATGGATTTCTGTAGGACTGTTCATATCAGCAAGAATTGGCCCAACCAATCAGTGCTAACAGAGAGAAAACGTTATTCCTAACACTTTTGATGAGAGTTCGAATTGCTGAGGCCAGAAAGTGCTTCTCTCAGTGGTAGCGCTGGCCTTGTGCCTCCCAGTTGAGGTCAGGTTAGCCCCCAAAACTTTTAAAGATGGAGTTGTTTTGAGAAGTCTTTCCCTGAAGTTATCACATCATCTTTAACTTCTCTTTTTATTATTTGTATTTTTAGGAGTGAGCGTTTATGCTGTTTTTATGGAATTTTATATAGTGAATATTTTATCAGTTTTACATTCTCCCTAAGAGTCATTTGATTACAGGATAAAAATGTGTTTCTTACTTGATCCTTATTTACTTGCTGATAAAAATACTTAATCGGTCAATCAATCAATCTGCTATGCTCACTGCTAGCACCTTTAAAAGAGTACTATGTATTTAGAATAATTGTATTCCAAAAACATTAAGAGAAGGTCATAGGAAAAGAATTCTTGATCTATGCCTGCCTTATATGAAGTAAGAAGCAAATAGGTTAAAACTGCTATATAGAATTTTCGTGGAGAATTATAAACAGCTACTACAAATCAGCTCTACATTCTCTGAAAGCTAATTGCAAAGTTGACATGAGGAATCCAGATTAAAGCATCCCTGACAGATGAAAGGCATCATGGCTTTAGTAACCAAGGGATTTGTAAAGTTATGATTTCCCATATGCAACAGCTTACTATTTCTGTTCCTTTTTTGCCATCTTATGCTGGAGAAAAAACATACATATATTCTTATTATTTTCCAGCTGGTTAGTTCAAGGGAAATAAATGTATAGTCAATAGCAGTCCTGTTTGTTAGATTCATTGATGTTCCCTGCATTCAATAGGGTCCAAAGCCTTGGCTAACTGACGTTAAGCATACGATAATCCTTCAGCATCAAGTGTTGTACTAAAAGCACATTAAAATTGAGTCTGTTGTAAAAAACATATGTTGAAATACAAAATTTGTTTGTTGAATTTTCATAGTTAAACCACAGTTTCTTGGCACTAGAGTCTTTGAAGATTATGACTTACAGAAGCTGGTGGACTATATTGACTGGAAACCATTTTTTGATGTCTGGCAGCTTAGAGGCAGATATCCCAACCGGGGATTCCCTAAAATCTTCAACGATAAAGTAGTGGGTGAGTAAGCACAATAGCATTTTCTCTAGTGGAGGATGTAAAACTAGGCTAATTATTAATTAAAATGCTTGTTGTTGTGTAAACATGCAAAGGAATTAGTGATGCAGATGAGATGCAGATAGATTAATCATCCATAAAACAATTATGTAACCGTAAATTCATGTTGTCTTTATCTTGGCATACAGTGTACACAACTAATTCCATTAATCCAACTTCCATTTTTTTCATTACAGTTTTTTATTTTTTCATTTTCATAACATATGTATACTAATACATAACCAACATCATATTGTATTATTAAATGTTTTATCAATTCATCTTATCAACCACTCCCAAAAACTAATTATTGGCTCTTCTGCTCTCCATACACCATATTTGTATTTTATCAATCATTTCCTACTCTCTCTCTCCTCCCCCTCCCTACCTCCTTTTCTCTGTCGTCCTTACTTTCTCTACTTCCTCTCCCCTCTTTCCACTCCTCCTTTCTCTCCTCCTCTTCCCCTCCCCTTGTCATCTCCTATCTCTCTCTTCTTCCCTTACCTTTCTCCTCTACTTTTTCATCTCATTTACTTGGTGTATTTCAGCTTCTGAGTGAGCTCCATTTTATGTTGATGGCATTTATAATTCCTTTTTGATATACATATTTAATTTTTCTCCTCTTTTTAGTAAAAAACCCCAATATAACACAAAAGTATACATATATAGTCATTGTGTTTTTAATCCTGCCCCCAGCCTAGTCTCCGAAGTGGGGCGTGGGAGGAGTCACAGCTGGGTATTGTCACGGCCCATCTGCCTGGACACTGAGGTAAATCTTGAGGCCACACCTCTATCCCTCCTCTGACTCCCAAGATTAATCTCAATCTTTGGCCCAGAAGGAGCTAAATACCTGGCTCTCCTCGGTGCAAGATTTTTTCCCTTTTGAAATTTTTTCCTTATTGCATGCAACTGACCTTCTCTCGTGCGCTCTGCGATCGACCTTACACAGGAGTGGTAGCGCTGCTGAGAGGCTTCCGAGCAGTGGCCTGGCGGTGTGGCAGGGGGAGCCCAGACCCCGTGCATACGGCACGACTTCAGCTCAGGCTTCTTCGCGAGGACCTCCAAGCAAGAAGGAAGAGAGCGGCTCAGTCGGAGCGGCTCACGTGGTCGGATCACGTGGTCGGCGGTCACCATCTTGGGTGAGAGAGCGCATGCACGGAGCGCAGTTCCAGTCTCTGATTGCAGAGACTGCAGTCGCTTGTGACCACTGCCAGCTCATAGAAGAGGACCGGGCCTGAACTCCACCGGTAATCCAGGGAGGGCCGCAGCATCTGGCGATGGGCCGGTCCCAGCTCTAGCCACGAATTGGCGGTGGAGGAAGAGCGAGGAGCCGATAGAGAATGAGCCTTTGCAAACAACCGGCTGGCCGGCTTCGACGGATGCGGATCGACTAACTGTGAGTGGGGCTGCAATGGCGGACAATTTGAGGAGGGCAGGGCTGGACAGAGCTTCCCCAGGGGGTGCAGACCCAGGAGAAGGGACATACCCTGCGGAGAGGGCAGATCCACTGCAAGGAAGTGCACATCCAAATCGCGGAGGGAGCACTCTAAGAAGGAGGTGAGAGTAACCAGGGCGGCAGGCAGGAGAAATAGGGACATGATCAGCTCTTCCCTGGCCAGATCCTGGTCCCCAGTCAGAGCCATCTCCCCTGGGGATCCTCCCGGCCTAACAGCCTCGCCACATGGTTCCCTAAGGGGTGGTAGCTCCCTATCCCCCACTATCTCCAGCTCATCCTTCCGGAGCGCGAGGAGACCCTTTCAGCTGCCGCCCTAGCAGGTTGCCAAGACAATGCCTGGCTCCACGAAGCCCTGATCCAAATGTGGATCCAGAGCCCACCAGATTATCTCCTGCCTACCCAGAGCTCTCCCAGAGTTTCCAGGAGGTCTTAGCCAGAGCTATTGCCCAGGGCATCTCCTCGGGCATGCAGCATCAGTTTCAGCGGCCTAGGAGCAAAGCAGCTCGTAATCTATATCAAGGTCATCTAGACCAAGACCCGGTTCTTCCACCTCCAGAGACCTCAGAGAGGATTCTTCCTCCACGGCTAGTGAGGAGTCAGGGTGAGAGGAGGGGGAAATTAAGGAGGTCGGTTTCTCTGATGATGAGGAGGTCCAAGCCCCTGAAGCCCCATCCATCTTGGGCCTCTTTCCATCCGCTCTCTTTAGCTCCCTGCTGCATAAAGCTAAGGTCACGGCAGACCTGGACGTTCCAGTAGCCAGTCAGGACACTGCTAAGGTTGGCACGAGCAGGGGAGCCAAGAAAGGTCCTTTCCACAGACCCCAGGTGGAAAAGGAGGAAATCCCTACCCCAGACCTATTCCTAGAAGTGCTCAAGTCACAATGGGCTCAACCAGGCACCTTTCCCACCCTGGGGAGCAATGATCGCAGATTCTATAATATTAATGCTAACTTTGATCAAGCCTTGCAGGTTCCCTCAGTGGACGTCCCGGTGATAAGCCTGGCATCCTCCTCACCAGTGGTGATGGGAGACATTTCCAACTGCCTGAAACCGGAGGACAGGAAGGCAGAATTAGTCATACGCAGGATGTTCCAGGCGGTATTGTGGGCAATCAGGGCTGCCACAGCAGCCTCCTTTTTTTAACAGGTCCACCTTGCTATGGCTGAAACAGCTCTGAGATAGAACTCCGGCTTCGGACGCTAGTCTCCTGCAGGACATCACCAAGGTGATGGTGGCCACCCAGTTCTTGGCGGACGCCACACTGGACACAGTAAGGTACTCTTCCAGGACTCTATCCTTGTCAGTGGCATCCAGACGCTTGCTGTGGCTGCGTAACTGGCAGGTGGAGTTCCAGGCAAAGTGGCATTTGGCAAGCACAGAGTACACGGAAGGAAAGCTGTTTGGTCCATCCCTGGACCCCATCGTTGTTGAGGACCAGAACAAGTGGAAGGTCTTTCCGTCCACATCCAAGCGATTGGATTACCGTTCGGCACCATATCCCAGAAGGTCCAACTTTCGAGCAGCCGAACAGGACTTCCAACAACCAAGGTACTCTGCGCCCAGGATCCCCAGACAGGGGGATAGACAGTTCTCTAGGAACAGGTACAGGTTCCAACAATCTAGCAAGCGTCCCTTTCGTGGGGGAGTTGGCAGCCCCTTCTGCAGAAACAAGTGACTCGGGATCAAATCATCCTATCGGTGGCCACCTTTCTCTGTTCGTGGATCACTGGGCTGACATCACTACACATGCATGGGTGTTACAGACAGTCAGATTCAGGTTCCACCTGGAATTTCGCTCACAACCCCCGAATGGATTCCAGGTCTTCTCTTCCTCCAGGAACCCGGCCAAGCGCTCTCTCATGCGCAAGGCCATCCAGCATTTACTGGAAATCAGAGCAGTGGAGCTGGTACCAGAGGGGGAGAAGAAATCAGGATTCTATTCGAATCTCTTTGTGGTCCCCAAGAGCTCCGGAGGGTGGAGGGCCATCCTAGACCTTAAGTTACTCAATTCTAGGCTGGTCTACTTTAGGTTCAAGATGGTCTCACTCAAGTCTATCCTAGAGGGAATTAGACAGGGGGATTTCCTAGCCTCCATTGACCTCACCAAGGCTTACTTGCACATTATGATTGCGCCCGACCACCGCAAATTCCTCAGGTTTTCATATGGGGGCACTCATCAGTACAGGGCTCTTCCCTTTGGCCTAGCTTCCGCCCTAGGACGTTCACCAAGGTACTTGTCGTGGTGACAGCCTACCTCCACTCTATCCTGGTCTAGTTGAACTGTTACCTTGATGACATCCTTGTATTAGCCCCCTCACTGGCTCGAGCAGAGGACTTAAGCCTCACCATCACCACCCTTAGGTCTCTGGGGTTCTCGGTCAACCTTGTGAAGAGTCACCTGAATCCCACCACCAGACTCCAGCATCTGGGAACCATTATTGACTTGGTGGGGGGGGGAGGTTTTCCTCTCAGTGGAGAGCAGGGACAGCATTGTACAAATAATTCTAGAGATTCGCATGCTTCAATCTGTTCCCGTAGCTCTCCTTTCCAGGCTTCTTGGCAAGTTCATCTCCTGCATCGGGATAGTGCCTTAGGCCCGACTCCATGCCAGGGAACTGCAGTGGTTCCTTCTTCCCCACCAGAGGGACAGGACAAGTGACACAGAATTCAAGGTCAGGGTGATGCCCCAGATACTCCTGTCTCTCTGCTGGTGGATGTCCCCAGCCCTGTCAAAGGGCTCCCTGTTCAGGGACTATTCAAGACGACGGTAGCCAGGAAACATGTCCTAGTTCTCATGGACAATGTGGCAGCCAAGTCACACGTGAACAAACAGGGAGGCACCCACTCAAGGGCACTGCGGGACAAGGCCGTGAGATTGGGGAACTGGGCGGAACGGAACCTCCTATCTATCCAAGCAAAACACAACTCCGGAGTGGAGAATCATCATGCGGACTGGTTCAGCAGGGAGACAGTGGACCACGGAGAGTGTCAACTTCACCCCAGCATCTTCAGCTGGATCTGCCAAAGATTCAGATGACTGTCGGTGGATCTCTTCGCTTCCACAACGAACACCCAGCTTCCAAGATTCATATCACAGTTCCAGACACAGGAAGCGATGGACAACGACTTCCTGCGCTGCAATTCTCTATGCTTCCCTTCCCCTCTCCTACCCGGGGTGCTCAGGAAACTAGTACTAGAGAGGGCAGAGGTCATTCTGGTGGCTCCCTACTGGCCCCTGGTTTGCAGATCTGATAGAGATGTCAATCGCCCCCCCATCCGAAGATCCCTCGGGTGGAGGTAACCCTTACCCAGGGGAGTCTGGTCCACCCAGACCCAGACTGGCTCCAATTTACCGTCTGGAGATTGAGCGGCACAATTAAGGGAGGCCCAGATTTCCACCAAGGTCATCGGGACCATCAAGGCTGCCAGGAGAAGATCCACCACTTGCATCTACGATGCAACCTGGGTCTCCTTCATGGCTGGTGCTACTCGGCTCAGGTAGAACCGACATCGGCCACAGTCCTGGAGGTTCTGGATTTCCTCCAGGATGGACTGGAGAAGGGTCTGGCTCCTAACACCCTCAGAAGGCGGGTCTCAGCCCTGGCGACCGTCCTGGGGGTGGGTGGGCACACAGTCCTTGTCCCAACTTCTGTCATCAAATGGTTCCTCAGGGGAGCCGCCAACCTCCGGCCCCTGGTGATTCAGCGTTTTCCCTCTTGGGACCTGCCTACAGTGCTCTAGGCACTTCTGGAAGCACCCTTACAGTCGCTAAGGGAGGTGAGTCTTCAGCTGCTCACGCTCAAGGCAGTGTTCCTTGTAGCTATTACCTCCGCCAGGAGGGTGTCAGAGATTAATGCACTGTCAGCCAGACATGCATTCAGGTAAGACCAACTGACAATTTTGTTCGAGATGTAGGTTACAATTCCGCGCTATTCTCATCATCAGCTTTATATAATTATACATCCTTACATGCCCCCAATTTGTGATTCTTGTCTTTTTATCTCAATAGTTTCCCATTGTAGGTATATTTCATGTTCCCTCTCCATTTTTCCATATCTTGGATTGGATTACCCTTAATTGTATCTAGATGGCAACCCTCGCTATTCAATGTTTGTTACACTTCCCTTAATCTATTATATAAAATAACGAGTGGTAAACATATTTTGACCTATGCTTAGTTTTCCTTCTATTGTCATATTCAATCAATTCGCAACTCAATTTAATTATCATGTTAAAAAGTTGGATCACAAACCTCTGCTTTACCACTCCCCATATCAGTTTCATATTTATCCATATTCCATATATTTTAATCTTTATTTAGCTATCTTTCCATTATCATATTCAACCAATTAGCAACTCCATTTTATTGTCATTGTTTAGGAATAAAATCCTTATCTTAACTTTATATTTTCCCACAGATTTCTAATTATCTGTTTTTTTCCTAGCAAGTCTTTTGTCTCACTTCTCTGTTCCTGACTTCTTTTCTTTATTTTAACACATCCCCTCTCTTCAATTTTCCCCAGGTCAAAAGAATATTTTATATTTCTCTTTGTTGGGACATAATCTCCTACTTTAATTTTCCTTATGCCACTAACAACCTCCAAAACCACTTTTGTCCACTTTTTATTTCCTTTTGTTTGGACACCTCCCCTTTTCACAATTTTCCCTACACCACTGACAGGACCAATGGAGATTTTTGTCTGCTTTTTATTTCCCTCCGTTTCTACTCCTTCATTGTTTTGCCTCCCTCCTTCTTTAAATTCTTTAGATATCTGCTTCTCTGGATTCAGAATTCTATTTAGGCTTGATTTTACTGATTTTAATGATTTATGCATATTGTTTATAATTTCACATAGTTCTTCAAATCCCCAGTTTTCCATGATATCCAGTTCCAAAGTTACAGTTAGTTATATAGTTCTTATTTCAGAGTTCTGTTCCACTTTAAATTTGTCTGCTTCAGTTGCTGTGGGGGAGAACGATGGGAGTCATCTTAGTCTTTTGTTCTTCCTTAGTGTTCAGTTCCAAAATTGCAGTTAGTTATACAAGACTTATTTTGAGATTCTGGTCCACCTTAAATTTAATTCAAACCGGAAGAGAAGCTGGGGCCATCTTAATCTTTTGCCAAGAGAAAAAAAGAAGAAGAAAAGAAAAACAAAATAAGAAAAAGAACCCTTCGTGTTTCCCAGTTCTTGATTCTGTTATTATTCAGTTATTATTCTTTCCCTTGCCAGCTTCCAGGTCCGGTCAATTGTAGCTGCTCAGAATATATCATTTGAAACAAACTTGCAAACAGTCAGGTTCTATTTCTCTTTGCCTCCTACTTTTCCAAATTCTGATTTATGGCAGTTGGTTAATTAAAACTTCCTGCACAGTCAAGGTTAGGTTATCAGTTATCAGTAAGAAGAAGTGTTGTTTTGGGGAGTTAAGATATATTAGCTGGAAAAAGTTCAAGCAGAATAATTCCTTCAGAATGTTGGTTTCTATTTCAAGTCCAAAACCAAGTTTAAAGTTTATATTTGAGTGGGTTTGTCATTTATCTGCTTTCTCCTTCTGTCCAAAATTGTTTTAAATAATTAACTTTGGGGTTGTGGTGGTGGTGTTTCAACCCCCTATTACCTTTCCTTTCCTTTCCTTTCCTTTCCTTTCCTTTCCTTTCCTTTCCTTTCCTTTCCTTTCCTTTCCTTTCCTTTCCTTTCCTTTCCTTTCCTTTCCTTTCCTATCCTATCCTTTCCTTTCCTTTCCTTTCCTTCTTTCCTTTCCTTTCCTTTCCTTTCTTATGGCTGCCCATTGGTCTCCGGATACGCTTCAAGGTGCTAGTCGTCACTTATAAAGCCCTTCATGATATTGGACCTGGGTACTTGAGAGACCGCCTGCTGCCAATTACCTCCAACAGACCTATTAGATCCGACAGAGTAGGCCTCCGAATCCCATCTACCGGCCAATGCCGATTGGCTACCACCCAGAGGAGGGCCTTCTCTGTGGCTGCTCCGGCCCTCTGGAATGAGCTCCCCGTGGAGATTCGGACCCTCACCACCCTTCAGGTCTTCCGCAAAGCCCTTAAAACCTGGCTGTTCCGACAGGCCTGGGGTTGACGAGATCCCGTCCCCGCTCGAACTGTGTGGTTGTTGATTGCTTTTAAATTCTTTGTAGTTGCTTGTTTGTTGTTCCCCCTTGTGTGTATTCCCTTCCTTTGATTTGGTAGCCGCCCTGAGTCCCTTCAGGAATAGGGCGGCATATAAATGCAATAAAATCCAAATCCAAATCCAAAAAATCCCGATCTGACCATTAATATTATTTATATTCTCAAGATTTCTTTGCCTTTTCCAAGTTTGATTTATAGTTGTGGTTAGATAAATTTTGTTACCGGTCTTTCATCTCTTCCGTACCTTCCTGTACATTTGCTTTGACAAAAAGCCAGCATCGTATTAGCCATATTGCAGACTGCCGCCCCGACTCCGATTCATAAGGCAAATCTCCGACCTGTGAGGGACCAGTTGCCTCCCTCTGGGTCTGATGAGACGCTGCCCTTCTTTGCCCCCACCTCCAGTGGGGGTTCTGATCCAAAAGGATCTCGGAGATGGTTTATCAGACAGGGTTCATGTGAGGCTCTTTAGAGCCCCCACCCCCCACGTCTGTCCAGCTAAAGAACTTCCTGTCGACTCCTAATGCAAATTTCATTTTTGAAGGGCTTGTGATTAGCTATTCATTAAATCATTTTCTTCTGCCATGACAAGATATTATTTTAGGCCACCTGTAATCAGTGTGTGGATAGAGAGGATTTTCAAACTTGTTTGTATCTTCCTAATTTAATAAGAGAAAATTGTATGTTTGGATACTATCACTAGGAAATGTACAAACATTCATATACTTTTTATGAAATACTTATTTTCATTCAAATGCCTGCAGTAAATCTCACTGTAAAACTGTTGATAGCAATGCAGCCATTGAACAGATGTGACAAGTAAAGCAAAGTCAGTGATTTTAAGGTTGCAGGGAAAAAAATTCCAAACCTTGATTGCTTTCTTTAAAAGTTCTGTGAGTTTACTTTACGTTTTGATGACAGGATTGACACATCATGGTAAACTATAATATGATTTGTTTAGGTTTAGTTTGTATTCTGTGTGAGCCCAACCATTGTAGTTTATTCAAAATGATTTATCCAGCCATTCTTACGATTTTTTCTCCTTTTTTAGGAGAAGAGGCAAAAAAAGTTTACAACGAAGCTCAAAACCTGCTGAAAAGTTTGATTACAGAAAACAAGCTTAAAGCCACAGGTCTGATTGGATTTTGGTCAGCTCGAAGCATTAAAGATGATATTTACTTATATGATACAGAAGAGAAGCTACACAATTTGGAACCAATAGCTAGGTTCTGTGGCTTACGACAACAGGTGTGGCTTGATGATATTCTACTCAAATGAAATGTTACTTATTTCAGATTGTGAGCTTAAACTAATCTTAACGCATTTCCTAATTAAGATTTGTGAATATGTAGACAAGAATAAGCAAGTTGGGATCCACAGACATTTTGCTAGAAAATTCCTAAATCCCAGCTTCCAGAATGGTTTGACAAGAAGTATACGATAGAAGTATTTGGAGGGGATAAGATTGGTTGCCTCTGAGAATCACAAACTATACACTCGTTTTTTATTGTTTTATTTAAAGCATGCCTGTTTGGCTGTTTCTTTGCATCTTTGAGATGTGAAAACCACACTTTTAATGTATTTTGCTAATTTGAAAGCATTGTTTTTAATCTGAAAAACACACGCAGCTTTGCAGCTAAAGAACGTGCAAATGTAATCTGTTATGCAGCCGTTGTATCTTTCTTAAGTCAAATGATCTATCTTTTCCTCTATATCGCCATAAAAGTCTTTGCCACTATATTAAACCTGCTCATTTGAGATATAGTAATGCAACCTCCTACTTTGTCTTTAAAATGAGTTAAAAATGGAAGAGTTATATAAGAAGCTAAAGAAAAGATGATTGCATTTATGTAATAAACCTCCACAGTATGTGTGTGTAATGTGGAGATAATTGTCTTTAAAAGTTAGCAAAATAATAATGATGTATTCTGTAAGCTTATGAATAAGTATAACGGTAGATTAAAACAATGACATTTCACAAAGAAGGGAACTGTAGTACTTGGATTTTGGATCTGCATAGAAAACTTGAAAAGTGAATCTTTCTGTGGATTCTAAATATATTTAGATTTTTGAAAGATAATCTCCAACACTTCCAATTGAGGTGACTTCACCACCTTTCTGAGTAGTTGGTCCTTATGTTGAATTATTCTTACTGCAAGGATATTTTTTTAATGTTCTGACAGAATTTGCCTTCCTGTAATACAAGATCACTTTTTTATGTTTTGTACAATAAGAAATGTGTCTTCACTATTCCTGTGGCATTCAGGAATTTGAAGAGTGTTATGCTCATAGTATATTTCCAATCTCTGCAAAATCTCTTCACTGGAATTATTTTCTAGTCCATGATCATCCTTGTTGCCTAGTCTGAATCCTCCTTAAAATTGTGTCTTCCAGTTAGGTCTTTAATATTTAACATGTTGCTCATTTAACATTGTAGGTTGAAAAAGATTCTGGTTCCACAGATCCCTATTATTGCTTGTCTGATTTTATATCCCCCCTGGAGTCTGATGTTCCTGACTACTTGGGGATCTTTGCTGTGGCATGCTTTGGAGTAGATGAGCTATGTAAAGAATATGAAAAACAGTCAGATGACTACAGCATTATAATGGTGAAAGCACTAGCAGATCGGTTAGCAGAGGTAATATATTGTAGTTTTTTTTTTTTACATGATTCTACTTATTTTAATTCATGTATTGGAAGGGAGGGGGGAAGGGAAGGACCAACTTGTTTTTTTTTTAAGTAGAAGACTATTATCTGCAGCAAATGTATTGTGATAACTTACATAATGTTTTATCCAATGATGTCATTTACAATAGAGGTCTTATTGATTCTTTGAAAACCTCCATCAACAAATGAAAGAATGAATCAATTTTTTTTGTTCATTCTCTCCTGTACCCACCAAATATGCTTCAGAAGAGAAGGGAATCCTGTAGATCATAAGCAGGAGGCATGGGAATCTGAAAGAAACATTTTGCTTTTATGTGTGCAAGTGTGGGAAATCAATGGGTCAATTAAAATGTCCTTCTAGCACAGCAATGAGCCTACAGTAAATGCAGAGATATCTTTGAATATGAGCCATGAAGTATTAAGGTAACAGTTAAAGGTAATGTACAATGAGAGCCAGTTTGGTCTAGTAGTTAAGATGTTGGATTAGGAGAGAGACACTTGAGTTCTACTCCTGTTTTAGGCCTAACAGCCACTTAGAAGTTCTCTCAGTGCCAGGAAGAAGGCAATGACAAACAATTTTTACCAAAAATACCAAGAACACTGCTTAGATTTCTCTGAATTGAAAGCATCACACAGTAATACATTTGGACAAAGCATCATTAAAGTTATAGCTTGCTTTTGCTTATTTCTAAGGCATTTGCAGAAGAACTTCATGAACGAGTTCGGAAAGAATTTTGGGCTTATTGTACAAATGAACAGTTGGAATTTTCAGATCTGCGTAAAATAAGATACGATGGGATTCGCCCAGCACCTGGTTATCCATGTCAACCTGACCACACAGAAAAAATCACTATGTGGAGACTTGCCAATATTGAGGAAGCTACAGGTATCTTTCAAAGTTTGGTTAGGAAGTTGCATTTTGAAATTGGTGAGGGGAGAAATTATAAATGCTTTATTCCATTTATATTGTTTTCCTTTTATGACTGATATGTTTATAATGATGAGAGGATCCCCATTAAGTTCACCTCCTCTTAAGACTTTGTGAATGAGTTGTGCAGTTGGGAGAACATATGCCCAGGATTGTATGCATGGTCCCATCCTCTGTTGACTATTAAATAATCACCTGTTTTTAGTGTATACTTGAAGAAAGCTCCTTCTTTTTCACAAGCTCACAAAATCACATTCAGAGTATAGATAATTTGCTAATTGATTGCAAAGCTATAAAATTATAATGGGTGATTTGGACTGGATTTGTCAGGAAATTGAGTTTTTCCTCAGATGCAGGTCAGAGATTCTGCAATTTGGCAATATCTGCCAAAAGAGCCAACACAAGTACTTTCCTTTGATTCTTACAGGTATTCAGTTAACAGAATCCCTAGCAATGTTCCCTGCCTCAGCAGTATGTGGTCTCTACTTTTCCAATCCGGCTTCTAGGTATTTTGCTGTTGGGAAAATATTGAAAGATCAGGTAAGACCTTTTTGCTGTTACAGAAATTGCATTAAAAAGGAGAGAGCTGTAAATGGGAATTATATACAGAAACACACTATTTTTAGACCAAGGGTCCCCAACCCCAGTCCACCGCCTAATGCAAGCACACAAAACTGCATTTGCACAAGCAGTGTGCACGTAAAACCATCTTCTCTCCAACACCACTGCTTCCGCCACTTGCAGTCCCCAGAGCCAGAAAGGTTGGGAACTGCTGATTTAGACTACTCAATATGGTATTTGAGCGCTAAATAATTTATTATCTGTGTATTAACAGTACCAATAATTCTTGTTAAATATTACAAACTGAGCAAATGGCGGACAAGGTTTAGAAACCTGAAATTAAATAGCATGTTATATTGCAAATGTGGAAGTTATTGATGATATTAGCAGAAAATTACTAATGTGTTATTTGGGTCTAGAATTTATGAAATCCTTGTCTTGATTAAGTTATTTTAGATGCAGTAAGTGTTAGTGTTGCTTGTCGTATCAAACATAATTAAAAGTTTTGGAAGTTTATAGTCTTTTTTATCTGAAGATTTATACAAACTCCTTGTGTATCTAATCATCAAATAAAGTATTCAATTCAATTCATTTTGAAAGAATAAGATTCAAAAGAGAAGAGAATAAACTACCCTTCTAAATGTATCGCAAAAAAAGTCCACACTGATCAAGTACTCAACTATAACACTAACAACCCAATAGCACAGTAAATAAGCTATGTAAGATCTCTCATTCAGAAGATACAATGTAAACTTTTTAATTTCACAATAAGCTAACAAATTCAACAATGCCATTTGAGAAACTGCAGATATCTTAGACCAAAAGTGCTAGAGAATTCCTGCAGGCTCATCAATCTGATGAATTGGTCATTAGCTGTAATGTTGGAAGAAGCTCCATCTACAAACCATTCAAGAAAGGAAGGAAGCAAAGAAAATGGAAAGAGGCAAACAGTCCTGAATACACACTTCTGCAATCAAGCAATATGTCACTCAAAAAGTAATCAAGGGAGAAACAATATCCCAATGATAGAACAAGCTACTGCATATAAACAGCTAGTAATGTGCAGTCCTCCATGCAACAATTTCTTACTTTGGTAATGACATGTCTGCAAAAGAGAAGCAAGCTGAGACAACATCAAGAAGCAGGCAGGCAGGCAGGCAGGCATTAGCTAAAGTTGGTACAGTAAGTTGTTTAAGAGGGGATTAGTTTTTCACACTGATCCAGTGCACATTGAATGTCTACATTCATGAAATAAATAAAAGCATAACTTTTCATTTGTTCACTTAGATCAGGGGTGTCAAACTAAATTTGTCCTCCGGGATTGGGCGGCCTATAAATCGTACCAATAAATGCCTGGGACTGGATCTGGCCCGCAGGGTATTTAGATCTGGTACGTGAGGCTACCCTGGAAACAGTGAAGGACCGGCTTCCAGTGCTTCTGCCAATGAAAACGGCCCTCCGGAGATCCATTTTATCTGGCAGAGGGTTGCATGGGGCCGTGGCAGCCCAAAACGGAGCTCAGGATCCCGTTTTGGCTAGCAGAGTGCTCTGGCTCCACAGGTGCCCCAACACGAGTGTCATCAAGCTGGCCATCCTACTCTGGCCATGCTTACCCTGGCCCCCTGAGGTCAAACTCAACCCTTATTTGGCCCTCAATGAAATCAAGTTTGACACTCCTGACTTAGATTCTGTTTATATATCATATAGAACTTCCAAAAAATTCTCATAATGTTAAATGCCAAAGATAACTGAAAAATCTGAAGAGGTGCCTTTTCATAGAATTGTAGCAGAATGTTTTCTATTCAGAAAAAAATATGAAATATAATTTCCCAGGTATTTTTATTAGTGTAAGATCTTAAAATTAAAATGCTAATTAGTCATCCTCTTGTTTGTTTTACAGGTTGAAGACTATGCCTTAAGAAAAAATATGTCTGTGGCAGAAGTTGAAAAATGGCTTGGACCTATTCTTGGATATGATTCAGAGTAAAAAAAATAGGGTGATTGATTGATTGGTTGTTAATCAGCTGATATACATAAGAGAAAACATTCACAAGCAGAATAGGGAGGGGATTTGTGTCTGTGTTGGGGGGCAGTATTGTTTCTCCATTTCATACTGTGTAGCAAAGTCCACCAAACTTGTGGAACAAATGTGGGAGAAAACTGCTTCCTCATTTTCTGATTCATTTTAAATAAACAAGAAACAGCTGTTCTGTGGGTAACCCTTCAAATGATTATTCAGTGTAGCTATCTGCTACGGAGAAAATAAATGATATCTAATTGTAAAATATTCTCTGCACTACATCAAACCTACAATAAGCTATAAAACAACAAACCTAAAATAATTCTTAGATATGAAGTGTATCTCTGTTTTGGCTATCCTGGAAATCTTGTCCATTTACGTACATGCATATGCATGTTACCACGAGCTATTTAAAATAAAGACACTCTTTTCTTTCTAAATTAAAGATCATTCTAATTGCATTTGGGATTTTGATGTGTGTGTATATGAAATATCCTTTGTCTAGATGTTTAAATTCTTTTTTAATGGAATAGTTTCATAAAGAAATAAAAGGCAAGATAAAAAAATCAAATACATGAATATTTCATGAAAAGTATTGCAAATATTATACTAAATCTGTAATTCACTACTGATACTGTAATCTGTAATTTTGTCTTCTGAGAATATAGCCATTGGGCATTGTTTTATAGTCATAAGAAAAAGGTCAGCAACTATTTGCACTGACATGTCCCTCTATTTTATGGGGTCTTACTTATATTTAATATAATTGTATGTGTATTTAATAGGTGGTGCCAGTGCTTTAGATTCATTTGGAAGAGGCATTTCAGAATGACTTGGGCTGTGAATGCAACACTTTTCTGCAATTCATAGCAGTCACTTTTTTTCAGAAATATGATCAGGGAAAAAGGCCCTAGTTGCTTTAGTGAGATTATAACAGTTGCCTTTGTGGCGCTCATGTTTTCTGAAATACTTTTTCCCAATTGAATTCCATCAAGCACTGCATAGCTTTACTATTTAATAGCAAATTGGCTCAGAAATTAAAAGAAATGTGAGAGATTAATAAGTGCCTTGATTCTTAATTCCTTCTTAATATACTGGAATATATGTCTGAATAGTAAAGAAATATGGGAAAAGGGGCCCACAATAGTGTTACCTCCTTGCTTCAGGAGACTATGGTACACATTCACATGAACAGTTCTAGAAGTTACGGAGTTCATATTTGCATATAAGCCCAAGAATACTTTTCAGACTTTTCCACTTAAGTTGTGGTGATTGTAGTTCACAGGGGCCCCTCTTGTCATTACTGTGTTCACGTTTTTTTTTCTAAATAAAGAATTATTATTATAATCGATTGTTTATAATAGCTCAGTTATTTACTCTTGTAAGCCCTGGAAAAATCATGCTCTTTTTGGAACTTTTATTATCTATATTTGTAATTATACTCACAGGTGGCTGAGCCTTCTGTTCTGTTACTACAGAAATGTGCTGTTATTTCTGTGTTGTGTTACATACCAAGAGCTGCCAAAACATTAGATTGCAAATCTTTAGATTTTTACATGAACAGTACCTTATGCCACTGACATAAGGAGGTCAGTTTCTTGAAATCTCTATTTTCTTTTGCTATCAAATTGCCTTTTTGCAGGCCTCTGTGATATGTGGATTCTTCATTAGTACTACATGTATTCTGGTATTGATAGCTAGAGGACTAAATTAGCACTCCTAATATTTTCACAATAGGTTTTCATATAGTTTATTTTCCCATTTTAATTTGAGGAAAATGTTCATTACTGATAAACTGCAATTCATCTGTAAACTTCAATAGAGGCTCTCTAGGGCCTTGATAAAATCAAAACTAGATTTATATTTCTTCAGTCTTAATGAAACAGAAGTATTCATTTAGACAAGAGAAAAATCTCACATTCTGTAGATCTCAAACAATGACGTTTATGGATAGATGTAAAAGTTTTGAAAAGTCAAGTCCCCCTCAAGAAAACCTGCTGAAATATCACAAATAGTTCCTATAACACTTTTGTCTTAAGTAAAGACATGCCCCAAATTCTGAATAAACTGAACCATCTGGAAGCCATGTATATTGTTAATTTTCTTCTTTAAATTAACACCTGAAAGGAATGGAAGTCATCTAGTGGCCTGCATCCTTCCCTGTGTCAGCCAGATCACAATTTCCTACCATATCTTTCCTATTCCTCCAATCCACTTACCATTATTAATATTTATTCCTAACGGTCCATTCCCAAGTGTGTCATGTGAATCCCAATTGGTGTTGGCAAGAGTTTCTTAGTTTGCAAGGCAATAGTTAGAGATCCTAGCCACTGTTTATCATTGAAGGCTATTATTCATACAGATTTTATATTATATTTTTTAAAATATCTCTATGTCAAATTATGATTAGCCCATCAAACCTCTCATCAGATTAAATAATGCTAACATTCTTTAAACTTCATCCACTGGGCTTGTGGAGGATTTATCAGCACCAAATTTCAAATAAAATCTCTTACTAAAATGTAATTCTTTGGGATTCTGTATGCCTTATTAATAGCAGCAAGTGCTCACTGTAGTAGATGCATAAATTATTTTGAACTCTGGCAGTTGCATACGTCTTTATTATTTTGCTGTGTGTTTTGTTTCTGCAAAAAACTAACAGATGGGGTAAGTACCTTGGCAAACAAGCTCTCTGCTGGACATTAAAATCAAATTCCTGAGCTTGTCTCCTTTTATCTATCTGGGGTGGAGTAAAGAGGGCAGATTTTTTTTGCAGAAAGTCTGGCACTTTTTTCCACCACTTTTTTTCCTAGTTTTTCAAGAATTGCAGAAAACTTGTGACTTTTGGCATGAGACTGTCACAGAGTGAGGAAAACCAAACATTTTCTTTTACTTTTTCTTTTCGATTTTTAAAGGGGAGATTGGCTCAGTGGTTAAAAATAGATATGCTAAAACTTGCAGACACTTAATGCATCTATTTATAACCCTCAAGTGCAAAAAAAAAGGTAATCAGTCTCTTTGCTCCTTATCTTTTAAATTTTCTTTGGGCCATGAGAGAAAAATAAATTGAATCCTTGGGGCCTTGCATTTTTCTTTATAGGAAATGGGATCTATCTTTAACTTAGAAGTACAGGGAAGCATTATTGTAAATAGGGTTTCTTTCTAGCAATCTAACTGTCAGGTACCAGTTAAGATGCTGGGTTTTCTTTGCTATCCTTGTTGCCTCTCGTTTTTTTAAAAAACCTTTTGTTTGTGTAATTGCAGAGCTTTATCCTTAGTTGTTCTTAATCACTAGTTTTTTTCTTTCTGGTTGTGATGGACCTCTTTCCTTAAGTAGTGCTTTTGTGAGATACTGCAAGATTTATGTACCTGACTCTTATTCAACAATTCAAATTAGATTCTACAACTATCTTCCCTAATATTCCTGATTACCCTATTATTTGGCTCCACTCTTGAGGGCTTCATGATGCCCCATTTTCACATATTAACAGTACATTTCTGAATACATTATGCCATTAAATTGGATTTGCAAGTGACTTGTTCAAAACTCTGTGATGGCCTATCAAGAAAAAACTAAATGAGAGTTCTATGTGAGCTTTACTGGAAATACACACTCTCTCTCTAATGCAATTTGAAAAGTTGTAGATAGAGTGGCATATTTTTAAATGACTAAAAACTCAATTTAAATTCTTTCTGTGTCATGAAACTCACTGAATATCATAAAAAGAATTGCTATCTCTCAGCCTAACCCAGCTGAGAGACTAATCCATGTACGTTATAATTATTATAACATTATTCATGAAAAAGAGTGAAATGTATGGTATAAAATTATGTTTCAGCACAACCAAAATCAGGATTAAAAATATGCTACCCTTACCAATGCTACTTTACAGTAATTGGTTCTTCTAACCCAAATTGAAGTTAGCTTGATTTGATAAATTTCCATCTGGCAAGAAGGATTTTCATAATTGTACAGCATTCAGAAGGTTTAATAAAACTAGAAAGAAGGAATTGCCAGGGAATTGACATGGTGGAAACTGCTCCTGGTGATCAGTGAAGCATGAAACGTAACACAACTTGTCCTTTAAAATCTCTAAATGGTGTTGTGTGGAGAAGGGAAGAAAGAAAGAAATGCTTTATTGGCTTCAATCACCATTGAAAGTTAACAATTTGCTACAGAGTTCCAATGAAACAATCCTGGGCAGTTCTGGAGCATAACAAAATTGGGCTGGGAGGGTCATAGGAAGACTTATGGAATCCCCAATTAAGAGTTTTTCAGTGCTAGCAATAGCACTTACAAATGCCAGCCGCACTTACAATACAATACCATACAATACAATGGCAGAGTTTGAAGGTACCTTGGAGGTCTTCTAGTCCAACCCCCTGCCTAGGCAGGAAACCCTATACCGTTTCAGACAAATGGCTATCCAACATCTTCTTAAAGACTTCCAGTGTTGGGGCATTCACAACTTCTGGAGGCAAGCTGTTCCACTGATTAATTGTTCTAACTGTCAGGAAATTTCTCCTCAGTTCTAAGTTGCTTCTCTCCTTGATTAGTTTCCACCCATTGCTTCTTGTTCTACTCTCAGGTGCCTTGGAAAATAGTTTGACTCCCTCTTCTTTGTGGCAACCCCTGAGATATTGGAACACTGCTATCATGTCTCCCCTAGTCCTTTTTCTATAAAACTAGACATATCCAGTTCCTGCAACTGTTCTTCATATGTTTTAGTCTCGTCCCCTAATCATCTTTGTTGCTCTTCTCTGCACTCTTTCTTAGAGTCTCCACATCTTTTCTACACTGTGGTGACCAAAACAGAATGCGGTATTTCAAGTGTGGCCTTACCAAGGCATTATAAAGTGCTATTAACACTTCACATGATCTTGATTCTATCCCTCTGTTTATGCAGCCTAGAACTGTGTTGTCTTTTTTGGCAGCTGCTGCACACTGCTGGCTCATATTTAAATGGTTGTCCACTAGGACTCCAAGATCCATTTCACAGTTACTACTGTTGAGCAAGGTACCACCTATACTGTACCTGTGCATTTCGTTTTTGTTGCCTAAATGTAGAACCTTACTCTTTTCACCATTGAATTTCATTTTATTAGATAGTGCCCAATGTTCAAGTTTGTCAAGATCCTTCTGTATTTTTAGCCTATCTTCTGGAGTGTTGGCTATTCCTGCCAGCTTGGTGTCATTTGCAAATTTGATGAGTTCCCCATTTATTCCCTCATCCAAATCATTGATGAAGATGTTGAAGACATCTGGGCCCAAAACAGAGCCTTGGGGCACTCCACTGCATACTTCCCTCCATGAACATGCAGCTCCATTGAGGACTACACGATGAGTGCGGTTGGTCAGCCAGTTACGAATCCATCTGGTGGTGATGCTGTCTAACCCACATTCTTCCACTTTATCTAGTAGTAGGTTATGGTCTACTTTATCAAATGCCTTACTGAAGTCCAAGCAAACTATATCGACGGCATTCCTCTGGTCCACTAATTTTGTCGCATTATCACATTTTGTCACTTAATCAAATACGGATGTATTCATTTTTAAAAATAAAATATATCTTATTTCATCTAGTTTTCTTCTAACAATATCACATTTTTTGCAAGAAATTTTTATTTTTATTAAACAAACCACACATACACACACAAATCATCATCTTACATTACATCTTGTAGAAAGTGTGTCAATTGGTTACAATTAGCTTTCGTGCCTCTCTTCCACAATCATTTCTTATATTCATATCAAATGAATAAGATTCTTAATGAGTCTTACTATCAACATAGCATAGTTCCCATTTGACTGAAATTGTTTTAGTGTCCTTTTGCCTAAAATAATCCATAGTTAAAAACACAACCACCTGATGGCATTTCATTATTACAAAATCATCCAATAGCCTTAAACGTTTATAACATATTCTAAACAAAGATTAATTGACAAAGTTTCTAAGCCCTTTTCCCCTCCAAGTCATTGTTTACAATTTGTGTCCAGGTTCTTTTTGTTATGGTAGTACCTATATATATCAATAACTGTATCCCTTATCCTTATCCTTCCATTATTAGTTGTTATAATTAATATTGGTTAACAAAAAATTCTTTACTGTTTATATCCATTTTCTTCTCATCAAACCAACATATATGTGCACCTTATTGCCCTTATCAATTATTTATTTAACATAACTGTAACTTACTAAATTACTACTTACTAATTATAAAACTTAGTTAATTTTTTTGTTATCTACTTTCATATATCCAATAACATTACACCTTTATAACATATTCAAAATAAAGATTAATTAACTAAATTTCTAAACCTTTTTTCCCAAATCATTGTTTACAATTTATATCCAAATTCCTTATGTTAAACTAGTGTGTGCGTGTGTGTGTGTGTATGTGTTTTTTTTTATTTGTGCTGATAACACAAATATAACAAAAACACAAATATAACAAAGGCAACAGTAAAAATATTGGGTTTCTGTCGTGATGGACTCTTGTGACGAGCCGATTGACAGATGATGGAAGCAGTTAGCTTCCTCCCATAATTGGGGTTTACCAGGAGTTGTGACTCTCTATCTATCTATCTATCTATCTATCTATCTATCTATCTATCTATCTATCTATCTATCTATCATCTATCATCTATCTATCTATCTATCTATCTATCTATCTATCTATCTATCTATCTATCTATCTATCTATCTAATTAACTACATCTCTTATCATTTCATTATTATTGTTGTTGTCAATATTTGTTAGCAAAATCATTTACGAAGATCCTTTACTGTTTATATCACTTCTTTCTCATCAAGCCAACACATGTGTGTACCTTATTGTCATTATCAATTCTTTATTTAACATAACAATCTAAAAGTTACTAAATTACTACTTACTAATTATAAGATTTATTTTTTTGTTACTGACTTTGATATATCCAATAACATTTCAACAAGGATTAGTTAACAACATTTCTAGGCCTTTTTTTTCCAAGTCACTCTTTACAATTTATATCCAAATTCCTTATATTAAACCAGTACATATATATGTCGTTAACTACATCTCTTATCATTTCATTATTATTATCATTAATATTTGTTAACAAAATCATTTATTACTTATATCCAGCTTCCTCACCTTCAGCCAACATAGAAATATACCTTGTTACCATTATCAACTGTTTATTTAACAAAGCAATCTAAAAATTACTAGATTCTTACTTATTAATCATCAAACTTAGCTATTTTTTATTATCAATTTTCATATATCAACCTGTGTCCTTCCAGAAGGCATATAGTCTTATTTCTTTTGCCATTTGTGGAGTTAATCTTCTGTTTATTTCCTGGGTAAAGTTTTTATGGACATCTCTCTGCACCTTGTTGCTTGATGGATCTCTCAGGTAATCTCGGCGCCATTTTGCTACTTTAATTAATTTATCTTTGATTATCAATCCTGCTTCTGATATAATTTTTCTCTTTAAAACCATCATTTTTTCTCTTTTTTCTTCTTTTGTGCCTTGAAATTTGGGGTAGAGCTCCGGACCATCAAATTCCCTTTTCCATACTCCCATTTTTTTGCTTTCAACCACTTTCACTTCAGAAATCAAATCATTAGTTTTCTTATTTTCCCCTCTCCCAGTGCCGATAAGGCTCTCAAGGGACAGCTGTGGTAAACGCTTTGTGCCCTTGACTCTTATCACTTTTAGTTATGGAGCTCTGAAGCACAAAGACAGTGAGATCAAAGGAGAAACAGGAACAAATGCGTAGTTTAAAAAAAAACAACCCCCTAGCCTAAAGCCTCTGAGCAGCAGAATTTAAATACTTTCCTTTCACTTTCTTGTGTTGTCTCAGATTTAGGAGTGACAAAGTTCTTAAATGGAATTTAATAGCAAATAATAGATATTTTTGTTAGCGTAGAGAGGGAGATTTTAATCCTTAAGTTGAAAAATAAAGCAAGAAAAAGTTGAAGAAGAAAAACCGGTCCATTCAGTTTAAGAAAAGGGGGGGGGGGGGGGAGAAAAAAAAGTTGCAAGCACTTCAATCCACAAAGTGTAATTACAAAAAGAAAAGCATACTAACCAAAACAATCCAATGGAGATCAATTCCGCCACTTACTTCTTCTGCTTAAGGATTTAATTTAGCATAAAAAAGAAGTTCTTTTGGGCAATCTTTTTCAAAACAGAAAAGACTTTTTCTTTCTGTTTCCTTCTGTTTTGGAGCTGCCCCAACTTCATCAGCCTTGGTTGGATTTTTTACCGCCGGCTTGAAGAATTTATCTTGCTTCTTTCAGGGATTTTGTGATATCCCCGAGATCAGCAAGACGTATTCTTCCTGTTCACCGTCTCTTCGGGACGGTTTAGGTCCGTTTGGACCACCCAGCGGCAAAAGTATTGGCTGCGGTTTCAGTGCATCAAGACCGCATGACCATATCATCACGATGTTGGCTCCTCCTTCCACTTTCACATTATTTTTGTGGTTTAATTGTGTCAGACTTAACTGTATAAACGTATATTTTTAAATTATTATATAGCATAAAATGATACCTGGTGTTATTTTTCTGTTAATGGCTTAGTATATCCTTCTCAAGTCTTTGAACTAAAGATTAAGAAAAATAATATTGCTGAACCTTAGCACTGTTATTGATCTGCCTTGTAGCCTGATGGATGAAAGTACGTGGATCTCCGACTCAGCTCATGACAAGTATTAAATACATATGGAGTTGGGTTCTTGGAACACTGTTGTAACAGCAGAACTTTAACTACTTTCTCTCAGTAGAAATTGAGTGAATTCTAAGGAAAACCAATCAGCAATTAGAATTTTCCAATTTCTGCTTTGTATTTTATGCATACTTCGTTAATACATTTTCCTAAGGAAAATCCATGCCTAGTGCTACTAAGCTATGCATTATTGCACCCATTAGTAGTATGGAATAATGTTTTTATTTTGCTAGAGCTGTGTATTGTCAGCGTTCCAAATATCATCCAGAATTAAATCAGAGTTCAAGACATAACTTTCATCAAAGTTCCAATTTAATAGGCAGACATGTTGGTACATCTGTGGAAACCCGAATCTGAAAGCTTCCTGGGTTTCCACCCAGTTGAAAGTTCATGATCTTGTCCTCACACCCACAAGTCCATCACTTGAGAGACCGCCTCCTGCCAATTATCTCCCATAGACCTATTAGATCCCACAGACTAGGCCTCCTCCGAAGCCCATCTGCCGGCCAGTGTTGACTGGCAACTCCCTGGGGGAGGGCCTTCTCTGTGGCTGCTCCGGCCCCCTGGAACGATCTCCCCATTGACATCCTTACCACCCTTCCGGCTTTCCACAAAGCAATTAAGACCTGGCTGTTCCAGCAGGCCTGGGGCTGTTGAATCTCTCAGCCCCACTTGAGGATATGATTGTTGTTGTTTTTTAAAATGTGTTTGTCTTTTATTTTTTATTCTGTACCCCCTTCTCTCTTTGATTGTTAGCCGCCCTGAGTCTCTCGGGAATAGGGCGGCATACAAATTGAATAAATCCAATCCAATCCAATCCAATGTCCAATCTTCCTCTGCCCCGCTGGCATTTCCACCCATCTAGTTCTGGTCATGTGCAGAGGTGCGGAGATAATGAATGACCTTGGGCTTCTAGAAAGGAATGTTTTATTTTAACAACAACACATTCTACTCCTTACTATCCCCCCTCCCAATTCCCCACTAATGAAACAGCATAGTAAAGAAAGAGAGAGTGGCACACCAAAGATCCTAAAAGGAATATGACTGCAGGCCTGACAAACAAGTTCATAGTTGCTGTACCTTCTCTTTATAAAATGTTGCTGGAACCAAGTGGGTTCTAGGAAAAAATATGGCTGAATGGATATGATTTTTTTTTCTGCATCTCCTTCCCTGAAATCAAAATTAAGAGTGAGGGAAAGGCAGTGATAATAATGTTAATTTGTATTTCATTTCTAATAACTAGGAAGAAGTGTTCTACTTTGTAGAAGGAAATGTGTTGTATTCAAATGTTTTCTTTCAAATTAATAAATAGACCTGTGTTCAAAGACCAGTGTTCCATCATCTCTTGTATTTTAAATGTATTGTGTGTACAACTCCTGGAAACTATACTTAGGTCTAGTTGGGTGATGGGAGTTGTAGTTTCAACATACTTGTAACCACAGATTTAGAAAGTGCATTACAGGCGATGGTATTATTTAAGTTTCTTTTACATATAAATGTCATTGATTATCCATATGGTAGATTTATTCTACAACATAATTCTCTATTAATGCCCAGAATGAGTTTTAGAAAATGTAATTTTAAAAAATGTACCTTGTCTCACTAATTCTGAGACACACACAGGTATTTCAGTATGCTCTTTTTGTCTGTGAAGTCAGAACATCAAAATTCTAGCTCCAGGCTAACTTGCATCTTATGTTCCCCTTTGCCTTGAAAAAGCCACTCAGCTTTGCAGACCTTTTTCTCTAGCTGTTTCTCCATTAGACTAATCAAACTTTGCCCATTGCTATTTAGTTCAGACCCCACTATTCTCCATCATCGTTTCCCTAATAACTAGCAAATCTATACTGTAGTCTAGCTATGATTTATATGTACTAAAAGTGTCAACAGGGGATAGTGATTTAAAATGAGAATGTCTTGAAATGTTTTAATGTTATGTACTATGGTAGTAGTGCAATTATTTGAAGACTACTGACATTCTACTTAGCAATTTCTATCTGCCAAGTTATCACAGCATATTTTTATGTGCAGTTAACTTGTCAGACATTTCCTCCCATTAAAGGCTTTTCTGTTCATTGCTTTGCTCTATTGTACTGTGCTGGACAATTTAACATGTTCCTCACCACAAGAACATGGGGGTCGGCGGACAATTTTAACTCAAATTTCTCTCCTGCAACCCACAAACTCACTCCCATTGTTCTTCTGGAAGATCTCCCACTTTTCCAAATCAGATACTGGAGATCCCGAATACCTCAGAGGGGAAATGAAATCAATATTCCATTCTACTATTTCTAACTGGATGTTACATTGCTATGCTCTGTTACGTATTTATATTAAGGTGACTAGACAGCCTTACATTTTAAAACTCTCTAGAGGCTGAAATCATAGAGAAAATCAGATGTCAACACACATTAATAAGTATATAATTAGCTCCAATTAACACATCTACAGACTGCAACATACATTTCATGCATAATTAGCATCTGTGAACGTGAAACTAAAATGCATTTCTACTTTTCATACTGTTTTGGCTCTTAGCCTTGTTTAAAAGCTTGTATTCAAGTTATCTGTGTATGAAAGTACAAAAATGGTTGTATGGAGCACTGATAACTATGGAATGATACTATATGGAAATCAATGGCATTAGAAAGTTTGTTAACTGCATTCTGGATTTTAATGGAAATTGAAAAGACGAGTTTAAACCGATGAATTTGTAAGTTGTAATACATGCTTATACTATATGCATAGATCAAGATATGTGTTTCAATAAAGCTGAATTATTTCACATTATATGCATCCCTTGATTAACCCAATGAGATATCCATTAGATATAAGTACAGCCAAATGCAATAGAAAGTGGCAGAGGACAGGTCTTGGTCACCGAAGTAACTATGACCACTACAGTATGCTAAATCCAGTGGCATCTGCACTTGCATGCACAGCAGAAGCTAAAAGAAAGTTAGCTAAGCCAAAGTGTGCTGATTAAAGGTCATGTTCTGTACTTCTAATCTTAAGTTCTGATTTGGAAAGACCTCAAGGAAAACCAATAGACAATTTTTAAAAATCAATTATCAAATTAAACTCAGGATGTCCATCACTATAAACACAATAATCAGTGGAAGTGGAAGATGATTGCTAAGGCCAGGGGAATAAAAAATGAGAACATAATTACCTTTCAATAGGCCTCCCTAGGCGGTGTAAGGTTAGTGAGAAATTAAATAGGTCTTTCTAAGGATATTTCAAAGCTGCAATAATACATCTTAAAAAAAGACCACTATATTTTAATGTAAGAGTTAGAAAATGTTTTTAAAAATTTCCAATATGATCTATATGTCTGGGCACATACACCATCATTCAGGCTTTAAAAATATAAAGTAGCATTATAATTTGGTCTAGAAATACAAGTTAGAAGTAACCTGTATTACTATGAGAAGCAGTATGTCCTTTTGCTGTTTTTGAAATTGCAAATAATTTTCTAAATTCTTTTAAAAAGGAGTCGTACTCTGCCTGTTTCCTACATACAGTGGTAATGGATTTGACCAAAGAGATCAAGGTCCAACAGGACTAAGGAAACAGTATGTTCATGGATCATATCCATGTCAACAATACATTCTAACATGTCATAATTAAGGTTATGATGAAACATAAACATTTAAAAAGCCTATTGTGCTGATATAAAGAATACTATTTTTTTCACGCAGCAAATTTAGATTGGATAGATCAGTGGTAGTCAACCTGGTCCCTACCGCCCACTAGTGGGCGTTCCAGCTTTCATGGTGGGCGGTATGGTTTTTGTCCGATATTGAAGCACTTTCCTTTTTAAAATTTAATTGACTTCCCTACTTTATAAATCACCATTACTGTGGAACCAGTGGGCGATTAGAAAATTTTACTACTAACAGAGATACATAAATGGGCAATAGGTATAAAAAAATTGACTATCCCTGGGATAGATAGTACAATTCAGGTCTTATTTCCTTTGATTGATTTCTTTTTAAAAAAATATTTGCTATATTTCTTGTGCTGTGCTCAAAACCAGGAATAATACTGACTTGACGAAGAAGGCAACTCTTATTAATCATGATGATTTGTCTTCCACTGAGTTGTGAACAAAATTCTATTCAGGCTGGTTGTCTGAAATCTCTTAATTTCATTTGCATTTGAGATAACTAATATCACTTGGAAGAAGTGGGAAAATCTGGTTTGGTTGACATGGTAATTAATGAGGTTATATAATATCTATCAATTTCTTTTTCCTGTGTGAGACATAATCCTTACTGATATTTTTACAAGTTATTGCATAATCCCAGAATTTGTCCTTTTCAACGCTATGACAAGATTTCAGAAATAAGTATAGTGTCATTTCTGCCCTGAGTAAAAAGCAAATTACGTAACAGAATTAATAATAATTAATGCCTTGTAGTCTTGTAGTTCTTAGCAGAATACAAAAAAAACCCACCATCTTTTGCTTAATAGCAAAAGACCAGCACAGGGATATGTGCTTAAGATCTTCTGATTGGATAGAATCTACATAACTGTACTTATTAGGCATGGAGAGTAATGCCTGTATAAAAGTAAATCTCAAAGAAATAATAGTCTACACATAAGCAACCATTCCCAAGCAAAGATAAAAAAAATGCTTGATTAGTGTGCTATTAATATTGCTAGCTCAAGGCCTAAAAATATAGATATAATCATTGATTGCATCCAGCTTGTTGTTTAAAATGTTTAGGATTGCATTATTAATTGTTTAAACCATGGGCTTGATTTTAAATTTATATTCTAGTTACTTCATTTAATGCGGAAACATTTATATTATAAAAATTAATGTATACTTAGGTATTTATAATTGTAAATATTTAGAAGAAAATTAGGAATAAATGGTCATGAATATTAAAATGCAATTTTGTTAAATGACAGCATTCTTTAGGTTAAAAGGTCCATTTGGATATTTACATAAATCATTACAGTCTCCTGTTTACTAACTACTGCCTTTTACAAAGCTAGGCTTACCATATTTTTATGATGTTTCACTGCCATTTTAATAACTGGAGAAAATGTTCAGTTAAGATAAAGGGGCATTGCCAGGGCGGGGTGGTGGTGATTTTATTATATTAATTTGTTTGATTCTTTTTTATTAGTTTTATTGTTTTAAATGAGGTCTTATATTCTGTAAGCCTCTTGAGTTGCCATGTGCGAATAATAGGCGGCGATATAAATTCAATAAATAAATAAATTGGCACTAAGTAACTATGTTGTCAGCATAAAAACCCTGCTATCGTACTATTGTTTATATTTGTTTCACCCCCAAATTGTGGACATATTTTCACATCATAGGTATGTTTACTATTCCTGTGAATTTTTGAGTTTGATAGACAGTTTGTTACTATGTTAATTTCTTCTCCAGTTGTGTAGATTGTTATTGCCTGTTGACATATTTTAAACTTTAAAAAATATATACTGAGATACAGACTGGCCTTTGTAATCTTTCAAATACTCCTTAAGTCTTTCTTGTTTCAATTCTCCAAAATATTATCTTCACCATTCAGAGATTGATGAGATTTATTTCAGCCGTTTAATTCCAATTCCAGTTTCTTTTGATCCACAACATCTTATGAAATATTCTGCATATAATTTAAGAAGTTGATGGTATATAAAAGTAATACACTCCTTTCCTAATTTTGAACAATTTAGCATCTCCATAGTCCATTCTACTTGCTCCTCCAAAATCAATGAACTCTTCAAAAACAGATGAAGGTGGTGGCCTGCAGTTCAGTTATTTGCCCCATCATGTTGAAAACTGAATGCATTAATAATATACATTAATGACACGTTCTGATATTAACAATATCATAAAATTGTTTATTTAAAAAAATTGTTAAAACATATTAAAATTACACTGAACTAAAAATGAGATAAAAGGTATGCTAAATTTGAGGAAAATGTTCCTACAGGAAATGTACATAAACAATTGTGTGGTGGCTCATTTTCACATATGATAGGCATCATCATCTGAATATGGCTGAACTGGAAAGAAATATTCCAAAATATGTTTATTAGATATTGTAATGCCAACACATTAGAAATCCCCATAGACTTTGGGATGAACGCCCTTTCAATGGTATGGAAGTATGAATGGATTTCCAGAAAAATTGCAGACTACAGGAACCATTTGCGCTTCAATTTGAGATGCAGACAACACAGATTTATCCCCAACAGCCTGTGCCCATTTTCACAGTGAGAGGGACATAGGGCAGAAAATATCCTGTAGCAAGAAGGCTCCACATCCATTTGTAATACTCAGGTGACCCTGAGGACACAGATAAACCTCCAAGTGCCTCAACAACTCTCCAAAAAGGATGCAAACTACCAGCTGTTTGCAAGGAATATAAATCCTTCCATTTCCTCACCATCCAGTCAGAGAAAAAAAAAGCTGCTTGGAGGAGAAGTGAAACATCTCCAAAGAAAAAACAAAGTCCTGAAAAGCACCTTGGGACAACCATGACCCCTGGATGATTGAGAATCTCCATAGACTTTTAACACATTAGAAAGGCACAAGGTTGGGAAGGCTATTTGAGAGAGGGGCATTTCTTGTATTAAAAGATTTGGGAGGAAGAGGCATTATAGTATCTTATAATTTGCCATAATTGTCCATTTGGATTATATGTGCGGAAAAGGCAGAAATGCGAGATCACACTTTCCTAGTGGAAGCTGCAATGAGGTGTTGCATATGGAGTTATTTACTTTTGAGGGCAGTAATCAGTTCTGCTTTCTTCTAAAATATGCCATTGAATTTTCAATCCCAATCCCACTGTTGTATTTTGTCTCCCACATGAAGTTTGTTGGCTGCCATGTATGCTTCATGATAGCTAGAAAATTTTGGAATTATTTTACACAGCTGATAACATTTATATGGGTAACACCATTTTCACTGCAGGGTAAATGGGTGAATGGGTGTCTCTTGTTCTACTCATTTAATTTGCTTTTAATTTGTTGTCTACATTCTACAGGCATGAAACAAATGTATTCTACTTCATACTATTTGGATTGTTCAATGTTCAATGTTTATTACACTTGTATGCCGCCCTATTCCCGAGGGACTCAGGGTGGCTAACAAACAAGGTGTGTGTGGGGGGGAAATACAACAACAAACAAAGACAAAAACAAATACAAAAAACAGATTAAAAGCAACGCAACAGTCGCAACCATTCAAGTGGGGCTGGGAACTCATCAGCCCCAGGCCTGCCGGAACAGCCAAGTCTTGATAGCTTTGTGGAAAGCCTGAAGGGTGGTGAGGGTCTGAATCACCATGGGGAGATCGTTCCAGAGGGCCGGAGCAGCCACAGAGAAGGCCCTCCCACGATGGGTCGACAGTCGACATTGGCTAGCGGATGGTATTCGGAGGAGGCCTAATCTGTGAGATCTAATTGGTCGTAGGGAGGTAATTGGCAGGAGGCGGTCTCTCAAGTACCCAGGTCCAATACCATGTAGGGCTTTAAAAGTAACGACTAGCACCTTGAAGTGCGTCCGGAGCCCAACAGGCAGCCAGTGCAGCTCATGGAGGATAGGTGTAACGTGGGTGTACCGAGGTGCACCCACAATCTTTCGCGCGGCTGCATTCTGGATAAGCTGAAATCTCCGAATGCTCTTCAAGGGCTGCCCCATGTGGGGCGCATTACAGTAGTTTCCCCCACTTTTAGGATTTGTTACATTCTAGCACATTGTGGTATTACCCATTAGTAGACATTACCCAATGTCTATTAATGCCTTTTTCTTTGTGGCCATTTTGTTTGCATAATCAAGATAATCAAGCTGGAATGAGAGAAAAAAGCTGATGAGAGCACTAGGTCTCAGCTCCTTTGAGAGAAATTTAAATACAGAAGAGAATAATGAATACACCTACTCAGACAACAATGAAAATCAGGTTTTTTTCTTGCTTGGAATAGCTGTATCAACTATAAGGACAAGCAAATACACTTTTGTTCTAAACACTGTGGGGAACGCTTGTTTCATGCTCTTGGCACAGATATTACTATTCACTTTTAGAACTACAGGCAATCATTGACAATACTGAGCTCTCTGATTTTGGCAGTTCTGGCAGGAAATAGAAATGATACTTCATGATTATCACACTCCATAAATAATAAACATCAAAACAGTGTGAGGCTATGCTTCAAAGGAATAATAATTAAAATGTAATCTGAATATTGACACCGACCCTTTTGAATGTCAAATCAATTAGAAAAAAAGCTTTTAAATGATTTTATGTCTATTACACATAACTAGTTGGCATGTTCCTCCAGATAAAGGTAGGAGATAGGTTTGATCTAATGGTTAAGGCCCCAGGCTAGAAAGTAAAGATTCATGAGTTCAAGCTCCCCCTTAGCTATATAAAGTCAGCGGGATGGCCTTTGGCCAGTCACTATCAACTCAACCAACCTCATAGGGTTATTGTGGGCAAAATAGGAGGAGGAAGATGTGTTAGATATGTTTACTGCCTTGAGTTATTTATAAAAGTAATAAAGGTGAGATATAAATAAGTGCAGAAGTATAAAATGCTGAAGTGTCCCTGAGTGTGAAGGAAGATAGCTCCCATTTGTCTTACGGATTTGTTTTTCAGTCTTCAGGTTTGAACAATAATTGAGGCTCAATTATGCTAGTTAAGGAAGAGCCATTTCAAGTCATGGAACAAGATTTGGGCTATGGAAACTTTTTCAGGAATGTATGCTGTTGTGTGAGATCCTAAGGTCAGGGGGTTGAGTGTGCATAAAAAAACCCCATATGCTAAAACCACTTATTCAGTCAATCTATCAATCAATCCATTTATATAGCTGCCCATCTCACGATAAAGTGACTCTGGGTGCCTTACAAGAGAAATCAACATCATCATCATCGCCATCTACTATCTATCTATCTATCTATCTATCTATCTATCTATCTATCTATCTATCTATCTATCTATCTATCTATCTATCTATCTATCTATCTATCTATCTATCGCAGAATGAAGGCCTCTTCCATGTGTTTCAAACCAATATAGTCCTGAGCTTTCATTTGCCAATTAGGCCCACTGATGTCTTCGATCCATGCTGATGTCGTCGATCCATCTTGTTTTAGATATCTTTCATGGATGCTTTTTATCAAGTGGGATCCATTATGCCTTGGTCCACCTCCCATCAGTTTCATTTCCATATCCATTCTTTTATTTTCTTGATGATATTTTATACTTTTGTTTGTTCTCTAATCCTTGTGCAGGTCTTCCTATCTTGTCTTGAAATGCCAAGTATATATCTTTCCATGGCTCTTTGCACCACTTGTAGCTTTTATATTGATTCTGAGGTTAGCGTCCATGGCATAGGTACAGCAGGTAGCACACACTGATTGAAAACTTTTCTCTTCAGGCATAGGAGGGAGATTGTTCTTGAAAATTATGCTTAGCTTGCCAAATGCCTGCTGACTACATTTAACATGCCATTCAATTTCCTGTATTGTATCATCTTCCACTGAGATCTGTTGGCCAAGTTACACACACACACACACACACACACACACACACACACACACAGCCGAGGTGGCGCAGTGGTTAGGGTGCAGTACTGCAGGCCACTTCAGCTGACTGTTATCTGCAGTTCAGCGGTTCAAATCTCACCGGCTCAAGATTGACTCAGCCTTCCATCCTTCCGAGGTGGGTGAAATGAGGACCCAGACTGTGGGGGCAATATGCTGACTCTGTAAACCGCTTAGAGAGGACTGAAAGCCCTATGAAGCGGTATATAAGTCTAACTGCTATTGCTATATATCTATATTATCTCTCTCTCTCTCTCTCTCTCTCTCTCTCTCTCTCTCTCTCTCTCTCTCTCTCTCTCTATCTATCTATCTATCTATCTATCTATGATTTTAATAGGCACCATTGATTTTTATTCCATCTTCAGTTTATTTTGAGAAATCTTCAAAGAAACAATCATGATATCAAAATGTTAAACAACTACAATGAAAAGATGTCAACAATATTATTAATAACAAGATAGTGGAGAAAATTATTAAAAACATGCAACCATCTCATTAAGTTGCCATTTCCTGGAGATGCACAGTGCTCTTTTAAGAGACTTCTGAATGGATGTCAAGGAGGGGCCCAATCTTACTTTGAGATTATGCAATTTATTGCACACACAATAAATGCTTTTTTGTGTTTGGACTGGTACCATTATTTGGAAAAAAACAGGTCTCTAAACGGATTTTAGAGAATAGTGTTAAAAGTAGTGGCGAAATTCATGCTTATTTAAAAGTAGACTTCTCTAAGCTCCAGAGGTGCTGCGTTTGCAACTTCTAAACTTATGAGCAGCAAGTGCAGGAAAGCATTTAGAAGAGAGCTTGTCTGTTATAGTTTTACAACTTTGTCAATAAGTTTCTTGCCTAAAGCATGGGTAAGATAACATAAATGAAGGAAAAAATAAGGAACTGTATTAGAATGTTTGTCTCAGAAGGATACAGGACAATCAAGTTGTACAGATATTCCCTAGATTACTGGGATTCCCAGTGATGGACTGGGAACTCCATCATTAAGAAATACGGCATAAAGTGTAATGTCACATGAATGCATATTTAATAATGGCCATTCTGGCAGTCCCACTTGTCATACAAGGGCTACCTGAGGCAATAATATATTTCAACAGTTCATTCTTTGAGGATAATTTAATATCAGTGTGATAAAAGGAAATACAGATTGTTACTCTTCATCAACATTGTTAGAATTTTATTTTTACAAATTTTGTTTGCATTTGTAAGAATATTCTATTACAATAACTTTTTTAAAAAAATTAGTAACTTATTGAACTTTGCATAATTAATATTTGTACAGGAGCTGGTAAGTTTCATGCTGCACATTAAAGATAGTTCTAGGAAAGGATTTCAGACCTCTTAACTGTAGGAACCAGAGCAGAATAATGTCAGTGCACATTAAGCCTGGAAAACCTGTTCTGCCTCAAAAGATACCTTGAAGTAAAGTATCCTGAACCAGATGGCTATTGTAATAACTATGCTTGCTTAAAATTATATAATTAACATAAATTACATAAATTTCCCTTCATCTGAAACAACAGTGAATGCTTCAGCTTAATATGTTAAGGAGCTGCAATATTTTTATCCTCCAAGTTAAATTATATATGTATAGGTAGTGCTTCAATTACTATAACAATTGAGACAAAAATTTATGTTGTTAAGTGAAACAGTTGTTATGTGCATTTTGCCCCAATTAATGACTTTACAGCAAATCAGGCTCAAGAGATCATGATTTTCAACATTACCTGCCAACTTCCTGCTAGCAGAGCCAATGGGAAAACTGGCAGAAAATTAAAAGTCACAATCATGTGAGGTTTCTCTTTTCTATTAATTCATCTGTTAGCTTTCCTCCTCTAACTTATTATATTTGTGTGATCAATCAATATTCCAGATTCTAAGATATCATCCATTGCTTGTCTGTGGGTGAATTAATTTTTCCCCTCTGAAACTAATTACCACATAAACCTCTTTTAAATGATGAATCACCATTTCAGTTTCTTTTAGTACACTTAGTACCATTTAAGTCTGCAATCTTATACCAAGCTTTCTGAGAGTAATAAAGCTTTGGTACAGTAATCTCTTATGAGAGGGAGTGAGGGAGAGGGGGAGGGGGAGAGAGAGAGAGAGAGAGAGAGAGGGAAAGAGAGAGAGATTGTAGTGGTTAAGATGCCACTTTTGATGCAGAAGACTGCAGATAAAATCTTACCAGTAGGGTTTCTTGGGCAATAACCCAACTTTCCTACCTCAAATATGAGAGTGACATGAACTAAGAAAGTCATGCTGACTTGGTCATCATGCAGATTAACAAATTCTGACTATGATGCTGGGGAACCAGAACCATATGATGGTAAGTTGGCTACTAGAATAAATCATACCTGGGAATGATAGATTGGGACAATAGCAGGCCGATTGAGAAAGGATATATAAAATTATAAGGGAACTTATGGATGTATAGAAGACTTGCATTTACAGTAACAGTAAATGGTTGATACCACAATGCTTCAATATAATGAACAGAAAGTTGCTTTCACAGCTTTTGACCAATTACATATTACATTCCATACTCAAGAAGACACAGAAGAACAACTGGATGTGCAGACAACACCTGAAGCTAAAATGACACTACCATCCTTATAGAGCACAGCTTTTGATACAAGGCATAAGATTATAGCTATAATCAACCCTTGACACCAGTTAACAAGACTAAGTGAAGTACCATCACATAGTATGCTAGAAGATACCAATAGAGCCTTCAAAACAATCCTTACAACCACTATAATACCATGAACTGCACAGCTGCTATAATTCTGGGTATACTTGGCTATATGATCAAGAACAGCAATACATAACCATCACCACCACCTCCAGAACATCAGGTTAGAGCATAAGATCAAGGTAACTTGGCGAGAGGTTAATCAATTGGTGGAATTACAGAAGGATGTGAACATTAAGGGTACAACTTGGCTACTGGAAAAATACAAGGACCTGACTCAACCTGAAACCCTAGAGATTGCTAAAAAAAAAAAGCTCACAGCACTGGCTACTAGGCTAAGATACACTAGAAAAGTAGACGCCAAGAAGATAAATGGCCTATTCTCCAAAGATCCACCCAAGGTATACTCCCATCTGCAGTGCAACAACTGCAGCATAGCCATAGCAGAAACTCAATGGTATTATAGGAGCACATGAGAAAAGGAGAAGACACATAACACTAGTAGAAAGTGGCTGCAGGACCTGAGAACAGACTTCAGCAACCTCCCAGAACAGGAGCCTGTCACCATCAGAGTAGCAATATCCAGCAGTGAGTTAAGAACCTGAACAGCTGGACAGCACCTGCCAAACATAACATCATTGGCTAAAGAAACTAACACCAGTGCATGAATGCCTAGCAGCACAGATGAACCAGATGCTAGCAGCAGGTTCCCACACAGACTGGCTAACTCAAAGGACGGTGCAGTTCATGAAAGACATCTCATAAAGGAACAGCACTGTCCAACTACTGGCCAATAACCTGCTTCCCCACAATTTGGAATGTCCTATCAGGCATCTAGTTGCTAAGCTACATGACCATATGGACAGTTCATGAGCACAGTTCAGAAGGGCATTCGGAACAAAACCAGAGGATCAAAACACCAGTTGCTTGAGCAGTTGCCTAAGACTCAAGGTCTAAATAAGCCATTCTGAATACATCCTAGATTGACTACAGGAAAGCCCTCGACTTAATGTCACACACATGGATCTATGAATTCCTGGTGCTATGTAAAGTCAACAGGACACTGAGGACCTTCCTCAAGAACTCAATGGAATTGAGAAAGACAACACTGGAAGCCAACTCATGGCAACTCATAGAAGTGGCCATCAAGTGCAGCATAAAGCAAGGTGACTACACCACATGTAGCCTTGTTTTGCAACAAGCTTTCACCCCCCCAGCCAGATAATTACAAGGAATGGATATTGATACAAATCCAAGAGTGGAACTATCACCAGACATCTCCTCTATATGGATAACATCAAGCTAAGAGTGAATAAGACATCCATTCACTGATCCAGTGGACACAGATATACAGCAAGGACTCTGAGATAATATTTGGACTGGAGAATGAGCTGGTAGTCAAGAGAGGGAAAGTACCTGATGAATTAGGAACTACCAGTGGATCAAATAGCAGACATACAGTCTAGGCATAAGCTTGGTATCTACAGTCACATGGGAACTATGATGAGGAGTCAAGGAAGACAATGATGTCCAACTATTACCAAAGAATAAGACAGGACTTGAGCCAGCTCAATGGAAAGAACAAGATCCATGCCATCAACATGTATATCCTGCCAACATTCCCTTTCTCATGCTCTGAGTACTTTTTCCATTTTCTTTACAAAATGTCTAATTATTAAAAAGAACAGTTGAAGCAATATGTTATTTTCTGCCATTTAATAAAAATGGCAATGAAAACACATTTTTCATTTTTCAAAATATGCCTACAAAGGGTATTTAAAGAGGAAAATGGATGTAGTTGCAATGATAGTCATTTGAATAGCTGGTTTTTGCCTACCTTAGGATGTTTTAAAAAGTGAGTAACTTTCAAAAGGTGGAAAACCCAATCTTGTTGGACTTCCAAATGGCTTTAAAGACATGGCTCTTCATTGGGGATACTGATGATTGATCTACCTTCAGTGTATAGTGCAGGTAGAGGATGTTTCTTGTTTATATTATTGTTTGAAATGTTTTGTTGCTGTTTGGAATTAAATGGCACTCAAGACATGTATGACCACTTGTTCAGTGACTGTTCAAAGTTGTGATGGCACTGAATGAAGGGGACTTATGAGGGGCCGGTGCAGCATCCCACTGAACACATGACTGTGATTTGGGCCCTCGATGCCTGGCTTGCAGTTACAATGTTGTAGCAAGCTGTGTTATATGATTGTGATTTTTGATGTTCCATGCCAGCTTTCCACAAACAATGTCAATAGGGAAACTGATAGGAAATTGGAAATCACTCTTGCTTCTTTTTTGCCTGCCCATGCTCCCTGAGTGGCTGCCCACAGGCCCCCTGTGGCTTAAAAGCATCCATTCCATAACACCTGCTTGTGCACTTGCCCACACTCTGAAACACCCTGCCATGCCATTCCCATCTGGCCTACATGTCTGCAGCGCCTTCTGCCTATTACCATTTAACAGCTTGCAGAGTCCTGGGGTTATGACGGTAACTGGGACTGCTGAGATTGCTTTTGCTAAGCCGTCATCAGGTTTTATGACTGCACATGACATCAGGTTTTATGACTGCATTGCTTAGCAATGGCAATGCCATCACAATCAAAGGACTACCTGTAATATTTAAGAATAATGGTTGAGGTGAACTAGACAGTTTGGCCATCTTGCTCAATATGCGATGACCTGCAATGACAAACTAGAACAAGATATCCCTCCTCCATTAGCAGCTGGTATAAAAGACGTCTCAATTGTGATTCCAGCCATCAAACAAACAGCCATCAAGATTCAATATCCATTGATAGCTCAATCCTATTGAATGGCTTTATACATTTAATAAACTATCCTGGGCATGGCAAAGGGAGGAAAGATCTATCACAATGCAAACTCTGAAATTTACACAACTATGTCCAATACGGAGATACAAATATAATGGTGCTGTTTGCACTGTGACAATATGATGCATGGTTTTATTTATTCTTAAAATTTAATCAATTTGTATTCTGCCTTATTCAAAAAGTAACTCTAGGTAGCATATAGCAGAGAATTAAAATAACAGTACAGTCTCAAACAATAATCTCACAGACATCAGAACAAGATCCACTAACAATTTAAAAATATAATCTAATTTATCAGGGCAACATATTATAGTCCATCTAACCCATTGCCTGATGGAAGAGCCAGATGTTAGCAGCTCCAAGTATACTCCTGATTATAATTCAGTGTGATGTCCATCTTGCTAATTATCATGAGAATCATGTAAGCTAGGCAGGTGCTGAAATGTATTTGATGAGATAAATGTACCATTTCAGTAAAAAAGCACGGTTAGCTGAGCCTGGATGGACTCATTTACAGTGTCTTTGCCACCTACTGCCATCCTAGACAACAACAGATTGGCCACAATGACCTATACAATACACTAGTAATTTCCTTACGGGATTATGGCAATGCATAAAACTAGTGTTGCACTTGAATACAGCCAGGAAGCTTCAAATATTGCTGAATGCAGGGTAGCTAACAAAAGTTAAATGGAGTGGCCAGGTTGAATTGCATTACAATGATTGATGGTGCTGCACTGCCATAAGTACTTGTTTTCAAGCACAATGAAAGGTGCTTATTTTCAAAGACTAATGGCTAGTAAGCAAGAACTTGAGGGAAGCATCTCCCTATAGCAGTCTGCCTTTCCTTGGGATCTGGTGATCTCCCTTTTTCAAAATCGGACTGTGTTAAAACAAATGGCTTTCTTTGCTTTGGCCCAGGAGAAGCTGCTCAGCCTCCACAGAGAAATGCATTTGAAATTTGCTTTTTTAAGATTTATATCTTGCCTTTTTTTTCCATTTACACCTCAATAGGGCAAATGTATCTAACTTACTCCTACTTTCCTCACAACAACCCTGTGAGGCGAATTGGGCTAAGAGAAAGTGGCCCAAAGTCACCCAGCTGATATTTCATACCTAAGATTGGACTAGAACTCAAGTCTCCTGGTTTCCAGGTGAACCATTTAAGCATCACATCAAACTTGCTATTTGGGGGTGGGGGAGGGAACATTGGAGTTCTGGTACACTTTGGAAGCCAAAAGCATCCAAATATTCTGAATTGCTAAGTAACTCAAAGCATTATTAGCTTTGGAATAGGTCTTCTCTTGGTCCCTTATTATTTAAATGTATTGGCCACATAACTCCAGTGGACTCTGGATGGCCAATAGCAATAGTATCGCTACCATTACCCTGGTACTGTAGTGCTATAGAAGCAGACGTGATGTTACTAAAAGTACCGCAGATCAGTCAGAAAAAGACCCAGCTCAAATCCATCGGACGCGATTTCTAGATTCAACAAATGACCAAAGTCAAGTCTACCTTCCCCCTTTGGTGCCACCCAAGCGAAAAACGCCGTGAGAAGCATACAGCTTTAACCTGACGGTTTTCTACCTGCCGTGGGAGGCTTTATGACAACCCCGCTAATCGGTTTGCGGAGCTCTTCTGGCATCCCACCTGGGGGGGGGTCTCCTCCTCCCTAGGGAGATTGTGACTACTCCATCGAAGGCTGGCCAGGCTCGCCGCCCGTCCCCCTCGTCGTCGTCCTCCGCTGCACGTCAACATGCAGTTCTTCTCTGCGCCTGGCGCGCGTCTGTCTTCCACGCCTTCGGCGCGCAGGGTGTGGAGGGAGTGGCTTTGGAAGCAAGCGCGCGCGCGGGCGAGCGAGCCTGCCAGCCAGCGGCCGGCCAGCCAGAGAGCGGCGCTGCGCTTCAGGTTTGCCTTTTTTTGCAGGGAAGAGCCGGCTGCGGATCACCTGCAGTAGTGGGGGAGCCACCGGGAGCTCCACCCCCGCTGTCCCTGTTAATCGCAGCCCTCTCTTCCCTCCCCGCTTGAGTTCTTCCCCATGCACTTGCACCAAGAAACCCGGGCTGAGCTGCCATTCTGCTGCAGAGAGGGAGTGACACACGTTCGAGCAGATTGGGCTAATCGACAGGCTTCGGGCTGCTCTCTCACTTTTTTTCCCTACTGAAGGTCCAGCTAGGCTTGGGAGCCCCTCGCTCAGCTGCAGACAGCGTCCTCCCCACCCCACCCCTCGTCTCCTCCTCCTCCTGCTTCCGTCCCGCAGGGTGCCTCCTCTTGCAGTTCCACACCACCTGCCAGCCCGGGCTCCGGAGGCAGCAGCAGCAGCGCCCGGGAGGCGAAAAGAAGGAGAGCGGGAGATCGCCATGGCTGAAGTGGGCGAAGGGGAAGACGAGATACAGTTCCTGCGAACTGTAAGCACTTAAGCGCTTCTCTTTCCTTTTGGCGGCTCCGCGTCCCCTTCGCGCATTGTTCATAGGTTGGGACGGAAGGGTCCGAGGCGAGGAGCAGATGGCTCGCGCGACAACCCGTTGCTAATCGGGGAAGCTCGGCGCTGAGGTTGGGGTGGGGGTACGCGGTTGGGGGGGGTAGGGAAGTGAGACCAGCGGGGGATCTCGGGGAGTGCTGCATTAAAGAGAGTTGATGAATGAAGGCAAATTCTCCGGCTCAGCTCTGGAATTCCTGGAGAGGCGGCGAGGCGGGGATGGTCTGAGGAACTGCCAACCTCCCTCTCCCTCTTCCCCGGCTGTCTCTACAATATTGTGGGAGGGGTCTGGAGTGGAAACCTGGCGAGGAGTTTTATGGCCCCTGCCGTCACCTGTTCTTAAAGAGTGACCAGTGGCGGATGACTACAATATTCAGAAACGAAACTGTTGACTGTCAGGTGTAAGGACCCCCGTAGAGTAACATTCCCTGGGGTGATGCTTTGGGGCGGCCCCCCTCCCCTTTACACGGGCTTCTGAAATAGATATTATCTCTATCTCTCTGGAGAAAGAACAGTAGGGACTCGCTCTTGGTCTCCCGTTGAGAAACCTGGACCGCGTGGAAAAGCCCTTAACATCCGAGGTTTTGGCTTGGACGGCGCCCCGCTCTCAAGTGGGGCGCGGGGTGTGTGTTAGCGGGATGGGACTTTTAGCAGGGCGCTGCACGGGGCGAACCGACCGCGTCCCGGGTTTTCCCTTCTCGCGCTGAGGTCTGGGTCACTTCTTGGGACGCTTCCAGTGGTCGAATTAGTCAGTCATTTATTTTGCAGTCGTCCTGCCTCGCGTATGGGATTTTATCAGGGATTTCAACGACGTCTAGTTTAATTTTCTTCCATGGGAGGGGAGGCATTAAAAAGAGAGAGAAAATAGCGTGCACGATGGTAGGGCAAGGAGCTGTTATTTTGAAAGCCCCCTGCATGTGTCTGGTCTTTTTTCCTTCTCACTCCTAAGTGCTTTACTGGTAAAACAAACCTGTGAAAATGTATGGCAGCTGTCCAAGAGCAGATCACTTAATATGTGGACTCCAACTGAATATATTTCCTTGGATCGTCTTCTCCTTCTTAACCCCCCCCCCACCAAATTGTTCTATGTACTGCAGATATTTTACCAAGCAGCAATACAGAGCCAAAAGCTGCAACAATACCTCATCTTCTGACAAAAGCAAATAATAGAAGGGGTAAAGAGGAGCCTTTCAGATCTTGTATATGACTTTTAGTTATATATTGTTAGCAATTTGGATTCTTCAACTGAAAGCATTTGAAATGAATAAACCATAAATGTAGTCCTATATTAGGACTGCAGTTACTGCTTTTGTGGAATATGCCTTTAAATAATACCTGTTTTGATAAAAAAAAGTCACAGTTGATTTTTTGATGTCTGGAAACTTAACACATTTGTAGAAATGGATGCTTTAGAAGATATGCAAATATATTTATATGTTTGGGAATGTATGATTGCTATACTTGATATTTAGAGACATTGGAAGTTTGGGTTGCTTTTAGAAGGAGATGCCCTAGTATAATAGTATGAATAGATTCAGCTATTTCACCCTTTTGTCCTTGAAAAGTTTTTTTTGTTATTTTTGTATGAGTGGTGAAATAACCACAATAAAATAGTGAGAAAATGAACAATTTACAAGTGGAAGAAGAAGCAATATGGATAATATATAAAAATGCCTGCATGAAGTAGCGCGGTTATTCTATTCAATTCCCAACTGGAAGCACCTTGTGTAATAATATTGCATTCTTATGTAATAAGATCTGATCATAACAAGTGGGTGTGAGGAACTACGAAAAAGTAGACCCTCTCCCCCACATCCTCAAAGCTGTCTTATTGGTGTTTGGATTTTCTAAATATATTGCAGTAACGAGATATTAATAAAACTAGCTTGGTCATGAGACTATTTATCATAAGTGCTCCTACAGTTATTTTATAATGTTAAGAGAATGAATATCAGACTAAAAACTTTTCTCAAGCTAAATATGACTCTTCCTGAGAAATTTGCTGAACCCATGGAAAAAATGTAGGACGAGTTATGTCTCCTACTACGGTACTTTGATTTGCCTAAATGTTCTGGAAACTTCATGCAAAAATTTAAGTAGAATATTCCTGAGATAGAGTTATAATATTTGAATTGTTGTCGGGGAATAAGGTAGTCATGTGCAAGTCACAGCTAATGACTTGAGCACATAAAAGCAATGTTCAACGCGATAGCACTTGAGAGTAAAAACATGTTACGTAAACTACTCTTCAGATTATGCATATTTTGCTAGAAATAAAGGTTTGGAAATCCTAGCCAGAGATTATCTTTTTAAAATCCTCAGACTGTTTTTATTGGAAACATTAATGACCTTGAAGAGGACAAATTGTAAACGGTGGGAAGATTTTGATATAACCTGTATAAAAAGTAAATTCCAAAACGTAATGGAAGAGCTGTTGGTTTATTTCCTTTCTTTAACCTTGCAGTTTATTTCTGTCTCCCATTCATTCTTTGAAATATATCAGGAAAATAATGCTTATATAGTATTATTATAATATAATAGTTTAAATCAGCATGTGGACAATACTGCAATAGAATATGATTTGTTTGTATTTCCTTTTGTATATTTCTTAAATTCCAAATCCATGATTTAATTTTAGGAGCTTTGGTTATTCATCTGGTTTTCAATTTTAGTTTAGCTTTGGCCTTGAATAAGTTAGCCATTTTTATTTTTAAGCCATAACCCTATTCTGGTTAAAAATCTTTTATGTCACTTAAGTGAATATGAATTTCAAAATACAAAATGTTTGTTGCTCATAAAAGAGCGATAGTCACTTTTAATTATTGAGCAAGAATTTTATTCTAGAATGTTCTCACTATTACATATACATGCAATTGAATATCTAAGCAGAAAGTAATTTTGAAGTGTTATATGTTTACCTGCCCCCCCATCTATTTTTTTCATCTAAACCAGATGGATAGTAAAATAGATAAAAGTCTTAAAATTAGTTTTGTATATTTTTGTATACTTTATGTACATTAAAGAATATTGAAAAGTACTTATTCAGTATTTGTAAATTCTATTCCATGTATATAGTATACTAATTTTGTGTTATAGAGAAGTGTTTCAGCCTCTGATTTCTCCCAGGTTTTTTTGTCATCTCTTTTTTTTAAATGCATATGGTGAACTCTATATAGTCAACGTGCAGATCTATGACTCAGGTTATTTTACCATAATATCATCATTGGTCTGATTTCTAAGTAGTTGCATGAATATTCATTATTTAAAATTTATATAGTTTATTTAAAATGTCGTATTAACTTAAAGAAAGTGGGTATCTACTACAAAATTAAATGCAATGTTTGTGACTTTTCTATAACTAAATAGTTGGATTATTATGTTTCTTTCTTGACCTGCTTTAGAATATTTAAAACATTATTTTGTTTAATACTGTATAGCCATACCAAATTGGTTGCTTAAAACTTACACATTTTAAATTCAGTAGGGGAAGAAATTAGTGTAGTTCACATTTGTCCAATTTTGTAATTTTAAACCTGTATATAAGCCAAATTTTTAAAATTTGAAGTTATTTAAGTATTTTCATATAATAGTGAAATATCAGAATCTTTAAGAATTACATTAGAGAAAATGTTTTCAAAACTTTAAGTAACCCTGCAATAATGTGCATAAAAATACAAGTTACACAAACTTTTAATATTTAAGTGAAATGAATTTTGAGATATTTGTAAGAATTAAAAATGGAAAAAGCCCTAAAATTGACAAATTTGCAAATTTCTGCGCATTAGTTAAGAATATTATTGAATCTATAATGCTTACCCATGTTGTGTTGCCAGTAGAACAGAGTGCTTGTATCTAACTCACATCTTTCTTGAACTTTGCACTTATATAATTGGATCCAGAAGATTGAAGAGTTCTCTAGAATAAGTTTCCGGAAAAAATGAGTATACCATCCTTTGTGTAAATTGGAAACTTGTGTAATCTAGTTAGGATTGCTTATAATTCAAAATTTATATTTTTATTTGAATATCTGTGCTTTTTCTGAGGATTGAGGGAGTGATGCAGAAAAATTGTACTGCTAGTGCCTTTGCAACAACTATATATTTATTGTTATAAAATAAATCATAATATCAGAATGAAGCTTATTTAAATAATTGTCCTTCTCTATTAATAAAATAAACAGCGTACATGCTTTACAATGTATAACATGAAGTAATTTTAACATAATTAGTAATTTTTCAGAATTTTTTATTTTATTTTCTAAAATGAATTGATAAATTGTCACTGTTGATATGAACTTTGAAGTTTATTTATTTATAATTTAGATTTCTAAGGGTACACTAAGGCTATAAGAGTGAAATTCACTATGGATACAGAGCTGCCTATATTGTATTTTGTGAGAAAAGCTATAGTGATATGTGTTTTGTAAGTGCATCCTTCTGAAAAATCCTACATAGATCTTTGAAAAAGACTGTCAAGCTGCTAATATAGTGCAGCCTTTACAGTGACACTGCTGAAGAGATTATCCATGTAGTGTATCTAGAATGGCCTAGTGCGTCAGTCCCGGATAAAGTGATTTGTGCATACTTCTTAAATTGCATTTTACCTTTTTTCTGTGGAAAAGACAATCCCAGTTGTTTTGTTGCATTTTGAATGAATTTTCTTGCTTAAAAAAAAAAAAAACTTCGGAGAATTGATCCGTTGATGTTTCCTACTTAACCAAAACAAATGCAGCAGAAACTAACAACAACAACAATTTCAGTGGTTTAATTTGGTCTTTTGTGCAGGACATTCATGAATCAAATGTAGGCATTGGGATGTTTTCCAAATACCTGTGGTAGTTAGTAGGATGGAGGAGTTGTAGTCTCAAGTCCTTTTAAATGGAACTGATATCCCACAGGGAATGTGTATAATTGAGACCAGATCTGTGATGATGTCTTGGAGCATGTGACATCACTGTGGCTTGTTTCAGATTCCTATACTGGATACACCCATCCCACTTAGGATTTCATTGCATCACTGTTTTATCACTGTGATCCTCAAATGCCCCAAAATATAATGATAAAAAGTGCATTCATAGTCATTCAAATTTGCTCACTCATACTAGAATCTTAAGGACAATAACAATAGCAATAGCAGTTAGACTTATATACCGCTTCATAGGGCTTTCAGCCCTCTCTAAGCGGTTTACAGAGTCAGCATATTGCCCCCACAATCTGGGTCCTCATTTTACCCACCGCGAAAGGATGGAAGGCTGAGTCAACCTTGGACAAGAGAATCATCTACATTACTTTATATAGCTTTCAGAGTTCCATGTTTTTTCCCCTTTTCAACTTGTATTTGTATTTGTCAAACAAGTACAAGATAGCAGGTATAAATATAAACATGGACATGAATGAAAAAAATTGAATACAAATAAATGGGAATAATAGGGCAGGGACGGTAGGCACGCTGGTGCACTTATGTACGCCCCCTTTATGGACCTCTTAGGAATGGGGTGAGGTCCACAGTAGACTAAGATTTCTGAGATTTTCTCTGCAATTTCAGATTCATTTATGTTGAATGGAACATATGAGCCACCAATGAGGACAACAATTAGAATTTTAAATATTATTCTAGCCAAAATGATGATAATACTGAAGATAATAATTAAATGGAGGAATGAAGATGCAAAAACCAGTTTAAGTATACCATTTGACCCTTTCTAGAAAAAGTATTTGTTTATAGGCGCAACCTGATATCTTTAAAGTCATTAATGATCTTTCATCAAAGTGTTGTTTAATGTTTCAGTCAAATATACTTGTAACAGTCACTGCTTTGCTAACATGTTTAACATTTAATATGTTTTTAAAAGGCTATTGTTTGATCAGGAACTACTTTATAATTTATGATCATAAAACTTTAAAGGAAAATGAACTCCAGGCAGGCTAAGCACTTGATGATACTTGGATTTGTACTGTTGTATGCATTTCTATGTTGTTATCTGTAAAAATATTTATATCTGAATTCCATTGTGTTCAATAGAGGTTTTTTTGTCAGTCAGCACACCTGATTGTTTTCATACTGTAGTGTGGAATTACCATGCATTCAGATTAACTGGATGTCTACACAATTTAATAATTTGTAATCTCACTTGTTTCCCAGTGCTTCTGTACATTGTCATAGACATCCTAGTCTTTCTGACAACAATAAAGCAATACCAAAATCTTACAAAATGCCCTTGATGGTTGCCTATTTTTTCTTTCGAAGATTTAGAAAACCAGTAAGCCTATCATAACATAGTACTAAAAACATTTTAATCGGTTTTTTAATAAGCATCAGGATAAAATTCTGGTTATATTTTTTTAAAGTATGAGTGAAATGCTGTTTAAATAAACATGTACAATAATGCTATAAACCAGTCTATCTCAACCTGGTTATTTCTACACTAGCAAAATTTCCATTTTATCCTGGTGACCTTTATAATGTAGAAATGTATAGTATAGTTACATAAGTCGAAACGCCCAAAAATAAATTTTCAGGAAGTGAGTTCATTGAGTAAGCAAACAGACAGCTAGTAGGATGTTGATGGTGGACTTCCAACAGGAGGAATCAATAAAAACAAGAGACTTGTGATGCAACAGTGCATTCAGATTTGCTGATTTACTATTGTGAATTATAGAGAGATTGTATCCAGCTGAACAAACAGAAGCTGCCAAAGTGACAATAGAAGAAATGAAAGGCAACCAATTCTAGGGAACAATTTCATCAAGTAAGGAAATGGAATGCTCTACAAGATCTTTGGCAGTGGAATTTGGCAGAAGAGTTTAAAGGGAGATGTTAATGCCTAAAAAGAATGAAATCTATATATGCAACAAAATGCAAACTCACTGCTGTAAGGAAAAGTATAAGTGAAGAATAGGTTGCTATCCTTGTACTAAACAAAGATCCAGTTTGAAAACAGCTTGCTATACGGAAGTTAACCAATAGAGGAGTAAGCCAAGTGATGGTAGTTACAATTAGAAACAAGAGATTTAGAAGATTTTTTTTCAGTACAAGAATTGAAAAACAGAATTTGGATTCTCAGGCAGAAGCAACTTTAAGTCTCGTAAGGAAGACCAGGAGACAAGCATGAATACAATGGAGTGGCGGAAGAGTAGAATGTGTACAGTTTCTACATACAAAAAGCTAAAGAGGAATGTTGTAGCTAGTGATTGATTGCTTCAAGTAATAGGGATGTGTGTCAGAGGATCTGCCAGTTTATGAGGTGTCTTATCCATTTAGGGTCAGTAATTCATGTCCAGTGAAAAATATATGTCTGACCAATAAGGTGTCTGCATTTTCTCTAATCCAGGCATCCTTAGCCCCCAATTCCCATTTGTGATCTAATAGGCAAGGCTGGTACAGCAACGCTAAGCATCATCTTGTGGGATTGGAGTCCTATTGGAATAAGAAACATATTAAGTATATTAAGTTCTATTAAACCACTCAGTGGAAAATTATCCATTTATAAGATTAATAGCTTTCGTTGTTCATTCACAATATGGGACTGAAACAAGATAAGAAATATGAAATATGATTATGCTGGTATATCAGTTTGAAATACAGCAAAGCAACTTGTTCGAAAAGAACAAAATCAACTGAATTGAAGTTGCACAGTGCTGTATATTAAAATTTTATGTGTATTTCACTTACAAAGAAATTCAAGGGAATGAACTTACTGATATGCTTGAGAGCATTCAGACTGAAGTAAATGAAACAAGGAAAAAAGCAGTATTGTTATTGATGTCTATCACTAGCACTTAGTAAAGACAAAATATGATTGAACCTCTCCAAAATAAACAAAGCTTTCAAACAACTTTGTTTGAAATGGGATGGGAATTTTTAATGATTTTGATGTCTGTTGGGAGATGAAGTCTACCAAATATAAAACTTTCAGATAATTGAAGCACAGTCCTTCCCAATTTTGCTGAATTTTTTTCTTGCGAAAATGTAGAAAGGTACAGCAGGAATTAGAAAAGGTGGAAAGAAAGTAACCATGTGATGCTGCAATTCTACATTTTAAGGGAAATTAAAGTTGAGTACAGCCAAATGAAATTTCCATATTCTGAACTTCAGAAAAATGAATTTTGATAAAAGAACAATAAGTAATAGGATTCTGTGATAGAAAAAAAATTGGTAAAGGCGTCCAAGATAGGTGATTGTTCCTAAAAAGTTTATAAATGCATTAATTGTAAGTAAACTCAATGAGAGAAAAAAGGATTATAACAAAATAACCTACTCTGGCTACACAAGAAGCTTACTAAAATTCTGAAGTTTATATACGTAGACTGAAAGAGTAAGTGACAACTAACAAAGAATACTTAGTAGTCCAGATTTGTGGAAATAGTGTCAAAAAATCTAAAGCCTGGAATGATCTAAGATTGACAATGGACAAGAAAAGGGGATTTATCAGATAAATTTTAAATAAGAAAAGATAATATGTGAATTGCTCAGTGAAGATGTAAAAGTAACAGAAAACAGAGAAAACGCATTTTGGGTGGCTATACAGTATAAATAACAATAATAAGCTGATAAAGAGATAGAACCTTTGATTGAATCAAAGGGAAAGCCTTACTGATTTTGAATAATCTGAAGTTTCTAGGGCAAATTATTTACCTTCGGTGCATCCTAGGACAATGATGTATTTGTTGATGGTAAGATTCTATTCGTTTACTTTGACAAATGATGGAGTAGGGTTGGGTAGGGCAGGGCAGGGCACAGCAGAGCAGAATACTTTATTATCCAAGTGTGATTAAACACACAAGGAATTTGTCTCTGGTGCATAAGCTCTCAGGGTACATATAAAACAAAGGATAAAGCAATGGTAACATGGTAATATAAGACAAAACTCTGGAAATGAAGTGTTCAGCAGAGTGATGGCACGAGGAAAAAAACTCTAGTTATTTTGGCATGGAATGCTCTGTAGTGGTGTCCCGTGGGGAGGAGTTGAAACAGTTTATGTCCAGGATGTGAAGGGTCTATAAATATTTTCTCAACCCTTTGACCTGTGCAGTATGCAGGTCTTCAGTGGAAGGTAGGCTGGTTGCAATAGTTCTTTCTGCAGATCTAACTATCTGTTGAAGTCTACACTTGTCCTTTATGGATGCTGTACCAAACTAGATAGTACAAATGTCTGGTTTATACAAATGACGGACTCAATAATTCCTCTGTAGAACTGTATCAGCAGCTCCTTGGGCATTCTGAACTTTCTGAGTTGTCAAATTATCAAATGACTAGAGAAGGGTAAATGGTTATCTCCTCAAAACAGAAAAAAACAGGCCACGAGCAGTTATAGATCAGTAAATCTGACATCTGTAATTAGGAAGATCCTAAAGCCATTCATAAATATTGAGAAGAATGTAGTTATTATTAGAAACTGGTATGAATGTGTTAAGAATAATCTTGGCAGAGGTTATGTTTTATTCAGGCACCTTCCTTAGTCGATTGTGAGAATGATTTGGACATAATTGATCTTAAGAAAGCATTTGATAAAGTATTTCTGATTAGTTAGATATAAGTAGTTGCATTTAAATAAATATGACCTTGGAAAATTTTGCCTACTTCCTTCAAAGGCTATTTGTGTATGCACTATTTCCAGTAGGATCATAAGTGAAGCATTCTGTTGTGGTTATGAAAAAATATTCAGAGTTGACAGAGACCGTCTTTGAAACAATGACTTGAAGCAATAATATTTTATCCAGTAGTGTCTGCCAAAGGATGTAAAGAGGTTCAGCCTGATAAAAATAGGATCATAACGCAAATTTCACATCTTTTCTACATGTGTCAAAGCATCACACGCACGTTCCCCATAGGAGCAGAGCTTAAGTCACAACAGTGTGTTTATCATTTCGATGTAAGGTTGTGAGGATGCTGCTAATTATTTCATGGGTACATGAAATAATAATATAATATTTCATGGGTACATCTAGGTTAATTAATACTCCCTGAGTTTAGATAATGGTTATTTTTTTCAGCTGCCACAGACCCACAGTTTTGTAGGCCATTTACTGATTATTACATAATGGGAAGGTGATACCAGTTCACCAACTCCTTTGATAATTACCTTTGTAACTTCCCTACCTCCTCCAGATTTTTAAAGCATTAATTCTTTCAAATCCTGTATGTTCTCAGTTTCTGTCTTGTTTTTCTTCAAAAATAATATTACAACTGTTCACATTGTGTTCCAATGATTTTGAGTGGAAAACGGTCCTAGGATTATTTTTTCACCTTACATTGGCTTTTATTAGCTGACGATAATTTCTCTATGGATTTGGAGATAGAAATGGCATTTTTAGTAAAATGTGCATTCGTGTTGGATAGGAATTTCCATTCAGAGCATTCAGAATTTCCACTGATTTGTTTGGCTGAGTAATGGTCTCTTTGATTGGGTGAACTTATTTGGAATTTTTAGAGATTTGTGGGTGGAGTCACAAGTGATGTCACAGGTGATGCTAAAAGACAAGAAGTTATCTCCAGGAGATCCAAAATATATACAATGTCTTTATAGTAGATTTTTTTTCTTATCTATTTTCAAACCACATAAGATACACCTAGCTAAATGACTGATTCTTCTATACAGGTTTCTATCATTCACTTAGTCTCCCCTTATTTTAATATTGTTGCCCCGAATCAAAGACATACTCTGCAGTAGTGAATTATTCAAAACATCCATTTTACAGACAGAGACATACAGATTTGTGCTGTTTTGCTTCCAATGTATCTTTCTCCAACTCCTGTCTTTGTTTCTGTTTTTCCTCCTTTGTAAGCTGGGTGGGCAGACTTTTTTTTTTTTACCATTACTATAGAACGTTTTTTTGGGAAACCTTTTTTCTCCTTGACCTACAACCATTCATTTTGTGACTGCTCAAAGTTACAGTGGCACTGGAAAAGGTGACATGGCCATTTTTCACACTTATGATCATTGCAGCATCCCTGGGGGGTCACGTGATCAAAATTTTGACACTTGGCAACTGGCCTGTATTTATTACAATTACACTATCCTGGGGTCATGTGATCACTTTTTGCAAAGTAATGGGGATTCACCTAACAACTGTGTTACTAACTTAACAACTACTGCCATTCACTTGACAACTGTGGCAAGATATAGGGCAAAACTCACTTAACTGTCTTCTTAGAAGTGCTGAATTGTGGTCATAAGTTGAGAACTATCAGTAGTTCCTTCTGGTTTCCTGTAGTGTGCAACCTGTAGTATCTCAACCTATCATGTTTTTTTAAAAATAGTTCTTGATATTTTTCAAGATGTTGGTTTTCTTTGCAGATATATTACATTGTTGGGAGATGTTGACATTGTCAACATCCACTAGAACACCCAAGTCCTTCTTGGAAGTGCTATTCTTAAGCCAGATTTTCTCTGTACTGTATGTGTTTGTTTTATTTTTCTTACCTAAACGCATAACTTTACATTTCTCTCTGTTAAATTCCTGTTTCTATTTGTTTCCATTCACTGTTTCTTTTTGAATTCCCCCTCCCATCTCTTCCCAAGTATTAGACACCACTGCTAGCAAATGCAACATTTTCTCACTAATGCCTGACATTGAAGAGAGCACTTTTCAGAATCTTTTTTTTAAGGAGGAGGTTCTTTAAAAAACAACAACATGACAATGCAGAAGGCAAAATAATATCAACTGTAAGGAGAAAAAGATCAAGGGGAGAAACCTGTCAGCAAAAATACAACAAACAGCCTATGTAAATAACTGTATTCTGTTGTGAAATGGAGGGGAAAAAACCCCATGAAGCAAGACTAACTAGAAAACTATATTTTAAGGGACATACATTAGAACATAGGAAAGTTATATTTAAGCAGAATGTAAGCACTAGTTAAAGATAAAATTGAATATTTGAAGTACTATGTAGAAATAAGACTTTGAAATATTTTAGTGTTGCAAAACCCAGCTGAATTGAAAATGCTATTACAAGTTATTTATGTGCAGAACTGAACTGACTCAAAAATGTTAAGCTGAATCGAAAGTGTTACTAAATGTTACTATGTAAAGAGGAAGATGATGAGAAATTGACCTCACCAGTATATGGAACAAATATGGGGGCAAAAATAACCAGAATAATTAAAGAGATTGCTTTTGAAAGATTTTATAGAACATAGAGTAATAGAGTTGGAAGGAAACCTGGAGGTCTTCTAGTCCAACCCCCTGCTTAAGCAGGAAACCCTATACCAGGGGTGTCAAACCCGATTGCATCCCAGGCCATATTGTGATGTACCGGGATCTTTTTTGCCTTTACAGAGCCGGGGTGGGTGTGGCCTGCGTGGGCCATATCTAGCCTGTGGGCCGTCAGTTTGACATGCCTGCCCTATACCATTTCAGATAAATGGTGGTCTAGTCTCTTTTTGAAATCCTCCAATGATGGAGCACTGCTATTCCATTGGTTGATTGCTCTCCTCATTAGGAAATTTCTCTTTAATTCTAGGTTGTATCTCTCCTTGGTTAGTTTCCATCCATTATTTCTTGTCTTGCCTTTTGGTGCTTTGGAAAATAGTTTGACCTGCTTCTCCCCCCCCCTTTTTAAGAGCCCCTCAAATTTTGAAATAGTGTTAGCATGCCCCCCCCGTCCTTCTTTTTATTAGACTAGACAATTCCTATAGCCGTTCTTCATATTTTTTCCTGTAGTCCCCTAATCATTCTTGCTGCTCTTCTCTGCACTGTTTCCAGTCTCTCAACATATATATCATATGATATAATTCTGTGATCATGTAGAAATAGAAGGGACACCAGAGATGTGTTGATACACAGGGGTAGGAAACTAGATGCAGAATCAGGGAACAGGATCTTCAAACTAAGATACTGAATAATATTGACATGGGGAGAAGAAGTGTAAGGCCAAGAACTAAATTTGAGTAATACCATTACTAAGTAGAAGAGATAAAGAGGAGAAAAAGTAACAAAAGATAGGAATTGCATCTCAGGAAATAGAATCTATAAAACTCTAAAAGAATAAATAGGAGAAAAAGATAGACAGTTTTACTGCTATATCTCATAATTGTTGAAAATAATCTGTAATAGAATTTCAGTTAGTGATTTTCTTTCATTTCCATATGCAACTCCATTATAATACATAAAGAATATTGAACTATCATAATGAAATAACATAATATCTCTGGTTAAAAATGTAAAAGTTTAGGGCAGTGGTTCTCAACTGGGGTGGGGGGTCGTGAAGGCTTGAAGAAATGTTATGATTTAAATCTTGGGGTCTGTGGTCATGGTCCATGCCCACAGAAGGTATTTAAAGGATGTCCATGGTAAGAAAAGGTTGAGAATTACTGTTTTAAGGAAATGTCTAAAAGTTTTGGGATAAATGGGATTATTATTCCCAGATTATCAAAATAATATGAGCAAAGAACCATCATTGTATCTATTTAAAAACCCTAGTATATAGTTATTGGATGAAAATGGCACACTTCTGATTTGAAGATGCATTTCAAGTCCAGGGCTTAAATTTAAAAAATATAATTGTACTAGATTTGAAATTTCCAGAAAAGTATGCTGGCTTCTAATTCAGCTAAATTGAGTGGTTCATATTGATGGATGCATTATCTATACTGTGTTTAGATAATACATCACCAAGTTTTCCTTCTGAAATTCTCTCATCTCTTGCAAAACTGTCTTCATCCACTGTATGACTTGGTTAATTTTCCCGTTTTAAAGTTGACCTACAAGAGAAGAGCAGTTCAGTGAATATTCTTTTTTAATGTCTTGTGAAAAGAGCCATTAGATTTCATAATAAAAAGACAGCAACAAAAGCTTGGATGCCTTCATATAGAATTGTAAATCCTACTGTACATTATTGTATTCTGTCAGTATTTATTAAAATTTACTTCAGACAGAAGACTGTTTCATCTAAGTTTTGAATTTTGTGGAAATCAAAAATTGATTTCTATATAAATCTGCCTGCTTCATGCTACAGCAATAAAATATGCACAGAAGGCTACAAGACACAGCTGGAGCTCTCTTTCTCCTATTATTGATCTAATGTGACTGAACAGTTATAGCTATAATAATAATCTCCATTGCTTTTTTAATAGCTAGAATGAATGCAAAGAATGAATGAAAGATTTTTTGAAACTAATAAAATTCTGTCAGAGTCAGTAGGGTGCAAAACTCTTGAGAATTTTGGATTGGAGGAATATACATTATTTGACCTCCACTAAACATCTGGTGATTATATTAAATTCTTGGCTTGGAAATTAACAGAGAAAAGAAGGATCTCATTTCGTGCTTCTAACAGTAGTTAAATTTAAAAGTTATTAAAAAGTTTGGTTAATAAACTGGATTGGTGTTGTGACTGATGCATGGACTGAAGCTATCTGTGGTTATACTGGAGGTGAAACTGAAACTGAGTTTTGAAAGCAGAAATAAGCTTTGAACATAAATCCTGAAGCTAATAAATTCATGCTACTTGAAAGAACTCACAGGTAATATTGACACGGACATAGAAGTATAAATGACAAATAAATGAGATAAACTAAGTTCACACTTAATTCTAACTTTCATTTTTAAACTATTTTGTTGAATAAATCCATGGATTATTCTAAACAAAAAAGAAGCCATGTTGTGCTTTAGTATTTTCTTTTACCAGGGTGATGATTATGCATGCAGCAATAATGGAATGTTTAAAATGTAAGAGAAACTTGGGAGCTAGAAATACAATCTTTATATTTTAATTCAGATATTTTTTTAAAATAGAAAGCTTATGTCTAGATTGGTCTCTAGATATTCTTGAAATATCTGAACCCCCCCCCCCCAAGTATATATGCCATGTTAAGATTGCACAGTCCCAATTTTGTTCTCCAACATGAGGTTATGGCAATTGCAGTTTGGTATAGCTTTTGTACAGTTAAGGTTTATATTAAAACAAACTTTTTTTTGGTCTTTGCTAGAGGCAATGTCTGCTGCATTATAATGCAGTAGTTGAATGTCAGCAATTTTTGTAGAGATTGTTAGAAGAGCAAAACATCACATTTGCCTGTCTTTGTATTTACAGATTACAATTGAACATTTTTGGCCAATGGGAAGATGCTACAAAAATTGAAATTATATGGTTACCAGTCTGTTTATTCATATAATGTTCATGTAAAAGTTAGTTAATTTAGCTGAATCTCAAGGTTGTGTTGCCAATTAATAAGAGAGATGATATGAGTGATAATCAAATACAGTATAAGACAGAAAGTATTGAAGGGAAATAATTGGTAATAAGTAATCATCAAGGATGAGAGGCAGTTTGGTATAGTGTAGGGTTGTCAAACTGCCAGCCTGCGGGCCAGATGCATCATGTGCCTGCCATGCCCCCTGCAGCTCTGCAAAGGGGAAAAACATCACGAAATGTCATGTGATGACAACGTGACGCGGCAGGTTTGACACCCGTAGTATAGTGGTTAAAAGCACTAGGCTGGAAACTGAAAGACTGGATTCTATTCCTTCTTCAGGTGTGAAGACAGCTGGGCGACTTGGGGCAAGTTGTTCACTCTCAGCCCTAGGAAGAAGTCACTGACAAATCACTTCTGAAAATCTTGTCAAGAAAACCGCAGGACTCATCCAGGCAATTGACCTTAGGCATGAATGAATGAATGAGGAAAGAAGCAAAAATCCTGTGGGAGGCACCAAAGTTAAACAAATTCTATGTAAATCTAACTTCATTCTTTTAAAAAAAGAATGTCCTGGAAAATGCTATAGAGAGAGAATGAGAATTCGTCTCCATTTTTTTACAGGTTCTGCATGCTTCCACCATTCTGGGCATGCTCTTTCTTCTTCACAGATTTTCCCACTTTATTTTCTTCAGAATATTTTCAAAGAAAATAAAGAAAATATTTAATATTGTCTTCTATTTTTACATTTATGGTAGTTTAAAGTTTAAAGTTTAAAATGGACATTTTTGGATTCTTTGCATCAGGGAAAGAAAACATTGTGACAATACATAATACAACTTATAAAGGAAAATCCAACTGCAGCTTATCTCGAGTAACATATGTTTGATGCTCGTTTCAGGTATTGGATATTTAATATTAAAAATTTGAACATTGAAACAGTTACATTTATATTGAAACAGTTTAACATTGAAACAGTTACTTTGACATTGATATTGTTTTATATGAATAATCTTCCTTAGATTTTTGCAATCTTGCTTTTAAAATGACACATCAAGAGTACTACCAATAATAGACCAGATTAATGTCAAAAATTGCAAATAGGTTTATCAGAATAATGCAGTTCTTTTCCTGGACAGTAGAATAAGGTGACCAGATTTTCAGATTGGAAAAGAGGGACACCTTTGACCGGGGGTGGGGGTGGGGTTTGATTAAAAATTTTATACGGAGCAACAAAAATTTTCATACATCACAAAAATAGTATTGTAATATTTTTTTTATTTCAACATAACTACAATTTACAAATATAATACTGTATGTTTATTTACATTTATATTTATTAAATATATTGACAAAAATTATGTACAGTACAAATATAATACGTTTATTTACATTTATATTTATTAAATATATTGACAAAAATTATGTACAGAATAATTTTACTCTTTGGCATATTTCTCACTTGAGTGAATTTTTTTTAGTAGATTGCTGTCATTGTTTAAAAGGTCATGAAATTTTTCACACGAATTTGTTAAATTATATTTGACACATAAAATGGCTTTCAAAGTCTCAACACTTAATTGTGATTTTTCTGATGTCCACACTTGATTTACCGTAGAAAAAACACGTTCAGTTGCAGCATTAGTTCCTGGTAAGGACAGTGCGTATTCCACAATTTTTAATACATTATTGTATGAAATATGGTTTGTTTGAAAATGATGAAATATTTCTAGCCATTTGTTCTCTATTGTCATTTTTGCTGATGCCCAAGATTCAACCTTTTCCTTATTCATATATTGTTTTAAATATGATACCTCAGTAAAAAGATTAGTTTCAGAAATATCACTATTTGGGAAATTTTGATTAATATGCTCGAATGATTTTTGCACATCATGCCAATCAAGTTCTTTTTTTAATGCAACCCATTTAAAATGTTCAATATCATTATAATGTACCGTCCACTCTTCTAAATAATCTACGCAGTTACTATAGAAGTTTTTAACATGATTCATGGTGTCTGCATGATTTATTGCACCTTGTTCTTCTAGCTGCCTTATAATATTATGGATAGTTATGGGAATAAAAATATTTTCTAACCGCTCTTGACACTGAAATTTTAAATTATTAAGTTCATTTGCTTCTTCGATTACCGAAATTTTGTCACCTTCAATAAGTTTTATACTATTTTGAAAAAGAGCTGCTTGATTGTGTACAAACTCTAGCCAAATTTTTGAAGATTCTTTTTCAAAAAACTTTTCTAAAATTCTAGGACATTTATCCTGTGATAGAAAGTAGGACTTCAAAGGATCATATATTTGCAAAATTCTTTCGACAGCTGGCAAAAGAGCTAACCAGCGCATTTTACTGTATCCAAGTATTTTGCGATATTCGACTTCCGCATTTTCACAAAATTCTTTAAGAATTTCAACGCGCACAGTGTATATATAAAAATAAGAATATATTTTAAGAATAATATTTTCCACATCTATGGGCAACAAGTCAGCAGCTGTTTGAATGGCATTATGTATTATGTGCGCTGCACAACCAATACCAATAATGTTTTGATTAAGCTTTTTGTTTAATTTATAAAAAATATTATTTGTACCTCTTCTCGCTTTTCCTCCAAAATTTGCATTCGTATTGTCTCCACAATATGCAATTATTTTGTGTTTTAAATTGTTTTGTTCCAAAATATTAACAACGGAACTGAAAATTATTTCCAAAGTTTCGCCAGGCAAAGAAACAAAATCTAACATTCTAATTTGTATTCCAGTTTCCGAATTAAAAAATCTAATAAGGGTTGGAAATAATTTGATATCCTTATGATTAGATGCATCAGAGTATATGGATACAAAATTAATTTTCTCTAGATTTTTGTTTAATTCTGAAAATGCATATGGGGAAAGCACATTACGCACAATTGCCTCGGATTTTGTTCTAGCACAGGTAAATTTTTTGTTGAATAACTTTTTGACAACTTGTGATGTACAGTCCATAGATCTGAAGGAATGATTGTGATTAATAGCATGAAAAGACATAAGTCCTTCTGCTAATGCTAATTTCTTTTCTTCATCTGCATACGTTGGTTTACGAAAATATTCCTGCATTCTGGAGGAAGATGCAACAGCATCTACATATCTTTTATGTCTCTGCATCTCCAAGTGCTTTGTAATATCATGCCTCTCACCGTGCGAAATAGAAAATTCACCATTACATTTCTCACATCTTACTATGTGATCGCTTTTGGTTTTTTTAAGAAAAGGAAATTCACTTCTTAGATCATCGTTGAATTTGCATCCTCTTTTCTTACTCATTATGTTAATAATCTAAAAAAAATTAAAATTAATGATTTTATACGATATAAAATTCAATGAGGGTGAAACACACCAAATCTGGCAAAGCTGCCTTGCACCAACCTGGCCTGCCCATAGAATAGCAGCCACTTTGAGACACATAAACCTGGTCTGAACATATTGCATCACAAAGAAAACATTTGCAAAAAGGAACATTTCTTGTAGTAAACATATTTTATAAACAATTTAAAAATAAAAATCCCCCCAAAATAATAAAAATGGTATTCTATAAATAAAAGAAATTCTTAAAAACCATTGTTAAGTACTACACCAGCAATAATTTATACTGTCACCATTTCAAACTATTCACACAGAATAAATTGAAGCAAAATCATTTAAAAAAATTCTATACTCAATACTTTGAAATGGACTCAGGAGTCATGATTGACACTGAGTGAATTTGCACTTTTAATAATCAGGAAGATACAATGGCATTGAAAAAAGTGACTGATGACCATTTTTCACACGGCTGTTTCACTCGCGCAGAGAACTTCCACTCGGTTCCAGAGCTTCTGCCACCCGTGGCAGCGCAGCACAGGAGCTGGCTGTGACGTGAGGAGGTGAAATGAACTCCGCAAAGGGGGAGAAGGAGGAGAGGAGGGCTGTCTCCTCCCCCCAGTGCCTCCCGATTCCCACCCGTACCAATTCATAACATGATTACTCACCAGTGAGTAAGCGCAGCTGCAACCCCAAAAGACGAAATGAAATGGAGACTCGTGCAGGCGTGCTCAGCTAAGCGGAGTCCAGCCAATCAGTGAGCTGGTTGGGATGGAAAATTTTCAGCACGTGGCGTGCTGAAAATTTCCCATCCCAGCCAGCTCATTGATTGGCTGGAGTCCAGGCCAATCCAATCAGTGAGCGGCAGGCTGGGCTGGCTTAAATTTGTAGGATAGAATGGAACGATGAGCCAGCCCAGCGAGCTAGCAGCTGATGGGCGGGAGAGCGAGGGAGCTGCGAGCGCCAAAAAAACGTGTTTTTTAAAGAACCGTGCGGGACGCGGGAAAATTTATGAAAAAGCATGGCTGTCCCGCCAAATGCGGGACGTCTGGTCACCCTACAGTAGAAGCTGTTGAAGAGCATAGTTACCTACAGTTTGGCATATAAACAAAAAGATACAATTTCTCTTTAAGAAACCCAACTATACTGTATTGTACTGGCATTGAAAAAGGAGACATGGGCATTAAAACACACCAGAGTTCTCTTATATCAATTACTGCAAGTGAAAGTAATTGATTGCCACAGACAATAGTTGCGCCAAAATTGAATGAATCATATTTTGTACCTTCTTCTTTACATGAAGTTGTTTATGCTGGGAAATGGGATTTGCCTCTACAAAATGTCTGAGTTTCATATTTTATTTGCTTTATTTTTCTGTCAACCATTACATTCATGGTAAGAATGGGATTTTATTCTGCTTACATATTTGTCATATTATTTCAGGGAGCATTCCTCTGATTATCACTTAAGATTTCCATTGGCAGAATTCAGCTGCAGTGCATTAATTTGAGCAAATCTGCTGTGGTTTTCCTTTTTCTGTTGTTTTTTTTGCTTTGCAGTAACAGACAAGTGAATTAGATGGAATTTCTCACTTCTGGATTTTATTATCTATACTTAATAGGTTTGAAATAAAATCAGCCAACAGTAAGAATTCAGCTTTAGATGAAATCAGTTTGGTCACGAGTATTTCCCCCCCCCCATTTTGTTCTCATAATAAAAAAAAGGATTTAAAATTGGTATGAAGAATAGTGAGGCTGGAACCTGATTAAAAACTTGCAGGAAAATTCTTTCTTTGGTTGTGAAAGCTTCTTCTTGCATTTTTTAGTAAACTGTAAACTGTAGATCTCTGCAGTATATTGCCAGCTGAATTACTGCTGGCAGTGTGGGCGTAGGCTGTCTTTCTGGGCAATTGCAGTGGTTGAAGTTCTGGTAAGATCTAAAGTGAAAGAAGAAAGCAATGCATTAAATATTGAAATGGGAAGAACTGCCTTTCAGGATATGACCTCCTCTAAGGCAGCCCACGAGAAACCCTGCTATTTAATTAGCAACTTAAAATTCCCTCAAAATGAAAATCTGGCTGTGTAAGAATGACTCAGAATGGCACATAGCAAAGACCTTTCATTCACTATACCAGTAGATACAGCGTCATATGGATAACTAATGCTATTACTCAAGAGTCCTGCTTGGCATAATTATCTGCTACAATAGTTTTCATAGCCATTATTTCCCCATTTTCTTAGGACAGGTATGTAGGCAATTTAAATGCTACATTTCTCAATTTCACCCTCCTGCAATATAAGATGTATGTTGATGGGTAATGTACATTTAACAAATATCGGGCTTTCTTTAAAAACTTTCTGTTTACTTCTTAAACTCTTGTTTGTCTGGGTGTGGTTTACAGGAAGAAAAAATGTAATTTTCAGAGAATCACAATTTTCATTTGTGTTTGATTTATTCAGTATTGTAATAAAGAGTTATTATAATTTTCCAGGCTTGTTAAAACAAGTTTGGGAAAATAGCTTTTCTGCAAAAGTTTATATATATTTAAAGTGATATAACTTTTATGGGATAATTTAAATGTACTTTTGTTGAGTCTGAAGGTACCAGTATGAAGTAAGAGATTTATAAATTCAAAGGAATGTTTTTAAAATATTTTTTTCTAACAGTAAGAATTCAACTTTAAATAAAAAAGGTTTCGTCACAGGTGTCTTTTTTCCATTGATTATCACAATAAAAAAGTATTTAAAATTGGTAGGAGAAATAGCGAAGCTGTTTGATTCAAGGATAAGGTGACCAGACGTCCCAATTTCAGCGGGATGGTCCCGCTTTATAACAATTTGTCCTGTGTCCCGGGCCGTTTTAAAAAAGTCCCGATTTTCTGGCTTCATGTTGAAAGCCCAGTGCATTTGCTTAATAAATCCTAACCTGGGCAAGACAAAAGACACCCTGTCTAACCTCTCTCTCTCTGTCTCAGTACTTTCATTGAAGATATTAAAACGTTAAAGCAACAAAACGGACCCCCCCTCCGAGCCCCTTTTACTCACTTTTATAAGAAAAAATGACCAAGTACCATAGAGCTGCAGGAAACACTTGGCTAGAGATCGCGAGTGTTACTTCCTGGATTTTCCAGAGGGGAGGGGCATGGAGGTTGGAGATCTGCTCCAAAATGGTGGCAAAGCTTCTTTGAAAAATATTTCCCTGACTAATTTCACAATTTCAATTTGCTCAGTTCTTTGTATTAACATCTACATCATTCTGGGTTGACTTGGAGTTCTCACTTGTGCCTGCTGGTAAGTGAGCTGGGTTTTTTTCTTTTATTTTTTTAATGTATTTTAAAATAATATTTTATTTATTGTGCATAGGATTTTTTTAAATTCTGTGTGGATTCTTTTTTTAAATTGTCTTAGGCTATTTAAAAAAAGATTCTATCCAAAATACAAAATACCAGCTGCAGTTATTCACTTAAGAACTGTGGCAAGAAATGTGGTATAATGGGCTTAGTAACCAAAGTTACAATGGCATTGAAAAAAGTGACTGATGACCATTTTTCACACTTAGCGACCATTTTCACACTTAGCGACCATTGCAGCATCCTCATGGTCATGTGATCAAAATTTTGATGTTTGGCAACAGTTACAATTTATATTTGTAAATTGTAGTTATGTTGAAATAAAAAATATTACAATACTATTTTTGCGTTGTATGAAAATTTTTGTTGCTCCGTATAAAATTTTTAATACCCCACCCCACCCCGGTCAAAGTTGTCCCTCTTTACCAATTTGAAAATATGGTCACCTTATTCAAGGAACAAACAGGGACTGTTGCTGTTGTACTGTGTCATCCTTGGAGTTCGCCTTTAGCTATTTCATGGCCAGCATGACAGCCATAAATTTATCACAGATTATAAGGGATCTGGTTCTTGAGGTTGGCTTCATGCTGTACCTGATTTTCATTTTAGACCAAATACAATATGAACTGAAATTGGTGGACATCAACATCCAACTTTGCCATTGTTGGGTCACTTTCTGCTTGAGTTTGAACTTGTTGGTGCTATCGCTGTCAGCAGGGCTAAAGGATCTGTTCAGTTGGTCTTCCTGAGTTGTGTAACAGATCCTCAGGATTTTCAGAGGGAGATTGGGGAATCTGGTGAGGATTTCTGCAAATTCTTAGCCACTTGCTGGAAAACAGAGGAAGCCATGGTGACATGTCCAGAGCCATGGACTCTTTTGATTACCCTTGCTTTATTGAGGTGCTTTAGGGAATTAAGTAGCTTGAGATTCAGGATATACCTAGCAGGATACCACACTGTAGAAGATAAAAGAGCAATTGTGACGCAGATAAGAGCTCAAGTGGCACTAAGAGTGGTGAAATGATGATATTTCTCTGCCTTATTGTATCCTCAAATTGCTGATTGGCGATCCTTTCAAAAGTAACCTGCACTATTCTGGGTAAGGATGGGCCAGAAGAACCTATTTTGGTCACTGTAAGAGAGTGTTAGCTTTCAATCAGCAGCTGAGTAATAACTATATAGGTAAAATGTGCCATGATCTGGAAGAGTTCTTGAAAGGAACATAATAGTTACACCATCTCATATGACCCATTGTAACTAATCACAGTATTAAAATATACAGTCACTTTTCTGCATATTGTCTAGAAAAATTCTAAAAAATACCATAGATGGGCTGTAATTCTTGAATTTCTTTATATAAGTCTGCATTATGATTTGGTTTTAGCTTTCAACCTAGCTTCCTACAGATAGCAAGTCAGTGTTCCCAGTTTGCATATGACATTGGAAAAGTTGTGGAAGGACCATCCTTGATATCTTAATTGCTACTGACAGAAATAGCCAAAAGGGGAGGAAATCATGTTTTTTTATGGTAAGCTGGACCATATCTAAACATGTCCCATATCTCAGTACTAAATTCCCACATATTCAAGAGAAAAATCACAGAAGTTATCAGAAACTAAAACTATGTTGATTTATCATATGTGGAAAAACCTCCACGTTAGCTCCTGGCTAACCTTTCCGTTGCTGTCTGTAAAGAAAAAGCACATTAGAGTAAAATAACAAAACAGAAAACCTGGCTGTCACAATCATAATTGAAAAATAGAATTGAAAGGTGTGGCTCTTTGCTGAGTAATTGAAAAAATGAGCAAGCCTCTCTTTGTAGCCTTGAAGTTTTGTCTCCTCCTTCTAGCTCTTCTCCAAAAGTGCAATGCAAATATGAACGGGATTGACCCATGACACTGTCTTTAGATATGCTCTGCAAATGCAATAAATTGTGGCAAGGCTTATGCGCTGCAGTGCCATTTCATTTGTAAATTATGAAAAAAAACCACTCTCTATGGCACTGTAGTGAGAGCAGCAAAATAAAGATTGCTGTTACAAACAAGTGCAGAATATTTTGCTGTGGTTCCATCTTTGCCAAGTGTCTTTTGTGAATTAGTTGGTGACCTCAGGCATTGTGTTTTGCTGTATTTCATGTTTTGTGGTTATAGATTGTTCTGTCTGTTGCCTTTTTATTTGCTTTGCTGAAATATGTTAGAAATTAAAACTTTTCTAGTTTTTTCCTGTTTTGGTAAAAAAAACACCTTCACTACCATATAATAATTAGAAACAAAAGGAGACTTTATAATTTAGAGTTTGAAATATGCTGAAAATATTTGAAGAGAGAATATCCTGAAGAGAGAATATCTTGGAAGATTGGTTGTCTTATGGGTTTTACAACAGCATTTTGCAGTGAATTTTATTTGCTTTTTTGGCATCCTATTTTATGGGCTCTGGGAGCCTGGGTATTGATGATTTCCAGTTTGATTTCAGACATTTTGTCCTTCCCTTACAATGTCCGACGACACTTCGTCCTTATTTGACAATTTTATTTTTCATGTCAATGCAGATTACCAGATGGAAATATGGTGACCCTTTAGGAAATCCAATGCAAACTTTTCATCTAAAGTGACTCATACAATGTTCTATAAGAAATTGACATGTTTGATACCCTTCTAAAGTCCTCTATAAAGGAAGGTTCAGACAAGTAGCCACAAAGAGTTATTGAGTCAGACTGCTGTTGCTTGAGAGATTCATATGGTAAACATAATTTAGGGAAACCTACATCAGAGCGACCAGTAGTGATCCAAGTAATAAAGTCATTGAAGACTATTCTCCTGAGTCAGTGGAGTCGGCATCCATGTGGGGGTTATACTCATGTACCATCCAATAGAACTGAGTCTGCAAAGTTTAAGTCCCGCCTCTTCCTGCTGACTTCCCAGCTTTTATGACTCACTACCACTTGAATTAGATGTGCTATCAATGTCTCCTTGAACATTGTGATATTTCCTTATTGTTCCTTTGAGCCTTCTCTTTCCCTTATCTTCTTTTTCCTTCCCTCCTAGGTTCCTTTAGTTCCCCCTTTCGTTTGATCCTCAGAAGGTAACTTCGCTTCCTTTTGGAGCAGCACCGTGGAGTGCCTGCTCCGGCAGTGTACGGAGGCTGCCGATCATAGGAGGCCATCTGCGGCCTCAGATGCCCCGGCAAGTCTTACAGCAATCCCCAGGGAGTGTGGTAGCCATGGGGAGGCTTGTCTCGCACTTTGGTATCTCCGGAGCTGGCTTGGAGTGAGGGTAGCCGGGGGGCAGTACTTTTTGCCATTTGGGGCCTCTGGGGCACTGTTTTGGACGCAAAAAGACTGCGGCTGCCATTTTGTCTATTGGTAAAGTGGTGGTTGCCATTTTGGAGTCTGAATTTAACTGAGTGCTGCAGTTCCCTAGAGGGGCCCTTCCAGAGGATCTCCCTAGGCCACCAGGCTTATCTATAGACCCAGGGAGGGCTAGAATCATCCCTTGGGGATCAGGAAGTAGCCAGCCCAGCTTTGCTTACCACTACTGAGGCTTTTGGCACAGAGCCAGCAGCCTACCTGTTGCAGGCTAGAGACAGGCCCAGGTGTGCCTGTCTAAAAGGGCCAGCACCTGCTCTCATTTACCCAGAACCCGGGCCCTGGTGTGCCCTTTAATTGGGATAGTCACCTCCATTGATTTAACCCTCAGTTTACCAGACAGGCAGCTGACATCCAGGATGGTAGGAGGTGACAGGGAGGTCTCATCCCCTTCGTCGGATGACCCTCTTGACGGGCCATCCACCCTTTGCCTGACCAGCAAGCGCAAGTCCCCTCCCCCCAAAAAGGGGGTAGAACCAAGGGCTAGTTAAAGGCCACACAGAGGGCAGAATTCAGGAGGGAAAAGGGCATAGACAAACAATTCGCCAAGGCCCAAAAAGAGACGCAAAAACAATCAGAGGCTGTGACCCAGGTGGTGGCAGAACCATCTCCTTCTGAGAGCCCTGTCCAGGCTGAAGTCCCCTGCTCAGAGGAGGACTTCTCAGCAGACAGCGAGAACTCTGAGATAGGGGACCAGGACACGGAGTCAGCTCACCAGCCCTCTGCCCCAGAAGAGATGGACATCCCAGGCCTAGCAGGTTCTGCCGTCTCCTACGGCACGGGTTGCTGCAGGCCTGCGTAGTGGTTCATCCCTTCCTGATATGGCGGCCATTATTTCTGAGGTCATTAGGCAGGGTATTGCGGCAGGCCTACAACAAAAGAATCCATCTGGGAGGAGGAGCCAACGTTGCAACAATACGGACGTGTGGTCTCGATGCTCTAAGACCGCAGCCGATACTTTTGCCACTGGGTGGTCCAATCGGTCCTAAATAGTCCTGAAGAGATGGTGAACAGGAAGAATATGTCTTGCTATCCTCAGGGACATCACAAAGTCCCTGATTGATGCAAGAGAAGTTCTTCAAGCCGGCAACAAAAAATCCAGCCAAGGCTGATGAAGTCGGGGCAGCTCCAAAATGGAAGGATACGGAAAGAGAAAGTGTTTCCAGCTGGTGAGGAACTTTTACTGTTTTAAAAAGAGACTGCCTATAAAAAACTTAAAATTAATTTAAATTGGAGAACAGAAGAATCAAGTGGCAGAATTAAATTTGGGGTGGTTTTGGACATTGGTTATCTTACTTTTTAAATGCTATTTTCATGGATGGAATTTATGCAAGCCTTTTAAAATGAATGGATTAAGTTTTCTTCTATTTTTTAAAATTATTCTCTGTAACCTATGGTCTAAAATTTTCCTCTTTCATTACTGTGTGTGTTCTTATAACCCATTTAAAAATTGGACTTTTTTTCTAATATGAAATACCCCCCCCCCAAAAAAAAAAAGAAATAAGGAAATTTGCAACAATAACACTGCAACTCGGAAGCTGGAAGGTTTGTGTATTGGAAATGGAACACTTTTTTTCTTCACTGATTATTTTGGCTTGGCACTACAAGGTCTCACTGCTTGGTTATAGAGAGTGATAAGAATGGAAGCATATAGATGTCCCTTTGAAGTATATCTTTAACCAGAGAAAAGTGAAACCAAAACATTTTTGTGAATCTATGCTTAATTTTATTAACCTTCCAAGCTAGAGCCGCTGTGTTTGTTAGCTGGAGAGAATGGCACAATTTCAAAAGCAAACAGAAATTGTAAGCTTGCAAAAGATATTTTCAGAAATACAGAAATTATTAAATACACATGAGAGGATAGAGAAGAAGCTGGAAGACTTAGAGCATATAACAGCAAAATATGATGAACTCTGGCTCCAAAAAGCACAAGAAGCGAAAGAAGAAAGCCAGGGGCACCCCTGTCCAGGAGGAATGATCACTAGGATCGTCGGACAGTTCTTCCTCCTCAGGGGATGAGGAGGACCAGGCCCTTAAGGATTCGGAGCTATCTGATGATGAGGACTCTGATCTAGATCAAACTCCCTTAGCTGGTCTCTTCAAGCTCTCTATGTTTAGGTCTCTTTTGATTAAAACACAGAAAATAGCCAATCTAGAGTAGCCCAAGCCACTAAATCCCCGACAGCCAAAAGGGTGGTCTAATATTCACTGAACCCATGGTTCAGAAGGAGGTAGTACCTTCTCCTCCTTTATTTCTAGACATTGTCCAACATCAGTGAAAGTCCCCAGGGTCAGGTCCCTTTCTATCAGCCCAGGACAAACACTTTTACAATATAGGTCTAGATTTGGCCAAAGCCTTGGAGGTCCCTTCTGTGGATGCTCCAATATCAGCGTTGTCCTCTCCAAATGTTGTTCCTAGCAATCCGGAGGATGCCTTAAAGGTGGAGGAGGGTTGAACATGTCCTCATTTAGGGCCACCAATCAGTCGCCTGGGTGTTCAGGGCGTCTACTGCATCCTCTTTCTTTAATAGGACTGCCCTCCTGTGGCTCCAGCAACTATGGGATAGGATCCCTGCCACGGATTTGAGGTCCCACCAGGACCTCAACAAGTTGAAGGCGTCTCTTCAATTTTCAGCGAATGCCTCCCTTAACGCAGCTAGGTTCGCGGCCAAATCAATGGGGTCCTCCATAGCGGCCAGACGCCTACTCTGGTTACGTCCTTGGCAGGCTGACATGAAAAATAAGTGACGACTGGCCTCTGAACTGTTCGTGGGTGACAAACTCTTTGGAGCCCCATTAGAGCCTAGACTTAGAGAGTCAAATGATAAGAGGAAAATTCTCTTCTGTATTCTGCAGGACGGAGAACTGGTCCACACCCTATTGTTGCCGGTCATCCTTTTGGAACCTGGATGTGGGATATAGTATTCAGGAAGACAGGGTCCACAGCAACAGGACAGAACTAATAGGGGTTACCAACACTTCCCCCATCTAGATGATCTTACAGAGGTGCAGGAAACTCCCGTCTCTTCTGCAGGCAAAAGTGACTTCATGGAGAACCTTCCCATCGGTGGTGGATTGGCCTTCTTTGCCAATCAATGGGAGGATGTAACAATGGACGCCTGGGTCAAGGAGACGGTGAAAATAGGTCTCTCCCTAGAATTTCTCTCCTACCCCTTGAGGCATTTCCTCCTCTGTCCCGTATCGCGGGACGAACAAAGAGGGGCCTAGCAGACCAAGCCATTTAGCACCTCTTGGACATCCAGGCCATTCAGCCGGTTCCAGAGAAGCAGAGGGGACAGGGTTTCTACTCCCTATTATTCATTGTCCCAAAGGCCTGAGGGGGCTGGAGAGCAATCCTCGACCTCAAGGCCTTGAACTGCCACATTGCCTACCGGCGGATCAAGATGCACTCTTTGATGACCAACTTGGAGGGCTTTTGGAGGGATGACTTTCTCACCTTGATAGATCTGATGGAGGCCTACCTCCATGTCCCAATCCGTCTCGAACATCAACGGTTCCTTCAATTTTGTTATCGGGGAAACTACTACCAACATTAGGCCCTCCTATTCGGCCTTTCAGTATTTACCAAGTTATTGGCCGCAATAGCAGCTTGCCTGCGAGCCCTTCCCATAAGGATATTGTGTTGCCTGGATGACATCCTCCTGTTGTCCAGGTCCCCCAATAAGGCCCGCAGGGATCTGGAGGAGACCTTAAGCGAAACCACGGCATCTCGATAAATGTGGCAATGAACCACCTAGTGCCAACCACGCGTATTGTCCATCTGGGCGCCCTCAGAGACACCTGACTGGGCCGGGTCTTCCTCTCCAGGGAATGTCTGCAGAACTTCAGGTAGTTAGCCTTACAAGTAAAGAGACAGCATCGAGTCACACTGCTGCTGCTTTCTCAACTGCTAGGCAAAATGGTCTCTTGCTTTGCAATAGTGTCCTGGTCCAGACTTCACAGCAGGCCATTACAGTGGCTGCTTCTGCCATTCCAGAAAGACAACAGCTGCTCAGCAGAAAGAATAATCCTGCCTCCAAAGGTCCGCACCTCTCTCACCTGGTGGACGTCACAGGCCTTAACGAAGGGATGCTTTTCCGTTCCAGGAGCCCCACCAGGTGACAATAACCACCGATGCCAGCCTGCTGGGCTGGAGAGCTTACTCCGGAGCAGATCTGGCTCAGGGTTAATGGTCCCATATGGACCATCAACTTTCTGGAACTGATGGGGTATCCAGCTGGGGCTTCTGCTCTTCCAATCAACCGTCTAGGGGAAGCACGTGTTGATCCTTATGGACAACAGGACAGCAAAAGCCCACGTCAACAGGCAAGGCGGGACCCAATCCAGGCGGTTAATGTTGGAGGCCCAATGACTGGTGGGCTGGGCAGAACCACATCTCCTCTCCGTACGGGCCAAACACATCATGGGCACTGCCAACGTCACAGCTGATTGGTTGAGCCGGTCCCATGTGGATCAGGCGGAATGGGAGATCCACACATCACACTTCCAGGAGCTGACCAGAAGGTTCAGAGTACCAGTGGTTGACCTCTTCGCCACCAGCAGCAACAAGAAGATGCCCAGGTTCTACACAAGGTACATATCAACAGACGCAGAAGGGGCGGACGCCCTACGGTGTTGCTGGCCTCCAGGCCTTTCTGCTTTTCCATTATTTTCCTTGCTCCAACGGGTCATCAGAAAGATGCTGGAGGAATGGGATCTGCTAGTGCCTCACTGGCCACACCATCCGTGGTTTGCAGATCTCCTGTCACTGTCAGTTGCTCCACCATGCAGGATTCCTCCCTCCAAAACATCACTCTCGCATGAAGCCATAGCCCATCTGGACCCAGAGTGGGTCAAATTGGCCGCTTGGAGGTTGATTGGTGCTCAATGACAGCAGAAGGCCTTTCCCCAGCCATCATCAAAATGATTCAAGTGGCAAGGAGACCCTCCATACATAGAGTCTGTAATGCCATGTGGAAGGTATTCTGCACATGGTGTCAGACCAGGGATGCTCCTCTGCATGCACTGATGTGTCATATCCTTGAATTCCTACAGGATGTCTGTTGGCAGGTTTGTTGCCCAACACCCTACGGTGTCAGATCTGAGCTCTTTCCTCTCTCCTATGCATCAGGACCGACAAGTCCCTGACACATGAACCGCTCATCAAACAATTATTGAAGGGCGCCACCAATTTTCATCCTCCAACTGTCCATCGCTATCCATCGTGGGACCTGTCCCTCATCCTTCAAGCACTCATGCATGCTCCATTCAAACCTCTGAGGAACACTTCTCTATTCTACATGTCACAAAGAGTAATCTTTCTAGTAGCCATTACATCCGCCCACTGGATTTCGGAACTAGCGGCTTTCTCCATGCGACAAGATCTCTGCACCTTCTATTTGGACCGGGTAGTTCTCAGAGTGGATCCAACGTTTATTCCCAAGGTGAACTCCATCTTTCACTGCACACAAGAATTGATTCTTCCCAACTTCTGCCCAGATCCAGTCCACCATCTGGAGCATAGGTGGCATACTCTAGATGTCCGAAGAGCCTTGCGGAATTACCTGCACAGAACATCATCTTTCCAGCACACAGAAGCCATGTTTGATTCTTTTCTACCAGAATCTATGGGCCTCAAGGCATCCTCCTCCTTATTAGGAAGATGGATCAGGGCACGTATTGCAAAAGCTTATTCCTCTCAGGCACACCCCATTCCAGAACACATTACAGCCCACTCTACACAAAGTGCAGCCACTACAGCAGCTTGTGACACAAGGGCTCCCTTACACGAGGTTTGCAGGGCAGCCATGTGGACGTCACCATCCACCTTTATTAGGCACTACCGTATTGATAGGTATGCATCAGCTGATGCAGCTTTTGGGAGGAGAGCCTTGCAACTGGTCAGTGTCAGTCGGGGTATCATCCTGGATGGTTTCCCACCTGTAATAGTGGACAAGCTCTGGTATGTCCCACACATGGATGCTGTCTCCATTGACTTAGGAGAATGGAGCGTTGCCTTACCTGATAATGCTATTCTCTGGAAGAGTGGAGACAGCATCCAGCCCCACCCTTGGGGTCTGGTACACTATTCCTGGACAGATCGTTCCTATTTACACACATCTGTCTGCATAATAGTCTTCATCAAAAAAGCTGGGGAAGTCAGCAGGAAGAGGCGGGACTTAAACTTTGCAGGCTCAGTTCTATTGGATGGTACATGAGTATAACCCACACATGGATGCTGTCTCCACTCTTCCAGAGAATGGGTGTATTAGGTAACCCAACACTCCATTTTGAAGCATTAATCATGAACTTTCTGAGGATAAGTTGTGTAGAAATGGCCCTAGATGTTTTTAATGTCTGAATGATATAAACACCACCACAAACAAGGGCCAACAATGGAGGCTGAAAAAGTACAGTGTCTAGGCGGTAAAATTACATACAGTTTTTGGATCTGGCCTGGAATATCACAATGTGCTATGTCATAATACAGATTATTTAGCTGTGATTCAATGTGATTTGTGAAACCAGAAATTGTGGTTTGTGAACCATAATTTATGATGTAGTGTGGTTTATTCAATTTAACCATGACTTGCTGTGAACAATTTGATAACCTACACATAATATTTTTGTAGGAATATGAAGACCATTGATGCAGATGTGGGGAAGGCCAGAGAAGAAGGCAACATTGGAGAAACAGGCCTATATAATTAACATGTTCTTGGTGCTTGCTGTTCATCCAGGCCATAGGCAGCAGCTGCTATTTCCATCTGTGGGTGCCATTCAGACAGAAGCTCTGTGGTTGTGTAATCAGCAACAAGATTGGCAGTGATGAAATAGGAAGGTTGAGACCTATTTCTGGAACAAAAGGAAAAACAGACTGTTCCCCAAAGGCAGGACATAGTTGTGTTGACCTTAAGTGTCTACTGATAAATATGATAACAAAAAAGAAAAAAAAAAGAAATATGCACTGTGATATCACAACTCAAACCTTGTCCTGTTTCTACTTGTATCCTGATGCCAGTTTGGTGCAAATGATTCATCACTTGTTACCAATCCCAATCAAACCATCCCTCGCTGCCTTATGCCTGTGTCATTGGTCAAAAAGACCTCTTTTAACCTTAAGTGGATCAAAAGTCCCATTATGTCAATTTGTGGTAGGGTAATTTAGTGAATTTCCCCCTGAAACTGCTGCTACAGATTTGCTTCTTTGAGGCCACGTTGCTACATAACAGTGAGTCTTTTTTCTTCACATCTGGAAATAAAATACATATTAACTCTATCACTGTAAATATAATTGCTGATTGATTATTTTATAGTATGCTAATACTGTGAATTCTGTTTATTTCCTGTAACAGATGCATCAGAAGTGATAATGATATTAGCTTCGAGGGTTTCAGATACAGTGTGGAACCATATCTTAATTACTTATCAAAATTAGTACATGTATTTGTAATTGCTGACTGATACCAGATTTTTAACAATCTATAAAATGGTAGTAAGTAAAACTAATAAATTCTAGAATGGTATTTATTTTATTCAAGGTAGGGTGACAATATAATAAACAACAGAACAAAACAAACTGGAATTTCATCACTCTATTAAAAAATAAACAAAAATATATCCAACAACTGGCTTTATCCACTTTAACACAAGCCTGGGAGAGCAACCTGGTCTTCAACATCCTATGGAACACCAGTAGCTGGAACCATGGATTAATCCATGAGCATAAGTATTTGCACTACTTTTATTTATTACTTTATGCTACCTAATCAGTAATGCATTGAAGTTGACCTCAAAGGAAGAAATGGTGAACTGGCGGCAGATCCATTGAGAGTGGAGCTGACAACTGCAGCAGAATCAAGAGCTAGTCAAGGGACAAGGAAAGGATTTGGGATTATCCAGAAGTATTCCTAATAGTTGTTCCTTACAAGGAGACAGCATTAAACAGCATTCTCTGGCAGTTTAGAGCTCTGGAAAATGAGGGAATGCTATTTTAGCCCAAACTTCAGCTGATGCATTTATGGACACTGAGTTCCCTTAGTTCCTTTTCTAATCACCTTTGGAAATCCATTATTAATTGCTTTTAAGTTATTAGAAACCTTTGGAACAACACACTTTTACAGCACTAGATAAGTGATTCGTGTCCCCTTTGATCCTTCACAAGAGAAATTTTAATTAAAGGTTGAATTCTCTTCCCCCCTCTCAAAAAGGAAAAGAGTGATTAGAATGTTGATTCTTGAAAGTTACAAATGGACTAAGGATCCAGATGGATTTGAAATAAGATTTTGAAATGAATTATAAGAATCCTCCTCATGGGGAACAGCTGTTCTTTTGGATTCTTAAAATAAAACTATGATAAGATGAGACTTTGAACATTGGATATTAGAAAGAACCAAAAAAACCCTAAAGATTACAATTAAAGGATAAGACACTTAAATTTGATTTTCTAATATAGAATGGAGCAAAATTGGACTGGTTGAGGAATATTTGTAAACACTAAACCCAGAAGATAACTTTTAAGAACATTTGCACTATAGACAGATGTGCTTAGAAGATGTTATGGAAAAGTATCATGTTTTACCAGACAAGACTGAAGACTGATTTGAATATGGATTCAAAAATGACAGGTTACAACATCGTGTCTTGTGATCTATCATAATGTTTTTTGCCTTTGCAGAGCCAGGGTGGATGTGGCCTGCGCATGATGCATCTGGCCCGCAGACCACCAGTTTGACAAACATGGACTAGAAAAATGATATGGAAAAAGATGCCCCACTGGATATACAAATAAAACTGGCTGATGTCTGAATAATTAAAAGGGATATAAAAATAACAAACCAAAAATCTACCAATGAGATTTGTTAAAATTTGAAGAATTTTATGACAAGGGACAAAGAAAAACGAAACCAATTTTTACAACATTATATAAAGGATTGAAAATCAAGATTGTTAAAAGTAAAAGGAAGGAATGTAAAGTTGATTTATTTGGACAAGGTTAAATAGATACCGCTATTGTCTCTTTTAGACCTTAATAGACTTTTGCTGACCAGGACTGAGCAGCAGGATTTTAAGGGTTTGTTTATTGATAAGAAATGTGATATGAGAAGAATTCATTTGTTGTATTTAAAAGAAGATTATAAGTTACTAAAATTGTTTATTCTTGTTGTGCTAAAGGGGAAATCATTAACTTTGTTGTGTGTAATCCAGAGTCACTTTTTTGTGAGATGAGCAGCTATATACATTTAAAAAATAAACAATTTTTTTCTTAGTTTCTTTTCTTTTTTATATTTTTATATTCTTCTTTTTTATATTATTATATTCTTTACTTTATATATTTATTTTCTGCATTTCTTTTCTTTTTCTTTATATTAGGGTTAATCTTTTTAATTGTATTTTTTAACATTATATAAAAAAGTAATGCGTTGATATTGTATATTGTATAATAGCATAATATCTGGTGCTAATCTTATATTTAGATTATTCATATATATTATTTTCTGGAGATGCCACACTACAGATTTGTTCTCCAGTTCTGTTTGGGAACAAGATAGACTAAAATTAAATTAAAATGATATTGTGATAGAACACGTAGAAAATAAAATGCTCCTCAATTTAGTGTGTAATAAGAGGCCTATATGGAAAAAAGTTGGAAAAGTATTTTATATTGGTTTCAGAAGATCCTGTGGGACTTCTTTTTAATTCATGGTGGTGTGTTTTGATATTTTTTGTGATCTATCTTGTCAGCTGTGCTGTTTAGCATATATATGGAACTACTGAGATAGTTATCTTGGTGTTTGGGTCCTTGGTGCCATCAGTATGCTAATGTCTTCTCTTTTCCATTAAGGCAACAATTCAAGTTTTAAATCAGTTTCTGATGTTGGTTATGGGTTGAATGAAGGCAAACCGTTGAAGCATAATCCCAAAGACTAAGATCTTTTGATTCCAGTGGTTCTGCGCAGTTCTATTTTCCTTGAAATTAAGATTTGGAGTTTGGATTCAGCCTTGAATATGACATTAGGCAGGTGTGATTTTCAGAATGAAGATTAATGTGTTGAGGTGGAGGTTGATTCCAATAGCTGTAAAAGCCTCTGGACAACTGTCTCTGAAAACCGCTGTTTGTGGATAAACAATTGAGTGGAGCTGCTTTTAGGAACCATGTGAGTCCCTTATGAAATCAGTTTCACTGATTGTTGTTTTGTTCCCAAGCATAAAGTGTTGATTATGACCTATAAAGCTCTGTATAACTAGAGGCAAGCCTTTCTTCTCTAAGGAGCATTGAATTCCACAGATCCTTCTCCAACTTAGTATCTTCTGAGGTATATCTGGAGAGAAGATACAGTAGTTCTTCATGGTGAGTGCTCCCAGGCTGTGGAACTGTTGTGACCAACATCTGGCTCACAAAAGCAGCTAAATTGTTTGGAAGATACAAAATAATTGTATTTGCATGCATGCAGTATTACAGTATAAACTAAGCTCCCAGAAAAGCTTGTTGGACAGCCTTTAACAAAGGCAGAACCATAAATAGCATTGGCCTACTACATTGCAAATGCAAGAAAAAAAGGCAAACACTGTATAAATTACAGCATGAGTTTGGAATGTTTTTGATAAACTCATCTGTGTGAACTTCTTATTATCACTTCCTTCTTACTAGGTCAGCATGCAAGGCATACTATCTTTAAAATAGTATCCTGATTGGTTTTTCTCCCTGACATTCAGCTTGCTATGCATGTTGTCTTAAAAGCGTGCTTTCAACAATTCACATATCTGGATGGGAACATCTTATAAATTTGATAGAGAATGTAGCCCTCAGGTATAAGAGTATTGTTGAATACTACAGAACTCTTTTATTAAGGGAAGTTGGGCTGGAAGCAAAATTGGTATATCTGGAGAGGCCTTTGTTATGTAACCAAATTTTAACTAATGGATCTAGAGAAATACATACTGTATTTATTGCTTACTGATAGAGGAGAATATTTGTAGCCCCAGGATCCTTGGTGATCTCTGGACTTAGTTGCTTTCTTGCAAAAACTTTATTGCTCAAACTAGGTAATATCATCAATGCTAGTAGGGAGTGGGGTTTGCTCCCATTTCATAGCTGGTGGCTGGTGGCTGTCCAGTCAATATTGGTGGGAGTGGTCTTGGTGTTCTTTGGTTGGGCTGTTTACTGTTAGCTTGTTTGACAGTTCCTTGATTTGAGTATTGTTTAATTCTTGATTGTTGATCTGATGTTTATCTTGGTGCTAATCTCTATGTTTATTGCTTATTTCTGTGTTTTTATGTGATTTAATTATATTTAGTCTTTGACTGGAAAGACATAACATAAAATTTAATTAAATTTGTGTTTAGTTTTACTGTTTCGTTATCTTGATCTCCCCGAGCTACACCCATTGACAGAAAAGTGGGATAACACTTCTGGAAATAAATACAATAGGAGAACAGTGCCATTTTGATGCTAATAACATTTGCGCTTATGGTGCTAATGGTAAGAAATTAATTTTAAAATGCGACCTTCTTTTGTTTAATTAAAAAATAAGTCTTCCCTTTCTAGTCTCCTGGTGTGTTGTGACATTCAGCTCCCACAATTGTACACAAGTTTAGCCAATAGTTGGGAATTCTGGGAAGACCTAGTATATCCGGCAGATTGGAAAAGATTGTAATAGCCACTCAAATATAGAATGAAGACTTCAGTAAACCCAATATCAATCAGGAATAATTTATTGGGAAGAGGTAAAAGCAGTAAAAGCTAACTGAGTATTATTACTACCATAATTGCATTCATGCCCATTTATCTTGAAGTGGTTTATACTCATGGGAACATTCCAGTGGATGGTAACATAAAAGGATCAGATGTTTCATGTATGAGATACACTTTTAATTCGAGAAGAAAAAAGGCGGTTAAAAGTAATTTATAGACATTAGAAACATGGATTCTATTTTCCCCCAGACCCTTTAATAGAACACATGGATTGATATACTGGGGAAAGGAAAACTGGAAGACTAAGGAAAGAAATATGGTAGTGTTAAATAGAAAGAATATATATATGACAATTGTGCAAGTGTCTATTCAATACACAACTTATTTGCCCACAGCATGTTCCACTGTTGTCTTAGAGCATGGGAAATTTCTATTCTGTAAACAAAATAATGGATTCTTTCAACATGATTATAGTTATTGGTAAGAAATGCAACTTTCCACTAATATGTTCACTGAATAGAAAAGGGACTTGGCTTTCAGTCAGCAGCTGAGTAATAACTGTATATACAGGGCGGGGCATAACCTTTTCCTAGGGGGTCACAGCAAGATCGACAGCAGTTTACAACTTCCGCGACACCTCATTTTAAAGCCCATAAAAAACTGAATTGAATGAGCTATTAAATGTTAAATTTGCTTTAAGAATGGCTGGAAAATTCGATTCGGAAGAACAAAGGATCATTGACAGAATAAAATGCATTGCCTTTCGAGAGGCTCGCGATGCTGGAGCGACGTTTATCAATCGAAAATGGATTGCAAACAAATTGATACGTCATCCGGATTGGGTTACTGATAATTGGAACAAAATCGTGTCAATAAACTCAGTTTTTGATGGGCTTTCGAATGGTGTATGAATTATTTGTGTTGTTATTACAAGTGTTGCTGTGACCCCCTAGGAAAAGGTTATGCCCCGCCCTGTAGTGCACCATAAAATATGAATCTGGAAGAATCCCTAATGAACCCATTGGTATCTAAACACAGTGTTAACAATGTTACATTCACTTTTTTGCACATTTTCTAAATGTAGGAATAGGAAAGGCATTATAATTTATAAATTCTTTTGGTAAAATATCAGTAACCCTGTTAATTGAAATTTTATGTGCTAGTAAAATGTCAGAAGTCAGAATAACAAATGATTAAGATTCCTGAAGGAAGACAAAAATCTAACAAAAAACTTCTCCTTTCTTGAAGAGATCCTAAATGCTATTTGCAAAGAAAAAAATATTTTCTGTCTAGATAACAGCAGCTAAATACTTTTAGAATAATTCTTTAGTGTAAAATATGTTAGCCGTATTATTTAAAGTAACACGTATATTGTGACAAGAATGTTAAAATTGAATTTTTAAAAGGTTAGGAAAAGAAGAATATTAATTAAATAATGCTTTTAAATGTTGTGAATTTTAAGCATTTAAGATAGTGTTATTTTGTAGCAACCATTTCATGAGTGTCCTGCTAAATTTTAATTCATTTGGTTGGTATATCAAAGAGATGGCCAATATTTTGAAGAAAGCTGTACATAATGTTTTCTCCCATTTCTGGTATACCTGAGAGACATTTCCTCATGCTACTCCAGTGAATCTCAACCTTTCAAAAAGATTCATGGCAACATAGTGGATGCAGAAAGGGAAAAGAATAGGTCAAAATGTCAGCTTTTCTTATTGTACTGTGTGAAGTACAGCCCAAAAGGACAGTGTCAAGAACCACTAATGCAGTGCCAAAAAATTAAAACTGCCCTTCCCCTTTAAGAAAGTCAAAACCCAAAAGTGAAAGCCCCAGATGAGTGGGTAACAAGAGTAGCAGCTCAGGCTAATTGAAAGTCTGGGCATGCTGCCAAAAGCCATTAAAGGCTGTTATAAGAAATAATAAAACTGACCACAAGAGCCGCTCAGAAACACTTTTTATAGAGCAATAAAAATAGGGGGGATTAGGCTAAAAACAACTCACTGAGGCACACCAGAACACCTTTTCCTGCCTCTCTTGACAGGATGAACCCTTAGGATAGGGAAAAAAAAAAAAAAGACCCAGGACCAAGATTAACCCATTAAAGCAGGAAAAACAAAACACGGGGCAATCACCTCAGCTACAGGCATACCCAAACCCATCAAACTGCAGGAGCTTCAAAGAAAAATTAAGTATAAAAAGGCACAAGTTTACAATCCCAATTTGCTAGTTAGCCAGGACCTCTTGAGCTGAGTCACTACATCCTCTTATCTTCCTGAATTAAAGGATTCCGCTTTCTGGCAGCTTGCTTCAGTGTCTATTTCTTCTCAGCGTAGGTGACTGTGTCCCAGCTCGGGAACGAACCCAGGAGATTTCTTTCAACAGTACAAAATATGGATCCAGTTGATAGATTTTATTGAATGGCCCCATAGTTAGTATGGGATTTTGCAGTTTCTTTTGCAACAATGGTATTGCATTACTGGGGTTCAGTTTCTTCACAGAAGAATTAAGATGTGTGGGATATAGCTGCTTTTGCATGAATTCTTCATGCTAAAGATACTCGTGAGTTAAGTTGTACACAAGAAACAACATTATTAGGAGCAATTATGTTGACAGTTGCAGGAATAATAGTGGGGAAGGGGATTCCTAAGCATGTTGAATGATGGAAGTGTACACCTATAAATTGGGTTAGTGCTACTGATATTTTGTTTTCAAAGCTAAGAAGCACTGTGCTTACCTTGCCTGAGGGAAAGTGACAGCCTGGATTTTACCATATTTTTCATTACTTATAAAAAACATTCTAAAACATCTGTACGGTGACATGGGAAATGCTTTAGGGACCTTTGGCAATTTTAAAAAGATACATAATTGATTTAATTACTTTTATTCTTGTTTTTTATTCCTCTTGTATTGCTTATTCTCATTTTAATTATATTAAAAAGCACTAAAATGTGTTCCGAATTCCTGGATGCTAATATTAAACAAGAATAGGGAACTTTCGTTCCTCGCAGGTTGTTTTGCTACACATTATCTGTCATTATTGGATGTATTGACTGCTTCTTTGGGAGTAGTATTTCAGATATTATATTTTCCTGATAAAGAGAATTAAAAAACAAACACATTCTGGAGTATAATTAATTAAATGAGAATTTTACAAAATGGCTTGCTTTATATAACTTGCAAAAGTTAGTCAATGGAAACCTATAGACTTATTTGCTTATGGACAAATCTAACATCCTTCTTGTTATCAATGGTTATTTTTCTCTATTAGAAAATGATACACTCTGGATTAAATTATTTTCTTTCCTTTGGACATTGTATTCATTTCTGCTTAATCCTTAACTCCTTTATCATATAAACTTGGCTCTGCCCCTTGGCCTGTTACATTGGAAGTGGTTGTCAGGATGGGGAAGATTCCTACCCTAGGTTGCTTTTCTTTTTAAATCTCCTAATTTTAATTATCTTATATTAATTTTTAAAAACTTTTATATTATAAACTGCTGAGAGTTACTGTATCAGTGAAATGTGGCCCATAAAATTAATAAATAAACAAATGATAAATAAAAATATGAGTACTTAGGATATAATTTTCTTCAGTATAAATTTTCCGTATAATAGGAAGAAAATTGTTCGTAATCTCTGAAAGAGGAGAAAATAAAAAAAATAAAGAGGAGAAATCTTTCCTTTCCTTTTCCTTTTCCCCTTCCTTTCCCCTTTCCTTTTCCTTTATAAAATTCTGGTTAGAATTATAATCCTGGTTAAGAGATTCCTAAAATGAAAAGCAGAATTGTGCTAATTCAATCCTAATGCTATCTAATGAATTGGTATTTTTCACAAAATTGTGTCATAAATTGCTAGTTTTGATTTAAAAATATCAATTATTTTTCTCTTTAAGATGCTATTGCAAATTTTTCTTTAAAAATTATGCATTCAACTAAACTTGATTGAATTTTTATTACCATTTTAGTGAAAAGGTATGATAAACTGTAGTCTGAAGGTATGACGGAGTCCTTCGGGATTGGGCGGCATAGAAATCAAATAAACTCAACTCAACTCAACTATGTATCATAGATGTCTTGCAAGGGAAAAAAGATTTGATTTATCTTACATTTCTACAGACATTGCCTACCTTCCTCTCTGAATTAGCCCACTTAAAAAAAAAATCTCAAGAAAGTTGGCACCATAATAGCAACTGCTGATAGGTGAAATAATGGAAGAATTGTGCTTTGCATCTAAAAGGAAAGAATCTTTTTCCTCTACATAGATATAACCATCAGCCTTTCCCCTTTGCAATCTGGAGGGAAATAGTGAATCCAAGGAATGAGAGTTTGAAAGTACTCACTAAGAATTTTTAGAAGGTAAAAGTTATAATTCCAGAATATTTACACAAACAAAAAAATACAGTGTATATATACATATGTATGCATGTATATATGCAATTTTAAAATGGCAAAACTCTAGCCTGTTTCTTTTCAGTTTTTGTCTGTAGTGGGCTTAGACACCCATTTCCTTTGTGAATAGTGGTAGATTGCATTTGTTCATTGCTGTGACACCCCTTTTATCAGCATGAGGTAACTCACAATGATTTGGCTTCAATTGGCTATGGAATGGAACTTTTGAGGATTTGAAGGAAGCCAATATTAATGGGCTGAGACTCAGTGATTGCTTTTCTGTTCATTCTCAGGTGGAATAAATCAGCATATTCAGGTGATGTAGGGGAAATAATAGAAATATGTATGTGTATGTAAACCAGAAGTCATGTTGAAAAGCTTCTGGTAGGGGTGGCCTGCTGAGCAAATAAGTAGATGAAGGAAAGGATATTGGTAACTTTATTAAGCAATCTCAGATAGAAATACCAATTATGTTGCTCACATCATTCCATGGACAGAACATTAATGTAGATATTCTTCATTTGATTTTGTATTATTTTACAATTCAGTTTTGAATAAAAATTTAAAACACAATTTAATACATATTACCACTTCAAACAGCTTATTCGTGCATTTTTATCTCAGATCTTATTAGGAAAAATGGTTGTGTCCAAAATCTCAAAGTATCCTATGGATGTGTCTAGTTGAACAGATGCAGGGAGCAGCATCTTAGTTTGCAAGATAGTTTGTAGATTAGTTATCTTGACTTGCATGGAGTAGCATCAGGATGCTTGCTATAAAACCAGTCTTTGATGTGTGCTTGTGGCACATTGGCCAGCATATCTGAGAAGTATTGTCCTTAGTATTAGTAGACTCTGTATATAGGCATAATGGCGAACCTATGGCAAGCACAGGTGGCACGTAGACCCATATTTGCCAACATGGCAGTCCTTGGCAGCCCTCAGCTCTGGTGCGCCAACTGATTTTTGGCCTTTCGGAGGGCTGGGGGAGGCTGTTTTCGCCCTTCCCAGGCTTCAGGAAAGCCTCAGGAGCCTAGAGAGGGTGAAAAACAGGGCCAACGGCCCAATCAGAAGTTCTTGAACAAACTTCCGTTGAGCCTGTTTTTCGCCCTCCCCAGAGTCCTGTTGGGCCGTTGGGCCATTTTTCACCCTCCCCAGGCTTCAGGAAAGCCTCAGGAGCCTGGGGAGGGTGAAAATTTGCTCCCCCCGTGAAGGTGGGGGGTTGCTCGTGCATGCGCAGGTGGGTGGGCACACACATGCACACAGTTTTGGCACACCTTTAGAAAAAGGTTAGCCATCACTGGAATAGATGCAGCTGAGACAAATAAAAAAGTTTAGTTTATTCATTCTTCCTCTTACAGTGTTATATAAAAGCTTCAATTGACTAAAGTCACAATGGTCAGGAGAGATCAGAATTTTTTGGCTCAACTGATAATTTAAAAAATAGTAACTGAAGCATCATACAACAAAATATATAATAATGTCAGCTGTATTTGTCAACATATGTTCTGCAGAAGATCACCAGTTTCTAAAAAGCTATAACCAAGAGGGTGAATTTGACTTTGAAACGAAGCTGTTCCCTAATATCAGAGCCATTACAGAAAACAATATGTTGTAGATTTTGCCCCTCCCCCCATTTTACAAACATTTTGGAAAGAGGAATGAATGAATCAGATGGGTTGATAGCAGATGCAGAAATAAGTCCTGTAGGTTTCTAGATGCCAAACTACACGAATTCATAGATGAAAATCGGAATACAGAGGTCCACACAATACAGGTGTCATGCATGTAGCAAGAAGAGTTGGCTAACAAGCGCTTATGGACTAAGTGCAAGTGTCCCACAAATGCATCCCAATGTAAATGCATTGAGGTTCTCCAGCATACTTTATGTCATATGAATAAGTCTAATTTGGAATGTCGGAATAGTAAATGAAATCAGTGAAAGAAAAATACATTGCCTCTAAGGGAAAGTGGAAAGATGTAATGGATCTGAATTAACGTGGTCTGATCTTGTGGAGTGAAATTAATGAAGGAAAGTATAGATACAGATTTAATTATGAACAAAAAGGCAAAAATGCAAATCATAAAGTTGCATTTTTATCATACATGTTACAGAGGATGCATATCAAAATAAAAAATTGTCAATAGTAATAATTGCATATTATACTCCAATGAATGGTGATAATTAAAGCACAAGGGGGGAGTTTGGGCAAAAATTGTACCTGCTTCCAAATGAATACAATCCAGGGAAAAATAGTTATTAAATGACATGGATGTGTACTCGCTTCATGATACCTTATAGAAAAATTGGCCCATTTAGACATGTGTTAATGAATGAGAACGGTGTCTATTTAATGAATAATCTGCTTAGATTATTATGCTTAGAAAAAAAGCCTATTTCAAATGTGTGGTTTAATTGTAGATCTGTTCATGCCTATGTGTGACAAAAGAATATGATTCTAAAAGCATGAATGATTTTATTATCTGGGAAAAGACTGAGAAAATTAGAGAAGCTTAAAAGAATGACGGAGGTTCTGCATATGAGACTATTCAGTATTGTCAACAGGAGATCTTCAAAAGAAGTGCAAGAAAAGTGAAAGAAACTAGAATGAGTAGAATAAAGAGAAAATTTGAATTCTATATGAAAAAATATGAAAGAAATATTAATATTCCAAGAAAATGTATGGAAAATGGATGTAAGAAAAATGAATGTGGAAGAGGCTCATCCTAGTTACTTGGGCTATGAAGAAGATGGGGAAATATGAACTTTCAGACTTGAAATTTTTATTATATTTCTACAATAAAATAGAATTCGCTCATCTGGTCATGTTTTCTTTTTGGTGCCCCTTGTTAGTCTGATGATGTGGAATGAATACAAATACAAATGGATAATGCAAAAGATGGGTTGATCAAATTGCAAACAAATATATTAAGAGTTAATATTTCAGAAAAGAGGGAGGAATAGGAAAATACATCCTGGGACAGAGTTGATAAGACACCCCCCCCCAAAAAAAGAGGTGAGAAATTGGGGGGGGGAAGGGTGGAGTCCAGATGTCAATGCAGTGGTGAAATTCAAAATTTTTACTACCAGGTCTGTGGGTGTGGCTTAGTGGGCCTGGCAGGGGAAGGACACTGCAAAATCCCCATTCCCTCACCACTCTTGGGGGAAGTATATTGCAAAATCTCCATTCTCACCATACTCTGGAGCCAGCCAGAGCAGGGGTGGGTTACGGCAGGCTCTATTGCCAGTTCGCTTGTGGCCACGTGGCATGCGCATACCTACACAGTATAATAAAAATTGTTCTGTGCATGTGCAGAACCGGTAAAAACAAGATGGCTCTGCCAGTTGCAGCAACCCAGGTCGCCAAACTACTACCGGTTCAGCCGAACCCGGCTGAACCAGTAGGAACCCTCCACTGAGCCAGAGGTGGTATTTGCCAGTTCTCCCAACTACTCAAAATTTTTGCTACCGGTTCTCTAGAACCTGTCAGAACCTGCTGAATTTCACCCCTGTGTCAATGAAAAGATGCAGAAAACCTAGTACTTTGCTGCCATGTAGTGATCATCTGGATTTTTATACTCAAATATGGTAACCTTAATTAGTTTCTATATGTAAAAGCACATTTCCAAACAAAACGGAGTACGGCAATCAATCTACATTTTAATTTAATAAGAATCTAATTAGACTTACATACGGTCTTAAGGCATTCTTATAAATAAAAAGTATATTAGAAGTTGACACATTGATTTGCAGTTTTCTATATTTTACATAAATGTATTTATTTGGTATCATCCAACATGTATTACTTATAGGGAGTCAATTTTTTAAAAAGCAGAATTGATTAAACTTGGACAGAAAACCAAAAAATGATTCTAGAATTTGCTCCTCATTTTATCTGTTCTGGGTATTCAATGCAAAGACTGAGAATTCCTGTGATGTATAGATTAAAATTTAATTACTGAGTGGTACTGCTATTTCTTATCCAGTTCTAACTCTCATAACATTCCAGAAGAGCAGATTCTATACAGCTAAGGGTTAAACTGTGGTTGTGGTCTCCAAGCTTTTGTTTACTTGCAGACATTTCATTCCCAATTAGATAACATCTTAAGTGCTACTGAGTGTGGGCTTTGTGATCTGTTTTATATATAGTAACTAGTCCTGCCAGTCTTAGTGGGGGTGTGGTTTTCTCCTTGGTATTTCCTTGAATAGGTATTATTTTCTTTTTGATTGTCTGATGTTAATCCCCATTTATCTGGATATTGTCTATGGACTGTCTTCTGGTCTTTTTCATTTCCTTCTTAGCTTTTTCATTCTCTTGAATGGTGTGTAAATGTGGTTTATGTCTATATGTGCATTGGAGGCTGATTTGGCTAGATGCCAAGCTTCCAGGAATTCCCTAATGTTTCAGATTTTGCTTAATCTAGGATGCTCACATTTTCCCAGTTGACTCTGTCCTCGTGTTGTGCGACTGAAGCTGTTTGTGTTGTGAGATTAAACTGTTTTCATTGTATCTTCTGCTAGTTACTATTCATGGATGCTGGTCTTCTGCCTACCTGTCCTACATAGTGACTATTCCATCTTTACATTGTATGTTGTAAATGAATGTTGTTTTTTCTTCTTGGGTTATTGGGTCTGTTGGGTTACTTGAGCACTTTTGAAAGGCTTTAGTTAATTTGTGTGCTACAATGATGCCATATGGTTGTAATAGACTGTTAGTTGTTTCTGAGATGTTTTTGATACATGACGTATGTTGGGTGGGTTGAAGTGGGTTAAATGGTGAGGCACTTTTTAGTAAAGTTGTGCAGGTATCCATTTTGTTGGATGATATTACATACGTGGTCTGTTTCACTTTTCTGGTGTTCCAGGTTGCTGCAGAGAGTTTTTCTCATGGTAGGTTATATTCCAGAGTACAAGTGGGGATGTTTAACACAGATTCATTTGCATTTTAATATCACAGGATTTCAGAGTCACTGACTATTTTATTCATAAGAATCTTTCAGGAGACACTTGAAGAGAGGACAGTGCAAGAAAGTTTCTTTTTAGCCATTACTTTCATTGTTATTCATTGGACTCTAATTCTTTGTTCTTTTAACCCAGTCTGTCTTTCCAGTTTGCATTATGCAGCATCCAGTGATTTTATAACCAACAACAAGTGCTTGTTATCTATACAAGTAGTCCTTGGTATTTGTTTGGTAACTGTTACAACACCACTAAAAAAAGGGAGTTATGTCCGTTCCTTGCACATATAACCTTTGCAGCATCCCCAACATCACATGATCAAAATTCAGACTCTTGGGCAACCTACATGTATTTATGATGGTTACAGGGTACCGGGGTCTAATCAGCTTCCAATAAACATAGTCAACAGGGGAAATTGAATTTGCTTAATGACCACGTGATTTGCTTAACAACTGCAGTCTAGGCTCCTCTGTTCTCCACTGTCTTTCAAAGTTTGGCCAAATTCATATTCTTTGTGTCGATGACACTATCTAATCTTTTCATCCTCTGTTGTCCCCTTCTCCTTTTGCCTTCAGTGTTTCCCAATATCAGTATCTTTTCCAATGAGTGCTTTCTTGTCATTTGTGGCCAAAGTATCTGAGCTTCAGTATATGTCCTTCCAAAGAACAATCAGGATTGATTTCCTTTATGATTGACTGATTTGATCTCCTCGCAGTCCAAGGGACTCGCAAGAGTTTTCTCCAGCACCACAATTTGAAAGCATTGATTCTTATGGTCCAATTCTCAGAGCCATACATTATTACTGGGGAAAAGCATAGTTTTGATTATATGGATCTTTGGTGATGTCTATGTTTTTTTATATGCTGTTTAGGTTTGCCATAACTTTCCTCCTAAGGAGCAAGAGTCTTTTAATTTCATGACTGCAATTGCCATCTGCAGTGATCATGGAGCCCAAGAAAATAAAGTTTGTTACTGCTTCCATTTCTTCCCTTTCTATTGGAGTGATGGGGATTGGATACTATGGTCTTAGTTTTTTTTAAAAAAAAATTGGTATTCTTTATTCTTTCTGTGAACAATCTTTAAATTCTTCAAAAATGTTCTTGTCTTTTCATACTCATTCATCTCTTGTTTCAAAATTCTTGTCCTCATCGTTGCCAGGCCCCTTTTATACTTCCAGCATTGCAACTTCAGCAGATTCCTCTTAAACTCCAGAATAAGGAAATAATCTAAATTATTTGTCTGATTTGCTATTTTGACATCTTTTTTTCAATTTTTAATTCATCTTTCATTTGTAAATCCATTATCTATCTATCTATCTATCATCTATCTATCTATCTATCTATCTATCTATCTATCTATCTATCTATCTATCTATCTATCTATCTATCTATCTATCTATCTATCATCTCTATCTATATTGCACCTGTAAGTCCATTTTATTTAACAGTGCTTGCTCTTCTTCAATAACACCTTCCAATTCTATAATAGAATTGAAGAGAGAAAAAACCGCCTGTATCCATAAAACATTTTTTTAAACGTAGTCATCAATGGTGCATTCTAATGACCCATCTTCAGTCATGTTATTAGTTTCAGAATCTAAACAAAAATAATTTTTCCATGAGAAATGATCCTTTCAATCAATTTCAGAGTCTTAAATCAAGTCCATCTGAGCCCTTAATTCATTTCAAACTTTCTAAAGCCAACAATAATTTTCCTTTTTCGTTGTATTCCAAAATTTATACATTTTTAAATTTATAATTAAAATATTTGACATATAATTAAATTCTTTGAAGGCAACCGAACTGGTGATTTCAATAAAACCTGTCAATCTGAAAGTGCTTAATCTTTAAAGAAAGCCAAAGGGGGGAAATTAAATCCAAAATGATTAACAGATGAGTCCTAGTCAAATTTAGAGTTTGTAATAGTGCTAAAAGCATGATGACAGAATCCCATGACTCCTGGCTGGTCACAAGTCAACCACAAATCATGCGGTTCTCTATCCACTCGCAAAAAAATCCCACCTGTATGGAATATCTGTGGGTAATCTGATAATTTCCTTTGTTAATTCTAGCAAGTTTTTAGCAGCCAAAAATGCTGGTATTTAGGAATGTGTTCTTCTCTTCCTCTCTTTTAGAAGAACATTAGTTTGCTATTATAGCTCACTGAAAGTTTGTGTTTTGGAATACTTTGGCCATATGATGAGTTCTATTACACCATAGCAGCAGAAGGGAAAAAAGCAGAACTATGCATCTTCATATAATATCTGGCAAGACACACCCTAGTTCTTATCTTACGCATATTAACTATTTTTTTTGTATGCTGATAATATAGAGGTCATTGTCTAGGTTAGCATCATAGTCCCTCTTTTTGTTATATTGTCATCCATAATGTTAATAATAAATAAACAAATCTCTTTTTTTAAATACTTCTGATCTCTCTTATACATTTACCTCTTCCATACATTTCTGTTCTGACCCCCCCCCCTCCAGCCTGTGAGTAACGCAGACACAGGTTTGGCTATTTGCCACTCTTTAATCACAGGAATTACAACTCCATTGGCTGAAAGCCCAAACAACACTCTCATGCAAGAAGGGTTGGCAGCAACCCAAACCAAACAGAATGGAAATACAAAACAGACCAGACAAGAGTTCCTCAAGACTGTTACGAACGGTTGTGTCCTGCAAAAGGACCCTTCCCAATTTCTCACTTATATACTCTCTTGGGAGGGGGCAAGCCACAACTACCTGGCTTGATTACCTCTTATGAGTCTGCCTTCTGAGTTGCTGCTTCCGTTTCTCTGCCCTTCTTTGCCTAGTGTCAGGAACAAACTGCCTTTGATTTTCCCTACTGCTCCATGCCTCAGGCACCTCCTGGTGGCCAACCAGCCTCTCTGGTCCCTGCTCTGAGTCTGAACCCTGCCCAAGGTCCTCCACATCTTCCATAGCAGACTCATAGGGTTCCTCGCTATCCGAGTCCATCAGCAGCTCAAACGGATCCTGCTGGGCCACAACACATTTCCATATATTTTTAACACTATAAAATACAATGTAAGTCTTTATTTCCCTTTCTTGTTTAATTTGACAAACTGAAAATCATATTAATATATATATACAGAACAGCAATTAAAGCAGGGCTTTTTTCAGAATGAAGCATATATTTATGATTTAGAAAGTATAGAAATTGTTTTAAGTCCAAACAAAATTACAATAAATAAATTCAGACCTAATACTGCCTTATTACTTGCCCCTAAAAAATGAACCTTGACTTTAGATGTTCCCTCTTTTTTACTTCAGGATTATTTTTATAGGAGTTTTATGATTTTTGTAACAGTGGCTTGTTGTATTTGAACTAGTATAGCAATTGTCCACAAAAACAGTATTAATGGAGCAAGTACCTAGGCATCTGCCTTGTATATATAATAGCAAAACGTTTTATTATATTTGAACTCATCCTGCATTTTTTATAGATACAGTCCTTTTTTAGGCTGAAGAGAAAATCCCAGAGTGATTAGGAAATTACTTAAATAATGTTTTAATGCCATCCATTTGGTAAATTAACAGGATAGAAGTTTGGGAATGGAAGAGATTTGATAATTAAGTAGCAGGGCTGGTGTAGCTGTGACTTAATTATTATTCCTAGTAGAGCAGAAAAAGTGAGGCAGCTAATGAAAATATTAAAGTGAATCAAGGGAGAAGCATAAGAGTAATATAGTAGGTGCTCTATCGTTTTTGATTCTTTGCATGGTGCAAGCATAAGTACGAGAATATAGGAAATGAACTAAAGAGATTTTGTAAATTAGAAAATGATACTGAAATGGAGGGAAGCATTTCAAGGGAAGATGAACATGCAGCCATCCATGCAGATTGTTACGAGTTCTAATTCTAGCATTAGGACATTGGATTGTACACATATATTTTAATAAAGAAATTGTACCTTGAGAATTATATATAGCAGTGGTTTAGAAACTGGATGTGAGGTGGAAAGTCACAATGTTTAGTACTGGATGTGAGGTGGAAAGTCACAATGTTTAGTGAATTTCTCCCCCCACCCCAAAGTGCACAATACAGATGAATTAAAAGTGCTTAGTAACCCCAATAACTTATATTGCATTATTCCTTTTGTTTTAACCTATTTACATATATTCTATATAGAAAACCCTAAATCACAGGTAATACAATTTTTATAAAGCACTGTTACTTTGGGTAGAATATTTTACAAGTTGGAAATAAGATAATAATGAATGATTGAAGATCATTTCTGTTTATACAAGATGGAGGAATAATGATCCTGGTTCTTCGTGAAATAACCGAACTTAGGGATTTTAGAAAGACTGTTAAGATTCCCCATGCTTGAAACATATATATTATTCATATCAGTGGTGGGTTCCGGATGCCATTGCAACCGGTATGGTTGCAACAGGGCCCGACGTCCTCCACATGAACGTGCGTGGCACGCACACACACATGTGTGGCGCGCACATGCGTTGTACCTTCCAGCGATGCCTCCGCAATGCTCCAGCTGCTCGGCGGAGCATCGCACAGGTGCTGTACGTGCCATGCACATGCGTGGAAGCGCTGAAGGCTTTAAAAGACAGGTAAGGAGCTTGGGTGGGCATGAGGGCCCTCCGGAGTACCGTACCGGAACAGTGCCCAGTGCTCCGGGCAGGCTCCGGTATGCCTGTACCGGGACATACCACCTGCAACCCACCACTGATTCATATACTCAATTTGAGTAGCAGTATAGATTATTTGAGGCTATGGTAATCTATTGGTGTTGATTAGTATCAATATGCCTGCATATTTTCCAAGCCCTATCTTACCTTTGGGTGGGAATGTGTTAATTGAGCATACCTACCATTCATCCACTGTAATAATTAGCAATTCTACCCACAACAACCATAGCACTTAAGATAAGGTCTCAAAATTTTAGAATTTTGGAAGGAATTCTCTTGGGGAGTTGCTTATATAAAAGAAATTAAAACATTGGGATACACAAATGCTTGGTGATGCCCAAGGTTTTACAATAAACACCCTTGTGACCTCAAGACTGGACTACTGCAACGCGCTCTACATGGAGCAGCCCTTGAAGAGTGTTTGGAGACTTCAGCTTGTCCAGAATACAGCCGCATGAGCGATTGTGGGTGCGCCTCGGTATACCCACGTTACACCTATCGTCTGCGAGCTGCACTGGCTGCCTATTGGTCTCCGGATACGCTTCAAGGTGCTAGCCGTCACTTATAAAGCCCTACATGGTATTGGACCTGGGTACTTGAGAGACCGCCTCCTGCCAATTACCTCCCAAAGACCCATTAGATCCCACAGACTAGGCCTCCTCCGAATTCCATCTGCCAATGCCGGCTGTCGACTACCCGGAGGAGGGCCTTCTCTGTGGCTGCTCCGGCCCTCTGGAACGATCTCCCCGTGGAGATTCGGAGCCTCACCACCCTTCAGGCTTTCCGTAAAGCCGTTAAGACCTGGCAGTTCCAGCAGGCCTGGGGCTGCTGAGTTCCATCCCCACTTGAACAGGTGTGCTCACTGAGACCTTTTAAATTGGTTCTGTATTGTTGTTTGTCTTTGTTTTCTTTCCTTTTGTATTGTTCCCCTCCCTTCCGGTTTTGTTAGCTGCCCTGAGTCCCTCGGGAATAGGGCGGCATACAAGTTGAATAAAACCTAAACCTAAACCTAAAATCCAAACTTTTTGTGTTGTTTTCTGTTGAAGGTATAAATCCATTCCCTTTGATCTGTAAATACCTCATGACCTATTGACTACAAGGGAATAGTAGGATGCAGATAGAAAGTAAAGGACGTACTCTAAATTCCCTCCTTGTCACTTTGCTTACTCTTTGTTTTAAGAGATCACTAATCTGAGGTCAAATTCCTCAGATTGGCTAATAAAGAATATTCTGTTCTGTTCTTTCTTCTCAGGCATAACATGTGGAGGATTTTGGAGGGTTTAGAAGTTATTACAATTACACACACAATTAGTACTAAACAAATGAGGGATTTTTAGACAGTAAAATATTTGTGTTAATAAAGTAGTATGTTACAATATGTATCATACTAAGTGAGAATATTATTTACAAATTAGTATGTATGAAAGAGAATGTGAAATATAACAAGTCAAGTCTTAACCTATTTAATTTTCTCAAGTCTCTTTCCCTCATTTTCTACTTATACAGTACTTTATTATGGCTTCTTCTTTCCTCCTTATCTCAATTAGTGATACTGGAATGTCTGTTTTCTCCTTGGCTGTCTTGCTGCCTAACAAACCTTTTAATACAGAAGTTTCTTCTGTCCAGTGTCTGAATCTCCTTACACAACAATCTGTCCTCCTGTTTCCCCCCCACATTTCCCCCATAAGCCGCTCCAGGATTTTTCTCCCGATTTTTCTCCTAGTCCCAAGGCTGTAATCTCTGGGCTCGTTCCTCCACTTCACTCGATATTAACCAGATGACATCCTCTCAGGCAGTATATCTTGCAGCATCTGAAATATAGCATGCTTCCCCTTTCTCTGTTTACTCTTTTTGTATTGTATATCGAAGGCATGCACATGTCACTTCACAGGTGCCTTCTAGCATTTCTCCCCCTTCCTATCTATGTGTTCTTAGTCTTATGCTGAGTCATCTGTCTTCCCAAAAAATAAATCTAAGACATCTAGTATAGACCCAGACACTTTTCTTCAGGCAGGCATTTCACTCTGCCACAATGCTTTTTGATAGTAGGATGCAGTTAGCTAGGTGCTAGACGTGTATTTGTAGTCTGCTGAAGCAAGGTAAGAAAACAAAACGTATCCAAATTCCCCCTGTCTTTCTTTAATGTACAGTACTGAAAGCTATAAGGTATAAAGCTTGCAAAACTATCTAAGCTTTGCCTTTTCACCGATTTCAGCTACCAGATTCGGAACAGATGGGAAATAACCAGAGCTTCCTATGGTAAAACTGAAACACAGAGAGTCCTTGCCTAATGATGGTAATTGGGTCTGGCAACTCTAAGCCATGCAATTGTAAAGCGTGAAATCACATGACTGTGCCAATTTCCAATGGCAATTGCAGTAGCTCTAGCTGCTATTATTAGATGAATCTCATGCAGTTGCAACAATTCACAGTCACATGGGTGTGACTGTATCCTCTGACCATTTGCAACCTGCTGTCAGCTTTCCCATAAACTTTGCTTGTCAGAAGCTAGCATTGAAAGTTGCAAAGTGAGTCAGTTGCCAAGTGCCCTAAATTGTGGTCACATGACTGTAGGAAAGCTTGAACAGCCACAACAAGGATACATCGTTAAATACTTTTCATTTAGAACTATTGTAACTTTGAATGGTCACTGAATGAGTGGACGTTCAATGAGTACTGTCTGTGTTATGTCTCTCTTTCCAACTGTGGCAATGGCATATTCTTAGACAATTGTCAAGAAACAAAAGTAGAAGAGCAAGGTTATCTATTAAGGGGAGTTTGGTATTGAGCAAACCTGGTGAATAATCAAATACTCCATGAACAAAATACCAGGCTTCTCTCAACTGCTGTCACAAATCAGAAGCTTCGTAGGCAAGGATAGCACTTAAACCAAGCAATCCCCAAATATGAAATACAAATGCAATTATAATGGAAGCAAGATTCAATTTTGGTGCCTCTTCTGCCAATGTACCACAATCAGCTTTGAATTACAGAACTGGATAGGAGAGATGATTTGTATCTGTGCATTGTTATGATAACAAATAATACGATCTACAGCATTTGTTTCTGACCTTGATAACTCTACAGTTCAGAATAAGTAAATAAAAATTGGGAAATGCTGCACTGTTCTAATTTAAGGGTTATTAGGTCTAAAGCTAACTTAAATCAAATAAAAACAGATAAACCAAACAATGATACAGTAGAGGCTTTGGAATTGTCCTCAACATGGTTAGTCATCTTCTGTTAAAACATAATATTTCAATTTCAATGTAGACTTAAGGATATAAATTCACATTTTCTAATGAATGCAAATCCTCCTGTCTTTGACAAAGGGATTTCCATTTTGGAGGCAATTTAGACCCTTCTAAAAAGGCACTAAAAATACTGTATATCATTAGGATTTTTTTTTAATCCTAAAGAATTTGAAATGTACAAATAAAAATATAATAGCTGGGTTGTACTGGAAATCAAATAATTCTTAATCATTTGAAGGTGTATGATCCACTGACAGAGGCAGAAAGGGAGAGGATGACTATGGAGATTCTCAGCTATCCAGGTCCTGGTTGTCCCAAAGGTGCTTTTTCAGGAGGCAACTGCACTTTCTTGTTTTTCTTTGAAGATGTTTCATTTCTCATCCAAGAAGCTTTTTCAGCTCTGACTGGATGGTGGGAAAGGGAAGGATTTATATTCCTTGCAGACAGTTGGTCATTTGCATTCTTTTAGAGAGATGTTGAGGCCACTTGGAGGTTTAGCTGTGTCCTCAAGGTCACTGGAATAGTGCAAATGGATGTTGAGCTTCTTGGCTGTAGGATTTTTCTGTCCTGTATCCCTTCCCTGTTGAAGACAGGCAGGCTGTTGGGGATGAGTATGTATTGCCTGCATCTCAAACTGAAGTGCAAAGCTCTCCTGTAGTCTGCAACTTTTCTGAAAATCCATTCATACTCCCACACCATTTGAAGGGTGTTCATTCCAAAGTGCATAGTTAAATGTCTATGGCGAGTCTCAGTCATCAGGTCATAATTGTCCCAAAGGTGCTTTTTCAGGAGGCAACTGGACTTATCCAAGGATGTTTTCTGCCCTGTATCCCTTCACTGTTGAAGACAGGGACAGGCTGTTGGGAATGAGTCTGCAGCCTGCAGTCAAGAAGGTGGCACACACATTTGCACTACCCAGGTGACCCTGAGGAAACAGAGATATCTCTAAGTGCCTTAAGTTCTCACTAAAAAAATGAAAATGACCAGCTGCCTGCAAGGAGTATAAATCCATCCATTCCATCCAGTCAGAGCTGAAGAAGCTTCTTGAATGAGAAGCAAAACATCTTCAAAGAAAAATAAAATCTAATTGCCTCCTGAAAAAGCATCTTTGTGACAAAGGGGGAGAATATCCCTCTTTGCAGTCTCAGTTTCCAGTCAGTCCCCTAAAAATGTACTCCAAATGGTTGGAAGACTCTCCATAACATAAAGAAAACTATAAAAATGGCAAGACCTTCCCCACTCTCATGTCCATCCAATATTCTGGATCCAATTCAATTTATACAAAAGTTTGGATGGGGTGTTCATTACTACATTACATTCCTAGGATAGTTCCACCATAGACAGAATACCAACAGAATACCATACACTGGACAGAGACATTTTACTTCTCTTTCTCTTGACTAAAATGAAGTTGGGATTGCAAAAAATATTGCAGTGGTCACCGTTGATCATAAAGCTAATTGCATTCAAATATCAAATAGCCTATCTTTCTTAGTTCCTTTTTTAGCTAAAGCAATTCTTGTATTTCTGACTTCCTGCTCTTATACAGAATCTGCAAATCCTATCTCTTCGACTGAGTGATCAGTGACATGTCATGCAACCTTTGTTTACTTTGGCACAAATACACTTGATGACATTTGTTGAAACAACACAGAATGGCTTCCCTGGACTGGTGCTCCAAATTCTGCACTTTATCAGCTTTCTTTGATAAAGTATTTTGGTAATTGTAAAAGGTGTTTCTGAAGATTGTACAGTTCAGTTGCTCCAAATAGGCTGCATTTATTTCAATAAAATACTCCCCTTGATATACATTCAGGTTGCCTTTGTTCTCCATCATTTCACTCAAGGTGCATGTACTATATATATCAATGCTTACACTGTTAAAAGCCCAGTAAAGGAGAATATTTGTAGTTCAGGGTTGAAATGAGGGGTCCTGTTAAAACAATTGTTGTGAAATGTGTAGATGCCAAATCCTATATAGTCTTATCTCTTCCTACATTTATTTAAAGTAGGAGGGAGCCCTATGCTCCTTTCCTCTATTCCTTTAAATTGGGTAGAGGGTGGAGTAGAAATAATTGCTTCAGGCAAATATCTTGTGCAAAAGGACCTAGACAACAATTGTATCTTGAGAAGTCATAAAGGACATGAGATTTCTGTCTTAATTGTCTTCTTTGTTAATGGCTTTGTAGAACAGAGAGATAAAATCATCCATTAGATGTATATTAGCCAAGATGTATGAATGTTTCCAAATGACTTACTGGACAGTTCCCTGAACGTTAAAGAATGACCAGATGAATTTATCATCCGCTGATAACCTCTCCTATTACTTCCTGTGATTTTCTTACCATAGAAATCCACTAAAGAGGAAAAGACAACATAGTCATACAATATCTTTTCGTAAAAGAACTAAAAATCACCAATCTGAAAGCTCTGCAAGGTATGCTTGTCTTGCCAGTTGTCAACAGATGTGTGACCTCTATAACCACTCCCATCCTCTTTCTTTTGTGCTGTGAAGCAAAAAGTACAAAGATGTTGCCATCCTAATGTCCTATTTCTTGACTGCTGGAAAAAGAATGTTGGGCTAGATAAGTAGAGTCCAGCATAGATCTTTGCCTCCAATCATCATTAGCAACAATAATCTCCATGAATTTGGATTAATTTTAAAGCATACAAATACGCAGACATAATTTTTCTATGCATCAACTTCCTTTTCATCAAATATGAACCCACTTTCACTTTTCCATTTACTTTTTTTTAAACAGAAAATTTGACGGTTTCCTTTTTAAAAACTATAAGAATGCCAGACTTAACCAAAATTTTTTTTGATGCATATGTAAAATTAATCATATTTAATGCAGTATTTTGCATAAAAATAATAGCTTAAAGAAATAGCTTAGCATATTATTCATCCATCCATCCATCCATCCATCTATGTGGGTTGGCATATGCTTGATAAGTTCTCCAAGCACTGTAATATTCATCTATATTCAAGGTAAAAGCAACTCCCCAAGTTCAAACAACTATTAAGAATTATTGCAAAAGAAGGGGTAATTCATTTTCAGAATTTGTTGGTAATTATGTAGGTAAGTGGAATATATCTGAGAAATCAGAGTTGCAGAGCTAAAATTTTCTGGAAGTTAAGATCTAAAGCTGCAGAACTATTTTGAACTATGATGCCATTCTTTTATCTTTATCTTTTATGTTTTATTGATATTAGTGTAATGTCTTTGATTGTTGTGAGCAATGTATGTCCCTGGGAATGAAATGGCATAGAAGTTTAATAAATTAAGCTTGATTATACAGTCAACCAGATTTTTAGACTTGTATGTTAAGGAATGTTGATAAACTAATCAAAATTGGTAGATGAGATACTATAGATCCGTACTTATAGTACACCAATTATGACATCCCAGGTTCTTGGGAAGAGCTTGATGGAAATAAAAGTCAGAAGCAACTAAAGAACTGGCAGCTATGATGTCATGTTATTGTGTATATGCCATATTTTTCAAAGTATAAGAATGCAACCGAGTATAAGACGTACCAAGGTTTTGAAGAGGCAAATTTTTTAAAAAAGTTTTTGCGCTCTGCAAATATCCCAAAAATGGTCTGTTTTTGTGAAAAACAGGCCTGTTCCCCCCCCCCCCCCAAAAGGGCATGAATAGCCTTTAGGAGACTTGTAGAGTGCTCCTGAGGGGGGCAAAAAGAAGCAAAAAACCAGCCCATTTTTTGTGAAAACGGACAGTTTTTTTTGTCAAATAAGGGCATGGATAGCCTTTATGAGGCTTATAGAGTGCTCCTGGGTGTTGGGGGGGGGCAGATCTGAACAAAAACAGGCCATTTTTTGCTCATTTCTGCCCTCTCCAGCCCCCAGGAGTACTCTGAAAGCTTCTTAAAAGCTATGCACGGCCATTTTGGTGAAGGAGGTGTGGTTTTAGGAAGCAGAAATTGCTGTATTCAGTGTATAAGACACACCCAGATTTTCAGCCTCTTTTTTGAGGGAAAATGGTGCACCTTATACTCAGAAAAATATGGTAATACAATTACAGACTAATGGCATGACAAAGTAGCAATAAAATGCATTGGAATATTTCCAAGTTATATCACTTGCCTGCAAGCAAGAGTTAGAGGGCCACAAAATAGACAAAGTGTTCTGGGATTTTAGATTTTAGACAAACAGGCATCTGCCACACAACATCCCAAACTTAACAATTATTGATAAGAAAGGCAAAAAAATCTGGGGAGTAGATTTGAAGTAGAACTAGACAGCGACCAAGCACAGAGAGCACCAAGAACTCCACAGTTCAACCCTGAGCAAATAATATTCTCTTTGGTTGCTAGCCTGGCTAGTGGACATTGCAATATTTTTAAAAGCAGAATTCCCCAATCTTTTTGGCTTCACAGACTGGGGAAGAGAGGATGGTCCCATGGGCAAGCACACACACACACATGCACACACACAGCTCCATTTGCACTCACCCACCACTTCCGCAGCCTGATTCCGAAAGACTCAAGAGCCGGTAGTGGGCCCGGGGATTGGGGGTCCCTGTTTTAAAGCACATGATATGCATTTTTAATCAATTCAAGGAATCTAACAGTCAGCTTTTAAATAATGTAAAATTGGCTTATGTAAAAACTCACTATAATGATTAAATAATAATGTACTCAGATCATCTTTGCAATTTTGCAAAGATTTATTATTTATTTATTAAATGCATATCTCATTTTTTGTCTCAAAATAACATCTCAAAACTCCTAGTCCTTCTGCGCTACGGTATACTAGGTTTCAAGTATTTATATAATTGCCTGTTAATACACTAATAACAGGCACAATTAACAGATAATATATTATTGTTTCTTAACTGTCTACATACCACCCAAGTATAGAATTGTTATTAACATTTAACTTTAAAAATAAATTTTAAAACTCTTACTATTAAGGAAGCTGGAAGAAGCAATACTATATTTTATACTTTTAGAAGTAATTTGTCCAATGTAAATTCACTCTACTACTTTGTGAATTGCACCATGGTAACTGTCCTTAATTTCTCAGTTTGAACACTTAATTGAGTGTTCTAAAAAGGGTATTCTGCACCTTTAAGCACCAAATTCCTGGATGTATTAGAGACTAAACTAGCAGCCTCCCATATCTCATGAAAGTCTCCTTGAGAATCCTAGGAATTTATCAAAATAGCTCCAGAACCAGTAGGAGTTAGAATGAGACATCTTACACAAAGTATTTTCTGCTCATACAAATTATCTCTGAAGCATGTCAAAAATGAGCTCCCTAAATTTCGCATTTAAATTAAAAAAAAAAGTCTTCTAAGAAACACTCGTTGTTATCTATATGAAGCTTTATTTATAGATCAAATATAGCCAGTAACAAAGCAGCTGGTAAGAAAGACCGGTCCATAAAAGCAAATTGTAATTTAGTGTGAAAATTCCAAAATTATGAAGGGCAACTCTATATATATTACTACATACAGGTGAAACTTGAAAAATTAGAATATCGTGCAAAAGTTCATTTATTTCAGTAATGCAACTTAAAAGGTGAAAATAATATATGAGATAGACTCATTACATACAAAGCAAGATAGTTCAAGCTGTGATTTGTCATAATTGTGATGATTATGGTTTACAGCTCATGAAAACCCCAAATCCACAATCTCAGAAAATTAGAATATTGTGAAAAGGTGCAATATTCTAGGCTCAAAGTGTCCCACTTTAATCAGCTAATTAAGCCATAACACCTGCAAAGAGTTCCTGAGCCTTTAAATTGTCTCTCTGTCTGTAGGAATCACAATCATGGGAAAGACTGCTGACCTGACAGTTGTGCAGAAAACCATCATTGACACCCTCCATAAGGAGGGAAAGCCTCAAAAGGTAATTGCAAAAGAAGTTGGATGTTCCCAAAGTGCTGTATCAAAGCACATTAATAGAAAGTTATGTGGAAGGGAGAAGTGTGGAAGAAAAAGGTGCACAAGCAGCTGGAATGACCTCAGCCTGGAGAGGATTGTCAGGAAAAAGCCATTCAAAAGTGTTGGGGACTTTCACAATGAGTAGACTGAGGCTGGAGTCAGTGCATCAAGAGTCACCACACACAGACGGATCCTGGACATGGGCTTCAAATGTCACATTCCTTTTGTCAAGCCGCTCCTGAACAACCAACAACGTCAGAAGTGTCTTAACTGGGCTAAGGAAAACAGACCTGGTCTGTTGCTCAATGGTCCAAAGTCCTCTTTTCTGATGAGAGCAACTTTTGCATCTCATTTGGAAACCAAGGACCCAGAGTATGGAGGAAGAATGGAGAGGCACACACTGCAAGATGCTTGAAGTCCAGTCTGTGTTGATTTAGGGAGCCATGTCATCTGCTGATGTTGGTCCACTGTGCTTCATTAAGTTCAGGTTCAATGTAGCTGTCTACCAGGAGATTTTGGAGCACTTCATGCTTCCTTCCGCAAACGAGCTTTATGGGGATGCTGACTTCATTTTCCAGCAGGACTTGGCACCTGCCCACACTGCCCAAAGCACCAAAACCTGGTTCAATGACCGTGGGATTACTGCACTTGATTGGCCAGCAAACTCCCCTGATCTGAACCCCAAAGAGAATCTATGGGGCATTGCCAAGAGAAAGATGAGAGACATGAGACCGAACAATGCAGAAGAGCTGAAGACCACTATTGAAGCATCCGGGTCTTCCATAACACCTCAGCAGTGCCACAGGCTGATAGCTTCCATGCTACTCCGCATTGAGGTAGTAATTGCTGTAAAAGGGGCCCAAACCAAGTACTGAGTACATATGCATGCTTATACTTTTCAGAGGTCCGATATTCTATGTACAATCCTTGTTGTATTGATTGCATGTAATATTCTAAATTTCTGAGATTGTGGATTGGCTGTAAGCCATAATCATCACAATTATGACAAATCACTCCATGAACTATCTTGCTTTGCATGTAATGAGTCTATCTCATATATTAGTTTCACTTTTTAAAGTTGCATTACTGAAATAAATGAACTTTTGCATAATATTCTAATTTTTCGAGTTTCATCTGTATTATTACTCATCTGATTCTTTTTCCTGAACCAAATGCTGCTTCCCATATTTCATCAGTCCACTGCCTAATCACTGTCTGTCCTAATCTAAATTAAACATCTCAAATTAATTTTAAAATTATATCAATATTGGCATCTTGTTCAGATATTTCACCTCAAAAGTGTTCAAGAAGTCACTTCAAGCTGCTCAGAATCACCTGAAAACACACACACACACACACACACACACACACACACACACGAGGGAGAGTTAAAAAAAATCAGCAAACAAAAAAGAACACTGCTAGATTAGGGGTCCCCAACCCCAGTCTGGGATCCCTAACAACTTATGTTTGTACATATTGAAAATAAGCCCAGCGATAGAATGAAAAGTTTAATAATGTGTAAGTCATCCATCTGGAAGCATCAACAGTCAAATCAAAAAATACTTTGTAATAAAATAGCCTCTAAACAGATTACTTGACATAAATAATTCAGATTAAACAAAGACAGAAATTATTCATTGAGTAGCTATTACTTTTTCTTTTTAACAGAACAGCAACTAAGTTAATGTATTTCTGGCATCTTCACATTACACAGGTCTGCAACTAAAAAGCTGTTTGATTATTTTCATCTAATTTCCATGTATTTTGGTGTGCTGAAAACAAATAAAATATTGAAAAAACTCCTTGACGTCATGATTTGCCACATGTAAAATTGTCTTCAAATTTATCATTTTTTTTAATTTTTGGTATTTTTTTATATTATGGGTTTTTAACCAAATTTAAAGTCCAAATTACTATTAATTAATTCACATAAGTCCATTTAAGATATAAAATGCCCAAAAAACCTTAAAGGGTTTGTCCGAGTTATGTAAAAAAATATATAGCACTGTAAATCTGATGGCCAGCAATATATGCATAATAGCAGTTAGACTTATATACCGCTTCATAGGGCTTTCAGCCCTCTCTAAGCAGTTTACAGAGTCAGCATATTGCCCCCAACAACAATCTGGGTCCTCATTTTACCCACCGCGGAAGGATGGAAGGCTGAGTCAACCCTGAGCCGGTGAGATTTGAACAGCCGAACTGCAGAACTGCAGTCAGCTGAAGTAGCCTGCAGTGCTGCATTTAACCACATCGCCACCTTGGCTCGCATAAGCTAAGCAAGTTTTAAGTCTATGCTTCTAATGGTAGAAGGGGTTAATCTTTCCTGAAGAATCCAGTGGGAGGGAGACACAGGGCAGATAGCAGCATCTTCGGTCAGTGTAGGGGGCGTGGCCAGCACTGTGAAGTCTCGTGTACAGAGACAGAGCTGCTCTCTCCTGCATGCCACTCTTGTGCACGAATCAACATCAGGTTCTTGGTTCTAGGCTGTTCACACTTTTTCATCGCAATTCATGTTAGCTCGTCATTCCTCAACCATTATGTTATGGCTTCACAAAAGTGTATTAATTCACCAGACAGTTTTTTCATCTGTGGTGAATATATAGTGTTTAAGCAACAGCAGAATATTACAGACTTTGTGAAAAAAGTATACTTTGCATAATTTGGACTAAAAATTGGAGATCAATATAAAGTTTGGGTGCCTCATAAAGTGTACAAACGGTGGGTTGAGGACCTCCGAAATAGGTTCAAGGGTAAGAAAAAATCTTTCCGTTATGGGATTCCTATGGTATGGCGAGAGCAAAAGAACATAGTGATGACTGTTACTTTTGTTCATGTGATGTGAAAGGGTTTAATTCCAAATGGAAGGATTCCATTTCATACCCCAAACTTCACTCAGCAATTCATCCCATCCCCCATGGCACAGATATAACAGTACCCAAGCCCCCTGCTACCTTGGAAGAGATATCTAGCTCTGATGAAGGTGAAGTCATACCTGAACCAGATGACGAATCAAGTTCTGACTTTGAAGATGATACAAGACCAAAATTGTTTTCTCAGGAGGAGATGAATGATTTGGTAAGAGACGTGAATCTTCCCAAAGATGCCACTGAGTTACTCGGATCAAGGCTGAAAAAAAGGAATTTATTGTTGCCAGGAGTGTCATCTTCATGGTTCAGACATCGTGAAAAGGAGTTCGTTCTTTATTTCGCACAGGAAGACAAGTTGGTTTATTGCATTGATGTTGAAGGTATGATGGGTCAATTTAAAATCCAATATGATTCAGAGCAATGGTGTCTTTTTATGATTCTTCAAAAAGAAATCTCAAAGCAATTTTACTCCACAACATTTTTTACGCTTCCATACCTGGAGGTCATTCTGTACACTTGAAGGAAACCTACGAGAACTTGGAATTGGTTCTTCGTAAACTTAAATATGAAAACCATGGTTTCCAAGTGTGTGGGGACTTGAAGGTCTTGTGCATGCTGCTCGGGCAACAAGCTGGGTATACCAAATACCCTTGTTTTCTGTGTCTATGGGACAGTCGAGACCGACAAAATCACTGGACCAAGAAGGGTTGGCAGTCGAGGGTGCTAACAGTCGGTGAAAAAAATGTCCTCCGAGAAACTTTGGTACTTTCCCATAAAGTTCTTCTACTATCTCTCCACATAAAATTGGGATTGATGAAGTAATTCATAAAATTACTTCCAAGAGATGGAGAATGCTTCAAATATTCGTCGGACCAGACATTAGAAGGCTTATAGTTGATCAAGAGTTTCTCAATATCATGCCATATCCTCAAAAAGAAGGGTGGATTGCATTTAAAGAAGTCGTACAGAAATTTTTAGGCAATAACAAAGGTCCTCACTACAAAAACATGGCCGGAATAATGCTGAAAGCATTTCAAGCTTTAGGTTGTCCAATGAGTTTGAAAGTGCATTTCCTCCAGTCCCACCTTGACTAATTTCCTGAAAATTTGTGACTGAGGAACAAGGTGAACGATTCCACCAAGACATTAAAGAGATGGAAAGGAGATACCAGGGAAAATGGAGCATTACAATGATGGCAGACTACTGTTGGATGCTTCAGAGAAACATTCCAGATGCTACTCACAAGCGTAACTGCACCAAGAGGAGCCTCACAAGGAAAAAGAATTGAGTTTAGTGTGTGTAGGTGAGCTCATTTCAGTTCAAAAAAGGATTTTCATGAAAATATTGTAATAAAACTTTAATTTTATAAGTCTATTTCCATTTATTTTGAGGTATTGCCTTATTTAACATAGCTATCTAAATTGTCAGAAAATGTGATGTCCTATGACAAAATGGAGGTCATTTTCAGATTCAGCACCAAAAAACATAAAGATTACGTGGAATAACCAAAACAGCTCTTGAAAAAAATTTTTTTGCAGACCTGTGATCTTTAATTTTATCTTTTAAATTCTGCTTTGTGCTTTTCTCTACCTTTTTAAAATTTATTAAATCCTAATTGAAAATTCTTAATGTTGTATTACATTATGTTGCTTTATGCTTAAATTTGTGTAGTTTTCATTTTCCAGTTGTTTTAGAAATTGCTAAAGATCTTTTGTTACAAGGCCATGTAATAAAGCATACTGAAGAAAATTACCCAGTCTACTTTGATAAATTCAAAACTGTCACACCAATAATTAACAAATCAATCAAAGATGTTAAAACACTATCCATCCCTAGTAAATATCTACATTCAGTGGAATGGCATCAGTGTAACCAATTATAAGATTCTTTAGACAGCAAAATCTTATGCACATTTAATGAAATTTAAATTTCATATTATGCAAAAGAATTTACTGTAGGCAAATGAATATACAATTTCTGTTTAAGTCATTTTAATTCAAAGCATAATGAATAAAAATCATTTCTTATTCGGTAAAATTCTGATCTGCTACTATCTACAAAATAAAAATGCTGAAAGTTAAAATATCTGATTAATCAAACCACACACTCTTAGCTTAAGTTTAATTGAAATCTGTTGATTGTACAAACAATTGTTAAAGAATGATAATACTAAGAATTGAGAATTGATTACATTACTCACTTAACAGACATTCCTTTTCTCTACAAATCATCATCTCTTTTCAAGGAAAGTTAATCTAAATGGAATAGTAAATCCAATCTGATAAGATCATCGAAACATTGGAAAACTAGGCAGCTTACTCTAATGTCATTTTGTTACACTAAAAACTGTTTTATATATTGCATCACAGTAATTATTTCTATAAAATTCTTCTGTTACATTGAAAATTTGATCTGGTAAAAATGAACACTTGACATGAAGACTACTGTGACAGAGGAAAAGGTAAAAATTGAAAATTGCTTCTCTTCTATTAGCTAGAGCCTAAACTTACTCATTTTTTAAAGAAAAAGTATCCTAGGACCCCAACTACATTTATTTTATATCATCAACAACCTATACTAACCTATACAACAGTGATGGGCAACCTTTTTGGCGTGGTGTGTCAAAAATCAGCAAAAAATCAAGCATAACTCGCATTGTGTGTCACTTCGACAAAAACATAATTTTGCGCAATTTATAGTTTAAACTACAAAAATGTATAATTGCAATATATAATTGTATTTAATAAACCAAAAACAAATTATTTAACATACCTGCTTAGTAACTTCTTTGTTCAGCAGTCGATTACGTATGTTGCCCTTGATATTATTGAACTTGTTTGGGGTGCCGTGAACCAGGGCTGTGGAGTCAGCTGCTTCCAGCTCCACGTCCTCATCAACATGCCGCTCCAGCCCGCCCCAAGAGAACTCAGATATTCTCTTAATAATTGCATCTTTATTCTGCATATCGTGAAATAGAACTGGCGCACATCTTAGGAGAGTTTCTTTAATAAATTCTCCCTCATTAAGCGCTTTTGCATGCTGAGCTGTGGAGTGAGCAATGCTCAAACTTGCAGAGTTTAAATTTGTAGAGCCTTTCATAAATAAACAGCGCACTGTTCCCGCGCTCCTCTCCTGCGGGTCCTCCCTCGCCGCGCTGATGACGTGTGTGCGCACGGCACGCACGCCTTACCAGCAGCCCCTGCGCTCAGAAAGGGGCGGCGGCGATACAGTAAGTGAGTGTGGGCGGGGGAGATCACACGTCGCCCCCCCCCATTCCTCCAGCACAGATTCTTTCATCCTCGGCGGCTGTGCAGGAGCCGAGGATGAATCGCATGAAATCCTGTGCGTGTCACCCCAAATGGCTACGCATGTCAGCACTGACACGCGTGTCATAGGTTCGCCATCACTGCTATACAACCTTTACCATAAAGGTTTCAAAACTGGGCCACAATAATGAAAATGTTTTAATATATTTTAATGATCCTAATACAAAATTTTGTATTCAGTTTAGAAGAGAAAAAGTATGAATTTGTAATTATTGGAGGTGAGAATTATTCTAATTCAACAAAATTGGTTCATCTGGATAACACAATAAACTGAAGTTCTATGTCTTGTATTTTATATCTATTTTTAATTATGCTTTTCTCACCTTACAGATAAAGCAAAATTGTTCATTTAATTCAGTCTAACTAAAAACAAACATAGAAGAAATGAGAACCACCTCTGCCTTTGGCATCCTTTCACGTTTTTCATATTTCCATAGTATCTTTAGATTTGTTTATATTTAAAATCTGCTTTTTCTCCAGAAGCTCAAGGGGACTTCAATGAAGATCTCCCTTTACTTTATTCTCATAGCAACTAGCCTATAACTTGAGGTGGCAGACCCATTGAGTTTCCATGGCTGCAGGTGAGTTTGGCAATCCCCCCAGTCCTACTACACTAGAGAAGTGGGTACAGCAGCACCTGCACTTTCTGTGTCATATGAGAAGAGCACATCTTCCTTTCCCTGTCCTTATCACTTTTTATAGAAGGATGATTGAAAGCATCCCGTCATAGTATATTATTGTTTGTTTTGGAAGTACTACTGTTTTGCATAGGAATGCTGTGCAGAGAGTGGTGAGGACAGCAGAAAAGTTTATTGGAAGTTCACTTCCTTCTATCCAGGCCGTGGCATATACTCATGAGGAGCTACTGACTGAAGCACTTGTAGAAGATCTCAAGTCCTCTCCTTGCTGGAAAGGAATTATTAAAAGATAATTTACTTGCCAGCTCTTCGTTCCACTGTATTTGTCAGCATTTTTCGCCAAGCAATCTTCAATCTGCCATTTCTTCCTCAGAAGTCATTTCAAACTAATATCAGTTGCCCATCTAACAAAGGTTAAGCATACTACGAGATATCCTAGGGTCAACTTCATTAACCCCAGCTAACGCTACAGAATTACCTGACATGCTTTGTTGAGAATGCATATTAGACAAGGATCATGATGCAGGTCCAGGAGGTACAATCACGAGTATCAATTAGAAAACAGAAATGCCAAGCCAAATGTCTAGCATTCTATTATAGACATGTACAATTGTGTCATAGTGAGCAATAATCTGCTGCCAAGCACTTCTTATCTGACCGTCTGATAGTTGACATATGAACCATCATCCTGTGGCGAGTACCTTCAAGCATCAAATAAATCTTACCAATCTAGCTGATACCTTGCTTTCTTCCAATACTAATAGATAACACTATGTTTCTGTTACCATGCTTTTTAATGGCATTCTAAATACAGGGAAACCTCAAACTACAAAAGTAGTAAATGAAGTATCATCATCTCGTATTAGTTCCACTGAATCTCTCTATTTGGGATAAGAGCAAAGAAAATGTACAAATGAAATTCCATATTCATGATACTGTATACATTCCATTATACACTTCCTTGTTTTGGCAACATCTGTGCTTCAAATATTCTAATCCCTAAAGTAAATTAATTACATTTGAAAAAACAAGCTAAACATGGAATCAAAGTCATCTCTCTTAAAAATAATTTCAAAACACTAAAGATTTGACATTTTTAAAATGCAGCATGCAATAAAATTAAACCAAAATCCATAAGGGTCATTCCACTAAACAAAATAATGATAAAGGAAACAGGTCTAGATTCCTATGCAGGTGGATTTTAATTAGACTTTCCTTTGTGTCTCTCATATCACATTTATTTGCTCCAGAAACAGGTAGGGCAACCTAATGGGAATTGGTTTCATTTGGTGGATAATTTTTTCTATGTGAAAGGACACAACGAGATGCAGCTAGTAGTGTAGGAATCACTTCATTAATGCACATATTTTCTGAAGCAAAACATTGAATTGTGATTTGCCAGATAACAGCAGCCAGCATTCAGTTTGTTCTTTTTTGTAAAATGGCACAGCAAAAAATACCACGAGAAAATGTTTTAAGTCTGGTATTGAAGTAAAATGCATAATTTATGAGTTACCAGAGAACATTATGATTTGTAATAGAATTTTTCATTTGATTATGTTAGTATGCTGTTAACGTATCAGTTGCCAAGGAAAGTACAAAATTTATTTGCTGTCTCCTTTTATATCCTGGTAACTATTTTTTCTACATTGAACTGTTTTAACATTTAAAAATGCATGCATTTTTTTATTTTTTCATAGTTATAAAATATGCTATTTCATTGTGTTTGATTTGCAGAATATTAAAAGGTGTACTATTATATTTCATTCTAGAAACACTGAATCTAAAATTAATTTTGCACAAACTGAATTTTCACTTGAATCCTACTCTTTATTCTTTCCAGATGTGTTTTAATATGGAGGGAGATTTGTGTATTCCCAGGTCTCTCCTGGCTCTGAGAAAAACATACAGTTTGCTATTCCGTTATCTTTACTATTCCTTTATTTTAATGTGTATTTTTGTAAGGAACTCTAATTGATAGATTCTTCAAATGGTTTCTTTAGCTATGCTGTACAGATTTCAAATTAATTAAAATGTCAACATGAGGCCTTTTAATGAGGGATTTGTCCTATAAGACTTGCTTTTACAGGGCAAATTCTTAATGATGGGGAACATTGACAATCATGCATCCCGCCACAGCATTTTTGATTCCTTGAGTTAGCTAGCAAAGCTGAAAGCAACTAAAATATTAACTATTGTACTTGAATTCATAATATTTTGTTGCAGGACACCTAAATTAAAGCTGAGGATGTCTGCAGACAAAGGGTAGAAAAAGTCAAGGTGATGGGCATAATAAGATTGAAGCCTTGATTCTCTTTGCCCACATTTTAAAAAGAACATGCCTTCCATCACATGCATCTCAATTTGCATTCCATGTTGGAATACTCTTACCTAAAGCTTAGAACAGCTGAATAACTTTGGTATTATCACAACAATGATAATATTCTTAAACAGCAGATTGTTATTAATATTGAGGTAGAGATGTTTTTGCCTATAATTAAAAGATACAAATCTTAGAAATTTTTTAGTTAAATGGTATTCCATTTGTGAAGATGATGATGTCTATGTGCTTTTGATCAAGGAAAGGTAACTAAGAGTAAATGTAAATATTATAGGGGAATACTCTTTGAGAAGGTGCTTGGTAGAACTCTTGGGAAGAGTCTAAGAAACGACAGTAAGCAAAATTTGGGAAGTGTACTGTAGTTTTATGTTGGGAGGAAGTGGACAATCAGATCAGTGCGAGAGTGCGAGAAATTTTATTACTCTTTTACTGATTTAGAAAAACGTGTATGATCGTCAGTTATGGACCATTTTATGTGAATATGAAATTGCAGGTTGGTTGCTGAATGAAATAATAATATAGTCTGGAATCTTAAGTGCAAATAGCAATATATGGATGCTCAGTGATTTGTTGGTATTCAGGCAGGAAGAAGGCAAGAATTTCTTTATGTTCCTTTTGTAGTTTTTATAGACAAATGAATCAAATTGCTTGTTCTGAAGTTAGACATGTTGGACAGGAATGTGACTATACATATATGTACTTTGTATGCAGATTATGCTGTTTTGTTGACTGAGATGATTTGAACCAATTAGATTGCATGATGCAACCACGAATCATGGTCTGAAACTTTATCAAAGAACAAGGTAGTTATATTTCACAAGGAAAATAGAGTGAACTGTTGCAAGAAATGCATAAATAAATTGTGAAGAATTAGAGCAAACATGAATTTAATCACCCTGGTTGACTGTTTGCTAAAGTTGGGAATTTAGATAGAGAAATTTTAAGACATTCAAATGCTGATAGAAAGGGAGTAGGTAGTAAATTGTCCTTGTGAAGAAAGAATGTGAAAAAGAGTCAGAATGGCTACATAAGAGTACACATGTGTGACTATAGGTAGTCCTCGAATTACAATGATTCACTTAATGACTGTTCAAAGTTACAACATCACTGTAAAAAGTGACATGACCCTTTTTCACACTTATGACCATTACCACATCCTCATGGTCACATGATTAAATTCAGATGTTTGGCAACTGACTCATAGTTATGATACTTGTTGTCAGCATTCCAAATATGCAGAATTAAATTAGAGTCCAAGGCAAAACTTTCATCAAAGTTCCAATTTAATAAGACAGACATGTTGGCACATCTGTGGAAATCCCAATTCTAAAAGCTTCCTGGGATTTCACCCAGTTGAAAGTTCATGATCTTATCCCCACACCCATAAATTCATCACATGGTCCAATCATCTTCATCCACGCTGGCATTTCCACCCATCTAGTTCCGGTCAGATGCAGAGGTGCAGAGACAAAAGATGACCTTGGCTTCTAGAAAAGAATGACAACACATTCCACAATTCTACTCCTTTCTATTTCCCCCTCACAATTACTACACTAATGAAACAGCATAGTGAAATAATAGAGAATGTGGCAGGCCAAAGATCCTAAAAGGAACATAACTACAGTCCTGACACTTGTAGTGTTTCATGGTCATGTGATAATCTTTTGCAACCTTCTGACAAGCAAAGTCAATGGGTAAACCGAACTCAATTAATAACCGTGTTCCTAACTTAACAATTGCAATGATTCACTTAACAACTATGACAAGAAAGGTTGTAAAATGGGGCAAAACTCACTTAAATGTCTCACACAGCAACACAAATTTTGGGTTAAATTGTAATCTTAAGTTGAGGACTATCTGTATTGCATGGAAATGAGAGTTGGATATGTCAAAAGAAATTGAATACAGTGAGAATGGAGTGTGTATAGGTACTTCTTGAATTACAACATTTAACAGCCATTTAAAGTTGCAACAGACTTGAAAAAAGTTATTTACAATCTGTCTTTAAAGTTACGGCTGTACCACCCCCATGATCATGTGATTACATTTCAGGTGCTAGGCACTCCTTTAGTGCTAAAAAATGAGATGGCCGGTGTATGTATGTATGTATGTATGTATGTATGTATGTATGTATGTATGTATGAATAAATAAATAAATAAATAAATAAATAAATAAATAAATAAATAAGAATGTGTTTGTGATTTTGGTGCCTTTGAGTCATTTTTAACTAATGAAAATCATGGGTCATCCTTGGATAGTCATATTTAGCTTAGCAATCACTTTAATTGCTGCATCTAATATTATGATTATATTTGGGATTAAAATGTTATCTTAAATTCTTGAAATGAGGTTGCCATACAAATATATGAAAAACACGAGTGCTAAGTGGTAAACCTTTCATTACATGTTCTCTAGAAATCACTTAGAAAGATAAGTTTTTAAAATGACATACTGGAATTAAATAATTAAATCTAAATATTTTCAGTTGGAAAAGTCTTTTTTGGTTTAATTGTGGACATGGAATGTGATTGTCCTGCTGTGCTTATTTCTTCTCATTCAGTGATGGCTTATGTCAGTGAAATAAATAAATAACTATCCTAGAATTAATTTTGACTTCAGCTCTATTTGGAGATACATCCCAAAGATCTGCAATCTAAAAGACTTAATCTTGCTGTCATTCTCTCTCTCTTTTTTTGTTTTTAATAGGATGATGAAGTGGTTCTGCAGTGTACTGCTACTGTTCACAAGGAACAACAGAAATTGTGTCTTGCTGCAGAAGGATTTGGCAACAGGCTCTGCTTCTTGGAATCAACTTCTAACTCCAAGGTACATCAAGCTGTCTTGTTCTGATGCTGTTTTAGATATTACTGATTCTGCTTCACGAACCATATCAGATGCTGAGAGAATAGCATGGGCTGCATGGGAGAGTGAACTGTAACATTGCATACAAACAGCAACCTGAGGTTTTACTGACAAGAAGCCTGCTCTTGGTGGCAGCTTCGGTAGCCTTGCATAACTTTATACATATACGTTCATACATAAATGTATATTTAGGATCCTTGTGAGACAACTGTATTTATCTGTGAGATAAAACAGTTTCTGCAATTTTAAAATAGTAAATTGAGACTACATTCTCTTTTTTAATATGATTTTTATTGCAACTTTAAAAAAATAAGATTAAAAAGTATTACAAACTAAATATAGAGTAAAGAAGAAATGAGAAAAAGAAACAGTCAAGAGAAAGCAAAAAGTATAGAAGGAATGGCTTCTGATATTCTTCACAGCAGCTATGAGTACAATTATATTTTAACGTCTCTCTCTTAAGTTATATCTCAGAGTACATTCTTAAATGCATCCGAAAAGGCCCCTCAGATTTTACTTTAAAAAAATCAATTGAAATTAATGAAATATTAAATTTACTAGTAATCTATAAAGAGCTTTTGTGGGAAGAATGGGATTTATAAAACATTAGAGTCATGAGTGACAAAGTGGCTGCAGCACCAAGAATGTCATCATGGACAGAAATAGCTATAACAAACAAGTTGATAACCTCGTATCTTGATGGGTTCATTGTGTTCTCTTTGGGATAGCTATTATTGTGGTCTGGAAGCTACAGATAAAGCAAAATGCAGGAGCAAAGTTAAGTTTTTAAATGTGATATATAAATATAAATTTATAAGGACTGATCATAGTTACTTTTTCAGTGATGTCGTACCTTCAGAAAGTCACTAAACAGGGCAGTCATTAAGCATAATCTACCTGTATTGTACATAGTTAGATTCTAGTGTATTTTTAATTCTCTATACTATTTGAAGACATATTTGCATGGCAGGGGATATATAATTATTTTGGTTTCTTAAAAAAAACTTGAGTTTTTTTCTAGCTATGTTTTTGAACTAGTTTTAGCTACAAATGATTTCTTTTGGTGAAGTTAAATATGTTATGAGAGAGTTGAATATATTTTTAAAATTCTGAATAGACGATCTCCAGAAAAGATGGTGATTCCCTCCTCCATTTTTTTCCTCAATATAATTTTAATTAAACATATTACTTTCCATATGGCAAAGACTAAATGTTTTATTTTCAGCAGCTCATCATTTTCAAAGTATTATTCATCATCATAAAAATTAATTGGAATGTTAAATATTCATTACAATAGCACTGATCTTGATAGATTCATCTATCCTGTTCCCTTATAACTGAACAGTCCTAAAAAAATGTAACAGAATTGAAGTACAGTTTTATAATAAAAGGTATTTCTTTAACAAATAAGTATCATTTAAGAAAAACATACTGTTACCAAGGTTTTGTCCTGGATTTTAAAGACTCCATGCAAGTATTTGTAATATCATCATTTATTTTGTTGATTCTGTAAGATCTTATGAAAACAATTTTTAATAGTTTTTGTATGCATGTGCATAAGCTTTTTTGTTTTGCCATGTTCTTTCTGTCAGTACTGTGGCTTCTTGACCTGTATATAAATTTCTTATCAGGCCATTGAATTGTTCCACAGGTCGATGTGATCGACATAATCAGTGAAGCACATATTGACTTCTTTTGGGTATTATTCAGCTTTTTCAATTATCTAGCATGTTCAGAAATAATGTTTTGGATTCTTTAGCCTTTCTAAATCAGTTTGAACATCTGGCATCTCTTTTTCCACTTTGGGTGCTAATACTGCTCCTTGTCACTTTTAACAGCTTTCTGAAGCTCTTTGTTAAGTTCCCTTCTGAGATTTTTGTCTTTCATGGATTTGGCTTCTCTTCTCTTGTTGTAAATTTTCATCGTTTGTTCTGACATACAGTTTCTTTTCTTCTGTTTCTTCATTTTTGGCAGTTTCTTTTCCCATTCATCCTTAACAACCTCTTTAAATTCGCTCCATAATTCTTTTGGTTTTCTATCAGTGAGTTTTAGGACTCAAAGAGGTTCCTGATGTTTTCTTTGAAAATGGTAGCTAATTAAGATTGTATCATGGAAACTGGCTTTCTTCTTTAGCTTAACTTGGAACTTGTACGTGAGCAGTTTATGATTGGTTCCACAATCATGTTTGGCCTGTAAGAAATTTTATTTATTAATATACTGTAGCTTGCCTATTGCTGTAGCAAATATGTTACAGTATAAATGACATTGGCTCAAATTGATCTGGCAAGTTTAGCCACTAAGATTATTCTGTCAGAAGAAATGTTACTCCTCCATGATAGAATCAAAGATGAGAAGATAATAGCAGAGAACAAGCCATCAACTGCCACATGGAATTTGTAACTTGGATAATAGTCTGAAAAGGATAAAACGACAGAACTGATCTAAATATATTTTTACCTACATGGAGCTACTTGTACCACCTTTTAAATTACTCTGTGGAATACTATCAGTCTAGATAGAGATTTTTAAGGCAATTCATACACATTTTAAATAGCACATGGTTTCTCCCAGCTAAGCCCCCTCTTGAATTCTTCCATGTAGAAAACAATTCATCAGTTCATAGTTTCTTGTGAGTAGGAAAATGCCAGGGAATGTTTTTCTTGTATTACTGGTAGTTATGCACTTTGGTTACATTGTTTGAATATGCCCTCAAGTGGTGAGAAATAGTACCTACCATATCTGAGGAAACAAATGCCTCATGATGAAATTACATTTTGAAATCAATTATATCTTTGCTACTTTATTTATTAAATTTATTTGCTGTGAGGTGACTCTGGGTGGCTTTCAATGTTAATAGCAGTAAAACATACAAATATATATTTCTATCATAGCAGCAATAAAAATACAATATTTGATTATAAAATGGGAAGGGAAGAAGCAGGATGCCTAGGAGATGGGAGGTGGGAACTACTATTGGCCCATCAATCATCTTCAGTGTGATACATCCCCATTGGAGACCTTGGCCAACTGGCACAATCAGGTCTTCAGTCAAGAGGATGGGGACAGATCTCATCCTGGCTGCAAAATGTTGCAAAGGGCTGGAGGCACAGCAGAGGTCTGGATCCTGCAGCCAGAATTCCTTTACCAAAAGAATCCACAGCATGCTTCCTCTGCTGTCAGTTCCTCAAGTCCTGGACTCATGCTATGCAAGGCTTTATAGGTAATAATCAACACCTTGAATTACACCTGGACGTAAACCAGCAGTCAGTGCAACTTGCGGAATAGCGGTGGGACATGGGCCACTCTAGGGACCACAAAGACTGCCAGTACTGTCTATGGAAGCATTCGTGTAACTCTAGCCTTTAACTTATTAGTAAAAGCCAGAAAAATAAGATTGCATAAATAAACTATTAGAGGTATTTTTTTATGTACAGTTGTTCATTTATACCCAAAATATAATGTGCAAATGAAGCCTATTTTTGAAGGTTTGAATCAGCTTTTCCCATGTTTTCCATGAGTGTACGTTGTATAAGCAGATGCATAATGTAAGCCGCTTTTAGAACACCATTCATTCAAAATATTTTATTGTACCCTTCAGTTGAGAAGGCTCACAAATAGACTTACATAAAAGCAAACTCACTCAGCAGTAAAGCACATACAGTGAAAGCATCATTACCATTGGTACATAACTCTCTTAGAAATCCTGCACAAAGCATATAAAAGAATACCTTAATACATTAAAAAGAAATGTGTACTAAGAAATAAAATAATTATGTGTGGAAAATGAAACAATAATTTAGACTTGTTCTTTCTTTGCATTAGGTCATAAATAAAACTTACAGTCTGCATTATGCATATGTAATTACAACATCAGTAAACTACTTCAGTTTACTCATTTCATTTTAATTGTTCCCTTGGATTGTTTATCGTCTGGCTGATTGAGGCTTCTTCTGTAGTTAGCGCAATGATCTCTTGCAAGTTTTAAGTGTTTGGCATCACAAACAAAATCACACCAGCTTTTAAAACCAATGTGCATATAGTTAAACCATTTAACTCCTGGAAGCTTTAACTCCATAGAAGAAAGAACTTGATTAAATTTGTTAAAAGAGTGAGGATTTGACTGAATATGTATCTTACTTTAAAGCAATCCTGGCATTGAAATAAAATGTGGGGCAATATCCTATTGGGCTCATATTATTTCATTAATTTTATCTTCCATTTTTAGATTCCTTGTTTTCTTGTTTCCATTGCTCAGGGTGTACATATAACTGTTCAATTTGTACATGTATGTTAGGAGAAGTCTAACTGGATCCCACCAGATTTTAGTGGTCTGAAATACAGGAATAACAAAGAGAAGGGGGAATGAGTTTCCTTTCAGGATGAGTTTAAGCGATTTGAAAATTGTGATGGCAGCTGCACTGTCACTTGGATTGAGAGACTATAAAGCTAAGTGACAGAGGTGGACAATATTCATCTTTTGTAATTATACAGCCCAGGAAGATCCCATCTGCTATTTCACAAAATTGTTCTTATAGTATGTATGAATGGAAGAGGAGCCCTGGTCTTCCATCCGGAATATTAATGCCCTCTACCCAACTAGGTGTCTCACCTACATCAAATGAACTAAAAAAGGGAGGATGGACAAGTAATGCTAAGGTTTAAAGCATGGATCTTTCAACAGGTAATCATAGTAGGTAACACTGGAACTTTAAAGACAATGCTGATGGAAGTGGGACTGATACAAGAGAAACCATATTAGGTTGCTGTCATTTCTGTGTAAAACGAATTGTAGATTCCAGTTGTGATTAGAAGGTAATACCGGTAGCTACATTTCTTATCCCCCCTCCCTTTCTATACACTACAGCAGAGATGGGGAATGGCCCTTTATGACATGTGTACTTCAACTCCCAGAATTCCTGAGTCAGGATAGCTGGCTCAGGAATTCTGGGAATTGAAGTACACATGTCATAAAAGAGCATTTTTCCTCACTCCTACACTAACAGTAATAAGCCAATTGCTTGTTTTGACCTTGACATAAACAAGGAAGTAAAGGATCCTAAAAGGATCACTAAAATTTTGAAGTCAGTCCCTTTAGGAAAAGATTTCAAAAGCAAATCTTTGGCAATTTGGGTTAGGTATGGGATTGTTTATTCAACTGGTTTTGCCATTTCGATGAAAAGCGATCATTGGATTTTGATTAATGTTCTTTTGGACATTTTGTATTTTTAAATATTTGTTTTTAGTTTAAAATCTCATTTTTGATATTCTGAAAAGTTTTTATTTACTTAGTGTTTGTAGTTTGTTACATGTCTTTTTCAAAACTGCACTATTTTTTCACTGTTATGATGAAAAAAGTGTATAAACATGATTATACTGTGTATAATTCTGAATATCTCTTTTTTAAAGAATATTTTATTTCCATTTTCATAACACACACTCACATGTATACTATACATAGCCCATATCATATAGTATTAAATAATAATTACCGGACATGAGCCTCTGCCTCATTCCTGAAGATATAATAATAATTACATCAGTTCCTCTTGTCAACAATGCCCAGAAAAATAGAAACCCATTATAGCTCTTCTGCTCTCCATACACCTCTTTCTTCTACCCCCCTCCAACTTTCTATCTTCCCTCCATCATCCTTTTCTACTCTACTTCCCCTCCCTTTCTACTACTCCTCTCTCTACAATCCACTCCTCCTTATCCTTCTCGTCTTCCCCCCTTACCCTCTCTCCTATCCTTCTCTTCCCTCTTTCTTCTCCCTTCTATTTCCCACTCCTCCTCCCCTTGGTGTATTTCCGCTACATGTCAATATGCTTAACATGTCCTAGTTTAAAAAAAAAAAGTAATAATAATAGTAATGAAAATGTAAGAAAAAAAACAGTATAAATGTGGGGTCCAATTACATTAAGATCTAACACGTCTCTGATATATATCCCTCCCCCCACCCTCCCCTCCAGCCCCCCACAACCAACCCCCCCCGACTTCCCAGAACCTGTACACGGTATAGATTTTTAACAAACACAGTCTAAAATATATTGGAAAAAAGAATAAGAAATTGATAACATCTTTACATTGAACTTAGCTCCTCCTTGCTAAACTAACTTTAAACAATTTAAATCATTCCTGATCTTAAGCATAAGCTATCTGGAATTTCTTAGTCCCGTATTTATTTTGTATATAATCAATCCATTTTTTTCAGTCCCGTTTATATCTCTCATTTGAGTGGTTCTTAAGATATGCAGATATTTTAGCCATCTCGTCTAAATTTGTGACTTTCAATGTCCATTCTTGAATTGTAGGCAAGTCTTCCTTCTTCCAGTATTGCGCCACCAACAGTCTTGCTGCAGTTATTAAGTGTAAAATCACGTTAATCTCTACCGCTGTACAGTCAGTAATTATACCTAACAAAAATAACTGAGGAGTAAACGTTATCCCTTTTTAAAGAACATTTTGCATAATCCACCATACTTATATCCTGTTTTTGTGCTATGTTCATATTTTCTATTGCGTATCTAGGAATTGCCCACATGGGTATCTTGTCATTTAATTTGTATTGATATTTTTTCCAAACCTGCAGTAAAGCATTCTTTAAAATATGACTTTTAAAGTTTTTGTCCACTTTTTTGTTGTAATACAGGTAAGCATGCCAGCCATATACCAAATCATGTCCCTCGATATTAAGTATCCTATCATTAGTTAAGTCAATCCAATCACTAATTACAGATAATACTACTGCATCATAATATAATTTTAGGTTGGGTAATTTCAAACCTCCCCTCTCATGCACATCTTGCATTATTTTTAGCTTTACTCTCAGCTTCTTTCCTGCCCATACAAATTTATTAATACCCTTCTGCCATTCTAGCAGGTTCGCATCTTTTTTAAGTATAGGTAGCATTTGGAAAAGAAATAAAAATTTAGGTAAATATCTCTTTTGATATAAAGTCTCCCTTGAATCCAGCTGGACTCCTTGTGACTACATGAATACTTCCATTATGTTTTCTTGGAAACTGTCTAGAAACTGCTTGCTATCACTTGGATTTTCTTTCTAGTCTACATCCTAGAAAAGTTGTTTCTCTCTCCAAACCTGCTTTGCTTCCTTGCCCTGGAATAGTTGGCCAGGTTCAACCACCTGTGAGAAGATTTGACATTTACATACTAGTACTGACCATGTGATATTCAGATAAAGACATAAAGTGGGGCAAAATTAATAAGGAGTTATTGGATATGAGATGGGAAGCAAATACATTTCATAAATAAACAAATAAATAAAATTTCTCATGTCAGGCTATTCCCAGTGAAACATACTGGATAGGGATAGTTGTGCCCTGCATATCTATAGTGCATGCTCTTTAATGTAAGGAATTGATTGATGGAGCACAGGTTGTATGTAAAGTAATGAAATTGTTGAAGTTTGAATTTCATTATTTTTCTCAGTATAAGAGTTTTTCTATGGCTATTAATGTGCATTTTCCACTTTAAATTGATTAGAAAGGTTGTCATGTTTTCTTGTCTCCCTTTATATTTCTAACTGAGTTTTTGATTTTCATCAGTTATAATAGTCAGTCTAAACACAGAAACCGTGGAGCAATGTCTGTTTGAATTTAGAGAATATTTCTTATAACACCTGTAGCTGAAATCTTATGCACATCTAGGAATATGTTCCATTGCTATCAAAAAATCTGCAGATTTTGGGGGTTTAGTGGACTGATTTGTTATTCTAAGGAGATATTGTAATCTCTTTTACTTTGCAGTCATTGATGATTTAAGATGTCATAAAGCATCAGTTTATCAAAATAAAATCCTATTAGCCATTCCTTTTCTAGGAGACTCTGTAATATACATTAGTCTTTTTCCTGGGATGGTGGGTATATTTCTGTTTTTTAAAGGAGGTTTATGAGGCTGATCTGGAGCCCAGAGGCATTCTGAGATTATTCTGAACATTGGTGCTCTACAGTGTATTAGCTCCATCTATTTTATGCATGGATTTAGTTAATAAATACATACATGCACACAGAGTAGAAGGGCTGGGGGACTGCAAGTTAGTTATTTCCATGTATACTGAAGACTTCAGATACAGAGGATTGTGATAAAGTATCAGGAGAATGTCTTGCTCAAGCTCTTTTCATAATTTCTTTTTTTCAATTAGAATGTTCCTCCGGATCTCTCCATCTGTACTTTTGTTCTGGAGCAATCATTGTCAGTCAGAGCTCTCCAAGAAATGCTGGCTAACACAGAGGAGAAAGCAGAAGGGGTAAGTTGTGATGTGTTACAAATGGAATGGCATTTGGAATTAAGGATAAATAATACTCCTTTGTAACATTCAGATTTTGTCCAAGAGGATCCAAATCAATTCTATAGGGCAGCTTTTGCAATATTATATTTTTATTAATTATTGATAATAATTGCCTATATACTGTACTTAGATGCTCTTAATAATTCTTAGGATCTTGGTTAAGACTTAAATTATTAAATTTCCACCAAAGCTGTATTGAAGTAAAGAGATTGCAAAATTCCATTAAAGCTTTTGTGGTCAAATCAATTCAGAAAGGAAAGGGGAAAAAAAGGATTCTGGTGCTTGAAAAACAACAACAACAAAAATTAAGCCTTTTATAAGGTAATAAAATAATGGGATTTTGGATATTAACTTCTATCCCAGCTACTCCTTAGTTTTGCTTTTTGGTATAATTACTTATTTAGATTGCAACTTGTGGCACACAGCTTTTTAAACTATTTGTAATTTTACCAATCAAAAGGGTATGACCTAGGACACAATAATATCTCGGGGCAATTCTGTTTACAGAATTTTTATCTCCTTTCACCTGCAATTTTACCAAAAGTGGTAAAAGCTACTTGAAAAGCATGTGGTCCTTAAAGCCTTATACTCTGCTGTTTCCTAGCATTTTGCATGAACAACTACATGATGGCAACCAACAGGCTCTCATTCCCCCACCCCTTAAGCTAAATCATTTTTGTTTAATGCGTTTTGGTGAGACTATAATTGGAAACGACTGTGTGATAGACTTGTGTAAACTTGTCAGATATAATTATAGAAATGCATTTTGGTATTATCCACAGTTTGCTTTGAAATATTTGTTCCTCTCTGATTGGATCCAGAATCAAGCACATAATTTACATTTTATTCAAGAGGTATCACCTTTGGATTATCCCTTTTATAATACTGTTTCTAACTTTGCTGTGAAACCTAGCTGAAAGCTACATTAAGAAAGTTAAATAATTAAAGGGAGATAATGTTAAATTAGCCTCTTGTGGGGAAAAAGACACTTCCCAACATTATGGACTTGGATACAGATCCTGTATTCACAAACATAGTGCTAGGGAATTGTTTTTTTTTTTTTTTTAAGAGCAGGAATAATGACATCATCTGCATTGCCTTCAGGCATCCCTCTGCATTTTGCTGCAATGTTCTCTTTAGCTAGGGAAGAGCACATGGATTTTTCTAGCAGCAGTATTTTTCTGGGAGCTATCTAGTGTAAGGCAAAACATTTCGAGGTGGCTTGGTTTTGAATGAGCCCAAGATGATTAAAAAACTGTTCTGGGTAAAAAAAATTGGTAGAACTGAATGCAGAGTTTCCCTTAATATTGGTGCATATATAACCTTCTGCAAGCTAGTCTTCCTGCTTTTCTCACGTCTTAAATGATTTTTTTGGCCATGTGCTGTCTGCTAATAAAGGGGAAGGGGTTAAATGTTGGAAAATTACTATGTGTAATTTCCATTTTAATTTGTATTCTAGTCAATCCCATTCCCTCTTTTTTGCAAGTTAATTGTCAAAAACAAAACAAAAGACAGGCAAAAACAGGGAGTAAGAAAGATAGGTACAGCAGTAAAATTTTATATTATGAATGTGTGTGTATGTGCGCACATGTCTCTCCATATCTGTCTGTCTATTACTATGAAGTTTCCAGAGCCTCTGGAAGCAATTATGTGGATAATTAGCAATCCCAAAAGGAGTGGTCTTTGTTCATTCCAACTTTCTATTTTCTAATGTGCAAAACAGCAGGATTGAGATGGGAAGTAGGACACAAGGTGATTCCTCATTTATCTGCATCACTGAGAAACAGTGAATGGAGATAATATATCTAAGGAGACTTGTTTCTATTTGAATTCTTTATCAAGATTTTGCTGCATATTGTGGGAGGAAATTTCTGTTTTCTTTATTTTGAAAGATAATGAACTATGTATTTGTTCTGTCTATCAGAAATAAATAGGCTAAAAGTAATGTAACTTAGCTGCTCTATAATCTGCTTTATACAGCAGAAAAGCTTTTTCCTCATACATCTTATACTTCCTATTATCTTTGCATAATTATCTCATTTTATTCACAGTAATTTGTGCAGTGTATGTTTATCACCTCTCTTATTAACAACCTTTATGCTCATAACAATTCTGTGAGGTTGACTATACTTAGATGTTTGTTTAGAGGTCCTAATGTATATAGAAATGGACCAGGAATTCAGTCGATCATAATATATTCTGCATTTGCCAGCACATTATTATATGACTGTAATCTTCCCTAAATACATTGGAGTGTGAAATGTATTGCTCTTCATAATTGTGGCTATGTGCTCTTTCTTACACACTCTCCCCTGGCTGTGTCATCATGAGTGCCTGTACTTCAAAATTTACTAATGCAGTACTGCTTTCATTAGTGAGAGATACTCATTTTCTCTTTTTCATTTGCTGTCTGAGTCTCATACATGGATTGTGAATTTGTGTTCTTCCTGAAAGCAGTCTAAACCAGTGTTTCTCAACCAGGACAACTTTTAAGATTTGTCAACTTGAACTGTCAGCATTCAGCCACTTTGCTGGGTGGGGGATTCTGGGAGATAAAATCCACACATTTTAAAGTTGCCTATGCTGAGAAAACACTGGTCTAAACATGGAGGAGAAATCTGGCACGCTTTGCTTGTTCTTACTTAAGAGGAAAAAATTCTTACTCAGTTGTGGTGGTGGAAGGTAGTCTGGATTCCCAGGATGGTATGGCATTCCAGATGGCAATGAGACAATGGAACTTAGATAGTTGGGACAGTTTGGTTAGGAAAAGAGTTATAATATCTATAGTGATGCAAATAGTTGCTTTAGTTTGGTAAGATTTCTGTCCGTATGTGAGTAACAATAAAGTAATTCTATGTGTCTTTCTTGGTTTTTGGGGCCTGACAGTTTTCTTCTGACCTCTATTACAGCAGTCAGTATATTTTTCCAGATATGTCTTTGACCAATTTCTTGTTGAGAGGTTTCCTTGTATTCCTTCTTAAAAGCATTGTTAGTGTACCAGAGAGTGTCTCTAGTTTCTTCCCACTTCCCATTTGCTTTACTGGCATAGCAATTACAGCCGAAAAAGGTCCAAATTAGCCAGCATATCACTGTACATTTCTGGTGACACTATCTGTTGCCCTATTTGCCTTGTTAACAAATATAATACCGGTATGTATGTTTCTGAAATAATCACAAACAAGTCTTATTGGCTTTCCTGATTACTATGATATAGAGAAAAAAAGAATAATGAAGAACAACCTTATATATACTTAGATTAATTGTGTAGCTATTTTAATGTTATCAATATTCTATTGGGTACATGTCCTCCAACATTTAATGCAAGGGTGTCAAACTCGATTTCATTGAGGGTCACATCAGGGTTGTGTTTGACCTTGGGAAGCCGGAGTCGCAGTGACCAGGATGGGCATGGCCAGCTCAACATTACTCATGCCCAAGCACTCTCCCAGAGAAAATGAGATCCCGTTTTTGGGTGCAGGCCGGATCCGGCCCCTGGGCCTTGAGTTTGACACCCCTGATTTAATGCCTACTTCTTTAATTGAAGTTGCTAGGTACAATTTATATATGCAATCAATTTCAGTTTGTAAAACTCATAATAACATTTAAATCATGTTGTGAAAGGAAATATCAGTGTGGGATCTGAAGTGGTAACAGTGGGAAAAAGAAACAGCAGCATCTTGAATGCTCTGTTTTAAGTATGTCTGTGTGTGCTTTCTCATGTAAAGGATGTATTATTATAGCTTCAAGAAATTTCAGCTCTCATTTTCTTTGAATGCACAAATTCTTAACTGCTTGAAAAACAGTGAGGACTGAGAATTGTTAAAATACTATGGCATTTTTATGATAGCCAAGAGAATTTAACATTTTACATAAAACATGCAGCATTCAAAGTTCTCCATTCTATTATGTTACAGCATACAACTACAAGTGGTAAAATGTTAAGCCATTAAGTTATATATTACATGACATGCAATTTTTCTAGAGAAATTAAACAATGAATACATCATAATATCCATTTCATTTTTAAAATGTTAAAACTTAAATTTATATTTGCTTCTCTTTCATTTTATTTCCCCCCTTCGTATTATGCCCATATGACTGAAATTGAAGGTAGGATCAGTTTTATCTTTCAGTTTAATATTTGTTAAAGTTGTCTTCAGAATATATCTTTATCAGTACAATAGTCTGAAAATTTTAGATTTTTAAGAAAGTGTTAAAATAATTATGTTAACAAAAATGTTTATATCAAATTGTGAGAATTATATTACAAAATATAATTGTACTAACAATATTCATTTTTTTTCTTTTTATAGCTAGTTGATGTGGAAAAATGGGTATGTCTGACTCTCTTGATGCAATATAATCCTGGTTTATTAGAAAGTCAAATTTCCACATTATTCTGAATCCTGTATATGTATCACAAGATTGCTTTGCTAAGCTCAAAATAGCCTTTTTTTGGAAAAGACTTTTACAATGCTAGTTAGTATTGGTGCATCCATTAGTATTTCCTATCCTATTAAATAATACAGAATATTATTCCTGCAATAAAGGAATTATACTTAGAATTTTGTGCTTTGTTAAGTACATCTTCTAAATGTACACTCTGTATAATATTTCTTCTTAAATGTACATCATAATGAAATAATGCATGTGATATCATAAACTTTTATATATGATATTGAAGATTTGCTTTATTCACCAAATTAGAACACATGGAATTGTTGAATATAATGACAATTTGCCGGAGAGTGTACACAATATACATAGAAGGTTCCAGACTTCTCTTAATTAAACACATACTTATTTTAAGACATTAAAAAGCCTGTAAGAATTCATTATGTGCATTCATTTAAAATATTAAAAAATCTGCAACTTTTGCTTTGGAAATCTTTGAAATTATATTATTCATATGTTTTAAGAGCCAAGGTGGCGCAGTGGTTAAATGCAGCACTGCAGGCTACTGCTAGATCAGCAGGTCAGCGGTTCAAATCTCACCGGCTCAGGGTTGACTCAGCCTTCCATCCTTCCGAGGTGGGTAAAATGAGGACCCAGATTGTTGGGGGCAATATGCTGACTCTCTGTAAACCGCTTAGAGAGACCTGAAAGGCCTATGAAGCGGTATATAAGTCTACTGCTATTGCTATATTGCTATTTATGCACATATACTATCAATGTAAAATAACACATTTAAAATTATAGATATACAAGAAAAAAGAAAATATATAATTCTTATTATGAACATTCAAGTGTTGGATTTTTTTTTAAAGCCTACCATGTAAATCTGCTTGAAATGTCCAGATCTGCATGTCTACATAGTTTTAACTTTTATTACTAACTGTATGGATTAAATATCCTGCCTGGGATATCTATATTACAATGAATTACAGTTGTATGTGTATTAATGATTACTTCCCTCTATTATCTTTTTATTGGAATTTATGAAAGAGCTGTATTCTAATCTTTATTAGACATTCACCAAAATTATTGACTAAAATATTATTCAGATAGTTACAGTGGGTCTGCTTACTTAACATTTTGTTTTGAAATAAGAACTCTAGTAACATAATAGAATTAAAGTGTTGGAAGGGCCAAATCTCTGTTCAATGTAGGAATCAAAATTAAAGCACTCAGACAAATAACTATCCAGCTTTTGCTTTAGGATTCTGGAACTATTTTGATCTAAAGCCAGATGGTGTTTCAGACCCAAAATGCGAGGATTTGCTATATGTGACAGCAACTCTTTAAAATGCTGTGTTTTCACCTGAGCTCGTGGGGTAGTTGCACATGGAGGTATAGGCCTCCTTAACTGAAATATATTTCCCTTGAGCCACAGATCTACCCTGTAAAAAGGTTAACAACCCTGAATTTGAAGCACCTTTCCTGCTTTGGATCATAGCAGTTGTATCATCCCCATTCACATCCAATGAAAAGGAGCACATCACCTCTCTGGCTGACTGACTCCATTGTTGAATTGTTCTGATTGTTAGAAGAACATGAAGTTTTTGATTGGAATCTGTCTTCCTGTAACTTATATCCATTATTATTTAGCCTGTACTTTGGAATAAGAGAGAATGTCCTCAACTTTTATGAGAATTTCTTTCAGTTCCTCTCTCACAAATCTTTCTTAAGATTAAACATGCTAAATGAAGGCTGCCAGATGTCCAGCAAAAGAAGTACATGTCCAACAGGCTTAGTCTTAAAACTAACTATTATCTGGCTATTTGTTTATTTAACTGTGTAGCTTTTCTCAGCAGCCCAGCCCTTCCTTAATAAGCTCAGTTAAAGGCAATGGCAAACCACTTCTAAAAAACTTTGCCAAGTAAGCTGCAGGGCGTTGTACAAGTTGTTGCCAGGAGTCAACACTGACATGAAGGCATTTTTATTAAATTTAAAACAAATGCAGACTATCACATAGTTCTTTCTGAACTCTAGAATGCAGTTCATCTGGTCCTGAAATCTGAAATTCTTTCCAATTATTTTTATATCATGTTTCTATTGATTTCAAACTTCAATCCTGTCATTCACAATTCTGATAGAACATGTAGTCTTTTGTTTAAGGAGACCGAGTAAAATAAGCACTGATAGATTTATGTGTTCTTTATTTAATTTTCTTGAACCAGTCAATCAATAAATATAACACAATACAGGTAGTCCTTGACTTACAACAGTTCATTTAGTGACTGTTCAAAGTTACAATGGCACTGAAAAACGTGTCTTATGACCATTTGTCACATTTTTCACACTGTTACACCATCTCCATGATCATATGATCAAAATCCAGGTGCTTGGCAACTGGTTCATATTTATGTGGCTGCAGTGTCATGTGATCAGCTTTTATGACCTTCTGACAAGCAAAATCAATGGGAAATTCAAATTACTTAACAACTGCATTACTAATTTAACAAATGCAATGATTCACTTGCTGAGGCAAGTAAAGTCGTAAAATGGGCAAACTCACTTAACAAATGTTTTACTTATCAACGTAAATTTTGGGCTCAATTGTGATCGTAACTCAAGGACTATCTGTACCACATCCAGTAGGTGTTTACCTAGATAGATAGATAGATAGATAGATAGATAGATAGATAGATAGATAGATAGATAGATAGATACAGTGAGTGAGTACACATTTCGGACAGTATATGAGCCAGAGTTTGAATTTGAATTTGAATTTGAATTTATTAAAATTTATAGGCCGCCCTTTTCCCTGAGGGGACTCAGGGCGGCTTACAATCACAAGGGAGTGATTAATTGTATGTATTGTCATTGACTCTAAAAAGTCTCATGCAGTAAATTCAAGTTATTCTTTTCATAATATAGAAAACAAATGGAATAATTAATTCATCTGATTGCAATGATACCAAATACATTAAGGAAATACTTTTACCACAAATTTAAAGGGGATTTGAAACATATTTATTTCTAAGTTAGTTCCACTAATTGCAGGAAATGAGACTGCAGTGTAGCATTGTAATCCTTTGTGTGCTGTAATAAGTGTTGTTAGATTAAATAGAATTTAACTCCCGCTAGGTTTCTTTTTCTTATCTGAGAAAGTCTCCCTTATACTTAAGCAGATATATATATATATTATTATTCTACTTTTGTGCTGAATCTATATTTGCCAGCTTTTGTGCAAATTTTCATTTGTCACAATTTGATACATTGGAAATAACAATCTTTAATTTTTGCTTTGAAAAAAATTGCAGATCAAGCTGTCTTGAACCCCATCTTTCTATTAGTTTTCTTTTTCTTTTTCTGATTGGTTAATAATCTTAATACGATCTAATTCATTGCTTGGTTTACATAACTTATTAAAATGTGTGATTTATAAACAAATCTAATAAAAAATAAACAAAAATAAATAAAACAAACATGATTTAAGACAATAATAATAATGCTAAAACAAACAAACCATGGTCTACCTTGACATGTAAAATCAATCAGCATGACATAGTATAAGCTTCTAATAGTCTATTGCTACAAGTATTAATATATTATTAGAAATCAAAGAAGAAAGCATACAGTTATACTTAACTCTGCATATATATTTTAACTAATGTATCTGCTATTAAAATATTTCCAAAGTTCACCTTCATAGCTTTACATCATAAGACAAACAAATACTGTTTTTTTGCAAGAGCATTCAAAATTCAGCCAAATCCTGAGGAAATTACTTCTCTCAAGCCTGTGCATGTAGGTCTGGGGAGTAAAAATACTTTAAAAATCATTAAAATTTGTTTACTTCAGGGTCCAGTTCTGCAGTTGTTGAGCTCAGTAAATATGTATTTGTGCTATGCAGTGAAAGATGTATTAAAGAAACCCTCAGACATAGTTCAGTTATTATATCTTTCTGCACACAAAGCTCCAAGGAATCCCTGTGGCTAGTAAACAGACAGTCTGTTGGTTCTGCATTAGATTAGATTGATTTCTCCTTCTCCAAACCCACCTATTTCCCCCCCCTCCCCAAATCGCAGGGCATTGGAGCAGTGTTAGATTGATTGCATCATATAATCCATCCCCTTTGGCAGCCACTCACTTTTTCTTGATAAAATACAAGTCTATTGCCTCTCCATGAGCAACAACAGCACATCCATCACAGAGAGAAGGTGAACAACACTATTTCCATCAATATCTGTAGTTCTTACAGAAGCAGCAGATGAAATGGAAGGTAATGGGGGGAAACCCCATATATGGTTCTGCTGTAAAAGCACTTTGGAAAAACATGCTGCAGAACCATGGCAATTACCATAATTAACTGTGTTAATGTAATTGGGTGATTGCCTGTGCTAAATGGGAAACACAGTGGAACTGTGTCAGACTTGTTGGGAGTTATCTATGAACTGTTGGGGGGGGGCTGATGGGCTATAAGTGCAGATAAATGCCACTTACCTCTGAATGAAGCATGTCCATCATTAATTCTTGGAGCTGTGAAATACCTGAGCCCGCCCTCTCTCCCCCTCCTTCCCTCCCTCCCTCCCTCCCTCCTTCCCCCCACCTCTCTCCTTAAAGCAGCTGCATCTTTTCCTGGGCAACTTGGGAAACGATCAGTGGAGAAAATCAATTTTTTTATTACCTGTTATGTGGGCGTGGCTTGGTGGGTGTGGCAGGGGAAGGATACTGTAAAATCTCTATTCCCACCCCACTCCAAGGGAAGGATACGGCAAAATCCCCATTCCCTCCCCACTCCTGAGGGAAGGGATATTGCCAAACCTCCATTCTCACCCCACTCTGGGGTCAGCCAGAGGTGGTATTTGCCAGTTCTCCCAACTACTCAAAATTTCCACTACTGGTTCTCCAGAACCTGCTGAATTTCACTCCTGGAAAATATGCATTTGGTTACAAGTATTTGAATCAGTGCTATGTGTGCACTCCCACCCATTTCAAAGAACATTTTGCGTTTCAAATTCGAAGAGCTGCCCAGCTTTATTAGTTATTTTTGTTTGCCAGTACAAGTAAGTACATAATCGAAAAGCTTTTCCTTTGAGAAATAGATTTATCAAAGTTCACAGCACTTAATCAAATGCTCTTCTCTCTTTCTTTTAACTATCTTAGTTAACTCTAAAATTAAAATTAAAAACTTAGTTAACTTTTAGCTATCTTTATTTAGTTATCTTGACTTTTCATAAGTGGATAGATATGACTGTCAGATTGGATCCAACTACGAAACCCGCACCTGTTCAACCATACACTAGTTTTTAGATGTAGAAAAGTCAGTGATGACAGCATAAAAAAAAGCTCTTCTGGACCCAGTTTAAAAATGACATATAGTTCAGCATTTTGTAAAAACAACCATATTTTAAAACATGAATGTAATGGCAAATGTAATTGTTCATGTTCTCTAGCACATCCAAATATGGTCATAAGACAAATTAGATAATCAAAATACTACCGTAATACTATTAATAATTAGGATACAATATCCTATTTTTCTGCCAGTAGAATATATGAATCTCACATATCAATTTATCACTTACAATTAACAGGGTATTGAATGCCAGGCTTATAATGGTAATGGGAAGCATTTTAGTAGATCACAGATTGTTACGGGCACTTACAGGGCATGCTTCCTAGCGTGGCAACTCTAAACATTGTCATATGATAATGTATTTTGAAGTAAGCTAATTTATAAGATTGGTATCCTGTTTTGTTATGTCATTTTCACTCTGTTGTGATTTAGAACCTCCAAAGCATTGAAATCAATACTACACAGTAGAGAATTAAAAATATTTTATTTTTATGAACTGTTTAGAAAAGATTAATGCAGTTCCATTAATGCATAAATAAGTGCATACATTAATTCAGAAATGTTTTCTCATAAAATTAGTTTTTTGTGTCACACCTATTAATATTTTACATAATTGTTACATATGCATATGATTTATTTTTTTATTTTCTAGTGCTGTAAATGTAATAAATAATTTTCTCAAACTTTTGGTATAGGGAAAAACCAGTATTATATAAAAATGCAGACTGACTGTAATATGTAATTATTTTTTTCTTATTCTTTTTAATGGTGCTCCAGAAATTTATGATGAAGGTAAGCTTGGAAAAAATTATTTCAATTCATTCCAGCAAGCTTTTGTATACATATTATGTTAACATTATACATACACATCCTTAATAGATAAGGAGTTATATCTTATTTTATGATGTAGGGACACTTTACAAGATTTACAATATCATTTACACTTAAGATTTAGAAGATCATTTGCACTTAAGGGAAGTCTCTGGACAATATATTTATATAGCAACAACAACAAAGATTATGTTTAACAACAGTGTAGCAATTTATTCTAGACTAACAATGCCTTAAAGGTATGCATTTTAAACTCATCAAAGTCAACAAAACATATATTTAAGTCAGATGTGATGTCAGCCTTATAAGATAGACCACACTAAGAAACAGACACTGTGTAGATCTAAAGCTATTCTTATTGGAATAGCTATAATAACAGAATCCTGCATATCTTAATGCCCTTCTCTTTTATCTTCATGTGAATTAGCTGAAGGTCTGTCTGAGGCATTTTTGTAAACTACTGTCTTGGACTGGGCTCAGGCCTCATTTAGCTGATTGTTGCCTTGGTAACAGTTCTTCCCTCTGACCTTCAAGTCTGTTCTCTACATTCACTACCTGTAATTATAACTGATATAAGTGTTTATATCAATGGTGAACATGATTTTCAATTTCACAAATGTGAAAAATTATCATATATCAAAATTTTGGGGAATATGACAAATGGCACATGAATGCAAATTTGTTGAACAAGAAATCTTATATCAATTATGAGTTAGTTCATTCTGTATATTCTCACCAAGGAAGATAAACCTAGATATGAGTTATTTTGTCCCATATTATTCTGATTGTGTATGAACATTAGTTGAAGCATGTTTGCCTTTCCAATGTTATAACTTCATTTAAACCTAGTGTTTCTTGCCAAGATCTTAAAAAAAGACTGAGCTTTTCCAAAGAGCATTTAGATAAGATGCGCCATTGACATGCATTTAGTATTGATTTTGATCATAGGGTTTGAGATTTTAAGATATTGTTATAATTATTCTGTTTCTATATTGCACATTGCCAAGACACCATGTTTATAAAAACAGCAAATAAATACACAGTGGGTGGCATTTAGTTTCTTGTTTTTCTACTTGATTAGGCATCCTATGTAACTAATAATAGATAAAATGCAGACTATGAAACTGAAGTTAAAAAACAAATTATGCAGAAAATAGTTATAAATATGATAAAAGTCAAGAAGAGTGAGATCTAGATGTAATTCTGAGGAAACATTCTGACCACTTAATGGACAATACAAAAAACTTCTTCCATTTATTCAGTAAACTAATACAGAAAGTTTTCACATATAGGTTTATAGTTTAGATAGTTTGAAGCTGTTCAAATAGTCATCCTAATTTGTTGAAGACTTTAAGATGAATAGCTAACACTTTAAATTATCCCCACTAAGCAACTATTAATCTGCACAGATTTAAAAATATATTCATTGTATGATTTTTGGAGTGAGAATTACTTGTAGTATGTTTAAAACATGTTAAGGCTGCAGATATAAATGGTATAACTGCATGTGGTTTGTTTTTGGTTTAATGTGTTTATGAAAACTGGGTCTGGGTCTGAAGATTAGAAGAATACAGTTATAATTCCCCTGAAAAAAGAGGGAATGAAAAAACTATAGGAGAATTCCTGTTTACTCTTTGTGGGGAGTTTGGTAGAATTCTGATGGAAAGAAAATAAGGAGCACCAGTAAGCTAAATTGGGGCAGAGAAGGGCAAATTTTTGCTATTCAGTACATCTGAGAAACCCATGATCCCTGAACCATGATGTTTATTGTACATTTATTAAGAAAAAAGTGTCTGATACAATAAACAGGCTTGAATAGAATGTTTTGTGAAAACAAGTACTGATTGCTGAATGTAGTAGGAGTAGTATATGATAAAAAAAATCAGTAGTGAAAATAAATGAAAGTTTTGTTTTTTACTCAACAGACAACCTCTTTACATATTCTGCAACAGGCTCTTCAGTTTTTAGAGAACATTGTTTTTATAGATTATTAAGTACAGTCAGGATTTGCCGTAATATTTCCAAAAAAGGCTGGATTTCTGCCACCACATACCCTAGACTACTCTGGGACTGTAAAGAGATTGCTGATGATCATATTTGGAGCTCTGGTTGCCATTCCAATCTATAATTTAGTAGGTTCATTGTCTGCAGAGACAGCTCTGTGGTTTGGTCAGTGATATTGTCAGTGAGAATGTAAACATTGGACAAATAGTTTTTTCCTCTAAAAAGAAAGAAACAGCTTTATACCAACATGTTACTAATCGTTATTTTAATTTGCATAGACTGCGCAAGGTGGTGGTCATAGAACTCTCCTTTATGGACATGCAATATTACTGCGCCATTCTTACAGTGGCATGGTATGTATAACCTTATCCACAGTATTTATAGTGTTGGCATGTTTTTGTTTTATGTATCAGGATCAATATAGTTCAACACTAGACTTAGATTATGGCTGCATTTCAACTTTATAGACTTTTGGGATACTTTATTTGTTTAATATTTATTCAATATGATATTGAATAGATTGCATCCAAATTGCATGTTTGTTTTGCTTGAATGCTGTATTTTCACTGTCTGTGTACCCCATATAAAATGGAGAGTTTTGGTAGCTAGTTTGGTAAATCTGTTTTTTTTTTGTCTTTCCATATTTTTGAAGCTCTAAAAACCTTATTTCTTTATAATATTTCATTTTTGAAATATTGAAGTGTGATGATAAGAAATATAGACATTTTATGGAAGTGTATCTTGCCTTACAGCTATTTATGTTTTATTTTAGTTAATGCTTATGCTGTATAAATGTATACACAGTGTGTGTGTGTGTGTCTGTCTGTGTATTTGTGTTTGTGTGTGTATTTAAAATTTTGATTATATGTGATTGTATGTGAGTTCCCTGCATAGAATGGTGGAATATAAATAGAAATGATATTATTTAAAACACTCACTTGTTTCTTTCTTTTTCTTAGTATCTGTGTTGTCTTTCCACATCACGAACATCAATGGATAAATTGGCTTTTGATGTAGGTTTGCAAGAAGATACCACAGGTGACTACTTTGTGGAAGAAAAGACTGCATTTTTATTTTTATGGCCCTTTTGAGATTTAATAATTTATATTTCTGACAAAAGTCCAGCTTTTTGTTTACTGTTGGTAGGGTTGGCATTCTAATGGGTTGCTTGATTGTATGCATCCTGGGGCAGTCCTGATTGACTCTCAAAGAAAGAGGTAGGTCACAGAATGGCCACTTTCTATTCCACTCTTGAAGAGAGCTTCCTGTTAGATTCATCCATGGTAGTGATATCATTGGATAGTACTATACACTGTATACTTCAAAAGTACACATTGAAAAGGAAACTGAGCTGATTTCCATGCAAATCTACATATATGTGGGTGCTAATTTTCTCTTACCTCACTTCCCTTCTAAAGGTGTGCTATGGGGTTAAAATGGCATTACACTCCTATTTTCAATTCATCCAATATGAATGAATATTTTCTGGTGTACCATACTTTCTTATTCTATCTTCCCAGTCTGCTTGCACATATTTGGGGTGTAGAGTAGGATGACAAAGATTTGATTTTCTATGAAGTTAAAATTAGGATTATAGATATTTTCAAAATTATACCTGTGTTTTAGGACAGGGAAAATTGAGTGTCCATCACAGTTATATTTTAACGGCAGCATTTTAAAACATATATTTATAGAGTCAGTGTGGTGTAATGGTTAAGATGCTGAATTTAGGAATAGAGAGATGGAGTTTCTAATTGTTCCTTAGATAACCATATCCATCTGGGTAATCTTGGGGTAGCTCTGTGACAAACCAACTGATAAACAAAACTCTTTGTCCATTCATACACTGATAGTTTCACTATAAGAACTAGATTAGTCCACTGCAAAAACAAGCAGACCATGCAGCTGGGACAAATGCAGAAAGAACAACATTTATCAATGTCAGTTGTAAGATTATTTCTGGCTTTTTTTTTTGCAGAAGCAGTCTTGTAGGCTGATATCACACTTATATCTCTCTGTAACTGATGTGGACTATTATCAACTGTAGAATACAGGGTTGTTATAGTTGAAGTATATGAATAGACTTGGCCAGATATTCATGTCATTTATTGTGTTTTGAAATTTTTAAAAGAACTTTGGCCCGAAGCAAAAAATATAGTGGAATGTTAACAGATGAAATTTACTTAGAGCTCTAATAATAATTCTGTACAGAATTAACTCCAAATCTAACTCATAAAGTTGGCTGATTTTGGGGGCTCTGTGGTTTTGCATTGTTTTATTTAAAACTATAATACATCTTTTCCCCCTTTGGAATATTGTGATATTGCACAGCCTATGGGTGATCTGTTTTTCTACCAGAAAAAGCTCTTGCATAGTCATGTCATCTGTCTTCCTCAGAATTCTCCTTTCTTGATTTTTTTTTCAATGTTTACAATATATTTCCTTCTCTTATTAATACACTGTATGTTGCTGTAACATGGAACTATGGTTACAGCTACTGGGAAAGTTGCTAATTTACTATGTTTTCTGCACCATTGTTTGCAAGAAGCTTTAAAAAGAAGGAAATGTAACTTTGAAGCCAGAAATATTCCTCTCATAGCTATATGGTTTGTTTTGCATAATACTAAATATATGCATATACTGAAAACAAGGATGCTGCTGCAATTTATTTTTATAATTTTAAATAATGACAGAATAACATTCTATTATTGGTTAGCCAATGCGAAAACTAACCGGTAGTGATATTTGTAGCATATTAACTTAGGAAAAATAAAGATAATAACAGTGAGTGATTAGGAAGTGGAAATGATCCACTTAGAACCTTATGTGGAAGCATCTTAAGACAAAGCAATGGTGTTTTAGTCTGGACTTCTAGTATTTCATTGTTGTAGATTGCTATTATTATTAAGTCAGTGGTTATATTCACAATTCTACATGCAAAATAAAACAGTATGTTTCCATGCAGGGGAAGCCTGCTGGTGGACTATACATCCTGCTTCCAAACAGCGTTCAGAAGGAGAAAAAGTGCGTGTTGGGGATGATCTCATCCTTGTCAGTGTCTCATCAGAAAGATACTTGGTGAGCGATGAAGAGAGTATACTAATATGTTATTTAATAAAACTTTAAAAATTACAAAAGTGAGTATGAAAAAATAGATAAGATATAAACATATGTTTCAGTCATACCCTTATCCAAGCCATGCTGGCACTGAAATTCTTATATATAAGGCAGCTTCTCCAAAAAAGTTCAATTTTAAAATAAATTTAAACTATAAAAGAAAAGCTGTAGGAAATTAAAATGAATACTAATGTGTAATTTTAAATACATATTTATATTTATCTCATATTTTTCTTGTTCAAAAGCATTTAAAAATGCTGTTCATGTACATGTAGTCCTCATGCAACAATGGTAGTTGAAACCAGTTTCTGTTGTTAAGCAATGCAGTTGTAAAGTATGATGTTACACGACCACATTGACAGTTCTTTCACTCCTCATTGCCATTATGTGAGACTATCAGATATACTTGGGGGCTCTAGTATACTTACTGTATTTTGAGAAATATCATATTTTAAATAGAATGTAAAGTTCTTCCAGGCCAGAAGGTGTGATGCCTTTTTTGTTCCTGTAAGTCATCACAGGAACAAGGTGAAATCAAGACTATCTGATAGACTTCTTCTGTGAGAGTAGATATTTATATCGTTTCTTTTCAAAATGAAATGAATGCTTAGGCACTAAAAATAGTATTATTAAAAATAGCTGTAGAAGTATGAACAGTTTTGTAAATAGATTTCTTATTACACAGAAATCTAGGTTAATAGCAAATACAAATGAAATTATAAAAATAAATGAGTCAGTTCTGTGTCCACTCTTGAAAAGGTTCTTCCCGTATCCATTTGTTTATATTTACTATGATTCAGATATAAATATTTCTTTGGGTATAGCGTGCTTGGGAAGGTGCTATAGGTAGTCTTCAAGTCGTGATGGTAGTTGCTTCTGGAATTATTGCCACCAAGCAATGTGTTTGTTAGCCAAAACTTCATGAAATTGCATCACTTATAGGCAGCAATCCCAGCAATCACCATTGCCATAATTAACCAAATCCCACTATTGTTTGGAAAGGACCATCCAGACCCAAGCCATTCCTGGCTTGGTCTCTTAGCTCTAAGGCATGGTAAGGCAAGGAACTGCCTTCTTTTGAACTACACCCCATTTCTCTCTCCCCTCTCCCCTCCCTGCTCTCTGCTCTTTTGTCTGCCCTACCCAGTGGCATTTGTCAGCAGCAATGATTCTGCTGATGGCATTGGGGCTGAGGTAGAGGCCTGGGGCCATTGACAATCTCAGCCACCTGTCACCACCCCTATGCTTCAACTTCAGGCCCAGTGCTACTTCAAGGGGTACCACTTCAAGCCCCATGCCATGGCATCTACCCCAGCACCAAATTCCTTCGGCCAAGCTTTGCATGCCCTGCTGGGCCAGCTGTTATTATCTGTGGGCTGCCAAGTACCCAAATTTTAATCACATAACTCTACGAGTGTTTCAATGACCATAACCTTTAGGAAACAGGTATATGTGCCATTCATTCAATACTATTTTAATTTTGAACGATCATTGAATGGATTATTGTAACTCAAGGAGCACCTATATTTATTCAGCCAGAGATCATCTGGAGGACACATACTTGATTTATTTTTGAGGTTTTGAATTACGACTATGATTCTCTATAGGGGCATTTCTGTGAGTTGGAGTTGGGACGACAATGTTACAGTGATTCCATTCTTAATGCAGTAGTATTGCATGCTATTGCCTCCATGAGGATAAAATGCCACAAAGTACTGATTGGTCTGATGGAATGCAGTAAAGAGCTGGATTCCCAGGAAGGAGATGGTGCATTCCAGAGGAGTAAATGCAACTCAATATAGATATTACCTTTGAGAGAAATGGTGAAGACAGCCCCTCCCTTATAGGTTACAAGAGTATAATGTAAATGCAGAGATTAATAATGGAAGATTTTTGTCTGTAAGTGTGAGAATAATAAAGAACTTAGCTTGGCAGAATCATCACATGTCATTCTTGGTTTAGGGCCAGATATGCTATATGAAACTGATGGGACCAATCATCAGGAATTTTGGAAGCGGTGTCATCAACTTGCTTATGATATTCAGCTGTGTTTGTCTGGACTGAACCGTGGATGTGATGAGGGATTGAATGAATGCCAATAAACTGAAGCTAAGGGCTAGAAAGACAAAACATCCTGAAGATAGGAATTTGAGATTTGCTTGCCCTATAAATAATGAAAAGTAATATAACAAGTATACATCAATTTGATAACCATACATCAATATGATAAGTTTTCCTCTGATTATGATACAAAAAAGTAGTAATAAACTTTTTCCATCCAGAGGTACTCTAGCTAGAAAAAAAGAAGGTTCTTTTATTGCTAATCATTTTCTGGTGCACAAGTAGCAAGGAAAATCACAAGATAAACAAATTCAATCAGAACCAAAAAACATAATATCGGAAAGAAAATATTTAGTCATAGCTTTCAAAACAAAATTTATTTTTAAATTATTATTTGAAATGTAACTGTTAATTAAAATACCTTTTCAGTAATTTTCCTAGACCAATTATTTAGAAATGACAAATGAGACATTTGTGTAGTAAAATTTATTGTGTTTTAGTTTATAAAACTGTTATACTTGTTAAGATCTTTTGCAACTAGATATCATATTAATAAAGTTGTATATTAGTTGACTATTCTAAAATAGTAGAAAATTCAGCATACTTCAGGGCAAGTAACTATTTTCACTTTACTAACTAAAGTAAAGTAAATGAACTATTTTCATTTCTAAATAATATAAGTGGTTTGGTTTCAATGTTATGACGTTGTACTTTTTTAAACAAATAATAATGGCTGGGATTGTACATATGTTTAATCAAAACCCAAAAAACTATTTGCAGATTAGCAACACTCCACCATTTTTGTTGTAATTGCTATTCTACACTGACAATTTCTGCATTCCGAATTTCAGGGAAATACTGTTAAGTACTTTTGAAGTAGACAAGGGAATTTGGAGGGTGATTGCAGTATAATTAACTAGCTTTGAATTAATTCTAGCTCATTCATCTTATCTGCTGTACTGGTCTTTTACTGCTAGTTCTCAACTGGTCTACAGCTACTGATATTCTGAATATTACTGGGACATGAGAAACTTGAACAGGTCGGACTTCAACTGATATTTCATAGAAGACAGTGCTATACATTCAGTTATCCAGATAATTTAATTTTTGCAAAGACTACCAAAGTATGTAACAAATGTAGGATGATTGTTATGTATTGTTATATTAGTCTAATGACAGATTTTTCCTTTATTCAATTTCTTTATCTAATGATTGCAGCATTTATCTTATGGCAACAGCAGCTTGCGTGTGGATGCAGCTTTCCAGCAAACACTTTGGAGTGTTGCCCCAATCAGTTCCGGAAGTGAAGTAGCTCAAGGTACCACTGTTAAAATAATAATGGTCATTATACTTTAAGTTTGTTGTTTCTGTAATGTGATGATGACTCCAATCCCTTGCAAAGAATTGCAATACAAAATAGTACTCTTCAGATTCTATTATTAATCCATTTAGGGGAAAAAAATTAAGGCAGATGGTAGTTCTGCTTGTTATAAAATTAGATTTACTCAGGAACACTTAGAGCTGAATTCATAATAAATATGAAAGAGAAGGCAAGGGGGTGTTTGGCAAATAGTTGTATTAACATTGGATATTTTTAGAGCCCTCTTAGCCACCTACAGTACTATCAAATCTTTTATAATCTACCTGTTCTTTTGCATACCATAAAAACTATCTTGAGAGAGGTTGTATTAAGGTTGACTTGGCTTGGAAATCAGTACATCTGGGACATCGGAAGAAGCCCTGCAAGGATACGCCGCTTCTGATGTGCAGGAAATCCCCCCCCCCCACCTGCAAATCGTCCTTTAAAAGAGGAGTTTCACCAGGATGAAGGCGACACAAACACCGCTTTCAGCCACCTCTTCGTCCTGGTTAAACTCCTCTTTGAAAGGATGATCTGCAGGTTGGGGGGGGGGGGAGATTTCCTGCACTTCGACAGCAGTGTCTCCTTGCAAAGCTTCTTCTGATGTCCCAAGTATATGGATGTTCATGTCTACAGGAGGTCGCTTATCATCTGCATATTCACATTGAAGGCTCGAAATGGGACATTTTTGCAAATGGCTTGAAAATGTGGAGGAGGATATTCCAGCCTCTCACCCTGTTCTGAAGGTCAGCACAGACTGGGAACAGGATAAGAGACAAAATCCCCCCTCCCCATTTTCAAGCGGTTTGCAAAAATGCCCCATTCCAAGCCTTCACATTATCCAGGATTGCAGGATTGAAGGCTCGGAATGGGGCATTTTTGCAAACCGCTTGAAAATGGGGAGGGGAGATTTTCCTTCCTCTTACCCTGTTCTAAAGTTCAGCACAGACTCAGAACAGGATAAGAGGAAACCCCCACCTTTTCCTGGCAATCGTTCTTTACTTGGGATCTCAGCGCAGATGCACATCCCCCAAATGCTCTATCCGAAGCCTTCTCTGCATCTGTGCAGAGCTCCCAAGGAAAGGATGGTTTGTGGGTGTGTGTGAGAGAGATCCCTAACCCCCCCTCCCAAGGCAGCCACATCCCTCCACTAACCTCCTTTCCTGCTCCATTCTCCACTGCCACGTGCAGGGCAAGAAAAGTAGTTTGTGGGACTACTTCCAACTTCGCGAGATTTTTTTTTTTTTTTGCGAGAACTTGAAAGGTATTTTCTGGTATTATTTTTTTTTTTTACTATAGGCCCACAGTCTACTTTTCTTGTCCTGCACATGGAGTGGAGAATGGAGCTGGAAAGCAAGTTAGTGCAGGGATGTGGCTGCCTTGGAGGGGGAGTGTGTATGTTTGCGTGTGTGTGTGTGTCTGTGTTCTGCCAGGAAAAGCCCTCCGCAAGGCCAGAGCAGCACAGCCAGCTGTTTGGCGGCCAGCAAGCAGGGCAGGTGAAGGCCAGGATGCAAGGAGAACTTGGATCATTGTGGCCACAGGCAAGCAGGTGGTGGGACAGAGAGTGTGGGGCCTGGTGGGCTTGCTGCCTCCTGCACCTGAAAAATAATAAGACCTCACCAAAAATAAGGCTAACCCTTATTTGGAGGGTCAAAAGAAAATAAGACCCTGTCTTATTTTTTGGGGAAACACGGTATTAATTGAAAATAAGCATCTTTTATACATTTGGCATATGCTAACATCAATGAAATAGTTAGCTTTGTGGAGGGAAAGCTATTTTTAAATTTTTGCGTAAAAAAATCTTCCCACCTTTTCTGTGCTATTTTTAATTTTTCTAGTGCCTTTGAGTATGTTGACTCCTGGTAACCTCTTGGACTAGTCCCTGAAGTTTTCTTGGCAAGGTTTTTCAGAAATGGTTTGCCATTACCTTCTTCCTAAGACTGAGAAAGAGTGATTGGCTCAAGTTACTCAGCTGGTTTCATGCCTAATGCAGGACTAGAACTCAAGGTCTCCCATTTTCTAGCTTGTGCCAGAACCATTACACCAAACTGGCTCTTTTTTCTATGCTTATTAATAAAGTTATATTTAAGCTTTTAGTGTATAAAAAGTTAAGTTTCTTTTGCACTGGCTTGGCAATTTGTCCGTGAATATTTGAAAATACTTAAGTTTTCAATCTATCATAGAGGCTTCACCATTTTAAAAGTATGGTTCAGCTCTTTAAAATATTTGTATCAAAAACATTTATTTCCTTTATCCTACGATGCAGAAAAAGTTCTTAGATAATCAATTAATTTTGCTGAATAGTGCAGTTTTCTTCTGTAGCCATTATTAATCTCTGTCATGATAGTATCTGTAATCATTTAAAATTAATTGTGGCATAGTAAGTGAACAAAATATGAAGTCTATTTTATTCAGGATTTATTCATAATTGAATAAATTTCTATTGATAAATCCATATTTTGCATCACATTTTATAGATAATAGAGATAATCTGAGTGTGTAAAGGAAAATTAAAATATAATTAATGCATACAAATCTGTTTTGACAAGTGAATTATATGTATTGTTCCAAGCAGACTTCAGATAGTATTTACAGAACTCTTATATTGTACAGCATGCCTGAAGAGAGACATTGCTTTGGAAGCAATGAAGTTTTCATAGCATTTAATGAAGAAGACCTCATGGTGCATGAAATTGTCTCATTAGATGACAATACATGCTTTTCTGAATCGATCATTTCCATTTGTCCTAGTATAGTCTTTTGAAATTAAATAGAAAACTGAGAAACAGAACTAATATCAAGTATAGTTAGAAGTTGATGAAAAATTATAGGGAGATAGGATTAATCTTAAAATATACAACTTTTTATTTGCTCTGCATTATAGGCTATCTAATAGGAGGTGACGTACTGAGGTTATTACATGGTCACATGGATGAATGCCTGACAGTTCCTTCAGGAGAACATGGAGAAGAGCAGAGAAGGTAAATGTTTGTTAAACAAAACAAAGGCCATACACTTGGACAATGTGAGCCAAAATTTCTCAGTGATCTATCATTAATATTAGCATGAATACAATTTTAGTGCCCCTGCAAAGCAAAGGATTTTACAATAGAAATTAGGTTTGAAACTGATTTAGAAGAACTACATTGGGTTTTACCACTTGTCTGCCATCAATTAAACTATTAAAGCATGTTTATTTTTTTATAAAATTTGAAAACTTATACTATATTTTAATGAACAATGGTGAGGTGTCTTTCACTCTTTCCAAATGTCAAAGTGTGCACAGCTCTAAAATAAGTACAAATAGCTTTATGGTAATCAAGTAGCAGCAAGTTATTTAATATTAATTAAAAGAAAGTTTAGGTGTCTGGTTTTTGAATGTTAATATTTAATCTAATTCTAATGTAAAAAAATATTTGGAGAAAAGTCTCCCTATTAAAGATATAGCCACATGATTTGCTAGGTATGTAGTGGTCAGGCTATTCTATACTCCTGTCAGAATCTGAAGAGGAGAAACTTGCAAATGCTTAACCAGGCTGTAAAATACAATTAAATTATCTGGAAATTTAATTTTAACCAAATCATATTTGATAAAAGGATTGTTTAGGTCATTGTATCCAGCCCCTAGCTCCATGCAGAAACACAAATGAAAGGATATCTGAGAGGTAAAGGGAGCCATCATTTTGCCGGGTAATTGATTGCGTTGTTAAACTACTCTTACTGTTAGGAAGGATTCCCGCCCCCCCCCCCCCCCCCCCAAACAATCTGAATGTGTCTTCTGGTAACTTCAATCCATTGCCTCATCCTGCACTTTGGAATGTGTGAGGATAGATCTTATTTTATATAACATCCTTTCTGATATAGGTAGTCCTTGACTTATGACTAATTGCTTAATGAATGTTTGATATTGCAAAGCCCTCCCTACCCAAGCTACTTGAGATCCATTTTTGAAGTTACTATAGCCTCCTTCCCCTGTCTCATGGTCACATGATTACATTTTGAACGTTTGGTAACCTGCTCACCTTTATTACTTTGCCGTGTCTCACAATCACATGACCATGATTTGCTACAATTTTTCCTAGCTTCAGCATTTACTTCTAGTTTATGGCAAAAAAATCGTGGAAAATTGATTCTCTTACCAACTGTTGCATTTGCTTAATGACTACTGCAAAAAATGTCAAAAAGTTGGGTCCAGTCAATGATAACTCAATTTATCACCGCAAGGACCTATGACCATAATTCTGGCCTCCATTATGATCTTAGTTGAGGACTACCTATATTTCATGAGATTGCCCTCTTGACTAAGATCAACTTTAATTCAGTGAAAATAATATATTTTTCCTGAAATATAGTATCTCCAAAACTGGTGTGATTTTTTATGAAATATTTTAGGAAATTTAAAATTGAATTGAATTAAATTGAATAAATATGCACTTACTAAAGCATATAATTTTACATTGTTAAGAGTAAAATGTATTCCTATGAATTATATTAAAAAAGTTGTTTGGAAGCAAACTTGACCAAGGACTGTTCAAGATGTTATGAAACTTAATAAGAATAGATAATACATTCTTAACAAAATTCATATAATCCCTTTCCCATTTATAAATAAAACATTATTTAAAATTAAAAGTAGTGAAGGGATTTCTGATTGTGAGGGACCTTTTTATGAGAAAAGCATTGGCAACAGTGATAAATGTTGAATTTTATGGGCATATTTCTTATCGGTATAACTTGATCATCCAAGTAGTTCATGGAAAAGGGCTAGTTGAAGTGAATTAAGTTTGAATTAGCCCATGGGCTACAGAAGTAGTCAATTTGTTATCTTCATTTACTGAAAATAGAAATAATATTTTAAAATCTACTCATTTTCTTGTTGCTGCCTATAGTACCTAGGGCTTGCCTCAGGGATTAGCATGTGTGAGAGATACAAAATAATGTAGTAGCTGTTCTCTTAACTGAACTCAGAAGGAAAAGTAATTATCTTGTGTCACTAGATTTTTTGCTGGAAAAATGTTGTCCAGAGGAGAAATATATATCTTTTGAGAATGCTGGTTATCATTACATTGAATACCTGCATCATTCAAAGAGATTTTGCCTAAGGAGACAGATTCACTGAATTTTCAAAATGTAAATGGTCATCGAAATACTGCTATATTTCAGTATTTACACTTTTCTCACCTTTGTGATGCATTTCTTCAGTTGAAAATGTGTATGTAAATGAAAATATAAAAATGCTATTTTAAAAATAAAATAAAGTAATAAAATCATATACAAAATACTGTACGTATTCTAGGAGAAAAGTGCATGAAGATGAATATGAAGGTAATCCTTCATTTAGGACCAGAATTGAGACACAATTTCTATCATTAAGCAATTAAGTAAGCATTGCTCAATTTTATGCCCTTAAATAAAATACAACCTCATCCCAGTTGTTAAGTGAATCATGTAGTTGTTAAGTGAATCTGACTTCTTACATTAACTTGGCTTGTTGGAAGCAAGTTGGGAAGGTTGCAGATGGTGATAACATGATCAGGGGATGCTGCAGCTATCGTAAATATATGCAAGTTGCCAAGCACTCACATTTTGATCATATGACTATTGGGATGCTATGTCAGTTGTAAGTGCAGGAACTGATTATAACTCAATTTTTTCAGTGCCATTGTAGCTTTGAATGGTCACTAAATGAATGGTTATAAGTCAAGGCTACTTGTACAGGTAGTCCTCGAGTTACAACCACAATTGAGCCCAAAATTTATGTTGCTAAGTAAAATATCTGTTTAGTGAGTTTGCCTCCTTTTACAACTTTTCATGCTACAGTTGTTAAGTGAATCATTGCATTTGTTAATAGCATGCTTGCTAAGTGAATCTGGATTTCCCACTGATTGTGCTTGTCAGAAGGTCACAAAAGCTAATCACATGACCCCAGGACATTGCAACCATCATAAATATGACCAGTTGTCTGAATTTGGATCACGTGACCATGGGGATGCTGCAATGGTCATAAGTGTGAAAAATGGTCATAAGTCACTTTTTTCAGTGCCGTTGTAACTTTGAATGGTCACTAAATGAAAGGTTGTAAGTCGAGGACTACCTGTATTGCTTTATGTATATCATGATTCATAGTTACATAGTTTCTCATTTTCAACCTTAAGTTTGTTTCATACATACTTAAGGGTGAAAATATGAGGAAGTGTGTACCTCTAATTTAGCCCATACTTAGGTTGTATTGATTGATAAAAACAGATTATATCCAGAGAACTCATTAGTTCAGGCTTATGATCTTCTGAGTACCTCCAAATTGCTTTGAGGAAATTCAGTCAAAAGCAAAGATATTTGCTTTTTTCTCCAAAGTAAAGATGGAAATGGATATGTTATGCCTCTGTGAGGTAAAAGTTTCACCCTTAATATTTCCCATGCTCTTTTTCAGTCTAAAAAGAAAGTCTACCTATTTAGTGACTTAGTTGAGTTACAGACTTATCCTTCTGTGGTCCTCAAACAATAATTTAAAAAAAACTTTTTTCCCCTAAAAACAATGTGCAGCCTCTGATTGAAGAAAATTCAGTGTCTCTGGATTAAGCGGATTAAATGTTGAAATCGTTGCTCGGTGAAATTATTCCTTCTGATTACCCTAAAACAGAATCAATGGTTAAACAGAGATTCTGAGATTGTAAAATGCATGCACTTTTCAAATTGTTTAAACACTTCAATGAACGCTACATTTTAATTAAAATACATTAATATCACATTAAACCCAATAAATTCAGATTACCTTTATATAGTAACCCTCAATTGTGTATTTAACAGCTACTGTTAAAATTGTGTATATTATCTCCAAAATTGTGTAAGACAAAGCACAATTGAGCACAATATTGTAATAGCCTCGTAAGTCCTCGGACTTACGAATGACAGCTCGGCAGCAGCCATGCGCGTCTTAGCCAATCAGACGCGCCTGCAAGTTGCTGGGCTGTCATACGAAAGGCTATTGGCTCGTCCGTCTGACAGCTCCATATAAAAGTCTGTCAGACGGAGGAGAGGTGCCGGTCTACTTACAGTTACTGTTCTTGCCTGCAATAAAGAGTTCTTGAAGGTTACCTCAGACGCCTGTTCGTATTTGTACTGCCGCCGATCTAACAAATATGACTATATCATTACTATATAGTTAAAATTTCCTGAAGATTATATTGTGCACTTAAAAGGTCGTCATAGCCAGTGCAAAAAAGACAATACAAATAATTAAAGAGTTGAAACAATTCCCTTGTGGAGAAAGTAGTGTACCTCAAAACAACAAACAAAAAATGTTGTGGGGGGAGAAGATCTATAACCATTTTTCATGTGATGACCTGCCCAACATGCAGTCACCTGACCATGGTGTGTGTGTATGTGTGAGACACAACAATTTACAACAAGGGTGTTTTATGGGCTATAAAGCACCTGTTCTGTGACTGCCATAACTTCGAAGAGTCATACACGTCTCAAGGCATCTGAATTTACATCTTGATATAAAAATAATGAATAATAATTAAATGACCTTTTGCAAAATATGGCAATGTAGCTTTAGTAGATATCTATTCCTGCTTCACAGTGGCTGTTTAAGTATCTTTTAAATACAGTGTATTTTATAGTCATGGAACTGAAGGACCAAAGAGTGTTAATATCACTTTATAATGCCTTGGTAAGGCCAGAGTTGGAATACTGCATTCAGTTTTGGTCACCACGATGTAGAAAAGATGTGGAGACTCTAGAAAGAGTGCAGAGAAGAGCAACAAAGATGATTAGGGGACTGGAGACTAAAACATATGAAGAACGGTTGCAGGAACTGGGTATGTCTAGTTTAGTGAAAAGAAGGACTATGGGAGACGTGATAGCAGTGTTCCAATATTTCAGGGGTTGCCACAAAGAAGAGTGAGTCAAGCTATTCTCCAAGGTACCTGAGGGTAGAACAAGAAGCAATGAGTAGAAACTTATCAAGGAGAGAAGCAACTTAGAACTGAGGAGAAATTTCCTGACAGAACAATTAATCAGTGGAACAGCTTGCCTCCAGAAGTTGTGAATGCCCCAACACTGGAAGTCTTAAGAAGATGTTGGATAGCCATTTGTCTGAAACAGTGTAGGGTTTTCTGCCTAGGTAGAGGGTTGGACCAGAAGACCTCCAAGGTCCCTTCCAACTCTGCTATTGTATTGTATTGAGTTAAAGGCTCTGTAGAAAGGCCCTTGTGGGAGATTTGTGAATGCATTTTTCAAAAACTCTTCTTCACAAGTGAACGTCTTTACTTTCCCCAGTTGAATATTTATTTTCAGATTTGTTCTGCTTTTGGTTCTTTTCTTTTAAAAAACAAACAAACTATATATAGTTTTGCAGATAGTTCATTTTTTTCCTAAGTGGTAGCAATTTGTAAAGACAGCCACTATAATAAAATAATCTCCATAGCATCTTTAAACTTGCTATAGTCTAATAAATAATGTTATGCATAATTGTAATTTATTTATTAGCACTGCTTTGGTCTACAGTGGGAAAGGAAATAATTTATTTGATGTAGAAATATAAGAGTTGGTTTACTCATTCCAATTAACTGGCTATTTAGGAAACAATACATTTGCTGGATACTTTTGAAAAAGAGCAGGATTTGTCTCTGGGGACAATTTTTTTTAAAGGAATCAGGATATTATATGGTAGGCAACCATATGACATTTTGGCAAACAAGAAATTAATAGTATCAAGTGAGAGATTGCTAAAGATATATACATCAGAAAAATTCCAGGCAATCTCAGAATGTCTCAGTGAACACAATGGGTTTTTAATATATCAGAGTTCTTACAATTCTTAATTGATAAGTATTTATAATCTGTTTCATATATGAAACCTGCATCTCTGTAATCAAACTGTCTTTCTTTCCTACTTTCACCTACTTCCCAATTTAAATTCTGCATGCCTTTCTATGCATCTGATAGAGGTGGTTTGCAGCTCACAAAACTCTTTTAAAGGTTCTTCCTTGTAATTTCTTGGAAGAGAGTATAAAAGATTCTGCTACAAATTTTTGTAGGAATGGATTTGGATTTTTGTGTTAAATTAAGGATGGAAGAAATGAAAGTCACCCACGAGAGACTTTTAAAAAATGAAGAACTGGAGATTTTTCATTTTGTAAAATGTACAGTTTGGCTGAGGGATTTCTCCTGCTCTTCTCTGTCATCTCTGTATATTACAAATATAGTTTCAATGTCTGCACAGATACCATCCACAAGTTCTACAGCTGAACTGATTTTGGTAAGCCTAAAAACTCCCTCACATTACATAACTGAAGGATATCGAATTGTATACCTTACTTTCTTCTGATTACAATTGATTTAACTTCCTTCCTGTTCAAGATTGCTGTGCCTTCTGAATTTACTATACTACTTCCTGCATTTTTAAATAATTACTCTGCATTTTCTCCCCCTAAATTTACTGTTTGTCTTTTGTCAATAATTCTCAAGCTGAATGTTTTGGCTTGTTTAGATGATGTATCAAGGGTGTCATTGTCCCAAATTCAGATGGATATATCAAGGGTGTCATTGTCCCAAATTCAGATGGATATTCTCTCTTCATTTTAGATTTGGGCAAAGGCTTTGAGTGGACTCAGGTGGTCACTCTCAATGTTTCACAAAGATACACAATAGCTTATATCACTTTAAGGTCTTGAATGAATGAGAAATCTGTCAATTGAAATCTTCCCCATACTCTATTCAGAGACACCATCATCACTCTAGAAAATACTACATTATTGCTAACTCTTTACTAGTTGAATTAATATTTTTTGTCCTGATTATTGGGCGAGCCTGTAGAAATTGATCTTAAGTTTATTCTGTATTTGATTTTTAACTGGTTCAGTTGTAATACTATTACCTTTTCTTATTTAGTATCAAAAATAGTTCAAAAATAAAATAACTGCCATGAATGTGTGTGTGGTGAAGGGAAAACACCAGATTTTTTGCCTAAACCATAACGAGAATTGCTTTCTATTAGTAGTTTCATCACCCCCAAACTACACATTCATCTCTATCAATTACATCAGGGAGCTCTATCTTTTTCCTTACTGGATGAGGACTTGTTGACTATGATGAAGCTCATTCTCATCAGAAGACATTTAGTACTATACTAAGTAAATGCTATGAATGAAAAGCTGGGAAGCTAGGTAGCCAATGTAGCTGATAATTCAGGGTGTGAATTTAGTGCATTGACTCTGGTTTTCATGGTGATGTTACTATAGTAGCACTGTTCCATGCTACTAAGGACTTGTGTCAGAGGCTAGTTTTCATTTCATTTCATTTCATTTCATTTTCATTTCATTTTTTATTTATTAAAATTTATAGGCCGCCCTTTTCCCTGAGGGGACTCAGGGCGGCTTACAATCACAAGGGAGGGGGGTGCAATATCAAAAACAAAACAAAATGTGAACAAAGAAAAGTAATAAAACACAACTTTCGTTCAGCAATCAAACACTCGGGCGGGTGAATTGGGAACCTATCCCCAGGCCTGCTGGGAGAGCCAGATCTTGAGGGCTGCGCGGAAGGTCTGGATGGTGGTGAGGGTACGGATCTCAACGGGAAGATCGTTCCACAGGGTCGGAGCTGCAACAGAAAAGGCTCTCCTCCGTGTGGTCGCCAGTCGGCATTGACTGGCAGATGGGATTCGGAGGAGGCCCAGTCTGTGCGATCTAATTGGTCGAAGGGAGGTAATCGGCAGAAGGCGGTCTCTCAAGTACCCAGATCCACTACCATGGAGTGCTTTAAAGGTGGTCATCAGTACCCTGAAGCGCACCCGGAGACCGACAGGTAGCCAGTGCAGCTCGCGGAGGACAGGTGTAACGTGGGCGAACCGCGGTGCGCCCACTATCACTCGCGCGGCTGCATTCTGGACTAACTGTAGTCGCCGGATGCACTTCAAGGGCAACCCCATGTAGAGCCCATTGCAGTATTCCAGCCTAGAGATCATAAGGGCTCGAGTGACTGTTGTGAGAGCCTCCCGGTCTAGGTAGGGCCGCAACTGGCGGACCAGGCGAACCTGGGCAAATGCCCCCCTGGTCACAGCTGACAGCTGGTGGTCAAAAGTCAGCTGTGGGTCCAGGAGGACTCCCAAGTTGCAGACCCTATCTGAGGGGTATAGAATTTGACCCCCCAGCCTAAGTGTTGGTACATTAGCCAAATTATTGGGAGGGAAGCACAACAGCCACTCGGTCTTGTCCGGGTTGAGTACCAGTTTGTTAGCGCTCATCCAGTTCTTAACGGCCTCAAGACCCTGGTTCATCACGTCCACCGCTTCATTGAGTTGGCACGGGGCGGACAGATACAGTTGCGTATCGTCTGCATATTGGTGGTATTTTATCCCGTGCCTCCGAATGATCTCGCCCAGCGGTTTCATGTATATGTTAAATAGTAGGGGGGATAAGACCAAACCCTGCGGCACCCCACATGTTAGGGGCCTCAGGGACGATCTCTGCCCCCCGACCAACACCGACTGCGACCTGTCCGAGAGGTAGGAGGAGAACCACTGCAAAACAGTGCCTCCCACTCCCACCTCCTGCAGTCGTCGCAGAAGGATACCATGGTCGATGGTATCGAAAGCCGCTGAGAGGTCAAGGAGAACCAGGATGGACGCATAGCCTCCATCTCTGGCCCTCCAGAGATCATCGGTCAATGCGACCAAAGCGGTTTCTGTGCTGTAACCAGGTCTGAAGCCAGACTGGAAGGGGTCAAGATAACTAGCTTCCTCCAAGGCCCGTTGAAGCTGGAAGGCCACCACCTTCTCAACAACCTTCCCGATAAAGGGGAGGTTGGAGACAGGACGAAAGTTGTTTAAAATGGCTGGATCCAAGGATGGTTTCTTCAGGAGGGGTCTCACCACCGCCGTTTTAAGTACGGCGGGGAAGTGCCCCTCCCGAAGGGAGGCGGTCACGACCGCCTGGATCCAGCCATGTGTCACCTCCCTGCTGTTGGCAACCAGCCAGGAGGGACACGGGTCCAGAATACAGGTGGAGGCACTTACAGCTCGAATGGCCTTGTCCACATCCCCAGAGGCAACATCCATTCATTATTCCAATTCCAAGGCTTCACAAGTAATGAGGCATTGTGCATTGTATGGACCTGGATTTTCCAGATTTTTCCTAGCAGTGATATAATTGTTGGAGGCAAGACAACCCTTTTTGAATGCCAGCTAACAAAATCCCACTTTGAAACTGCGATTTTAATTCCTAAGCTTTTAGGAGCATAAGAAATATGGAATTATCCTAAACACTAAGCTTGACTGTATATTCTAAAGTACATGGGTAGTTTGTATCAATTGCTTTAATCTTCTTTTTCTTAGATTGAGTAGATTATAGGCCAGTGATGGCTAACTTTTTTTGCCATTGCATGACAAAAGTGGGGGGAGCATGGAGGTTGTGCATGTGTGTGCACACACCCATAATTCTATGCACCTACCCCCCATGCATGCACGTGCAACACCCCCCCTGCTCCCCCTGCTTTTGGCATGCAATGGCACAGTGGACCCATTTTTTCCCCTCCCCAGGCTCCAGAGCCTTTCTACGAGCCTGGGGGGCATGAAAACAGCCTTCCCCACCCCAGGGGGCTTTCCGGAGGCCAGAAACGGCCCGCTTGCTGACTTCTGGTTGGATTGAAAGGCTCGTTTTTCGCTCCCCCAGGCTCCAGAGTCTTTCTAGGAGCCTGGGAGGACAAAAACAGCCTCCCCCCCCGAGGCCCACCGGAGGCTGAAAACAGCCTGTTTCCCAACATTTGGTGGGCCCATGTGCATGCCGGAGTTGAGCTCGCGTGCCCACTGATATGGCTCCGTGTGCCACAGGTGCCATAGTTTCATCATCACAATTATAGGCATAATCAATCAACACTATTTCATGAATTATCATTGCAGTGCCCTGATTCTTTGATGTACTCTCTTTTTCTTGACTATTCTATTTGAAATGAAGATGCTTCTCTGTACAAAAACAATCAAAGTTTTCCATTCACAGGATTTTATTTCTATTGCTTCGTATTTCCAAGCTGAAATAGTACCCTGAAACCAAGTCTCAAGACGTGTTGTTTTATCACTCCTTGTACATTTTAGGTTGAGATATTTGCATCCATACTTTCACAATTCCATCATAGAGAGATTGGTTAACGTAGGTAGTTTTCAACAGTGCATATTTCCATATCAACTTTTATATAAATCATAAATCCAATTCTTTCAATTCAAAGTTCTTCCCTTCAGTCTTTCAATAGCACCTCAAATATTTACAAAGTTCATGTATTGGTAATGATCTGCTCATCAAGGAATAAGATATTTTCTTTTCCCAGTAATTCATTATTGGTCTATCTAATGGTAGAAGATGTGTGTATTAACTTCATTATTAAATTTGCTTTTCTAGATTTTAGATATGTATGACAACTAGGAAAATCTCAAATGACCTTGCAATCCACATTTTTAGCACTTATACTTAATTCTTGTAGGATTAATTTTTCTTGGGTCTAGCGTGGTAATGAAGCTCATTGCTCTTTTCTTTATATATTTTTGTAAAATTAATTTGAGCTCAACTGTTTATACGCATTCACCGTTCCCACCAATAATAGAATAGCCATATCATCTCAGTCAAGGATATCTGTTTTTTCCACATTTCTCCCCCCATATTCCTAACTATTTTAGTCATTAAAGAAGATAAGTTTTGAGGGCATGACTATAAGACAGATATGATCTGCTTCAAAAAACAAGCGGTTTGTCAATATAAATAAACTTCAATTTAAAGGGCCTTAAACTTTCAAGAGAAGGTTAACAGGCAAGATACTCCATGTGGCCAAGAATAAATCTGCAACTATATTTGAAGTTGTTTTCAATAAAGAAGAGGTAGAGTTGTAGTGAGATAATTAACCATAAACCAATTTTGTTAGCATTTTTTTGTCTTAACTAGGGTACTGTTTTTCCCCACAGTGTTTCTTTCTGATTCAATCACACAGTTCAAAATACAATTGGAAATCATGCCATAATATATTCCTGCTTGGTCTGACTTTCTGACGTTTATTTAGACCACTATGTTGATATCTGGATCATGTAATTTACTATGCTTGATTGAATAACATTATCTTTGATGCTACGTTAATTGGCTTGGTTTATCTCTGATAAGTGTAGTATACTATGCAAGGAACCACAATAAAGAGGGACAATTTGCTCAGTAACTTTCATTGATTGGCAATCTCTGCATTCACACACATTTCTGCTTTCCCAGTATGGGTAGTTACCTCACTGAGGTAAGTAATAGTCCTGACCTTCATGTATGTGCAATGGGAGGAAAGCTTTGTGCTCTTCGGATCATCTTTATTTCTCCACCACTTCCAGGAATGAGAATATGGCTATGCAACATGACATGGCCTTATCCTTCCAAGAAACTCTAAAGGAAGGAGGCAGCTTCTAAACTAATTTTTTAATGCAGCTTTATATAACTCTGGATTTTTAAAAGTTAAGCAAAGAGATGAATTTGCCACTTTATAGTTTTCAAAAAAGAAATGCTGTTCACTTTGGTGGCTTTTAAAAATGTACACACACACACACACACACTCCCTCCCTCCCTCCCTCCCTCCCTCGCTTTCAAAAAGTTCCAGAGCTGTCATTGCATTGGTCAGGATATTATGTGATACAGTCTAATGCAAGCTCTTTTATTGCTTTGAGAAAGGTTATTTAGGATTAAAAATGTAAATTTTAAAAGAGTTTATGACTATGTACACATTGTTTTGGTTATTCTACACGTAGTATTTATGTATTTTAACCAATTTCTGCACTGGTCAAATTCATTTTCCTGGGGAAAACAACTGGAAAAAAAAACCTTAGAAAATGTCTTTTGTGTTGTAGAACTGTCCATTATGAAGGTGGTGCTGTGTCAATTCATGCTCGTTCCCTTTGGCGACTGGAGACTTTGAGAGTTGCGTAAGTAAATGCTGGCATAATATATCCATTATGATAACTAATATTTCCTTTTGTCAAATGAAGAAGAGTTTTTTGTTATTGTTACAAAAATCATAGTATGCTAAAAGGTTTTGATTCCATTTGGAAATAGTACCAATATTATAATGTGTAATCACTTAAGATATCATTTGAATTAATTGTAAGTATGTGTATTGATGCATACTGCTGCCAAATAGTGTCTCTTTCAAAATATTTGGTTTGAGGAAATCCTGCAGAAATGAATGCTTATTGATTGATTGATTGATTGATTAATGAGAGTATGTGTGAACAAAGGTAATGTCACAATTCTGTTTAAAAAATTAAAAGCCAACCACTCAGATTTTTAGTATTTTCAAATTTGATTAGCCTCAGATGATGATTTGATAAATGTACAGTATTTTTTGCTTTAAATTCAATTTGGCAGTAATGTGGCATCTGCTACACAAATAATTGTATAAAAAAGTACCTTCTTTTATATCAGAACATATTCCAGCCACATATTTGTTCTTTGCTTTTTTCTCCTATATTCTTTTATTGGAAAGTTAAGTATTTAGTTAAAATAATTAAAATTATTATTTTAATCATTAGCATACCTTTGTCTTCTTCAACCACACATTAATACACAATTCTTAAAGTAAGCAAATTAATTTCAGTTGCTGGGAGAGGATATTTCTGTCAATGCATGTAGGTCAATTTGATGTGCATTATGTAAAGAATGAATATTTATTATATATGATATTGTAAACAGAACTCAGCATTTTGCAGCCTTCTGTTGGTTGTATTTGAGAATGTGCTTAACTTACCCTATTATTTGTCTCATTTCTTTCTGTTGATTTCATGGATGTAGATCTGTTTTTCTTCTGATGGCCCACATGCATGGCTCATCTATGATTTGGTGAACCACCAAAACAAATAGATTGGCTTTCCATTGAAATTAACAAGTATTCTTAACTAATAAGTTGAGGTCTTGTTTGATGTCTGCCTTAAATGTCTTATAGTTAAGATATCACTGAAAAGTAATTTCAGCATATCTTTAATTCTAGAAATAAAATTGAATGTTCATGTTTCATGTTTTCATTGAATACTTAATATTTTAAATTGTTTATGAACGCTCATTTTATTTTTTATTAGATGGAGTGGAAGTCACATTAGATGGGGGCAGCCATTCAGATTAAGACACATAACAACAGGGAAATATTTAAATCTCATGGATGACAAGAGTCTTCTTCTAACAGACAAAGAAAAAGCTGATGTGAAATCTACAGCATTTTGTTTTCGATCTTCCAAGGTAAATACTTGTAATAGAAGTAATTTCTTCATTTAATTTAATTCATTTTAATTTAATTTTCTAATTTAATTTAATTACTTAATCAGATGTCTTTAGACATCACCCCAGTCCAAACTGATTCTGAGTGGTATACCATTAAGCCAAATAAAAATAGAAAATGCAATATATTAATAAATAAATAAGGAATGGAATACAGAATATGAATAGGCCCTATGCAAAAAATGAAATAATAATTAATCAATAGTTAATTGTGAATAATTAACCAATACTTAATGCCTTCTTTGGTACATATTGTCTGAGGATTAGTACTTGGCTTAATATCTAGTATCTGGTTCAGGTAAATCAAGGAGCAGTTAATAGAGAATTGGTGCAGTGTTACTTGCTTCCAATAGAAAGAGGGGAAAAAAGCATTTTGTAAGTCAAGATATGATTGCTCAAAATGAACCAATAACAGGAGTCACTTCTCATATCCAGAGTCCTTTTATACAAGGTGGGTAGCCTTGGGCAACATCAGCTTTTTTTCAATCCCCCAGTATCTTTGTGTGTGCCCTTTAACACCTGTTGTTGAAACTTGGCAGCAAGTGTTTTAAGGCTAAGAATGGGAGTGGTTTACTTCTCAGAGGCTTATAGCTTCCAACTCTTTGGAAGGTTGGATTGTGACTCCTGACTTGGACATTTCTTAATGTAAGAAGAGTGATAGAGATAGCTGAACAGCATCTTATATTGGTAATTTTTTTTAAACCTGTGTGTTTCTATTGCTGCATTTTCTATTGCTCTTTATTTTATTTTGCTTTGATTTTACCCTGAATTGGTAAAAATCTTCAGATTATCACTTACTGTCTTGTTTGTCCTAGCGCACTAAATTGTTTCATTTATTTAATAAACCTGTATGACTTGACTCATACCACATACTACCTAAAACAAAACAAAGCACATCATTGTTCAGTGTGATTTATGAACTCAGCCACTTTGTTGAAGTGCTTTTCCTTAATATGTTGCTTTTTTCCCCTTTATCCATTTATATACTATCTATTCTATTTTTATTGATGACAAATAGTAAGATAAGACTACAAAACTCTCAGTTGCTCATTTCCAAGCAGACACAATAATTTTAAATCAATAGCTTTATTGAGACAATTGGGAAGCCATACACAGAAAGAAGTAGTATGCATAGCAGCACGTGGGGAAACATCAGTATTTCTTGGGGTGGGTAACGTCTCCTGCTTAAAAGAGACAGTGGCACAATCTGTCCTTAAGAGATAATCTCTTGATTCAATTATATTAGACAATTTTTGCTCAATGTCAAGTCTCTCTTTACCAAGGAAGATTCTGGAGAAGGTGATCCGCTTTATCTAAAGACATTTTTAGAAGTAATGAATTACTTTGATCCCTTGCAGTTAGTATTCAGGCCTATGCATGAGATAAAAACAGGATTGATTGCCCTAGTTTATGAACTTTTCTCAGGATGTAGATGAAGAGAGAATATGCCTCTTGGGTCTTTAGGCAGTGCTTGAAACATCAAGCAGATTCCTTCTGGGTAGCCTGAGAGGTTTGCAAGAGGGAAGCAGTGCTTTATAGTGTATCCACTTTTGCCTTATATGCAGGCGAAAAGCATGCAAGAGGGAATAAAGGTTAAACTCCTGTTACATGGCAATGAAGATATTGCTCAAAGGTAGCATTTATTTTCTATGTTTTATAACCTGACCATAAATGAAGGGCAAACATCAGTCAATGAAACAGAGCTTTCCCCAAACATGCAGAATCTTTATTAAATATGAGATAATTGAAATTCAGAATGGGAAAAGAATTGTGCCAAGTTAGGAAATCCAATTTTGTGAGAAGTGTATAAGTGCAATGGAGGACCATGGGGATGGGGGCAGGGGAAGATATGCTACTTAGGAAGCAATCAGATTAGAGGGGCAGGAGTCCTCAATGGATTAATAGTCAAGGGAAGAAATTTAGGAAAGACTCACCCAAATTGTTCAGATGTTTAAAAGTGGCAGGAAGCTTGTACTTTCAGACTTTCAAGTTTCTGTTAATGCAAACTTACAATAAAGTAGAATTAGCTCATCTACTCTTGTTGCCTATCTGATTTACCCATATGCACTGACAATAAATGTAGTTTAGATCTTGAGGGGGGTTGCCTGATAAAACCATTGTTGAAAAGTCTCTTAATGTTCCAACAATTCATGTTAAAAAGACAATAATTACATTTGGCTGGAAGAAACTATTAGGAAAAAATGTAAGGGAAATAAGGTTTGATCAGACTCTGGAACAGATATATAACCACAGTCCCCAAATTAAAAAATCAGCTTGAATAACGAAGTGTCATATGGGTTGTGGACAGAAGGAACATTGGAAAACGAGAGTGTGTTTGAATAGGAGCAATATTTATTGGCTCTCCGAATATTTTCCAAACGGAAACCCTTTCTTGGTATGACGAGTAAGTAATGCAGTTAAAGCAGTAACATTGGGAATAAAATAATGAAAAAAATGGCAAAGTCCTAAATGATGTATATCCTTAATAGTGTCTATGAGGGGAGGGGGGATGGTCCAGGATAGAACAGATTCAAATTTAGCTGGCTAAATGGAGGAAGTGCTTTTTTATTCTAAGAAATGTGATAATCCAAATAAATCAATGGAGGAAGTGCTTTTTTTCAGCTTAAAAGAAAATAAAGCTTATGATTGTACAGATGGTGCAGGCTATCCTAGTTGCTGCATGTGCAGAGTGGGATCCCCAGATTAAATAAATTAATTGTCCAAATAAGTAATCTGAAAAATGTATGATTGGTTCTGTAAAAATATGATTCACAAAACTTTGGTAGATAGAGCTATTTGGATGCCAAAAGTCATTTTTGTGGATTTATACTCAAAAACATTGAAATGTTCATTCCATTCTTTGATGTGAATTAGACCTCAGGGTAGTTTAGAATTTAATTTGGTAAAAAACATGGGCTTTCTGCAGCTGTTACAAAAGCCTAGAAATAAGAGGAAGAATGCAATGATCCATAATGATTTTACATTAAAAGAACCAGCAACTATAAACTACTGGGAGTGAGCCATCCTTATTAACAGCAAAGAATTTGCAGGGGAGGAAGAACAGTAGATAAAGCCTTTCTGCAACCTCTCATCAGTCTTTTAGGGTAGACACCTTTGACATTGACTAGTGATGTTTTGCGGAACTGGGCTTCATGAATGACATTGATAGCACAGTCCCAGAGTCTGTATAATTGATAGCTAGAAAGGAGTGTAAAGTACTACTTGTCCTGTGAATTGTAATTCAGTTCTTTAGGTTTTCCATCTGTAGCTGAAGCCATCTACCATCTTTGCTGCTATCCTCTTCTTCTCTTTCCTTCCACCTTTCCCAGAATTAGAGTCTTTTCCGGAGAGCTGGAACCTTCAGATGTGGCTGGAATAGAATATTTGATCCTAGCCTTTTTTTGTTTGTTTGTTTTACTTCTTCAAAGTAAACTTCTGCTTTCATAAAGCATTACAGGGAGCACCTTTGCTTGCATTATTCTGAGTTTAAGCTGTTTGTAAAGTGGAGTAATAACAGGTTCTGTGAGAAAAATGTATTTCTGGATGATGAAGGTTTTTATGAAGTAATAGATGGCACTGGACTCTGGTAGAATATGCAGAGTCCATCTAAGTCTCTAGCATAGAGGAATGATTAAATACTGCTAAGTACATAACTTGGCAGGTCTGAGCTATGTTTAATATGTGTGTACCCCTGTTTCTGAGGCTTTGGAAATTGATACTCATTTTACTAGAACCGTGGTGTTTTGAATGACTGCTTGCAACTGCTTGTGTATAAATAAATGTGACAAAAATGTTGATATTGCAAAAGGGGAAGTTTAGTAGCACAAGTATCCAGTTTCTCCACAGTATAAGCATAGAACCTGCATGCATTGGTGCAATGTTTCTTAGGAAGAAAATGGAACTCTCAGATTATATTATATGAGGAGGGTTGTAGAGAGAGAGGTATATGTTTGGTGTTGGAGAGTAGCAACAGAAGCAATAACCATAGGTCATGGGCAGGAAACAGTGTACATTCTGTTCCATTTATTGGCCTTGGTTTATCATCCAGATTAACTGTTCCATTTTGGTTGCAACTTTATTCTGATACTGACACAGTGTGATGGAATTGGTGATTTGCAATCTTGCTTAATCTTGGGTCAGAGTATGGGCTGCCCTCCTATACTATTGGGAAATATAAATATATATATATTTACAAATGATTCTTACAAATGATGGCTATACAATACTTGCTCAATCCCACTTTCTCAACTAGATTGTAGCTTTATTGCAGAGAGTAGGAAATTTTTTTCTATAATAATGTTTAGCAGCATACAGGAAACTTTCCATATGTATGTCAGACCCAAGGTTGAGTCCTAGGCTTTTTCAAGGCCAATAAGAGTTTGGCAGCCTTTTTTTTTTGCAGCTTCAAAGATACCATCTGTTTAATGTCTACCAAATAGCTATCAAGGCTCTCACCTGAACACTGTCATAACCTTCAAAATTCCATATTTTCTTTAAATAGGGTTGGTGAAAATCTTATAAAAGGAATGAAACATTTATATTCAGAAGTTTTATTTTTGATCTATTGGTTTGCCAAGAATAATCTGACTACAATAAAAATATCCATCCTTCCTTCCTTCCTTCCTTCCTTCCTTCCTTCCTTCCTTCCTTCCTTCCTTCCTTCCTTCCTTCCTTCCCTCCCTCCCTCCCTCCCTCCCTCCCTCCCTCCCTCCCCCATGGATCCATTTATTCATCTTTGATTATCCAACTGTTTTATTATGTGCAGCAGGGGTCCCCATCAGAGGTGGGTTGCTACTGGTTCGCACTGGTTTGGGTGAACCAGTAGTGGAAATGGTGACTGGGTCGCTGAATTGGCAGTAATGCCGACAGAAACCTGCCCCTAGTCCCCATCCCCTGGGCCATGGCCCACTACCAGGCCGTGTCCAATTTGCAACTGGGGCATGGGCTGGTGCACACATCTGCACGTGTGTGTACATGCAGCTTGATTGACATGAGTGGTGCGCCGTGCACATGCATGTGCAATTCAACTTGAAGTCAAGCTATGTGTGCATGTGCATGCGTGTACCGACTCACTGCTTGACAAGTCAAGTGCGCACATGTATGTGCCGGCTCACCACTTGCGTGGCCCCACCCTCCAAGCCAGATCTACCCCCACCCTCCAAGCCAGATCGCCAAGCCCGTAAAGATTGGGATCATTGATGTACAGTTTAACAGTGGGTTTAGATAAATGCTTGGCTTTTTCAGACTGAAACAAGTGCTTGTTATTAATCAAAGTTACCAGAAGCTTTGGAGAAAAGATGTATAACTTCAGACTATAATCTTATACCAATTTATTTGCAATAAACTCCATCAAATCAAATGGCGGTTACTCTTCAATACAGAAATTGCATTTTTAAATATTATTCACTTTTATGTTTATGTTCCAGGCCTTTTTTTTGCCTACTGTTTTTTAGTAGGCTAAACTAAAATGTATCAGCTTTAATATAAAGTTCTATACCACTTTATTTCAGATTTGCATCTTATATTTACATATTTTAAAAGTTCTAAGAATGCATGAAATAATCTTAAAATATAATATGTGCTAGCTTTTTGATGGACTAGCAATCTTATTAGTTTATTAGAAAAATGTTGCCAAAACCAAATGTTTTTTTTTAAATGTGGACATTAGCCATTTCCTGCAAAAAATACCAAAGCTGAAGAGAACCCTATTTTATCACACCTATATAAACAAAGCCACAGGTGTTTATGGAATGTGTCATTAAAACAATTCATAGATGTGATATAGAAAACTGGCATGTAACTTTGAAATTCTAGTTTGCATGTACAGTACAATATTAACACTATGAATATGTAATTATTTAGATAGAAGAACTATAGAATTCAGGCATAGAATTAGTATTAGTAACAATAAAGGAAAGTGGGAATAAAAAAGAGAACTATATACATTTATTATGTGCTTGGAGTAGTTGCTTTTTCTTTAAAGATTACCTGCATCTGGAAAATAAGTGTACTTAAGTACTATTGAAATTAATCTTGTATCATAGACTAAGCATTATCATTTGTAACGTTAAGCGTGCTTACCATTTTCTGTTCAGGTAAAAACTTTAACCTTTCAAAATGGTTTTGTAGATAACAACTGGCTTCTTTTTCCTTGTAGGAGAAATTAGATGTAGGGATAAGAAAAGAAGTGGATGGCATGGGAACCCCAGAAATAAAGTATGGAGATTCAGTCTGCTTTATACAACATGTAGACACAGGTTTGTGGCTTACCTACCAATCAGTGGATGCAAAGTCTGTAAGAATGGGATCTGTGCAGCGCAAGGTAAGGTGTTTAAAACGAGGTTATTATATTAAATATAATTTTGACATGACAAGGAAATTAATGCTGAATGTTGAGATTCTAGAAAGAGTGCAGAGACGAGCAATAACGATGATTAGGGGCCTAGAGGCTAAAATATATGAAGAATGATTGCAGGAACTGAACATGGCTAGTCTAGTGAAGAGAAGGACCAGGGGTGACATGATAGCAATATTCGAATATTTCAGGAACTGTCACAGAGAGGAGGTGGGACAACCCACTTTCCAAAGCACACAAAGGCCAGATAAGGAACAATGAATGGAAACTGATCAAGGAGAGAGTCAACCCAGAAATAAGGATACATTTTCTGACGGTGAGAACAATCAACCAATGAAACAGCTTGCCTTCAGAAGTTGTGGGTGTTTCATCACTGGAGGCTTTCAAGAAGAGACTGAACAATCCCATGTCAGAAATGATATAGGGTCACCTGCTTGAGCAGAGGGTTGGACTAGATGACCTAGAAGATCCCTTCCAACTGTGCTATTCTATTATTTTAAAGTTTATCCAGAACTCAATTTCAATGTGTTTGTCACTCAATGATCATTAGAACTATACTACATAAGAGCTCAATCCCAATTCCCCAAAACACATGGTTTTTGGACTGGAAGGCTTCTATTCTATTGTGACTACTACTGATGATGTTACCTAGTTTGGGAAATGAAATGTCTGCAAGAAAATAACCAAGCTCAAACAGCACCAAGGACCCCTCATTTCAACCCTGTGCTACAAATATTTTTATTTATAGGCTTATATTCATATATTTATACACACATAGATTCACTGTCTGATATGACAGACTTACGATCTCACTTCTACTACAGTTGTTACTGTAAGCAAGACATCATGTGATCATGATGTGATTTTACTGCCAGTTTCCCCATCGATTCTGCTTTTTTGGAAGTTGGTTGTAAAGCATTGAAATGGTGATAAGGTGACTGCAGGGATTCTGTGGTGGTCGTAGGTACGAGGACAGGTCATAAAGTTACTTTCTCAGTGCTGTCATAACTTTGGTTGCTAAACAGCAAGAATTAAGCAAGAATTACCTATATTTTATTTTTTATTGATATAAACATGTTTTGGTTATATGAGAAATTTTTACTAGAGTTCAGCAAAATAATAATTAAAGAAATTTCTCTCATTTTTCTTAACATTATGTTTTACTTGTTTTATACAATACAAGAGTTACATAAACTTGCCTAACATATGAGGAAAATGGGATATTTACAAAATTACTGAAAATAATTTCAATTGTGGCAAAATAGAAAACAAAATATGCAAGAGTGCATTTTTGGCAGAAGTAAATAGAAAATTAATCAGTGATGCTACCTTTGAAATCCACAAATATCTCTAGTTTCCTATAAATATTTACATGTTTAACGGTCTTGGCAATAAGAACATATTGTTCTGAGCTTGGCACAAATACTCTGTAGTGATTTCCACCAAATATTTTGTAGTTTCTGCTTGATTACTGCCATTGTTTTCAAAACAGCATTCTAACATCTAACCTCCTATAAAACAAAAACAAAAAAACCCGGAGAGTCAGAAGGTACACAATGTCACCAAGAAATTAATTTGTATTCAACAGATATGCATTAGTAGGAAAAACTTTATTTGAACATACAATATTGCCTGGATCTGTGTAGGTAAACAAAACACCCAGATGATTAAAGAAAATAAACCCATGGATTTTGATTCAAGAAATATAGACTACGTATTATAGGTAGTACTCAAATTACAACTGGTCACTTAGTGATTATGTGAAGTTACAACAGACCCTACTGTTGTAACTTACGACTCAGTTTTGAAGTTCTGACATTGCTCGTGGTTATCTGACAGCAATTTATTATGGTTTTTTTTTTTTTGCTGGAAAGCAACTTTTACTTCTGGTTCCCAGAAATAAATGTGCTATAGCACTTAACAGTCACTCCCCAAAAAGTCATAAAATTGGGTTGGTCAGGTGATGAGCTGATTTTTGACCATCATGGCTTATAACCATAAATGCCAGACTCAATTATTGCCGAAAGTTGAGGACTACGTGTAAAGTGGAGTGAAGTAATGGTAGAAAACTTTCACATAAATTACACAGGATTTTTTTTGGAACCATGCAAACCCATATTAACCCAACTGGTGAGATAAAACTCATGAGTTAACTATGTATTCAGAAAAAAAGAAAAAAAAACCTGGTTGGTAAACTGATTTTACCCTTACGGCAAATGTACAGGATTTCAGAACAACAAATACAGAGGTCTTAGTATCTCTGAGAATGCATTTAGAAGAATTTAACAAAAATTGTTCCATGAAAGAAAATCTTTAAAAGGTTCACTATATAATACAAAATTTGTCTTGTGAACGACAAGTAGATACTACTATGCAAAATGAAATCTATCAAAGGATGTGTGCAGGATACTCTTCTTATGTATGGGTCCACCTATAAGCAGTTCACAAAGAGCAAACCTCATTATAAATCCAACAAACAAACAAACAAACAAACAAACAAACATCTGGAATAAAGGTTTTAATCACAAATTGTGAAGTGGTTGCTATTGTTAGCTATAAATTGCCATTCCAAATAGGTCATAATTTATTCTGAATTTTAAGCAGTGCACTCCTTTGATTTAATTGGCATATGGGAATGCTTCAGAACTGTTTTGTTTTTACTCTCAAGACTGGATTATTTGGATGGACGATGAATTCATAGTTATATAAGGATTTGCCTATACTGTATTGGCAACATATGGATTTTATCCATTATTTTCTGTAGTGAAGTAGCAATGTTTGCAGATCTCAAACAAAACAATGGGTGAATAACCTTTACACTTTTCAAAAGTAAGCTTTAAGACATAGAATTATGAATCATTGCTATAAATCATTGATAAATAATTGACAGACCTGGATTGAGACATCCAGAGAAATAGAATTAGGATGAACAAAAGATTCATCAAGCATTAGCATGGTTTTCTCCATTGGTTTTTTGTTGTTGTTGCAGGCCATCATGCACCATGAGGGCCATATGGATGATGGATTGACATTATCCAGATCTCAGCATGAAGAATCACGTACAGCACGAGTAATTCGCAGTACTGTCTTCCTTTTCAACAGGTTCATAAGGTATATGTATACCACTCTCTCACTTTTTCTTTCTGTCATATTTAACATTCTGAAACCAACAGTTTAATAAGATTATTTAGTAGAAGAGTGCATGAATCTTTACAAAACTCCATTTTGGATTTGCTTTACTTGAACATGAGGTATTTGAATGGTACTATGTCAGCCACAGTATATTCTATGAAGACTTCCTTATGTGAAGTACTTTGCTGTTCCCCAAAAATAAACATATGCTAAATTTTAAAAGAATTGTCTTGAAAACCACTATGCCAGTTTTATATAACTTTAATATAATTCTTTCCTCACAACTTTTTAGTTTGCCTGAAAAAGTCATTGTGATATTTGGGGTGGGGGAATTGCAGCTGTTTGTGCTTTTCACATGGAAGACTGCTGCTCCAGTTCTTTGAATCATAATTAGATTATACTAGATTATCTCCAGAGCAAACTACTTGGTTTATTTCCGGAGTTGTAGATCAGAATTGGACTGGAGGATCTGTATACACTCATTTTACTTAGTGCTGGTTCCTTATTAAAACTGAGACACATGTATTTGTTAATTATCTGGTTAAATTGGTATATTGTAATGATAACATTAAGAAGCAGATGAAAATGTATGTCTAATTAGTGAACTTTTACATTAACCTTAGGGGCCTTGATGCTCTCAGCAAGAAAGCTAAGTCTTCCATAGTTGATTTACCCATTGAATCAGTCAGCCTTAGCCTTCAGGACTTGATTGGTTACTTCCACCCACCAGATGAGCACTTAGAGCATGAAGACAAACAGAACCGACTAAGAGCTCTGAAGAATCGACAAAATCTCTTCCAAGAAGAGGTAGCAGTCTTATTTTCTTTATGGAAAAAGTTAAAATTGTTAAATTTGCAGTGTAATGTCTGCAGGAGTTTTAAATTCAGATTTTTGTTCCAATAGAGGCAAAACTTGTTAGAATAAAAAGTATCTTTATCTTCTGAGCAGTGGTGGGTTCCTACCAGTTCGGCCCAGTTCGACCAAACCTGTAGTGGTTTGGCAGCCTGGGTCGCTGGAACCAGCAGCGACCTAGGCCTGCCACACCCTTGAATCAGTTCTCCAGGTGGCATCATAGGTGCCACCATCTTGTTTTTCAGTTCTGCGCATTAATTGTACTGCACATGCGGGAGTGGTATACACACGAGCAAACCGGCTGCCAGAACCTACCCCTGCTTCTGAAGATTTAATAAGTGTGTAATTCCTTCCCTTATATGTTATTTCTAGATCAGTAAATAAGCTATAAGTACAGGTTACAAACAAGTTAAAACTACTATTAGAATGTCTTATCATGTTTAGGTTGGAAATTGAATTAATTTATACTATAATTTGATGGAACCAAGCAAGTCAATATCGTAAGCTACATGATTTATATTGTTTCAGTATCCCATCTTTTAAGCTAATCACTTTGTTCTTTTGGGATTCAACAATAAGCCACAATTAATTAAAGCATCAAGTGAGTCATTGCAGTGTTTTTCATGCAGACCTGCAAATAGAAGATGTGAGGTGGGATGACAGAGGATATGAGTTCAAACCTAACACAGTGCTAAATCACATTTTAGGTCTCATTCCATCATAATGATCTAGGAAAACATGAGGAGATATATGAACTGCCTATAATATGCCCATTCTTCAAAAGATTGTAAATGCAGAATATTAGAAGCATATTAGTTTTGCAAAATACATGGCTCAATGAGACTGTGTAACATTATGGAATTAATAGAGTGCTTTTAAGAAGCCAGCTAAACAATATCTATGGAGAATTGCAGTTTTAAATGCAATTTTTAATGCAGCATGACTTACTTCTTCCTAAATATATGAAGATGGGACTATCCTGCTTATAAGTCAATACAGTATTTACCTGTGCCTTTTTCTGGTTCTTGGGACTGTTTGTCTCCCCAAATCTCAGTTCCTTTATTACCTATATATTACCTAAGTGTGTGTATACAACATCACATAAAAAAAGTTCAGAGATTTTTTAACACTGTGTATGTTGTGTGTATATGTGTATGTAAATAAAGAAAGAGGCGGAGACTTTATGTGTATTCATTTTATACAAAATACAAAATGATTGAAAATAAATACCTCTTTTCTTATAGGGTATGATCAATTTAGTGCTTGAATGTATTGATCGCTTACATGTGTACAGCAGTGCAGCTCATTTTGCTGATGTAGCTGGAAAGGAAGCAGGAGAAACTTGGAAATCTATTCTAAATTCGCTGTATGAATTATTAGGTAAGACATACCTTCGAGTAACTGAGATTAGTAATATATAAACACACGTAATATATGGGCCAAAAACCCTGGGATGTTGAAATATATTTTCTAGTGTATGATAAAGATCTTCAGATATCCAAGTGCACCCTTGGATGAGAATCAGAGTATTTATTTAGATTTACTTTATACCAAAACTGCAGTGCACTTACTGTATATATTGATGTATGATTCTATTTGTGTTAAGTGGTAGATTCAAAATATAAAATTGTTTTTTCTTTAAATGTGGATACTGCCTGCTGATTAAAAAAAACATGTGCAGTAAATTCTTTGATCTTATTACACTCAGATCTTAATTTGATTCCATTACATAATACCATAGTGTAGCATAGCATAGGGTAGTGTAGCATAATGTAGCATAACCTTGAGTTTTAATTTTTTTATGACAAATCTCTGGCCAGTTTAGCTGAAGAATATTATAATGAGTAAAGTTTTCAAATATCTCTGTATTCTAACAAAATGCTGTAATTTGATATTTAGCTTAGGTACAGTTAGTCCTTAAATTATGATTATAATTGAGCCCAAAGTTTATGTTGCTAAGCAAGACAGTTGTTGAATGAGTTTTGCCCCATTTTACGATATTTCTTGCCACAATTATTAAGTGACTCACTGCAGATATTAAGTTAGTAATACAGTTGTTAAGGGAATGTGGCTTCCCCATTGACTTTGCTTGCCAGAAGGTCGCAGAAGGTGAGCACATGACTCCGGGACACTGCAACCGTCAGTTGCCAAGCGTCTGAATTTTGATCACATGACCATGGGGATGCTGCAACAGTTGTAAGTGTGAAAAACGGTCATAAGTCACTTTTTTCAGTACCGTTGTAACTTCAAATGTTCACTAAATGAACTATTGTAAGTTGAGGAATACCCTATTCCAGATATTAGCAATTTTATTCTGATCTCTGGATTTCATAGCAAACTATTAAGCACGCATCAATATTGCTATCATTTATAACAGTTCAAATATAATTAGTGCTTTTCATAGAATATTTTCTCATCTTAATTATGATTTACGCTAGTTAAGTAAACTCCAATTTGGGGTCAAAATACTATATGATGATTTCAGCCAGTGAATGTGAGGATTTCTAAATTAAGAGTTTATCTCTTTATTCATTCCTAGCGGCTTTGATTAGAGGGAATCGTAAAAATTGTGCTCAGTTCTCTGGATCTCTTGATTGGCTCATTAGTAGACTGGAGAGATTGGAGGCATCTTCTGGTAAGTTTCTTGACATTATAATATATATATATATATATATATATATATATATATATATATATATATATATATATATATATATATATATATATATATATATATATATATATATATATATATATAATAAATTCAATAAGAATATTTGGTATAGAACTAATTTAATAATGATCCTTCAGGTACCTACAAACAGGAATTGATAGGTATGTTGTTTGTGAATCTAGTACAAATTTTGCCAAAAGCATTAAAAAGCAATATTGAATGGAATATTTATTTTGTTTTGTTTGTTGCCTTTATAATCTGATCCAGGTTTGTTTGGGATATTGTGTTGTACACAGAAACTTCCATTTATGGTCTGATATTTTTCTCGGAATGTATATCTCACAGGTTAAAAAGATAGAAATTCCCTTAAGTTAAGCTATGCTCCTGGGGAGGTTCAAAATATGTTTTGTATAGTATTCTTGACAATAATTCTGAAATGGTTTGTTTTTGTGTTCTTCTGAGATAAAGTGTTTTGTAGTCCCAGTTTAACTTACTGTCCAGAAATACCCTGGTTACTTTCAAATACTACATGGAAAAGAGGACAGGCAATGAAAATCAAGGAGCAGAAAAAAAAGGAGGGAATGGAGATCCAAGTCCTAGTGAAGAAAAATCTTATTAATTTTGGTTCTTTTTTTCACTGCTTAGCATCTGCTTCTGCTTAGTGTTTTCAGTCACCCGTTTCAAAGATATTATTAACTGAATAATGGATATATTTTCTATCGCATACAGTAAATATCAATGGATTTTTTTATTCTTGTTTCTCTAAGTAACTACAATGTTTTAAGTATGGAACTTACGTTAGAAGGGAAATAGTTCTTACTTCACAAGCAGTTTAATAATGTATCTTTAAAGGAGCTTAAATAGCAATAGTTTAGATCTATAAGGAACCCAAAAACACTTGGCATTTCAACCAAATTGATGATTACTGCCCTGCAATTCAGACTGGTCTGGTTGCAGCTTAGCCATTTTTCAATTAGTTATAGGTGAACTATAGACTGTATTTTGGATGTTAGGGGGAAAACTAAAATGGAGCTTTATTTTAAGCAGAAAAATGTTTAAGGAATATAAAATAAAATGGAAAGTTGCACGATTGTGGCATGAAGTAAATGTAATAAATAAATACATCTCATCAAAATTAGATGCTTAATTTGTGTTATGGGTTATGGGGGAATTTAACATGTAGTGTATGAGTTGTCCATGTACTATTTCATATGCTACTGAGATTTTCTGCATCTTTGATGATATTGATTTATTTAAATTTGTTGTAAAACAAAGAAACAATAGAGAAGCTGTAGCAGAAGTTGAGGGCTGCTTGAAATTGAGGAGATATGAATTTTCATTCCACGTTTATCATTATACATGAAAGCAGCCTATGTTAATTGCCTAATCTTTTATGTTATTCTTAAATAACCATGCTTATAAAGATTAGTATAAGAAGCATTTTCTTAGAAATGCAAGTTAATTCAATATGAAAACAACAGCAACTATGCTGTCATTGTTGTTTTATTTCAAGTATTATTTTCTTTTGAGTCTTAACAATAATTATAGAAGAAAAGGGATTATTACAATAATTCTTAGATTATTATGACTATTTTTTATTGCATGTTTTTAAAAGAATATAAAGAGATAACTAGTAAAATGGGGCTTCTATATTTTTAGGAATTCTTGAAGTATTACACTGTGTGTTGGTGGAAAGTCCAGAAGCATTGAATATTATTAAAGAAGGACATATTAAATCAATCATTTGTCTTTTGGACAAACATGGCAGAAACCATAAGGTATACAAGACAAACATTAATTTATTTGAATAGTCTATGTGATTAATATAAGTTTTATAAGTAGAACATAAAATGTAATTAAGATAATGAAACATATGTAATATTTTTATACAGAAGCTCTAGTAATTTAAAATGTCCATAACCACCTCTATCATCATTTTCCCCCAAGGTATTAGATGTTCTTTGTTCATTGTGTGTATGTCATGGAGTAGCTGTGCGATCCAATCAACATTTGATCTGTGATAATCTTCTGCCAGGGAGAGATCTTCTTCTTCAAACTCGTCTTGTCAATCATGTGAGCAGGTAAAAAAATGGAATAGAGTATTATTTTGAATGCTCATATATATGTATTTATAAATGAGAATGTATATGCAAGCCCTTCTATAATAACATTGTTTTTATTAGAACTTGCTTGGTGTAGGCGTTAAAAAATTTGTAATTTGCTTTTTTTTAAAAAAAAAATCCATTTTGTGGTTATTATTGTTTTTACTGATTTTTAAAATGCATTGTTCTGCTTGTATTTAGCATGCGACCAAATATTTTCCTTGGAATCAGCGAGGGCTCTGCTCAGTACAGGAAATGGTATTACGAATTAATGGTTGACTATGTGGAGCCATTTACAACAGCAGAAGCTACTCACCTTCGTGTAGGTTGGGCATCAACGGAAGGCTATTCACCATATCCAGTGGGTGGAGAAGAATGGGGTGGCAATGGTGTTGGTGATGACTTATATTCCTATGGTTTTGATGGACTTCATCTATGGTCAGGTAAGACTAATTAAAAAGTAAGTAATTAAAAGTAAGATTTATATTTAGGCAACAAAAACAAAATGCAAAGGTACAGTATATGTGGTACCTTGCTCAGTAGTGGTGACTGTGAGAGGGATCTTGGCAGTGGTGGGTTTCAAAATTCTTTAGAACCTCTTCTGTAGGTGTGGCCTGCTTTGTGGGAGTGGCTTGCTGGCCATGTGACCGGGTGGGAATGGCTTGCCGGCCATGTGACCGGGTGGGAGTGGCTTGCCAGCCATGTGACCGAGTGGGGGTGGCTTGGCAGTCATGTGACGGGGTGGGCATGGCCAACTTGTAAAATGTGGTTAAACTCACTTAACAACGCTCTTGCTTAGCAGCCAAAACTTTGGCTCAGAAACTCTGGCATTTGGACCATGTAAGTCTTAAAGCTGTCAAGTTACAAGACCCTTGCATCCCTAACCCTTTAGGAAAAAAAAAAACCAGTGGTGTTCAAACTTGACAGCTTTAAGACTTGTGGACTTCAACTCCCAGAATTCCTCCTCCAGGCATGTTGGCTCAGGAACTCTGGCATTGAAGTGTACAAGTCTTAAAGTTGTCAAGTTACAAGACCCTTGCACTCCTAACTCTTTAGAAAAAAAACCCCAGGGGTGTTCAAACTTGAGTGAGCAGTGGGCGGGGCAAGCGTGGTGCGGACGGGTGGAGGGAGGGAGCTGGAACCGGTTCTAAACAGCATGGTAGATTTGTGGAACCTCTTCTATAGAAGAAGTTAGAACTGGCAGGAACCCACCCCTGGATCTTGGCGTCGTAGTGGGCAATCATTTAAATATGAGCCAGCAATGTGCTGCAGCTGCCAAAAAATCCAACACAGTTCTAGGCTGCATAAACAGAGGGATAGAATCTACATCACATGAAATGTTAACACTTGAAATACTGCATTCAGTTTCGGATGCCACCATGTAAAAAAAGATGTTGAGATTCTAGAAAGAGTGCAGAGAAGAGCAACAAAGATGATTCGGGGAATGGAGACTAAAACATATGAAGAACCGTTGCAGGACTAGGACTAGGAAGAACTAAGGGAGATATGATAGCAGTCTTTCAATATCTCAGGGGCTGCCACAAAGAAGAGGGAGTCAAACTATTATCCAAAGCATCTGAGGGTGGAACAAGAAGCAATGGGTGGAAACTAATCAAGGAGAGAAACAACTTAGAACTAAGGAGAAATTTCCTGACAGTTTGAATAATTAATCAGTGGAACAACTTGCCTTGAAGTTGTAAATGCTGAAAGTTTTTAAGAAGAGATTAGATAACCATTTGTTTGAAGTGGTGTAGAGTTTTCTGCCTAAGCAAGGGGTTGGACTAGAAGACTTCCAAGGTCCCTTCCAACTCTTGTTATTCAATTCTAAGTTTAAAGCCTAAATATATTGCAAGTTAAGTTTTAAATAAAAGAGTTATATAGAATAACAGCTATAGAAGGTTTGAAAAAACTGTATCACAAGTAGAAAGTCCCTGATTCTGTTCTTGCATATGGAGCAATAGATAAAGATTCCTATATGAAATTGCGGCACCTCTGAGTTTGAAGAACTGATACTGAGTTAGCCTATCTATTATGTAGCTTTGTGTTTCTCGATGTGCTTATGAGATCTTTGGAAGTAGCTTTTCTATTAGGATCTTCCATTTTTCTCTAATAGTTTTCATTCCTAATTATAGGTTGTGTAGCAAGATCAGTCAATTCTCCTAATCATCATCTACTCAGGACTGATGATGTCATCAGCTGTTGCCTTGATCTGAGTGCTCCAAGCATTTCATTCCGAATAAATGGGCAGCCAGTGCAGGGAATGTTTGAGAATTTCAACACAGATGGTCTTTTCTTTCCGGTTGTCAGCTTTTCAGCAGGGATAAAGTTTGTATCCACATCCAATTATTTTCTTTGCTAAGGTCTAATCTAGATCAATGACATTGTAACTTTTTTTTAAAGCAGATGTAGAGAATGTTGGTAGGGACTGTATTAATTTGAGAATTGATTAAATTTGAAGGGACATTGATTTTTTGAAATTGTTATGGTTTCTCTGCTAGGAAAGATATAAAAGAGGAAGTAAAGAAGAAGAATCAAGAGATGTATAATTATTTTTTCTCCTCCTCCTCCTCCTCCTCCTCCTCCTCCTCCTCCTCCTCCTCCTCCTCCTCCTCCTTCTCCTCCTCCTCCTTCTCCTCCTCCATTGTCAACTTATTTACTGATATACTATTGCAACTGTTTAACCGTTTAGTGTTAACGTTGAAGGTGTACGTGTTTTGTCTGTTATCAATTCTAATTTAATCCAAAATTAAATGAATTATTTAAATCATTTAACTTGTTATTCTAAGGGCTAAGAACCTATAGAATATAGTCATGTTCAATTACAAGCAAATATGCATACAATTTTATTAGCATTATTCCAAATTACGTGGCATATGCCTTATGCCACAGCTAAACAACAGCTAAAGGTAAATTCTATCAAGGTGAGCAAGAAAATAAGTTAATTGCAGACAATTTAGGAAACAAAAGAACCTAAGCTATTATAACAGCTGCTCAAATTCAGAATCTGCAAGTAGAACTTTGCAAGAAATATTTTATTTAATTAATATAGAGTCTGTCACATTGTATTTATCTTACAGAGTACGATTTTTGCTCGGAGGCCGCCATGGGGAATTTAAATTCCTTCCCCCTCCAGGATATGCTCCATGTTTTGAGGCTATTCTGCCCAAAGAAAAGTTAAAAGTGGAACCCAGCAGGGAATATAAACAAGATTGCAATTGCTCAAGGGATCTCTTGGGACCAAATATTTCTTTGTCACAAGCAGCATTTACTCCAGTACCTGTAGATACCAGTCAGGTATGTAAAATGTACATTGACTTTAAACATGCATTAGATTTAATTTATATTATATTAAAACTAGGAATAGTTGGATGGCAAGCACCATGTGACTGCTAGAAGTATTGTTATATCAACATCATCAATATCATAATTTGAGATGGTAATCAGAATTCCACTTTCCAGACATTTATCAGATTTTAATAGCAAGCATTGGAATTAAACTGAGTTTTGTATAATAAATGACAACATATACAGCCAGGAATAAAATATGTTGAGAAAATAGCGGACAACCTGAAAAAAGTAGTTTAAGAAACTATATTGGTCTGTACGTGTAATAATCAATGCCATAGTCCTGTTCCCTTCAAATTTGCCTGTTGATAAAATCCCTTATACATTTTTTTTCACTTCAGATTTAAAATGACAGTGCACAAATCCACAGCCCCAGTCATTTTGATCTCTGTATAGATGAATCCACAAGGTTAGAGTTATGCTTAAGGTCATGTCAGACAAGCAAATTTATTTATAACATTTATATTTAATGTTTTAAATATGTTAAATGCAGTTCAGTAATTGTTCTGGAATTACCATAAATATGAATCCATTCTACATCATGGTTGTATTGGCCTCATATATTCATGGGGTGGGAGATGACAATGCAAGCATTAGGATTCAAATTGCACAACTTATGTGCTTGCATGCAGAATTGTGATGCAAGACCATAATGGTGAAGCTTGCACATTTCTTGTATGCACATTACAGCATTGTAGATCGGAGTGAATTCATTTGATAGCTATGTAAAATCTGACACAAAAAGTGTCCTCTGATTGGATCTAAATTGTGTAAATGCTTAAGATAAAGCATCTGAGTGACAATACTGTATGGTAATTTTAAATAACTTACTCTGCTGTTTTATTAATATAAAAACTGATGACAGTGTTGGGTTCATGAAGAGAGCTGAGTTCAGTGGAGAATGACAGCGCTTTATCTGCAATTTCTTGTAGTTACTGTATATTTTGAATCTCATTCTCTTCATTCTGAAGAAAACAGGTATAATAGATGATAAGATTTTTTTTAAAATGGAACAAATCATAAAGAGGCTGAAATAATTGGATTTTTGTTTTTTTCACGATCTAACTATAACTGAAAGGTAGAAAAATGAACAAGTTATATACAGTTATGTACATGTGGCATTAGGATATTTACAATACAGCCCTTTACATTTCTACTCAAAGATAAATTTCAATCAGTTCATTGGGTGTTCTTTTTGGCAATGGGAATGGTAACCAATAAAAAATAAGTCCACTAAATGACTGGGATAATTATTTCATTGGTTTGTTTTTTTCTTAATTGTACTGTTTGCCATTTTATTTTTTAAAAGATTCACTCTTCTATTTTTAGATTGTATTACCTCCACATCTGGAAAGAATTCGAGAAAAACTAGCTGAGAATATCCATGAACTTTGGGTGATGAATAAAATTGAACTTGGATGGCAGTATGGACCAGTATGTACTTTTCTAAATTTAGCATTTCATTAATTAATTCATATATGCTTATGTATATAATTTAGAAGACTTTTTACTGCCTAAATATTAAAAGACTGTTTTGGTTTTCTAATGAGTTTTGCATCATGTAATAAATATAATTTAAAAAAAAATACACAGAAATCCAATCAGGGGCATCCACAGAGTGTGGCCCAAAAAGTTAAGCTGAGACAGGGCAATTAAAGCTTAATCTGTATTTTATGAACATCATGTGTGCAACACATAAAAAATCAGGTGGAACTTCTGTTGTACCTGTTGTGACCTCTATCTTGCATTTTTGTCATCATTCTTTGCAGACTCACTTGAAATAATTCCATTGGCTACAGTCAGAGAGGAACAATCAGGGAGAACTAAAATCCAGGAGCTAAAAATTGCACATTTAAATAAGAGTGGAAAAACCAATGTACAAATATGTTTTTGTGTGGAATATTACCAGAAGGATGGACTTGGGTTTTTTTGCAGAGAAATTCTACTACTTGTCAGTAGAATTGATCCTTTTAAAGTACAATTGTAAGATAAACTGAAATTCTATTTTTCAGATTAGAGATGACAACAAGCGGCAGCATCCCTGTTTGGTAGAGTTTGCTAAATTGCCTGAACAGGAACGGAATTATAATCTTCAGATGTCGCTAGAAACTTTAAAGTAAGTCAGACATATTTTCTATTTTTTCTATTTTTGCGATTAAATTTATATAAATGTATGAATTTTTAATAAATTATGAAATTTGGTTTATACTATACAGGATTAGCAAGGTACTTGTTAATTTTCTGGATTGTGTCAATTAATATAAATATGCATATTTACAAGTAATTTCCTTTGATATATACTGATTACTCATATAATATTAGGTACTGAATCTTCATTTTTTAAAATGAGAATTACAAAGCACTCACATTGTTACTTTTAAAATATTTCTCAGTAATCATATATTATGTAAATGGAAGAGAGAAAAAAATTGTATAAATCTGGATAGCAAAACAATTTGTAAAATAATTTCTGGTTTATGCATAGGAAAATCTACAATAACATATCATAGCTCTGAAATCATGGCTGATAATTATTTTCAAAAATATGAGCAAAATAAGAAAAGACAAAACTTTTCCCATCATGTAACTATAATAATTACAATTGTAACTATATTGGTACAATCATGTAACTATTATAATTATAGCCTTGCCATTCAGTTAGCACATTTTGCTTGATTTTAATTACTTTAAATATAATGATTCTCTCTTTTAGAACATTGCTGGCATTAGGTTGTCATGTTGGAATTGCTGATGAGCATGCTGAAGAAAAGGTGAAGAAACTAAAACTTCCCAAAAAGTAAGTTTATACTCAGACTATTAAGGGATGAGAATGCAAATATGTCTATGCTATCTCCTGTACACAGTCTACTAATTGACAAATTGAAGATACCTGAACCTCCATATGATTCTTTGTATAAGACAGAATATGTAATATTCTGTCAAGGTAGTCATTCTTTGAGGTAGTCAAAAAAGTCAAGTATCTTGGAGTTAATATTTCAATCTCAAATGGGAAATTATTTAAGTATAATTATGAACCACTCTGGCATAGTATACAGATAGAGATGAAAAAATGGGAGAAGTTGCACTTATCTTTGCTGGGAAGAATAGCGGCACTGAAATGAATATCTTACCAAAAATTTTATTTCTTTTCCAAATGTTACCTATACTTAAAAAAGGTGCGAATCTTTTAGAATGGCAGAAGGGTATCAATAAATTTGTATGGGCAGGAAAGAAGCCGAGGGTAAAGCTGAAAATAATGCAAGATGCACGTGAGAGAGGAGGCTTGAAACTACCCAACCTAAAACTATATTACGATGCAGTGGTACTATCTGTAATTAGTGATTGGATCGATTTAACCAATGATAGGATATTGAATATTGAGGGACATGATCTGGTATATGGCTGGCACGCTTACCTGTTATTCAACAAAAAACTGGACAAAAACTTTAAAAGTCATATTTTAAGAAATGCTTTATTGCGGGTCTGGAAAAAATATCAACATAAACTAAATGACAAGATACCCATGTGGGCAATTCCTAGACATGCAATTGAAAATATGAATATAGCACAAAAACAGGATAGAACTACCTACAGGCAGCTCCTCATTTTGGAAAGGGGGGTACTACAACTAAAATCCTTAGAGATATTGAAAGAGGAGAAGGTAGTTCAAACATGGTTCCAGTATGGGCAATTACAGGCCAGGTGGAAAATAGATCAAAAAATTGGTTTTATCCAAGTTGAGGATAATCTATTTAAACAAATAAGAGACCAAAGTTTAATGCATATAAAGAGGATATATAATGTATTAATACAGATGGATTCGGAAACAGAATCAGTTAAAGATTGTATGATAAAGTGGGCTCAAAATATTGAAGAACCAATAATGTTGGATACGTGGGAAAGAATTTGGGTAAGAAATGTGAAATTTACACAAGCTCAAAACTTACGAGAAAATTTTTGCAAGATACTCTATAGATGGCATTTAGATCCTAAAAAGTTGGCTTCTATGTATCCGAATTTATAACCCAAATGTTGGAGATGTGGTTCTCTTGACGCTACATATTTCCATATATGGTGGACTTGCCAAAAGGTTAAGGCATTTTGGATAAAAATATGGTGGATTATGCAAAATATTTTAAAAAGAAGGATAAAGTTTACTTTTCAGTTATTTTTGTTAGGTATAAGTACTGACTTTACAGCGGTAGAGATTAACTTGATTTTGCATTTAATAACGGCAGCAAGACTGTTGGTGGTGCAATATTGGAAGAAGGAAGATTTGCCTACAATTCAAGAATGGACATTGAAAGTCACAAATTTAGCCGAGATGGCTAAAATATCTGCATATCTTAAAGATCACTCAAATGAGAGATATAAATGAGACTGGAAAAAATGGATTGATTATATACAAAATAAATATGGGACTAAGAAATTCCAGATAGCCTATGCTTAAGATTAGGAATGATTTAAATTGTTTAAAGATAGCTTAGCAAGAAGGAGCTAAGCTCAATGTAGAGATGTTGTTAATTTCTTATTCTTTTTTTCCCCCAATATATTTTAGACCGTGTTTGTTAAAAATCTATACCGTGTACGGGTTCTGGAAAGTCGGGGGGGGGGGAGAAGGTGGAGGGTCAGGGGGAGGGGGGGAGGGAATATATTAGGTTAAACAAGAGGCGTTAGATCTCAATGTAATGTGACCTCACATGCATACTGTTCTTTTTAAATTTTTCTTTAAAAATAGGATAGGCCAAGTATATTGATATGTAGCTGAAATACACCAAGGAGCGGAGGAGTGGGAAAGAAGAAAGATGGGCAGAGAGGGATGGGAGAGAGGGTGGGAGGGAAAGGTGAGAAGGAAGGGGGGGAATGGATGTGGAGAGAGGAGTGGTAGAGGGGGAGGGGAAGTAGGGTAGAGGGGGATGATGGAGGGAAGATAGAAAGTTGCTGGGTGGTGGAAGAAAGAGGTGTATAGAGAGCAGAAGAGTTATATTGGGTTTCTATTTTCTGGGGCCTTGTTGACAAGAGGAATTGATGCAATTATTGTTTAATGCTGTATGGTGTTGGCTATGTACAGTATACATGTGAGTGTATGAAAATGAAAATGAAAAAAAAAGAATATCTAATAAAAATGCCATCTGGAAATAAACAAAAATTAATAATGTGATGTTAATATGGTACGATTAGTTAGGAAACAGTCAGGAAGTCGATGTGTTTCAGACTATATCTATATCTATGTCTATATTTCTATCTATCTATCTATCTATCTATCTATCTATCTATCTCTATCTATCTATCTATCTATCTATCTATCTATCTATCTATCTATCTATCTATCTATCTATCTATCTATCTATCCATTCATCCACCCATCCATGTGTGTGTATGAAAACATTTTAATTTACATATAATTTCATTTTTAAGGCCTATAAATTTTGGAATTTGGATTTTGATTCCTAAATTATTGTACAGATTACTAATTCCAGTATAAGGAAATGAATGATCTGAATCTAATAACATTTAATGCCAAAACAATGCAAAGATAAAGATTTATGTTTTTTATATTCATAAAAATTCATAAGACTTCATTAAAGTTTTTTTTAATTTTTTTAACAGTTATCTATTATTAAGCGGTTATAAACCTGCTCCTATGGATCTAAGTTGTATCAAGTTGACTCCATCTCAGGAATCCATGGTTGATAAACTCGCAGAGAATGCTCACAATGTATGGGCTAGAGATCGCGTAAGGCAGGGATGGACATATGGAATTCAGCAGGTAAGTCCAGACATAACTAGAATCTTTATAGTAATCCTATTATAGAACCAAATCCTGACAATGGTGAAATAGATAAAATATTTTGGAGTTTTACTTTTTTGACTTCAAGTTAATTGATACGTTTTCAGAACTAAACCATTTAAAAGAGGAGATATATTGACAAATTGAGGGAAACAAGTCTCCTTCCCTATTGTGTCATCACAATTATGTTTCTGATATCAAGCAAAAATTGATACTGTATAGTATAACCATGTCATTGTGCATTATATTAAGCTTACTAACATAATTGCAGTAAGCTCACTAACAGTTCCATTTATTAGCTACTAAAATACCCCACAGTGCCCTAGCAAGTCTGTAGGGGGTTGTTTTACTAGTTAATAACTGGTAATAGTTAATTAACACTATAAAAAGTTGAATAGTTGGATACACACAAAGTAGTGCTTGTACACACACAAATAGCTGAACATTTTGTAGAATTTAATCTAATATTCACACTTGTTGAGTTTGTTTTAAATTGAGTTTTTATTTAAAGTATTGGTCAATCCTCCTATTAGGAATATTTGATAAGCTCCATTTTTATCTGTTCCTAAATGTGTTGAATAGCCTTGGGAACCTACTTGATTCTTCCTTCCAAGTTAGTGCAGATCTACGGTATTTACAGTATTAGAAAAACTGGGTGTTAGAGTCCTTTAAATTATCTCTCATAATTTTTATATTGTACAGGATGTGAAGAACCGTCGAAATCCTCGCCTTGTCCCCTATACACTTTTAGATGATCGCACTAAGAAATCAAACAAAGATAGCCTCCGAGAAGCAGTCCGTACCCTCATCAATTATGGATATAACCTTGAAGCTCCAGATCAAGACCATGGTACTGAAATTATATTGAAACAGGCTTTTTAAATATATTGTTGTATATGCTATTAATTCAAGGAAGGTAAGAATGTTCCATTTTTAATTTTACTTCAACTTTCCAAAATAAATTCATATTTATTTTTATATTTCTAATTATTTGATATTTTTTTTATTCAAACAGAACATAAACAATTTTAAAATAATGCCAAACAGAATAACAATTATAATAAAACTGACAAAAAACTCACTGGAAATATATTTTTAAAATACAACATACCCATACTCACATAACTTTATATCTAAAGGAAACTCCTTCCACACAAACGCTCTGTAAAAATAGTTCAATCAATAAATTAGAACAGAGCTGGAAGGGACCTTGGAGGGCTTCTAGTCCAACTCCGGCTCAAGCATGAGACAATACAATTTGAGACAAGTGGCTGGCCAGTCTCTTCTTATAAACCTCCAATGCTGAAGCACCCACAACTTCTGAAGGCAAGATGTTCCTTCAGTTCAGTTCCTTGAGCATTCCTTTTGAAGTCCCCTTCCTTGGAAAGTAATTAACACTGGTATAATCTAGAATGGATGTTTACATGTAGTAAGCATTTCATCAACAAAAGAAAGTTTGTCTCATTCTAACACACTTGGATTGTACTTGTGAGTGGCTACTAGGAAAATAATGTCAAATCTGCTAAAGTTTCAATCCATTTCAAAAGAGGGTAGTAAGTGCAGTTCTTTTGTCCATTATTTGACCTTTCCCCCTTCTTTTTGCAAACTTTGGACTTAAGTACTTTGTAAAAAGGTTCTCCTTTTCTTTTTAAAAACTTTGCTAAGTCTTGGAGAATAGTTGAGAAAATAAAATATGTTTTCTTGCCTTTCCTTTAGACTGCCAGTCTGATAAAAGAGATCCTAACTTTTCCAAAACTTTTCAAATCAGCCCTGATAATGTTCCCTAGTTTGGGAAGAAAACTGCAAGAAAACAAGCAAGCTCAGAGAGCACCAAAGACCCTCATTTCAACCTTGAGCTACTAATATTCTCCTTTATTAGTATCATAATCATCCCTAACTTTTAAAAATTTAGATACTATGATTTAATTTTTATATAAAAATATATATCCTTAAATTTTGAACTTTTGCAGCTGCAAGGCCTGAGGTGTTTGACAGTATGATGGAAAGGTTCAGGATATTCCGAACAGAAAAAACATATGCTGTAAAAACTGGGAAGTGGTACTTTGAATTTGAAGCAATAACTGCTGGAGATATGAGAATTGGCTGGGCCAGGCCAGGTTGTCAGCCAGAGCAAGAGCTTGGCTCAGATGATCAAGCATTTGTATTTGATGGTTTCAAGGTATGTACATTTTTTTGTGACAGGACAAAAAAATAGGCCTTGCAGTGTCTCTCTTATTTTTTCCATAGACCTTCAGAACCTATCAATCAAAGAATTGAATTGAGACTTAGAGGGTTAGATACAGATCTACATCTGAGTTACAAGTAGTTCTTGACTTTGAATAGTTCATTTAGCAGCTGTTACTTACTAGAAGTTACAACGGCACTGAAAACAGTGACTTGTAACCATTTTTCATGCATATGACCATTGCAGCATCCCCATAGTCATGTGATTTACATTCGGATGCTTGAAAACTAACTTACATTTAGGATTGTTGCAGTGTCCCGGGATCAAGTGGTCACCTTTTGAAACCTTTTGACAAGCAAAGTCAATAGGGAAACCAGATTCACTTAACAACTGGGTTACTAATTTAACAACTGCAGTGAGTCCCTTAACAAATGTGGCATAAAAGTCATAAAATGAGGGAAAATTCATGTAACAAATTTCTCAGTTAACAACATAAAATTTGGACTCAGTTGTAGTAAATTGAAGACTAGCGCTATTGCCCTCCCGTAGATCATATATAAAACTTAATTAGTGGGGAATAAACACATTGTTGTGAATTCTAACATTAGGTTTTCTGAACCTTCATGTCATTTATTTCAAATTGATCTTTGATATAGGAAAAAGAGAACAAAAGTAAGCATTTCTGCCCTTACGTTCTCTACCATAAAGTGTGGTCTTACTTACTAAGTGAATTGTTTGTTGAATTACAAGTTGATAGTAATTTGTATGTTAAAACATAACATAGCTATGCTATGAGATTTTTTGGATCTGCAATATGGTGAATGTAAAGGTTGGAAGGCACCTTACAGATGATCTAGTTCAAGCCCCAGGGCATACAGGAGTCCACTACCACAATTGTCATATATCTTGGGAAGAGGGATTTGCTTCTTCAAAAATAATGGAGATCTCCATTTTCTCTTTAAAAGGAGTAACAGTAAGATTATTGAGAATAATGTATAATGTGCTCATAAATTATTTTCCAAAAATATTGAATGTTGCTGATTCTCTAGAAACCTGTGGAACAGTTGATGTATTTTAAAAATTATTGTTATATAATTAATTGTAAGATTTATAACTGATATTTTCTTATTGAGCTAAACATTTTTAAACAATGCTAAAATCATAAAAATAATAGTTTATGTTGCATAAAGTCTTTGATTATCTAGGCCCAACGATGGCACCAAGGAAATGAGCATTTTGGCCGTACTTGGTTAACAGCAGATATTGTGGGATGCATGGTGGATCTGAATGAGCACACTATGATGTTTACGCTAAATGGTGAAATCCTTCTTGATGACTCAGGTTCTGAACTTGCATTTAAAGATTTTGAGGTTGGTGATGGTAAGTTCTTGAGCAAATTTGTGCTGCTTTCTGGCTGACTCAGTAAGTTTTCTTTGCTGTCTTAGAGAAGTTTTTAAAACCAGCCATTAGTTTATTTCAGCCAAAGATTATGGCTCAAAGCAAGATTTATCTCAAGAATTCTGTGTGTGAGCCATCAGCAGTCTGGGATTATGGTATTGAAATATGGTAGCAAAGTGGCTGGATTTTGTTGCAACAATGACTGCTAGTTTGGGATGGTTTTAAGTATACAAATGCAGTCAATCTGTCTTTGGACTTCCAGTAGTTACAATTCTTAACTATTTCCACCTTAAATTTGTCCAGAAAAGAGAGTACACCACACATCTAAGTATGTCATAACATATCACCAATGTACTGTGGTCCTTCAGAAGGTCAAGAGGCTGAATTATGGTCATTGACCTATCAGACATTGCCTATATCTGATTTAAGTATATATCATCATGGCAGGCAGCTGACCTCTTTCTTCCATAGTAAATCTGCCCAGGGCAATAGATAAATCCATTAGATTTTACTCTATAGATAATATCTAGTGTCTGAACGGATTTGGAATAGCTTGGGCTGCTGAACAATTACTTGTGCAGCTAGAGAATGAATGAGTGTAGTGACACTTTTTTAATATTTCTAAGTGTAGATTAAAGAAACAGAATTAGAAGAGACCATTTGGACCATCAAAGTTGAATGCCTGCTCATTGCAGGATTCCAAATTAAATAATATGTAATAGATGTTTGCCCAAGCAAGTCTGAACTAATGAAGGGCTCACATATTGTAGGTAATTGATTTTAATTCTGAATTGCTCTAGCTATGAGGAAATTTTAGTTGAATAATTGGTAGTGGACTCTAACAATACTGTTGTTTCCATCTTCCACTTATTTTATCCTCTGTACTCTCAATAGTACCTTAACAAACTACATATTTTCTTATTCACATAGATGGAATATATTGTATGTTTTAAAGACTTGATTGGAGTTGTCTAGTTTATAAGGAAAAAGCATAAGAACAGTTGTTAATATTTATCATTTACATATCATGTATGTCTTTTTTGCAGGCTTTATACCTGCCTGTAGCCTGGGATTGTCACAGGTGGGCAGAATGAACTTTGGCAAAGATGTTAACACTTTGAAATATTTCACTATTTGTGGCTTACAAGAAGGCTATGAACCTTTTGCTGTGAATACAAATCGTGACATTACTATATGGCTGAGCAAGAGATTACCTCAGTTTCTTCCAGTACCAACAAATCATGAACATATCGAGGTTTGAATCTTTAATTTATTTTAGAAACCGAACATAGTAAGTAGTAGAAGTTAATATAGTATGTAGAGTATATATAGTAAGGCTCAGGGGTGGGTTCCGGCAGTCCCTACTGCAACTTTGCTTATGGCCACGCATGATGCGCAGTGCATTCATGATACACAATGCAATAAAATTGCTCTGCACATGCGCAGAAGCAAAAAAAAGGATGATGGTGCCTATGGCGCTGCCCGGAAGACTGATTCAGGGGCATGGTAGGCCTACATTGCTGCTGGTTCCAGCGACCCAGGCCGCCAAACCACTACCAGTTGAACCAGTAAGAATCTACCACTGGTAAGGCTGTCAAATAAGTGTGGAATGATTCATTATTATTATTTTATAATAATAATAATAATACTATATTATCCTTTCTACATATTTACCTTAAAATGTAGAATGTCAAATTAAAGAGATAAACTAGCATATTTCTTATTTGTAAGCCCAAAGACTTACAAAACCAAAGGGAAAATGCTGGGGTTTTATTTGTATCCATAATAATTATTAATCCACATGTATATTTTTATAACAAAACTTGTGTTGTCTTTCACAGTCCAATATTACGTTAATAAAAATATTAAAAGCAATAGGATGAAATCATGCCTCTTATGCTCTAGAGCAGTGGTTCCCAAAGTGGGGCCCATGCCCCACAAGGAAGCAATTTGATTTTTTAATGGGGGCAATTTGAACCTTGATTAATGGCCTTTTAGGCTTCCTCCACGTGAGTAGAGTTCACTTTTTGACTAAAGTAAGAATTATATGTCACAAGGGAGGGGGGGGCATCAGGTTTTAAAGATGCTTAGGTGGGACATGGCCAAAACAAGGTTGGGAACCACTGCTCTAGAGGAAATGTTTTAGTAAGTAATTATTCTATCTTGCTTCAAGATAGGCAAGGTCAGAAACAGGAATCAATAAGGGTCTTAGAATGTACTTTGATGCAATCAGCAAATTAAAAGAGAATCTTGAAAGCTTGTGAAAGCCTGCTACTAACCTGTATCTAATGTAATTAAAACAGAGTTGTGTATTAATCTAATATCAGGCTCTTTTTCACATTTACTAGTTTTGTAGAACTCAGATATCTTTTCTGTAATGGTGCTTCATTCTCTGCTCCTTCTCTGAGTCAAACCTACATTTCATCACACTTGCCACAATATTACAGAGGGCAAGAATAAACATATATTTATTGATATACTATGAGAAACCATTAAGCATAAGTAAAGACAACATTTTGTTTTATGTTTCCATACATTTTACAATTGAGTTTTTGCATTTCATAGGTTACAAGGATTGATGGAACTGCTGATACTTCTCCATGCTTGAAAGTCACACAGACGTCCTTTGGATCTCAAAACAGCAAAACAGATATCATGTTTTATCGCCTAAGCATGCCCATTGAATGTGCAGAAGTGTTTTCTAAAATGCCGGGAGGAGGAATGCCAACTTCTAATCTTTTTGGCCCAAAGAGTGATTTGGATGATTATGATGCAGATTCTGATTTTGAAGTTCTTATGAAGACTGCTCATGGTCATCTTGTACCTGATCGTGTAGAAAAAGAAGCTGCAAAATCAGAGTTCAATAACCATAAAGATTATACACAAGAGAAACCTTCACGCCTCAAGCAAAGGTCAGATAGTTTGATCTCTTCAGGTGAACACACTGTTCACTTTCAAGGATACAAATAAATGTTTTTCTTGCCATATTGTCAATGAATTTCATTGTGATGTCTCCTGAATAAAAAAGGACAGCAATTTCTGTCTTTAAATATTTGCTTTCTCTATGTTCCAGCTTCCGTATTCATGAAATATAAATGAAAACATGGACAAGTTTCTATAAAATATTTAGTGCAACAATTATAAATCTGGCCCTGAAATGCATTAGCTGGTATTAACAACTTTACACATTTTGACCAAAGGGCCAAATTGAATTGAGTGAATATTTCTATACCTTCAAATTCAGCTTTATTCAATGGAAGATACAGGATTATTCTGAATCAACTGATATAAAAAAGATGTATTCACTCTTTTTCATTTTTATATATATCGCAGATTTATGCTGAAAAGGACGAAGCCAGACTACAGCACAAGCCATTCTGCAAGACTAACTGAAGATGTCCTAGCAGATGAACGAGATGATTATGATTATCTAATGCAAACCTCTACAGTATGGCAATTTAGTGTTAATATTTCCACTAATGATAGATTAAAATTATCAAATATGATTGGATATTATATATTACCTGTATATCTCTATGGAGCAGAAATGATTGGAATTGTCATAAAGAATTGCTGTTAAGTTGCAAGCTTAAACTAACATTTCATGAGAATAAATTTTCATCGGAAATGCTAATTTCAAAAGAAACTTGGTTTTCCATCGCTCTTATGCATGGATGGTGTGAGATGGAGAAATAGAGGTAGAATGTGTTCAGTGGTGCCATTTGTTCTGAGCCTTGACTTAATGGCTATTTAACTTTGCATCTTCTCTTCTGCTCCCTAAATTAGTCTTGTTTCTCTCTATGTGCCGCTAATTATAATTGCCATATGAAATAGATTAGCAAAATAACAAGACTGGACAAATTATTAATTTTTTATGTTTTAAGTTAAAGAGTTTATTTTAAAACAAAAATAATACAATATAATGGGATACAATAATACAATAATAATAGCAACAAATTACCAAGCCAGTTTGGTGTAGTAATTAAGATGTTGACCTAGAACCAAGAGACTCTGAGTTTAGTCCCATCTGAGGCATGAAAGCTGTCTTGGTGAGTTTGGACCTTACAGAATCGGTTGATTTTGTTTGGATGAAGCAAGTAGGAAAGCTGATATAGCTAAAGCTGTATCTCTAGGAAAATTCACATTGTCTCAATACATTGATTCCTCACTGAAAATTGATGACAGGGTAGGACTCCTGGAGTTGACACGCAAAGCTTTGTGTTGTAAGTACATTGCTTCCATGAAATAAAGAAGGAATTCAAGAAATTAGTATGAAACTGACAGAGCCGCATTTACTGTACATCAGAAAAGTTTGAGTACAAATAATCCTCAATTTATGTCCACAGTCAAGCACAAAATTTCTGTTGCTAAACAAGGCAACAGTTAAGTGAGTTATGCCTCGTTGTACCACCTTTTTCCAATGGTTGTTAATCATACAGTCATTAAGCGAATCTGGGTTCCCTTATTGACTTTGATTGTCAAAAACTCCTTAAGAAGGTTGCAAATGATAATCCCAGTACCCTGGGACACCTTCAGTCATTGTAACTATGGTACATGCCAGTTGCTAAGCACCCAAAGTCTGATAACATAACTGGGGTTGCTGCAACACCCATGTGTGAGAACTGGTCAGAAGTCATTTTGTTCAGTGCTGTTGAACAGACATTAAAGGAATGGTTGTAAGTCAAGGACTACTTGTATTGATTAATACAAGGTGGGAGAGGAAAATAAAAAATGTATTTAGGGAAAGAAAGGTAAAAAAAATAAGGCATTAGTAGTTATTTTTTCATTTTTATTTTTTTCTGATGTAGGGAAATCCCAAAATATTTCCCTTCAGAAATATTCATGGATCAGTAGAAAAACATTGCAAGTATGAGATTCTTTCCAATATTTCTAGTTCTGATTCTGAATTTAAAAGGAGACAAAAAATTAGAAACATATAAAATGATGTTGTAATAGAATAATCAATTGAAAGTAAATGAAAATAAATGCAGTTATCAAAGATGGAGTAGAAATTTAGCTCCAACAACTTAGCTTAAGAACAAGTTAGCAAATGATTGCACTTAGCATAAGAACCCATTGTAATCTGTCCTGAAAAATTTGGATTTTTGGTTGGTCTCAATATTTAACTGTTTTCAAAGCAAATAACTAATATGCTTGTTCAAGTAACAATAAAGAGCAAGCCAGAAAAAAAAACATTTGTTTTTTTGTTTGTTAATTAATTAATTAATTAATTATCATAATATTTAGAAACTGCCAATTGCCCTCATAAAGCAACTCATAAAGTGAAATTTAAGCATTTGTACATATATCCTATTATATGAGAAAGCAAAACTTTCTCTAAATTAATAGGGGAGAAACCTATTGATGATAAGACTCTGACTCTTACATGGTCCTAGAAATTTTATTCTTGCTTCTAGCAATTACTTAAGCTTCTGGGTTTGGTGTTATTTTCAGAACAACATGGATTTTTCAGAAAAGGATAATTCAGTATAGTACTGGATCAAAGTGAAATATTAATAGTGTGGGTAATATTTTTATGTCTTGACAGTATTATTATTCTGTTCGTATATTTCCTGGACAAGAACCTGCTAATGTTTGGGTAGGCTGGATTACATCTGATTTCCATCAATATGACACAAACTTTGATTTGGACAGAGTCCGTACTGTTACAGTAACCTTAGGAGATGAAAAAGGGAAAGTTCATGAGAGGTTGGCTTTATTTTTCTTTTGTTTCAAAACAATTGTTATCAAATCATTCTATCGTGTCAGTGAAATTGTCCAGTTAAAACTGTAACATTTATTAAGATTGATATATTGCATATTATTTATTATTTATAGTAACATGAATATTACATGATGCTATATTTCATTTGATAGGTACTCCATTTTTAAAAATGAAGTTTTCTTTCTGTTACAATACGATTATAAAATCCTGAAACTCAATATTGTATTAAAGGCCTTCATTGGAATGAAGATTTATATTTATTTTGCAATCCACACCTAAGTGTGAGCAAAATACAATTATCAAATTTAATGAATTTTAAATATGGAATCCAAAAGCTATATTTTAGTCTCTGTATAGAAATGTATTTAAGTGTTAATTCCCTGGAGGTTATAACTCTATCCTGTTCTAGCACGATTAATAAATACATCTCTTTGTGACTAGTCATAGTAGCATGATATCACAATCATAGCACTCTCAAATGAGAGGGTAATGTGCATTTCAGTATAGGCCACAGTGGCTCTCTCCATCCTCCCTTCTATTTATAGAATTCTTTATTGGCCAAGTGTGATTGGACATATAAGGAATTTGTCTCCAGAGCATAAGCTATGTACATAAGCGCAAAAAGTGATAAATCATAATCATAATCATAAAATACATCATAAATACATCATAAATCATAAGATACAATACTCAGTGATAGTAATAGAATACTAAATGAGCAATCAGCATAAATCATAATAGGATACTAAATAAAAGCAATCAATATAATTAATAAGGTACAAACAACAAAGTAATAATCATAAGAAGCTAAGGAAATAGGCAATAGGAAAGATGAGAATGTTAATAGTAATATAGTAATACAGCCCTACTAGGTGGTTTTTTAAAGTCTAGGAGCGATGGTCTCTGGAGAAAGATATGCAACTTAAATTTGAATTGTAATTATCATTAAGTATGCTTATTCTTCTATTGTTTATTTTTAAAATTAAATGTAAATCTAAATATGCCAGAGCGATTTATGAAAAAAAACCTCTTATCTAGCCATTTTTTCTAGCTTCATCAAGAATGGATTGAGCATTGGATAAGAATTCTTTCCTTTGCCTCTCCCTCTTATTCTAGTGGGCATCTCATTATTTTTTTAGATTTTATTAAATTAGAGCTCTTCATTTTATCTCATCTAGGGAATTCTGAGTTTTATTAGTTAACAGTCATTCTTGCATCCTCATTTTTAACTGACATTAAAATAGAGTGTTCTAGTTCTTATTTGAGAAGGAATTCTACATTAATACAAGCCACTTAAATGGGAAGGCAAAGGAAGGAGCACTCTCTTAGATATTTATTTTTGCTTAATAAATTTATTCATTAATGTATAATTTTCTGATATCTAAAGTTTTAAATAATTGACCGAAAAAGTCATTATGTGCAACGTAGAGCTAGATCTCTGTGAAGTCCTAATGCCATGATGGCAAAACTATGGCCACAGGTGGCACATGGAACCATATTTGCTGGCATGACAACCCTCAGCAGCCCTCAGCTCTGGCGCACATGCACACACCGGCCAGCTGATTTTTGGCCTTCTGAAGGGCCGGGGAGGCTGTTTTTGCCCTCCCCAGGCTTCAGGAAAGCCTCCAGGCCTAGAGAAGGCGAAAAACAGGCCAACGACCCAAGTTCGATAACAAACTTCCCTTTGTCCCATTGGGCCTGTTTTTTGCCCTCCTCAAGCTAAGGAGGCTTTCCTGAAGCCTGGGAAGGATGAAGAACAGCCCAATGGGCAAACCAGATGTTGGTTCCGGAATGAAACTTTTCAAATGGGCAAACCATTGGGTTTTTTTGAACCTTCCCCAGGCTTCAGGAAAGCCTCCAGAACCTGGGGAGGGTGAAAATCTCCCCCCCCCCAGTGGTCGCTCATGCATGCATGGGGGTCGGGGATTGCTCACCCATGAGCAGGTGGGGGGGTCTCTCGCACCGGCGCATGTGGGTGGGCACGTGCATGCGTGTGATAGCACGCACACACAGAGTTTTGACACACCTTTAGAAAAAGGTTAGCTATAATTGTCCTAGTGTAATACATGTGAGTTAAGCATTCATTGTCATTGATATAATTGCAATAAAATAAGTCTTGCCTTTATACAGTTTTACCTGTATATATTTATTTGCTTGATTCCTCACAGTATTTATTAATAACTGTATTACCAATTGTCCCATAAGAGTACTAGCGGATTTAAAGAAAAACACTTTATAACTGTCATCATGTAGAATATCTAATACCTGTAGTACTCTTAGAAAACTATACATGCTGCTTTATATTCTCTCTGCTTGGAAATGCTCTGCACATGTATTAGTAGGAATTTCCCATTGGTGAGCAAATAGTTTTAATATTGAAGAGAACTGGATAGATCACAGATATGGCAGAGCCTAATGGAGTTTGGGAGCTTGCCTTGTAACATTAACCTATTATCAACCTTTTGAAATGCAGTATCAAACGAAGCAACTGCTATATGGTGTGTGCCGGAGAAAGCATGAGTCCAGGGCAAGGACGCAATAATAATGGATTAGAGATTGGTTGCTTGGTTGATGTTGCAACTGGTATCCTATCCTTCACTACCAATGGCAAAGAATTAAGCACTTATTATCAGGTAATGATTTTTTTCTTGGTTATAGGTTGCCCAACAAAATCTGATTAATTTTTTAAAAGAACATATTTATTATATTTGAAAAGAAAATAGTAATTTCCCCAAATTTTAGCTTTAGATAGTAGCTTGTGAAAGATTTACAACTTTATTGTGGCAAATGCTTAAGTGAATTAGGTTCTTGTCTGCAAACTATCTTTATATCTATTTTGACTTACACTATTTTATTTCTATTTGTTTTTTTACTTAGGTGGAACCAAGTACTAAATTATTTCCTGCAGTATTTGCACAAGCCACAAGCCCTAACATTTTCCAATTTGAGTTGGGACGAATAAAGGTAACTATCACCCATTTAATTTACTGTATTTAAAACATTCCTGATACTCTGTTTCCAACTTTTTACAATAGTAACAAAAGTGGGATAATTTTTTTCCTAATTGATAGAAGTGTGGACCTTTCCTTTCTCAGTTCCTCATCATCCATCAGTTGTACTGAGAGGAAAATCTTGAATAAAAAATGCAGGGTTATATACAAAATCAGTAACAGAACATAGTCAAATGAATTCCTTTCTCTCTTAGATCTCCCATTTATCTTCCATGGCTATAGAAACCATGCCAAGCTCTGGTTTTATATTAAAACAAGAGAAAAAAATGGTGGTATATCCTCCATTTTTTTTAAAGAAAAAAAACCTTCAGTTTCTATTTAACTTATTCAAGTAATCTGTTCATCATAATCTTTTTTTAGAACACACATGGTTTTTCATCCATATATAGTTCTGGTTGGGAATTTACCATAGCCAAAAGTTTCATGCCCTTTGAACAAATAAACTAAAAACAGGAAAGATTCCTGAAAATGTGAGGTAATCTCTAAAAAAAAGACTTCATAACTCCCGTATCCTCAACGTATGATAGACCTAATTAAAGTATCTGTATTTGAATAGCACTACTGTCAGCCCTGTAGGCCATTTTAAAATTTGTATCTTCAGGGCTGCCACATGCGGTGGATGGGCAAGCTATGGGAATGGGATGGAGGGGATGGAGACAGTGTGAAATATATAGCCATAACAACATTTTTTCCCTTGGAAGTCATGTTTAGCCTGCACCTGGGGAGACGTGACTGGGAGCCAACTAAAGTTGGGAAAGTGACATGATTGGACCATGTGATGTCCATGTTGATGCGGGGAAGAAACTTTGACTTTACTCTGGGTGGGGAATCCCCAGGGGTTTTCCGATTCGGGTTTTCCCAAATGTGCCAGTATGACATCTCTAATAAATTCAAACTTTGAGGAAAATGCCTGCTTTGGGGTTTTGATTTTGTTGGAGGTGTTACTTGGAAGGAACCCTGACAACTACACTACCAAAACATAAGTCATACTTTTATCTAATGGGCATCTGGCAGATCAGCTTTTTTATTTTTATATATTAAATTTATATGCTGTCCATCTCACTATGCAAAGTGATTCTGCAGTGTTGTATCATTACACTGATATGAGTTAGAGTCTGACTTCTTTTACTGAAGAAGTAGTTAGCCACACAATCAAAGGGGAGTATGTTATTCTTCAATTTTCAGACTTTCATCAGAATAAATGCATTTCCGGGAGTCAGATTACCACCAAATACTCTCTGACATCTGAATCAATTGGAAATTTTGGTTTCTTCCTTGTTTGTTTAGTGTTTATACTTGAATGTATGCCTTTTCTTAATTCTATCCCTTAAAATGGCTTATTGTCAGACATGAAATATCAGATGCACAATGAAGGTCCAATTAAACTGATTTATTGTTGTTAATCATACCCAAGAATCTTTTCAACTAATGGTTAACATCTGCTTGTGGTTAGATAAGGGTCAACAGAATTCAAGCAAGGTTGGGTTTAATTTGTTGGTGGCTATTTAGAGATTCTAGGCTGATCCTTTTTAACTCTGCCCCCGCTTTTGCCACTCCTATTCCTATACTTGCGAGAATAATTGCAGTTAAAATAAAATAAAACATTATAATTAAAAATTTGGCAAAAGAGTGGGTTTTTTCCCTAAATAAAGGAAGAGTATGAGCCTATTTCATAGACTAGAAGCCACACAGAAGAAATATACCATATTTATATTTTGTATTGATTAGCAGATTGGTTGCTGTGTTTTCTACTACAAGAAATGTTCAGACATTTCTTTCAAGGATTGTACTATCTAAAATATATTTCAGTAGTTAAGATATATTGTTATCAAGGTATGATAATTATATGTTTTATATACTCAGGAAGATCACAATTGATACACTGGTTTTAATATTGAAAAAAAACCTGCAAGTGACAGCTGAAATTCAGGAGCATTCCCAATCTGTGAACTGGTTTTGCTGGGAGAATATAATCCCTTTCAGAAAAAGCTTTTTGGAAAAACTAAATGGTTTCATGCAGACATTATGCAACATAGGAATAAAGTGGAGTTCAATAGAATACCATTGGTTAACAATTAACAAGTGTCAAAGGCATCTTCTTGGAATAGAACAACTAAAATAATTGCAGAACATTTTTTCCAAGATCCAACCCTGCCAAATGGCCCAGAAGAATGCTATGTTATACTTTACACAGACTGGTTATTGATAGCTTCATTCCAAACCAAATTTTGCTATCATGTTTGATATACTATTTAGAGGCATTCTTGGGGCTCCCTTAGCTTGGCTGTTTTATTACAGAAGTTTCATTATCCAACTAGGTAACCCTGGAGAATGAAATGTTTACAAGAAAACAACCAAGCTCAGGGAGCACCAAGGACCCCACAGTTCAACATTAAGCCACAAATATTTTCTTCTGTTGATACTTTTCAATTTATGGAAAGGTTTGATTCTGTGCCAGCATTAAAATATGTATATATATAATCCCTCAGTTTGTTGGGACAATGTTCTTCCATGCAATATCAGGCCCAAGTCCAAAGATGACACAATAGAATCCAATAGAGTCCAGTTCTTTGCCTTTTTTAGCGTAATAGATTGAATCTTGGCAGACTAAAGCTGTAACCTCCTAACCCAGGAATCCTCAAACGTTTTACACAGGGGGCCAATTCACGGCCCCTCAGACTGTTGGGAGATGGACTGGCTGGTGTGTGTGTGTGTGTGTGTGGCGTGGCGTAATCATGTGACTGGGTGGGTGTGGCCAATTTAGAAGTCCATTAAACAATATACACAAATTAAAACTTTAATTTGTTATGTTCCTGAGGCCTCTGTGCGTTCCATTTTTGGCCTCTTCGGCCTCTAGTACCATTCTGCCACACAAAACCGGGCCCACTATTGGCCTTCTGAGACCTCCAACGCATCCTGTTTTTGGCCTCCTTGGTCTCCAGAAGGTGGGTGGGGGCTGGCGGATTGGTGGGGCGATGTGGGCAGGGCATCCTCATGGTCCTGTGTGGGCCAGATTAATGGCTTCGGCAGGCCACATATGGCCTGCGGGCTGTAGTTTGAGGATCCCTGTTGTAACCTCTCAGGGTATAATAGATATACCCTGAGAGATTTTAGAATGTGGTTTCCCGGAACCTATTTCACCCTCCCCCATTCAAGTTTGGCCTCCTTGGTCACAATTTATTATTTTGGGCTTTGTCTGTACAAAATGTACTGCCTCCTCCCTAGGAAACCATGGTGTTCCTGTCTATGGAGATTCTCAGTCATCTAAGTCATTGTTGTCCCAAAGGTGCTTTTTCAAGAGGCAACTTGATTTTCTTGTTTTTCTTTGAAGACGTTTTGCTTCTCATCCAAGAAGCTTCTTCAGCTTTTTGAATCACTAGCATCCATGGATAATGAACTTTTAAAATCACATTGACTAGGAGAACATGTTCTGTTTGCATAGATCACCATATTTTCATACTGTCAGAGCGATTATAGTCAAATTTCAGTCAAAAGTAACTTTGGACAGTCACATCAGTCAATCTATTTTTCGTGCATTCTTCCCCCTTCCATCTCATCCGCTAGAATGTTTGTTATATTTGTTACATTTTCACAGAATGATCTTTATGTATGAGTGCATAAGATGACAATTAAAGCACAGTTACAGGTAAGTAACCTGTTCTCCCAATGTATGAATCCTGACCATTTCGTGTGTGTGTGTGTGTGTGTGTGTGTGTGTGTGTGTTTGGGTTTATTTTTTTTCCAATTTACTGCATTTACTGCAGTACTGTTTTACTGCATTTATTATTTTGCTCTGTTTTCAGAACGTAATGCCATTGTCAGCTGGCTTATTCAAAAGTGAGCACAAAAATCCACTTCCTCAATGCCCACCCCGTCTCCATGTTCAGTTTCTGACACATGTTCTTTGGAGCAGAGTGCCAAATCAGTTTCTGAAAATTGATATATCACGGATCAATGAACGGCAGGGCTGGTCAATACAGTGCCTGGAGTCTTTGCAGTTCATGTCCCTTCACATTCCAGAGGAAAACAGGTATTCCTTGGTTGCATTTACAGATGAAATGAAATAAGATGTTGACCTTAAGTGAATGGTAATTTATATATGTGAAAAAAAGAATATGTTAGTATATATTCTTAAAATCCTATCAAATATGCAAAGGGAAGAAGGACAATAGGAAAGGAAAATTGAAACTAGGTAAATCTAGTTTACACCATTTATCACCTGTATTTTATTTTATTTTACTACTTCATTTTTTAAATATTTTATTCTTTTATTCTTTATTCTTTTATTCTTTATTCTTTTAATTTTTATTCTTTTAATTTTTATTATTTTATTATGTATCCCACCTTCATTATTTTTACAAATAGAATAGAATAGAATAGAATTTTATTATTTGTATGCCGCCCTTCTCCGGGAGGACTCAGGGCAGCGAACAATTCAAGGGGGAAAGGGGAACATAAAAACAAAATACAAATAATAAAAGTAAACAACAGTCGCACAACCATACATGTCGAGAGGGGAGGGAACTCATCACCCCCAGGCCTGCCGGCAAAGCCAGGTTTTCACTCAAGGCAGTGAAAATATCCAACAGAACTTCTTTCTCAGGGGTGGTATTCGCTTACCTTCCCTACCGGTTCGCAAATGTGAGCACGCATACCTTACGCGCATGTACTTTTCATGAAAAAGGGGCCTAATGTGATTCCATAGGACCGGGATGGAATGGAGGGGCCATCCACGATTTACACTATCGGTTCTGGTGAACTGGTCCGAACCGCACCTCTGTTCTTCCTCCTATTTCTGCACAAAATAACCTATTCTATGAGATAAGTTGGACTGAGAGAGAATGACTGATTCAGAGTTCACTCAACTGTCTTTCATGGTTAAGGCCATGAACTAATGACCGGCTAATTTCTAGGTGCCTTCCCATAATTTTCTAACAGCAGAATCTATTTTTGCTTCCCTCAACTAATGTTCATCAATCATAAGAAATACCTTTAAGTCTTTCTTTGCAAAAGATGTCATCTATTAGTCATGGTTATTCCCAATGCAAGACTGTGTTTTTAATTCCAAAGGATAAATATTATCCAACTATTGTTAGCTATAGTTATTGAATACATCAAAGAGTAAGAAAGAAACTAAATTCTTGGTGAAAAATTTTAATTACTCAATAAAGAGTTGTACTTAGTCACTGAAAAAACTATTTTGGTTAAAGTCTAACCAAACTTGTTTCCATGTTTGCATATGTAAATGTATTCTAAATTTTAAGCCTTATCAATTTACTGACTTAGTAAGATAATAATTGTGAACTTGTTCTTAGAAAACTGATTGTATGGATGTAAAAGCACTTTCCACACCCAAAACCCCTCAAATCTGGTATTTTTAATTATTTTACTTCTTCTTTTTTATTGCAGGTCTATAGATATTTTAGAACTGTCAGAACAAGAAGAACTGCTAAAGTTTCATTATCATACTCTCAGACTATACTCAGCAGTGTGTGCTCTTGGGAATAACAGAGTTGCACATGCTATGTGTAGCCATGTTGATGAATCTCAGCTTCTCTATGCAATTGAGAACAAATACATGCCAGGCTTCTTACGTGTGGGCTATTATGATCTTCTCATTGATATTCACCTTAATAGCTATGCCACTGCAAGGTTGATGATGAACAATGAATTCATTGTCCCAATGACAGACGAGACTAAAAGCATTACTTTGTTTCCTGATGAACACAAAAAGCATGGCCTACCAGGTATCGGGCTTAGTACATCTTTACGACCCAGAATACAGTTTTCTTCTCTCAGTTTTGTAAGAATTAATAGTGAGTGCTACCAATATAGTCCTGAATTTCCTCTAGAAATTTTAAAGTCTAAAACCATAGAGATGTTGACAGAAGCAGTTCAGGAGGGTAGCCTTCATGTCAGAGATCCAGTAGGTGGTACTACAGAATTTCTGTTTGTTCCTTTGATCAAGCTTTTTTATACTCTTCTTATAATGGGAGTCTTCCACCATAAAGATCTGAAGCATATCTTGCAGCTCATTGAGCCCAGTGTGTTTAAAGAAGATAACGGCCATGAAGATGAAACCCGAATATTAGTGAAGGAACTAGTTAAAGAAAGTCTAAATTTAGAGACAGGTGTGGATGAAATCAGAAGAGAGAAAGTTCCAGAAGAAGGACTTCTTCAAATGAAGCTTCCTGAACCTGTCAAATTACAGGTAATCATGAAAGAATGCATAGGTAATTGTATATTTTGTGGATTATTTTTCTACCTGAGAAAAATTTATGTGCCCATATATGCACAAACATAAAAAAAGAAAAATTTGGGTTGGCAGTTTAAGAAAACGTTCTGGACATAGACAAAAGTGAATACAAATAGAAAAGAATATTTACAACATATGCATACTGAGAAGAATGTTGAGAAAAAGAAGAATATTGATGGTAAAGCTGTCAATAAGCAATAAATATACATTAATCAGAATAATGTGGTCAAAATGAAATTAAAACTTTAAGCTGAGGGAAAGATAAGGGGAGAAAATTTTTCAATATTTTGAAATGGAGACAATGAAAGGTTTAAAAAATAGAAATAGATAACAATGGACGTAGGTTGTATTAAAAAAAAATGACTCAAGTGAAATAAAAGAAATACCCCATATCTGAAATTATAGTTTTAAAACTATGTTACCCCATTTATTTTGTTTTGTTTTATTAATTCTATTTCAGATGTGCCATTTACTCCAATATCTATGTGACTTCCAGATACGCCATAGAATAGAAGCCATTGTAGCATTTTCAGATGATTTTGTAGCAAAACTTCAAGAAAATCAGCGTTTCCGATATAATGAAGTTATGCAGGCTTTAAATATGTCAGCAGCTCTGACAGCCAAGAAAACGAAAGAATTTCGATCCCCACCACAGGAGCAGGTTAATAACCTAATAAATATTTTTATATTAGGGGTTTGTTCAGTTTAAAGAAAATATGTACAAGGTAATAATTTTCCAGGACCAGAGATTATAAATAAAAGCCAAACAGCCTTGGCGAATGAGAATTCTGATTTCCATAACATTTAGCAATTGTGTTTTAGCAGTCACTCTTGATAAAGTGAAAAATATGGATCAGGCCTGACATCAATTCAACTGTTTATGACTAAATATAGATTAAAATATTCTGTATGGGGACACACACACTCCTACATTAAGCAGTTGTCTTTTAGTGAGATCAGCTTTGTAGAATTCTGATGTATTCATTTTTATATGCACATATTTTAGTCATCTCTAATTGGAATACTTCTAACTTTTCAGTGGAAAAGGTTTATAAATGCAGGTAATCCTCACTTAATTACCACAATTGGGCTTGGCAAATTTTATCATTAAGTGAAGTGACTGTTAAATGAGATATCACATGATCATAATGAACTTAACCACTTTCTGCCCTGGTTATTAAGCAAATTATCCATGATTGTTAAATGAGACTTCACATGCAATTTTACTGCCGGCTTTTTCATTGACTCTGGTTGTTTATAACAAATGCATAAATGGTGATCACATAAGCATGGGACATTATGACAGTTTAAATGCCCATTGTTTTCAAAGCACCTGACTATTGATCACTTACAACCAATGGTTGTAAATTACTTTTTCAACAGCATAGTAATTTTGAATTGTAGACTACCTGTAGTTTCTTCTCTACTTTTGTATGTGGAGTTCAGTTGACCCTGTATTCTCTTCTGTCTTTCAAGTATGTATCTTCAGGCAATATGAAAGTGCCTTGGATATTCATTACAACTGTTGTATAAACAAGTTGTTAGAATTTGATTCTAAAGAGTGAGACAGACACTTTTGACATCTTCCCTCCAGTCCTTCCCCTAAGGATGTCTTCTATTTTGCCATGAATGGGGATATTTTAGCACAGGTTATGGGTCATGGAGCTTGTACTAAGAGAAGAAGAATAGGAAAATTCTACTACATCTATTAGAAAGTTGCTCTTTGTGTTCCTTATTTTGCTCTCTTTTAAACTTCCTGATGCACAGAAGTTACCATTGGTAAAATGCAGCATCATGTATGTGCCAAGAGATTTTATTTGTGAGCTTTGCTCACATTTGTGAAAGAATAAATTAAAATTATTATGTAACTACACAGCGACAAATTAGAATACCAATTTTTAATTTAAGTTTTAAAATCCTGAACATCATTTAAACCATTTCTAACCAGCACTAAAAGGAATCCTTGATGACATTGATAATGTCATATACAAGCCAAGAGACAAAGATGTGGCTACATCATTTCTTTCAATATATTTTAAAGGAACTGAATTACTGAGCTATACAAAGTGAATATAATGATAAGTCATTAGAATGAACAAAATATATGCACTTCTTTTCATCCTTTCCTTTCATGGGGAGTTTTAAAGCATGCCTTGAATCTAGTAATATTATAGTAAATGTTTTATTGTACCTGCATACCACCTCTTACGTATTACTTCAAATATATTTGCTTTTAAAGATCAACATGCTGCTGAATTTTAAGGATGATAAAAATGATTGTCCTTGTCCTGAAGAAATAAGGGATCATCTTTTGGATTTTCATGAAGATCTGATGGCACATTGTGGTAAACCTGAACTCTGAATATTTTTCCCTGCTCCAAATATTAAAGAAAATAAAATACAGATAGTTTTATTCAACAGAATATGGTAGCGTGAAATGTAATTCTAATACAAATGCACTTAAAATTGCATTGAATACAGTTTTAGAACTGCAGTATCCATATTGTCTTCAAGAACCTGCTATCTCATATAACAACTGCTGCCTTGATCTAGCTTTAGGGCAAGCATATTGAGCCTATAAGATAAAACTGGCAGGACTTGGCCAACTACCATTAAATTGCTTTCTATATTTTTTTCAGAACTAGGTTCTGAGATTGAAATGTAGTCTCCATAATACTGGCAGAATGTAACACACATGTGATGTCCCTGGGTTACTAGGATGCTCTTTTGCAATGCCGAAAAGGACAAGTTATGTGAATGTATACATCAATAAATGATGTACTTGAAAATATCAATCAAATTAGGGAAACCGTATTGAAATCTCTTAATGCTTTATTGGAATCAACATTTATTTTATTTTCCTAATTAAAAGTTTGACTTCTGGAATACTCTAAAATTATGGCCAGGCATGATTTCAAATAATGAAGCACTCTACTAACTGCTCTCAAAGTTCTGAAGCTAGTCTTGGAAATGAGTACAGATATATTGTTTAGTTGTTTTAATGCTGTAATAAATATTTGATATTTATGTCTAGGAATTCAGCTAGATGAAGATGGAATTCTAGATGGAAACAGTGATTTAACTATTAAAGGTCGCCTGCTATATCTTGTAGAAAGACTCACACACTTGAAAAAGAAACAAGCAGAGAAGCTAGTTGATGATAACAAGAAACCATGTAAGTAAAGTAAAATAAGGTTTAAGTTGTTACCTGAATCTAAGTAAGCATAAATAATTCTCTCATTCTGATATCATAATCTATTTCAGAATAAATGTCTATAAATTCAGTACTTTAATTTATAGTATTCTGAAATAATTGCATGTTCTATAACATAATACTACATTCAAAAAGTGCTGACTAAGAAGTTATATCTTCTGGCAAATCCTTGTTGAACTAATGGGATGCAAAACAAGTAGAATTCAGATAGGCTAACAAAATACTGAGCAAATGAATAATTTTCCATTAGCAAGGATACATTCATGTGTATTTGTGGGAGGTGTACGGTCTTTGGTAGGCAATGAAATGATGCGTGGAGGCATTTACTTACACTAAATTATTTGCTTCTTTCTTTTTGGAAGTTTCATAGTTAGGGCAATTCTCTTCTGCAATGTGACCCATAGCCCATCAAGACTAAATCTTGCACATTTATACCATTTAATTTGCATTCTGGAACACAAATCATAGGAATGATGGTCATTGCATGATAGCAGCTTCTTTCCCCTTTTCTCACTATTATTGGATAGATTATTATATTGTCTTTAATTCACTTGCTTTATAAATTTAATTGGTTAAACAATTATCTTCCGTTTGTAACTTTATTTTAAAGAACTTATTTTATTGTGGTTCTTTAAAAATAATTGCGATTTTTCTAGCCCAATAACTAGTGAATGAACTGTCTCTTTTCCTCAAATTGGCTTTTTACACATATAATTTCTAATTTGATTATGTATTATTTGGTGATTTGCTTTTTTCAGAAATTCATCGTTCTGAATTTCTAATCCAAATTGGCATAGCATGTGATGATTATTAATAAAGGTAAAAAAAAGGTCTTGTTGTATGTTTGTCTTAATGCTTTCTACATCTAGCAACTCTCCAACAGCTGATATCAGAAACTATGGTACGTTGGGCTCAAGAATCTGTAATAGAAGACCCAGAGTTGGTGAGGGCCATGTTTGTTTTGCTACATCGCCAATATGATGGGGTTGGTGGCCTGGTTCGAGCCTTGCCCAAGACATACACAATAAATGGTGTATCAGTGGAAGATACCATCAACTTGCTTGCATCTCTTGGCCAGATCCGTTCTCTCCTCAGTGTTAGGATGGGCAAGGAAGAAGAGAAGCTTATGATTCGTGGATTAGGGTAAAACCTTTCTTTCTACATGTAATTTAACTGTTATATAATTGCTTTTGATTGATTAGTAGGAGAGAAGATTGTGATAGTCAGAAGTTTATTCTCATAGGGTTCAAGGTATTTGCATTGTGGACAAATAGGCTAATATGTGAAACATAAATCTAGAAAACTGCTTATTTTTTATTAATTTCTTTCTAGTTTCTGACTTAAATTGAAATAATACAAACTGATCAGGTTCCTTGACAACATGTGATAATAATTGGTAATTTCTTTTTTTTTTACAATAAAACACCAAAGTATTGGTATTTTGTATTTTAACTTTTCTTGAATAAATATTATTAAAAAAAAGATACTATTTGATAATTTTATGGGGGAGATATAGATAAGATATAGGAAAGATGGCAGACAACATTTTTAGAAATAGGAAATGTGTTTTTTATATATTAACTTTCTTTTTTAATAAGGAAAAAGTTTCTGAGATCAAAGTATATGTTTTCTAGGTAACTTAAACCATAATGTTTCTTCCTACAAATCAAGCATATGAGTATCGTGTTTTTAATTTTTTTATATATTCATTTTAAAAAATCTGGATTATACAACAATATATGATTTTTTTAAAGGTCTCATAGAAATAAATCAACTGGAAATCTGCATCATCCATATTCAATATAGAACAGCCTTAATTTAACTGATGAGCTATTAAAAAATAGCATTCTTTTTTTTCCTTGAGGAGAATAAAATGGTGGAACTCATTAAATGTAAAAGTGGGATGTAAAACCCGCTTTTTGTAACTGTGAATGCATCATTTTCACTTCTCTCATATTAAGATATTTTATTTTTGAATTATTAAATGAAAATAATTTTAAGTTTTCAACTAAAAATAATTTTAAAAAATCTTACCCTTTGGATTAGTAGTTCTCAAATATTTTGATTTTCGGATCCTTTTACATTCATAAAAATTATTACAACTCAAAAGCGTTTTGGATTATATGGATACTATTTTATATATTATTTATGTGAGTCTTATCACCTTTATTATTTTTTTCAAATAACTCAAGATAGCAAACATAATATTCCTTCTTCCTCTATGTTCCCCAGAACAACAGCTCATATCTATCATGGTTGTTTTTTCTATAGGTACTAGGCATCTCCAACAATAAATCCGATGACTATGACATGTGAATTTGAAAAGCAGTAACCATAACTCCTATTTTTTTAAAAAACTTTCTTTAAGCTTGAATTACAATTCACAGTTAGAGTTTCAAGTCCAATTCAAGTCTAATTCACCAATTTGTTCAAATTTGTTCATGTACTTCATTATTTTGGGGGAAGGAGAAGGATGGGTGCCCAAAGCCTTCCTAGGAGCTTTGCGATATGTACAGGCAGAGCAGAGGTGGGTTCCTGCCAGTTCTAGCCTCTTCTATAGAAGAGGTTCCACAAATCTACCGTGCCATTTGGAACTGGTTCCAGCTTCCTCCCCTGCCCGTCCACACCACACTTGCCCCACCCGCCGCTCACTGATTGGCTGGCTCACCAATCGCCCCGCCTGCCTCTAAGAGTCCTATCTAAACCTTAAAGTCTTAAAGCTGTCAAGTTTGAACATCCCTGGGTTTTTTTTTCTAAATGGTTAGGGGTGCAAGGGTCTTGTAACTTGACAGCTTTAAGACTTGCACACTTCAGTGCCAGAGTTCCTGAGCCAACATGACTGGAGGAGGAATTCTGGGAGTTGAAGTCCACAAGTCTTAAAGCTGTCAAGTTTGAACACCCCTGGGCTTTTTTTCCTAAAGGGTTAGGTGTGCAAGGGTCTTGTAACTTGACAGCTTTAAGACTTGTGTGCTTCAAATGCCAGAGTTTCTGAGCCAACATTTTGGTTGCTAAGCAAGAGCCTTGTTAAGTGAGTTCCACCACATTTTACAAGTTGGCCACGCTACCCAGTCACATGACTGCCAAGCCACTCCCACTCGGTCACATGATTGGCAAGCCACTCCAACTCAGTCACATGGCCAGCAAGCCACTCCCACAAAGCAGGCCACACCTACAGAAGAGGTTCTAAAAAAATTTGAAACCCACCACTGAGGCAGAGTGTGTGAAACCCCAGTAATTTGCTTGTGACTCACCAGTTTTAGAATCTCTGCTCTAGGATATTTTGAATAAATTCCATTTTTCTTTCTTTTTAGAAACCACATTAAATGGTATGGATTGGACAGTAATATTTTATAAGTAGATGTAAAAGGACTGAGATTTCAGTTTACTTTTTTTTTTTTTTACTATTTTTCTATTTCAAATAGGGACATTATGAACAATAAAGTTTTTTATCAGCATCCTAATCTTATGAGGGCATTGGGGATGCATGAGACTGTAATGGAAGTAATGGTGAATGTACTTGGAGGAGGAGAATCAAAGGTAATGTATAAGCATAATATACATTTAAATTTTGGCTCTGACACCAAACAAAGCTGCTTATATCTTATTGAAGACCAGATCTTATTTGGTTTAATTTGGGATTCAAATTATTTTCAAATTTCCACATTTAACAATGGCACCCTACAAACTGGTCACTTAAGTCTAAGAATGATAAGTAAGTTTAAGTAATTTTTTTACAGACTGCAAACAGAGCAATCAATATTAAGTAAAGGTTTATATATGGATTTTGTTGTCAGTTCATTATGAAAGCTCTGAACATTATTACCTAGTTTCACAAAGAGCTTTCCATTGCAAACTTTCAAATTAATATTATCCTCCCCGCCAATAATCAAAAAGAATATGGTAGCATCTTTTAAGAGTAACAAATGTTGTTATAGGCTTTTCTGACCTGTGGCTTATTTCATCAGACATATGAAGTAGCTTAAAAGAGGTAAGATTTACATTTATTGGAATGAGCAAGGTTGGATTTATTAGTTGTCTGTGTTCAAGTAGGGGTTTATCACAAGTGTCTCAGAATGCGTGCATCTACTGTAGTACGCTTATTAAAAATGCATTGAATGGCTTCCGTTGTGAGCTGTAGGTCAGCAGAAATCTGTTTTTGTGGTTTCTCCCTGGGAATCAATCTGGCTCTATTGATTTGAATATTGATCTTGTTGAATGCTTTGTTTAATTCCATCAGTTAGCTTACCTTTGGCTCATAAGTCAGAACAAATGTGATTGTATTGTAGATCTTGGCTACAGAAAGTAGTTTGGATGATATATTCTAAAGGGAATATGGAAGCATGAGGTATGCACATCAGTCTATAGGTTTCCTGTTTAACATAATGTTTTTGAATCCATCAGATAATTTTAGTATGACATCAGTGTAGTAAATTTATTCTGTAGAGTGGACCAGGTTCAGGCTGATAGTGTGATAGTCTTAATGGAAATTAATGAGAACTTAACATTAACTTAACATAAGTTCCATTGAAGTTTGATGATTCAGAATTGAGGAAACATTTTTCTAGGTCAACCATGAATATGTTGGCATATTGTGGGGTTATGGGTGCACATCCAATACCTTGGCTGAAGACCCGCTGAACTGTTTTGCTCACCAAATAATTCTCATTTAAGTTTTTCTCAGCAGCTGCAGCAGCAGATAGTCTGAGCTATTTAATGATAAACTGGGAGATACCCCTTTATCCATGTTTATGCTACTTGTCATGTATTTCAGTTCATGAAATTACATGCCCAAATTTTATTAAAATACAGGCTTTACGGGGACAATTTAGTTTGTAGAACTTAATTAGTCCTAAACTGGCCCTTTATCCAAACACTTATACTGTCTGAACTGTATGGTTTTTATAGGAAGTGGAATTGAGGTGTGTGTGCATTTATCAACTATTCAGGTCACTATTGTATATAAACTAATTAGCAAACGTATGTACTTAGATGCCCAATTACATGACTATGTGATTTATTTTTCCATTTCTTCCTCCACCAAATGATAAGTTCAATATACAATCCTGTTTGGCTATGATCAAGTGAAGAAATATGTGCAAATGAAGAATGAAACTACAATAGCATATTTTTTTACCTTCTTTTTCCAACTGGTCATTAAAATTCAGTCTACACAGGATATATATACATTAATTGCCATATATTTCAATGTGCTAATATTATCTAGTGTGCATTTATTTGAAGGATGTTGAAATACATCAGTTTAGTTATTTGCTAACTTTTGGATTTCTGCAGGTAAACCTCTCTACAGATAAATGTAGAGATACTGTATGTTGAATTCTGTCTACTTAATAAGGAAAAATCTAGTGAACAATGACTACTGAAACCACTTGTCAAGAGATCTTGTGGCATGGGCTGCCCAAACATTTATGCAGGGAAATACTGAGAGAAAGCGGGGGAAAGGTTGAGGCAATACTTTAATTTCATGTCACAGTTTAGTGCGGGACGGGCATACAATGATGGAGAAGTCAGCAAGCTTAATTGGCTGACATTAACTTGGCAATCTACCATTAAAACATTTCAGAAAAATTCAGCAGTAATTCTAAAGTATGAAAACAGGGTTGGTAGTTGAAGCAGTTAAGAACGTATTTTCTAAGAGATAGAGCTATCATGATCATTTTCAAAGAAGGGATTACTTGAAACAGTAGAGATGGGAGACTTTCAAGACAATACATTTGGTCCGATGTATGTTTTGATCCTAGGAAATTATTCTACCTTTTGTTGCGCCAATAACAAAATTTAAAATTAAAACTTAAACTTGATAGAAAAGTCTTTCTTTGAGCAGAGAGAAAGTTTGAAGGCAGAGGGACTGAAATTATAGAATCTGCATAAAAAATGAGAATATGGAGGAGGGTTTTGCAAAGCAAAATTCAGGCTTGATTTGTGAGGAGAAAGGGAAGAACATTCTGGAAATGTCAGAGAGCAGACTATTAATAAGGAGCAAATATTTGTTGGTTTTTTTTAACCTAATATCAGAGCCAGCTTTTCCCAATGCAGCTCTTTTTCTCCAATTAGGCAATACTTAGGATGCTAGGATTTTCTTGGTCATGTACTTAGAATTTTCCTTTGTTGAAAAATTGGCCAAAGTGTATTGGAATCTTCAGTTAGCCACAATGACACTCTATGATATCATAGCACAAGTTCTGTTCTTGCATTAATCCACTATTTGCATTCAAATGTCAGGGGAACACATTTCATGCCCCCCTACTTCTGCCAGAGAATTTTTACAGTGGAGCCATCACTTGATTTGCTTGATAATAAAGGTCACATCCTGTGGTTTTTACTAATGTACCATCTTCCTTGGATGGAGATTCTTTGGTTTACAATTTTTAATCTCATGAATAATGGAACTGAACTGAACTTTCCATTTATCTATTATGACCAAATCTCAATCTGCTTCATTTTATAATGCACAGAAACAACTTTAATGGAGCCAAAATTTAAGCAATCAAGATTTGTTCGATTCTCAAATATGTATCTAGATACAGTATTGGAGTTGTTTTGCAGAAAATTACATAAAAAAGGAAATAACTTTATCCTCAGGTTTATATATATGTACTATTCTTTTCTAACATAGTACTGTTTGTCTAGGAAATCACCTTTCCTAAGATGGTGGCAAACTGCTGTCGTTTTCTGTGTTATTTTTGCCGCATCAGCAGACAGAATCAGAAAGCCATGTTTGACCATCTAAGCTATCTTTTGGAAAACAGCAGTGTTGGACTTGGTAAATATGTATTATATTTTCCCTACCATACACTACCCATTTTGTATTTATTGCTGTGAATTCTTTTTGGGGTTCACAAATTAATGGCTACTTTGTATATTCATTCTAAGATGTTTCAAGGCTTCCAACACCTCTTAATAATGAATTATTCTTACTTTTATTATTATGTGCTATCATTACTTTTATTATTATGTATTATTCACTGGCTCCCGATACTCTCGCCCACAGTTTGGCGGAGACTTGTTGCTGCCTGGCACTCGGCAGCATCAGAGTCTCTTGACCGGATTGCGCCACTACGGCCCCTCCAGGTCGGCGGATCCCGGAGGCCTCCTTGGTTTGCCGAGGAGCTCCGGGAGATGAAGCGCCGGAGGAGACGCCTAGAGCACTTGTGGAGGTCCGATAGGTCCGAATCGAACCGAGCACTTCTGACAGCATGCACCAAAGAATACATCCGGGCACTAAGGACAACTAAAAGAACACACATTGCCACCTTGGTTGTGTCTGCCGAGTCCCGCCCAGCTGCCCTGTTTAGGATAACCCGCTCCCTCCTAAATAGGAGGGAGGCGGGGGACCCCTTACAGGGTAAGGCTGAGGAGTATGTCCAGTTCTTGGCGGACAAAGTTGCTCGGTTTCGGTCGGACTTGGACTCCACTCCCGCAGATCCAGCCGAGACACAGAGGGATAACTTGGCAGACCATCTCTGGGTTGAGTTTCAGGATGTTGCCTCCGGGGATGTGGACAAGGCTATGCGAGCTGTGAGCGCCTCCACCTGTATACTGGACCCGTGTCCCTCCTGGCTGGTTGCCAACAGCAGTGAGGTGACACGAGGCTGGATCCAGGTGGTCGTTACCGCCTCCCTTCGGGAGGGGCACTTCCCCGCCGCACTTAAAGCGGCGGTGGTGAGACCCCTCCTGAAGAAACCATCCTTGGATCCAGCCGTTCTTAATAACTACCGTCCAGTCTCCAACCTTCCCTTTGTTGGGAAGGTTGTTGAGAAGGTGGTGGCCTTCCAGCTTCAGCGTACCTTGGAGGAAGCTAGCTATCTTGACCCCTTCCAGTCCGGCTTCAGGCCCGGTTACAGCACAGAAACCGCTTTGGTCGCATTGACCGATGATCTCTGGAGAGCCAGAGATGGAGGCCATGCGTCCATCCTAGTTCTCCTTGACCTCTCAGCGGCTTTCGATACCATCGACCATGGTATCCTTCTGCGACGACTGCGGGAGGTGGGAGTGGGAGGCACTGTTTTGCAGTGGTTCTCCTCCTACCTCTCGGACAGGTCGCAGTCGGTGTTGGTGGGGGGGCAGAGATCGTCCCCGAGGCCCCTAACTTATGGGGTGCCGCAGGGTTCGGTCTTATCCCCCCTACTATTCAACATATACATGAAACCGCTGGGTGAGATCATTCGGAGGCACGGGATAAAATACCATCAATACACGGACGATACACAGTTGTATCTGTCCGCCCCGTGCCAACTCAATGAAGTGGTGGACGTGATGAACCGGGGTCTTGAGGCCGTTAAGGACTGGATGAGAGCTAACAAACTGGTACTCAACCCAGACAAGACCGAGTGGCTGTTGTGTTTCCCTCCCAACAATTTGGCCAACGTCCCATCACTCAGGCTGGGGGGGTCAAAATTTATACCCCTCAGACAGGGTCCGCAACTTGGGAGTCCTCCTGGACCCACAGCTGACTTTTGACCATCATTTGTCAGCTGTGACCAGGGGGGCATTTGCCCAGGTTCGCCTGGTACGCCAGTTGCGGCCCTACCTGAATCGGGAGGCCCTCACAACAGTCACTCGAGCCCTTGTGATCTCCAGGCTGGAATACTGCAATGTGCTCTACATGGGGCTGCCCTTGAAGAGCATCCGGCGACTTCAGCTAGTCCAGAATGCGGCCGCGCGAGTGATCGTGGGCGCACCACGGTTCGCCCATATAACACCGATCCTCCGTGAGCTGCGCTGGCTACCTGTTGATCTCCGGGTGCGCTTCAAGGTGCTACTCACCATTCATAAAGCCCTCCATGGTAGTGGATCTGACTATTTGAGAGACCGCCTTCTGCCAATTACCTCCCTTCGTCCCATCAGATCGCATAGAGTAGGCCTCCTCCGAATTCCATCCGCCAGTCAGTGCTGACTGGCGACTACGCGGAGGAGAGCCTTCTCAGTTGCAGCTCCGACGCTTTGGAACGATCTCCCCGTGGAGATTCGCACCCTCACCACCGTCCAGACCTTCCGCATAGCCCTCAAGATCTGGCTATCCCGTCAGGCCTGGGGATAAGACCCTAACCTTGCCCCACCCGAATGCTGAATGAATGTTGTGTTTTACTGGTTTATTTTTTTATTCACACATTTTTTTTCTTGTGTTTTGTCTTGCACTCCCTTCCTATTAATTGTAAGCCGCCCTGAGTCCCCTCAGGGAAAAGGGCGGCCTATAAATGTCAAATAAATGACTAAATGACTAAAAATGACCATTTATGCAGTTTAGCCTGCTTGGGAAAGATATGTTTTTTTTTAACTGTATCCTCATATCCCCTAAATACTGAAAATGTATGCTCAGTTGGTATATGGAATAAAACTTCAATGTACAATAAGTACAAGTTGTATTATTTGGATGATATTGTCTCAACAAAAGCATGGCTGTATATTATAAAATGTGGTTTTCAAATTTGAAATATTTCATTTATCTACTGTATTATGTTAATAGGATTCTGTGCTGTTTTAACATGTTGCCAATTTCTGAAATTCATTTGATAGCTTCTCCTTCTATGCGTGGATCAACACCTTTAGATGTTGCAGCAGCATCGGTAATGGATAATAATGAGCTTGCACTGGCTTTAAGAGAACCTGACTTAGAGAAGGTAAATCATAAGTAATATTACAGAGTCTATATTTTGCAAGTCTGCATATATTTCTTAACATTCAGTAAGAGCAGTCTGCATCCTGTTAGCAATGTAATTTTCATATACAAGAATCCCATATACATTACGACTCACAATTCATACTATCACCTAGAAGTTTAATAACTGATTGGTTTGCCAGCAACTCCAGTCAAAAACATTTTGAGGTAGGGATCTTATTTTGATATTATGGTGCAATATGTAGTAGATTTCCACAGAATCTGAGAATGAAAATGTCAATGATGGACCACCAATTTGGATACAGCAATTAACTTATATGGAGATTTCTCTCTCTCTCTCCCTCCCTCCTCTCTCACACACACAGACAAACGGAAGGGAAGCTTGGTTTTAGTTTCATCTTAAAAACACCAAGCTTTCTTGGAAGAGTAGATCTATGGACAGAAAATGCCATGCGTCTGTGAAAAATGCCATCAGTCTGTGGGAGCAACATGAAAAATAATGGGAGACAGAAGTACCAGAAATACAATTTATTAAAAAGTGATCACTAACATAAGAGAAAATCAGAACTGTATACACTTTCCAGAATAGAAATAAATGTAAAAATTTAGTACATTTATTTTTTCTGTAGATGTATTGACCATCAGATTGTTAATAAAGGTAAATACAATGAACTATGATTAAGCCAAAAGCAGAGTTGAAGGCGAAGGAGCTAAGACTACTATGGACAAAAGGACAGTCAGAGAATTATAGGTGAAGATTTAAAGAGCCAAGATGTAGAAGGGTGGAGAGTCTAGGAGTATGAAGTTTGTAATGAGCATCTTCAAATTGGGTAACATGTTATAAGACAACTATGAAATGTAGGCATTGGTAAAATATATATACATAGACAGAGAGAGGGGGAGGGACAAGGGCAGTAAATGCTTCTATTGTTTAATTTTGTCTTGTTCTTAGGTAGTTCGCTACTTGGCTGGCTGCGGTTTGCAGAACTGTCCTTTGCTAATTTCTAAAGGCTATCCAGATATTGGATGGAACCCAGTTGAAGGAGAACGATACCTGGATTTTCTTCGTTTTGCTGTTTTTTGCAATGGTAGTGTTAAGATACTACAGTTTTTGAATAACCTTGTTATTCCTAATCAATTATATCTTAAGTACATTTATTAATGTACCTGATGAAGTGCTGCTTCTCAGCATGTTTATGGCATCATAGATTGATAAATGTTTTCTTTTTAAGCAGCACTGAGAGAAACCTTGAGAGAAAACTGGACTCATTCAATGAATAGCATATCTTCCCTACCCAACACCATTGGCATCTCCTTCCCCACGTTCATCCTTCTGTGTTGCGAAACTTATGAAGCTCAGTTTATCCATTCTTTATCTGGATGCCCTATAACTTTTCTAACTTCAAATATTCTGACACCATGCTCTGACTCTATCCATCTCTGGCTTGCCAGTTGTGTTGTAACGTTTTTCCAGAAGAGGGGGAGGGAATGGTCACACGTGGGTTGTTGTCAAAGCCTGATTGGTCCAAAGACTGAGAGAAAACGCTTAAATACTGGTGCCTTCCATTCCTATCCCAGTTCCTCTCAGTCTTTTCTGGTCCAAGATCTGTTGAGAATTACTGGTAGGATTACTTTATTCAATTTGGTCTTATTTGGTTTAATTGGGCATTTAAAAGATTTCTAAATTACTAAATTCAGCAGCTGCGGCCCCAAGGGACAGTTTACTGCCCCGGGCGGTGGGGGAGGGCCCAGTGGGGCATGCTGCCTCCCCCCCGCAGGCCCAGAGTCTCAGCCCGTCCCCGGGTGCGGGGGTGCCAGATCTCCTTTCAGCTGCTGGAGAGGCTGCCTTCTCCTTTAAATAGCCAGGAGAGACAAGAGAATCGGCTCCGACTGCTATGAGCATTCCTGGGGGA